>NW_027256884.1:108341411-109625161 GCF_029215685.1 Pituophis catenifer annectens | reverse complement strand
CTAACCTGGGAGCTTCTAATCCAAAGTGCGTCTTCTATCATTTTCCTATTTCAAATAAATATTCCATCTGATTTATGCATCTCTGATCTATCTGCTCAAGTTTATTCCAAAGAAGAACAGGCATGGGAATCAGAGATAAATGTATATAAAACAGGTTCAGTATAAAAAAGTTACCCATTAACTTTTCAGTATTATTCTGTGGTCTTATCTTTCATACAATGAGACCCAAACTATGGAAATAAAGTCTGCATTACTGTCTTTGGTTTATCAGTTCAGAGTCACTGGTGAGGATACAGACTTAAAAATTGACATGAAAGCCAGCTGGGAGATTTGGGGCTACTTATACTCTCTCAGCTCAACGCACCTTCAATAGGTTGTTGTTGTGGGGAAAATAGGAGAAGGAAAGTGTGTTAGGTATGTTTACCACTTTGAGTGATTTATAAAAAATAATAAAAGTGGGATAAAAATAAATCAACAAATCAGATGTGACAAGCCAAAGCCAGATAATTTTGTATCAACAACATCAAACATTTTAGAATAAACTTGCAGTCTTCCCACCGTTATAGGTAACTACTCTAAATAACCAAGATAGGATAATATCTAAAATGTGGCACCACACAGAGTCAGTGAAGTAGCTACAAACAGGAGGAAGAAAATAGTTTATATAATTCTTTACTGCATCAAGTGATGGAGCTGTTAAATTCAGTAGAGAAGTTTATGAAATCTGTACTTTTATTATAATCACAGAAAGAAAGAGAGAAAGAGAGAGAGAGAGAGAGAGAGAGAAAGGAAGGAAGGAAGGAAGGAAGGAAGGAAGGAAGGAAGAAAGAAAGAAAGAAAGAAAGAAAGAAAGAAAGAAAGAAAGAAAGAAAGAAAGAGAAAAAAAGCTTGTCTATATGGAAACTTTTAAAAGCTTTCTGAAACATAACTGTCAGCGTATGTTGCAAGTTAAGAATGGTAGTTAAGAAACAGGAAACAAAATAAAAAAGAAGAGTTAAGTTAAAAGCCACAAGTTGTTAACCCAGTTTCCTTTTCCTGTTCTTCCACACACTTCTCGTATTTAGCATAGCAAAGGCTTCAACTTTCAAACTTTACAAGAACATTGAAAAGGCAAGAGCTTGTAGATGGTAACTGGAGGACAAGGGCAAAATGTTTTTAACAGGATACTGAAGTCTTTTCTAGCATAAATCTTGAGCAACTACAGGCTCTGAATTCAAAATTCAAGCCATTCTGTAAAGTCACAAGGAACAGAAATTTGCATTTTAAAAAATCAAAATGATTGCTCAAATGATACATACAAGTCTAGGTATTGAAATCTATAATGACATGATTAAGGTTGTAAGAAGGACAACTAAAATGATAGAGGTGGTGAAGCAGTTTCCCTACAAAGAAAGGCTGCAATATTTGGGTCCTTTTAGTCTAAAAGAAAAAGAAAAAGAGGAGACACCACTGAGGTATACAAAGGCAGTGTGGATAAAGTGAACAAGGAGATGCTATTTTCTCCTTCCCCAAATGTTAGATCTAGAGGTCACCAAATGAAATTGAATCCTGGAAGCATCAGGACAGGCCAAAGAAAATACTTTTTATATCACATGTAATTTAACTTTTGGATTCACTACCGTGAGATGTAGCTTGGCTGGTTCAAGAAAGGGTTGGATCAGTTCATGGAAATCATGGGAATCCATGACTATCAGCCTTGACGGTAGTGTGATTGTCTCTGAAGGCCACCTGCTGGGAGACCAGGGGCTTCCCGTGCAGTTGGGTGGCTTCTGTGAGAAGAGACTGCTGGATTAGATGGGCTAGGAATTCAATCGAACAGGACACGCTGCTTATGTGCCTCTCAGGATGCAGCCAAAAACAGTGACCACAGCACTTTTCTTCCTAATACAAAATGGCAATAGCAAAAGCACTAAGACTTATATACCACTTATATACCATAGTGCTTTGCAGCTCCTGTCTAAGGGGTAAATTATTTAATCTGGTTTTAATTATGTTTCTAACTTTTGTATCTATGTATTTTATTTTGTGCCTGTTCACCGCCCTGAGTCCTTCGGGAGTAGGGCGGTATATAAATTTAATAAAACATAAACATAAAACATAAGCGGTTTTACAGAGTCAGCATTTTGCCCCCAACAATCTGGGCCCTTATTTTATCGACCTCGGAAGGAAGGAAGGTTGAGTTAACCTTGAGCCGGTAAGAATTGAACTGCTGGCAGTCGGCAGAATTAGTCTGCAATTCTGCATTCTAACCACTACACCACCATGGCTCTTAATGCGACCACGGCTCTTAAAATGTTAAACATTTTAATGATTATGAGTTATTTGACGCTGTATAAATTAGGGCTGCTGAGAAAGAAATAAGCAAAATGTAAGGAAGAAACAAGAAAATTTACAAAAATCATAATAATTGCATTACATCCCAGTTGATACTTTATAAATTGATGGTAGAAAATAATGGTATCCTTACTGCTACCCAATGCATATTCAAATCATTTACCAACATATATTGCCATTTAAACACAATATAGGCCATATATGCTATATTGATATTCGCATATACATTGTGCATTTATAAGCTTAACAAGTTTAGGGCTGGTTGCCAGATCAGTTATCAGTTTACTACCATCAACACAGACATGTAATTGACACTAAATGCTTTCTGTCAAGAATCCAGCTCTCTTCACTAGACCTGCTTGGTCTTGATCCTGCCCCAAGTGTCTAACCTTATTATATGCAACAAAGCTGTCCTTGAAAAGGTCCATAAGCAACCTTTGTGCTAGAACTGTTGTTATTCTTGTGTATAGGGAAGCAAACTAATTGGTGCTACTTTTGTTCTTTAAAAGTTCTATCCATGGGGATTTATTTCTGCATAAATAAAGGAAAGCATTCTACGAAAGGTAAAATACAGATAAGCACAAGACAGCTGGAGCCACAGGACAACCATATAAAGCATTACTGATTGTTTTAAAAAGTGCTTACTTTCCTTCTTACCTCTTCCTTCTTTTCATCAGCACTCATAGCTAAGTTGAGACTCAGCTGAGAATGGCTGCTGATGCCACTGTCTTCATTTGTATCATCATAGTAGACGGCTTGCACAGAATCCTGGAAGCAAACAGGACTCTTCCCCAACTTGGCAGACGACCCCTCCCCTCTTCCCTCACTTTCCACTGAGCTGAGCGACAGGGTACTGTACCGGTCTGGACAATGGACTTCCATGTTGCACTTGATGCTTTCAGCACTAAGACTCTGAGGCTTGGGAACGGTGGGTCTAACAGGTTGGTCAGGGGGCTCAGTGCTATATGTAAATGGGCTGGAGTTTTTTGACCCATCAAAATCTTCATGGAAAACTTCATCAGGAATTGACCCAGGGTTCTGAAGTGGAGGTGGAGAACAAACCAAGTCTGAAAGCTCACAGGATGACATCCTACGGCCTGTAGCATCAACATTTAATGCAAATGGTGAACCAGCAGAGTCATCCTCAGAGCGCTGGATGGTGAACCTGGCAGGAGCTGAAGCTGGGTGACGTCGGGATGGCAGACACTTCCGCCTCTCATTCTCAGTGCTGCTGGAAACCCTGCGGGAATAGTCCTCGTGGAGCCTGCTGTTTGGTCTTGTCTTTTGGTTCTGTTCACCGGGGGAAGAAATATCAGTCCTAGAACAGTCCTTCTTCAAAGCACCATCAGTTACGTTACTGACAAGTTTCAAAACTCTGTCAAAATCCTTCGCTCTAATTGGGCTCTTCCAACGTTTTGATTTCCGCTCCGAGTTCCTGTTGGTTTTGTCTGAGTCAGTTGACGACATACTTGTGGTTCTTGGTAGCAAAGGCTTTTCGTTTACAGCTTTGAGGTCGGTGAGGTTTGAGGTCGACTTCCTTTTGAACGAGCTCTTTTTGAGAAAATTCAGGTTATCGCTGCTTTTACTCCTCCTGTAAATCACTTTGGGACACTCTGGATCTTTCCCTATAATTTCACAAATCTGGGATTCCTGCAGGACAGAGGAGACCATTTTGGCATTGCTCTGTGGGTCCTGGGTTTGATCGCCATCTAATAAATTTATACGGCCAGTTGCATAAGCACGTCTGATGCTGCGTGATCGATGCGTGTTCCTCAGGAAGGAATCTTCCTCTCCATCAGAATTATCAGAAACCACCGTGTTATCTGTGGTGCGGTCATGTAAAGGCCCCGAATAAGAATACCTGTTTGTCTGAACTCTCACAGTTGTATTGTTTGGAATGTACTTCCTGGTTTTGTTCTCTGACAGGCTATCCTTTAAGCTATCCGGATCTTCTTTGGCTGAAATTCCTTGGAGAACTGATGATTTTAACTTCTTGAAGGATCCCATTTTTCTAAGGGAAGACAAAGCATTCCATGTCGACGAGTTCCCCATAACTATAACCGAACGAGGCCGTTCTACATTGGAGCTGGACCTCTTACGAGGAGTGGGGAAAAAATGCATTATTTTGGAAGGACTGGTTTTATCGTCCTGATTGTTATTTCCATTTTTGTTATTTGTGCTGATCCCCCCATTATGACATAATGAGGTAGTATTGCTCCCTGATTCTTTATTATCCATTACTATACAGATAACAGAGGTGGCATTTCCCAAGCCATTCTGCCAAGTTGTCATGTTTCCAATTTTTGTACAAGAGGAGGAGTCATGGCTCATGACTGCTTGATCTTCATCTTCTCCATGCTGAAGCCTTTGTTTAACTGTGCAATTTTCAAGCTCCTTGTTCATACATATTTTTGGTGAATTCGGCTCTCCAGTAGCCTGCAGTGCCTGCATCAAGAAAACAAAGTCAGCATTTAGGATTTTTTTTCTATTCAGAAGAAGAGAGAGATTCTCTGTATGATAGAAAAGGTTCAAAGGACTCTCTAGTATAGCTGAGAAAATCTTTAAAATGATACCACAGTAATCTTGTTATTAAGTGAATATTATCAGATGTTACTTACTCTGCTGACTTAGGTACTATTCACAGGCAGTTATTTCTAACATTAATCCTTTCAGCCATAGAAATTCAATCTACCAACCATATAACTTTATCAGAATCTATTTGAAGCTTCCATTGGTTCAGATATGTTACTGATTGATACATCATAATAAGCAAGCCATACACAGTTTGAATTTGAGACATCACACTAAGCAAGTCATACAGTTTGGACACCTTGTAAATAGCTGGAGTCACAAATCAGTCGTCCAAGCAATGTAATTTTCAATTGATTTTGGGTGACGAGGGTCAGACTGGGGATATGAATGAAGCTTTTGGTAAGTAAGCTGGTCCCATACTTATCTTTAATCTCTTCCCCACAATTCTGGAAAGCTATCTGAAATCACAGTGTGGAAATCTGGCCATTTTATTAATTCACAACTGATTAAATTCACACCTATTAAGCTATAACCTGTGGTTTACAAACCATTTTGATTAATTATTGAATCATGTTAACCAGAAACCAAGCCGTAGTGGTTTAACACAATTATGAACTCCACCTAAAAGAATAGAATCATAGAAATGGAAAGGATCATCTGAACCAGGGTGTCAAACTCAATTTCATTGAGGGCCTCATCGGGGTTGTGTTTGACCAGGGAGGGCGGGGGGCATGGCCAGGGTGGGCATGGTCAGCTCAACATCTCTTGTGTTGGGGTGCCTGAGGTGAACCGAGTACTTTGCCAGCGAAAACAGGGTTCCGAGCTCCGTTTTCGGCTGCAACGGTCTCCTGCAACTCTCTGCCAGTGAACACGAAGCTTGCGAGGCTGCATGCGGCCCTCCTGAGCTCTGTTTTTGCTGGCAGAGGCACCATCGGCTGGTCTTTCGCTGCTTCCAGAATGGTCCCACGGGCCAGATCTAAGCACCCCATGGGCCAGATCAGGAGTTTGATACCCCGATCTAAACCATTGAGTTGATCCCATACTCAGGGCAGAAATCTAAACTAAAGCACCCCAGTAGATGACTGCCTAGCATCTGCACCAACATATCTCATGAAAGGGAAATAGGGAAATTGCCTCTCTGGAGAAATAATTCCATTGTCAAACCCCATACTATTCAATCAGAATCTGCCTTCCTGCAACTTAAATCCATTATTCTCTGTCCTGCATTCTGAATGAGGCAGAAATTATTAATCTTCTGTGTGACAATCTTTCAGGTATTTGAAGAATATTCCCTTCAATTACCATTTCAGAAGGCTAAACATAACCAGCTCTTGATAGAACTCAATTTCTAGACCCCTTTATGTTCATTGCCTGTCCCAATTTATCTGAATTGTTTTCAAAATGAGACATAATATGGAACTAGAGCCAGCCGAGGATGTCAGGTCTGAACAAGGCAGAATAAAATGGAACAATTATTTCTTGTGCTTTGAAAATAGTTCTTCTGATGCAGTCTACATTTTGATTTGCCGTTTTGGCAATGCTGTAATCCACTGATATTCCAAAAATATCATACCATTAACACACCAGGTATCAACTATCCTGCACCTGAGAACTTTTATTTTTGTTTCCTAAATGAAACATCTTTTGCTTTTCTCTCTGAGCCCATTTCTCCAACCTATCATTTTGAATTTCATATTTCCTGTAAATTATTAACTCTCCCTTTTAGTATTATGTCATCTGAACATTTGACAAGCATTTCCTCAAACTCTTCAAGTAAATGAAAGAAAATACTGAAGAGTATATACACCCAAGAATGACTTCTATTGAACCCCCCCTTGCTACCTGTTTCCAAATTGATGAACAACCATTAAGAAGCATTTTTTGAGTAAGATTCTCATGACACTTATATATCTATTTAATTATCATGCCATTCGGCTTGCCCAGTTTCCTAATTAGTATGTAATGGATATTGACTTCTGGTTGAAAGTCATGGCTATTGGTAGCTTGTGTCCCTTTTTTTGTAACAGAAAATTGTTACAAGAGCCAGGACACTGATATCTCCCCATGGTAAGGGGAGAACTTGAGATAGCTGGTCCACAAAGCAGCTTCTCATGAGTAAGTCATAGGAATGTCATTTTACAGTATGCTTATGGGTTGAGCATCTGCAAATCGAGGGAGGAACCATCTTTGTTCATGGTCATCAACCCAACCTTTTTAAAGAACTAAGTTCAACCAAGCCTCACTGCTTAATCACTCTGAATTTGCATTAAAGATTAAGACCCTTCAGATCAATAAGGTATACTGCATTTACTAGATGAGTTGCCTTCTCTTTAGATAATTTTTAAAATATGATTGTAAAAGCTTTTGAAAAATATTATCTTTTCAAATTAAACAGCAAAAGGATGCTTAAAATATAGATTTTACAAAGTTTAACAACAAATTAAGGACAGGTGGAGTTGGAATTACAATTTTAAACTGTTGGAAGGATTCCTCCCATGGGAAATTGTCATTGTTTGCCTTTTCTTTCTACAAACAAGTTAATGGAGTTTTGAATGTTGGACACTAGAGGAGAGCTAGAGGCTAACAAAAGAATGGAGACAAGAGAAATATTCTGAGATTTTTTTTAATGAAAAATTGAATATTTGAAAAATATTGACGTTATTGGAAATGATGAATACATGGACTGTTAAGGATGCAATGAAAGAAGAAGAAAAGATTCAAGATAAGTTTGATATTAATCTGAATGTGGATATGAATGTGGCAAGTAATGAGATAAAGAAAAGGATATAATGAACTTTTAAATGAAACAGAATGATGCTCTAATTTATTGATCAAATTCATATGCTGCTCATGTCATGTCACAACCTGAGGTGACTCCAAGTGGCTTACAACATAATAAGACATGGATTAAAAACAATTCTAACTATAAAACCAGATTAAAATTGCAAAAGATTAAAACAAACTAAAAAAGAGTAGAGGTTTGGGGGTGGTAGTGGCTTCTCTGTAACTACACTAGCCACCTCCAGCCAACAGCTTCTCTTTCAGGGAATTTAAAGCTAATGATCAACAACCTGAATGACATCCGGAAGCAGATCAGCAGCCAGGATAGCTCATGTAACAGTGGTGTTACATGTGCCATCCGAGAAGCCTTCAAAATTGTCTGCACAGTTCCATTCTGGACTCATTGTACCAGTGGTGGCTTTCTACTGGGAGGCTACGCCCACCTGCCCGGATGTCATCATGGATGCTCTGTGCATGCGCAGAAACACTGCGCGCGAGTAAAGCAAGCGCACGCATGCGTTCACAGTTCTGAACCGATAGCGAAGGTAAGTGAAATCCACTACTGCACTGTACTATCCAAATACTCTTAGCCCCTTGATGCCTGATGCCTAAAGAAGATATACCAGAATATCAAACCAGAAAAGAGAGATGGACCCCCCCTTTTTTTTTTTGGCTGGACGTACAAAACAGGTCTATTAAAGTTTTGAAGGTTTTTTTGAGAAGTGACAAAAAAGCACAAATTTCTCTTATGAGATGTACAAAAGAGACTTGCTAAAGTTTGGAAAGATTTGGGGGTGGGGGGAAGGATTAAATAAGATGACAAAAAGTCAAGATGCAAGATTCTACTTGAAGAGGTCAAGAATTGAGTTTTTTAAAAGTTTAAGAAAGGAATAAAAGGTTGGCTTAGTCGATCAAGAGATTAAGATAGTTATACCTACAACTCCTACTGGACATTTGCTAATAAGGAATTCATGACAACGATGGATGTTGTTTATAGCTAAGATGAGATATGGGGTGAACAGAGTATATATTTTAATTTAAGAGATGGCAATAGATTTTCCTGAATTGTGTGTACTTGCTGGGACGAGAGAGGAAGTTCCTTCTATTTTCTTTTTCATGCTATATTCTTCCTTTTCTTTTTATGTTTTTGTAGTTTGTATAGTTTTTTATTCTTTTTAACTGTAATCTCTAATAAAATTATTTGGGGAAAAACATGGTTATGTTTGCTAAACGCAAGATACATGAAGTCTATAGCATTCGCACACTTTATTAAGGAATTTAACAGATAAAAAATGTCACAAAGTTAGTCCTCCAAGATTAGTTCTTCAAAACATGCTAATTTTTTTGAGAATTATCACATTATTTTGAAAGAGAGTGCAAATCATTTTTTTTCATGATCTGTTTTAGAATCTTCCCAGGAATCCACGTCAGATTCACTAATCTATAGTTTCCTGAATCTTTGTTTACCCCTTTTGAGGAGAGGGACCACATTTCTCCTTCTCCAGTCATCTGATATTCACAGGTTGTCTAGGATTTCTTAAAGATAATATTCCTTTGGAATTTGGCCAACTCGTCTGCCAGTTCATCCATTAACCTAGGATGCAATTCATTTGCTCCTATTTGAACTCATTCAAAATATTTCCTGCTTGCATTTGTAACGTCTCACGCTTCAATCCCGCCTCTTTACCTGCTCTTTAGAATTCCCTGACAAAGCACAAACCAAAATACATGTCATGCAACTCTTTATCAAGGTCCTTCTAATACAAATCGCCTGGTCCTATCTAGAGTATCTGCTAATACTCAGTGGAAGCCATTCTTGTAAACACTTCCTCAGTTCATTTAGAAAGGAAAAGCTCTCTTAACAACCCATTAAAGTGAGGAGATATTTGCAGGACCAGAAACTATTATATTCACCTTCACTTTTAGGACATCTGTGAGATTTGTGAAAGCTATACATTCTACCAGTCAAAATAACAAATGGAATCAACATACTGAAATCTAGAATTCAAATCAATATTAAAGAGGAAGAGGGGGGAAGAGATATCTAGTGCCTATGCACATAAATAAGCAATATATTCTTAACATTCCATGTGGAATATTTGCTAATTCCAAGCAACCATTAAGTGCTTCAATCTTGGTTTTCAAAAAAAAATATCTTGTTTTAATTTCTATTTAAATACAAAAACATGTTGCATAAGCAATCTTTTACATAAACACTCTGGGAATGTTTTGTTTCAATTAACTTCATCCTAAACTAGTACCATTTCCCTTATACTCTCCATTTTCCTCCTTTTTAAAATTGACATTACACAGCAGCAGACAAGAGTTTAGTGTGTTTCCAAGAGATATTCAACAACTTCCTTTAATTCTGTTTCCCCCTGCTGTCCTATTCAAGTCCTTTCAGCTTCACTCTCCATTCTGCAACAGACATTTCTTACACCCACCAAGACACGCTTAAATCTAAACATTTGCAAGGGGCTGCTTCAAATGCTGCGGGAACTGTTTTCCAGATAATTTTTAAGAGCTCCTTCAAATACTCCTTCATCAGCTATTTTCCGATTATACTTTAAAAAAAATGTTTAAAGTTAGTTTTAAAATTTAGAAAGGGAGGGGAGAAAACATGACAACTGTTTTAAGAGTCACAATCTTAAACTCGTGAAATCAGTCGGAGTGAAATAATGTTTACTTCTGAACTTCTCAGTGGGCACATGCAAGATCAAAACAATTAAAGGCAAGGTTTGTTGTTGATAGTGTCCAAATAGATTTTTCCCCATTTGTGTATCTTCCAAGTATACTGGATTACCTCAATCACGTGGTTATCTGTTGTCTGGAGATGACTAGGGCTATGTAATTCAAAACATCTAGGACACCGGGTTGAAGAAAGTTACAGCAGGACAAGACATTATCATGGAAGGGAAGGCAGTCACCCCGCTTGCACATATACTTCTAAAATAACAATCTTATTTACTACTAGAAGCAAAAGGCGCGACCGTACAGTGAAAAGTAACGTTGCAGGGAACAATGGCCACTCAAAATTGTTACTTCAACGCATCCCTTGCTCACTGGGCAGCCAAGGATGACGTCTCCTTCCTTACCCTTCTCTCTTTCTACTCTTTTCCAACTTTCTTTCTTTTTTTTACTTTGAACTTTTCTACAACTCGTGAACCCGGCACCTGCTGGGCTCCCAGGCTCTCCTTTCAGGAATCCCACGAAATATTTTTTTTTTTAAAAAAAAAGGAGGAAGGAAGGAAGGTTTAAGTGCCAAACAAAGCGCAAAAGTGAAGCAGCAACCACCTCGGTGCGCTCAAGCGACAAAGAAAGCAGGGCAGTCTAACCACGAGCGCTCCTCCCTCCCTCGCACCAATGGTGGCACCAGTTACCTGGGAAAAGGGAACCGAACGTCTGCAGGCGCTGAGCACCAAATCCGCAGCGGGCTGGGAAGAAGCAACCGCCCGGAGAAGGGGGAGCCCCTAAACGCTTCTACATGGAAGCGGGAGGAAGAAGAGAAGCAGCAGCGGCATTCCCCTTGCCTCCCTCTCTGGCTGCTACTGCTGCGGCGTCTTTTCCCCTCCCCTGGGTAGCGGAGGCTAATCTGCTTCCCCGCATCACTATGGCAGCAACCGGAACAAGAGGGTGGAGAAGCCCTTCAGGCAACACTGGAGCGCAGAGAGGAGGGTGGAAAGCGTGCAGAGCGCTTGGGAGGGGAGGGAGGGAGGGGGCACCGAGTTCCTCATGAGGACAGGGACTTGGCTAGTGTTACTATCGGGCTGCCCCGAAGTTTCTTCCCTTTCGCTTTCCTTCGCCTCTTCTCGCCCCCAGTCCCGGCAAGAGGAGAGAGAAGCGTTGCAGGCTGACGCTCCTCGTTGTGGCTTTTCAGCCCCAAAGTCCGGTTCTCTTTTTATTATTTGCAAAAAAAAAAAGGCAACCAAAGTTGACCGGGACTTTTGGAAGCCAGCCGGCCGGCCGGGGTAAGATCATCTCGCTTCTCACTTAGCAAGGGAGCGTCTCTTAGGGGGGAGCCCGAGCCTCAAAAGCGTTCATTTATTCCCCCCCCCTTCCCCTCTTCTCGCCCTCCTTGCGACCCCGCCGGAGACAAAGGGAGGCTCGCTGGCGAAGTTATCCGAAGAACCGGGTAACAGCCAGGAGGCCGGCCCGATGGAAAGGACAGGAGCCGCTGTTTTTAAACAGGGGGGTCCATCGGCGAAACTTTACTTTAAAACGCACTATGTTGGTTAAGGCAGGGCAGTGATGCATTTTTTGCAAGTCACTGGTGTGACACGGCTTTGCTCGTTCTGGTGCCCTCCAGTTCTCTCTTGGGTTGCAGTTTCCAATGATCCCCATCAGATGGAGGAAAAGTTGCTGTGAAGTATTAATGGCTCAGAGTGATGATCCATCTTCCAGATTTTTTTTTTTTTATTTTATTTTATTTCTATACCGCCCTTCTCCCGAAGGACTCAGGGCGGTGTACAGCCTATTAAAAGCACAAACACAAACAACAATTAAAATAATTTAAAATTATTAAATAATTTCGGCTCAATATTAAAACACCCCCAAATTTAAAACATTACTTCATCACAGGAAGTAAATACAGATTTCAGTTTGAAATATGTATCCAAGAATAAACTTTCAATTCCATGGCTATTTTGCCACAATTAGTTAGGCTCTTAGATGTCACACAGCCTAAGCCATGATTTCCTAATTATAATTGTTGGAAGAAATATCCTTCTGGGTTCAGCTCCAAGTGGGGAAAAAGACACTGGAAACATGGAGACTGCTTGGAAAGATGGTTTAATGGTGGACAGGATCACATGGTTTGAGTTCCTGAACAGAAAAGGGCAGATACAGCGAGTTTTTCAGGTTTTATGCTCTGTCTGGCTTTGAACTTCCTGGGGCCCAGAAAGAGTATCCTGATTGGTTGTCAGACTTCCAGGGGATGGGGGTCTTAGCTAGCCCTGCTGGTTGATATAATCTTCCCAGGTGCCATGTGGTGAGTTTCTTCCTATTGATGGGTCCCATTGTCTTGCAGATGAGGTCCATTGACAAAGATTGAGTTTCTGCCTCTGGCCCATTAACAAAAGGGTGGGGGCAGGAAGGTGGGAGCTGCTTTGTCTTTAAAACATGCTTCTCCATTTCTCACCCAGGGAAACATAATATTCTGCCTTTTTAATATTTCCCAAAGTATTTCATTCTTCTAGGAAAGGGGTGGGTGCCAACCTCCTACATAACGACAGGCTTCCAAAAATATTTTGTTGTTAGTTGCGAAGTTGTGTCCGACCCATTACAATCCCATGGACAACATTCCTACAGGTCTTCCTGTCCTCTACCATCCTCTGGAGTCCATTTAAGCTCACGCCTACTGCTTCAGTGACTCCATCCAGCCACCTCATTCTCTGTCGTCCCCTTCTTTTGCCCTCAATCTTACCTAGCATTAGGCTCTTCTCCAGTGAGTCCTTCCTTCTCATTAGATGGCCAAAGTATTTGAGCCAAAAATATAGGAAACCAATCCAATGAAGTTAAGGCTTAGCATCATACAAACATCAACTTTGAACATACAGCAGTGTTTTTCGATCGGACAACTTTTAAGATATGTGGACTTCAACTCCCAAGATTCCCCAATAAGCCCTGCCTGGGGAATCTTGGGAGTGGAAGTTCACACATCTTAAAAGCTGCCAAAGCTGAGAAACACTGGAACAGAAAAAGAAAGGAAAGAAGGAAGTACAAGCAGTTTAACAAGAATTTATACTAGCTGTACAAAGCAGCACATCTCAAATGTTTTACAAGTTAGGTTTAATTTTCCTTCCTGTTGAATGATAAAATACCTAATTCAGTCAATGCCTCTGCTAACAATAAATGATGGGAAAGTCAAGTAAAGATTAGAAAGCAATGAATGTAAAGGTTTTAGAGAACAAATTCTGGATTGGTGAAGGAAAAAAAGAGTTATTATCAATTGAGAGCGATGACTTAATATGTATCGCAAAGTAACCAAAAAGAAGGGTTTAAAATAATGTGCATATTAGGAAGGATGAGTTGCATGACAGACCTCTACCATCTATACAACTTAATTATCCAAATGTTACAGCAAACTAGTTAAACCAAAACATGGGCTTTTTTTCTTCAAAGAAAGGTATGTTTAGTAGATATTGTGGCTTTTTTTTTTTAATTTGACTTATATGCCGCCCTTCTCCGGAGACTCAGGGCGTCTTACAATGCGTTAAGCAATAGCCTTCATACTTTTGTATATTTATACAAAGTCAGCTTATTGCCCCCACAAACTGGGTCCTCATTTTACCTACCTTAGAAAGGATGGAAGGCTGAGTCAACCTTGAGACTGGTGAGATTTGAACTTACAGTAATTGCAGATAGCTGGGGTTAAACACAATGCTTTTAGTCTGCTGAGCCACCAACACATGTGTTCCCCAACACATTTACCATGTCTATAGCATTTTTAATTTGTATTTATTTTTTCATGACACATGCTGTAATGTGTTGTTATTCCCATGTTAAAATGATCCACTAACTTATCAAAATGCTATACTGTGGCTGCATTTATCCATCATGCTAAATTATATAATATGAATATAATATGAATATGAGTAGGTGTCTGCTGGGTGGAGAGTAAGTTATAAAACATGTCTTTCCATGCAAATTCTGTCTTTAATAGATTTGCATATGATCTCATGATGGAGATACATAAACCAAGAGCTTGTGCTGTGACATCACAACACAGATTTCATCATTTCAGCTACAATCATCAGGAATGGGTGTCTATGACGACATGGTTTCTTTGGATTGGCTTTATATGTTAATCAATGCAGCCAATATAGTTATGAATCATTGTTTATGGCATATGTGAATTTTAATGCTAGCCACTCTTATTATACATAATTCAAGGAAACTCAGACCAGACTGACATTGTACTGTCCGTAGCACAGAAAAAATAGACTGTACTTGCTTTGCTAAAATAAACATTAATCAGCTCTTGTATGATCTTTTGCATTTGCTTTATTGTCTCCGCCTTTATTTTTTCTTTGGGCAGTTTCATTAAACTTTCTTTTAGTTCAGAACTAGTTTCCTGTTTGGATATCAGGGAGTCTGTGTAATAGAAAGCAGGTCTAAGTTTATATTATAATACAGCATAATGTAGCATAGCACAGAAAGCCAGTTTGCTGTAGTGGATAAGGCATCAGGCTAGAAACTGGGAGACCATGAGTTCTAGTCCTTCCATAGGCACAAAGCCAGCTGGTGACTTGGAGCTAGTCATTTTCTCTCAGCCTTAGGAAGGACACAATGGCAAACCACTTCTAAAACTACTTTGCCAAGAAAACTGCAAGGACCTGTTCAGGCAGTGTCCCACACTTGCACCTGATTGAATGGAAGGGGAAAAAAAACAGCATAGCATAACTGTACTCGGGGTGTCAAACTGGCGGCCCACAGGCTGGATGCATCACACTTAGGCCACACCTACCCCAGCTCCGCGAAGGAAAAAAAAGTCAGGATACGTCACATGATAGCATGATGCTGCAGGTTTGATACCTGTGACTGTACTGATTCTCAAATGAAGTAATTCTTATGAGTGGATATAAACTGAAACAGATTTGGACTCAAACGTTCTCCTTCAGAGTTACTAGCGCATACGTAGATGTGTCTCAAAGACAGAATAAAAACAGCCTCAAATTCTTCTGGATTTGGCCTGCCACAAAATAGATTTTTGTCTTCCTCGCTAATAAGAGTTACTTGTGGGAAAGTTATGTCATCCTCTGCAATGGAAAACTACATCTTGATGTGATTTCCATAGCATGAGCCCAGAAGTTGAAATGATAAGACACAATGGAGATATTTTTACAGGGTAAGTAGGAGAATTGAGGGTGAAAATCAGGTAAAAATGTAGAAAAATCACAGTAACAAAAATACTGTAGTGCAAAAATGGGATACCTAACGAAAAGGGAAGCCATTTTGGTGCCAGCAGAAGAAAAGACAATATGTTGTTTAGCAATTAAATGAATTAAGAGAAAGGAAGAGAAATGAAAGGATCTTTGGAGATAATGCAGCTGAAAGGACAAAGCAAATGAAATAAATATGAATAAACAGGAAAATTAGAATTTGAGGGCGAATGAAGATGTTGTTTATATAAGTAAGCAAAGAAATATTGAGATATGATTAAAAAAAGGGAAAAAATATGGCAAAAATTGTAATTGAATAAAATGTATTTGAATTTGATAAATTGTATAAGTTTATAAATTATATAATGGTGAGGTCCTATATTAAGACCTACTTAGTGGCGATAACAGCGGCAAAATATAACTATTTTTCCGCTATTATTGCATCGGCAGATAATCGCCCAGCCGCCTTGTTTAGGGTGACCCGCTCCCTCCTCCACCTGGGAGCACGGGAAGACCCCTTAAAAGGTCGAGCTGAGGATTTTGCACAATATCTGCACGATAAAATCGCTCAAATTCGGGAAGGCTTGGACTCTGACTGGATGTTGGAGGCAGGTCTTGAGGATGTTATTTGGGATGAGTTTGACCCTGTGACCCCTGAAGACGTGGACAGGTTACTGGGGAAGTTGAACGCGACCAGATGTTTATTGGACCCGTGTCCCTCCTGGTTGGTACTGTGTTCCTGAGAGGTTACACGAGGCTGGCTCCAGAGGATTATAAACGCTTCTCTGAGTGAGGGTCTCTTGTCTTCCGCCTTGAAAGAGGTGGTGGTGAGGCCCCTCCTCAAGAAGCCCTCTCTGGACCCGGCTGTTCTAGCAAACTATCGTCCTGTCTCCAACCTTCGCTTTGTGGCAAAGGTTGTTGAGAGAGTGGTGGCACAGCAACTCCCGCAGTAACTGGATGAAACTGTCTACCTAGATCCATTCCAGTCCGGCTTCAGGCCTGGTTACAGCACTGAAACGGCATTGGTCGCATTGGTTGATGATCTCTGAAGAGCTCGAGATAGGGGCTGCTCCTCTATCCTGGTTCTATTAGATCTCTCAGCGGCTTTTGACACCATCGACCATGATATCTTGCTGCGCCGATTGGAGGGGCTAGGAGTGGGAGGCACTGTTCTACGGTGGTTCTCCTCCTATCTCTCCGACCGGTCGCAGTCTGTGTTGGCAGGAGGGCAGAGGTTGACTTCAAGACACCTTATTTGTGGGGTGCCACAGGGGTCGGTCCTTTCACCTCTTCTTTTCAACATTTATGTGAAGCCCCTGGGTGAGCTCATCCGTGGTTTTGGGGTGCAGTGCCATCTTTACGCTGATGATACTCAGCTGTACATCTCCACCCCAGATCACCCCAATGATGCCCTTGCAGTGATGTCCTGGTGCCTTGAAGCCGTGCGGATTTGGATGGGGAGAAAGGCTCCGACTCAACCCTTCCAAGACCGAGTGGCTGTGGCTGCCGGCGTCCCGATATAGCCAGCTGATACCATTGTTGACTATTGGGGGTGAGTCATTGGCCCCACGGAGAGGGCTCACAACTTGGGTGTCCTCCTGGACACACGGCTGTCTTTAGAAGAGCATATGAGGCCGTGGCCAGGGGAGCTTTCTATCAGGTTCGCCTGATTCACCAGTTGCGACCCTTTCTGGATCAGGACTCCTTATGCACAGTCACTCATGCCCTTGTTACTTCCCGACCGGACTACTGTAATGCTCTCTACATCGAGCTCCCCTTGAGGTGCACACAGAGGCTCCAACTGGTCCAGAATGCGGCCGCATGGGTGATATTGGGAGCGACATGGTGCTCACATATAACACCTCTCCTACGCGAGCTGCACTGGCTCCCGGTGGTCTTCCGAGTGCGCTTCAAGGTGTTGGTTCTTATCTTTAAAGTGCTCCATGGCTTAGGACCTGGGTACCTACGAGACCACCTTCTGCAACCGATAACCTCCCACCAACCAGTATGCTCCCACAGAGTGGGCCTCCTCAGGGTGCCGTCACTAAAGCAATATCGACTGGTGGTTCCCAGGGGGAGAGCCTTCTCTGTGGGGGCACCTACCCTTTGGAACAGGATACCCCCAGGGATACGAATGATCCCAGATCTCCATACTTTCCGTCGTGCACTTAAGACCTTTCTGTTTCACCAAGCCGGGCTGGCATAAATTTTTTCTAATTGTCTAAATTTTATGCTGAAGATCTTAACTGATGAGCCAAATTGGTTTAATTATTTTAAATTGTTTTTATTTCACATTTTTATATGTATGTTATTTTGACTGTTCACCACCCTGAATCCTTCGGGAGAAGGGCGGTATAAAAATTAAGTAAATAAATAAATAAATAGATAAGATAAGATAAGATAAGATAAGATAAGATAAGATAAGATAAGATAAGGCCAATACTCTGTTCAAAAAAGATGTGGGGGTGAATGTGGGGTGGAAAATAACCAATAAAACTTGATTTAAAAAAAAACAACTGCAGGGTTTCGTTTAACAACTGTGGTAAAAAGAACATAAAATGGAGTACAACTCATTTAACTGTCTTGCTTAGCAACCTTCTATTTTCTATGTTCTGTCCTTCCTGAGTGAAATATTTTTTCACAGTCATAGTGAGAGTGGGAAAATATGATGTTAGGTAGAAAGTTTCAATTCTCTTTTATTTTTTAACCATTTGTTCTTTATCTTAGTATATTTATATATGTTCGGGGTTGCCTTTCTTCCATTTCATCTTTTTTGTTGTTCAGCAATCTTTCTTCTCAATCCTGCTATCTCCCTCTCTTCTTTCTTTCTTACTTTCTTTTTCCCTCCTGTCCTGTTCCTCTCTACTTCCTCTTCCTTTCTCCTTCTCCTCCTTTCTTCCTCTCTGTCTAGCCCTCTCTCCTACTCTGATTTCCCCTTTCTTCCTTCCTCCCCTCTCTTCCATCCCTCTCTCTTCTCCCCTTCTCTTCCCTCTCTCTACTCTCTACTCCTCTTTCATCTCTCTCTATTGCTGTATTCATTTTCAATTTAATATTTTCTACTATGGTGTCCAGGCAACCCCGATCTTTATCATTTATTAAAAATATTACTCAAAATTCCCCTCCACTTTTTAAAAGCTTGAAAGAAGTCCCAACGAGCAATTAGCGGCTAATTTGCACTTGAGAATTTAAGCGGAGGAGAAAAAAAAGAGGAACTTTAAAGTTAAACGGAAAGCCCTAAAAGAAATTTTCTACCTGGATTTAAAATTGCATTTTGAAAGAAATAGAAACCCTGCAGTTGTTAAGGGAACCATGCAGTTAAGAGAATCTGGCTTCCCCATTGACTGCTTGTCAGAAGGTTGTAAAAGGTGATCACATGACCCCCGGACACTGCAACCCTCATAAATACAAGCCAGTTGCCAAGCATCCAAGTTTTGATCACGTGGGATGCTGCTATGGTCATAAGTGTGAAACACAGTCATAAGCCTGTATTTCACACTTACTTATTCTAGTGTTTTTGTAATTTCAAGGTTACTAAATGAATGCTTGTAAGTCAAGGCCTATGTAATTTACAAAGTTAAATTAAGCCGAATTATTTCAGTTATTTTAATGTTGAATTAAACCAAAAGAAAACCCAAATTTATTGGCGGTTACAGTACTAGCCAACCAATTCACTTTCATATTTTATAAATATTATAAAATATTAAAGGAACTCATGGGTAAGCATGTGCATGGGGTGAAAACATGTTGTCTTAAGGTTTCTTTTTAAAAAAAAAATTGGAGAGATATGAAAATAACTTCCTATCTCCTTTTCTATGGATACTGAAGTATCCCAGATCATAACATCCTTGATATTGATCAGAGTAAAGCATTCCCCCTTAAAATAATGAAACTTATAATTCTAATAATGATGAATTTTTTAATCAAATAATGAAATAATGAAACTTATAATCAAAAACATACGAAGGATAGTCGCAGGAATTGGGTATGGTTAGTCTAGGTCTAGAGAAAAGAAGGACTGGTGGTGACATGATAGCAGTGTTCCAGTATTTAAGAGGTTGCCACAAAGAGGAGGGAGTCAATTTATTTTCCAAAGCACAAGAAGGCAAGACAAGAAACAATGGACGGAAACTAATTAAGGAGAGAAGCAACCTGGAACTAAGGAGAAACTTCCTAACAGTGAGGACAATTAACCAGTGGAACAGCTGGCCTTCAGAAGTTGTGGGTGCTTCAACACTGAAGGTTTTTAATAAGAGACTGGACAACCACTTGTCTGACTGAAATGGTATAGGGCAGTGATGGCTAATCTTTTTGCCATCGTGTGCCAAAAGGGGGAGTGCGGGGTGATCGCGCACGTGCGTGCCCACACCCATAATTCTATGTGCCCTGTCCCCTCGTGTATGCGTGTGTCACCCCCCTGTGCTCCACCTGCTTTTGGCATGTGATGGCACAGTGGGCCCAGTAGGCCCGTTTTTTTCGCCCTCCCCAGGCTCCAGAGGCTTTCTAGGAGCCTGGGGAGGGCGAAAACAGCCTTCCCCACCTCCCTGGAGGCCCTCCAGAGGCCAGAAACAGCCTGTTTGCCGACTTCCGGTGGGCCCAGAAGGCCCGAAAATCAGCTGGCAAGCGCACACATATATGCTGGAGCTGAGCTAGGGCAACGCTCGCGTGCCTACCAATATGGCTCTGCGAGCCACCTGTGGCACAGATGCCATAGATTCACCATCACGGGTATAGGGTCTCCTGCTTGAGCAGGGGATTGGACTAGAAGACCTCCAAGGTCCCTTCCAGCTCTATTCTGAATTGAATAGTTTTATCAGGAAGTTTTATCTTCCTGGTAGCCGAAAGCTTATAGCCCTCCACTTGGCACAGTATTGTCATTAGACTGAGAGACAAAAGACTGGCAGAATGACGTAATCTGAGAAACAAGACCTCTGCGTACCAGGTTACCATTATCCTCTCTAGGAACAGCTCTGGCCCACCCGCCCACCTTTCCCACTGCAGCTGGACGCAGCTCAATGATGGATTCAGCCTTTCAGTCTGGAAGAAAGCTATTTATATCCCCATTCAGCCTGTCTCTGATGCTATTATTGTGTTTTTTCTCCCCATCCCCAAGAGGCATTATCCAGGCAGCCTGGTCTGAAGAGATGCTTCTTTATTTCTTATTTATTATAAATGGATCATTATGCCCAAACATAAAGGAAAACTTCCTGTTTCCAATAAAGACCCTGCAACTCAAAAATCTCCCCCATCACTATCTGATTCCTAACTTAATGTTTTTAAAACTCAGAAGTTAAATCATTCATGTGGGGAGGAAAACAAAAAGCCAGCCGTGGCCACGTTTCTTCAAATTTTAATTTAACTGGATTATCTGGGTTTTTAAAGCAATTAGAGCTAATAGGTTTCCTGTTAAATGAAAAGAATATTCAGGTTCTACAGTGTCATATTTCAGATGGAAAGAGAGCAAAGAACAATACACAATCCATGCCTTTTGAGTTAAATAGACGAAGCATGTGTTTTAGTTTAAAATCTGTTTTATACAGTACAACACACCAACCAATGAACAAAAAAAGTATTTCCTATCTAGAACCGTCACATACTACAAACTTACAGCCTTCTATGCATCGTTCAAAGCTTACAAAAATCATTCATGTAATCAGAATAGGTGGATCTTCGTTACATGTTAAATCAAAACTAAGTATGTTTCTGAAAAAAGCTAAATATTTTTCCTTGAAACATTTGAGGTTTGCGTGTATAATATCTGTAGGGATGAGGAAACAACACTTTGTACCGTACATCCGATTCTCACATAAAGGACTTTGATGTACGTTTTGAGTCTCAAAGTAACTAGCTGAGTTTTAGAGATAACGTTGTACTTTATTGCAGTCAATTTATCCTTGACATAATGGGGAACTTTCTCATGAACAAATGAATATATCAAAGAGAAAGATGTCATGGTATGAGCAGTAGTTTTAAACTTATGTAGTATCTTTCATTCCTCCTGCAAGCCATATGCCTCTCTAAGCCATTTCAGATTTTGCAGATTTTGCAAAGATAATGAGGAAGGGTTACTGTAAATGCTTTAAATTGCCTGTTCTGCATCACATGTGAAACAGTTGTATAAAACTGTCTGTATAGAAATACGTTCACATTCAAGGAGCTATTCCAAACTATGATTTACAAATTCCTAGATCTTCCTAATGGAAACCTTCCTATTTCAAGAATTTATTCATTTTTCCTAGGTGGAAAAATAAGAGCTTTTTATTCACACTAGAAATGAAGAGAAACACCAGTGTTTACCTTTATCGATCCTAACTTTCTAAAAGTTAAAAACCTGGCTTTTCCCCAGGTGTTGGGATAGGTTGAGTTTGGACCCAATGATTGTGATTTGTTATGCATTGCCAAGTGTTGGTTTAGGACGCTAGGAGTTGTTTCGTTTTTATTGGTTTTATGTTCTTATCACTGTTACTGTGAGCCAGCCAGAATTGATAAGATGGGCAGCCATATAAGACTCTTTAGTTAATTAATTAATCCAGATTTTCCCAAACCACTTCTTTGCGGATTTGTTGAATTACAGCACCTATGATTCCAATGATATGCTGGCTAAGAGATCTGAAAGGGATAATCCAACATACCAGAAAAAGAAGTTGGATTGTTGTAATATTTTATGACATTCAGATTACATTCATATACGCACATGTACCCATTATGTTATTCTTTGGGGAGGGGGCAACCAGCATTATGCTGGGAAAGCAACATTTTTGGGATTGGCCCACCCCACCTGTGCTGGCAAAGGAGGCACACTGCAGGGCCCGTCAATCCGACTACCGTGTTTCCCCGAAAATAAGGCCCTGTCTTATATTTTTTTGAACCCCGAAATAAGCGCTTGGCCTTATTTTCAGGGAGGTCTCATTATTTTGGGGCACGTGGAGCAAGATGGGGCTCCTCTTCCTGTCTTACTTGATTTCCAGCTCTGCGTTTAAATATTTTCAGGGAGAGCTTATTTTCGGGCGGAGGCTTATTTTAGCGCATGCGCTCAAAAGCCGAATTGGGCTTATTATCAGGGGATGTCTTATTTTCAGGGAATCAGGGTATTCTGGTGGGTGAGATCCATGTGAAGAGCATGAGCCATCTGAGTCATAGTGCTGTTAGAAAACATAGTTAAATAGACTTTATAAGTATGACATTTATTTCACTTTTCCACACCTTTCTATCCTTTTCCATCACCACCATTATCATCATCATCATCATCATCATCATCATCATTTTAGTTAAATGTATATGCTGTGTAATTCCCAGTGACTCTGGGACAACATATCCATACTGTCAGCGTTCCAGAAAAACTCCAACTCCAAGTAAAGACGCGGAAGCAAGCATTTTTCCAAAGTTCTCTTTACTAGAATAGGCAAACTGGCACATCTGGGAAAACCCGAATCTAAAAAGCCCAGGTTTTCCTTCAGTAAGTCAAAGCTCCCAAAACCATCCCCTTTCTCCCCCGTCGATCACATGCTACAATCAACGTCCGCTCCATCTCGACCCAGCCCCCTGACCACTCCTTCTCCAGATGCTGGATTGCCCTGACCTTGACCGACAGGAAGAATGCTATTATGTCTACTAACAACCCCCCTCCTTAATCCCACCTCCTACTTTCCCACACATGAGAAGGTGGCAGCATTGAAGCTTCTGGCCTAATATAGCTTCCAAAGTTGACACATACATTGCTTCATGCACTGTCCTTTGTTCTTTAAACTTTCCACTTGGTTTTCGTGAATTATATAATTCCCACCTTCATTCAGTTTGTGTTTCTCTTGATATAACCAATTCTTGCTTCCATGTAAAGAAGTGGATGGAACTCAACCTTATATATGTTTTTGCTTCTTTTGACAAAAATTCATTCCCCACCCCAAGAAACCATATGCTACCAATTACCTTTCTACTAGCATTTGTACATTTTGTAATTGTAGTCCATCCATTTCCTCATCTTTAGGAAACATTTTACCAAGGAATATGACTTCATCTCCTTGCCCTAGCTTTGTAACCATTTATGTCTAATGTGAAATCATTCATTCCATTTTCCATAGTAATCATCTAGGTCTCTGAAATACTAATTTTCAGTCCTGTGCTCTTTATTGCATTATGTAATTTATCTAATGTAAACTGGAAACTAGATTAACAATTAACACAGGTCTCTCTGTACCCACAACCAGTACACCTCTATCATAATCCAAAGTATTAGTTGTAACAAACGAGCAAGCAAGCAAGCAAACAAACCAGGAGAACATTTCAGGTCCATATGTTATTCCTTGTTCACCACTGAATCCTTTGCATAGGACTCCTACATCATTCTACTTTTGTTTCCTTGTTTCTATGTTCATTTTATTCCAAGACCGACTTTGATATCACCAAATATAGATTTATTCCACATTCAACATGTCTCATCAGCCAGTATACTTTACTAATTCTTTCAGGGTTTAATCATAAACAATCATATCAATAATATATTTAGTTTTATAGTCATTCTTTTGCCATGGGTGTGTATAAAAATATATGGTTTTAAACTATATATTTGAAACAAACATACCTTTCTCTTACTAGATGCTCACCAATCACTGTTCTCATTTATTCTTGGAATCCAAATGGCCAAATCACTTTTTTCAATTTTCTGTTCACACTCATTCCCACCGATCCATTCATGCTACCTAATTGAATTCTGTATTCCCTGCACCAGAGTCATCTAGAATGTTGCACAATTGTTCCTAAGATTCTTCTAGTTCTTCCATTATCACTACTGAAGCATAGATCTAACTATCTTTACTCTGATTTTACTTCCACATACATATATGTATCTATAATTTATTTCGTTCATCAATTCATACATTTTACTATTTATTCCTTATAATTTCTGAATCATAATCTTTATTTGTGGTCAAATGGGCCCAGAGATACTGAGATTATGGCTTTATGATTATGGTCAATAATATGATTTTCACATAATTTTTTTTAAGAGAAGCCATAGACTATGCTATAACCTCATTTAAACTTCTGCCACATACAACAGAATCAGTGTTGAGTTGGTAGGCCTTATCAATCTAAAGTATAAACAGACAAATGAATAAATGTTCTCTGCTAACAATAAGGACAATAGTAGTTTGTTTTGGCCTATTTTAACCAGTTTGCTACAAGCACCACCAAAGTTCAATTAATCACAAGCATGCCCATATTATTCTACACACGTTAGCAACTCTAATCAAGAAACTGACCCTTTTGCAAGCCAGGATACCAGAACCCACATAGTTCAGGAAAGATTGTCTACAATTATTACTCTGTAAGGAATTTCTCCTAATTTCTAAAGAAGCCAAGATTTACCCATAATATTGGTACAAAAACTATTTCAAAATTGACTTCTCTTGTACAATGCTTTGGAATGATGTAAAATGTAATTCTAATTAAATCCCCTGTGATGTTCCAGTGATTAATTAAAGACAAATTTCTTAAAAGATTTCATCCACATGTAGGGTGAAAGGGTCAATCATAGCCTTCTGAAAACTTTTGAGGGTCTTAAGATGTGGGAACCAGGCTTAAGTTCCATGGTGTGACCAAATGTGAAATTGATATAGAAAAGGTATCTTGGTCTTAGGAAAGTAGAAATTGTAAGAAAGAAATGCAAAACAACTCTACTTGGGGCTCTGAAGTAAAGAAAAACTCTGACAGGTGTTTAAGATCCAAATACCCCAAATTTCATTAAAGTGCTTTCCTAATGATTTCTGTTTCCTATACGTGCTGATCTTGAAGGTTAATTTACTGCTTGCTTTGAAGAAGATTCACATTTCCTGACAGGCTTAAATAACCAGAAACACAACAATATAGTCCCGTGGACCTGATCCTCCATGTAATATATTATAGACCTCCTCAAAGGGTGCAAATCTTGCTACCTAACAATAATTTCGTATAATATTTTTCATACCAATGAATGCAGTTAGCAAACAAATATATGAAGTAAAGGATGAGTCACGTAAGGAAAACTCCATGCTACAACAATAAACTTGCACAAGAGAATAACAGTGAGATTTTCTAGTGGTTTTATGTAAAAGAGTAATGAAAGTATTTGAATCATATGTTACACTTAGGTGAGGTATGGCGATACAGAATTCTGTTACACTCCTATGAGAAGGTCCCAAAAGGAAAACATCGACTAGCCAACAGTAGAAACGAAAGACATGGAAACATATAGACACAGTCACATATTTTATTGAACAGTCTGAACACCAGTGAGTATTGACAGCATCATAACAGAGTTGCAAGATTCTTTTGCCTCTGTAAGTAGTGTAGCGGACTACAGAGCAATAGATGCATAGCCACTCAGGGTGGAAACAACACCTGGCTGTACCGATTTCATTGGTCATGTATTTCTGAGAGGCACAGGTACCCAAGCAAGAAAGAGGTAGCAGCCATGATGTCAACTAAGTTGCTGTTCCTGTAGGCTTTGTGTTATGCATGTTATAGGTGAGGATGGTGGGGAACATCCTTTCCCCTGTGAGTATTCAATGGTTATCTGGTTACCTGTGGAGAGACAAGACAGACATGGGGGTAGTGATGGTTAATGAGTAGTAATGGCAACAAACATGGTGGGTTGGGTTGGTTCAAGAATAATAATATTCTGCTCCTGCCCCAGTCCCTATTTATTATTGCTCGTTTCCTCTGAGACTGATATTGGTATGCTTGCCCAGAAGACAATACAATAATTGAAGCAATACTCACCCATCTGACGTGAAAATATGGAGTGATTTCTGTTTCTAGCAGCTATTCCTTTGGGGAATCCTCTAATCCTGAAAAAAAAAATAAAGACTTCATGAATGTTGGATCTTCCAATTAAAACAACAAAATGTTTGCTATTTCCAACTACGGTATCTATTAGGGCTGTTCAGTGCTCCAAATTCAATTCCAAAAAAAGGAGACTTGAAATGTGCAAGAACACAAATGGAGCGACTCTGAAACTCTTAAAGCAGGGGCGTATTTTCTCTAAATTCTCTCCCACCTAAACAGTCCATACACACCAGGTTGTTCATATTACAGCAGATACATATACAAACTATTGAATAAAATGTAAGGAATGAATGTTAACCAAAGCAGAAGCTTCTCACAAACTAGGATAAAGCAAGTAAGAGATCATCCTGGCTCACACACCATTCTAAGTTCTAAAGTAATTCATTCATTTTTGGTTTGGCCAGGAGTGACTAACTTCTATGAGCCAGGAAGGCTTTTAAATTTCAAATTAAATTTCAAACTTTAAAATGATATCTTGAATAATAATATTAAGCAATGAACCTCTCCCCTCCCCCATCCCCCCACTCCCATGAAATCCTCTTGCTTACCTGTGTGACGTACTGTGCCCTTGCAGTCTCACTTCCAGTTGACTTGAGTTTTCTAATGCGTGTTGGTCAGTCGGGACTTTTTCAGAATACCTGTCAGTTCTTTGAAATAAAAGTCATTTTATGTCTCATCTTCAGAGGTAGCCTTGGCTTTCTCGCTAACTGCAAATAGTCTTCCCTCGCAGAGAGGCCTTTTCACTGTGGCATCTCAGGAAGCAGAGAAATGGAGCTCCCTGCTTCACGTCTTGATATCTGAACAGTATTCCGTGACGGGAACACTTAGGGCAGTTTTGTAAGTGGTTTTAGAACTAAATGGAATCTTATCCTCCACGGACTTGGGTATAGTAGAGGAGAAGAAGATAGCTGTCTCTGTGTCCTCAGCAGTAGTTTCTTTTATTGAGGCAGAGGCAGGGGTGGGTTGTTGGGGGTTCGCAGGGGTTCAGAAGAACCTCTAGCTAAGAGTCTGTGCAGTTCAGAGAACCCGGCTGGCCCCATCCACCCAGTGGTGAAATCTAAAATTTGTTACTACCGCTTCTGTGGGCGTGGCTTGGTGGTGGGGGTAATGTAACTGGGTGGGCGTGGCCATTTTTTTAAAAAACTTTTAAAACCATTTTTTCTACAACCTCTTGAGGTTGTAAACAAATGCTTTCAAAAGGCTCTGACGATCCCACCTGAGTTGTCAGATTGGCAGAGACTTTTTTTCTTTTAAATGCCTCTGACGATCAGGCAACTCAGCTTGGATTGTCAGAGGCATTTAAAAGAAATAAATGGTTTTTTTCTTTTAAATGCTTCTGAAGATCCAAGCTGTGTTGCCTGATCGGCAGAGACTTTTTTTCTTTTAAATGCCTCTGACGATCCAAGCTGAGTTGCCTGACTGGCAGAGTCATTTAAAAGAAAAAAAGTCTCTGCTGATCAGGCAACTCAGCTTGGATCGTCAGAGGCATTTAAAAGAAAAAAAGGGTTTTTGGCTTTTTTTTTTTACTTTTAAGAGCATTTTTTCGGCTGAAGAGGTTGTAGAAAAAATGCTTTTAAAAGTAAAAAAAAAAGCTTCTGATGATTGTGCAGGTCAGCTGGGCATGGGGGGGGCAGGGATTTTTGCTACTGGTTCTCCGAACCACCCGCCTCCATCGCTATCGGATCAGGCGATCCGGTCCGAACCGGGAGCATTTCACCTCTGCACCCACCCCTCCCCTCCCTGGAGTCCCTATGTGGCCCGTTTTGGATGCAGGTAAGTGCAGGGTGTATGTGGAGGCTCAGGGAGTGTGAAAACCAGGCAGTGGTGAAATGTAAAATATGTTACTACCGGTTCTGTGGGCGTGGCTTGGTGTGGAAGGTTAATGTGATTGAGTGGGCGTGGCCAACTTTTTTTTTAACTTTTAAAACCATTTTTTCTTCAACCTCTTCAGCCGAAGAGGTTGTAAAAAAATGCTTTTCAAAGCATCTGATGATCCCAACTGAGTTGCCTGATCGTCAGAGGCTTTTTTTTTCTTTTAAAAGCCTCTGACAATCCCAGATGAGCCGCACGATCATCAGAGGCTTTTTTTTTTTTTACTTTTAAAAGCATTTTTTCGGCTAAAGAGGTTGTAGAAAAAATGCTTTTAAAAATAATTTTAAAAAGCCTCTGATGATCGCGCACCTCAGCTGGGCATGGGGGGGGGGCTGGGATTTTTGCTACCAGTTCTTCGAATCACCCGCTGCCATCGCTATCGGATTGGGCAATCCGGTCTGAACCAGGAGCATTTCACTCCTGAAACCAGGCCTACCGGAAGTTTCGGAAGGCCAGAAACAGGCCTCCTGAACCTGGAGAGGGACTCTGGAACTTGGGGTGGCCGTTTTTGCCTTCCTGGAGGCTTAAGGAAAGCCTCCAGAGCCCGAGGAGGGCAAAAATGCCCCCCCCACTGTGGTGCAAGAGGCTGACTAGGCCACGCCCACCATGCCCACACCCACTCAGCAACCGGGCAGAAAACCCCTTGCTAAAATTTTTGAAGCCCACCCCTGAGCAGAGATGGGCAATTGATGGGAATCTAAAGCTTATCCTATACCACCATTGCCAAAAATTGGTATTTTTTTACAATTGCAAGCAAGAAATGCATTAAAAACAGTTCCACAATTTCTTAAAGTATGCTTAATATCTTTTAAAAGCCAAAGAAACCCCGGGGAAAATCCAATAGTCCCAGCTATTTTGCTCTTCTGTTTCAGCTCTGAATTTCCCTTCCCAAAAAGTTTGGTGTAGCTCTCAGAAACAGAAAGATTGTTCAGGAATGCTCTCATCAAGAAGAGGACTAGGCAAACATATGCATTCAACCTCTTTCTTCCAGTGCGACATTATGCCAAACTAGCTGGGAATTCTGGAAGTTGTAGTTACAGACATGTTGGACAAGTTATCTAAGAGAGAGCAGTCAGAACTGAATTCTCAAGTTTCTTCAGTATCTGTTAATCATATAATTAGGAATCCATTTGCTTCTGTTCAGATGGGTGGTGTTTTTGGATCACACATAATCTACCCAACAGAGAAAGTGTTTAAGCCTGAGGCTCCCAACAGGAATGTGCTGACAAATTATCATAAAGATACACAATTTGTGGAATTTAATCAGCATAACGACTGATTTCTGTGGTTGTTGGCAGGACTTGAATTTGTAAGTGACTTTTTATTTATTATTATGCCCGAACATGCCAAAGTTAATTTAATTTTTCCAAAGAAGCTGGAGCATATGTTGATCCAATGTGGCATGTGGGTTTTTTCCTTAGACAAAGCTGTTGAGATTCTTCACTCCTTAAGGGAGCAGATCAGCAGATGTTAGACATTGACTTCAGTGGTGGGTTTCAAATTTTTTTACTACCGGTTCTGTGGGTGTGGCATGGCTTGGTGGGCGTGGCTTGGTGGGCATGGCAGGGGAAGGATACTGTAAAATCCCCATTTCCTCCTGATCTGCTGGAACTTGGGAGGCAGAGAATAGATGGGGGCAGGGCCAGTCAGAGGTGGTATTTACTGGTTCTCCAAACTACTCAAAATTTCCACTACCGGTTCTCCAGAACTGGTCAGAACCTGCTGAATACAACCTCTGATTGACTTGCTTTCTGTGATTCATGTTTACGCACACTGACACATGTAATGGTTTGATTCTAACCCATTTTCTAAAAATTCCAAGTTGCTGGAATAAACCTTAGTTTACCGAATTCATACATTGTGTCATGAATGAACAAGAGCAATTTGCAAATGCAAATTATGAAAATATGTCTATATTTTGTCATTTACTTTCTGTTCTGGGCATACCTACCGAATAAGTCCTTAACTTATAACTGTAATTGAGCCCGGAATTAGTCATAGGTTGTGCTGGTCCCTAAGTGGGTCACCCTGTAACCATGCCCAATTTTATGGGTTTTGCAGCAGTCATTAAGTGAATGCTGTAGTTGTTAGTTGAGCACAGCAATTGTTAAGTGAACATGGTGGTCATTAAATGAATGTGGGGGGTTAAACAAACCAATTTTATGCAATGGGTGTTTTCTGCCTGAAATCAGAAGTAAATGCTAGAAACTGGCCAAAAAATGTTGAAAATCGCAGTCACGTGATCCTGGGATACTACAAATGGCTTTAGCTGGAAGTCGGTTGCCAAGTGCCCAAAACCATGTTGTAAATACCTTTGGGGGAGGTGTCGGTCATAACTTTGAACACTCACTAAGCGGTTGGTTCAGGGGTGAAATGCTCCCGGTTCGGACCAGATCGCCTGATCCGGTAGCTATGGAGGCGGGTGGTTTGGAGAACCGGTAGCAAAAATCCCTGCCCCCCTCCCCATTGCCCAGCTGAGCCGCGCAATCTTCAGAGGCTTTTTTTTAATTTTTAAAAGCATTTTTTCTACAACCTCTTTAGCCGAAAAAATTTTAAAAGTAAAAAAAAAAAGCCTCTGATGATCGCGCAGCTCAGCTGGGATCATCCGAGGCTTTTAAAAGCATTTTTTTCTACAACCTCTTCGGCCGAAGAGGTTATAGAAAAAATGTTTTTAAAAGGAAAAAAAGACTCTGCCGATCAGGCAACTCAGCTGGGATCGTCAGAGGCTTTAAAAGCATTTTTTTTTCTCAGCCGAAGAGGTTTTATTTTTTATTTTTATTAGTCATATTTTTATGCCACCCACTCTCCGAGGACTCTGGACAGCTTACACTAAAGACACTATACTAAATAGCATATTGCCCCCAACAATCTGGGTCTTCATTTTACCCACCTCAGAAGGATGGAAGGCTGAGTTAACCTTGAGCCGGTGAGATTTGATCCGCTGATCTGCTGAACTAGCAGTCAGCTGAAGTAGCTGTAGTACTGCACTCTAACCACTGCGCCACCTCGGCTCTTAGGTTGTAGAAAAAATGCTTTTAAAAGTAAAAAAAAAAAAAAAGTTGGCCATGCCCACTCAGTCACATTACCCCACCACCACCAAGCCACGCCCACAGAACCGGTAGTAACAAATTTTACATTTCACCACTGGGTTGGTTGTTAAACAAGAACTACCTGTACTTTTCATTCATCTTATGTTTACATGGCACTCATATATTCCAAAGATTCACATGCAGAGCTCAATGAGAAAAAAATTACATTGTCAAGCACAGGAAGTCAGGAATCAAGGCCGTTCAATTTAATACAGGGGTGTCAAACTCAAGGGCTGCAGGCCGGATCCAGCCAATGGGGTGCTTAGAGCTGGCCCGCGGGGCCATCCTCGAAACAGTGAAGGACTTGCCCGTGGTGCCTCTGATAGCACGTGACCCTCCCAAGCTCCATTTTTGCTGGCAGAGGGTTGCAAGAAACCATCCCAGACGAAACTGGAGATTGGGAGCCTGTTTTCACTGGCAGAGCGCTTGGGCCACCACAGGCGCCCCTGACACGAGTGACGTCAAGCTGGCCATGCCCACCCTGACCCCCTGAGGTCAAACACAACCTTGATGCGGCCCTCAATGAAATCGAGTTTGACACCCCTGCTCTACAAGAATCTGAACTACTAAAGGCCAAAGCAAATAGGCAGTAGATAAGTCATTGGAATTCAAGGTGGGGTGGACTTATATGGTTGCAAAGGAACTCGAGATCCCTCTCTTGGGCTCAGCCTGATCATCTCCTACAATATGTATATAATAAGCCATAAAACAATGCTTTATAAACTGGGTCCATACACAATATTATACCAAAACCAAATAAATCACATATTCCCTTCTTCCAGATCTGTGTGTATCACACAATCTACTCAACTGTATTGAACAAACTAAGCTAGTCTGCTCTCCTCAAGTATGATAAGACATCATTGTCCCTTCACCAGTTCTGAAGTAAACTGTTCTGCCAATAAATTTTTTCTTTGGTTCTATATGTGAACTGGAGATAGAAAGACACTTCTAATTCAGTTATTTTATAAACAAACGAAACATAATGATTGTTGGGGCCTTAAGGACTAGGGGTGACATGATAACAGTATTCCAGTATTTGGAATACTGCCACAAAGAAGAAGAGGTCAATTTATTTTCCAAAGCACCAGAAGGCAAGACAAGAAACAACGGATGGAAACTAAACAAGGAGAGAAGCAACCTGGAATTAAGGAGAAATGTCCTAACAGTGAGAAGAATTAACCAGTGGAAGAGCTTGCATTCAGAAGTTGTGGGTTGTTCATCACTGGAGATTTTTAAGAAGAGAATGGACAACCATTTGTCTGCAGGACCTCCTGCTGGACCAGGGAATTGGAGTAGAAGATCTCCAAAGTCTCTCCCAGCTCAATTGATTGATTGATTGAGTGCATACTCCTTAGGTAGAAAAAACCATCTGGTCCTTTCATTTATAACTGAGTAAGTGTGGATGCCATCTTTTCAAATCTGTCTCACCAAGAACTCTTGACTTAACACAAGAAACAAGAGATGAACCAAAGCAATTCTTGGTGTCTCTTCACCATTTGGGGGTAAACTCTCATCAGAGACAAGTCCTATATAAAAGGCTTTTATTCTCATATAGTGAGAAATTCTTAGCGGGTTTGAAGAAACTAATCTTTTCACAGAATATACTGAAAGCCTACTTTTCTCACAGAAAGAAAATATAGCAAAGACAGTAAAAAATGGACTATTGTATTAGACGACTCAACTCGAGAATCTTAACAGTATCAACCCAAGAAAATGAAGCTCTTTTAAAGGGATTAGATTTTTTTAAAATTAAATTTTTAATCTGGGTTGTCAAATCAACATTTTCATCTATACATACTATAATCTGACAAGAGGATTTATAGCCTCTGTTTACAAACTTTTACTGTGAAATAAAATTTCAATGTCCTATTCAATCTATGCTTTGCAAAGAAATCACATTTAAACAGTGTATTAGCGGTAATATGTATTTCCAGAATTTATTACACCTAATTATAAAAGCACGCAGAAATAATATTTTGTATATTAGAGAAAAAAATATTTTAGGCCTTTTAGGATGATATCCAGAAAATCACTATACATTATCGATATTTAAATTTTAGTATTCTAGAGGAAGAGCACTTGTGATCTATTTAATTGCTCGTTTGCATTCATATCTAACATAAAGCCTCCAACTTTTGTTTTATTAAATAACTTGCCCTACAGTACTTATGTTAAACAAGCAATAAATAGCCCACTTATACTAACATGGTTCAATAGCATACTGACAAATTGTTTTTATTATGTTTTACAATAACTGCATGTGTTTCTTAGAACTCACAATCCATACTATCAACTTTTTAGGTGGGGTAATGTGAACACTTAAAGTAACAAGAAGAATTCAGCAGGTAAGGCTTTTTGTTCTCAAGCTGAGAAAAGCATCTTGGATTTCTGTTTATACTTTTAATTGCCCCAGACTAATAATAAATGCTATCTAGTAAGTGTTTAATTCTACCTTCTATTGCTTGTACAAATCATCATACAAATTAGATAGGTGGTTTTGACAAGTACCATCATTCAAATTGGGTTTTAATTAATGATGCTAATGTCAATAATCTACTGAACCTTCAAATTTAACAGTCAACTGATTTATATTAACTCCTGTCACTCCAAAAAAGAGTGGACTGATTAAAATAATTTGCTTCCCATGAAATCCAAAATAGAAACTAATAGTTACTCTAATCTTATACCAAAATATTTGGTAAGCCTTTTTTTTTACTGAAAGAGTCCTTTGTTTACACAAACCTCCACCTACCTCCCAGTTTTTCTTTAAAACAGTATCTCCATAAACTTAACTTCCTGCAGATGGACAGTTTGCCAGATTAGCCTATTCTATCACCCTTTAATTTACTTAAATTTGCTATTATACCTCTTTGTCCAATTTTGTTTTTAACAATTCTGTCTACTTATGAAAAAGCACTAGATGCACTCTTTTAGTAAGCACAATAATCTGATACAGTTCATTCTACATTAATTCAAAAACATATCCTACCATCATGATTATAAATGTGCAATGATAATAACTGATTTTAATCGCATTTAATGCTATGCATATATTGTAAGCACTTCAATGTGACCAAAAGGATTATTTTATTGTAACCTCATAAAATGGACTGAGGTATTAGTGAATTAATGAAATTCCTGACACTTCTGGCTCGGAAATTTTGGGAGTTGAAACCCATGCTTCTTAAAGTCGCCAACACTAATCCATTCAAAAGTTTCTTATATTTGACTACTGTTTTCTTCAGTTCACATGAATCCCTGTCATTTCCTAAACCAGTTCCCACAATTTTTGGATTATAGGCACTATATCCTCCAGGTAATGATGAAAGTTAAATTTTAAAGTGTTCTATGTATAGCTTTCACTCCTTCAGTTGTACCAGGTCATGAGTTGATTTATGCACATCAGGAAGTGAAAGTAGATGTTCTAAGAATTAAGACACTGAGGCTCAACTCCTCCTTCAGCCATAGACATTTACTAAATCCCCCTGGACCGTAATTCTTTCAGCTCAATCTAATATGGGTTTTATTATACCAACAAAAATAAAATAAAATAGAGAAGGACTTTGTATGTCCCATTGAAGTTCTAAATATAAATTAACAAACAAAACAACTCTAAAACTATCAAAGAACTGGAGCTCTTCCCCTCAAAGAAAGGTAACCGTTCTTTGACAGCCTCTATACAATACTGTAATTTTTAAAAAGTGGTAGATGTAGAGGTACAGAGCAGTAAATTCCCAACCTTGACAACTTTCAGTTGTATGGACCAACTCGCAAACTTTTCAGCAAATAGCCACTGTGGCTACTCCAGACATGTGGAAGTCACCAAAATTTGGGAATCAGAGCTTTAGACAGAAAGGATGGTAAACTGAAATCACCTGAAGAGCTCATTTTTTCTACCCCGTGGCTGGCTGGATATGAATCTGTATACATATGTACAGTATGTGTTTGTTGGATCTGTATGCCACGAGATTCATAGTGTCTTACAGAGTAACATTTTAAAATATCAGTATAACATTGAAAGATTCTAGATAATTTTAAATATAGTTTAGCAAAACATTAACATCTGTAAACTTTAATGGCACTTCAAGAACTTGGTTCACCATAGTGACAATATTTAACCAGTAAGAAATTACAAGTGGATGTGTGAGGTAGATTATTTTAATTTGTTTACTCTACAGAGATCACGGGTGATTGTCAGTTTCATTTGGATAAGGAAATGATCTTAGCAAAGGCTAAAAGAGATGCTTTTACTATCCAGATCATGTAGGTACAAAACTCCATGGGTGCGTTGTGTCTCAGATTATCTCATTGTTTCTGTTTATCATGGAAGCCTTGAAAGCTAGGGATGTGCAGCGCCTGCCCCCCCACCCCATGGTCCCAGGCCTGGGGGAGGAGGCCATTTGTACCGAAGGATGAAATGATCAGGGCCTGAGATCAAATTCAGCAGCCCAGGCAAGGAATCCTATCAGGCAACAGGACACCCAATATTCAAATTTGTCTTTATAGACCAATTTAACATTCAAGCACTCATTTCCTAGAAGAGTAGCAGCAGAGCCCTTTGCCAGAGAAGTCATTATAGATCAACAACCCCATCCCTTGTCCCTTGCCTTGGCATCAACATTGCTATAAGTCTTGAAACCTGGTGTTCTGTCCCCCGTCCTCACACAGACAAATGCAGTATCAAACACGCCTGCCAATAATTTATTGCATAAACAGACCAGAATTCCTGGCAGATGAGAGTTCTGGCAGCTAACTGTAAAACGCCTGCCACGTTCAATTAGTACTCCCAAAAAGCAGGAGAGGCCTTATCTGCAGTCCGTTTCCAGAGCGTCAAATTATCCACAAGAGTTTAGTCCAAAATATATCTGAGCCGAAGTGCAGGATTCACGATGTGACTCTTTAGAGTTTAAACTTTTGTCCGTCACAAAGCCTGCCGAGCAATCACGTCCCCTTATATCCCTTGTGGGGTGTGGCTCAGTGACTCAGCTCAATCCCTGGCCCTCCCACGCCTCTTCCTTTGCTGTGCACGCTTCTCCCTCCGATGCTGCCTGGGATCAAGCCAGGATTCATCATTATCACTCTCTATCAATGGGTGCTCCGAAATGCCTTCCTCCTGGCCCATCCCAGGCTGTTCCTCCTGGCCTTCGGATGGAACCTGAGGCATTGCCAGAGAGGAGGGTCCTGGAGAGGGAGGCCTTGTCAGTTCCTCCCCCTCATCTTCTAAGTCCTCTTCCTCCATGAGGACAGGCTCGGGAGTCAGAGTCACAACACCTGGGAGGGCAGATTTCTGAAATGGGAACATCTTCATCTCCACCCAAGCAGGTTTCAATAATAATAGACTAAGTCTCTTTTTATTTACTATCGAATAGGGTTTTATTCTAGACAGACATGGTAAGGCTAAAGTCATTAGTGATCTGGCCATCAGGACCTTTCAGAGTCAGAAATATGAGCAGCATCAAATAATTGCCTGGACTCCCTCATCGTATCTCTCTTGGCCAATCTCTACTGGGATCAGCTCACCCTCTGTCTAGGCGGATTTCCCTCCCCAAAACATCTATCAATCCCCCATCTCTTCTCAAGACTACCTATAATCCATCCACAGCTTGGGAGACCAGCAATGTTATTGTCCTCAGGCTGGCCTTGCCTTATCAATCTCCCATACAATCTAGTGGAAAAGCACTTTTACTGATTATAGGTAAATGCTTCATCTAACTCATCCTGGTCCCTAACTCTCACATCCTCCAGCTCCCTTTCTCTCACCTGGGGTGCCACCCATGCTTCCCTGTGATCAGACTCCTCCCTTGCCCCTTGGCATTCTTTCTTTGGAGGCTGTTGTGGGACAGATGTCTCAATGGGATGTTAGTGTGCCTCGAAATCTCCTGGTCCATTATTGAGTATTGAGTCTTTCATGGCAGCCAATACTCAGCCAATCAGACATCCACCATCCAAGCCCCTGCCAAGTCTCATTGCACTTCACCAAACATTTATCAGCACTTTTCACAGAGTCTATAATGGTTCATTGAAGTAAATCAGGAGCCTCTTTTCCAGCTCTTTCCACCTTCAACCAACCTCTTCAAGCTCTGTTGCTACCATTTATTTATTTATTTATTTATTTATTTATTTATTTATTTATTTATTTATTTATTTATTTATTTATTTATTTATTATATTTCTGTACCGCCTTTCTCCTGTAGGGCTCAAGGCGGTGTACAGTCAAGAAAAATATAGATACACAAACATCATAAAATTGCTAATTAAAATTATTATTATAACATAGTTTGGCCCAATTAAATAGAACCTAAAATTAGACAACATTTTAAAAACATTCACATGTTCATATGTTTAGCCCCGCTTGTTGGAACATCAGGGTTTTGAGGGAACGGCGGAAAGCATGGAGATCAGGGATATTTCGTATCTCGGGGCAGTTCATTCCAAAGGGTTGGAGCCCTCACAGAGAAGGCCCTCCCTCTGGGAGTCGCCAGTCGGCATAATTTGACTGATGGTACCCTGAGTAGTCCCTCCCTGTGAGAACTAACTGGTTGGTGATCAATGATCCTGATCTCTCTCTTTTGATCTCCCTGTCAGGGAGCGTTTTGCTCCATTGACCAGCCACTCCTCTAAAAATAAGGCAGCAATCCTCTATGAAAACCAAGGAATGAAACTTTGGTCAGGAAAAGGACCGATGCTGAAAGAAGGGAGAGGACTTTTGCTGGAATGATCAATTCAACTTGAAAATAATTATGTAACCTTTTACCAATTTATATGCAATATTTCAGAGATGTCAAGAGACTTTTAAAACTATTTTAAAGTTGATCCCCCCCCCCTTCCAGCACCTCCTTGCTGTCAAATTATTTTGGTTCGAGGGTGAAAATAATCTATTTGCTTTTTTGGCTTCTGATTAAGACTGTGAGTAATAAACTGAAAGAACTGCATGATGACAGAAAATCACTGAAAAGACCAGCCTTTACAACTTCTATTTGTCCTTTGAGTAGTAGCCTCGAATGTAATGTTTCTCAACCTCATCCCTGGGAAATTCTGGGAATTAAAATCCACACATCTTCAAATTGACTGAGATTGAGAAAAGCTGCTCTGATAAGTGTCTGTGTGTATTTGTCTCTCTCTATGTGTGTTACTGTGTGTGTATAAATAGACAAACACAATCTTCCTCTTTCAATACATGGTTTGTTGAATTTTTGTGGAGGTGGTAAGGTAACTGTTCTGAAAGCTCCTCCTGAAGCTGTTGATAATGTTCCTCTTGCTGCTATTTTGACTGAATAACATCTTTTATCATCATTGCATCTAAAGTTCATTTAATTGCCAAAATTGATGAAAGATAAACACTCACAGTATGTTCTGGGAATACCTAAGTATGCCTAAAATGCTAACTCAAGGCTTTTACAAACAGGCTTCCCATCAGACAATAAACGAAGCTATGAACACTTCTACTCCTGTCATATATCAGAATTTCTTTAATTAAAAAAAGACTTGTAATGATAAAGATACTTTCAATCCATTCATGTAACAGCAACCACCTGTTGAAATGTAAGCTTTCCTCCTTTCCTTTGTCATAAATAGAGCAACAGACAGGACCATTTATAGTCACCCCAAGAGATTATCCACTATTCTGGGGGCTTTCTTATTCACAAGGCTTCCTATCTGCTCTATGACCCCAGAAGCTAATTTTCAGATTATTTAGATTATAGTATAGCTTCTGAGACGTTCCTGCAGAAAGATTAGTTTCAGATGTACTTTTAGGCTTTACAGAATACTTTTTAAAGAGTTGGTTGAAGTAAATTCTCAAAGAACCTCAAAAAACAAAAACAAAAAATAGTTTGTCCCTTTATTTAATTAGAAAAAAAACTGCCACTATGTGTAATAAAGAAAATCACTCAATTGGCTTTACATTTATTTTTGTTTAAGGGAACCACACAAATTAGTTGGATATAACATCTTCTTAAAACAGTTTCCAAAGGAGGAACTGTGTTAGTTGGTAGCAGGGGTGAAATCCAGCAGGTTCTGACAGATTCTGGAGAACCCGTAGCGGAAATTTTGAGTAGTTCGGAGAACCGGGCAAATACCACCTCTGGCTGGCCCCAGAGTGGGGTGGGAATGGAGATTTTGCAGTATCCTTCCCCTGCCATGCCTACCAAGCCACACCCACCAAGCCACGCCCACAGAACCGGTAGTAAAAGAAAATTTGAATTTCACCCACTGGTTGGTATTAACAAAAAGAACAATCTTGTGGTTCCTTAAAGACTCTGTTAAAATTCTGTGGATTATTAAAGTCCATTAAAGTTACAGTATAATGAATTAGTTTATTTTTTACTTTTTTAAAAAAACAATGAAGCTGCTTCTTACTCTGTTTTCTACCCTGCTTTTCCAGGTTTTCTTTTTCATCCCAGCTGCCTAGTTGATGTTGTTTGGGCAGGTAACACGTTTCTCTATACGTAGAAGAAGTAGGCTTCAGCCATAAAATTCCTTAGGGGCTTAGGGGGTGCCCAAGTAACTCTCCTGTAACTAAAGATGGTTGGAAGCTGATACTTTGTTCTTTAGCATTTTATCATTTTAATTTTGTCTTAATGAAAAGAATCAAGAATCTTACAAATAAAGTCTTTTGGCAAAAAGGCTGAAAGTGGTAACTTACCGTGGGCACCTCACTGGATATCCTTGCATTAGAGCAGGGGTGTCAAACTTGATTTCATTGAGGACCGCTTCAGGGTTGTCTTTGACCTCAAGGGGCGGGGGGCAGTGGTGAAATTCATTTTTTTTTACTATTGGTTCTGTGGACGTGGCTTGGTGGGCATGGTGTGGCTTGGTGGGCATGGCAGGGGAATGATACTGCAAAATCTCCATCCCCACCCCACTCCATGGGAAGGATACTGCAAAATTCCCATTCCCACCCTACTCTGGGACCAGCCAGAGGTGGTGTTTGCCGATTCTCCGAACTACTCAAAATTCTGCTACCGGTTCTTTGAACTACTCAAAATTTCCGCTACCGGTTCTCCAGAACCTGTCAAAAACCTGCTGGATTTCACCCCTGGTAGGTGTGTGTGGCCAGGGGAGCATGGTCAGCTCAATGTCACTTGTGTTGGGGGTGCCTATGGTGGCCTGAGCGCTCCGTTTTTGGCTGCAACACCTTCCTGCAACCCTCTGCCAGTGAAAACGGAGCTCGGGAGGGCCGCATGTAGCCCTCCCAAGCTCTGTTTTCACTGGCAGAGGCACCGAGGACCAGTCCTTCACTGTTTCCAGGGCAACCCGCAGGCCAGATCTAAGCACCCCACAGACCAGATGTGGCCCGTGGGCCTTGAGTTTGACACTCCTGCATTAGAGGATGGAGGATTTTAGCCACAGGGCAACTGCATCAAAGCTGCAAAAGGGAAAACCATATTTTGGAGAATATGACCATAGCTTGGGCTAACTACATACCTAATTATTTTCAATAAAAATAAACCAGTTCTCTAATGTATGCTGTGGATGATCAGTCTATTCTCCAAATTCACTTTGTAACTGAAAAAAAATATCAAATATTTGCACCAGAGTCTTTTGCATGTCTATTCAAATCCTGCTAAATTCAGGGACTTACAGTATTTCCAACCAAACATAAACCGTTCAGCGGCCTAGATAGCTATTTTCACTGTACCTTCCTGAATCAATATTTCGTCACCGGCAATAAAAATGTTCTGACAAAAGTACAGTGAGAAATTTCACCTTCTGCTAAGTATTAATTGAAAACAATTGATATTTGTGTGTGGATGTGGGTAAAGATATGCTAAATTCCAGTTTATGCTGCAGAAACTGGTATAAATGCTAAAGGGTTGAACAATCTTCTTTGCATTCTGTATTCACTATCAGGACCTAAAATCTTCTTGCAAAGTCATACAGAACATTTGAAAAATGTGCTTGTTTAATGCATAATTCCATCTAATATAAATTCTGCTTAGATGCTTGGCATTAATTATATAACCATTTTCAACATGTGTTTAAAAGTTTATATAAACTCTAGTTCTATAATTAGTCACAATTGCTTAGAAACTAGTATGCCGTTCAGTGGAAACTACAAATACTCTATGGTATTTGGTTTCTCATTGGTAACCATCCTCCCAATCCCTCCCCAGCCCTCAGGAACTAATTAAACTAATAGCCAAATAATGATTTACTTGGTAAGTATTACTAACCTTATATCACAGTATTGGTAGACCCATTTTTGGCCTCCCAAACATGTCCGATTTTGGACTCCCAACCCCCCCATGCGTCGCATTTTTGCCCTCCCCAGCCCCCCGGAGCATTCTGCAGGCCTCCCAAACATGCCTGTTTTTGGACTCCCAACCCCCCCACGCGTCGCGTTTTTGCCCTCCCCAGCTCCCAGGAGCACTCTGCAGGCCTCCCAAACATGTCCGATTTTGGACTCCCAACCCCCCCATGTGTCGCATTTTTGCCCTCCCCAGCCCCCAGAAGCACTCTGCAGGCCTCCCAAACATGCCTGTTTTTGGACTCCCAACCCCCCCCCATGCGTTGCGTTTTTGCCCTCCCCAGCCCCCAGGAGCACTCTGCAGGCCTCCCAAACATGCCTGTTTTTGGACTCCCAACCCCCTCACGCATCACGTTTTTGCCCTCCCCAGTCCTCAGAAGCACTCTGCAGGCCTCCCAAACATACCCAATTTTGGACTCCCAACCCCCCCCCATGCGTTGCGTTTTTGCCCTCCCCAGCCCTCAGGAGCACTGCAGGCCTTCCAAACCCGCTGCACATCCCGTTTTTTTCGAAAATGGCCCCATTTTTGTGAAAAACAGCCCCATTTTTGGCCTCCCAAACCCCCCCATGCATCACATTTTTGCCCTCCCCAGCCCTCAGGAGCCCTTAATGAAATCAAGTTTGACACCCTGCTCTACGGTATATTTGATGAGAGAATTGTCCATCTCTTGCACACATTTGTGCTAAAAAAAATACTTAGTATGCGGTGCTTGAATCTACACTATTTTAGGCTCAAAACAGATTGCCAGGAAATGAGAATACAACATGAAAAGTTACTCTAATTCTGCACTGTGTAACATATGCAAAATTCCATTCAAGCAGAATTGCAGAAAATGTGAATTATATAAGCATTTATGACATTAGTATTATAATTCCAGTGATGAACTTGTTTCTTCCTTAAAGCATAACTTTTAGCATTGCATATCATTCCTGGAAATTATACTTGCTTTTTCCATCATAATTTGGCATTACTCACCAGAAGGAAAAACTACTGGGAGATAACACAGCACTTGCTGTACTCGACTACAGACCATCTGTTCCAATTTGCATTTAATTAGCACTCATACATACTTATAACTGGCATATCAGTGAACTTTATAGGCCATTTTTTAAAGTGTGATGGAGCTCTGGCTAAAGCAAAGTAGATTTCCATTGTAGTTTTCTTGTGGAATAAGATGTGTGACAATATTCCGTATATATTTAATGCAAATCTACATTATAATTTAGGATTTAAAAGTAAAGTCATTTTTTAACCAAAGCAGTTTGAGTTCATGTGTGTCCAGTCTTTTCAGCAATAATCCAATGACCATTTTCTTGGTAGCAAGTCCCATTTGGGAATTATTCCTGCTCATCTATATATATAAAACCAAAAACCACTCACACCGCAATCACAAAATCTCCAGAACCGTAAAGCCTACAAACTTGAAATTTGCCACATATGTTCCTCTTGGCTTCTAGGTGCTCACTAAGAAAGGATTTTTCAAAATGACTATTAGAGCATTAATATTTCCTATATTATTATTAACACGTTCTGATGCTAAGGAGTTCTACTCTCCCTCCCCACCTGAAAAGAAATCTTTTCCAAATGCAAAACACAAGCAGAGGAGAGGAGTTTCACTTTCAGTTTTACTTTCACAACAGGAAGCAGCTTTAATACAGAACACTTGAACTAAGCCATGGCCAGGCTCCTTTCTGTCTCCTTCTTGAAACAGCAAATACTGTTTCACTTTCCAAACAGCCCTCTGATGCTAAGGAGTTCTACTCCCCCTCCCCACCTGAAAAGAAATCTGTTCCAAATGCAAAACACAAGCAGAGGAGAGGAGTTTCACTTTCAGTTTTACTTTCACAGCAGCAACCAGGGGACAGGATAGGGGAGGCTTCTGTGGGGCAAGCTTGAGGGAGAGAAGGGGAGAGGAAAGGCTGATCATAACTACTCATTAATTTTCAAGCTGTAAATGTTGATTTATCAAGCCCCATCACATAGTTTTGTAGCGAAGCACGGGTATCCAACTAGTATATGGATATGTTTGTGTTGATAATTCAGCTTTTCAGCTATAAAAGCCTCTTATTTGGCCTATACAATATGAATATACAATACATATAGAACCTCTTAAAAACCATTATGTATTTATGTTTGCCTTGTGGTGTGATGTATTGTATAAATCAGGGGTGTCAAATTGGCGGCCTGCGGGCCAGATGCATCATGAGCAGGCCACACCCACCACAGCTCCATGATCGGAGAAAATGTCACAAAATGTCACGTGACGGCAATGTGACATGGCGAATTTCACACCCATGGTGTAAATGAAAAGAATTCTGGCTTGAATTCAGTTAAAATTCTAAATTGGTTAGAATATAAAAATAGGAAGTTAGAAATCAAACATTTATTTTTTTCCAGCAGTTCCTTTTTTTTCTTTTAACATTTATAAACCACAAGAAATAACAATGAAATGGAAACTTTAGTTTTAGGTATTAAGCTCAAAAATTGAAACTTTTCTAATATTATAAATGAATTCAATGAATTTTGCAAATGTTTACCGATGCTATGCTTATTAATTGTATGGCTTAGCCAATCTTATGTTCATTAACCTTTTAAAAATCATATTTAACATTGATATAAACTTTTCAACTGAAGTGCTAGTACTGATGTACCTTTAAATGCTGCAGAGGATTTTTTATATACCTGTTATAAGCCAATCTCTTTTATACTCTGCATGTAAAAGCTATTCATAATTATACATACAAAAGCATATGCCAATCCCTTTCTACCATCAGCAGAGGACTGCATAGGAGTCTGTTCGTACAAAAGTAATGAACCTGTCACATTATACATAATATCTGATTCAGCACACAATATAATAATGTGTTTGTGTGTGTGTGTGATTATATATATATATATATACACACACACATATGCATGCTTGACTCCAGTGAAATTCTGCTGCCCAGCTGTGTCAGGTATTTTGCTAAGAAATTAAATTGGACTCTGCTGCCTTTTAATAACATTTTAATGGCTCAAGCTGTGTATTTCTTGCTCCTTGTTGTGATTTTAAAGGTCTCTGCTTAGCAGTGAAAGTTTTGTCTTACAAAACAAAGATCTGGTACGCAGTTGTTTCCAGCCCATCTTTTTAAAAAGGTAAAGGTTGCCCTCGCACATATGTGCTAGTCATTCCCAACTCTAGGGGGCGGTGCTCATCTCCGTTTTAAAGCCAAAGAACCAGCGCTGTCCGAAGACGTCTCCGTGGTCATGTGGCCGGCACGACTAAATGTCAAAAGACGCATGGAACGCTGTTACCTTCCCACCAAAGGTGGTCCCTATTTTTCTACTTGCATTTTTTACGTGCTTTCGAACTGCTAGGTTGGCAGAAGCTGGGACAAGTAACGGGAGCTCACCCCATTACACGGTACTAGGGATTCGAATCGCTGAACTGCCGACCTTTCAATCAACAAACTCAGCATCTTAGCCACTGAGCCACCACATCCATCGTTTTAGACTTATGCAAAATAGATGTCTGTTTCACTAAATAACCAAAGCTTTAACTACTTTCTACATTTCGGAATTCTTTATCCATTGGGACTGGTCATAAGGATAATGTTAAACACACTCTATCCGCTCTTACGCTCCTGAAGTGGCTGTTCAGATAGGGTTGCATAAATCTGGGCAATCTCTGATTGGCAGCAAAAACTCTGCATTTCTTTGCTGTTCTATCACAATTTTACAGAAGCCAAAAGTAACTGGATACAATTAATACGATTGTTTTTTATAATTTAACAGGGAAACACACACACTTATAAGGATTCCATCCATTTCTACTCAAATGATTGCCAGATTATAATAAATTATAAAGTATGTGGGCAAAATAATTTAGAAATTCAGAGTAAATTCAAATGTATACAATACCCATATAACAAAACAACAGAGTTGAAAGGAATCTTGGAGGTCTTCTTGTCCAATATACTCAAAGGCTGAATTTGCATAACATGGTTACTATATTAATCCATTTTCTGGATTCAGGTAATAGACTAAAGCATAAACTAATTTAACTTCAAATTAGTTGTAAATTTGTAAATCTTACAAAACCCTCCAAAACACAAACCAACTCTAACCAGGATCAGAAATATACCAAAATTAGCAGATGCAAATATAAGCATTAGAATTTTAAATGACCTTATTAAGTTTTTCATGCAAATATGCAAGCCATAAACAAAACCTAGCCCATATACTTATATACAGTTTTACATATATATAAAGAATTCCAAGACCATGAATTTTAGTTCCACCTTAGGCACAAAAACTATCTGGGTGACTTTGGCTCCAGTCACTCCCTCTCAGCCTCAGGAAAGTGGCAATGGAAAGCCACTTCTGAAATCTTGCCAAGAAAACTACACGTGTACACACACACACACACACCTTTCTAGCACACTGGAAGAAAAAAAGAAAACTGCAAATAATAAATATCAATTTTATAGTATGTATCCAGTACTGTCTGTGCTATCTGTACATATAAGTACAAGCTGACAGGTGCTTCCAAGAATTGGGGTTGCTAGTGCTTTAAGACTGAGGAACTGATTAGTTAGCTGAACAACTATGAATCTCCAAAATACACGCAAAAATAATGTGAAGTGTTTCTAGATGTATACACAAAAGGCAATTACCAACATTAATTCCACTCATCCTACAATTTAAACTGAGTATCAGAAACTCCTATCTCTCCAGATGTTGGAGTCAAACTTCTTGATTCCCCACCCTCAACCAAACTGCCTTAAGCTAGTGAAAGTTAATGTTCAACAATATGCCGAAATACCTCTGTTGCCCATAATTACATTTCAGACAGAAAAAATGAAGAACAGCCCATGTAGCACCAAGCCAGGAGAGGTTCTTAAAATGATTGTGTGTTTTTTAATGTCCTTTTGAAAATTATAAAAAAATGTTATGTGGTGAACTGCTTTGGCAATCCCTAATAGAATGGCATGAATGAAATGTTCTCACAAATAAACAAAAATAGGCCCCAAATGGCTGTACAGATAATGGTGGATAATTAGGGTAGCAGCAAACAGCACTCTCTCTTTCTTCCTATTTTTATTAACAATTATACTCAAGGGGCAGTTAGTTAGGAATGTATATAGATGGTTTGTAGAGATATGCATAATTACAGATCTAGGTACTTAGTTTCAAATAAAACATTGGATATTTAAATGTACTCCTGTAAGCTAAACTGTGCCACTGTGCTTATGTACTGATGAAGCTGATTTACTGATTTACCTTTCACTTAGTAAATAGAAAGACATGTCACAATGGTAAATATTGGGAGCCTCAAACCCCCTGCTAGAGAAGCATTTTATAATAGAAAATAAAAGGGCAAAAAATACAGTGCCCTCCCTCCCACAACATGTATATCTGACTGAATTTGGGGACACACTATTATTATTATTTTTTAATGGCCCAAAAGAAATAAAGATATTAGCATTTGTTTCAGAATCAGATAAAATGAATGAGTCAATGAATAATATGAGGAAAATGACAAGTCTTTGACATTGTTAGATGTGGAACAATGACTAAAAGCTGGGCTTAAGAAGAAAGCTAAACTGCACAATATGTATTTGGAAAATCTAAATACATGGGATGCATCACAGTTCCCAAACAGCTGAATTTTGTGCGACATGTATTGATCAAGAAATAATTTAAGGAAGAATCCTAGCAATCCAGAGATACCAACTCTTGCAGAACTGACTGATTCGGTAACTCTAATTCTGATTCTTGCTTCACAAAGCTGTTTTGATTGGAGTTTTTGGGAATTATGTTCCCAACACATCCTGCGAGTGCCAGGCTGGAGAAGGACGACCTTAAATCTAGCTGACCTTGGCAGGTTTGCTGAAGTTAAAATTTCACATTGGTAAACTATTTCTGACTGTTTTCTGCCCAGTGTACCTAGCACCAAACAAAGTTTTCTTTATGCCTGGGTCTCATATCAGCTATCTATTAATGGAACTGCCAGGTTTTCTATTAATGTCCTTCATGGTCACTCTTTTCCTACTTTTTATTTTTGTTGTTAAAAGGATCATGAATACAGGTTGGCCTGTTGCTTTCAGGAGGCCTTATGTCTCATTTTAGAAAAGAAGAAAAATGTACCTTCTACCGGTTGAATCAGAATTGGATGCAAAAGTGCAGGCAAGAGCTGCCATGTTTCCCATTTCAAGAGCTGATTGAGAACATTTGTTTATTTATTGGTATTCCGCCTTTATTATTTTTACAAATAACTCAAGGCAGTTATGCACTGACCTATCTAACATATTTTCCTCTTCCTATTTTTCCAATCCATTTGGTGATCTCTCCCATTTGGTAATTGGACAAAATAGCCACTGATTACGGATTTGAACCCTAATATCTTCAGGTTCCTGGTCAGCTTCCGTAACTTGAATGTAGTAAGTAATTAACTCCCGTGCATTCTTCATGCCCACCCAGACTTGATATTATCTTAGGAAGCCTGGACAAGCACACAAAAGGAAATTGCTATTGTGCAGGTACAGGATTTATGTTGAAAATATGAAAATCAGAAGCATATGCCCTTTCCAATGACTCTTTCTCACATTCATATTGTATCCACCCTGCTCAAATATAGTAACTGAAAAAGAGAAAGGATAATTCAAACATTTCAGAAGGAACAAACAGGTGGGAGGGAGGATTTAAGGTCACGGAAGGAAGAATGTTCAGTCTGTCAAACACTTTGAAACTTAACAGCAACAGACGCTTGACATGATTTCGTACATTTCCCTCCCTCACAATTCCATCAATCTGTTTTCTATTGGACTAAAACACAATTTAGTACCAATAAAATCTCCATACCTCAGCTAGTTTTTTTTCCCAATTGGATCATTCAGGAAATAAAGTGGTTTCCATTCACCTTATTATTTTTGAAACTGCTTAAGAGACCTTCTTGCTGCATTTGTATGCCTAGGTAGAAGATATGTCTATATCCTGGCTTAATAATGTATGTCTGATCATCTGGGTTGGATCACATTATCATCCCAGATACTAGGGGTGGGTTCCACTTACCTTTACTACCGGTTCGCAGCGGGAGTGCGCATGCTTTCGCTTCTGTGCATGCAAAGCTTCACCCAGATCACCCATGATGATGTTGTGGCGGGTGGGCGGAGCCTCCCGCTGGTTTTACTACCGGTTCTATAGAACAGAACAGAACCAGGAGCAATCCACCACTGCCAGATACCCAAACAAGAGTACAAATTCACACACCTATATTCCAAGGACTCTATTAGGAAATTTGCAAGATTGAACTAAACTAAGAATCGGTGATGAAACTTAAACCACTGAATCTCCAGATGCTGCAATGCAAATCAGTTTCAGGCTGCTAGAACCTGGTTCTGTTTACAGATGCTTAAGTACTTGAATCGGTTTTAAAGAATAGACCCCCCCACCTCACCCCCGCCTACAGACAGTATACATTATTTTTGCAACCAGATCTGTTTTACTGGGCCCTTCCAAATATACATTGTATGGGTGAGTGTAGCTTCCAGCTTCTTACATCTTCAATTTTCACTTCCCCAGATGAGCTCCTTGGCTGCAACTCCCATTCATTCCAGCCCTTTGGCAATATTGGCTGGGGTTAGCGGAGCTGCCAAATCCACCAAATTTGGAAGGAGCCAGTCTGGGGGAAAGCTGTAAAACCGCACATTTAGATCCCCATAACCTTCTTAACAAACGTCATACACCCCCCAAAGTGCTTTCTTCCACCGCTGCAACTCTTTTCTACAGGAGTGTGTGCGTGTGTGTGATTTACAACACTGCAAGTTGTCTTCTGGGTTGCTGGTACCCCCTCCCAGAGGTTCTGTTACCCATAAGAAGGAAAGCGGGGGTGGGGGGGGGGCAGAAGCCCACTTGAGGGATATACCACCCCTAACAGTCTCACCTGTCTTCTTTGCGGTCCGCAGGAGGTAGTCTGGGCACGTGGAAATCCTTCCCCCGAGACGAAAGCGATTCAAAACGATCCTTATTCCTAGCCTGGCAAGTTAAAAAGTTCCCGTGTTTCCAGCAAAACACCCCAGTCCAGTGTTATTGTTGTGATTAAGCTCTATTCTCCTCACGGCTCAAGGACCTCGGCTTCTCCTGGCTTTTGGCCCTCCGAGTCTCCAGATGGATTCGGAGCGGTCCGTTCACCGCCCTCTTTTTCAGGAGCAACCTACTTCTACCAATCCGTTGCTCCGAAGGCAACCTCTCCTCTCCCTTTCCCTTCCAGCCTGCCTCGCCTCTCTCTACCACGGTACTGTGGGAGGCGAGCTTGGAAATGAATGTCAACGCACGAAACAAACACGTTTCGTTCTTCTTTTTCTTTTCTTGTTTTTGTTCTCAATCTTTCTGGACACGTCTGTTCTTTTTTTTTTTCCCCTCCTCCTCCGGCAGAAAATATATCTTAGATCCTTTAAGTTGTTACATTTGCATTTGTCTCCCCCCCCCTTTTTTTTTCCCTTTTGAAGGCGTTTCTTTTGAAAGAATCAGTTGCAAAAAGATATATATATATTCCTCTTTTTTTTAACCTATTGAAAAGCTGCTTTATTGCATGCATACTCAGAAATTCTTTTTTTAAAAATATTTTTTTAAATATTTTATTGAGTTTATAAACATATATAAAATAACATTTCCATTAATATCGGATGTACATATATACAAAATATATACCTGGTGTCACTTAGACTACTTTTTGCTTTTATTTAACACACCTTTTTCTCTTTCTTTCATTTTATCATTCATTCATTCATACCACCTTCCCCACACGGTATAATATTCTGAATTCTCGTCATCGTTTATTTCATGGGTTAGTTTGCTCATCTCTGCGCACTCCAGTATTTTCCTGATTATAAGTTCTTCTGGTGGCAGAGCTATATATATTCCTCTATCTTAATGATAATTTTGATGGGAGTCCCGGCTTACAAACAAAGAAGGAAAAAGCTGAAAATGTTGGGAGCTGGGAAGAATCAGGGCTGATGCAGAACAATAGAGTTGGAAGGGACCTTGGAGGTCTTCTAGTCCAACCCCTACTCAGGTCCCCAATATTTTTCTGCAAGAGTCATTGTCCTTTCCCTAGGCCACTTGTATGCACACGCTTCCCTTTAATGTGCAGTGGTGGGCAAACGTCACTGCTCATAGCTGAAGGACATTCAAAATGTTTGCTTTTCTAAGAATGATGTCAACACCGCCACTATAAATAAATGAAAAGTAAGAGTAATTTCTCCCCAGTCTGGAACATTTTATGTGCGTTATTAAGAATGTTATTAAAATTATCATAATATAAAATATGATTACATATTTTATGTGTATGTACATCTATATGAATGTGGATATATGTGTACACTGTGGGTAGAGAGAGAAAATGCCCCAGGAAATCAGTCTAAATTTACTTGCTAATCTGATGATGTAAGGAAAATTTCTACTCTTAATGTCAAATATTGATCATCAAAGTCAAACTGATTACTTGTATTTTTCCAAAGGCATATAATCAAAATTACATATGGAAAATTATTTATTCTTTGAAATTCTCCTTCCACCTTCCATACTCACACTTTAGGATAAAGGTTGGGTTCTTCCTCTTTTCATCTTCCAGCTGGATGATTTATTCCCCATATTTTCTAATCCAAGTTGATGATTTCCAAGTAGGAAACCAGAAGAGTATGGATACAAATTGTTCTTCTGCACTAGTTGATGAAGAGGTCCAATGTTTTTAAATGCAAAATAATATTTAAATAATTTTGGAGAACTGTGTTTCTGACAACTCTATCTTCACCTTCAATCTAGTCATCTTTGACCTGGATGCAATGCAATCAACATTTCCAAATAGGATCATCACATTGAGGTATTTCTAGCTCACTCTGGGCAGGTATCCAAAGAATGGTAATATTACCTGATGCTAGAAATAGTCCAATTTTGGGCAAACATCAATTCAACTACCAAGGGTAATTTGTGTATAAATTTGATTTGATTTCTAAATTACTGTCTTTAGGAAGGAAGAAAACAACATGGAACATTCATGGATGGAAAGAGACACTTCCTGGAATGACAAACACCCTACAGTATGCGTATACCATATTTCCTTACACATAGTGTTCATTTTTTGCTTGAACATATGCATATGCACCAGCTTTATTTTGTTCGCATAATGGTAACAACAACATCTAGGCTCATGATTAGAGGATATGTTTCTTGATTAAGATGGAAAGCAAATTTATATCTCATAGCTTCTCTAAATCCGGGTTTCAATTCTGTCCTGTATATTGACAGAATGTAGGGAAGAACCAGTCTAACCTAAGCCATTTTGCTGCCCAAAATACTTCCTAAAGGTAAAGGTAAAGGTTCACCTCGCACATATGTGCTAGTCGTTCCTGACTCTAGGGGGCGGTGCTCATCTCCATTTCAAAGCCGAAGAGGCAGCGCTGTCCGAAGACATCTCCGTAGTCATGTGGCCGGCATGACTAAACGCCAAAGGCGCACTGAATGCTGTTACCTTCCCACCAAAGGTGGTTTTTTCTATTTGCATTTTTTACGTGATTTCGAACTTCTAGGTTGGCAGAAGCTGAGACAAGTAACGGGAGCTCACCCCGTTATGCGGCACTAGGGATTCAAACTGCTGAACTGCCGACCTTTTGATCGACAAGCTCAGCGTTGTAGCCACTGAGCCACCGAGTCCCTTAAAATACTTTCTAATTGAGGCAGAAAATCTTTCAAATCCTAGTTCTTCCAACCCTGATAATAAATGTTCAATAACAAATTAGCTACATGTTCATATCATCCAAAACTTACTGCCAGTTTACTCTCTCCCAGAGAAGAGCCAGCTTCCAAGCCTAGAATTGAAAAGAGAACCTTTTGAAGGCTCTATCCCTATCCGAAGTCAAGGTTGGAGGTCAAAAAGCTAGATGCACAAAGTCCTGGTCTCCTTTTCTGCTAAATGCAGATATGAATCACAGAGCTCTCATAGGTCAAATGACTCTATTACTTCAGGATGCAGAAGCTGGGAAGCAGCAGCTAGTGAAAGCAAACTCAGCTTATTTTTGTTCCTTACGATAACTATCCACTTTTAAGTGCAATGGAACATACTACTGTTAATTTACTAGAGCTGAAGGAAGAATCAACAGTCCAGCTAGCTTTTATCTGGTTCTTTATATATGAAGACCATAATGATCTCCCTTGGCACCTACACATATATTCACACAGAAAAGGAGTTTTTTTTAAAAATCTGGCATCCCTGTCCAAATATTTGGGAACAAAACTTTGGCCATGGGTGGTGGGGGATCGCTAGAAAGTTGAGATTTAGAGGTCAGTAATGTGACTAAAATGGGACGCAGTGGTTCAGTGGCTAAGACGCTGAGCTTGTCAATCGAAAGGTCGGCAGTTCAGCGGTTTGAATCCCTACTGCCGCGTAATGGGGTGAGCTCCCGTTACTTGTCTCAGTTTCTGCCAACCTAGCAGTAAAAAAAATGCAAGTAGAAAAATAGGGACCACCTTTGGTGAGAAGGTAACAGCGTTCCGTGCGCCTTTGGCGTTTAGTCAAGCCAGCCACATGACCACGGAGATGTCTTCGGACAGCTCTTCAGTTTTGAAACGGAGATGAGGACCGCTCCCTAGAGGTCAGGAACAACTAGCACATATGTGCGAGGGGAACCTTTATCTTTTTAATGTGACTAAGATCCACATTTATCATATTTTCTAATGGCACTGCATGAGAATAATCTTAGGAAAAGATTAGTTGATGCTTTTGCTCATATATGAGCAGACTATGATCTCAGCCCAATTTTTGTTGTAGTTGTAGTAGCTGTAGTTTAGAAAATGTATGCATTGAAATTTACGCACCTACAAAATATATTCACATTTTTAAAAAGGTCACACACACACACATGTGGCACACCCTCAGTGCAGTGCCAGCAAATAGAGGCATAAAGCATAAATCATGCTAATATCTCTAGTTCATCTTGAATACCCTTATTTATGCTTCTAAACTTCACAGCCAGTTAGAACATTCTGTCTACTTTCAAGAGGAAAGTACTGTCCATTTCCTCTTTTTCTTTCCTTCCCCAATTAAATCTCTCCTCCACAAATATCATTATTTTGAGAGAGACAGCCAAACCCTACTGGATATATCTGTTTGTCATCAAATAATTACAAATTTGCAATGAATGAAAGGCAAAGATTAAACATAGACCCCTTTATATTATCACACCAATTTATTTTATATTATAAATCATTTAGAATCATCAATCATCAAAGTGGAACAGTAAAAACGTGCACTCAGAAAACTGCGGTGAGAAAAAAGCAGCGACCTCTGTCAGCTTCGGATGGTCAGCTGTGGCTGATATTGAGGGCTTTTGCAGGCAAAATTAGTTGTAATAGCTTTTAAAATGTGAAATGGCATATAAATCTGTTGCCTTTGAGCCATTTTTGTTTAGGGTGTGGTTGTGTGGCTTTATTGCAACAGGTGCTTCTCAGCTGAATTTCATGCAGGCCTCAAAGTAGTCTAATTTTAATAGCTCTTTGCAAGCAGGCATTTCAGCGTAGTTTGACCCTTCTCTGCTCCATAGAAAGAAGCAAGAGAGAGAAAAGAAGAAAGCTTTGGAAAGGTATTATAAATAAAACTTTCAAAAAAAGCGATAATAGGTGACTGCATTTACTTTTGGTTCTGGCTACACTGTTTCTCACAATCCAGATTTGCCATGCTTACTACATGTGTGTCTTTCAACAGGTAATCCCTAGGGGTAATGGCAAACCCTAAAAGTAAAAGGCTTATTTACCTCCTGGTTTACTGATTCTTAGGGACGCCGTGGTTCAGTGGCTAAGATGCTGAGCTTGTGAATCAAAAGGTCGACAGTTCAGCAGTTCAAATCCCTAGTGCCGCATAATGGGGTGAGCTCCCATTACTTGGCCCAGCTTCTGCCAACCTAGCAGTTCAAAAGCACTTAAAAAATGCAAGTAGAAAAATAGGAACCACCTTTGGTGGGAAGGTAACAGTGTTCCATGCACCTTTGGCGTTTAGTCATGCTGGCCACATGACCACGGAGACATCTTCGGAGAGCGCTGGCTCTTCGGCTTTGAAACGGAGATGAGCACCGCCCTCTAGAGTCGGGAATGACTAGCACATATGTGCAAGGGGAACCTTTATTTTACTGATTCTCAAAGACTGTTTCTAGGGTACTTGTCCTTCCTTTCATCTTCTGTTAAAAAGTCTTAATTATATATTTACACAAATTGTTATGTTAAGATTTTAATAATGAGTTAAATTTGACTAGATAGACCACGCCACGTCACACTGTCGTCACGTGACATTTCGCAATGTTTTTCCCATTCATGGAGCTGGAGTGGGCATGGCCTATGCATGACGCATACGGCCTGCAGACCCCCAGTTTGACATCTCTGAGATAGACTATATGACCTGAGCTTGCCTTTCTGTTGAAACAAAGCTAATTCAAAAGCTGAATTAACATTTATTTGAACCAACTTCCGTTACATAAGTATCTTTCCAGTAGTCCATGATCACTTTTTTCATAATAGTCCAGGCACAATTTATCTAAACTAATAAGCTCCAATTTTTTGGGAATATATACTTTAACAATAAATTGACATCTTTGAATCTTAACTTCCTTCTAAAAACCCAGTTCATCACAATAATAATATTTAAACTATAACAAGTGGACATGATAATAACATCTGCACTACAGCTTCTTCAAATGTGTCACATCTCTAGCAGAGAAAGAATGGGACCCAACTTTAATAAAATATTCTTTGAGAAGTCCGGTAGATCCCAAAAGTATTTTTTTACTAAATCAAGTGAGTGGTTTAAATTGTTTAAATGTTAAATACTTAACATTTCTTCAAAGATTATTGATAATTCCTAGCTGCCAATACTGAGCAACGTAACCTGCTTGGAACGAAACAGGTTAAGATCTAGACACCCAGCCATCTTTACTGCTAAAGGATTTATAAAAGATTATTTCAACCCTCACAATATGTGGAATCGACACTGGATAGAAAATTGCTCCCCACAATGAAGAGGCTTTCCCTGCATCTTGGAAAAGCCACCTGGATTTGACCAGCCCTGTGCAATATGGACAACATTGAACCACATTCGCACTGGACATTGTAGATGCACATATGTCCTCTGTAAGATACCATCACCGAATTGTGATTGTGGGGCTGAAAAACAGACTATCCAACACACAGTGAAAGTGTGTCAAAACAGAGTCTATAATGGAGGTTTCGCTGTTTTTTTGGCTGCAACAAATGGAGTAAAAATTATATTTGCAACTTAGGTATATAATATGTTTGTAATCTTCATGTTAAGATTTCAGATTTTATATTCTAGTTTATATATATATTTATTTTATATTCCATTTTATATATATATAGTTATATTCAAACCTGTGTTCCTTTTCACTGAAAAATGATATGAATGTGCCATATAATAAATAAGTCTTCAAATCTAAAGGCACTGATTTTGCAATACAGGTAATCTTTGACTTATGACTGTAATGGAGCCTGGACTTTTTGTCATAAGTCAAAACAGTTGTAAGTTTAGGCACCCACATGAGTGATCCACTGTTAAAACTTTTTGCAGCGGTCTTAAAATGGTGGCTGGGCAATTCTGGCTGTTGAAGTCCACCCAACTTAAAGTTGCCAAGGTTGAGAAAAACTGCAAAAGAACACCAGGGCTAAACAATGAAATTAAGAAGGGTTTAAAATTTATATATCACCATTCAGCATTAGGTATGTTATATTTCTAGGACAATGCTTCAAAGAGAGTAGTTGCCTGTCCCTTAGCAGAAGGAATTCAAGTATCTTTTCTTTGTAAACCAGCTGATCGGTTGGCTAGTGGGAAAAACTGATAGCGCTTTCTGTTAAGTATTAAGTGACAGTTTAAATAAGCCAATTAGGAGTGAATCCTGAGAGCGGGAAATTCGGAGAAGTGTCAGTGGCTGAAGCCGGGGACAGCTCCCATTTAAAAGGAGTTGCTGCGGCTGGGGTTTGCCATTCCTGTTACGGAGCCGAATAAAGTATCTAAGCTTACTGCATGTCCAGTCCTTTCTTATTCGTCCACGATTTAACACTGGCGACAAAGGTGGGATTCTGAAGGACAAGGATGAAACATCGAACTCCAAAGCAATCAACAGCCACCAGATCGATGACACCATACCGGTCAGATCATCGGCTACAGAGATGTCTGCAATCAGTCCACCCGCCCCATTCAACCCAGACGGAGAAGATTGGGAAGCATACATGGAGCGTTTCTGTTAACAAGTAGATGACCAGGAAGAAAATTTGCTAAAATTTGACTCTGTGGGGAAGAGAAAAGCAAGAAAGGTTTCCTTTGCATCTCAAAGATCCATTTTAAGATAGGTGGTTTTGTTTCTGCTCCCATTACCAGTAACAGAAAGGTGTCATCAATCTTGGCCAATTAATTAACAGACTGATCTGTTATCAAAAAAAGTAAATTTTTTGCACCACTCCTGTGGCTTTTAAAACTACAAGAAAGGCAGTTTTCTCATTTAAATTAAACTATTAAGCATACATTGAAATACCTCTAGTTGAAATTAAAGTTTAAAGTACTTAAATCTGGCTAAAGCAAGCCCTTGAAAATTATCTAACTGGTTAGGGTTAACTTTCACTGCACTCTGCAAATATTTTACTATTTCAAAAGGGGAATTATAAGTATTTATAATGATAACTGCTAGATCTGCTTAACATACCATTCTTAATTTAAAAAAAAAACATGCTGAAGTAATGTTCAATATTAACTTTGCTTATCTATTGCACATTTGATATGAAATACTATACTTATAAAAGTTTACCTGCTCTTATGAATACCACATAGTTATGTCTTCGTAATCACATCATCAAAGTTTCATTTCTTCCCTCAGTATTTTGCATAATATTTGAAAAATCCAGCAAGAATCTACAGATTGACATTGCAAAATCAACACCTATTGAGAAATAGACCACGTTGAACTGTATAACGCAGTCAAACATTAGGAGTTGTCCTCAGGAAATGTTTTATGACATGTTGAATTATGTCATAAAATGTTTTATGATAATTTTTATGTCATAAAACCTTTTATAAAAGCAGTCAAAATTCAATTTCATGGCAATCACGAATCCCAGATTTTGAGTGCATTCTGTTAAATTAGGTGAGGTATCATGACTTTTTTCCCCTTCGCTAAATCGGGTGTGGGCATGGCCAGTGCATGACACATCCGGCCTGCGGGCTGCGACTTTGACACCCCTAATTTAGTCCATTAGGATCAGTGGTGGGTTGCGCCCGGTTCACACCAGTTCTATAGAACCAGTAGTAAAACTGGCGGGAGGCTCCACCCACTGACCCTGACATCACCAAAACGCTTCTGTGCATGCGCAGAAGCTTCTGTGCATGTGCAGAAAAGTGTGCCTGGCACCCTTGCAAAGCGGTAGTAAAGGTAAGTAGAACCCACTCCTGATTAGGATGAAATACTATGGTCCCATTTAAGCATCTTTTAATTTCAAATGGAAATAAGTATCACAGTAGGCCACTAAGCTAAATCCATGATAAATCTTCAGAAAATAAGTCCTCTACCTTTGCAGAGGATGGAAATGATTTCAGTTAAATATGAATTAAGTCACCTGTTCATAGTAATGCAACCATTATTAGATGGATCTCCAATCCTTTTGATCTGTATGTGGCCTGCTATTTGCCTTAGGCCAGGCTTATGGTATCATAGAAACCATGAGGCCTGAATTATAGGCCATCACAGCAATGACATAGATCAGCAATGTCATAATGCAAACCCTGTCATTATGTCCTTGTGTCCCAATGTACACAGGTAATAATATTTGCATTATGATATCATTATGCCTGATTTGCCCCTCCCTTTTGCCTGCCCCACAGATGCCTATGCCCTCATTTAGTCTTTTCTAGGAAGTTGTTGGACAGATATATATGATATAAGAATCTTACCAACAGAATTTTTAAAAGTGGGGGGGGGGAGTAAAACAATCTAAAACATTTTAATAGCTAACAGTGGAAATGGAGCCTTTCCTATGTTCCCATTGCTGGCATTGCTAATATCAATAAAAAGAGGAAATAGGTTGTGCTTAGAGCAGAGGATCCTTGGTGGCTGTCTAATTATCACCACCTGATATCAATAGGGCCCTTACATTGGTCTTCACCTTCTTTTATAATGCCATCTGTTTGTGTACATTTCTGCTGTTGGATAGATAGACATAGGCTTCATTCACACAGGCAGGATTTTTAAACTGTGGTTTGTTAAAAACCGGCAATGGCCTGATTCATGCATGATTGCAATCCTAGTCATAATTTGTCCAAAATAATCCCATTATGGTTTAGAATTCAGGGTGGTGCTCTTGACATTTTTACAGAGTATCTTGATTAAATGAAGTTTGTTGATGTCAGATTTCAAAAGTGACAGTACCTGCATATTTTTAGGAGAATGCAGTTCATTCTGCCTTGCTCCTCAAGAGTCTACCATTCGTAGTGTATATACATAAGCCAGGCTCAGGATGAGCTGCTGAGGAAAATATTATGGAGAACTCTCATTGGGAAAATGCATTCATTCACAAGTGATTGGTGTGGGCTTGGATTTGCCTATGTGCAAATCAACTATCTTAACCCCAAAGGAAATCAACCCTGACTGTTCTTTGGAAGGACAGATACTGAAGCTGAAGCTCAAGTACTTTGGCCACCAAATGAGAAGACTCATTGGAAAAAACCCTGATGTTGGGAAAGCAAAAGGAGAAAGCAACATCAGTGGATGAAAAGGTCAGACAGTGTCATTGACACAATAAATGTAATTTGGGCAAACTCCAAGAGCCAATGGAGGACAGGGGAACAGGTATTCTGTGATCCATGAGGTCACAAGTTGGATGTGATCTAGCGACTGAAAAACAATGACAAAATCAACTATCAGAAGGGGCTGGTGTTACATAAAAAGCCCATTGAAAAACTAGCTGCCATGTTTCAGTTTCGGAACTTCAGAACTGACTGCTACCCACAAGGGTGCCCCCACCCAGTTACTCTTTAAAGTGGTCTTCTCGAACGTACTCCAACCTCACTAATTGGGAATTGTATGTTTTATAATCCAAGGTAATCCTGAATTAAAGAAGAAGCCGGCTGTCTCCCATCTTTGGAGACAGCAAATTCCATGAAAAAATTAATCTAAGGCCCATTCAGCAGCTGTAACATGGCTTTAGGCCATGGTTTTGCAAGGGAGAGTAAACTCTTGATGATGTAATGTAATTTGATGAGCTGCTTTGCTCCTAGTGTTTTCTGGGCCACAAAGGGAGCCAAACCTGTTTCTGATTTCCTTGTTCAGTTTCACCTAAATACAATTGGCTCAGTATCTGAAGATACAGTTACTTTCCTCTAGAATTCTTCCTTTTTCAGTTTATATATTTTGTACCATTTTTGCTGTATCTGCCATTTCACCTCTTCCCTCCACCCCTTTGGTAACACAGCTACAGTTCTTCTTTTTTTTTTCTTTTGCTCAATTGCTCACATATTATTGTTTAAAATAAATTATTACTAACCCTAGACATTTAAGTCTGATTAGAGCAGGGGTCCTCAAACTTGGCAGCTTTAAGACCTGTGGACTTCAACTCCCAGAATTCTCCAGCCAGCATAGCTAGTTGGAGAATTCTGGGAGTTGAACTCCACAAATTTTAAAGCTGCCAAGTTTGAAGACCTCTGGATTAGAGAATCTATCATGCTTCCACAAATATACCAAACTTGAGCATTCAGGACAGCATCCCCATGATTAGGCAAAATTTGCCCATCCTGGTTGTTTCCCAATTCCTAGAATTTCCATGAAGTTGCTAACATGGATTTCTGCAGGCTGTACTCTCCAAACGCCTACAGGGACCCAGTTTGAGGAAAGCTGGTAAAGGTAAAAGTTCTCCTCACACACATATGCTAGTCGTTCCCGACTCTAGGGGGCGGTGCTCATCTCAGTTTCAAAGCCGAAGAGCCAGCGCTGTCCGAAGACGTCTCCGTGGTCATGTGGCCGGCAGGACTAAATGTCAAAGACGCAAGGAACGCTGTTACCTTCCCACCAAAGGTGGTCCCTATTTTTCTACTTTCATTTTTTACGTGCTTTCGAACTGCTAGGTTGGCAGAAGCTGGGACAAGTAACCAGAGCTCACCCCATTACACGGCACTAGGGATTTGAACCACTGAATTGCCGACCTTTCAATCAACAAGCTCAGCATCTTAGCCACTGAGCCACCACATCCCTTGAGGAAGGCTGGATTATGCCATTAATAATGCTTTCATTTTTTTTTTCATATCACATTATTATCCAGTATACTATTTTTATTATTTCATTTATACTGGTCTGGACACCTCAAGGACAACATATATATTTCCAGACCAAATGAGAATTAATAGATAACATTTTAAACTTTTTTTTAAGTTTGTCAATGGACTTTAACACCTAGTTAGCCATCCTATTGCAAAATCACTGAAGCCTAAATGAAAATGTTGAGCTTATCCATGATTACTTGGAAGTGTATCATCATCAGTTTAATGAGGTTCACCCCCAAGTTTCATTAAATATGTGGATGGGATACTCTGAACATTTTGCCTTTTTTCATTGCTGTCCATATATGAATAGAATGTAATAACATGGGTTTACTACCTTGGCACGTTGAATACAAGAAAAGCAAGTTAAAGTAAATTATCACCACCACTTTTAAGATACAGCAGGCAGAGATATCAAACAAATGCCGGTGACACATCTAAACAGTAAAAAAAGAGCATGTGTTTACTTTAGTCTGCTGAAGGATTACGGGGCAAAGTCTGATGGGTGGTTTTAAAAAACCATTTCTATAATCCAACCTGCAGTGCACAAGTGTTAATAATTAAATAACAGCAACCAGAAGCTGCTTTGAGAAGGATTAGTTTTCTTTTGCTATTTTTTAAAACAGAGTTCAAACATTTTGAACATACAATTGTTTTGGTTGTTGCTTCTCACTTGTAGCATAATAACTATGGAAGAGAGGTAAGAGAGATTGAAACAGAAGCATGTATTGAAAGCAATTTTTTCCCGTATGTATGTTTGGGTCCATGTCTGTCTCCAGGAAAAGTTTTGCGCAATCTTCATAGGAAACCCATTGTACTTCTTTCTGCTCCAGTGTGATACATGTGCATGAAAATTAAGAGACATCCAATAAAAGAATTTGGCCACTCTGTATATCCAAAGGTAAGGGAATGGACATGAGCCAGATGATTGCACAAATGAAACAGAGCATATACAGAAGTCCTAGAGATAATTCCTGGTATGTCAAGATCATTTCAGAGGCAGACCACCAAAAAATGTAAAATTTGTCTGGACTTTTTCTAAGAGCAAAATCTTTTTCCCCCCCTCCTTGTTCTGGAATGCAATATTTTTAGGCTTTTGCCCAGCTGGCCTAAGAAGTGGTACTACTAGTTGTGTTTCATTTTGTTGGTAGGTTTGTAACTTATTCCTTACCCAATAAAATTACTTTTTCCTAAGCAGAGTGGTTTTTCACAGGTATCCTGTTGTGGGCTGTTTGTACTTGCATCAATCTAAAACCATCTGCATCTCAATATTTGCATTACTGTTGGTGATGCAACCTTTCAGTTGGCTAAGCAGATTCACGCTGGCATTTGGTTAAGAAACCAAACAGATGCTGGTTGTTTTCACCAAGTCAAAATCCACTTTCTATGGATTAATAATAAATGGATGCAATTTGCCAGGCCATGTCCCCCATAGTAGTCTTTCTTAAATGGGCATCCCTTTCGCAAAAACTCGTCATCAGAATGCCAACATATTTTCAGAATTCAAAATGATTTGGGCCCCTGCAGTGATGATCAGAAGAGCACTGATAAGCAGAAGGAATAAGCAAATATCATACAATAAGGGGAAATGAAGAATAACATCAGCTACAGTCGATTTCTGTTGCAGAAGCACTCAAGAAGATTTTGGTAGAAATAATATTTCTAGGTTTATTGATACTGAACCTGTAGCATACATTGTAAATTGGGAAAAGAGACAATCTCTTTAAATTGAGAGCATATGCACCAAGACAAATTCCTTGTGTGTCCAATCACACTTGGCCAATAAAAATTCTATTCTATTCTATTCTATTCTATTCTATTCTATTCTATTCTATTCTATTCTATTCTGGAACAAAAATATACATTTGCTATGATATTTTCCTCTGTATTCGATTAAAGGGAAGGATAAAAGAGTACAGGTGGTTCTCAGCTTTAGAACCCCACAATTGAGTCCAAAATTTATGCTATTACGTGAAACATTTGCTAAGTGAGTTTTGCCTCATTTTACAACTTTTCTTGCCACTGTTAAGTGAATCATTGCAATGGTTAAGTTAGTAACACAGTACTTGTCAGAAGGTCGCAAAAGGCAATCCCATGACCCCGGGACACTGCAACCGTCATTAATAGGCCAAGCATATGATCATGTGACCATGGGGAAGCTGCAACTGTCATAAGTGTGAAAAACGGTCATACCAAGTCACTTTTTTCAGTGCCATTGTAATTTTGAACGGTCAATAAATGAACTATTATAAGTCAAGGATTACCTTAATTAGATACTGAAAATATTACATCAGCTGTCCCACCTAGTCAGGGAGGTATGTTACAGACACTGTCATTCAAAGAATTTCGACAGGTAGGATCTAGAAAAGACCTTTCTCTGCTGTTGCTCCCAACCTTTGGAGTATTGTCACCACAGAGGTGAGGTGGGACCCACCCCTCTCCCAACTTTTGACTTGACTCTGATAACTTGCTTGGAGCCCACAGAGGAGCACAGAGCTGAGGGGTTGATCGGTGCCTTACAGGACCTCCCCCGCCTTTTTAAGTTTCAAATTTTAATTATTTTATTCCTGTTTTAATTGCCTCCTACGGGAATGTAATATTTATATGTGGGTTTATGTTTTAATTATACACTGCCCAGAGTCATTCTGTGAGTGAGATGAGAGGTTTCCAAATTTGATATATAAATATAAGAGAAAAAAGAATCTGGTCACTAGTACTAAACATGACCCAACAGAAAGGAGAGTCAAAGCTCCTTCAGTTTTGGTTCAGCTCTTGGTAAATCCATGGTATTTTCCTGGCAATAAGGTAGAAGTAGATTGGCATTGTCTTCTTTGAATGTCCTTTCAACTTTCTAGTCTATCTGCAGCCTTGGGGCTTCCTGATAATTACCCATGCAAGTGCTAACCAGCTCCAATCATGTTTAGCTTTTCAAGATCAACCACATTCTGCAAGTTGCTGCTACTTACTCTAAATTTTAAAACCATAGTCTTGCACTCCAGATATAGGAAGATACTTATTGCTTTTACTTTCTTTTTAGGTGCATGATCCTCTAGTAGTTTAAGGATTAGTTTATTGCAGCTTGATTTTTCTAGGCAAGACGCAATATGAAAAAAAGCTATATTAAGGACTACATGGCGAGTACACTCAACATGTAATCCTTAATGGAACTGCATCTATGCCAGAGGTGGGATTCAGCAGGTTCTGACCAGTTCTGGAGAACCGGTAGCGGAAATTTTGAGTAGTTCGGAGAACCAGTAGTAAAAATCCTGACTGGCCCCGCCCCTATCTATTCTCTGCCTCCCAAGACCCAGCTGATCAGGAAGAAATGAGGATTTTGCAATATCCTTCCCCTGGAGTGGGGTGGGAATGTAGATTTTACAGTATACTTCCCCTGCCATGCCCACAAAACCACACCCATCAAGCCATGCCACACCCACCAAGCCACACCCACAGAACCAGTAGTAAAAATTTTTGAAACCCACCACTGATCTATATGGAGGGAAGTATGTGGTGGAGTACCCCAAGGCCTTAGGCCCAGTACTCTTCAATATCTTCATGAATGATTTAGATGAGGGGATAGAAGTCGAGAACTCATCAAATTTGCAGACAACACCAAACTGGCAGGAATAGTCAATACTCCAGAACGTTCAAGATACAGAAGGATTTTGACAGATTTGAACACTGGCCCTATCTAACAAAATGAAATTCAATGTAGAGGAAAGTAAGGTTCTACATTTAGACAAGAAAAACCAAATGCACAAGTATGGCATCTTGGAGTCCTAGTGGACAATCACTTAAATATGAGCCATGAGTGTGCTGCAGCTGCCAGAAATGCCTACACAGTCCTAGGCTGCATTAACAGAAGAATAGAATCAAGATCACATAAAGTGTTAATGCCACATTATAATGCCTTGGTAAGACCACACTTGGAATATTGCATCCAGTTTTGGTTGTCGTAATTTAATATACAGTCAGGTCCAGAAATATTGGGACATCGACACAATTCTAACATCTTTGGCTCTATACACCACCACAATGGAGTTGGAATGAAACAAACACAATGTGTTTTAACTGCAGACTGTCAGCTTTAATTTGAGGGTATGTACATCCAACTCAGGTGAACGGTGTAGGACTTACAGCAATTTGTATATGTGCCTCCCACTTGTTAAGGGACCAAAAATAATGGGACAATTGGCTTCTCAGCTGTTCCATGGCCAGGTGTGTGATATTCCCTCATTACCCCAATTACAATGTGCAGATAAAAGGCCCAGAGTTCATTTCAAGTGTGCTATTTGCATTTGGAATCTGTTGCTGTCAACTCTCAAGATGAGATCCAAAGAGCTGTCACTATCAGTGAAGCAAGCCATCATTAGGCTGAAAAAACAAAACAAACCCATCAGAGAGATAGCAAGAACATTAGGCGTGGCCAAAACAACTGTTTGAAACATTCTCAAAAAGAAGGAATGCACCGGTGAGCTCAGCAACACCAAAAGACCCGGGAGACCACAGAAAACAAGTGTGGTGGATGACCGAAGAATTCTTTCCCTGGTGAAGAAAACACCCTTCACAACAGTTGGCCAGATCAAGAACACTCTCCAGGAGGTAGGTGTATGTGTGTCAAAGTCAACAATCAAGAGAAGACTTCACCAGAGTGAATACAGAGGGTTCACCACAAGATGTAAACCATTGGTGAGCTTCAAAAACAGGAAGGCCAGATTAGAGTTTGCCAAACAACATCTAACAAAGCCTTCACAGTTCTGGAACAAGATCCTATGGACAGATGACACCAAGATCAACTTGTACCAGAGTGATGGGAAGAGAAGAGTATGGAGAAGGAAAGGAACTGCTCATGATCCTAAGCATACCACCTCATCAGTGAAGCATGGTGGTGGTAGTGTCATGGCGTGGGCATATATGGCTGTCAATGGAACTGGTTCTCTTGTATTTATTGATGATGTGACTGCTGACAAAAGCAGCAGGATGAATTCTGAAGTATTTCGGGCAATATTATCTGCTCACATTCAGCCAAATGCTGCAGAACTCATTGGACGGCGCTTCACAGTACAGATGGACAATGACCCAAAGCATACTGCAAAAGCAACCAAAGAGTTTTTGAACGGACAGAAGTGGAATGTTATGCAATGGCCAAGTCAATCACCTGACCTGAATCCTATTGAGCATGCATTTCACTTGCTGAAGACAAAACTGAAGGGAAAATGCCCCAAGAACAAGCAGGAACTGAAGATAGTTGCAGTAGAGGCTTGGCAGAGCATCACCAGGGATGAAACCCAGCGTCTGGTGATGTCTATGCGTTCCAGACTTCAGGCTGTGATTGACTGCAAAGGATTTGCAACCAAGTATTAAGAAGGGAAAGTTTGATTTATGATTATTATTCTGTCCCATTACTTTTGGTCCCTTAACAAGTGGGAGGCACATATGCAAACTGCTGTAAGTCCTACACCGTTCACCTCAGTTGGATGTACATACCCTTAAATTAAAGCTGACAGTCTGCAGTTAAAACACATTGTGTTTGTTTCATTCCAACTCCATTGTGGTGGTGTATAAAGTATACACCAGAGTATAGAATTGTGTCGATGTCCCAATATTTCTGGACCTGACTGTATGTTGAGACTTTAGAAAGAGTGCAGAGAAGAGCAACAAAGATGATTAAGAGACTGGAGGCTAAAACATATGATGAACAGTTGTAGGAATTTGGTATGTTTAGTTTAATGAAAAGAAGGACTAGGGGTGACATGATAGCAGTGTTCCAATATCTCAGGGGCTACCACAAAGAAGACGGGTTAATTCTAGTCCCCAAAGCAGCTGAAGGGAGGACAAGAAGTAATGGATGGAATCTAATCAAGGAGAGAATCAACCTAGAACTAGGGAGAAATTTCTGGACAGAACAATTAATCAGTGGAACAACTTGCCTCCAAAACTTATGGGTGCTCCAACATTGGAGGGTTTAAGAAGGAATTGGACAACCATTTGTCTGAAATGGTACAGGGTTTCCTGATTCAACGGGGATGGGGGGGGTGGGCATGGAATAGAAGACCATCAAGATCCCTTCTAACAATTATTCTGTTCTATTATTAGAACTACTCTGTCTCAAATACAAAGATCCACTAAAATACAGTATAAAGTTAGACTTTTGTGAATCTCTTTGCTGTCATCTAGCTGTTTGCACTTTATTCTATGCATAAACAGTGTGGTTATGCTGGCTTTCTGATGTAACTTGCAAAGGCAAGATCCAAGACAGTACTGAATTTTACAAGTTTATTCTGTGGATTATTTGAACAGGATCCCTGTCCCAAGTCCTTTAGTAGATACTTTTGTATGACTATTATGCTAAGTGAAAAGAACATTGCCTAGTTCATGTTCTCTATTTTGCAAACATTTCTTAGATAAACTAAATTGACATGTTTGGTGGAGGGCCCTCATCTCTGGAATTCATCACTGTGGATTTTCAGAGTTCAAAGCTGTTTGGTAGGCTCTTTAGCTCTCCGACTACATATCGGACATTCTTTGGGTTCTTGACTTTTTCCATCATATTTCTGTGAAAATTGAGGACATGGAAGTGAATGTATACGTTTATGCTTTTATAACGGAGTTGGGAATCATGAAATCTCTCCACATAGGGGATCAGTTTCCAGATGCTGTAGTCAGTGCTGGGTTTCAAAAATTTTTACTACCGGCAGGCGTGGGTTCTACTTATCTTTATCACCAGTTTGCAACGGGCTTGCACGCGCTCACATGCGCAGATTGCTAATGATGACATCCAGGGTGGTGGACAGGGCCTCCCACTGGTTTTACTACTGGTTCTTGCAAACTGGTCCAAACCGGGGGCAACCCACCACTGACTACCGGTTCTGTGGGTGTGGCTTAGTGGACATGGTATGGCTTGGTGGGTGTGGCTTAGGCATGACAGGGGAAGGATACTGTAAAAATCTCCATTTTCTCCCAATCAGCTGGGACTTGGAAGGCAGAGAATAGATGGGGGCGGGGCCAGTCAGAATTTTTACTAATGGTTCTCTGAGCTACTCAAAATTTCCGCTACCGGTTCTCCAGAACTGGTTAGAACCTGGTGAAACCCATCTCTGGCTGTAGTTGTAAAGATGACATGGCTAAAGATCTGAATTGCAATGGGTGAAGGCACTTATCAAGATAACTGACACTTCAGCATGGCCTTAAAGTATGACCTTTTTAGAGAAATAGGATTCTTTGTTCTCGATTGGAATGCATTTTGAAAAGAATTGGAAATATATTCCAATGATGATGAGCAGACTTTTATCATACACCGCACCATCAGTTTGTGTTTGTATTGTAAAAGAGTGGAGAACTTTAAGAAACAAATGCAAGAAATAATTTTACAATTCAGCAATGTAGAAAGTGAATTATAATTCAAATGCTGCTATATGCTGCAAACTTAAATTCCATTGCACAAAGGGTTTGTTTTAGAAAAAAAAAACAGGCCTAGAAACAAGCATGTATTCACTCAAGGCACGGTAGATAGTGGTTTTAACTACCATAAGTTACCATTTTCCCCATTATTTGGTCTTTTTGGTTTAGGTAAGAGTCAACCAGAGAAATTGTCTCTGTCTCATTCTAGTAATGTGTATGCTATGTATGTATGCATCTATCCCATCTGGCACATTTTTTCAGAAGCAGCAGAAAGAAGGTGGGCAACCTGTAGCTTATCTATAATTGTTATGGGCATAGTATGTTCCTCTGAAATATTTCATGAATGGTAATGCTTCTGAAGCCAGCTGAGATCATCTAAATCAAGGATGTCAAACTTGATTTCATTGAGGGCCGCATCAGTCTTGTATTTGACCTCAGGGGGCTGGGTTGGCATGGCCAGGGTGGGTGTGGCCAGCTTGATGTCACTCGTATTGGGGGCGCCCATGGCCTAAGCGCTCTGCCAGAGAAAACGGGCTCCCAAGTAACATTTTTGGCCGCGAAGGCCTCCTGCAAACCTCTACCAGCGAAAACAGATCTTGGGGGGGGGGCTGCCTTCCCAAGCTCCCATTTTCGCTGGCAGAGGCACCACGGGCTGGTCCTTCACTGTTTCCAGAGCCCCCCCTCAGACCAGATCTAACCACCTCACGGGCTGGATCTGGCCCGCGAGCCTTGAGTTTAACACCCCTGATCTAAATGGAACAGAATTACAGATTCATATTCCTCTGTTCCAAACAATCAACATGCTTTTCGATTAGCATTTTTACACAAAAAACTAATTAAACATCCAGATACCCAATCCAACACCTTCAAGCTTCTTATGTTAATAGCGGTCATTAAAAAGGAAGGACTATAGCTCAGTGGTATCTCCATTTAAAACAGACAAAAATAGGCAATATGATCTTTTTTTCCTTTCCTTCCTAATCCCTCTGAATTAATTGGCGGCCTACTTATTTTACCTAGCCAGTTTTTGGCTGCTCTCAGAAAGCTAGGTTGTGCTAGATCTATCTAGCATTATAATAGACCTCCAGTATCTACCGGGCCTATATACCAGATTAGATCAACAAATTACAAACACATCCCATTTGTGCCAAGAAAACCACGTAGATGTGTTCTGAAATCCTCAGGAGCTGAGCTCAAGTCAGAGTAGGCTTTTCTGTGTAAGGGACAAGGTAAATTCATTACAAGAATGTAATGTGGTATTTCGCAAATTTTAAGCTTCAGTACCATTTTACTCATATCTTTAGTGTTTGCAGAAAAGAAAAGAAAAACCCTAGCTTTCCTTCAGAGAGAATGAAATAAAATGCACTAATCCTTCCTCAGATATTTTGCTGGAGTAAATTTCCCTAAATTTGATTATTAATCAGCTGTTTCATTGTTTGTTTTAGGTTAAATTCTGTGTTTATGATATGAATTTCTTAATTTCTTTTTTGCTGTCAGCTCAGCTAGGAAGACCAGATCAGGAAATTAGCTTCACAGGAAGACTAAACTTTCTTTGATGGAGATGGGCTATAATAACAAGTGAGATTGCGCTGACAGTCCTTCCCTTCCTTAATTCATACCCCCGTGAATTAGAGGGACATCTGCTTGAGCCATTTCCGAATGTTATCTTGTTATTCTGGACTTTAAAAAAAGCATTTTTAGCAAGTTTTACCTAGGTAATAATTCCTGCTTATTTCCATCAAAATCATCTTTATTTTCTACTCTTACCCTATTATTAAGGCAAGCTTATTAATAATATATAACACAGTTCTGTGATTAAACAGAGCACTGAAATGGCTACAGAATTATAAGAAGTAAACATAGCAACAGTGAGGATGTTGTCAAAAGTTAACAGAAACCAGAATATTTTGCTTCCTGTAGTTTAAGGTTATAGACATTAAATTAGATTCTTGTATGGTACATTTCAAAATCATTTAGAACAGGCATGTCCAATATTCGGGCCACAGGATCATAAACTTTTAATATTATATTGATTTATATTAGGTTTATTATATATAAACAAAAAATCCTTCCTCAAGAAAGCCAAGAAAATAGCACACTATCAATTTAAAGACACTTAAAGAAAAAAGAACCGTGTTGGCAACAATCCTCCATTAGTCTAACATTTTGTTTTCAGAAAGTGCTGGATTTAAACTCATAGTAGAGAGCTCTACCCAACTAGAGAAGATTATTCATACTGTTCCATGCCAACCTACAGGTCTGCAGACTTTGTATTGGGTGACAGGAAAGTGGAATGAATATTTCACAGAGTGGGGGGGGGGAATCTAATCTGTACCTCAGAGGCAGTGGTGGGTTTCAAAAAATGTTTACTACCGGTTCTGTGGATGTGGCTTGGTGGGTGTGGCAGGGGAAGGATACTGTAAAATCTGCATTCCACCCCACTCCAGGGAAGGATACTGTAAAATCTCCATTCCCTCCCCACTCCAGGGGAAGGATACTGTAAAATCTCCATTCCCTCCCCAATCCAGGGAAAGGTTACTACAAAATCCCCATTTCCTCCCTTATCAGCTGGGACTTGGGAGGCAAAGAATAGATGGGGTGGGGCCAGTCAGAATTTTTACTACCGGCTCTCCGAACTACTCAAAATTTCCACTACCAGTTCTCCAAAACTGGTCAGAGCCTGCTGAAACCCACCTCTGCTCAGAGGGAAAAATAAAATATTACAGGAATTTGAAATAGTACTTGGTATTTTTGCAAGATTCCATTCTTCCTTTATAGGTAAGGCGTGAACAGGTGCTGTAGAACTTCAAGAGGTTGGGACAGGTTAACCTTATCAAAGATCAGTAAACATTGAATGTAAGGTAATGCTGCATATATGGTTTGTCATTTGTGATTAAGTCACATTGCAGCACAAAGATTTCTTATGTATGACTGACTACTAGAAAAGAGTATCAACCAGAAAGCAAATATAGCAGCCCCAAGACTAAATAATGTATTTTATTTAGACAAAATTGTGCTCTTAGGAGCATGTCCCCTTCAACATGCATGGCTAGTCCTATTTGAGAGGTACACAAGAGGACATTATTGACTTTATTTGTTTTCACCCTGAAATATTCCCATGAGTCAATACTTTGGGTGTTTTCAAATACTGTACAGCTGCACTCACTTTCTCATTTCAATAGGTTTTCCATTCTAACACAGTTGGTCGAAAAAGAATCGGGGTGAAAATCTTAAAACATTTCAAAGGGGAAATGGCTGCTGCCATAGTATCTGTTAATATCTATTAATCAGATGGACTATGAAGGAGTAAAATATGCTTTTTGAAGTGTGTACTGCACCCATTTATCAAACAAATGAATGTAAATTTCTGGAAACAGAATCTCTTTATATTCTTTAAATTTCTTAAAACAGATCTCTTTAGCCAGGCCAATAAATACTAACAATATTAGTATGTTGTAGTAATTATTACAATTAATGTTAAATTATGAGCTTATAGATAACACTGATTATGTTATTATGTTATTTGCCTTTTTTATATCTCTAGTAGATAAAAAACAGGAAGGTAAACTAAATATGAATAAATAAATTTAAATCTTATTCTGATGATAAAAATGGATCCACATTTTCCTTAACTACTTTCTAGTTAGGATTGGAAATCTAGAAAAAAAATGCTAAAACAAGTTATCCTCGACTTTACTTTCACAATAAAACATGAATCTCAAATGCTACAACAGCTGGAAAGAAAGTAATTGAAGGAATTGCAAAGAAAAAAAAGAAAAGGAAAAATAGCAATTATTTCCTTCTGTTTTTACTCCTTCCCTGGAAATAACATCCTGGGACTATTCTTCCTCAAAAAGGAACAAACAGATATCCTAGATCATTTTCAGATGATAGCATACTTCCAATTACTGATTAATTGACCCCCTTCAGCAATTATATGATTACCTCAGCTTAACATCATGCTAGTGGCTGTCTTCTTTTTGCTGCAATATGATGGCTTCCCTATCTCCTAGTTCTTGATCTCCTGACATGGCAGCTGATTATCACAGCTGGATAAAAGGTCCAGACTACACCAGCATGAAAACCTTGGTGGCTTACTACTATCACAAACATCAAACATACGAAATACTTCTTTTTCCTGCCTTTTTTTTTAAAAAAAGTTTTTTATTAGTAGTTCAAAATTAAAAACATTGGACATAGATATGACATCACTGGTCCCAAGCATCTTCCAAAACTTTAAACTAATACATAATAATATATTCCTTACACCTTATACATTATTTAAACATAGTATAATAATAGTAATTTATACCTTATTCCTATATAATTATACAGTACATATCTATACCTACATATACCTATCTATACAATTCACATACATATTTATCTATAATAACGTATATAATTCTAGTCTAACACTACACTTTTGTCTCGGCTATCCTCCTTTTATCTAACCGTAAACCGTAAAATTCATAAAATTTTACCCAGATTTTATAGTACAATGTTTCGCTTTTATCCTTGAGTTCCAAGGATAACTTTATCCTTGAATCTATCCATTTCTGTGCAGTTGAAAATTGTTAGTAGTATTTCCTCTTCAGTTGGGGTATCTTTCTCTTTCCACGTCTGTGCAAAGGCTATTCCTGCCTCTTTTTATAGAGGGGTTTTGAGATGTTGAGACAAGGCTGCCCTTGCTTACAGAAAATGAACAATAATGGACTGAAGCAAAGCTATAAAGCCCTGCTTTTCATTGTGAAGTCAGAAGTGACTTAAGTGAAGTCAGAAGTGACATAAGCACTGGTCAACTGGCAGTGCCCCTAGTACCTAAAAGTCTGGGAACATATAGCTTGACCTTAGTTGTCATCTTACTACTACGGTGGTTGTAACTTTTTCACAAATGATCACAAGTTGCAGATAAGTTACATTTTCTCCCTTACCACAACAAAAACAAAAACCAACACATAGGAGAGGTACTTGTGCTAACTATACATCAATTTCCTATCTGTATTTATTGTTGTAGTGAAGAGAAGAGCACAGCATCCTATTTCTCAAGTAAAGTACTTGCATTTTGAGATCCATCACAGTTAGAACATATTTATTTCTCCTTCTGTCACATAATAAAAGTATTTATTAAGTATTTATTTCTCCTTCTGTCACATAATAAAAGTATTATGCTTTTGGAAGGATTTTTTTTTTTAAAGGGAACAGACTAACTTAGTCTCTGTCTCCTGGATGTCTGAAATATTTGTATCACATATGAATCACTTGACAATTTACTTGATTTAGCCGATCAGTATTGCCTATGAAGGGTTTTCATAGAACATTACTAAATTATTATTTTGACTTTTTGTTTTATAAAATCACTATTAAATCAGGCCCAGGATCAGAAAGAAAAGATCAAACATGGGAAGAGAGAAATTAATGTGTCAACATGAGCCCCCTTTTCCCGACAAGAGAAAAATGTCCCACTTTGTACTCTGAATAGTGAATGACCTCTGTAGATCTTCTCAACCTTAAAAAAAAATGTTCTAGTAACAATGGGTTACTCATCTCAGAAGATTTTATCTCTAAACATACTAATTTTAGTTATAGCTACTCATAACTTCAGATATCAAATAGACGTCTCTGTACAACAACATCACTCATTCTGGAGAAATGGAGAATGGTTAAAACCATAATGAAAAAACATAATACGCATATATATGAAAAGTAATTTATATCATATAAAAAGCTACAAAGTGGATTAATTAAAGATAAAGACCAATTTATGTAAGATTAATATATATGCTATTTGATGTATTCATGCTGGTGTAAGCATATGTTATATTCATTATATTCATTCATAGATCAGCCTTCAATAAATATTTTACAATGTTTCTTACAATGTAGATAAATGGATTACCTTAATCCACTTTAACATGGTTTGTGGATTAGATTAGAAGCTACTTTTGATTGCCCTAGTTAGTTTATTACCTTTTCTAGAAATGATAAAGACATGTAACCTAGATTCTGACAGCAGACAAAACCATAGAAGATGTTCACAATTCAAGTTTCATTATTTGGGCATTATTGTAGTTAGCTCTGAATGCCTATAAAAGAAGGTAAATCTGTTTCGCAATAAATGAATGTAACCAGCCATTATGAATCAGTTCCCCAATGTCAGTATTTCAGAGAGATTGCTAAAATGTGAAGGGGGCACCCGTATTTTCCACAGGTTGCTGTATATAGTTATAGGAAATTATGTTGTCTTATAAATAGGGTGTATAGTTCAACTCTGGATTGGAAAGAAAACTCATGTGCCTCCAAGTATGTTTGATCATGAAGAAGCATTCTCTTTAATTCACCACTCCCTTTGTAATGCTCATGAAATAATATGTCATACCTGGCAGTTCTCCATCGGTTGTTACACCTCAGGCTATGACAGTTCCACCATTCCTCTCTTCCTATATCTGCCTCATTTGTTTCCCTGTTCCCACCTCACCATACAGCCTCTTCCTGGTGCTGCTTTTAATATGAGCAAAAGATAAACACACTCAGCAGGATGCATTATAATGTGGCATTATGATGTCACTTTTAAACTGTGATGTATATATGGAAACCTTGGTTACCATTGCAAGTTAACACCAAGCAATCACTTGTGTTATCTCCTCTGCATTACAACTGGGAGCCAGTCCATATATATGGTCACTGGTTGCTGAACACAACACTCATATTGATTTGCATGTCTGAATGAGCACATCTCTGCAGACAGAATTTAAAAGACAACTAGACAACCTGTGATATTCTTGGACAGTGTTTCAGAGATATTTCCTTATCTAAACAGAGAAACAGAATGACTACAAATGGGCAAAAAAGTAGTAGGGGCAGGAGCAACTTCCCACTTCCTGCCAACTTACCCCTTGACTTTTGCTGTAATAAGCTGGCAAGGAGCATTGGAAAAGATGAGCATGTGAATATAAATGATGGTACCACTAAGCAGGCACAGTTTTGCCAAATTTTAATCCCATGGAAGATATAAGTGCATGGTTTTGTGCAGACCTCGGTGTGCACATGTATCACCTCTCCTGCGGGGCCTGCATTGGTTGCCAATTTGCTTCCAGGTACAATTCAAGGTGCTGGTTGTCACCTTTAAAGCCCTTCATTGTTTGTGTTAGGTTCAGCTTGTAGTTTGGGACCAGGTTATCTGAGGGACTGTCTCTTGCCGGTCACATATACTCAACCCACTACAGTGGGGACACAAGGAATGTTGTAGGTCCCATCTCCTAGTGGGACCCAGAAGAAGGGCCTTCTCAATGGTGGCTCCCTCTCTCTGGAACATCATTCCCCCAGAGATTAGAATGGCCCCTACTCTAACATTCTTCTGGAAGGCGCTGAAGTCCTGGTTCTGCCAGTGGGCCTAGGGAACGCGGCGCAGGATGGAGCCCATTAAACGGCTCATATGATGTGTTGTTGCTGGGATGGGGGCAGGGAGTTTATTTATTTATTTATTTTTAATTTGATTTATATGCTGCCCTTCTCTGGAGACTCAGGGGGGCTTACAATGCATTAAGCAATTTTATTATATATGATTCTTTTATTAGTTTTATTGTTTTTTTTATTATGTTTTTATATTTTTGTAAGATGCCTTGAGTCGCCATGTGCGAATAAGCGGCAATATAAATCTAATAAATAAATAAATAAATAAATAAATAAATAAATAAATAAATAAGTCAGATTTATTTCATTGCATTCTATAAGCTCATTTGAAGTATGTGGATTCAAAAATGTTTGTTTATGATGCACTGTTTTGCCAAACTGTACAATATACAATCAAATAGACAAGAATTTTAATAGTATATAGATATGTTTCAGGGGAATCTCTTCTAAATATTTGCTCTGCAAGCAATGAATGGGAACTGGCTCAAATGTTCCATGTTTTCTGCATTCTAAATTTAAAGTAATAGCTGCTCATGCTCATTTCTTTTATATTATATCTATTATATTTTTTAAAAAATTAGGCCATTTAGTTTAAGGATCTATAGATCAGGGGTGTCAAACTCAAGGCCCGGAGGCCAGATCTGGCCGGCAGGGTGCTTAGATCTGGCCACGGGCCACCCTGGAAACAGTGAAAGACTGGCCCTCGGTGCCTCTGCCAGTGACAACACATCTTGGGAGAGCCGCATGTGGCCCTCCCAAGCTCCGTTTTCACTAGCAGGGGGAGAGGAGGCTATCACAGCCAAAAATGGAGCTCAGGAGCCTGTTTTCTCTGGCAGAGGGCTCAGGCCACCACAGGCACCTCTGACATGAGTGATGGCGAGCTGGCCATGCCCACCCTGGCCACACCCACTCTGGTTCCTAGAGGTCAAACACAACATATGAAGAACAGCTGCAGGAACTGGGTATTTCTAGTTTAATGAAAAGAAGGACTAGGGAAGACATGATAGCAGTTCCAATATCTCAGGGGCTGCCACAAAAAAGAGGGAGTCAAGCTATTCTCCAAAGCACCTGAGGGCAGGACAAAAAGCAATGGGTGGAAACTAATCAAGGAGAGAAGCGACTTAGAACTAAGGAGAAATTTCCTGACAGTTAGAACAATTAATCAGTGGAACCACTTGCCTCCAGAAGTTGTGAATACTCCAACACTGGAAGTTTTTAAGAAGATGTTGGATAACCATTTGTCTGAAGTGGTGTAGGGTTTCCTGCCTTGGCACTGGGTTGGTAAGACCTCCAAGGTCCCTTCCAACTCTGTTATTCTATTTCTATAACCACCTTACTCAACATAGTAGATGGCCAAGGACAACAGAATGTAAATTATAACCCTGATGTGGCCCTCAATGAAATCGAGTTTGACATCCCTGCTATAGATCAACAGGATATTAATTTTTTTAATACTGGAAGTATTAGCTCTCAATATACTAGTTTAAAAGTTTTAGTTAAATATCATCCAGATATATGAATATCTGCATAATAGTCCTGCCTGGACTATTGTAATGCTCTCTATATGGGACTCCCCTTGAGGAGCACACGGAGGCTCCAACTGGCGCAGAGTGCGGCCGCGCGGGTGGTTATGGGAGCAACATGGCGCTCCCATGTAACACCTCTCCTGCGCGAGCTGCACTGGCTCCCGGTGGTCTTCTGTGTGCGCTTCAAGGTTTTGGTTACCACCTTTAAAGCGCTCCATGGCTTAGGATATGGTTATTTACGGGACCGCCTACTACCACAAATAGCCTCCCACCAGCTGGTACGCTCTCATAGAGAGGGGCTCCTCCAGGTGCCGTCAGCCAAGCAGTGTCGACTGGCGGCCCCCAGGGGGAGGGCCTTCTCTGTGGGGGCACCCACTATCTGGAACGAGCTCCCCCCGGAGATACGGAGGATCCCAGATCTACGCACCTTCCGCCATGCTCTTAAGACCCTCTTATTCCAGCAAGCCGGCCTGGCCTAATTTTTCTCCCCTTTCCTTTAAATTTTAAATTGAAATTTTAATTTGTTTTAAATTTATTGGGATTTTAATTGTCGTGAGCTAAATTATTTAATTTGGTTTTAAATTGTTTTTAACTTTTGTATTTCTGTATTTTATCCTGTGCCTGTTCACCACCCTGAGTCCTTCGGGAGTAGGGCGTATACAAATTTAATAAAACATAAAACATAAACATAAACATGAATGCCAATGCTCAGGAATGGCCATGGTGGCAAAGGAATTCTAGTAGCTTTGCTTTGTTTTGGCTTGTGTGTGCTGTGTGATTCTAAACATAATGGTTTATAACTCATAATTTATTGGATTGGTAAATCATAGTTTGTTTATATTCAATCTATATGAATATTCAATCTAACCTATCCTGCAGTATAAGCACAAGGCAGTTTTAAAATCTTTTGAAAAGAGTTGGAAATGTTTTAACACCCCACTGAAATACGAAAGAAGTCAATTATATATCCCATCTGCTGAGATTTACACAAGAGATTTTCCTTGTGCTTGGAAGATTCCCTACTACAGAACATTACAGCCATTCAATGTGGTAAAGAAGCATACTAGTTATATACCGAAAGCCAGTTTCATAAGAGTCCAATTTAGAAGCACAGAGAACTTTATAATCGTGCATTGTTCCAAATGGAGCACATGAACAGATAGTGTCAGTGGGAAGTGATAAGAATTGAAAATAAATAGGTGTTGCTATTTCTGCCTGAGCTGGAGTGAGATAAAAACACAAGCCAAGTTTATTACAATGTAAGACTTCTTTTTTTCCATGGTAGGAGATTCAAGGCAGTTAAAAATCAAATGCAAACAAGAAAAAATATTATTACTGAATCTTGAAAGGTCTTGATAATAAGAAACGTCCCAAGGATACAGAACAGGGTGTGGGTTCCAGGACTTGAGAAGCCAGAGGAGTACTGGTCGATGATCATAATAAAGATTTGACTTGATGCAAGAGGACACCCTTAACTTTGAACGGGGAAACAAGTCTCTGAGAACAGGAATGTTTTTAAAGGAGCCTCTTTTGCAGAACCTAGCACGTGACAGCTTCGTAGAGAAGTATCTATAATGTGAAGTTCTAAAAGTAAAATTCTAAACTATTTAGGGCTTTAAAGTTTAGAACTAGCAAACTTTGGAAATGTATTTGGAATCAGCTTGCAACAAGTACCCTGTTTCCCCGAAAATAGGACCCAACCAGAGTCCTGACATGATTTTTCAGGATGCTTGAATATAAGCCCTACCCCCAAAATAAGCCTCAGTTAAGATTGCCAGCCAGATGGATGCATTTAATGCCGTATTCCCCCCAAAATAAGACCTAACCAGAATATAAGCCCTAATGCGTCTTGTGGAGCAAAAATTAATATAAGACCCAGTCTTATTTTCAGGGAAACACGGTAGTTCCAGTTTTTCAATGTTATTGAAGGAGAAATTACCTGACAGAGAGAATGATTAATCAGTAGGACAGCTTGCCTCCTTGAGTTGTGTGTGTTTCATTTCTGGAGGCTTTCAAGAAAAGATTGGAAATCCATTTGTTTGGGATGTGAACGATGAATATCATCTTTTGGCTCAAGGACCAAAGAAAATGTCTCAGCCCACACTTACTCTTTGATCAAATTTCTGCCTAGTTGATCTATAATGGCTCTTTGAAAAGGGGGCAACTCACATGATTTTACAGTTGCTGAATGATTAGAACTCGTGTCAAAAATGGACAGTGAATCAAGAAAAGTGAACCGTAAATCCTGTCACGGAGATAAATCCAATACTCCTTCTCCCTTACTGGTAAATATGCCGAAAAAGAAAATAAGAAAAGTTAATTATATACAGATTTGACTTCCTTTTTAACATGAGCGCAGCAAGCTTTAAATATGGACGGCCAACCAGTCCTATTAGAACATTCATTTTCATTAAGTTTATGCCCTGGATCCAGGTTGGGATTCAGCCTATTCGGTCTGGTCTGGGCATACCGGTTGCTCCGATGGTGAGCTGAGAGCGAACCGGTTTGCTCTGACGATCAGCTGGGCCCTCCTGCCCGCCCCTGCCCTATACTTACATATATTCGTTTGTTTTCAGCCCAGCTGATAGGCGCGGCAGAGCGGATTGCTGCACCTCAGCTGTTTTTAAACAAAATGGGCTTGCACAGAGTGCAAAGCGCGCACAAAGCACATGTGCGAAGCAAACCAGTTGTTAACAGTGGTTGAAACCCACCACTGCCTGGATCAGAAAATAAGCTTAGGGGAGAAAATAAGATTTTATATTTGAAATGATCTATAGTCCTTGACTTATGATCACAATTGAGCCCAAAATTTCCATTGCTAACATTGCTAACTTGCAAGGCAGTTGTTGAGTTGTGTCCCATTTTACAATCTTTTTGCCACAGTTGTTAAACAAATCACTGCAGTTATTAAGTGAATCATACAGTTGTTAAGTGAATGTGGTGTCCCCCATTGACTTTGTTTGTTGGAAGTTGGCTGGGAAAGTTACAAATGGTGATCACATGACCCTGAGACAGTGAACTGTCATAAGTATTCGCCATTGCCAAGCGCCTGGATTTTGATCATGTGACCACGAGTATTCTGCAATGATTGTACAGTAAGAGAGAAAACTCAGCCAGGAGCTATTTTTCAGTGCCGTTGTAATTTCTAACAGCAGCTAAATGAATGGTTGTAAATCAAAGATTACCCGCAATTGCAACTCCAAATATCCAAATGTATCAGAACAATCTTTCCTATTAATTTATCTTTGTGAGCAAGCGATAGGTTTATTCCAAAGGTAAAAGGGTTAAGATTTATGAAAAGAGACTAGTTTAATATATACAATATTGTTGGTTCATTCTGTAATTTCTCCTGCCAAAAGCAAGTCGGATTGTAAGCGATTGTTTTAATTATGATTCTCATCAAGCAAGAGGTTGGGTTACACTTCAAATCCTGAAAAAGAAAGAAAGCTGGTTAATATTAATTATACTTATCAGGTATTAATACATCTATGGCATTATGAAAAGTGGAAAAACAGCACTATAAAAGGAATAAACAGCCCCCACCCTACTGGTATTTTGAAGGGCTCTGAAGATGTGGCTCATTGCTCAGGCTCTTGACCCTTGTAATATTACAATATTACATTTACTACAATAAATGTTATAATTATTATAAAATTATTATTTACTATATGGTGATGTTGCATTAGCCAGGACACTACAGGGCTAGTACAAAGTAGATGCTTGTACAGATTGACAGTTCATTCTGTTCATGCTCACATACTATCCAGAGTGCACCATTGGGGCAGACTAGCTCTACATCCATATGACTTGACCACGTTCAAGTCTCAAGTCTCTGAAGCATCACCCAGGGCTTTTTTTCCCACCTCCAATGTTACCTTACATTTGAGCATCACATTTGAGCAAGTCTGGCACTGGTTGAATTCATACTGCCGCTCAAAGCATGTTTTTTCCCCCCACCTAAGTGGTGCCTGTTTATCTACTTGCATGTAACATGCTTTTGAACTGGCAGGAGTTGGGCAAATAATGGGAACTCATTCCGTCACACGGTGCTTAAACTTGAACCACCAAAATACAGACCTTCTCCAGTGTCATTAAGCCACTGAACCACTGCATCTCACATTAAATAAAAGAAAGAATATGATGAACATATATGGCCTAGAGCAGGGCTGTCAAACTCCCGGCCTGTGGGCCAGATGTGTCAGGTGCTGGCCACGCCCACGCCCGGTTTAGTGAAGGGGGAAAAAGTCCCAATACATCACGTGATGCCGCCGTGACAATGTGAGTTTGACACCCCTGGCCTAGAGTATACTTATGAGATCTGTTATTCTATCTGATATAAGTAACTTTAACAATGCTTGGAAAAGAATAGCAACACAATGCGATGGTTTAAAAAGGTCTTGTATGTTGTTTCAGAAAAACCTGCAGGTAGAAGAATCTGATTTTGCAATGAACACCGTCGAATTATGGGAAAAACAGAATGGATAACAGCCATTTCATCGGAATGTCTTTGACAAGCCACTGGATTTGAGTCATTCTAGCAGAGCATTCTATTATAAATGAAAATACACTCTCTGCAGCTGTTGAATATATTAGAAATAGCCAATTGTGCTTCTAAAGCAACCCAGCTTGCTACCTGTGTGCTATAAAAACCCATTGTTATTTCTCTGCTATTATTCTTAGACAGAAGCAATACCTATACCATGGTTAAAAGCATAGAAGCCCTGCCAAGTAAAATTGGGTGGCAACGCTATAATCTAACTAACAGATACCGCACCATTACAAGGTAGGGCTAGAATCCAAGCAAGGGGATTAAAATCAAAGTGCAAAATAATTCAGGACAGACAAAAAAAAACCCACGTACCATTCAGTCACCTCACTATTCCCTCTAGAAATGTTTTTAGAACTGAGACTAAAATGTTACCCTATATCAGGAGTGAGTTTTAAAATTTTTTACTACCGGTTTTGTGGGCATGGTTTGGTGGAGGGGGTAATGTGACTGGGTGGGCGTGGCCAATTTTTTTTTTTTACTTTTAAAAGCATTTTTTCTACAACCTTAAGAGGTTGCCGAAAAAAATGCTTTTAAAAGCCTCTGACGATCAGGCAACTCAGCTGGGATTGCCAGAGGCTTTTAAAGGCATTTTTTCCCCTACAACCTCTTCAGCTGAAGAGGTTGTAGAAAAAATGCTTTTAAAAGACTCTGACCATCAGGCAACTCAGCTGGGATTGCCAGAGGCTTTTAAAGGCATTTTTTTTCAGCCGAAGAGGTTGTAGAAAAAATGCTTTTAAAAGTAAAAAAAAAAAAAAGCCTCTGATGAGGTGGGCGGGGTAAGCGACCGGGCGGGGGACCGGTTCAGGGGCGTGGCCAGCCAATGTTATTACCAGTTCTCCAAACTACTAAATTTTTTTACTACCGGTTCTTGCAAACCAGTGCGAACTGGGAGCAACCCACCACTGCCTTATATTTACCAGTTCTTCTGAGAGTGTCTTCATCTCTGTTTATTTTCAGATTGGAGGTTTATAGACAGTAGCAACCAGAGGTGGGTTTCCCATATTCTTGCCACCAGTTTGCCCCGCGTGCGGATGCACCTTTCGTGCATGCGCCTGGCCTTCCACGCATTTGCTTTGCTCACACACACGCCTTCTGCACATGCACCCGGCTTTGAAAACGTGGCTAAATAGGACAGTATTACACAGGGGCGGGTGGGCAGACCCACCCACGGTCGCCGCTACTGATTCGCCTGAACTGGTCTGAACCAGCTGAATACCACCATTGATAGCAACCTTCTGCTTCAGCAGTAACAACTGTCTAAAAGAGGCCTACCGCTTACCATTTCTATACATTCCATATAGGAATAGGTCATAGCTCTCTTCGTCCATCCATTTCTCCTAAATCTCAAAAATAAAGTTACATTTTTTCAGTTAAGAAGAAACATTGTTTTCATTATTCGAGATCCACCAAAGTCCCAACCAGATTATGTAGATGTTATAAGCGGATAAATTTCCCACTGAACATGGCATAGTGGGATATGAATGGATGAGATTGTCAAGGAACATTTTAAAAAATTATTTAAAAAATAATTTAAATAAGGCAAGGCTTTTAGCCATGCCTGCAACTTCTTTGCTTTTCCTTTTGAAGCATCCAGCAGTGAAATTAAGAATAGGATAGGATAGGATAGGATAGGATAGGATAGGATAGGATAGAATAGAATAGAATAGAATAGAATAGAATAGAATAGAATAGAATAGAATAGAATAGAATAGAATAGAATAGAATAGAATAAACAGAGTTGGAAGGAACCTTGGAGGACTTCTAGTCCAACCCCCTGCCCAGGCAGGAAACCTTACACCACTTCAGACAAATGGTTATCCAACATCTTCTTAAAAATTTCCAGTGTTGGGGCATTCACAACTTCTGCAGGCAAGTTGTTCCATTTATTAATTGTTCTAACTGTCAGGAAATTTCTCCTTAGTTCTAAATTTTTTATTTTTTATTTTTTTTTTAATTTGATTTATATGCCGCCCTTCTCCGGAGACTCAGGGCGGCTTACAATGCGTTAAGCAATAGCCTAACAAACAAATTGCTTCTCTACTTGATTAGTTTCCACCCATTGCTTCTTGTTCTACCCTCAGGTGCCTTGAAGAATAGTTTGACTCCTTCTTCTTTGTGGCAACCCCTGAGATACTGGAACACTGCTATCATGTCTCCCCTAGTCCTTCTCTTCATCAAACTAGACAGTTCCTGCAACCGTTCTTCATATGTTTTAGCCTCCAGTCCCCTAATCATCTTTGTTGCTCTTCTTTGCACTCTTTCTAGAGTCTCAACATCTTTTGTACATCGTGGGGATCAAAACTGAATGCAATATTCCAAGTGTGGCCTTACTACACTTATTACACAAGACCTCCAGATGACCATCATCTGAGTTGCCTTATGGCAACATGGGTGGAAAACAAATTTAATAAATAATAATAAATGTTATGTCTCGTCTCACTCCAGAAACGACCAAATCAACTCAGGATATCATGCTTGGTTTACACCTCATTCTAAACTCTAATGTAGTTTGCTTCTTTGTAGCTTAATATGGTGTATGATATGTGAACCTAGTCTTTTTGTTGATTTAATATTATGATGTACAAAATCGGATAACCACATATTTGCAAGTTGAAAAAAAAATGCAGATCATTTTCAGTTTAGAATTTCCTGGTTTAATTATGGTTCATATGAAAAGTGTATGTTCATGGAGGCTATGCATTTAATAATCTGAATTGGGTCAATTATTAACTATGAGAAGTTATAAAAGAATAACTATTATTTAAATAATAGTAATAAATTGGAATGATTCAAACATGGTAAAGGAAATTTCACAGCATGTTGAAAAGGAAACAAAATTGGGTAATACTGCCACATTCCTATAGAAATACCTTGTAAATCTCACAAAATTCATTATGATGAATTCCACAAAACTATCAATGATGATAGTTATCACTATCACCAGTTTGCAAGTTAGGATTTGAAATCCCTACATTGCATATATATTTGATGCTTCTTATGTCATGCATCAGAATACTCTTTGGAATTTGCGTTGTGTTGATACTTTCTGTAAAATATAAACACTGTAATTTGTCAAGACATGATGTAGGTGCGCGGTATTCTCTCACCATCTGAGGGAAAATAATTAACAAAGCAATGAAGCCAAATCATGAGCCTATTGGGGAAAAGGGAATATAGGAAAGAGCAGAAATACAGTAACAATTACAAACCATTTTTTAAAAGGACCTGTCCTATAGTAAGGGGAATGCGTATCTAATTATTCATGTATTAACTGCAGCTAGAATTGTATTTGCACAAAACTGGAAAAGTGAAGAGATCCCTCCTGATGAGAATGTGATCAGGAAAATATTAGAATGGGCAGAAATGAATAGATTAACACTTGCAATTAAGAAGAAAGAACAAACTGAATATTATATGACATGGGAACTATTTTATCGATGGTTAGAGAATAAAAATGGAAGTTAAAAATAGGGAAACAAAAGAAGAAGATCAGCGAAATATAGAAAATATTTTAAGAGAGAGACGTAAACACTATGATATTATTATTATGACTATTAGGATTATTATGTTTAATATTATTATTATATTCTTATGAGAAGATATGTCAAGAGGGAGAAGTGAATATGTTTATAATGTTCAATATTAGTATTGTAAAATTAGAGAAGTAATATTAATGTAATGAATACTGTTGTAAATTTTGATTATTACTGCACAAAGATACATGTACATAGATGACACACTGTTTAATGGAAGATGGAACTATTATACTAAAAAAATGAAATAAATAAATAAATAGTTTGATGGTTGAATCCACATTTTCAAGGCCCCTGATTGGTAGAATGTTAACAACAATACTTTGTTCTAATTATGCCATGGTTTAAAAAAGGATTATTTTAAAATATTTACTATGGAAAAAATGAAAGCTGCATTACATCTATTAAAGTATCATGATATAGTGTCAATTTCTCAGACCATTTAGAACATAGAATAACAAGATTGGGAAATGACTTTTGGAGTCTTCTAGTCCAACCCTCTGCTTCAGAAGGTGACTTTATATCATTCCAAACAAATGGTCTCTTCTTGAAAATCTCCAGTGATGCCACTGTTCTAACATACCAAAATGATAGTGGTTTGTCACAGATAGATATCACTGAGATAGTGCAAGAAATTTTATTCAGGATATTATAATTCTCTGTAAATTTGCATCCTCTTTTGCAACCTGCAATCCAAGAACCAAAGAAAATAGATTATTTTCACTGAGAAGTCTTAATGCTTTATACTTAATTGTTCCTGACTATTACCTTGTAGAAATTCCCATGCCATTCTTCAAAGTGTTGAATAGGTTTTCTCAGCAGTTAACTGTAGGATGTTTGAGGATGTGTTTAAAACAACAAGAACCCAGATTTCAAATTAAACCTCCCTAAAAGACCTTCATCCATCCTTTTCTAAAACTAATAAACATTATTATGTAAGAAAGAATGTTTTCTTTTTCCCATAATGCACTGGAAAAGTTGTTTGTAAATGGCCTGTATTTTATCACATCATCCAATTATAAGTGTAACTTCTTAAATGCAGCAATTAAATGCTTTCCTCAGTTGAATGATGGAGATGTCCACATAGAAACACAAATTCACATTTTCAGAACAATCCATATCTTCGAAACTTTTAATAGATGGAAATATTTAAAATAGTGTAATTCTTGACCATTGCCTAAGTACAAATATTCACTCACTTCAATGTCTATTTTGGATATAAATCAGATAATCACATAAAACAATGAAAAGTGATAGCTATCTTTTTTTATTTTCATCTCTTTCGAATCCTTTGTGTATTGAACAAAAGTGAATTTAGCAGACATGGAAACTGGGTTTAATACTCTGTTCAACAATAGTACTCCTTGATCTGAGATGGCATTGTTTCAATGTATATTATAGGACATTTACAGTAATAAAACAAAATACCTCATATAAAGCATCATCATTTTGTTGGGATTCTATCAAATATATGTATATCTTGAGAACTTACCTGAAAGAGCTGTCCTGTATAAAATGCTTATATTTCTTCCTGAATAAAGCTAACATTACCACAGAGATACATTTTATGAAGAAGGCTTTTGAATCTTAAAATAAGGCAAAATATCCTGGTCATGTCTTTGTAAATGGAAGGGGGAGGGGATGAGATGAGTGTCTATGGCTCCTTGTGGAGAAGAAAGTCAAGCAACTGAATTGCATTTTTGACGGGAAATCAGCCTGTTTACACTCCCTTCTGAAGAGTGTTGTTTGTCACAGTGTTAAAAGGTCAACCCAGCCAATAAATATCCACAGAGTGAGCACTGTGCCCCTTTGTGATCATGACAGATTATTTAGAAAATGCATGAATAGTCGGAGATCTCTCTCAGGGTCACTGGAAGATACTACTTTGAAATCTAGGACTTGCATTAAATCTAATGCACGTAGAATTCTGAGGAACGTTTTGAGAAAGCTCTTACAATCTGGTATGGTTTCCATGGAGTTCTATTGGAGAAAAAAACTGTCAACCTTCATGAAGAAGCAAAACAACATATACCATCAGTGTCTGTGACAGCTAGTTCTTCAGTAGCAGAATATTCAGGATAGTGTTTCTCAAACTTGGCAACTTTAAGATGTATGGATTTCGCTCCCAGAATTCCCCAGCTATCCATGAAGACTCCCCTAGTCTCTCAGACTGTAAAGGAGATGGTGGGGGAATTGTACTTTCAGACTTGCAAGATTGATAGGATCAACCAGATAGGAAACACAACCAGATGAGTGAATTCTACTTTGTTGTAAATGTACGTACATTAACGGACTCTTGCAAATTTAAAAATACAATTCCTCCACCATCTCTTTTATAATCTGAGAAACTTCAGAGGGTTTCTTTGGAGCTTCTTGCCCTGCCTGCTATCCTGCTGTGACTATGCCGCCTCTTATCCAATGATTCCCTAGAGAGCATTTCTTGAGTTAGCTTCCCAAGGTCTTTGCCACATACCATTAGGAACTGGCATCAGAATTTGGAAAGCTAATGTAAATTAAATGCTAGCCTTTTAATAGTAGAGGACTTCTTAAACTCACATAATCTGATCAAGAAAAAGTGAATGCTATATCTCTATTAGACAAAACTGATCTGGGGAAAAGTCTGACATTTAGGGTACTATTAAAAGAAGAATTGCATCACCAACAAAGGAGATAAAAAATAGATTTATATAGTGTTTATATATGCTGATCTTTAAAACAGAAATTCATTCAACACCAACTAATATAGTGTTCTATTAAATGTGGAGCTTAGGATGTGAGATAAACTCTTCCACAAGGTAAAACATATATTGCTGTGCCCCAACTGTGGTTTGGTTGTTATTTTGTGTGAAGTTTTGGTGTAGTGAATTTTTTTATTTATTGTGTATGACCTGGAGTTAATTCTTTGCAAGTTGGGCAGCCTAATAGAACCTATTAATCAATCAATCAATCAAATTAATGAAATATTAAGGATTTTAGCCCAATGGAGAAGTGATGGAAAACTTCAAGACTCCTTTCAAACTTACTTTATTTCTTTATATTTAAATCAAACCTTACCTGTTCGATCTTTATACTAAACATGAACTGGGCAACCGTTCATGCTGATGTGCTTAATGGTACAGAGTACAGACCCACTGTATTTCAGATCAAAGTCTAGTTGGCTAGCTACCAGCTCTTCCAGACCAATTCCCAATAAATGTAGGCACATAGGGTGAGAACTGTGGAGGCAAGTGGATAGAAAAGCACACACAGATAGTTAACCTTGGATTTCCTTGTCACCAGTTTGCCCATGCTGAGAAGTTCTTTATTGTCAACCATGCCAAGGAATTGTTTCTTCAGGGTTAGCTGATTCCCCAGAAATCAGGAGCATGCTAGGTTTGGAATCTTAGCTATAGTATTCAACTTTCTATTCCAATTGGAGGCATGGTGGTCAAGAAAATAGAGAATTGATGTTTAAACTTTGAAATACTTGCTTTCAGTATGATGGCATCCAAACCATTATAGATATTGCAGCAATATAAATAATGACTCCTTGTTAATTTGCCATAAGTCTTTAGTTGGCCACAAAGGGAAATGAAATTTGATATATTTCATATAATAAAGATATTATAAGCTGGAAAATACGGAAGATGAAAGTAGACCTGTGCTCGCTTTCACCAGATTAATTGTGAATACGAAATGTAATTTGTAGTATTCAAAGCATTATAGTACAAGGATTCACTATTAATGCAAAAATGGTTAGTATATACAGTATATAGTACAAAAAGAAAAATAGAAGCAACTGAATTTATAGATTGGCATAGAAAAATATGTTAGTATTGATCAAAGTCTTAAGAGTTCAACAGAATTCAGATAATAAAGTTGATACAAAGCTGATTATTATTTACAAATATCTGGTATGATAAATATTTTCTATATTTTTCATTACTTTTGCTTCTATTAATAATTGTATTTTATTTTTAAAAATCACGTGCAATATTTTGAAAAATGAGGCGAATCACTAATTTGTAGTAATAAGTCTAAGATGTCAAAATATGATCCCAATCTCTAATATTCTAATATTTTGGAATTCTTTCATATCTGCATTAGGACAGTGACTTGGATAGACTGAAGGCAAAAATATACGTGTTGGCATAGGATGTAAAGAAAGAAAATGAGGGTATCAAATGAACATTTTGTCCCCAAACTCTCAAAGACTTTTAAAAATCTTTGATAAAGATTAAAAATAAAACTCTACCCACTTTAAGAATAAGATAGAGGAAGTCATATATTAGTTTTAAAGATCTCATATTAATTTCACTTTTGTCTCCTTAAAAAAATGATGGGGAAGAACATAATACAACACTGAAATAAAAAAAGCCTTCTGGCTTTAGAAGCATATTTGCAAATCCACACATCTAGGATATAATTAATTGTAGAAGAGTCCTAACTTAATAGATGAGACAGTATTCACATGAAATATTTGATTATTGATGATGGTTAAAGCAAAAGAGCTATTTGAGATCTTAACTAGAGACTGAACTCTTCTAACCACCCAAGCACAAATATAACATCATTCTTACTGAAATTATATTGCCAATAATACAGACAGAAATGTATAAGGGATTAAGCGGTTGTGTCCACACAACAAATGTGTCACTTCAATGCATATCTCGCTGGCTACAGGATTTCAAAGCCAATGATGCAGCCCATGAAGCTGGAAAGGAAAAGTTCTCTTTGATGCTATGCTAAGCAGGGTAGCCTTAATGCATCTAATTCTAATCCATTTTGATTAATGTCCCCAAATGAGTTTTCCTGACAACTGATTTTGCTTTATGGAGAAAGTGATCGAAGAGGACAGGTTACGATCCCACTGCCACAAAAGCAGAACTGCTACATGTAAGAGTTAATATCTTCCCCCAAAAAAGTAAGATGAAAACTTCTACCTCATGTTTTTCTTTAATTAAGTCCTCCCTGGGTTGCTTCTGGTCTTATCTGCACCCTCCCGGCAGAAAACAAAAGACACAGGCTTCGTCTGGTTTGGCCTTATGTAACCATGCTGAAGGGAAAGCAGGTCACACTTTTCTCACAGTGCCTGGAAAGGTTTGGGCAGTGATTGATGGGAGCATCAGAAGCTGTTTTAGTTAAATCAGTCTATAGGTCTACTAACGGTCTAATACCAATTACTAATACCATAGCTAGTGGCTTTACCACTTAAATAGAAGTCTTGAAAACTGAAATCTTTTATTAAAGATGTCTAAAGTTGAATCTTGACCTTCTAGTGACCAGTAATTTATTTCTAACACAGAAGCAAAGCCAACACAGACAAAGAAAGTTAAATGAATAAATACCATATAATAGGGCAACCCTAAAACCATATCAACTAAACACAGTGACTATCAATAGAGAAGAATATTTGTAGTTTAGTGTTGAAATGAAGGGTCCTTGGTGCTATTTGAGCTTTGTTGTTTTCTTGCAAACATTTCATTGCCAAACTAGATAATATCATCAGTGCAAGTAGGGAGTGGGGTTTGCTCTCATTTTATATTCTGGTGGCTTGCCCTGTCAGTAGGAATGGGAGTGGGGCATTGTTTGCTTCTTGATTGTTGGTCTAATACTAACCTTGGTATTAATCTCTGCTCATCTGGGTGTTGATTGCTGGTGAGGTGTTTTGATCTTTTTGCTCCCTTTTTGGCTTGTTGATTGTCTCTTTTGAATCATATGTAGATGTTGTTTATGTCTATGTGCATATCGATAGCCAGCCACTTGTCAAAGTGCCAGGCTTCCAGGAATTTTCTGGCATTTTTGGACTTGGCTTGGTTCAGGATATTAATAGTTTCCCAATTAAAACTATGATTGAGTCTATCCATTGTTGTAAAATTAAGGGGTTTTCATCATGTCATCTGACTGCTAATTGGTGTTCATGAATGCATTCTGCTAATCTTCTGCCTGTTTACCTTACATAGTGGCTGTTGCAGTCCTTACACTTTATGTTATAGATAACTCCTGCTTTTTCTTCTGGAACTGCTGGCTCTTTTGGCTTACTCGGGATGTTTCGGAAGGCTTTAGTTGCTTTCTCAGTGGTACTAATAGTCTGTTGGTGATTTTGATATATGGCAGTGTTATCCTATGCACAGCTTGTGTTGGTTGTGCTGCATTGGGTTAAGCAGTCAGGCACTTTTTGATGAAGTTGCATGGCTATCCATTTTGTTGGAAAATGTTGTATAGATGACCTGTTTTCTTTTTTCTGTTGTTCATTGTTGCTGCACTGTGTTTGTGCTCATCTGAATGGTGTTCTGACACAGCTTCTCTTGTGGGAAGTAGGGTTATTATCTTGGTAGCAAACTCTTGGTTGGTTTGATGAAAAAAAAAGCCATTTTCCTAACTGTAGGCAAAGTGAGGACTAAATGCATCTCTTGGGCTCTATAAAGCCTTAGTAAGACCACACCTAGAGTACTGCATCCAGTTTTGGTCACCACACTATAAAAAAATTGTTGAGACTGTAGAAAAAGTGCAGAAAAGAGTAACTAGGATGATTAGGGGACTGGAGACTAAAACGTATGAAAAACGGTTACAGGAACTGGGCATGGCTAGTCTAGTGAAGAGAAGAACCAGGAGAGACATGATAGCAGTCTTCCAGTATTTGAGGGGCTGCCACAGAGAGGAGGAGATCAAGCTATTTTCCAAAGCACCTGAGGGCCAGACAAGGAATAAGGGATGGAAACTGATCAAGGAGAGATTCAAACTGGAAATAAGGAGGAACTTTCTGACAGTGAGAACAATCAACCAATGGAACAGCTTGCTGTCAGAAGTTGTGGGAGCTTCATCACTGGAGACTTTCAAGAAAAGATTGGACTGCCATTTGTCAGAAACGGTGTAGGGTCTCCTGCTTAGGCAGCGGGTTGGACTAAGGTTCCTTCCAACTGTGTTAATCTGTTATTATTAACACCCTAAGAGAAAGCCCTTTCCAGTGACCTAAGTTTCTGGCAGCCGGTGGATACACAAGGAATAAAACCTTCAAAATGGCTTCTCTTCTGTTCTAAGTAACCAAGCAGGATCAGGGAAGGAGACACAGTCCCACAGCCAGCCAGATTTAAAGTCATTTAGGGTTGTAAAGGCCACAGCAACATTAAATTGTACCCAATAGGAAACTGGTAACAATATAGAACTTTAAATATTGGCCTCACAGGTTCCATGAAAGCTACACAGGCAAGCGGCATTGTCACTGAATTTTTCATTAATTGCAATTACAAGATGCATTTCAAGGGGAGCCCTATTGTAAAAGCACACTGCAGTAGAACTATTATCAGCAGAATGCATCTCTTTGGGGATGAAATATGATGTACTCAACATTTTCCCTATTCTGTTCAGGGACAACCATTCAAATATTAAATCTGCTCTATAACCCTAAGCTTCAGTCTCCCAACTTTGCAGTTTTACTTATTGATCAATAATTCATTTCAAAATCTAAAAAAAAAAAAAAAAAAGGAAAACAAAGAAACTAACAACAAATCCCACCTCCCAGCAGCAAAAGCAGCAGGACCTGTTATAAACCTGCCTGTCCTGCTATTGTGCTTCTAGTAAAGGACTGTGATTTTTATTACTTCCTGTGATAAGTTGCCAAACTGGCCAGACAAGGAAACAAATGTGTGGTCCTAAGTTTTTGTATCACCAGATGGCTAGGGCAATCAATTACTGAAGTCTAGAAAAGTTTTTACATTTTTTCCCAGGAAATTTTGGTGATTTTTTTTTATTCTTGATCAGTATCGCATGATGCAACTTTCTTCTCAGTTTTAAAAAGTTTCAACATGAAATATTTCACATAATGACCATTCCAGGGATAAATTTGGTCATCTTAAAGCTGCACATGCAAACAAATACTCTAGTTGCCAACTTCCTTTGTTTCACTTTATCATTGTTTTCTTTTCAGTTGGATTGCCAGTAGAAAACTCATATTCTTTACATCAGTTTAAAATTGCAGGATCTATTTTTTAAACTGTGAGTGCTCACTGAAGAATTTTCAATGTGTTTGACAGAATCCCAGTCCATCCTATTGCGTTATATGTTTAAGGATTAAAAATAGATGAAGAGGACGTTGTCTCTCCTGACAATAATGCTTATGATCCCATAAAGCAGGGGTGGGCAAATGTGGCCCTTTTACAACCTGTGGACTTCAACTCCCAGAATTCCTGAGACAGACAAGCTGTCACAGGAATTCTGGGAGTTGAAGTCCACAGGTTGTAAAAGGGCCACATTTGCCCACCCCTGCCATAAAGGATTCAGAGACAGACCTTGAAAGGCTTCATTTAAGTTTTCAGCCTCATTTCCAGGTTGTTCAGAAAAAAAGAGAAAAGTGAGAGGCAATGCTATGCCTCTTGCTACATCATTGCTTTCTGACTGGGCCATGTAGACCAGTCTACATGGTAGCTATTATTCATGTGCAATTCAAAATGGTGGCTTTGACTTATAAATCCCTATATCGGTTGCCATTTAAAACATAGAACCGTGATGGGAAACTTATAGCACGCGTACCCGAGGTGGCACGTAGAGCCATCTTTCCGGGCATGCAAGCTGTCGCCCAACTCACCTACAGCTGTGCATGTGCACCCGCCCCAGCTGGTGTTCGAGCCTCCAGTGCGCATGCGCACAATTCAGAGGACCCAGCTGGTTTTTGGAACTTTCCTGCGCATACGTGTGCATTTGTTGCATGCGCATGAGAGTACTCGCATGCAGCATGTGCATGCGTAGATGGCATCCATATGTGTGCATTGCGCGTGCAAAAACTGCACACATGCGCAGATGGTGTAGTTGCATGTGCAGTGCATGGGGAAGCTGCGTATGAAAGCCATGTGCATGTGCAGATGGTGCAGTTGCGCACGCAGCGCACACAGCGCATGGGGTAGGAGCCGCACGTACCTATTCAGCACTCAGTGAGTAAAGGGTTCACCACCACTGACATAGAATAATAGTGTTGGAAAGGACCTTGGAGATCTTTTAATCCAACCTCCTGCCCATGGCAAGAGATCCTATATCTTCAAAACAAATGGCTGTCCAGTCTCTTCTTGAAAACTTCCAGTGATGGAGCACTGGAGGCAAGTCAGTCCACTGATTAATTGTCTGTCAAGTCCACTGTCAAGAAATCTCTCCTTAGTTCTAGGTTGGATCTCTCTTTAATGATCTTCTACCTGTTACTTCTTGTCAGGTGCTTTAGGCCACTCCTCTTTTCTCTGTGACCTAAAACACTGTATTTCCATCTATGGTCTATGGCACAGGTGTCAAATTCGCTGCATCACGTTGCTGTCACGTGACATTTCATTACGTTTTCTCCCTTCGCAGAGCTGGGGTGGGCATGACCTGAATGTGACGCATCCAGCCCACGGGCCGCCAGTTTGACACTCTTGGTCTATGGTCTTGAACAGCTCCCTTCTAATGACTGAATATACTCCAGTTCCAACCAGAACAAAATGTTTAATTAGAATTACTAAACTGTTTTACTAATTGTGCTGGTACTAGTTTGCATAGAGCAGGATTTCCTGCTTTCTAGCAAAGCTAAACCATGCGGCACAGCTGATTCCCCCCCCCTCGCTGTTCTACTTACCTTCCCAACCCTCCTTTTGGTGCGCTCTGTGAATGCATGTGTCGTGCACGTTTGGCGCACAGCGTGCATGCGCGGCCAGCGAACCAGTAGCAAACCGGTTCAGATTTCACCACTGATTTGTTCCCATTCTAATGAACCGATCACTGGAGCCTTCAAGACTGTCTCATGAAAGTCAGAATCATAAAGTCCTTTCTTTAGTCATTTTTTCAGTCCAAAATGAAAGTGTAAGTAGAATTTTGCATTATTGTTCTTTTTCAGTTGTCATGAACTATGATGTTTGCAACAGAAGACCCTTTCTTTATTTTAAAGTATGAACTGAGGAAGGGAAGTTCTTTTTTTTCCCCCTACAAACATGAGACTAATCCTAGTGTCACATCTGTATGTGTATATTAAAAGACCGCAACAGCTTTCGAAAGGAAAGAATGCTCCAAACAATGTGTGAAATTCTAATAGACCCATTCATATGAGCATTTGGCAGTTGGCACTCCCATGCCCCCTCTAAACCTTGTACCATTTTTAAGAATCCTATCGAAACTAAGCAGGCAACGTGCCAACATATTTCTTTGTGTTCCAGTGTTAGAGCTTGACTCAGACTAGACGGGAACAAAATGACTTGAATGTCAAGGTTTATTATCTTCATAGGGGAAAACTATTTACAGCAACAAAAAAAGAACTATTCTAGATGGACCTCCTCCAAGGCAGTGCCAAGAACATTGACAATTCCATCCCAGTGAGTCATTTTTTTTTCTCCCCTTTAATACAGAAGAATCTTTTAAAAAGTAGTTTTACTTCAGATTAATGCCAAATTAAATAAATAAAAAAATATCAGATAAATAAAAAATAAAATAAATAAATAAAATACATATATACATACATTCATATATACCGTGTTTCCTCGAAAATAAGACCTCCCCAGATAATAAGTCCTCCCCCGAAAATAAATCATCCCCCGAAAATAAGCCCACTCCCGAAAATAAGCCCTTCCCGAAAATATTTAAATGCATGCGCAACTGGTCCCCGCCATTTCCTCTGATTAGAGTTAGGGAGACAAAGCTGAAAATCAGGTAGGATGGCAAGAGGATCAGCGTCTTGCTCCCTGCGTCCCAAAATAATAAGACTTCCCTGAAAATAAGGCCCAGCGCTTATTTCAGGGTTCAAAAAAATATAAAACAGGGTCTTATTTTCAGAGAAACACAGGTACGTACAAGTTTGTTTTGTTTTAAAGCTGGCCTGGAAACAACAAGGCAGCCCATATTCTGGTACCTTAACATCAAAAGCAAGACAGCCCAAATCCTCATTCTTATAACATGTAGAGTTGGCAGCTGGACAATACAGTATACAAATCCTATTATATCATTAATTAATTAACCCTCCATATGCAGGTTGCCTTGTCCAGAACAAGGCAAAAGATTTACTTTTTTATTTATCTATTTATTTATCAAATCTTTATAGCTGTCCAACTCATCAAGCACAGCTGTGGGCAGTTCATAACAATTGTATAGTTTTCTACCTGACAGGTACGGTACTTATAATTTAATATGGAGAAGAAAGCATGGCAGCTGGAAAAACTGGAAATGAATAAGAATGGAGAAAAGAGTTTGATTTAGTTTTTGCTGTGGAGAAATCGAAGGATTATTTTTTAAGATCCAAAAAGTCATAACTTTAATTCAATGTTCAGGAAGAAAACAGAAATGGTAGACATTTTTGAGGAAGAAGGAATTCTTCAGATGACAGAGCCTTCTTCCTAGGCTGACAGAAAGTAACTACCGTATCTCAAAGTCATCCAGTTGGCTTCATGCCTAGTCTCTTGCTTAGTCTGATGCCTTAACTGCTACATCAAAGTGAGTCTCATTACTAATATTAGGATAGCATGATCTTTTGCTCTTGTAAAACAAAAAGAGTCAAATAATTGCAAATAACTATAATTGCATCATGCCTAGTACAATTTCCTTTTGTAACCAAGCTCAATTCCTCCTACAACTAGTCTACTTCACTCTTCTGACTGATATTTTCCCCAAATAATTATCTACAACTTTATTGTTTTCATAGATCCTTTTATTTTATCACCCTTTACCAACGTTGAAATGCTACTATTCAGAAGAGATCTGGATTAAACCTATAATCCCAAATTGTTTCAAATTGTGCTCCACCCCAGACTACCCCAATGATGCCCTTGACGTGATGTCCCGGTGCCTGGAGGCTGTGCGGATCTGGATGGGGAGAAACAAGCTCAGACTCAACCCTTCCAAGACCGAGTGGCTGTGGTTTCCGGCATCCCGATATAGCCAGCTAGCTCCATCGCTGACTATTGGGGGTGAGATCCTGACCCCCTCAGAGAGGGCTCGCAACTTGGGTGTTCTCCTGGATGCACGGCTGTCTTTAGAAGACCATATGACAGCTGTGGCCAAGGAAGCTTTCTATCAGGTTCACCTGATTTACCAGTTGTATCCCTTTCCGGACCGGGACGCCTTACACACGGTCACTCACGCCCTCGTCACGTCCGTCTGGACTACTGTAATGCTCTCTACATGGGGCTCCCCTTGAAGAGCATCCGGAGGCTCCAACTGGTCCAGAATGCGGCCGCGTGGGTAATTATGGGTGCGACACGGCGCACCCATGTAACACCTCTCCTGTGTGAGTTGCACTGGCTCCCGGTGGTCTTCCGGGTGCGATTCAAGGTGTTGGTTACCACCTTTAAAGCGCTCCATGGCTTAGGACCTGGGTATGTACAAGATCGCCTTCTGCCACCGGTAGCCTCCCACCGGCCAATATGCTCCCACAGAGAGGGACTCCTCAGGGTGCCGTCGGCCAAACAATGCCGACTGGCGACACCCAGGGGGAGAGCCTTCTCTGTGGGGGCACCTGCCCTCTGGAATGACCTGCCCCTGGAGGTTCATATGATCCCCGACCTTCGTACCTTTCGCCATGCCCTTAAGACCCTTTTATTCCAACAGGCCAGGCTGGCTTAGAATATGAATTTTAAATTGGGTTGTTTGTCAAGTTTTAACTTTGTGGGCCAAATTTTATATATTCATTTTAAATCGTTTTAAATTTTGTGAGTTTATGTGTGTTTTAACATGGCTGTACACCGCCCTGAGTCCTTCGGGAGAAGGGCGGTATAGAAGTTTAATAAACTAAACTAAACTAAACTAAACTAAACTAAACTAAACTAAACTAAACTAAACTAAACTAAACTAAACTAAACTAAACATTACTCAGTCTTGATATCTTTGAGAAAATTTGGAATATGTTTCATTCACCAGTGAACTAATCAGTCCATCAGTAGACATTTGGGCAGTATTTCACAACCTTGGCAAATTTTAAGATGTGTGGACTTCAACTCCCAGAATTCCACACCGAGCTATGCTGGAATTCTGGGAATTGAAGTCCACACATCTTAAAGTTGCCAAGGTTGAGAAACACTGCGTTTGGGAAAAGGCAGAAATGTATAGCAGGATTTCCAGCCCCACAAATCAATGCTTAGTTTATATGTTTACCTCAGGTTCTGAGTGACAGCTAAATAATGGAGATAATGGGAGATTGACAAATTAAGGCAGGAATACATGGATTTGTGGCAAGTTCAATTAGGAGTTATGTCTATCAGTTGAAGAATAAAGATGGTATTCTGTAACTTTCAATTCCTTTGTCTGTGGTTATTTGTCATATAGGCATTCTATATACCTGATAACTTATTTTTGTGGTGATGAGTGAAGGCTGTCCTTGTCTACAAGTAATGCACTGAAGCAATTTAACAACCATCCGTTCTGAGTTTCAGAATTTTTGTTCAGTCGCTGCCAAATATTTCTGAGGTGACAGCTGGAGTGGATGCATGTAGGTTGGGATAAAGTGCTTCTCCCACTACTAGCAGAAGTAAATTATGAGGCACAGCTTATTAAATACTTTTCGCAGTGTCAATCACTAAGCTTACAAGGAAAATGCAATAAAGTGAAATGGAATATTCCTTAATTTCAAACATAAAGTCTACTCAGAAAACCTCTGAAGCAAGGACTTTTGTTCTGGCTTTGTTGATACATGATGATTTTAACTGTCTTTGGTGACAAAGCCTTTCAAGGCACTGTACATCAAGACTTCAATCACAAAAGAGGGAATAATGAAATGATTAAAACAGAAAACAAATGTTATTTTTCAAATCACAAATGTAACAGAGACACATTTCATTCTCATTCCATAACATTTTGTTATTAGCGTTCTCATAAAATTTTTGAACTCTTATCCTGTTTATAATAGAGAATACTCTCATTTTGTCCCAAAAAGGGGTTGAAATGTGGTATTCTCCCTAGAACTCAGGGGTGAAATCCAGCAGGTTCTGACAGGTTCTGGAGAACTGGTAGCGCAAATTTTGAGCAGTTCAGAGAACCGGCAAATACCACCTCTGGCTGGCCCCAGAGTGGGGTGGGAATGGAGATTTTGCAATATCCTTCCCCTGGAGTTGGGAGGGAATGGAGATTTTGCAGTATCCTTCCTCTGCCACGCCCACCAAACCACGCCCATCAAGCCATACCACGTCCACCAAGCCACGCCCACAGAACCGGTAGTAAAAAAAATTGGATTTCACCACTGCTAGAACTTCATATAGTGGCAGTAATGACTCCTTATGGATGGTTTGCCCTTAAACCTTCTGAAAAATTCTGCAAGCTGCTAGGCAATGTAAACAGAGCTATTATTTCTTTTGGAAAATTATTTGGGAGAAATGCTTTGAACACAAGGGTAGCATTTCTATGCTATTCATTACAGCAGCCATATCAACTGTCTGATTTCATGAATAGCTGAGAGGTTCTGTGCTGGTGCTCATTAATTATTTTTCAATTATTTTCAAACTGTGTACATCCTTAATGAGTAAAACAGCTCCTTCTAACTTAACATTGTTTTTATGCTCAGGGTTCCTCAGCTTCTTCTATGTTTACTTTTTAACAGCAATCTGTGCTAGAAAAACAAACGGCTGTTCCTTATTTTGCAGCTGTCTTCCATCACCTTGTCCAGCATACAGTAGAAGCAGCACTGCAGCAACACGTTGACTACAACTGCTATGCTATCACTTCCTGCCAACCTGACTACTGAATGCTAGTTACAGATAATTCAGTACGGTATAGACAATACGTTCTTGTAGCCTCATCCATCAGGAATGTACCAAGTTGGGAAGACTATGCAGTATAGGAAAAACTAGAGAAATCTGGATTTTAATTTATAACCTCCCACTCAGGAGAAAGCTCCTCTGAGTTCAGATCACCCTGAGGAATTTTGCTGCCATAAGTCCACGCAGTTTTCCTCAGTCCACACAGAAACACTGACTGAATTGCTTGTCCTGTCACTTCAAACTCTGATATTCACTATTATACTTAGGGTAGCAGGGTAGTTAAGGATAGGTTATCTAGCATTCATCATTGTGTCCTGCATGAGTAGGGAATAGTTGGAAAATTCATGAAGAGAATTTCAAGGCCATCACTGGTGCATTTGAGCATTTGTCCACTTGCACTCAAATTAGGGCTGGCCTGATGGGAATTCATGCAGAAACTCATAGAGATACACACAGATATATAGATAAAAGGCTGTTTTATGAAATGAAACTTCCACAGTCAAGAATGGAATGGTCAGTATTAAGGGGAGAATAGCTCTGTGGTTTCACTGTAGATATGATCTTGGAGGAAGAGAACTGAAGTATGTAGATCAAAGTTGAGCATTTTTGCCCAGTCAAGGGTTGCATTGCTTCATGTAACTATGTCCTGAATCAAACAGTGAGTCTCAAATCCAAAAAGATTTGGGTGTCCTTTCCTTGGTGCTTTTTTTTACTTGTCCCAAGCAACAGCTGCAGAAAAAACTCAAAATAATAAAAATCTGGACTTTTGGGAAGGATTTTGAAATTAGGAAAGATATATAGAATTAGCTGAGGATCAGAAGCAGGGACAATATCAGAGGTGGTATTCAGCAGGTTCTGACCAGTTCTGGAGAATCGGTAGTGGAAATTTTGGGTAGTTCGGAGAACCGGTAAATACCACCTCTGACTAGCCCCTCCCGCATCTATTCTCTGCCTCCTGAGTCCTAGCTGATTGGGAGGAAATGGGGATTTTGCAGTAACCTTCCCCGGGAGTGGGGAGGGAATGGAAATTTTACAGTATCCTTCCTCTGTCATGCCCACCAAGCCACGCCCACCAAGCCACACCCACAGAACCGGTAGTAAAAAAAATTGAATCCCACCACTGGACAATATTGACCTTGCAATGTATGTTAAGGCACTTTACAGGTAATCCTCAATTTACAACCACAAAATAGAGCCCAACATTTCTGTTGCTAAGCGAGACATTTGTTAAATGAGTTTTTCTGTGTTTGACAAGCTTTCTTGCCATGGTTATTAAGCGAATCACTGCAGTTGCCAAGTTAGTAACACGGTTATTAAGTCAATTTGCCTTTCCCATTGACTTTGCTTGTCAAAAGGTCCCAAAAGGGGATCACATGATCCTGGGATCTCGGGTGGCAATGTCAGCAGCTCTGACCTGATCCTCACTGGCAATGCTGCAGGCAAGAACTGGCCATGCTTCATGCCTGGCACCAGTCCTCCTGGCACCAGTCCCCCTGCAGCAGGCCTATGCCTGCCTCCTGCATCTGAAAAATAATACCCCCCCCCCCGATAATAAGGCCAAGGCCACATTTCGGGTGTCAACACGGTAGAACCCACCCCTGCTTTGAACTGTCACTAAATGAACTCTTGTAAGTCGAAAACTACCTGTAGAGAGAAGTATATTTCTGTGGATCAACTCTTATGCAGAAACTCTTTGATTGGCTCATCATGAGGATGAAGTCATCCCATCCCATTAAGAACCTGGTGGAAGAGCCTGGTGGCGCAGCAGACTAAAGCACTGTCTGCTTTAGTCCACCTGCTTGGACTACTGCAACGCTCTCTACATGGGGCTCCCCTTGAGGAGCACCCGGAGGCTCCAGCTGGTCTAGAATGCGGCCGCGCGGGTGGTTATGGGAGCGACGTGGCGCTCCCATGTGACCTCCCTCCTGCACGAGCTGCACTGGCTCCCGGTGGTCTTCCGGGTGCGCTTCAAGGTTTTGGTTACCACCTTTAGAGCGCTCCATGGCATCGGACCGGGGTATTTACGAGACCACCTTCTGCTACCAATAGCCTCTCACCAACCAGTACGCTCCCATAGAGAGGGGCTCCTCAGGGTGCCGTCGGCCAAACAGTGTCGACTGGCGGCCCCCAGGGGGAGAGCCTTCTCTGTGGGGGCACCTACCATCTGGAACGAGTTCCCCCCAGAGATACGGAGGATCCCGGACCTGCGCACATTTCGCCGTGCTCTCAAAACTTTTCTATTTCAGCAGGCTGGCCTGGCCTAACTCTCCTCTTTTAAATTTTTTAATTGTGATTTTATAAATTGGGTGTTTTAATTTGTGTTTCGGCCAAAATATTTAATAATTTTAAGGGATTTTTAATATTTGTATTATCTGTATTTTATCTTGGCTGTTCACCGCTCTGAGTCCTTCGGGAGTAGGGCGGTATAGAAATTTGATTAATATTTAATATAATATTTAATATATATTTATAAACATCAAGCTGCCTGCAATTACTATAAGTTCAAATTTCACCAGGCTCAAGGTTGACTCAGCCTTCCATCCTTTCTAAGGTAGGTAAATTGAGGACCCAGTTTGTGGGGGCAATAAGCTGACTTTGTATAAATATACAAAAGTATGAAGACTATTGCTTAACGCATTGTAAGCCGCCCTGAGTCTCCGGAGAAGGGTGGCATATAAATCAAATAAAAAAAAACAAACCTTAGCCAAACAAAAATGTTGTCCTTATGAATATAGACTGAAAAGGAGCACACAAGATATCAAAATTTGAAAGTAAATCTGGCATTTTGTTCACTTTTACTATGACTGGTAGGTGGAAGATATGGTTTGTTCACTTCTCCGGAAATCATTCAGCAAGTTATTTGCATCCAATAGTGGATTAAATGCAGCAAGCAAAATAAAATCAAATTAATGCTTTCAGATTACTTACAGTGACAAAGTCTACTCTTATAGGCCCAAATGTTATAAAACTCCATATATACAGTAAGTGATATTCCAGAATATGAATGCTGGTAAATAATGGAATAATACAATCATCATGCTGTTTAACTCGTTGGGAACACAAAGCAAGAAGATAAAATTATGAATAGGTTTCCCAAACTTTCACATGCATTTTTGTTTTTTATCATTTTGTTTGTGACTGACCTCTGGTGGCATGAATAACAACTGCAGAATCAAATGTAAGTTTAAAATATAACTTTGGGGAAAACTGCACGGAATCATTTTCCAAGATTTATTTTTTTAATTTTAGACAATATATTTAGAATCTCATTCTTCATTTAATACTGGTAAAATTGCCCTCCCTTCCTTTCCCCCTTGTTTTTACAATAAATAGTATTTCTAGCAAGAAAAAAAAAGACAAAACAAAACAAAAAACAGACAAGGAACCCTGTAAAATGTTAGTTTTTAAGGTAAAACAGATACAATGGACAAACAGCATTTTGAGGGCAAGATTACAATGACAGCCTTCTCGTTGCGGAATTTTGATTGAAATTTCAAAGCTGGAGAATTGAACCCATCCTCTGATTCAATGTGAGATACAGTGCTTTATTTGAAAAAAGATCAGATGATCGGCATAATTCCAGCAGATTATTAATCATCCTACATACAAGTAAATTCGCAGTATCTATGATAATTGTGATGTCTTGATTCTACAGTAGTTCCCATTTAAGCATGTATTTACATAGCTGATTATCCTGTGATAAGCCTCCTTAAATTACTTCATCTCTGATTTGTTTACATAACCTTCAGGTTAATGAAAAACCCAACAACTGGAAATAAAGGGAAAGACAGTCCTAGAGAATAATATTCTCTTGGCTATCCTTTGGCTATCCATACAGCACACCTGTAAGGAAAAAGATTCCAAATATGTTCCAAACATATGCAGAAGGCCCCAATATTTGAAAAAGCTCCTGTCAGCTATGGTTAAGTTGTATAACCATACTAAACTTATAGTTCGCTTGAATTTCTTAAAACAGCAGACTGGTTCATAGTATACAAAATAACTGGACTGTTTCTCATGAGCCACTCTTCAGTTTGGGCTGAAATTGTCATCTATGAACTTCTGGGTGGGAAGTTCCAAATCTCCCGAGGCTATTCATTGATGCTTGGGGATCCCAATTTAGGCTGCTATATGGATGGTCAGACAATAATGAATGGAGGTAGGAAGGGCCTCAAATCAGTGGAGTACCTAGCATGTGAAAAGAATGTGATTGAAGCTCTCACCGTCATCCCTCTGGTTTCTCTCAGATCATACCAATCACATTCAAAATGTTGGTCTACCATTCTGAAGCATAATTGTTTAATTCATTTAATCTTTGAATTGGTCCATAAGTAGTTAATTATGTGTCATCTGACAGTCTTTATGATGTCTTTTGTCCTGAGAGTAATTTCATGTGTCTGGTCTCAGCTCTTCCCACATTACTTAAGCAAGCTGTTTCCTTCAGGATTTCAAAGCACAAATCTGGAATGGTTTATGAAATTCCCCTGTGCAAAACCTCTTCTTGAAAGTTTATGTTGCATTTCACAACAATTCAGTCTGTGATGAAAATTAAGTCTTTCTATAGTTAATCATGTTTGCTTCTTTGAAATATAAAGAGATGATTGTCCCAGAGGTGCTTTTTCAAAAGGCAACTGGACTTTGTTTTTCCTTGAAGACGTTTCACTTCTCATCCAAGAAGCTTCTTCAGTTCTGACTTCAGAACTGGATGACCAAGACTCTCCATAGACCTAAAGAGATGATTCTACAGTAAATTAACCTTCTTGGTCACCTGTTTAAAACATATTTTTGCTTTTGTAGCTTTTATAGCTATGTTTTATAACTTTTATAACTCAGTAATGATTTATATCCTTGATTCATTTATTCTATCTTTCAAACATGTCCTGCTTTGTGAAATCTTTCTGCCTTGTGTCCCTGGCTCAAGGAATCAGAGTAGCTTCATGACATCACAATGTGCTGTCTTTGACTTCACAGCCCTTTTTAAAGCTTTAATTCCTGCTAATGTTCATCAGCTTGGTGATCTCCAGATGTGTCAGAACCAGTAACCACAAACCACTGCAATCCCAGCAAGCATTCTGTACATTCTGGGAATTATAATTCCCACATCTGGATGACACCAGATTATGAAAGACTTAATTAGCCTACTAAGCTTTCCCACATACATATCCATCATATATTACTTTTTAAATAAGCAACATTACCCACAAGAGATAGAAAAGGAATATGAAATAATACCAAGTCATGGGATACAAAGACAAAAGTATACCAGTACTTAACACTTAAAAGATAGTACTTCTCCATTTCTTGTACTTATGAAGTTACAACACAGTCTGTGATTGAAAACTGAGCCCAAACCAGCAATATAATGCTACAGTTTTTTATAACCTTGCCTATACATAATTCCAGGTGCTTCACTCCAATGCTCCAGTGTTACACATTATTATGTTCAGAGGTGAAATGCTACCGGTTCGGAACGGTTCACCCGAACTGGTAATAATAAAAGCTACCGGTTTGAGCAAACCAGTAATAAAAAAATGCTACCGGTTGGTTCGGACAAACCGGTATTTCTGACTATCAGCTGTGCCGCGCGATTTAGATTCACTAGAAAGCAGGAAATCCTGCTTTCTAGCAAATCTAAATCGCACAGTACAGCTGTTCCCCCCCCCGCTGTTCTATATACCTTAGAAAAGGCTTCTTAAGCCTCCTTTTTCAGTGCTGCGTGGTAGCACCTGTGGTGCGCATGCACGCACAGCAGCAAACCGTTAGCAGACTTCAGAGCATTACACCACTGGTTATGTTCCATTCCTCTCCTTAATAGTCAACATTACAACTGCTTATCTTCAATGGGTAGTTTTGGGAATTCCACTTCTTGGAATTCTTTTCCTCTATTTTTTATTTTATTTTTTTGCACTTCTATAATCTTTACAGTTTTCCAAAGTGCTGATGATCCTTTTTCATGAATGATTCTAGTTTAATTTCCTAAGTTCCGTAATAGCTCTGGGAAAAGACATATATTATTTGTGTTATCTTAGCTGTTTCTGGTCTTCTGTTTCCTTTTCCTTTATGTACTGCCTATATTTAGACATATTTTAATTACACCAAGGCATCTGCAATAAAGCTGCAATGCAAAATAAAATTCTTAATTATACATCTCTGAATGTTTCAGCAAAACTGGAGGAGCGCATGCTATGTAGGCCAGAGTCCTCCCTCTTGCTTCGTACAAGAATCCAGATTAAAGCATCTCTTTAATACCCAGCATTTGCATGAACATATTTAGCATAGGAAAGTCCACCAGTTTGCTCATTCAGAGCTGCTGACGTACTGCTTCTATTAGGAATATATAAATAAAGCAATAGTGTTTTAGCCCCCCAACATACAATCCTAATATTTCCTGTAGTGTCAATGTATTATTATAAATGTATTTTATATTGGGGTGCCAAAAGACACTTTATGGGGTTCTGACCACACTGTTGCTTATAATCGCTTTATTGAAAGAAAGAAAAAAGAACATGGAAATTACACATTTTCATATGCATGTCATTAAATTCATCCAGGTTAACAGACACTCTAAAAAGATTAATGATGTCACAGCATCAGTGAAAAGAAGATAAATTTGTCTGCCACAAGATGGAGCTTTTATCATGATTCTGCTGAAGTGTGGACACCCCAAAGTGTAATAAAGGGATTCCAGCATTGTCTTCAAACTCTAGAACCAAAATGGTTGTATTCTCAGCTCGGGTTTCTTGCACCTTTATTGTCGCATGACTTTTTATGCATGGCAATCTTCCTTAAACCGATTATCTCCAGAGATATCTCTACACAGCTGAAGAGTCCCACTATAAGAAGGTTTTGCCCACTGTAGGAGCTATCCTGATATATGAGCTTTAACTTTCAGAATCCTCCAAAAAGGCCGTGATATTAAATGAATAATAAAATAATTTTTTTATTATATACTAAATAAATCATATGAGAGACTCAATTGATCATGACATGATGAGCAGCAGAGGCAAATATCCATGGATATGCTGACAGGCAGATAGACAGAAAGGGGAACCCTGACAAAGTTTCTTCTCAATGTTTTGTGGGATTGAAAAGAATTAAGCATTAATCATATTTATATCTAGTATTAATGGATGGGAATTACACAGTTGGAAAGCAAGAACGACTTGTTGGAAGAGTAATAAAGTCTATCCCCAAATGTTCTAGATCAAAGGTGTCAAACTCGCTGCGTCACGTTGCCATCACATGACATTTCGCTATGTTTTCCCCATTTGTGGAGCTGGGGTGGGTGTGGCTTGTGCGTGACACATCCGACCTGCGGGCCGTCAGTTTGACACCTCTGTAGATGATCACAAATCTGAAGTAAGGACTTGTTCCTGCCAGCCCTTCAAGGTACAGTAGATCAAACTAAGAATCCAATGTCATCTAGATCAATATTACCTTTATGATAAAACTAAAGTAAAAGAATCTTGCAAATCTGAATGTGCTTCTTCCTTCCTTCATGCAAATTTGGGAGGGGCTTATCTGAGACTTTTACTCTGATTATATTCCTGCCCTGGTCTTTGTCTGCTTTTATCTGACAGTCATCTTGGTAGCTGCTCTTTCTCCTACTCCTGAAGGCCAATCCCTCTCCACTCTTAGATTCATTTTGGATTTTCCTTTTAGTTTTGGTAAAGAATTGTCACATCCATATTTAACGACATTCATAGCATGAATGCTACAGGCAAGAACTATAACTGCAGGCCACTGATATACACACTACACTCTGTATAAACAGGAAGAGACAATCTTTGCTCTCAGTAGAACAGTCTACACAGTATTAAAAATGAAAAGTGACAGATAACACAAATCTAAGGGGAGGGAAAGCATTACTATGTATTATTGCACATTTTGGTGGCTTTTATTTCTAGAGAGCCAAAATCAATCACAATAGATTTTCCTACTTGAGCTAGCTAAAAGTGAATTCATGCTTGTATTAATTATGATCAATATGTCTACAGTTGGGAAGAATAGATCCATGTAGAATGAAAGAGCAATGAAATATGAGACAAATCTCCAAAACAAGAAGTTACCAATTTGCATTTGTGATTGTGAAGGAGCAAGATCAAACTGCTGTTTTAAGCACTACAGTTTTCCAAACAATACATTTGATGGGAGTAAAATCAGAATTTCTTCTCTACAATATAAAATGCCTCCTAATCCTAGAACAGGGGTGTCAAACTCAAGGCCCGAGGGCTGGGCGGGGTGCTTAGATCTGGCCTGCAGGGCCACCCTGGAAATAGCGAAGGACTGGCCCACAGTGCCTCTGCCAGCAAAAACAGAGTTTGGGAGGGCCGCATGCTAATTGCATTTACATAGAACTTTGGAAAGGGTTAACCTAAAAAAACAACAGAAATTTATTAGTTGCATTGACCTGAACAGATAAGCAATTATTGGAAGCAATGTGTCATGGAGTAATAATTGATTTCTGACATGTAGTACTAATAAATTGCCACTCATATTGGAGTCAACCTACCAGCAAAATTAGCTAAGTATTCCGAGTTTAAAAATTTTTGTTAAGTCCAAATTAAGATTCTGGTTTGCTCTTTTTTGGAGAAGTTAGTAAAGGTATTCCTGCCACTTGCCAATTTGGCGACGTGACAAAGAATTAAGAATGCAACAAAATGGGCAATGGGCAATGGTCCATTTATCTCTGTAGAAATTAGATTAGGAACATGAAGTTGCATGTCCTGTTCACTCAAGTGGATAGAACAACTCAAGGAATGGATTCCTGATTGTAAGAACTCTTTGATATCTATAGGACAGAGCAACATGAAAGAGCTGAAAGAAAGCAACTGGATGATAAAGACTCCTGAATTAAGTGTAACCAAGTCAACATTAATTTATTTCATAATCATAATTTCTAAACTAATTCTTACCACTTGTAAAAAAAACAAATTTAAGTCAAAGACTACCTGTAATGCCTGAAAAGGGATGTTTTTCAAAAGAGATTTTATAAATGAAATTTTTCAGAAAATTTACACTCAATTTACCTCTCAGTCAGTGGTGGTATTCAGCCGGTTCTATCTGGTTCGGACAAACTGGTAGCGGCGGCTGCGGGAGACTCCGCTCACCCACTCCGACGTCAACACGTCCCATTTATTGACGTTTTTGATGCTCTGCGCATGTGCGGAAGGCCCTGCGCATGCATGGAGGTAGTGCATGTGAGTGGAGCTAGCGCATGCGCGCGCTCACATTTGCAAACAGGTAGCAAAGGTGAGTGAATATTACCCTGCTCTCAGTTATAAATTCCCTCTTACTCTAAGGTTCAACATGACTTATTTCTTTCTAAAATCTATCCATAAATCCTTTTTTCTATTTTATGCAAAAAAGTCTATAAGGAGTTTCCAGTCAGTAATAAACATAGACATTGTCTTTTCTTAAAGAAGTCAATTTGTCCATCTCAGCAAGTTCCATCATCTTCATCCAACCACGCCTGCAGTTTGGGTAATATTGAATCTTTCCACCTTCGTGCATACAATGATCTTTTACAATTGCTGTAAAGAAGATTGGAAGCCTCTCCTTTGTATATTTTTCTTTTACTTTTTTTCTCTTTCTTGCACTTTTAGCTTTCTTTGGATTTATTTCTTTCTATGTATATACGTATGTACTGTTCCGGCATCCTATTTATTTAACATATAATGAAGGCTCTATTCCTTAGCCATGTAGCATACCAACAAATCAAAATTTGATTTATTAGTGGTATAATGAAACCAGACAGTATTTCCCACCAGCAATCTGTAGCATTGCCCAGCCATTGCTGTGGTAATATAAAGCTTTCTTCATTTTAATATGTTATCACAGTTATGGTTAGATTATGCTATAAATTGCTAAAGCAGAAATGCTCCTACAATAAGGCTCAGCCCTAACTAAGCCTCTATTAGTCTTTCTGGAAGACTCTTCCCACTGGAGGAGAGAAATAAGAACTAAGCAATGGCAACTTAGCAGCTGTTTGCAAACAATGCTAGATTTATCAGCAACCCTTAACATCATCACACCTATACATAACATCTGGAAGGTACTAAGTAAGAAAAGTCTGCTTTAAATATAGGTGAAAAAATCTGGAGCAAAATAACTAAAAAATGTTAAAAGCTAGCTTCCTGTTGGTAAGGAATCTTTCTATTAAGATAAAACACTGAATCTCAAGTTCAAACGCTAACATTATTCAGTTACTCACAGGGCACCTTGCTTCAATTAAAATAGGATTATTCAATCATAACTGGCCTGCATATGTATCGGAAGCTTTTTTTTTTTCATTAGTTCTGGATTTATTCAGCTTTTTTCTACCAGAAATCAATTAAAGAAGTATTTTATGCAATGCCAAAATGGGTTCTCCAACATGGGAAAATTCAAGATATTCTAGACTTCAATTTCCATAATCTCACGTTGATTGAATTTTATTGAGGGTTGAAGTCTAACATAGTTGTTTGTGAAGATTAAACTAAACCAAGACACCTGGGTGGTAATCTTTTGTAACCCCTGATATCACTGTATAGCAGGGGTGTCAAACTCGATTTCATTGAGGGCTGCATCAGGGTTGTGTTTGACCTTAAGGGGCTGGGATGGGCGTGGCCAGGGTGGGCATGGCCATCTTGACAACACTCATGTCAGGAGTGCCTGTGGCCTGAATGTTCTGCCAGAGAAAATGGGATCCCGAGCTCCATTTTCAGCTGGGACGGCCTCTTGCAACTCTCTGCCAGCAAAAATGGAATTCAGGAGGGCCACGTACAGCCCTCCCAAGATCCATTGTCACTGGCAGAGGCACCGTGGGCCAATCCTTCACTTTTTCCAGGGCGGCCCCACGGGCCAGTTCTAAGCACCTTGCGGGCTAAATCTGGTCCATGGGCCTTGAGTTTGACACCCCTGCTGTATAGTTTTGCATGATGGTTAAGATGTTTCCTTAAATTGAAGCATAATCTCACGAGATGTCAATGTTTGATGCTGAAATCTCACAATCCATAATCTCATGGATCCCAGAACTGATTATTTTTTTTGGAGGAAAAGAGCTAACTTTTTCTTAACCACAGTGAACTTACCTTCATTTTTAAATTGGGCAGGGGATAGATAATTCACACCATTGTTAATTTCCTAAGTAGCTCTGCCAAAGTAATATAGGTTGCACTTGAAATAATGCCTTTACCAAAGCATATAGACTCTGAGGTAAAATATGAATAATTCCAGAAAAACACCCTAGAAGGAAGAGATGTGTGTGTGTGCGTGTGTATCCCAACTATAGAAATTATTGTACACATTTTATTTTATTGTCAATTATATGCCATGGCGAGAGACTGGCTTGTATACTGTTACTAGTCACATCTCCCTGGGGCCCTAATATATTATATTCTTCATGTGAATGTAGTTTGCAATACCACTAAATTTATGGGTGTCCAAATGAGGTAAAAAAAATTAGGACAGATTGGGGTTGCTGATAAAGATGAGGAACTCCTTTAAACATATTCTAAGATGGTGAACCAGTTGAACTCCTTCTGTTATATTGTCTTTGAAGTGATGCATTTTTAGTATAATATGGTATTTGATGAATCAATAAAAGCTACTACTGTATAAAAGTAAATTGCAAGTTTGATTTGGATCAATGCCATCACAAATTAAAGCCCCACTAACTAGTGCAACCAAGGAGCCATATCCAGATCAATTCCTCATTCTATATTTCATTTTAAACAGCCATTTGAAACATATTAATGGCATGAGTAGAAATAGTGACAATTAAGCACTTAATCATAAATGACTGGACTAAAAGAATGTAGTAGAGTAAAGCAATCTGTAAAGGCCAAAAATATTTGCCAAGGATTTGGCAATCTTAAACTATTGGCAAACTGTTCCTACAATACTGACCTTTGGGCAATGAGCCACAAAAATCCCAAATAAAAGAATGCCAAAATAAAAGGGAAAAAAATCAATAGTAATAATGGCAAAGTTCACATTGTAACATTAACATATTGTATGCCAGAAGACTGGCATTTTCAATATGCCATCTCTCATAGTAAAATGAGTTTGGATTTGAGTTTTTACATATCTTTTTCCAAACCAAGAGTGAGATCTTTCAATATTGCAGAAAAATACCTGTTGCAAAAAAAAAAAACTGAGAAAGGTAAAGGCATTCCTATACACCATTCTTATATTTAAATCAGCCATTTTATATTTTTTAAAAAACAAATCATTGGTCAATGAAAAGCAGATAATTTGGCAACCTTCAATGCTGTCTCATTGATCTTGACATTTTAAGTAGTGCTGAAGTGAGAGCTGAAAGAGATTTGGGACTCTCTTCCCCCTTCCCAACCAGGTAGCATTTTAAATCCTATTATTATGAAATTTATAGTCTGTCTTTTGTTATAGAAGGACTCAAGGCATCTTTTTTGGAAGAAGAAAATTTTTTTTTTTCTATCTGGCCAATCTGTTCATTTCAAACACAGAATCAGGCCAACAAATGTTCTACTGCAGCCAAGAAAGGAAAAAATGACCAGTTTGATCCAAGAAACTGACACTCCCATGGTCAGTAAGAAATATTTATAAGGGGACACACATAGCTGATCAGGCTACATTTACAACTTCAGAACTTGCATTTACAAAAAGCCACTTCAGTTATTCAAGTAGTTGTCGTACACTATATAGCGAGTTAGGCAAACCTGTTCTACAATAAATTATCACATGAATATTATTTTCAAATAATCTAAATTGTAATTTTGTAAAAACATTCAATATATTTTCATTAACCCAACTACAATTCTTTTTTTTTAACTTTGTTCTCTAGGAGCAAGAGACTTAACACTCAATTACTTTTTATGATATACTGATTAATGGCATGGTTGATGCTTCTCCCCAGAAGATAATAAGTGAGCTAGTTAATTATTATCAGCTAAAGAAGAGAAAAAGATTGGAAGCTATGTCTCTATCTTGAAAAAGTGCTGAACTGAACTGTATTCTTCTCTTTTCGTACAGATCTCACATTGTCCCACAATCACTGTGAATATTTTCTGGTATCCAAATACAAGCATTGGATGTACCATTCTAGATTTCAGACTTCTGTTCTAGTGGTTTAGATTTTGTATGCTCTTGGTCTACAGTAAATGTTAAGTGCATGTGTGCATCAGAGGTGGGTTTCAGGAGGTACTGACCAATTCTGGAGAACTGGTAGCAGAAATTTTGAGTAGTTCGGAGAACTGGTAAATATCATCTCTAACTGGCCCCACCCCCATCTATTCTCTGCCTCCCAAGTCACAGCTGATTGGGAGGAAGTGGATTTTACAGTATCCTTCCCCTGCCACGCCCACCAAGCCACGCCCACCAAGCCATGCCACGCTCACCAAGCCACACCCACAGAATCACTAGTAAAAAATTTTGAAACCCGCCACTGGTGTGCAGGCATACACACACCCTATACATTTTAAGTTTCCTTCCATTTTACAAGCAAGGGCTTTTTATGATCGTTCCTCATTCTTAACAACTTCATGAAGGCTAAGTTCCTAAAAAGGTTGCTAGCCTTGAAGATTCAATGCTATCTCCAAGTTCCAAGTAACAGAACAGCAGGAGAAAGACATATGGTACTAAGACGGTCTTTGTTGTGTTCCAGGTGGTATTAGCTTTTCACAAGAAATGTAAATGCTATCACATACAACACTATTTTTTTTTTACCATAGAGATGAATTTATTTGGCATACATTTGGATGAGGAACCAAAGGGGCTTCAGAATTTTTGGAATTCCAATTCTCATCAATTCCAGCCAATATGAATAGTGGTCATCTAGGCTAGCGTTCAGCAATTTTAAGATGCTGTCTGGGGGACTCTGGGAGTTTGAAGTTTACTCATGTTAAATTTGCCCAGCCTTAGAAACATCGACCTAGGCAATGATAGGTTGTCCATTCCTGATACATATTTATTTTCAGGTTCTTTGGACTGAACTTCACAGAAGCTTTCTAGATATCTGACATAGTATGACTAGATTTAGGATGAAACCACTTTAAAGTAGTTGACCACATAGTCAACATGATGTGGACAAGGGGGTGGAAAGTAAAAAGAAGTCAATGTGTTAATCAGAACTGTACAGTCAAGGCCCTGTCTCTTTTCTGAATACTTGTGACATCATCTTTAACCACCATCTCAACTATTTTGATGCAGACACAAACCCATACCCCTGAATGTACTGGTCCTTCTTATATCCATGGCAGTTTAGTTTGAGTACTTTTCTTGTGCCTTTTCCCAATCTTAAGGGATATTTTTCTTTCTGCACCACAGCCTCGGAATGAGAAAAATGACAAGTGTTGACATAACTAACATTCCTGGCTTAAGAAATTTTAGCTCCCAACATCACTCCTACGCTAAGGACTATTTAATTGCTCATAATGAGAAGTCACTTGTGGCTTTCTTAGATTCTTCCCCTTATCAAGATTTCAAAATGTCTCGGTCTCACACGTTTTTCCAATTATTGTTATTATTATTAAAATATATTATAGCTACCTAACTCCAATGGATACTTGGGGCAGTGGTGGGTTGCTCCCGGTTCAGACCGGTTCACAAATCTTCTCTATCAACGTAATGCAAGAATAAAGGGAAATTAACATTTGAAAGTGCCTGATTCAGGAGCCATTCTCAAAGGGGTATTAAGAGCACCGAAATGTATTGCATGCATATAAGAAGAGCATCAAACTCCTTAGTCTTCCCTCTTCTGTGGATACCCAGATGCCGTTCTAGTTTATTTCATATATATTTATTTAATAAATTTGTCCATGAGTTCCCAACTCAAAGTCATCTCTGAGGCTCTTGACTCTAAAGCTCAAAGACATTCAAATTCATGCTAGCAATCAGCATCTTTTAAAGGCATCTTTAAAAAGCATCTTTTAAAGAGGGGCTGCCACAGAGAGGAAGGGGTCAAGCTATTTTCTAAAGCACCTGTAGGCCAGACAAGGAATAATGGATGGAAACTGAACAAGGAGAGATTCAACCTGGAAATAAGGAGAAATTTTCTGACAGTGAGAACAATCAACCAATGGAACAGCTTGCCTTCGGAAGTTGTGGGAGCTTCATCACTTGAGACTTTCAAGAAGAGATTGGACTGCCATTTGTCGGAAATAGGGTCTCCTGCTTGGGTTAGGATTAGGGTCTCCTGCTTGGATGGGGGGTTGGATCAGATGACCTGCAAGGTCCCTTCCAACTCTGTTAATCTGTTAAAAAAAGGCTTCTTTCAAACAATCCTCTAAGATAGGCTAATGCTAAGCCCTACAAGTTTAGCCCACTCTCAGAAATGAAGCTTTGATTCCTGTTCTGCCAGACATACGCAGGCAAAGCTGGAATCCGTTGCTCTCCAAACCTTAACAGCTTTAAAATTGTTGAGCGACCTCCCCCACTCCCAAGTTACTTGCCTGACCCACCCACTCCCATTTGAGATCCCCAGTCCCAATGTCCAATGCGAACCATCGCCCTATGTGGTTTGTTCATCAAGCTAAGCAGCAGGTCATAGAAAACCAAGGCCAATAAAAAGCAGGTTATAACCCTAACAAGGGGCTAAAGAATTCACAGCAGAAAGGACATTTTATTTGAGGCATTCTTATTCACAATCGCTTCGGTCCTAGACCTTACTCTGACCTCTCTGAATTGTCTTACCATATTCCTCTGCCCATCCTCTTCTGCCTCCCTTGATCTTTTGGAAAAGGAAAGACCATCAGAGCCCCTATGCTGGGATTTAAATGACAGAAGAGGACAAGAAATTTTTTTCAATCAATTTAAGTCATTTTAAAAAAGTAAAGTTGGGAAAAAAAAATCCAGAACCTGCAATATAAGCTGATTTGGTTGACATCACACCTTCCAATAGGAGGCACAAGCAAAAACATGTTGAAAAACAATAAGTGAATCAGTAAAATCAGTGGAAAAAGCAACGTGCATATGCTATAACTACTATTATCTCCAATATATGGAACATTACTGCAGTCCAATGGATTCCAAGATTAAGCCCAAAGAAAGAGAGGAATATTCAATGACACAGGTTTCTAAATGAATTGAGGTCTGCAGGAGGTGATAAATCAATGGAACAGTTTGTCTCAAGAAGTTGTGGATGCTCCAACATTGGAAGTTTTTAAGAGATTGGGCAATCATATGTCTAAAATGGTATAGGGTTTCCTGCCTGAGCACCAGGTAAGATTAAAGACCACCAAAGTCCCTTCCAACTCTGTTATCCTACTAATTTTATTCTAAGTACATGTAAATATTATATTAGGCATTGGCATATAATTTTAGATATTCCACCTGTGACCACTCCATAAATATTTTTATGACAATACATTTTCATTTTATGTCTGCCCAACAGCTTATGTGGCAAGTGTGAAATTCAGAAACCGTGGCCTTTGCATGAAGAGTTCCTTCATACAAAGTTCCTTTAGTACCAATCTTGGATTATCTCTGTTACCTTAGCCAGGAAGATGATGAGCAGTAAGACTGGTACCGCACCTGCAAAATACCCGAGCACAAAATTTGAATACTCAATTTTAACAGTTAATAGAAAGAAAACCAAGAGGATGGATGGAATTCACTTTTTTTTTGCAACCTTGAATCTATGTTAATGCTGCACCAAATATGGACCTACTTTTTTTTTTTGCTCTAAACTTGGGGATATAGAATCCTAGATTTGGAAGCCGTGGTGGCTCAGTGGTTAGAGTGCAGTGCTGCAAGCTACTTCTGCTGACTGCCAGCTGACGGCAATTTGGCAGTTCAAATCTCACCAGGCTCAAGGTTGACTCAGCCTTCCATCCTTCCGAGGTGGGTAAAATGAGGATCCAAATTGTTGGGGGCAATATGCTGACTCTGTAAACCGCTTAGAGAGGACTGTAAAGCACTGTAAAGCGGTATATAAGTTAAGTGCTATTGCTATTCAAGAAGGGCATCCAGCCAGTAAATGTTCAGCTCCATTCAGCTCACCCTGACCCCACCCCTGAAGCAAAGGATTACAGGATCATAAAAAAGAAAAAAAATAATGTCATTGAGTCCAAGCCTCCATTTCAGTGGTGAAATCCATTTTTTTTACTACCGGTTCTGTGGGCGTGGCTTGGTGGGCATGGTGTGGTTTCGGGTGTGTGGCTTGGTGGGTGTGGCAGGGAAAGGATACTGCAAAATCTCCATTCCCACCCCACTCCAGGGGAAGGATATTGCAAAATCTCCATTCCCACCCCACTCTGGGGTCAGCCCGAGGTGGTATTTGTTGGTTCTCCGACTATTCAAAATTTCCACTACCAGTTCTCCAGAACCTGTCAGAACCTGCTGGATTTCACCCCTGCTCCATTTAATGCAAGAATTCGAATTAAAGTATTCCCTGATAGATGGTTTCCTAGATTGAGTTTGACCTTATCCAGAGATAAGGATAAGGATCCAATAACCTTGTTTGGGAGCTGCCCACAGTTGGCTGAAAGATGGGTGACTATATAAATGTTTTAAATAAATCCAGATCCTTCAATCTGAAAAATGGATGGTTAAGAAATAAGATAGATAGATAGATAGATAGATAGATAGATAGATAGATAGATAGATAGATAGATAGATAGATGGATAGATGGATGGATGGATGGATGGGCGGCAGGGAGGCAGGCAGGCAGGCAGGCAGGCAGGCAGGCAGGCAGACATGATGACCAACATAGAAGGAGAAAAGATTACTTTCTACCATTTGAAAACTAAGCTTTTCTTGATGTATAAGCATTTTCTTTTTTACAGCTCCATCACATATGCTAATTCATATTCCATTGGTAATTAACTACTTTTCGTTAGTACTCTTGCCAAGTCACATATCTATGCTATGCCTGTGCGTTTTATTTATTTCTTTTTTTTAATCGTTAGCCTTCTCATTGCCTGTTTCTTCAAACTCTTAAATACAGCTGAAAAACAATGATCAAGTTCACACATTATGCAAAGCCATGATTAGTTATTATCTGAGTTTGCACATTGTACCCTGTATGCAAAATGTGTACATGGCAAGTAGGAAAAAGGGTCTCCAATGAAATTTTGGAATACATTCAAAATATCTCCAAATGGAAGCATGTATCTTGTGGATATATTTAGAACAATTTAGTACAGTTCTTCTAAAAAAGAAGCTCTTTGTTTTAATCTTCCTTTTAGACTATAACATCTGCAATTGTTACTATGATAAGGGAGGGATAGAGAAACTGTCACTGAGCCAGATTTTTTCAATTAGCATTGAAAGGAACATTTTAACAGAAATCAGATTTCACAATAAACTCTGGAGACTATTACAGAGAAGACAAGGATGTTTCAGTGAATAGCTAACTAAAAGGTACATTTTCATATACACCTTTTGTATACAAAAATGGTTAGATGTAACAGAATGCTCAGTACTTGAGAAAAAAAGACTAATGAAAAAGTCAACCTGATCATATTACAGCAGAATTTTCATTTTACAAGCCAAGCGAGGTGCCAAATATAGTCACAGAAGCACAGCCCAAATCATCAGAGATCATACTGCTGAAACAATACAGATTTAATCAGAAATTATTCGCATTGTGTCCTGATTTGCTTCTTTAATATATTGAGCATAAAAATGTTTTCTTTTAAATATTGATGGTAATTGGTTACATAGAAATTCACAAATGCACCACTTAATGCTGATGATGTAAAGATTTCTTTGAGTTCAGTTTAACTGTTTGTTATTTCTTCTTTCCAGGATGTTTTTTTCCAATTTCTGAGTCTAGTTACAGGTCTGTGATTGATGGAAGACTGTGAAAAGTCTTCCGTCTAAGTGTAAACTTAGCCTGAGCCTGTTCAAATTCTGATCCAGTCAAAGTAACCAGATGCTACCATACCATCTGATGAGACTTAATTTTTATACTAATAAGTTTTTAGAAGTATAAGACATGTTAAGTCAAAATATGGCATAAAGAATGGAATATATGGAGGACTTCCAGCTGATATTACGGTGATATCGGAGGTGAAGAGCAGGTCTCCATGCTCCCACACCAAGTTCTCCATGTTAGAGGGCTCCAAAAGGAGCTAAAGCCACCCTGGAGGGGTGGTGAACAAAAGAGGGGTTCCCTGCAGGTCACGGAGAGTCACAATCTCTCCTGCTTGACCCAGGGTTCTTTTCCCTCTCCAAAAATGGCTGCCATGAAGCTGGGACAGCTGAAGCAACAAAGAAAGCTCAGGAGCTGTGTAAATGAACAGTGAATGGAACTGGGTGAGAAGATTCCTTTTTTACTCAAAACCTAACCTTAAAAAGAAAAGAGGGAAAAAATCCAAAAGAGACTCTTAACTATTTATGAAAGCAGTGAATAATCACATAGAGAAAAACTAGGACCCAAAAGAAAAGAACTGAGAGGAAAAGTTAAAAATTTCAAAGCACAGAAAATTAGATGGCTAAATTGAGTAGGCATTATTTTGGAAAGGCATTTCACAATGCTGGATCTATCTACTTTAATAATTGACTTTATTTTTATGAATCAAATTTAAATTGGATCTAATAGCTGTTAGAACTGAGACAACACTGAAACCTAAGCCGAGAGTGCCATCTACTGACAAAGGAAAATATATCATATAGCCCTGGGAAAAAATTTGATTAGAAAAATAAACAGTTATTTGAAGAACTGTGGTGATATTTACTGTTCTATACTTATCTACCTTATAACTATGGGAGGTTCAATGGTGAGAACAAGGAAGATACCTAAGTAAAGCAATTTTTGAATGCTATTAAACTTGTAGAGGGGACATAAGGAGATATTTGGAGAGTTTTCTGGACTACCTGAATTTCTGATTGAATAACCCTGGGATATAAAAGAACTGCGACTATAGTATTCTTTGAGGAGCAATATGAGGCCTGAACATATGGTTATTGAACTATTGAGTAAAAGTGGACCTTAGTAAAATAAGATGAGATGCTCCATATGGGGGAAATGAGTGGAAGTTCAAAAGAAATATTGTTGATGTTCAAAAGCATTAAGGACTCTACAACAAAGAACTTTAGGGAGATAAACATTTTAATGCAAAGCATAGATGGGAAAATAGAAAATATTCTACAAGGGACAATGAATAAAGACCAAGATGCCCAGGAGAGGGAGGAGACAACGGAAAGAATGAAGGAAAAGACAGAACAGATAAGTCAACAAGCAAAACAAAAAGAGAAGATAATAAAGATGATAATGATTAATGAAACAAATCAGTGGGAAAATATTTTAAGAGATTTTAAAATGGAATAGGAAGATACCACTGAAAAAGAGATAGGGGTTTGGGCAGATATTCTGGAGACTTCACAGCATAAGAGAATAGAGATGGGAGGAATACTTAGACTAAACAGTAAAAATGCAGAAGTAGATAGAGATAAAGAACCAAGAGAGGAGTATAGCAGGTATGCCAAAAAACAAATAACAATTGAAATATTAAAATGGGCAAGAGATGATGGATAGAAAAGAAATGTTATTTCTTGTTTCCGCCCCCCCTTCTTTCTTTAATATAATGGGGGCCTGATTAAAAGTTAGAATAGAAGTAGAAATAAAGATACACATATTGTAAAAGTAATAAACAGATGGAAGATTAGAGGTTGAAAGATGGATTTAATATGTATGTTTAAACAATATGGTGATTGTTGTCAGGATGGAGTAAGGGGATTAGATTTTAATACAATATGTGTACTATAGTAGGATTAGTAAGGATGGCCTGATTAAATAGAATAAATTAAAGAATTAAATGGAAAGTTTAGAGGTTAAAAGATAGTATTATTATGCATGCTTAAATAATGTTGTCATTGGCATTAGAATGATATACTGACTGAATAATTAAATAATGAAGGTTTATATCTTAATACAAATAAGAGTATTAATACTAGGAGTATATAAGCTTAATTAATGTAACAAATATTATCGGTATTGTTATATGTATCAAAATGAATGATACCTAGATGCCACACAGTTCATGTATTGATGTTGATGTATATATAAAAATAAAATAAAAAACATATAACCAAAAAAAAAGAAAAGAATGGAATATATGGTTCACTAGTAGTGAGAAAAGTAAGGTCATGCACTTAGAAATACCAGATGCACAGCTTCAGGATAGGCAGTACTTCGAACAACAATAGTGGTTATGAGAGCGATCTAGGTGTTCTGGTAAACCACCATTTAAGTATGAGTCAGCATATGCTGTGGCTGCCAAAAAAGCCAATGTAGTTCTAGGCTATCTCAATAGAGGGATAGCATCAAGATTACAGGAAGTGGTAGTATCACCCTCATTGGTGAGGCCACATTTGGAATGCTGCATCCAGTTCTGGTCAACACAACACACACAAAAATGCTGAGGTCTGTAGAGGAGTGTAGAAGGAGTGTAGAGAAGAGCAAGAAAAATAATAAGAGATTTTGAGACTATATCTTATGAAGAATAACTAAAGGAACTGGGTATGTTAAACTTAATGAAGAGAAGACCGAGAGGAAACATGAAAGCAGTCTTCCAATCCTTGAAGGACTGCCCACATGAGGGCAGAACAAGAAACCATGGGTGGAAACTCGTTAGAGGGAGATCCAGTTCCAGGAACTGGAATTTCCTGACAGTAAGAACTATTAAGCAATGGAACAGCTTGCCTCCTGATATTGTGGGTGCTCCATCACTAGAGCATTCAAGACTAGAGACCTCCAAGGTCCCTTCCAGCCATAAGATTGTATGATTTGATGGGGAACATATGTCTGTTTGCTAAAATAATGCAGCAGAGAATTGGACCTGAGAAATCTGAATTTCAAGTAAGTGCTGAGAAATAAAGCAATTCTGAATTTAGAAGATGTTTCAACCAAACTGTTGTGGTTTGTAAACCTTGTTTATTACTTTTCATCCCATACATAATTTTGAATAACAAATAAGAGGCCACAGACCAAAAAAGTAATGGAAGATACAAGAAGAAAAAATAAATTTGATTTCATTTACTCTGAACTGAAATTTAATTATAGCTAATAAAATTATTAGTACATACATCAATCAGCTTTCTCCTCTTTTTCACATTAAATATTGCAATCTGACAATAATCTCTGAGATATCTTAAAGCTTTTGGATGGGCAAAGGAAGCCTTAAGGTTCTTGGAATGCACATCTCTGATCTCTTATTTAATGTGTTGTGTGAATTGGTCTATTTTGACTTATATATAGTGAGTTATGGTTAATTATGTATAATGAGAGAAAGACCTTGGGAGACAAGAGGAAGAGCTGCAGATTAGAGAACTGTCATGTAAAGGATAGTTTAGCCCTTAGAAACAAAAAGGGGCATGGGAAGCATTTTAGATGGACCCTCCCTAGTTTCTGGAAATTTTCTGGTAAATGAGGGAAGGAATGCTTTCAGACTTTGATTTTGTTAGCATAACCTTACCATAAAAGTACTGCTACTATTCATGGTTTGCGCTTCTTGTCAGACTTCCTCAAAGGGCCAACATTATGTCCGAGCTTAATGTGTGAACCTAGTCAATGAGTAAGGGTAGGACTTAAATTAATTTGTAGACTAGCTGTCTGCAAAAAGTTAATTTTTTCAAATAGTTTTCGAAATATGTTTTTATTTCAGAATGACCCATTTCAAGATGGAAACAGTTGTTTCATATTCAAAACAGGCTGCTTATTTCAAATTCAACACAGCTCTGTTTAGTGTTTGATGCATTATGTTTTGAGCTTGAAAAAAAGCTTACAGAATGGTCAAAACAACCTGTCTCAAATATAAAACAACTGTGTTTTGAATTAGAAACTGAAATTAGGGATGCTGATCAATGGTGCAAATGGAATATTGTTTGCAGTTATAGTTGGTGTCCCTCAAAAGGAATATAATGGAGAAGGTCCAGAGGGGAGCAACAAAATGAAGCTGGTGGCACAGCAGTTAAAGTACAGTATTGCAGGCAAATTCTGCCCACGGTCTGAAGTTTGATCCTGATGGGCTCAAGGTTGACTCAGCCTTCCATCTTTCCAAGGTTGGTAAAATGAGGATCCAGATTGCTGTGGGAAATATACTGACTGTGTAAACCACCCAGAAAGTGCTATAAAGCACTATGGGCAATAGAAGTCTAAATGCTACCATACTGCTATGATCAAGAAGCTAGAGATGTTATCCTATGAGGAAAAGTTGTGACATTTGGGCCTTTCTGGTATAAAAAGGAGACAAATGTGTGGGCATAACTGAGGTGTACAAAAGCACGCATAGTATGGATAAAGTGGGTTAAGGAAAAGCTATTTTCTCCTTCTCCAGGTACTGGAACCAATCACCCAATGAAATTGATTCCTGGAAGAATCAAGACAAGCCAAAGGAATTTTTTGTTTTATACAAAGTGTAATTCAATTTTGGAATTCACTATCATGAGAAATAGCTTGCTGGCTTCAAAAAAGGGTTGGACCAATTCATGGAAGTCATGAGGATCCATGGCAGTGGTGGGATTCACTGGTTGTAACAACTGGTTTGCTGTGTGCATGCTTTGCGCGCAGATGCACATCAAACTTGCATGCACGCCAAACTCATGCTTCCGCGCATGCACATTACAATCGAAAGTTATCTTTTACTGAATCCAGAGTGAGTAAAACAGCGCCTATCAGCTGGGCTTAAAAGAAAAGTATTATAGGTAGGTTATAGCACAGGGGCGGGGGGCAGGCCCATCTGATTGTCAGAGTGAACCAGTTCGCTCTCAGCTGATCGTCAGAGCTACCAGTACACCCGAAACGGTCAGAACTGGCTGAATCCCACTCCTGATCCATGGTCATTAGTCCTGTTGGCAGTGTTGGCTTCTGAAGGCCATTTGCCAAAAGACTATTAGGCTTCCTTGTGCAATTGTTTGGCCACTGTGAGAAGAGGCTGATTAGAAGAGCCAGGGGTCTGATCCAGTAGAGCACTGCTTAGGATCAAATCTGGTTACTACTTGGAGAAGTGACTGTCAGGACATCTGCAGGTTATAGGTTAGATTAAGAAGGTCTCATTCTCTTTTTTTCCTGGAAGGAAGAATGGCAAATTAAATCTGTTCTGCTGCTGAAAAAAACAACACAAATTTGTGTAATTTGTGTAATTATCAGCAATCAAGACCAATGTGAAAGAGATATTTTTTTTATTTTATATTTGTAATTTTAAAAAACACTCCAATTATTTATTTATTTTTGGACATCCTAATGAGGATGTCAAGCTTCGAAGTGTATTCAGGATGGAATTCTTAGAATGTTCATTATTACATTAAAACATTTTGTAATCATATATCTGCTTATTTTTGCAGTGGGATATATTGCTTTCCAACACAAAATTAGTTCAAACTGGTTGTCATTGTAGTCAGAAAATAGCAAAGTTCTGAATATCTTGTAATATGAAAACAAGTAATAAGCAGATGGTTTGGGCTCACTAGCCTGGGGGAATGCTAATTAAACAGTCCTTTGGCAACCTAACCCACTGATGTTATACTAGCTGACCCTAGTGGGGTTCAAGTGAATAGAAAGTCTTTGCCAACCGTTTTCAGAGACAAATATGCTTTATCTCTTTCTTTTTTCTTCATACACAATGAACGATTTTTGGGAAGATCAAGCTATTCCACCTTGCTTTTGAAAAACAAAAGTGTCAGTATCTGAATTCAATGAGCTGCTTTTTATCTGTTTTCTTAACTGATGTGTTTTAATGTCTTCTTTTATAATTGTTTTTATATTTTTTAGCAGCCTAGAGCCGTGATGATAAACCTATGGCACTCGTGCCATATCATATAGCCATATCAGTGGGCACGCAAGCTCAGCTCCGGCGCACATGCGTGCGCCAGCCAGCTGATTTTCAGGTCTTCTGGGCCCACCAGAAGTAGGGAAACAGGCTGTTTCCTGCCTCCGGACAACCTCAGGGTGGTGGTGGGGAATGCCCATTTTTCTCTCTCACCTGGCTCCAGGGCCTCTCTAAGAGTCTGGGGAGGGCAAAAACGGCTTTCCCCACCCCTCCCGGAGGTCCTCCAGAGGCCGAAACGGCCCGTTTGACAACTTCCGGTCCCACTGGCAAAAGTATCATTTCTGGTATTTGGAGGACCTCCGGGGGGGATGGGGAAGGCTGTTTTCACTCTCCCCAGACTCCTAGAGAGGGCCTGGAGCCAGGTGAGAGAGGAAAATGGGCCTAATGGGCCATCACGTGCCAGGAGCGAGGGGGAGCGGGGGGGGTCACGTGTACATGCGCAGGAGAGGGGTGCATAGAATTATGGGTGTGGGCACCCATGCACGTGACCCCCCTACCCCCTCTCCTGGCACACGATGGTAAAAAGGTTAGCCATTACTGACCTAGAGGATATAAATTGAACATATTGGCTGAAGCCTTGACAAAATTGAATTGCTAACTTTACAGTCGGAAGATTTATGTCCAAGTTTCTTCAAAATGTAGCTTTAATTAGATATACATCCAATACATATCTTCAGGATCAAGACAAACATTTCCTATGAAATCAGGCATTGTTCTAATTTATGATTTGTTTAAACAATTCATGGTCGATTCAATTCAAGCAGCAGACTAAGCCATAAACTACACTTAACAATTCACAATGTCTGACTTACAAGAGACTTATAATAGATGCTAATCCAAACAAATCACACTACAGTTTATTGCAATATCTTCATCCAGCCACAAACTTAAAAAAGCTTATAGTAAATTACTCTAATCTATGCACAGGGGAATAGTGCATTAGAAACAAACTATGGTTTGCAAGTTAGAGCAATTACTGTGTTTGCAGTAGCAGATTGCTCAAAATCACTGGTGTACTTCATGCAGGGCATTGAGCCATTGTTTACCTCAGGTATGGCTTAATAAATAAAATGGTTTCATATAGCACAATAAACTATTAATCTTAAAAATCACAGAGGACGAGAGTGAGATTTATTTATGTAAACCCAGGAGGTTGAGCTTCATACACAAATACTGTATAATTTGTCTGGTATGGACTTAGTATGTTTTGTGAATTCAATTGCTTGTGATTTCTTTCTTTAGTTAGTTATTAAAACTATGGCTAAGAACGCTTTAGTTAACTGTTGTTTCTGAACCACTCTTACTCTGGCAGCAGCATTCAGCAAGCAAGCCTTGGCCTAAATCCTACATTCTGTTTCACAAAGTCATCCATCTGGACCTTCGTATTCTTGGGAGCTGGATTGCATCAACTAGAAGATGCTACCTTGTTCGTGAAACACCAGCAAGTGTGCTAAATTCTTAAAGACATTATTTTGAGCAGATGAAGTTTCTCTCATTTTTTCCTGAGTACTTACAGCACATATATATTTTTTACTTGCAACTGCTATACCGACAGATCTGAAAGTGACTTACAAGCAATTTAAAAAACCCACAGCAATTAATGCCTCACAATGGAATCAATGAAGCTGATCTCACTAAGACCCCAAAGGATGATAGCCAGGTCTTCATAGTGGCTGAAGAAAAGCAGGAGAGCATTATTCTATAGTCAGGGTACCACAGCAGGGAAGATCCTTCTTCTCACCTTCATGCAATGTACTTCGGCCAATGCTGACAAGAAGAGAAGATCTCCTTTTAATGTTCACAAGGGGTATTTTGACAGAGGAACACAAAACAAGACACTCTCAACTTTTGTATACGTCCCAACATATATAAATGCTATAAAAACATTAGGAATTGTGCTTTATTAACATGAAAAGTGTTATGTCCGCGCAGGCGTGAGCAGAGACTTTTCTTCTGCCACGCAGGTGCGGGACATATTTTAATGTTATTGATTAAGGCTGATAGTTTTCCTTTAAAAGGGTCTATCAGCCGGAAGTTGCATGTTGGTTTTACTGAGTCATTATCTGCAATAAACATTGCTGCTAAAAGTTTGGCTTCTCATCTGTATTCTTACTCCCACACATTCCAAAAAGACTCCTGCAAATCCCTTGGACTGCGAGGTGATCAAACTGATCAGTGCTAGAGGAGATCAACCCTGACTGTTCTTTAGAAGGCCAGATCCTGAAGATGAAACCCAAATACTTTGGCCACCTAATGAGAAGGAAGGAGTCACTGGAGAAGAGCCTAATGTTGGGAAAGACTGAGGGCAAAAGAAGAAAGGGACAACAGAGAACAAGGTGGCTGGATGGAGTCGCTGAAGCAGTAGGTGTGAGCTTAAATGAACTCCAGAGAATGGTAGAGGACAGAAGGCCTGAAGGAACATTGTCCATGGGGTCGCAATAGGTTGGACATGACTTCACAACTAACAACAACAACAACAACAACAATAACATGAAAAGACATTTACAGTGTCAGTTGGTAGGACTTTATTATTATATATGTATAAACTGCTTCCAGTTTTGTCAAAAACTTTTAGCACTTTTTCCCACTCTGTTGTTCCTCTGTATGTGATGACTTGCAATTCCTATAATTTCCATCCAGACTTGTGACCCTTGTATTTTAGCCTATTTGGAGGCTATTAGGATGTGGACAGTTCTTAGATGGCCACTTACTTATTGTTCAAAGCCATGGTTTGTTGATTAAATCACAGCAGATTGGGTGTATGCATCATTGTTTACAAAATCCAGTGGTTACGTTCATACATACAACCAGGAAAACAAAACCATTTATACTTCATATGTGAAACGATCCTATGAGTCTGCAATCAATGCACAAGAGGAGAAACTGGTTTTGTGAACATGAAGTTAGTTAGTATTCCTATCACTATTGCAGATTTTCTCTTTTTGAGTATAGAAACCTATTTACTATGCTTTCTACAAATGGGTTAAGATTTAAGGCAGTCACTATCCACACAAAAATACTGCCCAGATGAAGGCTCTTCAGATTTCTTAATTAGCAAATGTGGGAAGTTGAGCTGAAGGTCAAAAGATCTGATCCTTTGCTGCCAGATCAAAGCAACTCTTTGCGACTCAAATTGTTTGGCTTGGGAAAATGCTGTAACTCACAAATCTGAATGTTTCTTAACGAGTAAATGGGTTTGGGGGAGCCGACCTTTGCTGCCTCTGCCAGTGAGCTTAACAAAAGGTTAAAGCCATACAATCAAGACTTGAACCAAAGACCAGGTCTGAGGCCTCTGTTACGATGGCTGCCCATTTGCCTGATTGCTTGTCATGGAAGATTGGTAAGGGCTTGGAGCATTGAAAGAAGATGCCAGACCCATCCTCCCTTACATGCCGTCAGGCATTTTAACTTATTTTGAGAACATATGCATCATCTCAGTCTCAGGACACTTAACGTCTCCCTTTACAAAATCAACACCATAAAAGACAAGCAACCTCGACTCCTTTTTCTAGTAGTATTCTCAATAGTACAAAGCTCCTTCTTGGAGTGGTTGCATATACAGCAAAACATCCCAGTGTGTAGAGAAGCCACAGGCAGAGAAAAGCTTTTCGTTGGTGTCTCTGGTCTCTAAAATCTCAATTCTTCAAATGCTTACAGAAATGTGAGGTGAGATCTCTCTTCCTGCCCTGTCCATTCTACTTGATCCACCAACTGTGAAAGGGAACCCCAATGCCACCTTCAGACTTTCTTAACACCCTCAGCATATAAGAGTGACTGACTTTCTGATCCACATCTGAAGGACTTATTCAGATTTAAATTGGAAATCCCCACTTCAGACAAGAAATGCAACTTAATTTTGGAACAAATATTTCTTAGCTCTTTTACATACAACAGACACACATGAGTCCTTTCTTTCCTGGTTGGTTGGTTGGTTGGTTGGTTGGTTGGTTGGTTGATTAGGTGCCTTTCCTGTTGGTTTTTAGTTATCTAGCCTCTCCTTATTTTATTTTAAATATTTTTTTATTTAAAAATTACACAGAAATAAAAGATAAGCATGAATTTAAAGTAAAAGTGAGAAAATATTTTTTTTTAAAAAGTATGGAAAATATTACAAGCAAAATTAAAAAGAACAGATATATAAAGAAGCAAGTTTTGATCTTCTTTGCAGCAATTGCAAACTTAATATTTCTCCTCACTTTTTAAGGATACATCAAACCTTCTTTTTTCCCATATTCAACCCTTTTTAACCAGCAAATCCACAAATCACCAACTTATTTTTTCCCCCATTTCCAGCAAAAAGTCCAACAGAGGCTTCCAGCTTTTAATAAAAGTACTTGTTGACCTATCCCTGATGAAAGGTCAGTTTTGACATTTCTGCAGATTCTGTCTTCGCAATCTAATCCTTCATTGTTGGCCTTCAGTATTTTTCCAACTTCATGCAATAGTCTCATTTTTTGTACCATGTACAAAAAGTAATCTTCCATAAGTCTTTTCTAATTAGCTACCTTCAAGTCCCAATAAAAATTTGTTTCATCTGAATATTAATCTTTACTCTTTTTGTATCATTATATTTGTATTCAATATGTTTTTGCTTTTTCACAGGTCTATCATGCATGTTAAAATGATTCTTCATGTTTTCCACATTTCCAGCATGATTAGAATTACCTTTACGCATGTTAGACAATTTCTCTGGTGCCGTATACCAACAGTGTATCATTTTAAAAGTTTTCTCTTAAATTGTAACACAATGTGAATTTTGGTCCTTTAACCGCATTCTCTTCCATTGATCCATCTATATCCGTGATCGCAAATCTGTGGCACACGTAGCCATATCAGTGGGTATGTGAGCTCAGCTCCAGCATGCATGCGTGCACCGGCCAGCTGATTTTCGGGCCCTCTGGACCCACCAGAAGTAGGGAAACAGGCTGTTTCCTACCTCCTCACGGTGGTGGTGGAGAAGGCCCGCTTTTCTCTCTCCCCAGGCTCCAGAGCCTTTCTAGATGTCTGGGGAGGGTGAAAATAGCCTTTCCCACCATCCCAAAGGCCCTCTGGAGGCTGGAAACAGCCTGTTTGCCAACTTCCAGTGCCACCAGAATTATGGGTGTGGGCACGCACGTGCACGACCCCCACGCACTCTCCCCACTCCTGGCACATGATGGCAAAAAGGTTAGCCATCACTGATCTATATATTATAACCAAAATTCTTAGCCCATATTATCATGCACTCTTTAACTTGTTCTTCTTCGTTTCAAATGTCAGCAAAAGTTTACAAACACAATAGCCGAATTCACTGTAGTTTACCAATATACACAAATCCTGCTTTAAGATTTGCTAGGAAATTTTGTGTAAACCTTTTGAGATTAAACCTCTCACAGAGATGAGGACAATAGAAGTCACTAAGACTTTGAAATTTCAAATAAAGGAAAGTGTTTAAGGGGGTTATTCATGCTCAAGTATCATACTTCTCAGCAAGCAGAGCAAGATAGATATTTGCTATAATAGACTGTGTTGCTCATTGTACTCATATTTTACTATCATTTTGCTTCATCTTTTTTATGTTTGGACTTTCTTATTCAATCTGCTTTTGGATTATGGGTTTCCTGTCTGGCTGCTCTCAGAGGGTCAGATTAGGTAATCATATCTCTCCAGCCCTTATTCTTAAGATCTGAGTCCCTTACTCTATACTCTTTATGTGCATGACTGCATTCCAACTCATGCTAGTAATACTATTACTAAATTTGCAGATGATACAACAGTGGTGGGACTCATCTCCGGGGGGGGGGATGAGTTCTGCCTATTGAGATGAGGTGGACCAGTTGCTTTCGTGGTGTGGAGACAATAATTTGGTCCTTAACACCAATAAGACCAAGGAGTCTATAGTGGACTATAGAAGGAATAGATCAGACATCTAGCTCTTTCTTATCAATGGAGACCGAGTGGAGCAAGTGGCCAGTTTTAAGTTTCTGAGTGTTATCATAAAAGAGGACCTGACCTGGGGCACTCACAGCAGAGATTATACTACCTGAGACTTCTCAGGAAACAACAATTGAATGGAAAACTACTGGTGACCTTCTACTGCTGCACCATAGAGAGTATTTTAACTTACTGCACCTGTGTATGGTTTGCCAGTTGCACAATGGCAGATAGGACAGCATTCCAGAGGGTCAACATCATTGCCCAGAGGATTATTGGTTACCCTCTCCCCTCCTTGGAAGAGCTTTATAGCTCCCGCTGCCTTAAGAAAGTTCAAAACATTCTTAAAGATCCATCTCACTCTGGGCACCCTTTTTTTGAACTATTAGCATCTGGCAGATGGTACAGGACAATAAAAACAAGGACAAATAGGCTGAAAAACAGCTTCTATCCCAGGGCAGTAACTATATTGAATTCTACTGTATAGTGCAATATAAATGCAATATCAGAGGTTTTTAATTCATTTGTATAGAATGTGAAGGATGTCTCTTTTTATTTTATTTTTATAGTTATAATGTACACTGAAGATGGAATTTAATTTCATTGTATGAGGTGCAATGACAATAAAGCAAAACAAAGCAAAGCAAAGCAAAGCAAAGCAAAGCAAAGCAAAGCAAAGCAAAGCAAAGCAAAGCAAAGCAAAGCAAAGCGAACTAAACTAAACTAAACTAAACTAAACTAAACTAAACTAAACTAAACTAAACTAAACTAAACTAAACATCAAATAGCTTTGTCTATCTATTTATTATTTGTGAGAATTAGAAAGTTTTTTAAAGAACTACAGAGGGATGTACCGTGTTTTCCCCGAAAATAAGACCCTGCCTTACATTTTTTGAACCCTGAAATAAGCGCTTGGCTTTATTGCCATGCACTCAAAAGCCCAATTGGCCTTATTATCAGGGGATGTCTTATTTTGGGGGAAACAGGGTAATATAAAAGAATATGAAGAATATTTTTCAGAGATAGTCTTCTCCATTTTAAGCCTTTTATGTGGCGGACTTTACACTGTTTAATTTATTTACACTTTATAATTAAACAAACTTATTCATCTTTGATATCACCTGAGTATATTTGCAAGAAACAGTAAGCAAACTCTGATGCTCACAGATGCCCTGTGAAACAACATGGTAAAACACAGTAATATGGAGGGCAATCCTGATTATTTTTCTGCTTCATGAAAGCCTTACTGGCTTGATAGAGACAACAACCTAGCTGTGAACTGTAATGAACTTTACCAATCTTATTTGCATTTTGAGAACTTTATTTAAACCAAAGCTTGATCTCCGTCAAATGGGGGATGAATCTGCAAATTTATCAGATTTCCTGATGTTCTCTAGAGAGTGCAGAATTATAATTGCATCTCTCTCCATTTCATGCTGACTAGGGACTCCTGGCACAATATAATTGAAGGGCACTCGGTCAGGGAAGAATGCATACATGTACTCAGATGGGAATAAAGTTTATAGCAAGCTAACTTGTGAGAAGACATACATGGGACTACCTTGTAGGAAGTATAAAAGTCCAATTCATTTAAAAGTTGGATTTAGAAACAGTCCATCTTGAGCTAATTTCTTACGTGAAATGTGTTCCTTTTAAAAATTGTTCATGAAAGGGACGGAGTGCTTACCAGCGCAGAGAACACAACTGTTCTATTCATCCACCGTAAAAGATGAACATAACAGGCAGCTGGTTCATCCCCTTGAAAACTACAAAAGCTAGCTTTGAAGCTGGCATCCCTGAGCATGATGCTGACAGCCATTCATCTGAGCCCCTTGGATCTACTTTGAAGTTTTCTTCTGTCCTCTTTTTAAAAACTCCTTGCAGACAGCCATATAAAAAGAGAAAGCATCATAAAGTGTGCTTTCTGTTTAAATATTTTAACAGCGATGATAATTTTCTCTCCCTTTTATATTTCACATTTGCTTTCTAAATAATATGAGCCTTTTATTCTACAGTTCAAGAATAGAAACATCTTCTCAGGCTGTTGACCAGAGTCTGCTGATGTCTGCATGTTATTTTTGCAGCTAGATAATGACATCATGTAAAATACAAATGTCACATAAATGTTTTAACAATAACCCTATGAAAATGAGATGGGTTGATGCTCAGTGGTTTTAGAAAAAGCAGTTCAAGGGGCAAGCTGGTAAAAGCCCAAATAATCATTAAAAGTGGATCTCCTTAATTCTCTTTTCAAATAAATTATTATTTAAAATTGTATCCTAAGGTTACAATAAATGGAGTACAATATAATGATAATTATAAAAATTGCAGAACATTTTCAATTATTCAATGTAAATAATAATCCGGATACCATCATTACTATACCATCCATTCATGTAGAATTTCCCTACTGTATACAGTCTTCGATAAACTTCGATAAAAAGATCCCTGTCAGTCATAATTCATCAATTACAAGGGACGAGAAGTCATAAGTTAACGATAACTTTGGAATCATGTATGGTTTTAAGTGTGGGCATGATTGCAAGTATACCATAGAAAGAGATTCCTTCAAAAGAATATCAGGGTCAGTCAGTCAAATGTTCTAGATAAGATCACATCAGCGAAATGAATGCATAATTTATACTTGAACAAAGGGTTTTCTCTACACATAGGAAACATTGTAACTGAGAGAATATGGGCATTGTTTTCTTTTCTGTATTTTTTTTATGGCTGAAGCCCAATTTCCCTTGTGAAAATATCAGCAATTCTACATAAAAGAGACAGTGGCTCACTTATAAAGAGATGCCATGATAGTTTCCTTTTTATGAATTAATAAGTTCCATTGAAAATATTTTCTTTTCCTAGCCCGTAAGCTCTCAGGGAAGACTTAGCTAGTTCTTTGCTATTAAAGCAGCCCTGTGTTTTATTATTAAAAGACGGTGAAAATGTAGGATATCATAAATGAATGGTATGTATGAACTTGTGAAGGAAGTCCATACAGGTATTGAGATGTAGGGATGTGGGCACTAAGGGTCTAGTGAGTGCATTTGGATAAGTATATAAAGAAGGGGAAATAACAAAGACAAAGATATCACTGTGCTATACACTGTCAAGCTAGGCAGAAGGTCTGGATGATGCTCTCCCATGTAAGATTTCAGAATTTCAGAGAGAAGAGACATAGGAAAGATGGAATATCTATGGAGATTCTCAGTCATCCAGGTCAGAAGCTTCTTGGATGAGAAGTGAAATGTCTTCAAAGAAAAAAAACAGAGTCCAGTTGCCTCTTGAAAAAGCACCTTTGGGACAAAGATGGGATAATTCAGCTACCCAGACATCTGTTGGAAAGCTATCTCAGGCAAGATTGCATGGTTCCAAAAATTCCTTGTGGTTTTGCTGACTGATTCGTTTTACAAAAGTTTGAAGAAGACATGATGAATTTGCTCTCCTAGATGTGATTCCAGCCAATTGGGAATTGCTAATTGAAGAGATTAAAGCAGAAGTAACTTTGGGAGGAAGTGATTATGTAACACTGAGTTTTCAGATACTGCAGAATCTAATGTACACGCACACTAAATTCAGGTCACCCAATTTCAAAAACAAAGTGCTAGGCAGGATCTCATGGCTAGAAATCTTCAAGTTAAAGTAAGTACAAGAAAGTTGAAAACATTTGCAGTCATAGGCTTCAACCACAGAGATACAATATAGTACCAACAGAAATGCAATATGGTATTGAGATCAAGAAATATCATTGTTCCTCTTTATTCTGTGTTGGAGAGATCATATTTGGAATATCATGTCCTGTTCTGGACAATGAATTTGTCCAGATGATAGCAATAGCAATAGCACTTAGACTTATATACCGCTTCACAGTACTTTACAGCCCTCTCTAAGCGGTTTACAGAGTCAGCATATTGCCCCCAACAACAATCTGTGTCCTCATTTTACCGACCTCGGAAGGATGGATGGCTGAGTCAACCTTAAGCCAGTGAGATTCAATAATAAATATGATATAATATAATATGCAGAGGTGGGTTTCAGCAGGTTCTGACCAGTTCTGGAGAACCGGTAGCAGAAATTTTGAGTAGTTCGGAGATCAGGTAAACACCACCTCTGACTGGCCCCATCCCCATCTATTCTCTGCCACCTGAGTCCCAGCTGATTGGGAGGAAATGGGGATTTTGCAGTAAGCTTCCCCTGGTGCGGGGTGGGAATGGAGATTTTACAGTATCCTTCTCCTGCCACGCCCATCAAGCCATGCCACGCCCACAGAACCGGTAATAAAAAAAAATTGAAACCCACCACTGATAATATGATATCATAAATATGATAATAAAAATTAAAAATTGTTGAAGAATGGTTGAGGGAATTGCATATATTTAGCCTGGAAAAAAGTGGACTGGGGAAATATGATCTCTGTCTTCAAGTATCTTAAGGACTACCATATGTTTCCGTATATAAGATGCCCCCAGTGGTGGCATTCAGCCAGTTCTATCCAGTTTGGACAAACCGGTAGTGGTGGTTGCGGAAGACTCCGCCCACCCACCCGGACGTCATCACATCCTGTTTTTGACGCTCTGCACATGCACGCACGCTCACATTTGCGAACCAGTAGTGAAGGTAAGTGAATACCACCCCTGGATGCCCCCATTATAAGACGTGTTTAACTACATGTTTCATGTAGTTACTTGTAGTAAGCACACTATAAGCTATCACTGTGCAGAAGCCATTTTGTTAGAGTGAGTAATACAACAAGAACAGGAAATGCATCACAGGAACAAGAGAGATGAAACCTAGAGTGGCAATGTGATACAGGAAGCAGCTACAATAGAGAAGAATGATAGAGCTGCATATAAAATAGAGGCTCATCCGGCATGTGCGGCCTTCTCCTCAGCCTCCTGTGTATAAGACGCACCTCAATTTTCAAGTAAATATTTTTAAGAAAAAGTAGCGTCTAATACACGGAAAAATACAGTATCATGTAGAAAATGGGGCAGGGTTGTTTAAGGATGTTTCAGAAGACAGGACAAGAAACAGTGGGTTTAAATTATTCAGAAATAGATGTCAGCTGAACATCAGGGGGAAAAAGTTCCTGACAGCAAAGAGTTGTTACAATGCACAGGTTGCCTCTAAAAGTTATGATTCTAAACAGTAACAGATTGGAGGTCATCTAGTCCAACCCCCTGCTCACGCAGGAGACCTGTACTAGGGATTAGAACCGCTGAACTGCTGACCTTTTTGATTGACAAGCTCAGTGTCTTTAGCCACTGAGCCACCTCATCAGGCTAAATGCTGAATGCGCACAGAGCGCTGTTACCTTTTCACCAAAGTGGTCCCTATTTTTCTACTTGCATTTTTTACGTGCTTTTGAACTGCTAGGTTGGCAGAAGCTGAGACAAGTAACGGAAGCTCACTCCATTATGCGGCGCTAGGGATTCGAACCGTTGAACTGCTGATCTTCTGATCAACAAGCTCAGCATCTTAGCCACTGAGCCACTGCGTCTCCTTCACTGGGTGTCTTTAAAGAACTGGCTGGATGGCCATCTCTTTTGGAAGCAGTAATAGTGGATTCTTGCACTGTGCAGAGAGTAGGACCAGATGCTTCCCAAGGTCCTTGTTCACATGTGCCACCTCGAAATTGGAGTGAAAGAAAAGAGCAGCAGCAGCGGCATGCATTTCATTTGCCAGGTGGAAAAAAGATAATAAAATGTCATAATCTTTATTTTAGTTAAATACAATATGATTTGGCACATCTGCTCAGCATGCCCTTACAAGACTGACATAATTTTGATGAACGGGAAATGGCCTCAGGCAAAGCAGTTTTCCTTTCATTGCCAGTACTTCCCATATAAATTGCCTTTAATGCCCTAATTCTCTCTTTCAGCCCACAAGGATTTGGAGCGGGAGCAGTTGCCAGTTTAATGCAACCTGCTGTGCACTGGAGGAGCCTGAATTTATAATACATCAATTCCCTCATTCCATAGTGGAGCCTCACTGCAGCAGCCTATCATAAGTGTGTTCTTTCAATGGGATGGCTGTTGTGGTTATTATTATAATTACTATTATGCATTAAATGTGTATACTACGGATATCAAACTCACTGTGTCACATGGCCGTCACATGATGTTTCACGATGTTTTTTTCCAGGGGTGAAATCCAGCAGGTTCTGACAAGTTCTGGAGAACCTGTAGCGGAAATTTTGAATAGTTTGGAGAACCGGCAAATGCCACCTCTGACTGGCCCCAGAGTGCGGTGGGAATGGAGATTTTGCAATATCCTTTCCCCAGGAGTGGGAAGGGAATGGGGATTTTACAGTATCCTTCCCCTGGAGTGGGGTGGGAATGGAGATTTTGCAGTATCTTTCCCCTGCTATGCCCACCAAGCCATGCCCACAGAATCAGTAGTAAAAAAAAATGGATTTCACCAGTTTTTTTCCCTTCGCCGAGCTGGGGTGGGCATGGCCTGCATCTGGCCCATGGGCCACCAGTTTGACACCCCTAGTGTATACTATTGAATATTTCCAACCCCCAGTGTCTTTACAACAAAACAAAATACAATGGAAACATCTCCTGCAAGAAAATAAACATATAACACCTCCAAGATAAGAAAAGAGACTTTACAAACTGAGTTCTGAAAAGTCCACCTAAAACTCCACCTAGAACCTAGTTCTACATTTGGGCAAGAAAAAAAAATGCACAGGTACAGTATATGTGGTACCTTGCTCAATAGTAGTAACTGTGAGAGGAATCTTGGAGTCCTAGTGGACAATCATTTAAATATGAGCCAGCAGCGTGCTGCAGCTGCCAAAAAAGCCAACACAGTTCTAGGCTGCATAAACAGAGGGATAGACTCAAGATCATATGAAGTATCAGTATCACTTTATAATGCCTTGGTAAGGCCACCCTTGGAATACTGAATCCAGTTTTGGTCGCCACAATGTAAAAAAGATGTGGAGATTCTAGAAAGAGTGCAGAGAAGAGCAACAAAGATGATTAGAGGACTGGAGGCTAAAACATATGAAGAACGGTTGCAGGAACTGGGACTGGGTATCTCTAATTTAGTGAAAAGAAGGACTAGGGGTGACATGATAGCAATGTTTCAATATCTCAGGGGCTGCCACAAAGAAGAGGGAGTCAAGCTATTCTCCAAAGAATCCGAAAGCAGGACAAGAAGCAATGGGTGGAAACTAATCAAGGAGAGAAGCAACTTAGAACTAAGGAGAAATTTCCTGACAGTTAGAACAATTAATCAGTGAAACAACTTGCCTCCAGAAGTTGTGAATGTTCCAACACTGGAAGTTTTTAAGAAGAGATTGGAGAACCATTTGTCTGAAGTGGTGTAGGGTTTCCTGCCTAAGCAGGGGGTTGGACTAGAAGACCTTCAAGGTCCCTTCCAACTCTTGTTATTCTATTCTAATAACAAAACCTTGTTTAGTAAAAACCAGGGTTGAAATCCAGCAGCTTCTGACAGGTTCTGGAGAATTGGTAGCGGAAATTGTGAGTAGTTCGGAGAACCGGTAGTAAAAATTCTGACTGGCCCTGCCCCCATCTGTTCTTTGCCTCCCAAGTCCCAGCTGATTGGGAGGAAATGGGGATTTTGCAGTTACCTTCCCCTGCCATGCCCTACAAGCCACGCCCACCAAGCAATGCCACGCTCACCAAGCCACACCCACAGAACCGGTAGTAAAAAATTTTGAAACCCACCACTGTCTAGGACTGACCGGTTTGATTACCTTGCAGTCCAAGGGACTCGTAGGAGTCTTCTCCCGCACCATAGTTCAAAGGCCTCAATTCTTTGGTGCTCAGCCTTTCTTATGGTCCAACTTTCACTGCCATTCATTGCAACTGGGAAAATCATAGCCTTGACTGTACACACTTTTGTCAGCAGGGTGATGTCTCTGCTTTTTAGTAAGCTATCACAGCTATTTGCCACAGCTTTCCTCCCCAGGAGCAAGTGTCTTTTAATTTCTTGGCTGCAGTCCCCATCTGCAGTGATAGCAGAGGTCTTTGTAAAACATTTGAAAATATGTCTATAGCTCAAATACCCATTGATTGTATTTTCTTTTTTTACTGAATGTGTTTCCCATGGAAAGAAGTTTTCTCTAGAGGACAGTAGGAGCAAAGTGCAAGTTTGTTTGTATTTTTATAGTTGCCATTTAACTATAAAGCTAATCTCTCTTCGGAGTGGCCAAATTTTATAATCGTAGGACTAGCGGTCCCCAATCCAACTAGACTTGGTCTCTCTTTCTGACAGATCATAGATTAATGGCTGTCAGAAGGTTTCCCAGATCTATTTTTTCACCAAGAGGAACTAACTCTACTTCTGATTTGTCAACACTGCATATAAAGCCGAATTCAGGTGAAAGGTTTTTGGTATAGCTAACAGGCAAGGTGAAGTTGTGTTTTATTACTGCCACCTTCTGATAGTAATAATAATAGCAGTTGCTGGTGTTCAGATAAGGCACGTACTCTGTCAAAGATCCGTCCACAGAATATTAAGCAGATCCAGCACTGTGGGAGAAATGCAAATTTGCTTCCGTGTATATGGGTTGCCCACGCTTTCATTGGTGGAATTAACCATTAGTGAAATTATTTTGGGCTATTTATAACATCGCATTACTAATCATCTACAGCAACCGTACATAACTTTATCAAGCAGAAGACGGATTACTGATTTCATACAGTGCTACAAGGACCCAATTTTTAAATGCTACAAATGCTTTAAAAAAGTAAAAACTGGTCCCAAACTCATAAAAGCTCATATAAAGATACAAAGGGCTTGTGAAATTTGGTGCTCTCATGATTCTTTGGGCCATTAATATTAATATTAAACTTTGGAAGTTAGTGGGTATTGTTAGAACATCAGACCTGCCATCACGTCCCAAACTGCTAAATCCTGTTAAGGCGATAATGTATATCTGTCTTTTTTTTTTTCATCTGGAGAAATGAAAAATCACGTTGTCAGCTGGGCATCCATGGGTGTGGACCCCAAAAACCCAAGTGTGAGCAGCGACTGTGTGATTAAGCCCTGCTCTTATCAAGTGCCAGGGAAATCAGAAGATCCAGGCAGTTCAAATGGGTATAAAGATTTATTTCAAGCTTAAGCTCTCTACAAGAATCTGAACTATTAACAGTCCAAACAAATTGGCGGTAGATAAGAGTCAATTGAATTCAAGGTGGGCTGGACTTTGATCTCTTGTGGGCTTGAAGGGACTCTCGACTGTTGATCCCTCCCTCAGGCTCAGCCTGGTCATCTCCTACAGCCCTGTTTTTAATCCAATTCTTGTAAAAAAAAAAAGGTGGGGTGGAGCATTGATTGCATTGTCACTGTCACTGCTACCTCATGACATATATATAGAAGAGACAGACATCGCAATCTCCGGAACTTAAAATATATTATCCACTTAGCTTTCGTTAGCCTCTACTAACATCGTCAGAGTGTAAAAAACTACAAGTGAAGAGATATTCGCCTTTATGCATCATTGATCAATTTAGCCATTGCGCGCATGATTGGCCCATCCACCTATAATTGGCTCTGTCGTTTTTACTTCAGACATGTTAATCGATGGAGGCTTAGCTCCTGTTGCTTCCTCCCCTATGGCGCACCTCTTGGGCCACCCATCTCCAGAGGATGATGCTGAGCTGTCAGATATTGCTTTAACAGCATTCTCTCTGGCTCCTTCCCACACACCACTGCTCCTCCGCCTCACAGGCACATTTGATATAATAATCAAATTCGTTTGTTGTTTTGCCCACTTATTATCTAAGTGGATAATACATTTTAAGTTCCAGAGATCACAATGTCTGTCTCTTCTTTTACAGCTATACACCTGGAACTTGTATTTTTAAGATAGTTGTGTGTGTGTGTGTGTGTGTGTGTGTGTATGTAGATAGATAGAGATAGATATATAGATATAGATAGATATAGATATAGATATAGATATAGATATAGATATAGATATAGATATAGATATAGATATAGATATAGATATAGATATAGATATAGATATAGATATCAAGAACTGGAGGTCGTCCATGACTTTGTGTAGCTCGGCTCAACTATCTCTGACACTCTCTCTTTAGATACTGAGCTGAATAAATGTATTGGTAAAGCAGCCACCACATTTTCCAGACTTACAAAGAGAGTATGGCTTAATAAGAAGCTGATGGAACATACAAAGATCCCGGTCTATAGAGCCTGCGTCCTGAGCACACTCTTGTACTGCAGTGAGTCTTGGACCTTTTAGGCATGGCAGGAGAGAAAGTTGAACATCTTTCATATGCGCTGTCTCCAACGAATACTTGGCATCACCTGGCAGGACAAAGTTCCAAATAGTGCAGTCTTGGAATGTGCTGGAATTTCTAGCATGTATACACTATTGAAATAACGACGCCTATGCTGGCTTGGGCATGTCGTGAGAATTGCTGGTGGTTGGATTCCGAAAGATCTCCTGTGTGCAGAATTAATGCAGGGAAAGCGCCTCAGAGGGAGACCACAGCTGCGATATAAGGATATCTGCAAGAGGGACCTAGAGGCCCTGGGAATGGACATTAACAACTGGGAAACCTTGACCTCTGATTGTTCAGCTTGGAGGCTAAAGAGGCAGCATGGCCTTCTCCAATTTGAAGAGACATTTGTTCAGCAGGCTGAGGCAAAGAGGCAGTCCTGGAACCAGCAAAATCTGGTGGCTGGGCAGGGGACAGAATGTATCCGCCCTCAGTGTGGAAGGGATTGCCACTCTCGAATTGGCCTTTTTAGTCACACTAGATGCTGTTTTAGGACCTCTTTCCAGAGCACGATACCATAATATTTTGAGACTAAAGGATGCCAATGTTTAGATATAGAGATAGAAATATATATATATATATATATATATATATATATATATATATATATATATATATATAGAGAGAGAGAGAGAGAGAGAGAGAGAGAGAGAGAGAGAGAGAGAGAGAGAGATCTATATCTGTAAGCCACCTAGAATTGTTTGAAATGAGATGGGTAGCAAATAAATTTAATAAATAATAAACATCAGATTTAGAAACTGCCTATCTCACTCACAGAGCAACTCTGGGGGTGGGGGTACAATTAAAAACATACAAACCATATAAATATTATATCTCACTAAGATGCAGTTAAAACAAAAATAGAAAATATAAAGTTAAAAAGGTAGAGGGGAGACATTTCAAGGTGCTAACTGAATTTCAAGGTGACACAGGTTGTGTGTCCATCTTTGACACCAAGCAAGTTGGCAGAGCCAAGAGTGGGTGGGGTCCCACATCACCTCTGTGTGAAAAATATTCCAAAGTGCAGGGGCAACAGCAAAGAAGGAACTCTTCCAGCAATTGAATTTTTTAATTGACAGGGTCTGTAATATACCCTCCCTGCATGATCAGGTGAGACAGGCTGGTCTAATGGGGAGAAAACAATCCTGCAGGTAACCTGGCCCCAGGATTTTTTTTATCCCTGTTACTTAACAAAACTAGCAACTAGAATCAATAAATGAAAAACCAAGGAAGTTAACATACATACTTCTGCTTAAAAGGACACAAGCCTATACCCAGAGGGAGAGAGCAAAATCTACAATGGCTAGTCTCTGAACTGTGAAATCCCTGTGGAATTTATCCTTGCCTTGAACTACCTAAGTCTCCATAATCAGGTTTCTCTCTCATCTTAGAATTTGATCTTTAACATCAGAAGCAAACAACCTCTCAATTCCTGTTGCTTCGCAGATACAAGCAGAAGTTTCTTGCAGGAAACCTGGTATCCTGGAACCAGAATGCTTGATACGATGAGTTGTCTATGTGACCAGCAATTCTTCTCTTAAGCCATACAGGAAAACATAGATTTTGAAGGTATATGTGGATTCTTTTATGGCTCTCTATGACATGTGGGTTGGAATTTGTCCTATAGCTGGATCAGGCCAAGCATAGATGTAGGTTCTACTGATCGAATTATAGATTGCTGATATTCACTCAGAAGATATTCTTTGTAGGGGAATTTACAAGGGGGGGGTATTTTTAATAAAAATTGAAAACTTACTCATCTGTACAAATCTTCTCTTGATTTTGTTGGTGCCTAAAACAATAATTTGATTAAGTTTATTTTGTTTGATGTTTTCAAACAAATGTTTATACTTTATTATATTCATTACAACTGTTATCATAAACTTGTCTGTTTTTTTAAAAAAAGAAAGGTGTAAACACTCTAAATTCATACATAAATAGAGCAATTATATTAAAATGATATCAGCAGTGAAAACACCAACAGTACAGGGGAAAGAGGTGTGAATTTCAGCAAAATAAACACTGAAACCAAAGGAAATATAGATTATAATTCACATAACACACAAAACCATAAATTAACCATCCTCATTTTAACCTAGAATGTTGTATGAACTATATACACTGGAAGTTGGTTTATGGTTCAGTATCTTTCAGGAATAGAACATTTCAATAATCCAGAAAATTAGGCTGAGTAGTTAAAATCAAATCTGCTAATTGTGGACACACATATCATCCGAACACAACCATTATAACAAAATCAGGATATTGGAATAGAAAAGCTTGCCCAGTCTATTTTGAAGTTGTGTTTACCTCTTAAACACAAAGATTCATTTACCTAACAGCAGGAAAGGTTGAGAATCAGATACAGGACAACATGTAGCATCTACCTCTGTCTGTAACCTTTTGTCTAGCATCTCATAAGTGCATAGAGATTATACAGTTTCCTGTGTTATTTAGTTATCATCCTGATATTTATGTTTCAATTTTTTTTAATATACCCATGATTAGGGGTGAAATCCAGCAGTTTCTGACAGGTTCTGGAGAACCAGTAGCAGAAATTTTGAGTAGTTTGGAGAACTGGCAAATACCACCTTCTGGCTGGCCCCAGAGTGGGGTGGGAATGGAGATTTTGCAATATCTTTCCCCCTGGAGTGGGGTGGGAATGGAGATTTTGCAGTATCCTTCCCCTGGAGTGGGGTGGGAGTGGAGATTTTGCAGTATCCTTCTCTTGCCACACCCACCAAACCATGCCCACCAAGCCACATCATGCCCACAGAACCGGTAGTAAAAAAAATTGGATTTCACCACTGCCCATGATGCAGAGAGATCTGACTCTTTCATGGCTCTTCAGAATCTTCTGCCCAAGTTTTCCTTTCCCTCCCAATGTCCATCGTATTTCATTTTGGCTTACTCAGAATTAAGTCACTCATTCTCACCTCTTTGCTTCTATTTTCCTTCAAAAATCAGTCATGAAATTCCCAGTTGAAGGATTCTATTCAAGATCCATCCGTTCACACTTGTGATGTTCCCCCTCTAAACTCGTCATGCTGCCATTGTCAGATATTCACTTAATTACCTGGTGAGTTTCCTGATGTCTTGTGTTATGTGTACAATAGACAACAGATGTCTTACTGAGTGGGGGAGCACACTGGGGCAAAAGGGTTTGTTGTTTGTCAATCTCAGGAAAAAAGAATGTGGAGGGGGGGATTTTGTGGACTGGGTAAACACTAAACAATTCAGAAATTCATTTCCAGCTCCTCAGGGGTCCCAATATTCTATTTTATGAGAGGTAGTATCAGCACATTGATAGGTGTGAGTTTTATGAATGCTAGCTTACTAAAAGAAGTTTAGGTAAGAAACACTGCCTTTTTTGTAAGAAGATAAGAAAAGTAGGTAATCTTAGATCAAACCTGAGTGGAGGAAAAAAATATTTTACCAGCTTGGACATCAGCAAGGACGAGTATTTAGTTGGTACACTCAACAAGCATCCAGTATTTTATGCCCTCTGAACTTCATGAAAAATAACATGGGAATATCAGAATAGCTTAAAAGGCAACAGTTACCACATTAGTGTTGAACCTAATGGCTAAGATTTAATTGTGGCATGAGCCAGCGGAAATGGCCTTCAGAAAGGGGCCTAAATCTGAACCTGAATTCTACTTTAGACTGTAGATATTTTCTTCTGTTGTCTGTTCTGTTGTTATCTCTACTTGTTGTTTGGTTCTTCAGGGATAACTGGATTTTTCCACCGGAATACTTGACGCACAGGCTGGTACACATTTTAGTCTCCAGCTTTGTTCTCAGTGTGCTATCCCCTATGGGAGAGGTATGCTATCCCTCAAAACTGACTACCTTTGATTAAATTTAAGCTTGTCTTCCAGCTGGAACTCTTTCAGGTTAACCGTCCCTAATCATTTTGGACAGGAACCATCTGTTAAATCTCTTGGTTCCCAAGGAACAGAACAGAGCAGAACAGTAAGATTGAAGAATAATGTTGTGGGTGAGGTGTTTCATGAGGACATGAAACTACACCATGATGACTAATTGGCCACATGTTAGTAGAAAGGTAGAGAGCGGTACTGAATCTCTAATCAGTGATTCTCTAGGATCCAACTCATAAGGAAGGTTTGAACTGTGAATCTGGAATAGTCTCTTTTTCTCTCTGAATTTCTCAGAGGTGTTATATGTCAGTCATTTAATGCTAATTAGATCCTCTTCAACAACAAAATATAATAAATTGACATTTGCTCCAGCCTGAAAAGTACATAAACAAATTCTAAGATGAAGGAGCTTGCAGAGAGGGCTAAACTGACAGCCTTGATTACAGAAAAGATACTATTTAAGTTTAATGCCGATTGGAAAGGCCTTTTGGACTTTTTGCACAAAATAGAAAAAAAAATGAAATTATGATATTATGATTTTATGATTAAAAAAATAGTACAAGACAAGAAAAAAAATGAAAATTATGTTGTAACCATAGAGTAAGAGTTTAGTTGAAACTGATATTAGGAGCTCTGTTCAACTCTGTTATTGTAAAGGTGTCATTGGGGTGGGGGTGAAATAGGTTCTAGAGTTAGTGTATATAAATAGCCTTAATTTATGTCCATAATTGAGCCTGGCAATTTTCAGAAACCAGAGATTAACGCTGGTTTCTGGCAAAATCATTGTAAATCGCAGTCATGTGACTTTGGGCCACTGCAAATGGCTGTAAATGGAAGCTGATTGTACCCAGAATTGGGGGGTGGGAGAGGGGGGCAATGTCAGAACATTTAATCCAGGTCGTAAATCCCTTTTTGAGGCTTCTTCTAACTTCAAATAGTTGCTAAGCAAACAGTCGTAAATCAAGTACTATTTGGATAATGTTTTGGTCTAGATTTCTTTATGAATTGTAATCCTTCACTGAAATCTATTTAGATTTATTTATTTATTTTCTATCTTTCATCTATGCATTTGCCCAGCATCCGTTGTCACAATCTTCTTTTCATATAGGTCCTCATATACGTCCCATGAACTGATCCTACCATGTATTTGAAATAAAGAATTAAAATGGCACTTCTAAAATCCAGATATATTTACTACATCCAAGAATGTAGCTGAAATGGCCACAGCTGTGTACAGTAGGAGAAATTTTGGCTTTGGTTTCCTTCCAGGATTTTTCCTTCTTGATTTATATGGATTAAACTATTCTTGTCTCTGCACAGTAACTCTCTCACATCAGTGTAAATCAGGAGTAAGCAGCCTCGTCTTTCATTTAGGCCAATATCCTGTCTCTAAGAGCAAGCATTTGGGGATGCCCTGAAAGGAATACAAAACACCCCAGAATGAAATATCCCTGTTCCTGGCATATTGTACTTTTCCATCCCTGGAAAGACTGTGATTTTGCCAACAAGAGCTGCTTCCTGTTTCTTTCTTATTCAAACCCCAAAGAAGCGGCTAGCTGATGTTTTTTTTCCCCTTGCCATAATGCTGCTTCTGTTCCTTATTTCTATTAAAATCACAACTTCATGTTCTGTAGAGAGGCACTCTAGAGTGACATGAGGAGATGAGAGGTTGATAATTGTATTCAGAGACCTTCCTTTAATTTCACTTAAAAGCAGTCATTGAATAGTTGTGGAACAAAACAGTCAGAGGAAAGGATGATGTTGCCATCATTCATCTCTGTTCTGCCCCAGCTACGGACCCCAAAGAACACAGCACACACAAAGTTTGTACAAAACTTAAATTTACTAAAATAACTCAGTTTTTTCCAAACAAAGGCTGTTAATAAACTTCCTTAACAGCCTACAAGAAAACAAAGATAAAGTAATCACAATCTTACTAAGGTTGGCAGAAAGCCCAGAAACAATTCATGGAGATCCAGACGCGAAGGAGAATGAACTTAAGTTGTTCCCTACAACTTGCTTCAGTCGGTGTTCGTCCTTAAATAGGCTAAGGGAGTGGCCAATTAGCCTCAAGCCTTACTCTCGAGGAGACCTCCTCCTGAGGAGCCACTCCTGCCTTTTGGCAGCTCTGTGCGCCCGTGCATCGAGAAGAGGCTCCTCCTCTTCGTCCTCTTCACTTAAAGGATCTTCTGGAAGTTCTGAAGGCCCTGGCTGAATCCCTGCCTCTGGCACCACATCTTCTCCAGCCTCCTCATTGTCTGACTCGGGTGCCAGCTGCACAGGCTGCTGGCGCAACACCACACCAGCCTCCTCGCTGTCAGAATCAGCTACAATCCGCACAGGCCACTGACGGGCCACAACAATCTCCTGCAGCTATGCTGGACTGCAACTTCTGTCTCCTTCAGCTTTAGAGAACTGAAGTTGGAGTCCAAATTATCTAGACAGGAACAGATCAGAGGTGTCATCCTTTCCCTGTGGCCATCTTCTTCCATTCAAATTAAACTCCAGTTCAAAAACTATACTATAATTGCTCCACCAGTAAAAAAAAAATAATATTTGTATCTCCCTTGAATAAAACCTTTTCCTTTATTGATGCTGTTGTGATGCAGGTTTCTCTCCCATTTGGGAAATAACAGCTATTAAAGGTGTAAAATATTATATTGAGTGGTGGGGGAGGAGTCGTCAATCCTTTGGGTAAAGCAGACTGATTTAAAACAGTCCCTCCAGCTATGTTGTAATGACAATTTCCAGAATTTCATACTTTCCCTAAATGTCAATTTAAAGAACAGTTTATTGCCTTGCTGATCTCTAGTGCTACTACAATATTAATAATAATAACAAAATCTGGGCATTGACATAATTTCTATCTGTCAACTAAAAAAAGACCACACTGCTTGGATCTGATATATAGTATATTATGTCAATACATTACGACATCCGGATTCCCAAGGATGGAAAGCCAACATCAGCTGAAGAACTGACAGTTGTGATTTCATATTTTTGTGTCTATAATAAACAATAGCTGGCTATTCAAAGTGATGATTCAAAGTACCAATTGTGCAAAGAGGTGGAAGAAACAGTAGATCGTATACTCACGGAAGAAGATTGCAGAAACTGATGATAAACAATGATATAATACAATTTGTCAAAATGATTCCAATAGTAATAGGTACCTTGGGTGAATTCCGAAAACATCTGGAGCACCAGCTGAACACCATTGGTTTAATAAATTCACCATCAGTCAATTGCAAAAGGTAGATTTACTGGAAACAGCTTCCGTCCTGCAATGATATCTGTAACACCGTCAAACATCCAGATCTGCCTATCCCAGGTCCTTGGTAAGGACACAATAGGCAGACAAAAATGCCAAACCCAGTCTGAACATCTAGATGACTATGCTATTATTGTTATAATTGTTGTTGTTGCTACTAATAATAATAATAATAATAATAATAATAATAATAATAATAATATAATAATAATAATAATATCAATGCTACTTTTTCCATAAAGTATCCCTCAATGTATCTCATTTAATTCTGAATATTTAAAACAAAACTATTGCTTAGAACATCAAGATGGCTTAAAGGCTTCTGGTAGTCATGTCCAGATTGATTGACCGATTGATTGATTGATTGATTGATTGATTGATTGATTGATTTCCCACTTTTCTCATCTACAACTCAAGGCAGGTAGCATACATAATATTCCTTCCTCCTCCAATAGCAACCCTGTGGGCTCAGAGGGAGAGCAATTGACCCATTATGTAAAACGGAGTAGGGTTAGAATCAGAGGTGGGTTCTATTTACCTTTACTACTGGTTTACAGCGGGGCCACGCATGTGCGCTCGCTTCACTCGCGCATGCGCAGAAGTGTTTTGGTGAAGTCGGGGTCGGTGGGCGGGGCCTCCCACCGGTTTTACTACCAGTTCTATAGAACCGGTGCAAACTGGGGGGCAACCCACTACTGGTTAGAATTTGATGTATGTTTTATCCTGTGTTATAATTTTAGTCCAACTACATTGCCAAGGCACTTCGCTTCAGACGTTATGAATATTTGGACGTGGATATTTGTTGACATTGATTTTCTATGTCATCAATTTGCCAAAGGCTCCAGAATATTTTAAAATGAACTTCCTTCTGTATAGTTCTTAATTATTCACTACCCTCCACCAGTTGAGTAGAGCGACCTAGAATAAAAGTGTAAAAGAATCCAATTTTCAAGCATAAATTAAAGTAGTTTAAAGATTCAGGGAATTAATGTTATTTAAAGGTTGATCTCTATGAAAAATCTTCAAAATGTGCATTCCTTTGGGTTTCCACTGTAAAAATAACAGATGAATGTTATTAAATAAGGAAAATGCAAGCAGAATACCAAGGTCCTTTTTCAAGGGCTGTTACTCCTTGCTTTTATGAATATTTTAGATTTGACCTTTGCGGGACTAAGTAAATGGAGATTATTTTTATAAAAAACTCTAAGCTCTCATTTGTGTTGGGAGTATTATATATGCTGCCTTTAGTAACTTATAAAGTAATAAAGGTGTAATAATATATCTTTATTACTTTATTACTATAATAAAGTAATAAAACATATAACAAACAAATAAATAAAACCTTTGGAGACAAACCTTTTTCTTGGCAACAATGCAGTATGGAGGTGGTTGGCCATTGTTATCTTCTTAAATATCAGCCAGATTATTTTCCAGTCTTGTGTGTGGCTGCTTCAGACACTTCTCCCAGCTGACTCTACAGGAACGGATGGGTTTCCAAAGCAGCGGCATCAACTTAGAAAAAGATATGGCTGGCTTTAACAATTTGGGGAAAAACACCACAAAAGTGTTTTGTACGCTTCATGTTTTAAAGTATTTATTTTGGACGCTTTGCATAGCAATGGTGTACAGTACTTGAAATCAGTTACTAGCTTATTCATTATTACATTAATAATTCCGATGGGTAACACTGAGGATTCTGCCAAAATCTGCATCTTTCCTATTCTACATCAAGATGGCCTAAATTTTAACTTCAACCCTTGATCCTTTAAGCCTACCAGCATGTCCATGGAAGCTCAGCTTTAAAAATGGTTAGATTCCAAATGGCAATTGCAAATGATAGTGTTGAAAAAAACATCCGTGTCCATGAGAACCACTTCAGAATATTGTAGTCAGTTTGGTTATCATATGTCTATGACTAAGAAGAGTGAAGAGGGTTTCTTTATAGCAATATCTGCTCAAAGTCTGCATCTTCATACAGAAAGTTTAATATTCCAAGTAGTAGGGTTCACACAGTGGCTTCAAAAATTTTAGCAAGGGCTTCTCTGCCCGGTTGCTGAGTGGGCATGGCCATGGTGGGCATGGTCTAGTCGGCCTCCTGCACCATGGCAGGAGGGTCTTTTTGCCCTCCCCGGGTTCTGGTAGGCCCGTTTTCCCCCCTCCCCCAGCCTCTGCACCAGTGGTGAGTTTCAAAAATTTTTACTACCAATTCTGTGGGTATTGCTTGGTGAGTGTGGCATGGCTTGGTGGGTGTGGCAGGGGAAGGATACTGTTAATTTCTATTCCCACCCCACTCCAGGGGAAGGTTACTGCAAAATCCTCATTTCCTCCCAATCAGCTGGGACTTGAGAGGCAGAGAATAGATGGGGGCAGGGCCAGTCAGAATTTTTACTATTGGTTCTCTGAATTACTCAAAATTTCCGCTACTGGTTCTCCAGAACTGGTCAGAACCTGCTGAAACCCACCTCTGCTCTGCATGCGCCCTGCACTTATCTGCATCCAAAACGGGCAAGCTAGGAGTGGGATTTGGGGGTTCTATGAACTGCATAGAATCTTAGCTAGAGGTTCTTCTGAACCCCTGCAAACTCCCAGCAGCCCACTCTGCACTTATGCTCAAAATATATATCAGAAATAAACTCGCATTATGAAGCAATGATAAGCATTTAGTGACTTTCATGTCTGCCTGAGTGTGGGTGTGGGTTGTATGCCTGTATATGTGTATACAGACACATACATATATAATGTGAAATTTTCATTCCTAATGAGTATTGATGGCAGGTGAGTATCTATAATACATTTAGAAATAGATAGATGGATGTACAGATGAGAGCAAAGTTTTTTTTTAACATACGCAAAATCCCACAACAACTTGGACCATTTATTCCCCAAATCCTGGAGGATTACAGGATTACCAAAACTTCACTTCTTGGATAGATTAAATGTAAAACAAGTAAATTAATCTTGCTCTGAGATCTCATTTGAGAAAGCTGAAACCCTAAGATCTGTCAGTGTTTTCTGATGTTAATAATTTGAATCTTGCATGATTCAGTGAATCCATAAGATTATGGCCATTTTTTTTTAGTGTTTTTGAATTATCTGCATTATAACCCTGTTAGGAAATGGTCATTGCCTAACTAATTGGCCAGGTAATATATAAGCCAACATTATATATTTATAGTATGAATATGTATAATATAGCTTTAAGAGTATTGCTGAGGCATTCTGCATCCTGATTGAATGAACTCTGTAGCAACTGTATTTTCGGAGAACTTGATTGTGGTCAGTGTGGACATTACATCATATTTTTATCTGCTATGTTGTAGATATCTTTGATCTCTTTACATGGTCAATTTGATCATGGTTTATTTATTACTGCTTTTATGAACTGTTTTTATATTGTTCCTGAATGATTCATGTATTGTTATACAAACCGGTAAGAAGTTTTGTATCTCTGGATTGATTATGCATGGCTAAGACTTAGATTGGTAAAAGACTATGAATTTGCTTTGCTCTATAAGTAAACTACTTTAAAAACCAGTTTGTATGCAGTTTATTCACAATTACTCTCAGCACCATTTCCATGCGCAAAACTCTACGCTCTGCTTCATAACTGTTCCTGGTTATCTCACAACTATATCCTTAACAAACCCAATGAGAGGAGAGTCTGGCCAAAGGTAAGCAAGGCTGAGTATTGTAATTCAGCAGCATTTGAAGAGCCATAGCTTCCCCTGCACCATTACTGCTTTTAAAAAAAATATTATTAACACACAGATGTAGAAGGAGTGACAGAACCTGGGGGGCAGAGTTAAAAGAGAGATCATCCTAGAATCCCTATGTAGCCACAAGCAAATTAAGTTCAACCTTCCTTGAATTCTGTTGACCATCATCTAATCCCAAGCAGGTGCTAAAGTTACTTGAGAAGCTTTCTGTACATACACATGGTTAGCATTAAATCAGTTTAATTTGACATTTACATTTAGTGCCCGACAATACAATTGTAATAATCTCAGTTATTAATGGGAGTATCAGAACAATAAGGAACTATGATCAGAAAAACTGTGTTCTAAGTTGTGGTGATTAGAATAGTATATTTTACTAGTGCTCCAATTTGAGCAGAGGGACCTGATTTCAAAATGTCTTCCAAGGGAGAAATACATTTAACTAAAAAATATCTCATGGTGGGAGTACATGGATTTCTTTTGGGTTGGAGGCAGGTGCCGAAGTGCTGCAAACAATTTGTCTTTCATTGCACAGGGAAGTTTCAGGTATCCCAGGAGGTTTCAGAGTGATGAAAAGATATATAATAGAAAACATGATTATCAGTAGGAGCATATTCAGTATCTCCTATAATAACATAAGCTCAAAAAGAACTGCCAAGAAAAACATAACATCTCAAGCACTCTGATAACAACTTAGAAAATCAAAAATGTATGTAGCAAGAGAAGAAAACTTTTGAAAAATTGAAAAACCAATTTCAGCACCACATTAAAATTCTCTTCCTAACTTTATGTAGGACATAAAGTTTCGTAACAGTCCAAAGCCAGAATTATGTAATGTCTTCTTTTGTTTCTCAAGCCAGTATAGGTTAATATATAGAAGCCATAAGAAATGTGCACAAATCTAAGAGAAAAAAAATAATTTTCATGTACCAGTACAAACGTCATACTTTTTAGATATAAAGAATGAAGGAGCAAGACAACAAGAGTTAAAATGCATTTTATTCTTAGCCAGATTTCAATTATTTATTAAATCAGTCTTGTGAAAAATTTAAACCCATTTCTTCTGTGATTAAAAGGGAAACATCAGAGTGCTGTTGCCCATAATGGACAATCTTCATGCCTGGGTCACAGGTGGACTCTTCCATGCTTGATTTATTTTATTGCCCAAAAGAGTAGAAAGAATTGAAAGCAGGGATGTTGTAAATAGTTTATTAGAAGCCTAGAATTTAAGGAAAACAAACTCTAAATTGAAATTTTGACCTTAAAATTCATCACCCCTAACTTTAGTTTAGTTTTAGTCACCGGGTAAGTTTGTCAGGATCAAATTTCTTCAGATCTGCTATATATTTGCAGAATTGCCACAAAAAAAAAAAAAAAAAAAAAAGAGAGAGCTGCATGCATTGGTTTTGCATTGCAATAATAAATTATTCAGAATTCCACATACAATTGGTCAGTCTTCTCAAAAACCATCTCTCATGTAATTCAGTTTTGTTCTTAAAACACAGTGCTATAATAACACCACTCTACCCCAAAACCTTCTCAGTCCAGAAACAAAAAACAAAGACATTAAATGAATTAGTATGTTGTTGTTTTTCTCAGCAAAGCTCCCGTATTGGCTCAAATCCTGGATAAGAAGAGGCTGGTTGTTTGTGACTATTTTTCTTGGTGGTGATGTCTGTGTGTGTTGCAGAATGTTTCTCTTTGGTTCTACAGATCCATTAAGTCTAGCCACAGTTCAATATATCCAGCGGTTTGCTTTTTTTCCATAAACATCATCAGGAAATTGATTATGATTGCTCAATGGGTTTTGCCATTATCTCAGCAGCAGCCTGAGTTCTTGAGTGGGGAGCAGAGGAGAACAAATATTATTTGGCCGCTAGATGTAATCCATCAGTTGCTCATCCACTAACTAAATTATGAAATTAAGCTGGCTGAAAGACAATCTGAGGGCGCAAAAATAAGCATTTATAGAAAACACTAGACGTGTAGGAAATTTAAGGTAAAGTTAAGGTAAAACTGTTTGATTCAGCCACTGGACATCCCATGCTACTTTCCTGGCAACAAGCCAGAAATGATTTTCATTGTTTTCATCTGGAAATTGGTTCAGTATCCCAGTACATGGGCTAAAAATATTATGCTGGGCTTTTATAAAAATATTAGACAAGTATTACAAAGTAAGTTGGCCAGGTGATGCCATTTGCTGAAACAAAGGAAGAATGAGTATCTTAAAAATGCATTTCGAGCAGATTGGGATTGGAAAGGGCTCTTCACAGTGCCAAGCCAAAGCTCTTATAGCTCACCCCATCCGCCATCTTGAACTCAACCCAGATTTTTTTTCTGTGGAAGAATTTGTGAGGAAAGACAGATGATTTTAAGTGGAGGATGCCATAATAAGAACCCTTTTTATAAATATGGCAGAGCATTGGCACAACAGAAACATTTTCAAGTTTCTGTTTGTTGGCAAATTTGTCCACATAAACAACATAGAATTTTGTAAACATTTGTGAATGAGACAGAGCAGGTTATAATAACATTTTTTAAAAAAACAGTTAAACTCTCTTTCAGGTACTTGTTTTGCAGCCAGAAAATGAAATCGTTTAAGAAGCAGTACTTTCTACTCTCCATCCTGGGTGTGGGGGGAAAATGAAAATAACCTGGAAAGTTCAAAATCTTTGGATATTTTCAAGATGATATTACACATTTATATATTTTCTCCATCTGCAAATTAAATAAAAGAGATACACAAATATAATACAAATAGTGAAGAAGAATATAATTTTCTGCTTCCAGTATCACAGTAGTAATGTTTACAAATAAAAAGTTAAAGTAGCACACACTTTCCACAGAATGAATCCTAGGGCATATTGCAGAACCCACTTCTGTGTAAACATATCTAGAATTGACTCCTTAATATGTTCTTAGGAAAGTGAAAATTGGTTTTAAAATACATAGAAGTTTTCCTTGTTTTAGAATAGAATAGAGTAGAGTAGAGTAGAGTAGAGTAGAGTAGAGTAGAGTAGAGTAGAGTAGAATGAATAGAATAGAATAGAATAGAATAGAATAGAATAGAATAGAATAGAATAGAATAGAATAGAATTTTTATTGACCAAGTGTGATTGGACATACAAGGAATTTGTCTTGGTGCATATGTTCTCAGTGTACATAAAATAAAAGATACGTGAATTCACATGTGCCCATATCTTTTTAAGATGGTTTTATGAATGAAAAACAGTGGTTTAAGAAAAAACTCAGAGCAATTAAAAAAGAAAAAGAATGTGTTTTAAGAAACCACTGGCTATTTCTTGGACCATTAAGTATCTTCTTCTCCCATCTCTCATGTATGCAAAGTCTGTCTCTCATTAACAAGCTGAACACTGCCATCGAGACATGACAGCATCTGGCGCTGAATCTGCGAATACTGTAGAATTATTCATTGCCATGGTTACAAGTGCTGGAAATACTCCCCTCTGCTATTAGTGTAAACACAGATCCTTTCAAGACAGACTGAAAATCAGAGCACTTTAAACAATTAATGAAAATTATACATTGTCTAGGAGTGAAATTCACACACATTGGAGCTGCACAGCTTTCCAGGAAGAAAGAGAGACGATACACAGAAACTCATTCAGGATGAAAGCAAATCAAGATTTTTGGAAGATCAATATCCGATTAACAGAAGAGACACTAACGTGGTAATTTACTGTGATGCAGAAATAAAACAAAAAACAAACAACCCTTCCCCTCCCCAAGCAAAACAAAAATAGCAGTAAAACAGATACCCCTGCCATTTTTTTTTTTTTTGGACTTAAATTTTCAGGAAGGGAAATGAATTGACAACCATCAGGAACAATCTAAGGTTGCATTTAGACGTCACACTAAACCACACTATTGCTCAGTTACAAATTTACATTATGGTGTTGTTTGGATTGGGCCAAGCACAAATGGCTTATAGCAGCGGCCCCCAACCTTTTGGGCACTAGTGACTGGTTCCATGGAGAGAAGTTTTTCCGTGAACCGCATCCTGCCTACATCCTGCGGATGGAGCTTCACTTGTCTGCATGGCCCAGTTTTCTGACATGCCATAGCCCGGTGCCGGTCCACAGATTGGGGTTGGGAACCCCTGACTTATAGAACATAGATGGAGCCTCTTTGGTTTTTCAGCAATAAATCAGATATGGAAGCATAAAATATCTATGTCTTTCCCCTGCACTACCCTTTCCTAAATCCCTGATTCACATGACTTGGCAAGCAAATGGATGGGGCCATTTATATCTTGTTAGCTGCAAATTAACAATACATCCTAGCATAATGTATGAATAGGAGGTGGATTTTTCTCCAACATATCTTAGCAGAAGGAGTAACTGCAGATTCAATTATTAGCCTAACCCTGCTCCCCCAATACTTGTCACTTAAATGGAAATTTCTAATACAGTCTGGTGTATAGATCTTGGCTCTGTTTTTTAAGGGATAGGGAATCATATGGAATTGTTGATCATTATTTATGGCAACCTGACATTGGGTTAGACTATTACAGTGTTTCCCAACCTTGGCAACTTTAAGAGCTGTGGATGTCACATGGCTGGCTGAGAAATTCTGGGAGTTGAATTCCACATCTCTTAAAAGTTACCAAGGTTGGGAAACTCAGAACTATTGGCTCATGTCTTATTAGAGTTCTTTCTTTTGTCTGCCTTCTTCTCAGACCTTGTCCTCCCAATGCCTGCTTTCCTAACAACACTTTCACCCTCACCAGGCATGATTCTCCCTGCAAACCATGTCCTGCAGGATCTCAAATTAATCTCAGCACGGCCAAATGAGATTGCACCCTGCCAGCTTGCCCTTAGTCAAAGTCAACTCATTTTGACATCAACACAATTTTTATTTCTCACCTGAATGGTAACAGTTACTTTGAGGAAAGATTAAAAGTTAAACTGGATAAGTTAAGCATGCCTTATGGAAGCTGATAATGCTTCTTGACTCTTTGAACCATAGCCCAAAGTCATTATATGGATGATTAAACATGATTGAATTGGGGGGGGAGGATTCCACAGTATAGGCAATTCTTCCCTTAGAGAAAATCCTGTCTGAAACTGAGATCTTCCAACATGTAAACTGTTACACATTGTCTAGATATGTACACCATGCTAATGGGCTCTATTTCCTCTTGGTTTGGCCATTTGTAAACCATGTTTTATTGCTTAGTGTAAAATGGACCACTGCAGCTTTTGCAAGAAAACAGCATTAAAACAAATTATGATTTAAAGATGTGTAAACCCAGATGGCAAGTCAGAGCAGGCAGAAAGGCCTCAGAAAGAAGGAACTATTAGAAAGAAAAGAAATAAGTTGTGAAGATATGATGCAGGGGAAAGCAGAATTCTTCCAGGTTTGTATGACATGAACTGGCTGGGTTAAAGCTGATGAAATCTAGGAGAGAGTGTGCCTTCTATTTTCCATCTCTTAATCAAATCACCATCTTGGAAAAAACCAAATGTGACAAGATAAAGTTGAAATCAAATCCTCAAAAGAAAAGCTCGTTAAAAAAATCTGCTGCCATCTGGAAAGCAGTAAGAGACATAGATTGGAAGAAATTAACCTTCCCAAGGGACACACCAAGATGTTAGCAGCTGTCCTAACATGAACAGTTGTGCAGACTCCTGATACCTATATATTCCCAAGGGGTTTGTGAGCAGCAATGTGGATTAATTTTGAATGTATTGTGGTAGCAGGTGACTCCCCAAACTGAATGCTGTTACTAGTTTAATTAGAATGATAGAACTACTTTTTTGTGCTTTGATGAACATTGCTCATCTTTAAGTTGCCCATTAGTGAAGGGGGCTGGGAGCAGGTGGAAGTACGGTATTTCGCCGAAATTAAGACCCTGTCTTATATTTTTTTGAACCCTGAAATAAGTGCTTGGTCTTATTGCCATGCACTCAAAAGCCCAATTGGGCTTATTATCAGGGGATGTCTTATTTTGGGGGAAACTTGGTAGAAGGAAGGGAATACAAATGGATCTCACCTTGGAAAGGCTGGAAATGGGCCAGTATCTTTCTAGTGCATTTTGCATTAAAAAAAAACCCTTTGCATTTTTTTGCAGTGACATGGGAACTCTTTTATATCGCTGCTTCTTTCAGGGAATGGTCGCTTAATCTTGTTTTGTTGTCAGATGACCATCAAATGTTGCATGGCCAGTTGATCAATCCTTGGAAGAAAAACTGCAGGACACTGGGGATCCCCTGAGCCATTGTAAGCAAGCTATTGCAATGTTTAGCCTTTTTAAAAGCCTCATGCTTGCTTGCTTGCAATGGCTCAGGGGTTCTCCAGTGTTTTATAGTATTGGACATTGATACCGGGTTGCTTCTGAAATGTAATTCCCTCTTTTTCTACAATCCACTTTTGCACATAACTAAACAAGTTGCAGGTTTACTTTTTGGGCCCATGAATAAGGAATCTAATCTGCAGTGCAAAGATAGACAACTACATTTCTTAGTGATTTGTGCAAACTAAGGAAGGTGAACCACACTGTCTTGTGGATAAATGTGTTACCAGTGGTGGGTTCCTCCCGGTTCGGTCCGGTCCGGTTCGGCCGAGCCGGTAGCAGTGACGATATGATGTCACCGAACCGGTTCTCCCCACCCCCCCCACCCCCGCACGTTATTCTTACCTTTTATTTGGTCCCACCCTCAATCTATTGCTGCCTCCTGAGTCCCAGCTGATGACTAGAAGGAAAAAAACTGTTTAAACTCTTGCCGCGGGGCTTCAAAGGGCCGTCCTACAGCTGATCAGTGTTAAAAGCAAACAAATTAGTCGGGTTGTAAGTTCGAGGACTGGTCGTAAGTGCGAGGACCTTCCAGAAATGACTCTGACCAGCTAGCCACGCCCACCTAGTCACATGACCTTCAAGCCACACCCACAAAATAAGCCACACCCACAGAACCGGTAGTAAAAAAATTTAGAACCCACCCCTGTGTGTTACCCACTTCTAGATACCGGAGGCAGTTGCATTGGGAGACATGTAGAATCATAGGCAATTTCATTTATGAGAAAAGTGATTACAAAGGAAGGGCAGTGGCTCCACAACCTGATGACTCTGACTATTTGAACTTCTATGGCTGCATCGGTGTGATGCAAACTGGATGAATGAGGTGCACCCCCCTTAAAAACCAGCTCAAGCAGCTGGTGACACTTCAACCAATGTTTCCTTATGAAAGGTTTAATGGGAGACCTTAGGGAAACTATTTTGCAGGATTCTAGTGCTTCTTGTCAGCCAAAATAGGGCTGCTGAACTCCTGTTTGATACCTAGGTTACTGGCTTGTAGTCTCCAACATCTTGTTTCTTCTATATCTATAGGTTTCTGCAGTTTCAGACTGGACACCCACAGTTCTTTTAGTTTGGCTATCTGCTTTGAGTATTAATTTGAGCAGGAAGGTGAGGCATACATCAAATTCAAGAATTAAATGCTCCTAGAATAATTTGCAGAGCATGCATGCCAGTGCTGAAATGCAGCCGGTTCTATCCGGCTCAGGCGAACCGGTAGTGCCGGCAGCAGGAGGCTCCACCCACCAGCCCAGACATCATTACGTCCATTTTTTGATGCTCTGTGCGTGCGCAGATCCTGCGCATGCGCAGAGGTGTCGCACATGAGCAAAGCGAGCACGCACGCATGTGTGCTCCCATTTGCAAACTGGTAGCGAAGGTAAGTGGATTTCACCCCTGGTACATGCTAATAGATGGTGGACAAAGCAAACAGTAGCAGAGTCAAAAATGTGTGGAGACAACCACAATCTCTGCCATTCCATTTCCCCCTCTTTTTCTAACACCTATCAGCTTATCTCTCCCTATACAATAAGACAAATTGCTCTTGGCAGGTTGCAGCTGTTTATTAAATTAGACCCAGGGCCAGATCAAATTAAACTGAGAGCTACTGGTGGCCCAATCGCATTCCAGGCAGTGGCCCATCTAGTATTTCTAAATAGCTCTCTTATTCTCAGCCACTTCTCCATCTTTTCCTGATGATAATATCTTTCTTTTGTCATGTGTTGCTCACTATGCTCCCTAGGATCACATCTTAGCAACATAATAAATGATGGTTGTGGTACCAGAACCTCCTCTCCCTCCCAGTATACAATGACAGTCTATGTAGCAAGACGTAAGAGAGAAATAGGTTGGTCTGTCCCACTTTTTAATTACTTAATAAAGAGGAATGAAGGCTTGCTTCCATTATGCTTGTGGCAGGAGTATGCCATGATTATTAAATTTCCCTTTTTGCTGTATTGTTTGTATGACATATGTATCAAAGGACAGAGTTTCAATCATGTGGTTGCATGCAACGTATTGATTTTTTTCTTTTTACATTCCCTGCAGATGTCCATCTATGTAGTCCAGATGTACTTTGTAGGTCTACTCGTGAGATTTATTAATGTCATCATAGTAGCTGATTATTCCAGACAAATATTCATTGCTCTCAAGAAACTTGTTCTCCTGCTGGTATTTCTGCATAGTATCAAGTTGGCACAAACTTTGTTTTCATTAATTACCTAGATTCTTTGAAAATATGCTAATAGAATGGTAAATACTGCCAAGAGAATAAGTTGAACAGAAGCAGAAGGGAAGGACTCCAGGATATGCTTATCTCATTCTTCTTTCTGAGAACAACTCCACATGGCTGAGTAAATATGCTAGCCATCACTCAAGTCAGAAGAAAACTATAGCAACATAAAATTAACTACTGGTCTGCTATACAGCATATATATATGATGCTGGCCCATGGTCCTGTTCTTATTTTGCTGTAGAAGGAACAAGTAGGAGAAGAATTGGTGGATTTCCCTGGCTTTGTTTCTTTCACCTTCCCCAAACATCACCATTAAGCAGAAAAGACTCTGCCAATTACTGTCTTTCATGTGAACTAGACTAGGGAGGGGGGAAATTTTGACTATTGAATAGATGGCAGATTTTGCCACCTGTCAAAATTAATTCTGGTTTGATATCTTTTTTGGGGCACGCATTCAAGAAAACTCAAGTATCAGCTGATATCTGTCAATTATGCTTTTGGACACAGAATTGCCACTAAAACTGTCAAAGAGAAGCTTCACAATTTGATGAACTCAATGAACAGGCTCTCTTTAAATGTGCCTGTACTAAACATTTGTGCCAAACCAGAGTTGACTATTAGGTTCATGTAGGATTTGGAGTTGGTACAGTGAAGAAATCCATTTACTTTTGTGGCTTAATTTTTTATTGTTGGGGTAGGCATTGGAATGTCAACTAGTTGACTGATGTTCCTTTGTATTGGTTATATTTGAAACTGTGTCTGTGCTTTATGCAATCTTCTTCTTCTTATGGATATTATTTCAGTCTTTTTAAAAAATGAACCTTTTATATTTCCTCTAACAGGGAAAATAATACGATGCAAAATCCAAACTGAAAATCAAAGGCACTTTAAAAATAGAATCAACAAGTAAAATGCTGGATTACAAAGGTTTGTTTTAAAAGCTGATTTAAAAAAAAGGGTAGCCCTCAACTCTCCAAAGAGAGCTTTCCAAAGAAAATGTGAGTAATTGGGGGTGGGGGGGGAGAGATTTCCCAGAAAGTCTGACAAATCTTTAGCATTTATAAGCAAATCTTCTCAGGTGATTTAATTGAAAAGATTTTGAAAGAGGCATTCTCTCTTGGAATGCTGCCAAGCTGTAGAGAGCTTTAAAGGTAATAATTTCTTTGTATTTCATATTTGCAGTCAATGCAATGCTTTTAGCAGGAGGGTGTGGGAATCTTTCCCCCCTCCTCCCACAGACCAAACTGGTTGCTGAATTAGTAACAGTAAATTAGACAAAGGCAGCTCTATGTCAAGGGTGTTTTGTATCGTAGGTTATCAACATACACACATTTCATTACCAAACTAGGGAACATCATAAGTGCTGATCATTAGCACTGATGACGTTACCTAGCTTGGTAATGAAATGTCTGCATGGAAACAACTAGTCTCAGAGAACACCAAGAACCCCACAAGTTCAACCCTGAGCTACAAATATACTCATCTTTATGCTCACCTTTACAGTTATTCCCTTTCAGAAAGGCAAACAATGGCACATCAACTAAAAGTGATAAAAAGTTCTCCCAACCTTCTTTGCAATCTTGGGAATCAGAGATTTAAATTAAGTACTTCTAAACGTACTAATTCTGGGAGACAGTGACCACTGGACGATAGGGAAAATCACCACACTCTGGAATTGTCACCCATAACACTGGACATAAGACAACTTTTGTTGCTATGTTGATTGCTATATTGACATTATTGTATTGATACTGTCATATTAAGTGTTCACGTTGTTAATTATTTGGAGATTATTTTAGAAAAATATGTTTTAAATTCAAGAAAAGAAAAGAAGAAAAATAAATAAGCCTTACTGTTTGAACAGGAGCATGATAGAAACAAGCAGGACAAAAATGGTATTGATACTTAGGAAGACTAGTATTGGAGAAGACTCCTGAGAATATTGTAGAAAGCTAAGAAAACAAACAAATGAATCAATAAAGAAATCAATGCAGAGTTCTCACTAGAGATACAAATGACGAGGCTCAGAATACCCTACTTTGGATACATTATGTGAAGATCCAGCTCTCTAGAGAAGGCTGTAATATTGGGAAAGGTGGAAGCAAAGAGAAGATGTCCACTAGCAAGTTGTATGGTCTCAGTTAAAGTGGCAATTAATGCACTGTTGGAAGATCTAAAAATTAGGTATAAATCATCCTGCAGGAAATCCATCTATGTGGTCAACAAGAATTAATACCAATTTGATGGCACACAATCAATTGACCAATCAATTACTGCTCCAGTGGAAAAGACACACTGTATTAAGTTAGTTACAACACACAAGTACATACTAATCTGAACAATAACATATAACCATTATAGGTGTTGCATTTCCCTTTTGAGGTTGGACAGAGAGATTTGCTTTTGGAGGAGGAAATTCAAACTTGCAAACTTTTTTCCAATCTTCCACCAAGATTTCAAAGGCTGGTGGTTTGGAGGTAAACAAAGGAAGAATTTTAGTGGCACCTTAGGACTAAACCTGAAAAGTTAATCATTTGACGGAATTCATTGTCCTCCTAGTCACCACTAAATTTCCAAATCACTTCCAGATTTCTGTTAACCCTCTAGCTGGTATACATTACTCTTTCCTATTGAAACCAGAGAGAAAGCATTTTTTTAATGGTCAAAACCATGTGTTCATGCATGCATGGAAAAATGTAGCTATTCCTTTCTTTCCACCAGGAGTATAAGCACAGGTGGCTTTGAGAAAGACAAATTCTACCCCTCCTTAGATTTTGCCATTGGCTCCAACAGAATTACTTTGTTAAGTGTTTGGATCAGATGCAGAAATTAGCCCATTCTTAGTTCCTTTCTTGGTGTGCACTTAATCTTGGCACAAAATGGCTGTAATATTTTCTTTCTGCCTTCCCATGGTTTTTTCATGTAAGAAGAGACAGGCTTAAGTTATCCTCTGCAGAAGTAGCATTTTCTCCCTTAACCTCATACTATCCAAGAGCAGCATCAAGGTGTACATAGTCTGTTAGATATCAGCCAGTGTCAGAGAAGTCAGGTGACTCCAGTGACATGAAACAGAGGCAGGAGTTGGCAGTAGAGACAGGAAATTTCCTGCTGGCATAATTTTCTGCAGAGTCCAGGATGGGAGGGAATACTTCAGTTCGGCTGTGGGGAATGTTCCTTAGACTCTATGAAAACTATCAACACTCTCAGCCCACAAACCAGGATATAATAAAACTGTTTTCTGTTCTATTCCATCAGTGTGACTGCAGAGTCACTGAATCAAGTTACTAAAATAACCACCTGTGAAGACCATGAAGTCCATGTACAATGACCAAAGTTCATTCATCACTTGGGCAGTCTCCAGAGAAATTAAGAATTTGATAGAAACCTAGTTTTGTTTTCCAAATTATTAAATAAAAGTTTCCAGTGCTGCCTGCTTCTCTAGAAAGGAGAACCTGGAGGGAGAGAAAGTGGAGGTGGGACACCTAAGAATGGGTGTGTGAGATCTTCTCCAGAAAGCCACTCAATCCTGGCAGCATCGTTACTGGATCTACACATACTTTTTCCCACTGTATACCATGTTTATTCCCTATCAAGATATTAGAACTCCTATCTTGGTGTCAAAACTCCTGTGTATTAGTTTGTATTTTCACCATTGTGTTACACTTGTAGGGTGATGCATGAAAGGCTGTTTTTGAACAATGAAGCATCTCTGTGCATATAACACACACTTAAATTGATTTAAGTTCTACATAGATAATTATCAATGTAGGTTACATTTACATTTTTTTAAAAAAAGCTTTCAAAGAAAGTATAACTGCTGATAGAATCTTTCAGAAATTTCTTCTGTGTCCTGTTTGAAATAGATGCACACTGCTCAAAAGCACTTCCTTCTACTGCTACCATATTTTACTCTTGCAAGTAAATTGTGCTCACAGATTTAGTTTTAATAATAATAATAATAATTTTATTTCTATACCGCCCTTCTCCCGAAGGACTCAGGGTGGTGTACAGCCAATTTAAAAACACAAGACACAACAATGATTAAAAATTAAAATAATTAAATAGATTTGGCCGGTTTAAAACCCCCAAAATTTAAAAATTTAAAAGCAAATTTAAGTTTTAACATGCATGCATACATAAATGTCTTGGGATAAATGATAAAATGGGATCATGACACAAACTGTGATTCTGTAATTGTATGTAAGGTCAAAGGATTGCACTATGACATCACATTTTGTTATTTTTTCATCACATTTTGTACTGGACACTTATGCATTATGTACCCAAAATCCTGGTAGCACTTATTGCATTAAATATTCTACATTAAATAAAAATCCTCATTAAAACAAAACTATGTCCAATTTTTATGGCATCAAACAATTATACAAATAATCATGTGTTAAGCAACATAGTTTGTACAGTTGGTGTCTTATAGTTCTTATTACTCACAACACACAGCATATTTGATTTCTGAGCAAGGTGAAGTGAAGAGAGAAATTCTGGATTTATTTTTAATCTACTGCACTGGTAACAAGCTGAGCAGAAATAGCACAACAGGGAAAACTGTGTAGTTAAAAATGAACTGTCAGTTGCAATATGCTGAGTGCAATTTACCAAATCAATATTTTATAACAATACAAATCTATCTCAGTCAGCTTGTATCAAGTCTGTTCTGGATCTTTCAGAAGTAAGCGCTGTATTTTCCTTCATGGTTGCTTAAAGAACTTGGAAAGAAACATCAGAAGCTCCTTTTAGAATCCATCTAAGTCCATGTTGTTCTCACAGGCTAACAGATTATCTCCCAGCTGTTTCTTAGATTCACCTGAAGATACTCAAGATTGAACTTGGAAATGACTCTGCCATTATTATTGTCAATCAATGAAATTATTGACAGGCATATTGTGCACTGCATGTTATAATAATCTCAGCAGCTGTAGAGGTTGAAGTAACTCTTTGGACAAACACCGATATGCTAGAAGGTACCAGAAACAACATATGGATCTTCTAAGCTCACTGAGACTTACATGATGAATGCTACATCAGTATTCAGATTAGAGGTTTCTATTTTATTATGGAAGCTAGAAACCATAGCCCTGATGCAGCAGTCATTGAAGACAAGTACATATACTGAGTAATTACAATTCATGGGTGTGATTCTATTCTTCGGTGCAAGAGCCCACAAACAAAAGGCTAGTTCTAGACATGGATTTGCTTTACTGAATCATGAGAAATATTTATGATACCAGACATACATTTGCATCCTAAATCTTCCTTTGTAGACCATGGCGACTATGTTTAGGATTAATAACTGCTCACTCAACATCAATTCATCTTAAATAACATAACTTTGGCTGAACTGCAATTGCAAATAGCATCAATATGTCATAAACCAAAAATTAAATCATTATCCAAACAGTAAAAACTACTTTTCGTTCTGTACTTACTTTACTTCTGTATGAAAAAAATAGACTGAACTGTTTAGATACTTCAATGACTTCTTTAATGAAAGACAGAAAATCATTATCATCATCCTTACAATCCCAAACCAGTATTATCAACTTGCTAAAACATTTTTTTCTTTAAAAATTCAAATTAAAATTATAAAAGAAGAAAGCATACAATAAACTACAAAATGAAGAGAGGCAGATAGCACAGTAGACAACACATTCAATTTACTGTACTTGAAAGGATCTGATCCCTTTTTTACCATCACAAACTAAATTAAGTTTGGTATTGATTGTGTTAATTTTAAATTGCACAGGTCAAACACCAAGTGTTAGTCCTGGACTGAATTGCTGGTAGCATTACTGGTAGAACAAAGCAACAGCAATAAATGTAATTTGCAAGTAAATGTGATGGGGAAGACCATCAATATGGAAAACAATTGGATTTCCATCTGCTAGTAAAACAAACCTTTAAAAAGAAGTGAGGGTGCCTATTCAGGTATTGTTCAGGTATTTTACTGACACGTTATATAGACTTTTTCACTTCAGTTGACTGATACTCAAAATCAAAGCTTTTCATTTTACATGAAATGCTCTGAAATAAATATCCAGCTTTTGAGGAGGGTAGGAATTATCACAAAGTCTTTTAAATGATTTAGGCACATTCAAAAATAAAAAAGGTGGTGGCATATATTTTATTATTTCTCAACTATACTGATGCCATGCATAAAATGACTGAAACTTATAATGTAGTATCTCTTCTGTATTAGCTGGAAACATCCGCCTTTCCTTAAAACACTGACTGCATTAGCCCATGGAAGGATACATTCTCTTTCTCCATACCTTGTACACTTTTAATTGTTGCATGTTGAGAGAAAAATGAAATAAGCAACAGCTCTGTATCATGAAAGGTAATAATTTTTACAAAGCAAAAATTGGCACCTAGTACAAAGCAAAATAGATTCTTTAAAATAGTATTGTTGATCAGCAAACCCCACATTTATTCCTTTAAATGAACTATATCATTTGTCAATTAAACTGTGTCTATTTTGGAGAATGCAGTAACACAATTCTGACAAGGTAGCAGAATGGAGTGGGCTGCTCATAAAAAATGCACCAATGAAGATGTTCACAGAAATGTATGACTGATGCTATGTGACATGCTTATAAACAATGCATATGCACCCTGCAGTGTGCTTAGACAGCAGGAGAAGAGATATTTGGCAGGAAAAAAGGAAAATTTGCCTGGAAAATGCATTTCTGGTTGAGTGAAAGGGGATGGGTACGGAGAAAATATTGCTGGCAAAAAGCAAACTGAATGAAAGATAACTAGGATATCATTATTGCTGGCATTAGGGCAAAATAAATAAACATGGAATACATAGTGTAAGCAGAGAGAAAATGTAGAATAGCAATGTAAGAAGCCATGCTAAAAGCGATCTGATCAGGCTATGACAGATGAGTAGAATAAAACTACACAAGGAGATATGCAGTATCAGAGCAGAGAGCACTACATTTAGAATGCATTCATAATGGGAAGCGGGTTTGTGGCTATATATGAATGGAAGTGAAAAATAGATTTGTGATACATAATACAAATCCACTTTAAACAAGTGATACAAGCAATAACACTCACAGCCTATAATTGAGTAACACATCAGGTGTGAAAGGATTTTCTATAAGTGTATAGAATACATAGATGCAGGGCCATTGGGATTTTGACACGCTCTTACATGTTAGATTTTGTGTGCTTCTTTCAAATAGGTGATAGTAATCAGGTCACTCCAAAATATGGGATATAAAAAAAGCAGTTTAATGCCAACTTTGGGATCATCTTAACTCATGGCTTTAAGAGAACAAAAACAGTATCAATGATGGAAGTGGATTGCACTTCAATTGAGATTCCCAGGTTTGTTCTAATTCTCTGAATTCCACAACAAATATGAATGAAATGTTACTTTATTCTAGAATTCCATGTTTTCCCACCAGTTTGCAGCTTTGCATTTTAACTTCTACTGCTACATAGGCATGGTTCCTAACGATATGCAGCCCCTGAGTTCAATATTCAATAGCTTGCATTGTTTTATTTTATTCCTCTCAGTTTAGTTATATTAATTACTGATTCTATACCTATTCAAAAAATAATTATTACTGCTACTTTGCCTAAAGATTCAACACAGAATGTCATAGATGTCAAGCAAAATCAGGGAAATACAGCAAATAAAAGGATTAAAAACAATTTAAAAATACAAGGAAGGAGTGCATTCAGTAAGTGCACTATTGCTTATGGCAAAGAACTCAAGTCACCATAACTGTTGTGCCTGTAGCTTCGCATGGTAATACAACATGCATCTCATAGGTAAAAAGATATATGTTTTCATATTTCAGCTTATAATAAAATCAGATTTGCCACCAAATTCATGTTTGACAAGGAATCCCAGCCTTGGCTCTTTGGTAATCCCTGGGTTTTTGAAGCATGTAATAACATCAGGCACATATTGAAGACATTTGAAGGGACCAAATTGCATTTTCTGAAAGACTGGAAGCTCTGGCATTAGAGTAACTATGGGATTGGGCAGGGTGAAGTGGTGGTATCTTCTTCACATCTATTTGAGAATGCAAGTACCAGAACAAGACTTCACGTGTCAGAGTTATGGTATCCTCCATTTGTGAAGTATTTTATTTGTAAAATTTTGGAGTTTCAGCTACAATATTTGATTTTGTCCCCCCACTCCCTCTACAGTTAAAGTAGGGATGGATGGATTGCAACACAGCACATGAGATGAAAGTTAAATCCCCCATGTTCACATTCAGAATCATGCTGTCAATAAATAGGTATTTCTTATGACAAAATTGGAACTCCATGCAATTTATTCTCAACTTTTAGCATTAAGTTTCATTGTATCCACCATCTGGTTTCAAATCATATTGTTCCATTGTAGCAGAATATACTCCATAAATATTTAAAAGACCTTATTATTATGATCTCCTACTCAGAATGGGAATAGTGTGAATAAAATTACACACGAACACATATGTGATGTCTGTTTACAAAAGGAGAAATCTGGAACATATTGTTGCACTATTTAGTGTATAAATATATCAATTTCTACTCTACCATAGCCTTGATAAAGTATGTTCTTTCTCACCTAAAGACAAAAGCAATATAACTTCCTATCAGTAATAATGCAGTTCCTCATACATCCTATTATTTTTTTTAAAAAAACGTAGCTTCTGTACTATATTGTAGAATCAAACCTTTATTCATAAGCATTATCCAAAACAAAACAAAAATGTTTTTGAGACCATGCTGTTAACAGCATGAAAAACTTCAGAGTGAGGTCAGGTTCAGAATCAGACAGCTCCCTTGTATCTTGGTGATCCCATAAATTTCTAGACTAACTAGTAGTTTTGCTTCACCAGGCAAAACCATGGCAATTTGCTCTGATACAGAAGCATGCTGGAATTACCCTCAGAATCAGATATTTCAAAGACTTTGATGCAATATCATTTAAGTGTTGATAAATAATTCAGTAGAGGGCATGAAAAATTAACCAGAAATGGAATCTCCCAAGGATAAATTTATTAAAAAAAATACTACCAATTTTGTGTGCTTTTTTTTCATCGCTGAACTAGTCAGGATGTTTACAGGGTAATCAGTTTGCTTCTTCAGTAACACCAATCATGCATTTGCTTTGTAATGGCAGGGCCTGTTTTAAATCTATTCCATGTGCTTTATTCCCATGACTGCAGATGGCTACAATCCACATCCCATTTATCCCAGACTAAAGTCAATTGAATTGCTGTAGAATAAGTGGGTTGTGGATTTCTGCCAATAAAGAGCAATGCATGTACACTGAAATGAGAATGAACTCTTTGTGTCAAATGTAGACCACATTTTCAGCACAAATTTTGTACCTATAAGAGTAAACTAGGGGCACGCAAGGCAGTTCATACTACTAAGAGAAAAAGTACCTCCTTCTGAAAATAGTTTCCTAAAAACATGTGATATAAAATACTACAACTATATTATAATATGCATTTTCTAAAAACATATAAAATGTACTAAGTGAATAGTAAGTGCAAAGAGATTAAAATGCCTGCTCTAATATAGTCTTTATATGTTAAGTACAGGATAACAGCACAAGCATCATCCCAAATAGAATTTTAATAAAGTCTTCTTTAACAAATAAAAATAGTGACAATTATTAAAGGATACAGCATCTTTGGGACCTGAAAAATCAATGAGCCAATTAAGGCTGCAGAAATACAGGAATCTCTGATTCACCTGCACAACTCTAAAGAATGCCTCCAAGATGATAATCTTTTGTTTCCTTCTTAAATTTCTAATTTGCCCCCCTCAAACATTAATCTATTAAGAGGGGTATACAGAGTACCAACAGAACTTTGTTTAGCATGCTTTTCAGTGCACAGTCTTAGGTATTGTTTATTTTTCTAAAATACAAATATATATATTTAAAAATCAAAGGAACCTGGCAAAAATTAGCCGCATTTGCAAGTTGCAAAAGTAAACATTTGAAAATAATTAACTACTTAATACTATGCCTGGGAATAAGGCCACTGAGCAGTAGGAATTACTTGAGAGTAAACAGGAATAAACTGAATTGCATGAAATGATGATTTGTCAATAATTAAGGACCACTTTTAAAGATACTGGTTGTAGCAGCATGTAGGTGGAGTGTAATTGCAGATAGAGTCAAGATTTGACTGAAATATTTCTAATTCAAAGGCAGCACCAAAAATTTTAATTTTCATGTCACCAGAATAATATGACATTTCCCCATGCTATGTTCTGCAGTAACTAAAGTTTTCCATTGCTTTTTTTTCCACACAAGTTTCACATTTTCTTGATTCCTTAAAGTGCCCTGGTCTTAAAATTCTAGCAACAGCTTGGCAAATTCACAAGTCTTATGTAATGACAGATATTTGTTAATTATAGTCTTCTAAGACCTGCAAGCACCTTATTACTATGGCATCTGGCTATAGTATGGATTCAAATATGGACTGCAAAAATTCAGATAATTACTAAACAGTTATAAGGGGCTAGTTATCTATATCTCGTTATTAACCAGTGCTCTGGATCTGAACCAGCCAAGATCTGAACAATACACTGTAGGGCCTTTTAAATAAATATTACTTTCATGGCAACTATACTTTGTCTTCCAAAGATAGAATCACCCTATGGCTTTTACATGATTTATAAAGATCTGTGTTATTACGGTAAGGAATATAAATACTTGGCTTCAATTAATCTTTTTCAAGATATGATTGTCATCAACTTATAAATACTGCTAGCAGATAAATGAGTTGCTACTGTACTGGGTCATATCTATTGATACAAGAACTGATTCCTTCTTAACTTCCTTACAGATTTTTTTTGCCAGATGCCAGTCATTTTAACTTCACAGCCATATGTTGAGACAACAGCTACCTTAATATTTTCCTTATTAGCATCATGCATTTCCAACAGAATAAACAGAGAGAAGTAATAACCTCATCCTGACATTACAAAATGATTATCACTGATAGGTTATCAGTATGTTTATCAGAACCATATACAGGTAGTCCTTAACTTACAACTGTAACTGAGCCCACAATTTCAGCAGGTCATCACATGGCTGTGCTGTTTTACACCTTTCTGGTGGCAGTCGTTAAGTGAACACTACAATCAGTAAGTGAACCAATTGTTCGCTACAGAGCAATTTTTGCAAGCAATCAAAAGAAAATGTCAGTTTCAGGCAAAAATATCATAAATCGCAATCACTCGACTATGGGGCACTGGCAAAAGGCCGTAAATGCAGGCTGGTTGCTGAGCATCCAAAACATGGCATTAACATTAGAACTTTGAATCTGGATCGTAAGTCCCATTTTGAAACTCTATCGTAACTTTGAATAGCCACTAAGCAACCCATCATAAGTAAAGGACTACTTAAATATATTTCTAATTAATCATGAATACTTTCAATCATAAATTATGTCTTCAGCTGTATTTATTAATTTTCAGAAACAGGACAAGATGAAGATGAAAAATCAAAAAAATGAGAAAAATGAAAGTTTAATTTCTTCAGTTATTCACGGAAAGGGAAACTTATCTATAGTTAAATCTATTATTTCTTCTTATAAATATACTACAGATAAACAAAACGTGTATGATGAAAATTTGCAAGAAAAATAAGAAAATTTAATTATTAATACTTTAACTGGTGCACCACTGTTTTGTTCTGTAATTAACTCATCTCACAAATGACAACATTCTCTTTCCATTGCAACTTTAGCTCCCTGAGCACTTATGTATGCACTATTTTTATAATTAAACAAGGAGCATGATGATAGACTTGCTTAAACAGCATGCAAAAGGAGAGCATGCCCTTCACTGATATAAAACAGAATAACATTTCTTATATATTTACTAGCATTAAAGTTCTGTGTCCTTTACATGTTTCCTTCCAAAATGTTACAGTTACAGTACAAATAAAAATGGTTTGATCTGATGTAGTTGCAGAATTCCCAATGAAAGGGCCTACATTAAAGTGAGCCACTCACTATCTTCATCCTATTTTTTAAAGCAAAATCAGGCTAAATATTAATCCTTTTCTCACGAAAAGGTGATTAACTGTCAAAATGATTTGAACAGAATTGCTCTGTATATCCTTGATCTTATCCTTTGGAAATTAATATACATGCCATTTAGCATTTTGCAGAAATGTGTGCATGTATGGTATGTGTATCCATTGGAATATACATGCATATATACATTAGGTTTGCATAAGGAGTGCACCTGCAACAACCCACAAATACATTTTGAGACAATACCATATATAAAGTATACCACCAGATAGTGCCTTCACATTCTAACAAGCATGCATTTTACATGGGAGATCTCATTTATTATGACAAAACCTATTGCCAATGTTTAAGCATGTTTAGAATGGATATTTCAGGCTTGAATATACAGCCACATAACAAATATAGAAAGGCTTTGATTTTTGCTTCTTTCACAGGATAATGGATGACATGACCCACCTCAAGTTTCTGACACATTATCTACAAACCATTAGAAACAGTTTTCTTACTTTCTAGAATTTAGTGGTTGAGGATCAGAAACTATATACGCAATATTACAATCAAGACACTTTATTAGCTGAATCCAAAGATCGCCCTTGCTTTAATCTCATATTTGCTTTTCTTAACTAAAAATTGTACAAATTCCCTTTGAGAATTTTAAAAACAGTTTACTGTAATGCATGGGAGCTGCTATTTGGGATAATAAACCTAAAGTCCACTTACAGCACAGAACATCCATACTTCTGAGCATGACCCATGAGTAGAAAAACCTGGCTAGGATCCCAAAAACATCCTTAATTAGTTCCACGTGCCTCATGCAGAAAGGAATAGGCTGTGTTTGTTCCTCCATTTCTACTCTGCATAGCAAATTGCTTATGAAAGTGAAATTACTTGAAAAAATAGCTTGTAACACCGTTTTGACATACTATGGATTCAGTGGTTCACAGTAAGGGGGGAAAAAGAGGGGGAAATCCCACATGGCCCATTCTCAAGTATCTAAATTCATTTTTGGAGCTTGAGTTTTACAAATAAACAAATCTTGTTTTTTTGCACCGCTATACATAGAGTACTTCGATATAATTTAATTAATATAAGCAATTAAACAATTGTTACTACATTCCAAACTTGTATTTTTAGCTTTTCTTTATTAGTATATAGCCTCTATTCTTTTGATGTGTATTTTGAATACCTATCTTTATTTACTGTAAAAGCTAAAAAGGTTAAACAAATGCTTAATGACTAAAATGTTAGTCATGTAATTTGTTATTTTTTTAGTCAATACTCTATATCCCGGTTTTAAAAGCAAAATTTAAATATAAATGCATTAATTTCCAAATGGATTGACATAATACCCTACCCTTCCTACCTGTCTTGAAAATAAGTCTTTAGGCATATAATAAAATACTTTACTGAAAAGATGTCAACACTGTACAGTAACTACTTCAGTAGTACTCATATTCTGTGGCCCTCAACATGTCTATTGTTGCCTGAGATTAAAAAAAAAAACACTTGATGGACTAAGAATTTGCCAGTTGTTTTATTTAATAACTATAGAGATTAAAATTTAGGGAAGCAACTATTTTAAATATACCCCAAATTAAATATGCTATCTTGAAAATATTAACAAGTTGGCAGTGACAGCCTTAATAAGCTAAACATATTCTATCTTAGAAATTTCTAGGAATTAGGTTTGTAAAAAGAAAACACCACTGGAACTTTGGCTCTGATGCATGCATCATCTTGCAGGATCATTACAATAGAGTTTTTATTCTGGGGTGGTACAGCCTATATAAATTTTTAATTCTAGTTTACAGTATTATAGGAAGGCCCACACATTTAGAACCATAAAATTACCAAGCTATAAAAACTAATTTTGCTTCAACTCTAGTAAATACAGAAAGACATTTTAATTATTAAAAATTGTATCACTAGGAGTAACATATGCACCTATTTATACATGAAGTACAATTTATTGTATAAATGTTGTAGTTGCCTCTATCTTGACATGTAGGGAAATTCCCCGGAACCTGATTATTTTACGCATTGGAAAAATATTGATGTAAACATCTGAAAGTTCACTAGATGTCTTCAACATCCATTTATATTAGTTCAGATCCAAAGCAGACAGAAAAGCAAGCAAAAATATCTCTTTCCATTATAGAAACCCACCTAACCTGTTAATCAGCTACCTTTAACGAACTGAATCTGCTAACAGTAGACAGCACTCTCTATATCTCAAATATCTGAAGTTTTACTGCTGTTACTACTATTTTATCATTCTTGACACTTTCTCACAGTATTGGAGCAAGCATTTTCAATATAAGCCAAAAACATTTTTTTTAAAAAGCTCATATATACTGAATAACTTCATTTGGTCCTCTCTCTCCCACAGTTCTGTCTTCTTAATAGAAGTTTGCATTAATTCTATTCCTAATCAAATTTCTGCTTGCACAAAATGCATGGAAAAGTAGCCTTCAAAGTATTTTAGCGAATCGGGAAAAACAGATACAAATGTTAAAAAAGTGCTCAAAAAGAAATTTTATATATATATATATATATATATATATATATATATATATATATATATATATATATATATCACACATTGTATTTCAAGATGGAATTGAGAAGCATTACATACACACACATTGTATTTCAAGATGGAATTGAGAAGCATTTGTCCCTTGCATTCATCATTCATAAAAGGGAAGTGTCTTCCTTTAGATGAGGTCAAGGCCAAACTGCTTATTAGAGGGTTCCTGAAAAGACTGGGATGCCCATTATTATTTCCTTTTATTTTTTGGCACTTTCATGATATGTGGCTGTTTTACCTGTTGTCCCTGCTAAGCTTCGGTAACTGGCTCGGTGTACAAGCACTTTTGAAACAGGGATTTTTGTTCTAGGGATCTCACTTTTGGTAGCCTGGTGATGTACAATGTGATGGCTATTACTGGAATCCTGGCCATGGCTACTATGTGGCGATGTAAAATGCTTGATACTGATGGGTATCTTGGAATCCTTGAGTGAAGTTGTATGGGTTTTGACTGGACAAGTAGTTGTTATCGGAGATAATGGCTTGCAACAAGTCACTGTGGTGATATTTTCTGCAGAAGTCACAGTTGCTGTGTTTTCATCTGGATCAGTATACAGATCATAGAGAGCATCCCCACTGTAGCTGTCCCTGGGAATTACCTCTTTCTGAATACTATTAGTATTGTCTTCTTCAGGTCCAGGTGTAGTAGAATCCCAATAGCCCTCATCACTGCTGGGAATGGCTTCTTGCTGCTCCTTTTCTCTATTTTTTTGGTCTTCTTTCTGGTGGTGAACTGGAATCTGGCTAAGACCAATGTGCTTTCCATTTGCTGACCCATCCTGAACTCTCCTGACAATCTTATCACCTTTGGAGGTCTCAGGGGATTCCTTCCTTCCTGATGTCCCCTCTGATTTCTCTTCAGTGTGCGACAATAAATCCCAGAACTCCTGAGTACCTCCCACCTGTTCAGGGCTGGCCATCTCCTCTCCTCCTCCCTGGTAAGTCACCACACCGGTAGGCTTCTTGGAGGGCCCAGCTTTGCCAATCCCAGGGGCACTCCTCTCACTTCCACCTCCACCACTGCCACCGCCGCTGCCCACGTCATCTTCCTGGTCAGCAATAATGTCCCCACAGCCTGTAAGAGAGTCAAAGCTTTTCAGTGAAGTCACGTCAGCAAACATCAAACAAATACGGTCAATAGACGGCTCAGAGGGTGGATCAAGAGAGGAAGGGTCAGGGGCTGCTGCCGACTCTTGGCTGCGTTCATACTTGGGTTCAACAGGGGGGGAAGACTTGATGGGGAGGTCACCTGTTTTAGCCGAGTCCTCCTTGATCTCTTGGCCATCACTACTGGTGGATTCAGGATGGATCTCTTTCTCCTGGGGCAGAATCCCGGGAAGCTCCTCTCCTCCGGAGCCACATGGGGCCGGTTGCGGTGCCAGGTCCGGGGTGGGCATGACCTCAGTGGCAAGGAGACTCGTGGGCTGTTCTCCATCCTTAGTGACCAGGGGGGTCCGGACGGTGTCAGTGGGCGCTCCTGGCGGCGGTGCCTCCTCTTTGATGCACTCCAGGCTGGCCGTGAGGGAGCCCGTATTGAGGATGCTGGGACTGGCCTGGCCCTCGGAGCCTTCGCCGGCCTCGTCGTCCTTCACCCCGCCGCCCGGCTTCTCCCGGCGGGGCCACCGCATGCTGCTGAAGAGCCCTTTGAGGCCCCCGCGCCCTTTGGCTCTCTCGCCTTTGCCGCCTTCGTCGGAGCGGCCGTTTTTACGCAACAGCGAGAAGAAGCTGTGCGACTTGCCCGCCGCCGCCGAGGATGAGCAGGAAGAGGCGGCTTCCTTGGCGGCCACCGAGGCGCCCCCGCTACCCGCCACACGGCCGCTCTCGACAGTCCCTGGGCCCTCGTTCTTGCCGCTCTCCAGCTCCAGCACCTCAGCCAGGCCGTCGTGGGTCTTGCTCCTCACCATGCCCGTTCCCTGCCCGCCGCCGCCGCCGCCGCCTTCGCTGCTTTTGCTTTTGCCGCTGCTCCTCACACCGAAGATGCTTGGCATGGCGCCCCCGGATTTCCTTCGCTTAAACAATTTGAAAGCGGTTTTGTTCAGCTTGCCCGAGGGCGGCGGCGGCTGCTCTCCCAGCGCGGTGGGTTCGCCACCATCGCAGTGCGCGTCCATGGCGGCCGCGGCGGCGCTGCCTTCCCCTCCTGCAGCCCCCACGGACGCCTGCGCCTGATTTCCGCCGCTCGCTCGCTCGGCTGACTCTCACTGACAGCCTCGACGCCGCCGCTGCTGCTCTGCCTGCAGCCCGTCACCATGGCAACCCAGGCAGGGCTGAGCAGCTTGCCTCCGCGCCGGGCCTGGGCCTGCGCCAGACTCCGCCGTCCATGGCGGCCAACCTGAGCCACAACAGCCCCCGTCTGAGCCGCGAAGAGGGGCCGGGGGAAAAGGGGGCGGCTCCTTTCCCTGCCTTCGCCCGTACGATGAGGGGGGTAGGTGGGGGGAAGAGAGGCTGGTTTAACTTAATCCACTCGCGGAGGCTGGGACTGCGGCTGCTCATTCGCTCAGCCTCGGGGTCTGCGTGAGGAACGCGGGCTGGGGGCGGGTGATTTGGAGCATACGAAGCTCTGGCTAACGAAGCAAGAAACATGGCTCCGGCTCCTCAGGCGCCTGTGTGTTCAGGGGGACCCAAGGGGGACCCTCTCTCCAGGACTCTTCATCCGCTGAGGGCACAGTTTTCTACCGGCGAGGCGGGGCTGATAGTGGGAGACGGACATAAAGGAGGGTACCCTGTCCCGTTCAATCTCTACCTTCGAAAGTCCCCCGTAAGAGCAGCGACTTTTTTAAAAAATTTAATTTATATGCCGCCCTTCTCCGGAGACTCAGGGCGGCTTACAATGCGCTAAGCAATAGCCTTCATACTTTTGTATATTTATACAAAGTCAGCTTATTGCCCCCACAAACTGGGTCCTCATTTAACCTACCTTAGAAAGGATGGAAGGCTGAGTCAACCTTGAGCCTGGTGAGATTCGAACTTAGAGTAATTGCAGACAGCTGGTGTTAATCACAATGCTTTTTTAGTCTGCTGAGCCACCAGGCCTCTCTTCTTTGGAGAGAAGCTGCTGCTGAACCCTAATTTTCCATTCTAACGTCCTCCCTTCCAACTTTGAAGCTGAATATTCATTCAGGCTGAACAAAGCGGAGGTTGCCAGAGCCAGTTTGGTCCAGAGATTCAAGGCACCAAGGTAGAAATCGGGAGGCAGTGAGTTCTAGTTCTACTTTAAGAATGAAAGCCAGTTGGGTGACTTTGAGCTAGTCATTCTCTCTCTCAGCCCAACTCACCTCGCAGGGTGATGGTTCTAAGGAAAATAAGAGGAGGAAGGAGGATTAGGTTTGCCACCTTTTATAAAAGGAATAAAGGTGGGATAAAAAAAAAACAATGCAGATGTTTAAAACTTACTATGGACTAAGCTGGGTGACAAGTTCAGTTCTTTGAAAGAAACACATTTTACAGATAGTCCCTGATTTACAGACACAGTTAAGACTAGAATTTTCCTTGCTAGGCAAGGCAGTTGTTAAGGGAGTCACACTTTTGCCACGGTTGTTAAGTAACATCGCTGCAGACATTAAGTGAATCACATAGTGATTAAAGAAATCCAACTCCCCCCTCATTGACTTTGCATTTGGAAGCTGGCTGGGACGATTGCAAAATGGCAATAATCCCAGGATGCTGCAGCTGTGTAAATACATGTCATTTGCCAAGCACCCAAATTATGATCACTTGACGGGGGAAACTGCAACAGTCATAAGTACAAAAAGCGGTCACTTTTTTCAGTGCCATTGTTACTTGGAACAGTTGCTAAATGTTTGTAAGTCAAGAGTACCTTATACTTCAAAATACAGCATAAAAACCCCAAATGCATTTCATAACTATTTAGGCAATTAATCAGAGGTTCCGGAGTGGTTAAAACAGGTTTTATAGCAAAAATAGTAAATTGATTGCAAAAAGCTGATGCAAAATGCAAAAAAAAAATTGGTTTTGACTCAACCTAATTTTTTTATTTCAGGAACAGCAGCTGGGCCATGTTTTTTGTATCAGAACTATGTAAAAGAAAGGAGCGGAACTCTGCCCACCCTGAGCATCATTTGCTGCATTAAATTGTGATAGCTTTCCTCTGTCTTGATGCTTTTAAGATAGAAACAAAAATCTCTGGAGATCCAATTAACATCTCCCATGTGTCACACAAGAATTCTCATTGCCCCCAAATCCTTTTAAGAACCAGGTATGTTTTGCATTCATTGGCTGTTGTCATGGGTGATTCTGCTTTCCTGCAAATATTTTATCCATGTCACTTTGTCAGAAATTATTTTGAGATCTGCAGTTAGGCTTGTCACCATGATGCTACTTATATAACTCTAAAAATGCAAGTTCGGATAAATTAAATAACTATGTGAACCTATATGCCTATATTTAATACGTGAGTTTTGCTTATGCCGTGCTTATGGACAATTATGAATATATTTTACATGTGTCAATGATATAAAAGACTGCTTTCTAGTTGAATATTTTGATAAATGTTAAAATAACATCATAATAACCCCTAGGCATGTTGTATTAAAGCTGGTAATTATTTTTTATTTTAAAAAAAGTCTTTGGATGCTTACTTAAAAGCTTGCGCTTGTACTTGCACTAATTCATCTTAAGAGGTATGCAGAATAGTGATTTTGCCTCTTGGTAAGCTAACAATGGATAGGAAATGTTTGAGAAATATAACAAGAATAAAGAATAAGGCAATGTACAACAATAGCTACCCACAACATTTCCATTATTTTTCCTTTATGTTTTATTCTGCTTCCTGCTCCCTCCCTTTGCTTATCAAAGTAAAGCAAACATGTTACATAAGTAAATCAAATAGAACATACTGTACACAGCAAAAGTATATTTATTTTAAAAGCTGAATGAACAAACATTTAATACAATTACAGTATGCAATGCACTGTAAGAGGAAAAAAGAGGAAGAAAATTGAATGAATTTTAATCCAATAAACCTATATGCCCAAGACTTAACTTGATTTGGTTCCTACAATCCTAGTCCAATGTCTTTATCAGCACACCACTCTGGCTGTATATCAATTTAAACCAGCTCTTTTCAAATTTGGCAACTTTTAAGATGTGTGGAGTTCAACTCTCAAAATTCCCAGCCAGTATGATAGTTTAAAAGGAGATTAGTACAGGCAAGTAATGCTAGTTTTGAAACTAGCTTCTTGAAAATGACAAGCAATACATCTTAAAACCAGCTAGGAGTGTCTAATGTAGTTTTTCATGTGAGTTCTTGTGCCCCAATGCACTCAGAGCTATTTATTCTCATTTGTTCCAATTAAACTATTTAGAAAATGGAATAGTGGTAAATTTGAAGCAGAAAATCTCACTGGTTTTGATCCCTATGACATTCTAGAAGTTTTGCTGAGCTGTTTAATCATGCTTTGCCAGAAACAAAGGTTGGAACATTTTGCTTGTTTGAGTTTGGGCTAAAACAAAATCTCCAGATATGTCAGTGTCATTTTATGGAGCAATTAGGAAAAAGCTGGTGCACATCTCTACCTCTTTCCTTCTTCCCTGCATGCTCAGTGACCTGGCACCCTTCCCCATCCCCATTTCTATTTTCTTCTTTATATAAAGTGTTTGATAAAGTTTTTTTAACAAGAGAAAAAGGGGAGCTATCTGATTTGTACAATGTGTTTCAGAGAGTGGGTGCCACAACTGAAGGTATGCTACCATGGCAATTAGATTTTTTTTAAAAAAACTTTTTATGTAAAGAAAAATGTATGAGTGGAAAAAGGATTATATCTTGGTAGTAGAACAGTATGTACAAGGTGCAAGATTAGAGCCCTAATATTTCCTGTAAAAAGGGTCAGATAGCAGGAAATGAAAAAAAAAAAACTGCCTGATATGCTGAATTTGCTGTTCTGGTTAGGCTGGAAAGAATACTGATTCAATTGAACAAATATTTGCAGTAAGCATACATAAAGGGGTTATTAATAGAATATATCCTGTGCATGTGAGCAGTCATAAGATCTTTTAACATAGATTGCTTTTGTTAACATAATCAAAGTACTTTGAGAATGGAAGACCTACTCCATGCTATTAGCCAAGGAGCACTACAGATGCAGTATTTAAAATCTGGGTCAGAGAGAAGGCTTTGTGAATATGTTAAAGCGGCTTGTTTTGTGTTTTTTCTCTTTGGGGAAGAAAAGACATCTAATGTTTGGTCTAGAGCCTAGTATGTAATACTCTGTACCAACAACCCATCCACAGCTGCCACATTACATAAGGCAGATATTCAGACAAACTATTATATCACAATCTGAGTAAACAGAAGCTTATGTTGAAGAAGCAAACAAAGAAAAACCCAGTTAGGAATCTAGTTGGAAACCACGCAAGTTTCGAAACAATAAAATGCTATGACACAGCTGATAGAATTAAATGCTTTTGTAAAGGGATTATCTCCTTGAACTATGTATCTCTCCATTTTATTGAGCCACCCAGCAAAGTATCTTACAAACCCTCCATTCACTGTGTCTTTGCAGGTGAGCTTCTCTATGGTACTGGTGAATATTCAACTTTCCACAGCATCTTCTCCATAATATTCCACCAAGATAGGCTAAGAAATTGATAGGCAGATGAGAGGGAGCTTATGGATGACTCCTATCAGGCAAACAGGCTCTGACTACTGCTATGGGATGTCAGGGCTCAGCCTTTATAACATGGATCTAATTATATTATCCATAATGACACAAAACTGTACTGAACAATATAGCTGCCGAGTGTTATTCTACTCTGCTATAAGAAGTTTGCAGTTGGCTGTGGTCCAGCTCTAGCAATAATTTAAAGGAACACAAATGTCAATATATCACAGAGCTAGAAAGAAAGTACACATACATATACACTACACAAAGCGTTTCTTTATTACCTTTTATCTCCTGTTTTGAATAGTTTAGTACAGAATGCTTCAAGACACAATTTGCACATCCTTGGGTTAAAAAGAAAAACAAAGAAGGGATTGTTTTCAAGCTGACTGAGAAGACTTGACTTTGTCCCACTTCTGCCATGAGTGCTGAATGGATCTATGGGTACATTATCTTTTAGCCCTTCTTAATAAAATGCCATTGATGTATCATGACAAAAGGAGGGTTCAGAGTTGCATAATATTTACATTATGGGAATGCAAATTTAGAAATGCATTGCTATGCTGTGAGTGGAAATAAGACACCTTATTATAAGAAGACAAATTGCAACCAGGAGAACCGTATGCCTGTGCAACTTTTGTGGATGAACAACTCCAGGATCCTCCTTTCTATTTTTAGGATTTTTTAGATTAGAATTGGCCTATACAGCCCTTTAAATACAATAGTTTTAGGTTTGCAGCTATCAGTTTCCTATCAACATGGCTATTGGTAAGAATTCTGGTAGCTGCAGTCTCAATAAATCTGGATGACACTATATTAGGAAGGCTGAAATATAAGATGCCTTTCTCTATAATACAGGACATCTAATTGCTAAAAGATGGCAGTCAACCAGAAATCAACTAGATTTTCCTGGAAACCAAGTTCTTGAACTCTATTTAGTTTTTATGTCACCATCTAAAATGAAATAGCTCCAGATCCGTAGTAGATTGTTTATTGCATGTATTTGTGTGTGTGTGTGTGTGGGTGTGCACATACATGTCCACAAGCATGCTACTCTTTTAACCCTTAATTTTCAGATATAGGGCATAAATGGTATATGTGTAGGAAGGAATTGGCAAAGTATCTTGGGCTCTTGAGGAAATGATGAAATATAATAAATAAATACAAGTCCAGATAATATACAGTAGTGTCTTTATTTTTCATCCTAACTTAAGCTATTGCAGTGTCAACGAGACAAAGTAGGAAGGTCTGTGGAATTCATAGCTCAGCAGTGGTGACAAAGATAGTTTTAAAATGGAATCTAGATTTAAAACATCATACATTTTATGTCAATTGCGAACAGAGATATTAGTTTTTAATTAATTTATTATTAATTAATTTTAATTAATATAATGACCTATATATTATCATTCTGAGAACTGAGCTCTGAAAGAACTAAAATGCCCAACTCCTGATTTATTTTCACAAGGATTACTGTTTAGGATTTTAATTTTAACTAGATGGAAGAGACAAAAGAGTCAACAAACATTCCCCCCATTCCAATTGCAACTTGTAAGACTTATGCAAATCAATCCACTGTTAATAGATGCTTGAAACAGATAAATGATTGTACATATTAAGTTCCTACTATTAGTGGAAGCTTCTTATAATGCATTCTGTTGCAGTGCTTCTGACTTGTAGATTAGGATTCTCACTTGTAGGTTAGGATACTGGGCCAGAGTTCTAGAAGCTAAGCACATAGAATCAGAGAGTTTGAAGGACTGCTTAAGCCATTCAGTATACTATGTATACTGTGGACCATTATATTACAATCATAGTTAACTTAATCTATCATGTTCAACATAATTTATATAGTTTAGGTACCTTACTTGATCTCTTTCATTTGTAACAGGAGAATGATTATTTTTCTGCCATGAAGCAGGCATGAAAGTCCTTGATAGTGAGTTTATGAAAACTTGAAGCAGTATTCTTTGATAAATGCAAGTTATTGAAAAAAACCATTGTTTTTGAATAATTGATCATTGCTTTTAATTATGTGGAATCATTTCAAAGCATTACTGGATTTGTCATTTATAGAACCAACAAAAATAACATTATGATCTTGTTACAATCTATATAGTACTAAAAACTCTTCTGTCTGTCTGTTTGTAATCTTCAATTAGCCCAAGTAGTTCCTATCACAACAATTTTTTGCATCAAGATACCTCATATCTGCTAACATGAAGAATTGGTACAAAAAACAGCACAGATTAACCCTGTGGAATTTAAATTTTAAGGCTTTTCAGATCAGTTGCATTCACAAAATTGTGACCTCTGCCACAGTCAGCTGAGGACCTGTGATTGTTATTTCTGACACTCCCTACAAGCTGCCAATAAGCAAAGTTAATGGAGAAGCCAGCAGGAAGTTGGAAGTCACTCCTGTTAGATTATATCACAATAATTTTTGACTCAAACTGCTATGATCCTGGAACAGTGGAATTGAAATTTTCACACATCAGGGCACTTTACTTCGCAATGTTCTAACCATTGCAGTATCCCCACAGTCACCTAACATAGATACTTGTCTGTGATGTTGACAAGCATTCAAATAAAAAAAATCTAGATAGCCTAATAATGTTGGGTGGAAAGAAAGGGGGACATCATGGTCAAGAGATGACACGAAACACTAACGGGAAGTAGCAAAGAGGAAAAGAGAATACGAATTGGATGAAGCCAGGACAACACAACTCTAGGATCAAACAGTGATAATAGCATGAAAGAAGGAGAGATAAAGGAGGAGAAACATGCATGTAGGACAACAACAGACCCAGAAAAAGAGAGGAAGAGACAAAAGAAACCCACATCTCCAGGATTAGATAACAGAAGAGATGAAAAAAATGGAGGATGAAACGGCTACATGACTCTTAAATAACAAAAGGCACAGAATCAGAAGATGAGATGGAAGAAGGAAAAGATCACCTCAATATGTGACAAACGTGGGTAAATATTTACAGGAGCATTGCATGACAATTGAGAATTCTTTTTTCTGGATAAACTTTTCTTTCTTTTGATGAGTTGGCTTAATGGAAGTTTGTACTTTCTCTAGGCGAAAATTGATACTTTAAAACTCTATATGTATTATATTACTCTGCAATTCTATCCATATTATTGTATTTTTTTTCTGTATTTTTTAAATAATTTTCAATAAAAAAATTTTTTTAAAAAATATGTGACAAACAGTTATGACTGCGAGAATTCCTAAACATGATAATGCCTACATTCAATAGTAAGATCTCAATAGATCTTGACCAAATGCATTACGCACAAGGCGTAATATTTCTCCTGATGTTGGTGCAATAACCAAAATCTGCCTTCATTGTCATCGTAAAGCCGGAGCAATACAATTCAGGGAAATTTGATGTTCATTCTGCTCACATCAGACTGCACTACCTTTCTCGCAAAGAATGAACCAGTGGGCCTAGTAATAGATAACATTATAATGATTACTTTTACTGCAAGTGGCCTTTGTTTTACTTTATGCCAGCTTTATGTAGAAATGTCATCTGTTGTCCGACCCTTCAATGCTTGCAACATTTTCCTCTCATTCTTCCCACCATCTCTGCTTCTATGGAAATCGGTTCTAGATCAACAAATATTTATTATATGTTCTGTACTACTAGAGGTCATCACCTTGAAAGCTGTTTGCCTTCAAAGGGAGGGAAAATAATTATTGTAGAACAAAAAATAGGACAGTGGTGCTTTGAATTTCAGGAAGATGCAGTTGAAAGAAATATACAGTTGTGGTAGTTGCTGATTCACTGCAGGGAGGAATAGAAATAAATGTCTAAAGTTCATACCCATAAGGGCTGAAATGTGCAGCCCGCCAGGAGTGAAATGGCTTAGAACAGCATCCGAGATATATTGAATCCATCAACAGTTTTTCCTTCTGAAAAATCTGTGTGGGAATGAATGTCAGTGCAAAGACCAGACCATCATGGATTTTAAAAAAATTAGAAAAGAATCTCAAGATTTGCTCTTATCCATTCTTCCAGTCCATGGAAGAGCACTGGAAAGAAAGTAAAATATTGCCAGAGAATGTCTTGACTGTGCAGGTAGTGTAGATGGGAAGATTTAGATTTTTATTCGTGGCCTGGGTTATCTGAATGATGGATATGAGATATGTTGCATCTCACAAGAACTGGTGTCTGTTTGGCCAAAGAATGGTCAGCTAGCTCAACAGGGCTTTAAAATGAATCCTAGGGTGATTAGGAAACATACACGCACACATGGGAAATAAGAGTCTTATTTATTGATTTCTTCATTGTAAATGAAGAGCCGAGGTGGCCCAGTGGTTAGAGTGCAGTACTGCAGGCTATTTCAGCTGACTGCTAGTTGCAGTTCGGCAGTTCAAATCTCACTGAGTCAAGGTTGACTCAGCCTTCCGTCCTTCCAAGGTGGGTAAAATGAGGACCCAGATTGTTGGGGGCAATATGCTGACTCTGTAAACCGCTTAGAGAGGGCTGTAAAAGCACTATGAGGCAGTATATAAGTCTAAGTGCTAATGCTAAATGGATATGGGAATTTTCCTACAATATATCAGCCTTTTGAAATAGTCCAAGGTAGGAAGCAGACATTGAAAGGATTACAGGAATATAATATATTGTTGAGTTTACTAACACAATTTGAAAACCTGCCAGATTATTCCTCTGTCCCCACTTATACCAAACAGAATTGAGGCAGAATTATTTTGAGTGTTCTTCTCTTCCCCTCTCCTTTCCCAGGATTTTGTTGTCATTTACTTTCTCTTAACAGTTCTAACAGTTCTTGCATGCTTTTGTCAATCCTACATTTACACTTTTCTGCATAAAAAGACTTACTACACCACTTGGGGAAAAAACGGGGAAAAGGCTGGCCTTGTCTGTATACTAACTTCAGTGTATAGAAAATGGATAGATTTGATTTTGATAATTATGATTTAATTGGTGTAAAAGAAATCTAATTGGGATGATTTATATTACTGGGATATAAAAACTGAATGCTACAATTGAAAAGGAACAAAGGCACTAGAAAACAAGTTGTTAAAAGAATATTTGCTCAGAAATCCAAATGAATGAATTTGGCAATATACAAAGAATATATCGGCTAAAATGGGTGAAAAAGCAAATAAATGTAATACTGCTCAGTGTGTCTACTATTTTTTGACCAAGAAGAAAATATGGATGGTGCTTTCCAAAAGAGAGTGGTAGTTTTTTCAAAGAGAATGGAATGGAAGGGAAGACTTTCATTTCCCAATTTAGTTCGAAGACAAACTGTCAAGTGTGGACCTTCCAGGATGTTCCTGACTTGCCCTCCTTCTGTACAACTTTTTCCTTCAGAAGATACAGGAAGGAAGGTATGAAAAGATACAAATCGACAGTAAAGAATTATTTGATGAAACAGAAGTAGCAGGAACATTTGTGAGAAAATTATCATGCGATATTACAATTCTTGAGATCTTAAAGGAAGCAACACTAAGTGTAGCCAAACATATATCTTGGACTTCAAAGGAAACATACTTTCATAATTACAGAGCAATGATAGGTGGGATTCCAGAGCAGAAGAAGCTAATAAGAACAGAATCTCAGTATGGGTTAAAATTCATATATATATATATATATATATATATATATATATATATATATATATATATATATATATATATATATATATACGAATATATACTGTGTATGAATACAATTGTAAAAAATGAGGAAAAAATAGACTACAAAATAAGACAAAAAAGATAATGCAAAAAATGTAGAAAACTACTGAAAAAAATAAGACATAGGAAATCAAAAGATAAAGAATGCTAACAAAAATCAAAGCAGGGCTTTTTCAGATATATTCAGATTAAAATGAAAAGAAATATGCTTGGTATGCTCAGTAAAGATGGCAATATACATAACAATTTTTTTTAAAAAAGCAGAGTTACTTACCTTGATAGTAACATGAGCTGATTACTGAGAATACATTTAAATCTCTAGGTCCTAATGAATTGCAACCTAGGGTACTGAAAAATAATAATAACCTAATGTATTATTTCTGAGAAATCCTGAAGAATGGGGAAGTGCCAGATGATGATGAGGGAAAATGTCTCTTAAAAAAAGAAAAATCTGGTTAATTAGAGATTACTCATTCTGACATCAGTTTCTGGAAAGATTCTAGAGCAGATCATGAAGAGATTAATGTACAAGCAGCTTGAACACAATGCAGTAATCACCAAAGATCTACAGTATTTCAAAGGCAAGTATTATTAGACCAAATATAACTGATTTTCATTTTTTTACTGGGTAACTTTCTCCATGTAGATTAGGGTAATGTTATAAACATAATGTACTATGATTTCAACGAAGTGTTTGACAAAATATTTTTCAACATTTTGATTAGTGAACTAGTATCATATGAGCTACATGACATAAAAATAAATGGATATATTAAATTACTTGAAAATTATATTCAGAGAGTGTTCATTAATAACTTTTTATCATACTAGAGTAAGAAACTGAATGGAGTGCCACAAGACTCAGTCATGGGTGTTTAATATTTTTACGAATGACTTGGAAGACGAAAGGGAAGAAGTAATAATTTTGTATCATAACAGTATGATAGGTAATAGGTAATAGATGACCACAAAAAATAAATAAAATTCAAAATGATGTTGATAAATTAGAAAAATGAGTTGAAATAACAGTAAAGATAAACAGAGACGAATGCCAAGTTCTTCACTTGGAAACAGAAATAAAATGTAGGGATACAGAAAGATAGATTATCTTGGAATAATAGTTAATTGCAGACTATATATGAATCAGTAGTGCAATGCAAAATAGGCAAAGAGATTTTCAGGTTGTATTAATTGAAATATAAATTTTCTATTGTGGAAAGTAGTAGATCCTTTTGTTATTTTTCAGACCCCATCATGATTTTTGTGTTCAGATCTGGAAACAACACTTGTCAAGAATATCATCTTTATAGTACAAATGGTGTGGGGGGGAGTGGTTTGCCTAAGACAAAGTATTTAGGAAAATATCTGTATTAGAGATGTCATGCTACTCCACTTTAATAGACTTTAAATTAGAAAAAAAAATTCAAGTAACTGAAGCATAGAAATTTGGCCTGGGGATCTAAACAGCGTAGCACATAAAATAATTATTATTCTAATCTGACCTTAATGCTCATCTCATGTAGATAAATTTGTCTTTGGTTGGTGTACAAGTCCTTTTTAAAACAACCTCCTCTTGTAGCATTCTTCCTTGCTTCCCCTTTTATCTTGAATCATTTAGTCATTTTTATTGAAGAGCTAAAATTTTATGTACATAGAAAACCAAGACTAATGCAAGTAGAACGTCTGCAATATAAAGACTGCTGTTATTGCAATAAAATAGCAGACAGCATCGACAAGTTAATTGTAAAATTGTTTTTTCAAGCCAAAAAACTTCTGCTATAGGAAGTCATGTGCCCACGATTACTAAAGGGTCTTTCCCCCAGGAGTACTTAATGTAACCCAGACCTCAATATGTTATCTTGCTGGCATAATGATTGTCGAGCCTCGCAGCACGCTCGACAACACCACAGCGTGATGACAGCAACAAAGAATATACAGAAGATATACATACACACGGGGTGATGGTGGCACTGGGTACAGGCGGTCATGTGCGGGGTGTGGGGTGGAGGTGTGTGCGACGGGTGTAGGGCGGTTCCTGAACGTTGCTGCGGAAGAACGCTCCAGAGCACATCGATGCCGATATGCTGATGAGGGAGGGTGTGGTGCTAATAAGGGCGTGGTATTAAGGAGGAAATGGAGGTAATGAACGGGCGGGCTATTTAAACGCTCACTGTCAGGGATCCATAGCGCCAATTTCGTTCGTTTTTACGAATCGCAGCATGTGTCTGGAAGCCGACGTGCATAAACCAGCATTTTTCAAAGAGCTGAACTGTGTTTGCTGAGTTTTGATTGCGTCTTGCACGGAATTACTGAGAATGATATTCCATCCTGACTCTTGTTGCCCTAGCTGGCTAATAAGTATACTGTCTGCATTTTCTCTCCTCTCTCTCTGTGTTGAAGGCACATATAAATGGTCTGTGGCAGGTGTTTAAGCACCAGGCCAGAAACTCAGGGGACTGTGAGTTCTAATCCCCCATTTGGCATGAAAACAAAGGGTTTCCTTGGGCCAGTCACTCTCTCTCAGCTCAACTCATCTCATAGAGTTGTTGTTCTGCGGAAAATAGGAGGAGGAAGTAGTATTAGGTATGTTCATCACCTTAAGTTATTTATTAAAAAAAATAATGAAGGTGGTTAAAAAAATACGATAATAAAGTTACTTTTATCTAGGCCAGCATAATCTGGACAAGGTAGCTACCAATGTTGATTTGAGGGGGTCCAATAGAATTATGTCTTGAAAAACAAGGGGCAGAGTACGTAACAAAGTTTGTAGACCATGGTTCTATTGCAGTTTAGGAATAATTTAGGAAGTTTAGGAATTTAGGAATTGCTATTTTGCAGAATGCAAAACAGTGGGATAAAATAATTTTAAATTTTAAATCATGCTCTGAGAAAAATCACATATAACATATACGTGTAGGGAGTAAAACTGGGTTTGATAGTTCATTCAGATGTTTCTGAATTTCAAATGGAGAAAGAGTTTAAATGAATAAAAGTTATAACTTTGCATGGGACAACATGTTCTAGGATGAAAAATTGACCTCAGGTAAAGCTGCCTCTCACCACTTCTTATACAGCACAGGCAAGCAGGAAATGTAATTGGCTCCCAGTGTTTGCCATTCTCTTTGACAGCAAAGGACAGAATTAAAACTGCTAATACTAAAGATGAGGATACTGGTCATACTCAAATTAGGACCCTGAGAGAGATTACACTCTCCCTCTGTCTCCAACCAAATTTGCACAAGAAATGGAATATCCTTTACTCCACCTTGCTTGTCCAATGAGAAATATCACAGTTGAGATAAAAGTTGTAGATTATTTTTTTTTTTAAAAAAAGCTCATTTTCAGGTAAAGATGTTGGCCATTGAATGTTTCACAGAGTCCTTTCAAGGCCTCAGTTCACTTCCATCTCTTCGTTGGAGGAAATGGATTTTGGTGCTGTCCATGGTGCTTCAGCTGGATGTGTATTGTCAGACAAAGTCCTGACACAATGGCTGTGTTTAGATAACATGCTTAGCTATAGTTTACTCGAAGATATTTTTACAGTCCTATTACACTGGACAATAAACTTATGAGCTAAAAATGTGATTGGCTAGTTAGTAATTCAGCGTGTCACAAGAACATAGCCAACAGTTCTGCTTTTTTTCTTTTTTTGTACAAGCACTTGTGCACATAAAACTCAACTCCTCTTGTTCCAGCTAGGGAGAAATTTCAAATGAGTGCCTTTAAATAAGTTTAAGTGTTTCTTATCACTGTAGATTTCACTGAGTGGAATATACATTTCTGGGCTTATTCTAGAAGTAAATATCTTACTTCTGGTTTCTTCTCTGTTCAGACTTCAATTTATTGTCCACTATATTTTTTTCAAAGCTCTGTGAGGAATTTCCCATTGTTTCAAATATCACTATCCGGTGAAATCTATATTTTAGTTTTTGATGGTTTGCAATAATAAATGTGGCATTTAACAGTAACAGTAACAGAGTTGGGAGGGACCTTGGAGGTCATCTAGTCCAACCCCCTGCTCACGCAGATCTGTACTAGGGATTTGAACTGCCGAACTGCCGACCTTTCTGATCGGCAAGCTCAGTGTCTTAGCCAGTGAGCCACCTAGTCAGGCTAAATAAATAAATAAATAAATTTATTTACCACATTTATTTATTTACATTTATTTAATGTAATTAAATGTTGTAATGTTACTAAAAATGGTAAAAGGTACCAGTTGGTTTGTAAAATCATAAATTGCATCTAGAAAAGTCCAGATATATGTATCCTGTATTTTTAGCTACATATAAATGACCTTTGGCGCCAACTATGAATTATCTTCATGGTTAATTCTTAATTACTTGTAGAAGAAAAATATTCAAACGAAATTGTATAACACAGAGAGTTACAATAAGATTCTCCAAGTGTTCATCACAGATCATCCCCCTAGATTTTCAAAAGAACCTTTCAAATTTAATGGGTTTGTAAAACACTGAAGACATTATCTTGCTGTTATTAAGGAAATAGAATAAGAACATCCTTCAATTGTTGTTAATGGTCTTAATTGATGAAATCTGTACAGCTTTCAAAGAAATGATTGAATATGACTCAACTGAAGCATAAGTGAAACTTGTGACTAATTTCTTGATAATATATATTCAGAGATAACAGTTTCTAATTCCACATTTCTTTATTGCACAATTTTATCCTTATGCTTTAAAAAAAATCATCAAGAAATGGGGAAAGGGGGAAAAAGTGGGGACCCAATAATTGCTTCCTATTTTTTTTTCAACTTCTAATTAAGGTTAAAATATAGATTAGAAGTGTAAATATTAATTTCTTAATGTCATGAAAAATAGGTTGCCCTAATTGAGAGGGAACTCATTGCTAATTTAATAGGGATTCATTGAAAATTATTTGAACTTCTTATAATATAAATCAATTGAATTAAATGGAAGAATCAAACAAATATGCATGTAGAACAAACATGCCTGCCTCATTCGTGTATAAATAAGTATTTACATGAAGAAGGAGGGAAACTATTTTAGAAGATAATGTGCATAGCAGAGAAGAAAGATCGATATTCTCTTTCAATTTCCTTATGTATTGTCAACTTGTACATTTTTCACCCAGTCTAACATTATTTCCAGAATTGAAATGGGCAAAGAGCCTGAAGCCCTGAGCATAGGGTAAGGGTGATATTCAGATCCTCTCATTCATGTGTAGATTTTGTTGTAGAAATCCAACTCATTCCATTCCCTTTTTAGTCCAAATAAATCTATTAATATTCTGTTGGTCTTTATAAATTGGTTGTATAGAAAATACAGGAAAGCTCCAGGTGTATATGTGGTCCTCGACTTACGACCACAATTGAGCCCAAAATTTATGTTGCTAAACAAGATAGTTGAGTTTTGCCCCATTTCGCAACCTTTCTTGCCACAGTTGTTAAGTGAATCACTGCAGTTGTTAAGTAAATCAATGGTTGTTAAATGAAACTTCCCCATTGACTTTGCTTGTCAGAAAATAGCTCACATGACCCTGGAAAATAGAACACATGACCCTGGAAAACATCAACCATTATAAATAAGAGCTAGTTGCCAAAGATCTGAATTATGATTGCATTACCATGGGGATGCTGCAACAGTTGTAAGTGTGAAAAAAGTCATACTTTTTCAGTGCCATCGTATCTTTCAACGGTCACTAAACAAGTGATTCTAAGTCCAAAACTACCTCTATTGCCCTTAATTTCATATGAGAAAACAGGGTAGAAATATAAACAAAAGACAAAAAGAAAAAAAATGTCTTATGAAACAAAAAAAACATTTTGTTGTGAGAAATCAGTGTTTCCATTGCATTTAAATTTGACATTGATTTATCTGACACTAGAAAGTGTCACATGAAATTAAATTAAATAATTAAATTAAATTAAATTAAATTAAATTAAATTAAATTAAATTAAATTAAATTTTTGTTTTAAGGGCCACCCAACTCCAGAAAATTAAGGTACTCTGAACTGGTTACTTGTTTAGTTTGAATTTTGTAAACGTCTTTAGTGCATTACAAACTTTGTCATCTTGATGTAATAACTAAGCATGGCATGAATTCATTACTCATTATCACAGGCCTCCACCGTCCCTAAAAAGACAAGTTCTTCTGTTTATTTCATTCTTACATTTTGAGGTTTATGCTTTTATAAAATAGATTTTTTTTAAGTATTAAGTACACATTCATGTACATTATGGGTAAATACATTGTTAGGCTGTCACTTGAAAATGATACTATGGATTGACACACAAGCAACTACAGTAGAGATGGTTGTACTGATTTGTCACAGAAGGATAACAGTTAAAAAATGGGAAAAATGGCCAAAGAAATTGGCCTATATAGTTTCCTTACTACGTCTTAAAAGGTCTTAATAGTTGGAGCATCCATAAAAACATCCTTACTTCTTGAAAAATAAAAAGGTGCCTATTCCATTGAGAACAGATTACTACTAAGCAGTCTTCCGAAGTCTTTATCTGTACAAATTCAATTTGGGATTTCCCTAAAGAGACTAATACGGCCTGAGCAGTTTAATCCTTGTTCGTCTTATTTGTTTTCAGAACAATTCAATAATTTTACTGGTAACCCATATTTTAGCACATGCAGATTACTGACCTATTAACCTAATTACTTGAAATAAGGATTGGGGCGGGGGGGTGAGGTTGCTTCAACCATATATAATATTTTTAATTTAGGCTATTTTTCCCCCCAAGCTAATACGTTGAAAATCTTTTTTTTCTTAGATACTTTAGTATACAATATTGTGTTCTAGACATATGTAATAAGAATTTAAGAAAAATAGAATGCATTCATTTGTAGTACTACATATAAAAATATAGGTGCTGACCCAGAGATCATTTTATACTTCGTGATAAATTATTACTTATAAATAAAAAAATAGTGTGCAGTGGTGCCAGTTGCTGAAAAGTTGTGGACTCTAATTTATAGAAGAATGCATGTAGATATAGTTTTGCAACTATAACTGGTATTAGAAATGTCACTCAAACACGAGCTACTTCCTTTCAATTTAGATTCAGGATGGAGAATGGAATGAAGGAGAAGGGATTTGAGAGATAGATTTGAGGGAAGTCCAGAGTCCTAGATATAGTCCTTGGCTACTTATTTATTAGAGGAATAGGTTTATGAAGATATGCAATATTTAATGTTGGGGAAGTCTAAGATTGACAGCCTATGAATTGCTTGTAATAAGGCAGCCTGTTTTCAACCCATTTTAAGTTATTGAGGCAATGTTCATTTGATTCTTTGTTTAGATTATAATAGTGACTGTGTTGGTCTGTGCCTATCATATATCTTCTCCATGTGCCACCTAGTTTCATTACCTCAGATATACAGAGGGTGGGGGGAGAATTTCCACATTAGGAAAATATGTGGAATGGCAGAGAATCAATAGCCTTCAAAGGTGACCTAAGTTAAAGAAGTTAGATTTTCTCTTGAAAGGAGAAAGAAAAATAATAAATAAACATTTTATTTATTTACTTGATTGGTATGGCTGCCCATTTGCCTTGGGTGGCATACAGGGATTAAAACAACAACTACAAAAAATAATCCTTGACACCCAGGTAAACAATGCATTCCAAATATGAATAACCAACAGCAGCAGAGCACACCTAATCTCCCACCTAAATACCTGGAGAAATAGCCAAGTCTTCAGAGCTTTGCAAAAGACTACTAGGGTCAAGATAATCCAGATCTCCAGAGAGATCTCCAAAGGGATCTCTGTAGGGTTCATAGCAGTAATTCATGTTCTGAGTGCTGTGAAAAGATCTTAGATCAGCATTCTTTCTGAGTTTGTTAAACTATGGCTCCCGTGATCTTTTTCCACCCTATTTGTGCTTTGGGAGCATGGGACATGAGAGGCAAAATTCCCCACATCCTGGAAAGTATCAAATTATATCTCTCTCCCAGATATATAAAATTGCCTTTTGTTGACAAATGTTAAAAAGAACTTCTATGCCAGATTAAAAAAAAAAAAATATTTGTCAGTAAAAATATGTAGGAGAATCTTCTCCAATCTGGTCTAACTAATCTGTCACACAATTCAAAATGAAAGATGTCCTTGTGAAGATTTTTTTTCTTCAATAGCAACACCATAGTACTTAGCACTTAGGTTTATATACTGCTTCACAGTGCTTTGCAGCCCTGTCTAAAGTGGTTTACAGAGTCAGTCTATTGCCCCCAACAATCTGGATCCTCATTTTACCCACCTCAGAAGGATGGAAGGCTGAGTCAACCTTGAGCTGCTCAGAATCAAACTGCTGACAGTCAGCAGAATTAGCCTGTAATACTGCATTCTAACCACTGTGCCACCATGGATATATTACCAACCTTCAAAGGTTTCAGAGAGAGAAAATACCCATGAAACACTTTTGGTTGGTTTAGGATTAGTGTGCTCAAAAGGATGTAGTGTTTATGTGAATTTCCTGTTTGAGATGTCCATAACCAATAAGAATCATAATGACAGGTCTGTGTGTCAGAAAAAGGTCTTTACTCAGATGCTACCTACATTGTAATGCAAAGCTTTATGCCGCCCTCATTGATATTTCATCTTACAAGTTAAGGAATGTGGCAGATATAAATGAATAACTCTAAATAATACAATGTGTGTGTTTATTATTGTAGTTCTATGATAATATCTACCTTTACAGTTTATTAATTTTCATCAGATGAATGTTCTCTAATTATAGATGGCATGAATTACTTAACAGGATTAATGCCTTTATTAAAAAGATCAACATCTTCTATATTCTTTCATGTAAAATTCTGCCTGGTCTACATTATGTGTTCCATGATATCTCTAGGACAGTGGTGAAATCCAATTTTTTTTTACTACCGGTTCTGTGGGCGTGGCTTGGTGGGCGTGGTGTGGCTTGATGGGTGTGGCAGGGGAAGGATACTGCAAAATCTCCATTCCCACCCCACTCTGGGGCCAGCCAGAGATGGCATTTGCCGGTTATCCGAACTACTCAAAGTTTCCGCTACCAGTTCTCCAAACTATTCAAAATTTCCGCTACCGGTTCTTCAGAACCTGCTAGATTTCACCCCTGCTCTAGGATCATAATTTCAAATACTCCACCTTGAGGGGAAAGAACCCTTTTTCTTTCATTCTTTTGCTCAAAAATAAAAAGAACTAATGAATTTCTGTTCAAGAACTAAATTTTGCTTTGTAAAAGGTCTGTTTTGCACTTTTCTTTCTAAAAGATATGTTCTGCACTTTATGTTTATACATACAGAGAGACACACTGTCTTGAAACATATGAGAGGTGCATAAAAAGTTATGACTCCAATGTTATTACTTGCCAACAGATGGCAGTATTGATGCACCAGAAACTCTCATGTGTTCTTTAGCATCTGTTCTTTCATTTCATTAGGTGGGGCATAAAATGTGTGCTATTGCTCATGAAATGGAAGCCTGCAGTAAATATTCACTGGTGCCATATAAGTAGCACACTGTAATTTAATTTTTGAATGTTGAATGAGTTCCTCCAATTGAAATTTATTGCTGAATGCAGGTGGTTTATGGTGATGAGTAGGGAAAATCTCATGGCAATGGTTTCTTATTACATCTTCCCTATATAGTAAGTCAAACTTAGCACTATGCAATTTCCTCTTTTTCCCAAAATAAAGGAATATTTTTGTGGGTATTTGTTTTACCCAAATGAAGAGATGGAAAAGTCTGTCCATTCGTGGCCGAAGAGATGAAGTGTGAGTTTTTTCATGACAGTTTTAAGAAGATTGTCAAATGTGGACACAATTGAATAGCGATTATATACGAGTAATAAAAGAGTTCATTTCAAGGATTATTTTTTCTGTTTATTTAAAAAATCCTTAGTTAAACTAAAGAGATGGAGATGTGGAGACATTACTTTACATTCAACTATCATAATTCAGATTCCCAACACTAATTATACTCTTCTCTCCAAATATTTTGAACAATTGTTGGAACTGACAGAATTGTCTAGGAATCAATAAAATTTAAGCTACACTAACTACACATTGAAGTACTTTATTCATTACAAAATTCATTATTTTCTCACAACTGGTGTTGTCACTCTTTTGTATCTTTCTTCCTTTGACTCTTTGAACTCAAGACTCTCGAATCTTGCTGATGAGATTTTGTGCTGTAAGTGTTCTTGATTCTTCTTCATTTTCTGATGATTGAATTTCTCCAGAGTCTGTAATGAAGATGGGAATTCTCTTTTAAATACCTCTATTGTATTTTTCCCTCTCTGAAAGTCTTTCCAATCACTATTTGAAAAAAAAATAATGGCGTAGCATCTCTGATACTTAGAAGAAGCACAGCCCGGCCTGGACATAAACAAGAGCTGCTCTCTACTAGCTACATGAAAAAACACTTTGAAACAGAGCTTAGTATCCATTGGTCTATTTATACTGACAGCATGTTTTTACTGCCTAAAACAGTTCTTGAAGAAATAGCTCCTCTTGTACATGCTTTCTTTCTCCCTTTCCACTTCTTCCCCACTACTCTTCTATTGAAAAATGTTGACCAGTGAAAACTGACAAGAGAATAAATTATTCTAATAATATAGTTAATAATTCCCCAACTGTCCTTGTTCATCTTCCATCTGGATACACTTCTTAAAACGTATGCTTTTGTTTCACACCTTCCATTTGTACAACAACATGTGCACAATAGCCCAGCTCCAGGCTTCCTGCTTCAGCTACCAGTTTTATCTGGGTGCTTTGATGTAAAATCTACCAGTTGTGAAACAAAAGCTTGAACAGTATTTAAAGTCAGCCAAGGGTAAAAAAAAAACCCACTGTGGGCACAGCAGCTCTGAGTGACAGTTCATGGAAGCTATTCTGAAGTCCTCCATCAAATGGTTACCATGGGGGGTTGATATTCTAAGAAAAGAGGGGAAACCCTGTGCTCATCACTTTTGTAAGGGCAGAAACATTTTAGACTGTAAAAGGTGATGTAGGTCCCCAAAGCATGCAACTAGTTTTGTATGCCTAAGGAATGCTCAGAGATTGAATTTTGAATCATGGTCCCTCCCCCATACCATATGGCAAATCTCTTTTGAAACCAAAGGGAGTTCCATAAGCAGTTTTTTGTAGAATAGGGGAGTCTTCTGTTCAAAGGAAAAATGTCAAAAAAACCTCCCCTGGGCATGAGGGGAGGCTGAGGATGAATCTAACATTGCCCACTGGATTCTGGCCAGTGAAACTAATTATATCAGTAAAGCAAACAAGATTAGGTATGAGCAGTTATAATGGCTTTCAACGCATAATCCCTTGTATTTTTCTGGAGTACAATTCTTTTTGGAAACTGGACTTGGTATGAAATAATGTTGTGCTCATTTGAAATAAGACAAATGACTATTCCACTATACATGGGCTATTAGTTTTTTTTGGCCAGTTCTTTGAAATACCGGCTTACTTGGGGGTTGCTAAAAGTAACTATTAGGAACATTTTCTTATAACGTTCTGATATACACACGGAACCAACTTGTCCAAATGTGAGATGCTTCTTTCAATAGCAAAATTAAAACTATCTCTGGGAGCTTAAGATATAAATTTTAATAATGCTACAAGGAAGAGATGCAGAGTAACCCCGTTACCTGGAATGAACTACAATGAAAGCTATTTATTTGGCACTTCTCTTTCCATGTATGGCTTTACTCTTTGCAAAATCAGAAGCAAAGTTTTGCTTGTGTAAGAAATTAGTGTAATCATTTGGTCATTTCCACATTCTCTTCCATAATCTTTCTACAGCATAGACTATACACCCATCTTTTTCCAATATGTAGGCATAGGTGTCCATTGCTAATCACAATAATGGAAAAATGACAAAATATATGTTGTGATACAAGGAAGTAAGTCATAGGGTTTGCACTGTGACAGTATGATGCATGCATGATCACTTCATCCCTTCACAATTACACACCCATGAACACTTTGCTTGCAGGCTACTTGGTTTTGTTCCATATTTGCTGATGTGAAGTTGTTATCCCTTTGATAATTGCTTTGAACAGTTCAGTGGGCATTTTATTTGCACCTGGTGCTTTTTTATTTAATATTTGGTTTATTGCCTTTCTACTTTTTTTCCTGAAGCTTCAATTGGTTCAAAAGTTAGTAGTTTGTATACTGGTGAGAGGTGATGTAAACAGTGCTATACCAATACTGGTTATGCCGCATTTCTAGATACAAATCAAATTGGTTATTACCTATGTAAAATAAAATCCTTCATTTGAAATGTGATTTGTTATGCGGCATAAGGACTAGGCTCAATTTTTCTGTAAGTATCCTATTGGGAAAGGATTTACGATTTAATCAAATTTAAATCAGTAAATTTAGATCAATGTTTGCATTTAAGCTTATGTAGTATTACAGAACAAATCCCTACTCTTGATCTCTCAACAAAGAGATCAAGAAAGAAAAGAAAATTTGATTCCAGATGTCTGCTGCTTCATCCCTTTTCTCTACTCAAAGTCTCAAAGTTACAGAAGTGTGGAAGGACTGTGCCCCTTTACCAGCTCCTTCAGAATGTTTGGCTTCAGTTGCCATCTTCTCCTGTCTTTCTTTCTACTTAACCTCATTGCTTCTGAGGCATGGAAGAATTACACATTTGTTTAATAGTTACTGATTGTGTATGTGTGTTGAAATCTTGCCAAGAAAACTGCAGGGAGTTGTCCAGGCAGTCACTGGAGTTAAGGAAAAAGAGTTTTTTTCCTTAACTCCAGTGACTGCCTGGACAACTCCCTGCAGTTTTCTTGGCAAGATTTTTTGGAAGTGGTTTGCTACTTCCGAGGCTGAAAGAGAGAGAGAGAGAGAGAGAGAGTGGATAGCCCAAGCTCATCCAATTGACTTTGTGACTAAGGTTGGACTAGAATTCACAGTCTTGCAGTTTAGCCTTAATCACAACACCAAATTGGTTCCATCTACTGGTTTATGGGCTATAATTCCCAAACCTCTTTTTTTTTTTACATACTTATTGTAAAAGTTCAAGCTAGCAGCATCTGAGAATTTGAAAACATCCCTAAATCTAGTGAATATTACTATTTATTTTACCTATTATTGAAACCTGGGACAGATCTTCCTGGAGAAAACCATTCTATATGGTTGACTTGATAGTATATAACCAATCAATTATCTGTTACTTATTGAAATACCCATACATTTTCCATTATTGAGGTTTGAAAAACATATCCCTATCCTCCTCACCTTGCTACTCTTAGAAATGGAAGAGTTTGTGGGGTTGCACTGTTTTTTCATGCTGAATTAAAATTGTATCCCTTGCCACTGGACATTTCTGAATTCAGTACAACCTTATTTGAAATGATTGTAAGTGTCAATTTTCGAGGTCGTCTCAAATAAATTGCATTTCAAACAAAGTCTTTGAAGAAAAACTCCCATTTATTAAGCACGACATTCTAGCTCCGACTCATCGCAGCCAACACTGACTTCCAGACCCCAAACCCTCCCTTTCCATTCCCCACTCCCCTGCACTTATTGGCCATCTTCCAAGTCACTCTACCCCTAATCTACTGCTCCAGCTCAAAGGAATTTCCCCCCTCCCATCCCATTTCCTAGGGGATATTATCTCCAGGGAAAATAAGTAGATGAAAAGTCAAACGTCCCTTTTCAGGGGCCTCCGCTTCTCCTTCTTATGTCAGCACTAGAGTAAATGCAGCTTGAAGTGCTGACAGTAAGATTTCATCAAACCGCTTCAGGTATTACTGGCAATGGTTTACCAATCTCCAGGTGTTAACCCCAGCTTCCTTGAAGAATTTTCAGCCTGCATCAATATTTTAGTTGTCCCAGGGCTGTCCTGTTAGCTGTGGATTTCAGTATCTGCCCTGATAGTTATGGTTTTCCCCAGTAGCTTTTAAATCTTTGGCAACTTTGGCTATCTGTAAACCAACTTCAAACATTTGACTTAATTATAGAATTTTAGATCCAATATTTTATTATGTATTTCATATTGATAGGTTTGTTCATTATCCAGTGTAGTTTTCATTGGTATTTCTTCTTCAGTGACTCAAACTATCTGAAACTAGTTTTTGCTATCACATCCCCAGCAAGTCAGTAAATTTGCTAAAGTATATGTTGAAGCCACAGGATCCTGGTCCTGTTAAAAATGTATGCTACTAAACCAAGCTTTCCTCATCCTTTGCTTATTGAAACTCTTCATTCACAATACTCACTGGCCCAATGCCTAGAGAGCTATTAGTGGAAAACCCAGAATTTTTCACAGCTTAAAAGAGTTTACAGTTCTCTGGCTTCTTAGTAGCACTGAATTTACATAAGCAAAATTATTGTCCACAAATAATTTTGGCACAGGCGACCTGGCAATGTTTCAGGAGTTTTTAATCACTCCTGTCACTAACAGGTGACCATACTGTCTCCATTGATGAAGCTCCACCAGCAAATGCTCCAGATAATTTCTTTATAGCTAAGATTTGGGCTGTTTTACATGTCCTTCCCTGAGATTGTTCCTCCTCCCCTCAGCAAGGATTTACTTTTGCCTCAGTTGTTTCTGTCAGCCATTTGAGGTAGACTAGATAGAAATCCAAAGCCATGAATACTAATATTTTTATTGTAAAGTTACAATAATAGAATCTTCTCCTTTTCAAAAATAAAAAATAATTAAAAAGCTACAAAGGAAACAAAACAAAACACCCATCTCTCCAACAACCAACACCCAGACAAAAAAAAAAAGACCAGCCAGAAAACAATAGCTTAATTAAGGAACTACTGAGAACACCTCCCCCACCCCAAAAAAATAACCTGGCAGGGCAAGGCTGCTATAAACAGAGTATTCACAGTGATGATGTTACCTAGTTGGGTAATGAGAAACCTGCAAACAACCAAGTTCAGAGAGCACCAAGGATTCTACAATTAGATCTAACTATAATTCAAGACAGTTTCCTCTAGGTTGTAAAATATTGATTATGTATTGTTGCATTTGAACTCTCTTGCATGGATGATGTTATCTAGGTAACATCATTACCTAGTTGGATAATGAAAAGTCTGCTAGCAAACAGCTAAACTTAGATACCACCAAGAACTTCACAGTTCAACACTGAGCAACAGATCTTCTCTTTTATTGACATATCTGACACAACGTACAACACACAGTTTGATTGGTAGATATCCCTTATGTTTGAAAAGAAATCCTGAAAACATATGCCTACCAATATATTTTGGAATTGTGTTTCTGAACTTCCACATTACATGGATTCATTTTTTTGCTGGATAGAATTTTTTGCTATCAATTTAGACCACAAGCTTCAGTTTCTGAAAAAGATACATATCAGATTATACAAGATGATGTTCTTTGCATTTTACAGATCAGTCCCTGCTGAGTAATTTGTTAAACTAACCTAGCCATCATTATCGTGGCTCTTATAATTATTACAACTTTATATGCTATGCAATCCTGCCAATAAACATATACATCACAAAAAAGAAAAATAACATTAAACCGTACAAGCAACATAGAGGTCTACTTGACTTTTTCCAAACTGGGTCAAAGCAAGCCATGGAAGCAATTAACCTTGTGCTTCATTAACAAGTAAATTAAATTCTGTGCATATTGAAGAGTTGGTGAATGTAACATTCTGCCTATGGAGCAGAGTTAAAGGGCATGAGTCAATTCTCCAGTGCTTGCCAAAAGTGTTAATTTATTTTATGCACCAGTTAGTAAGTTAGTGGAGAAAAAAAATCAATATTTCTGGCACATTTCATAAACTGAGAAATATTTCAGACTTGTCATGTTTGATAGATAAAGCGGTGGAAACTGCAAAGTGCATGTTGGGAAGCACAATTGCTCTTTAAATCTTGATAGATGATGTCACTGGGGATTTATGGAATAGCAGCATTTGGAACATATTGTTCAGAATACAAAATGTGTTTGAAGAAAGAATTCTTTTCAGTGTTTTGACCTTACTCTGAAACTGGGCAATGAAATTCCATTTTGTCACTTGTAGTATCCTAAATAGGATGAAACTTCTCATTATGTTGCTTGTGGTTGTTTATTGGGTCCTTTTTTTTTTTTTTGTTCTGGAAACTATTCAAGGAAGGAGCACAATGGTGAGGAGAAATTGTGAACTCTTCATACAACTACCACTGGGTGCTTGTTTTACAAGAAAGAGCAACACAAAGCAATAGAAAAAGAAACATTTTTATAGAAGTTGAGAGCTACAAGGAGTGAAATCCTAGAGAACCGATTGATTGGCTGTATTGGGGAAGATGATCAGGTCCTTGGTGGTGTACCTGAGTTTAATTGTTAGGCAAAACAGGCCTTTTAGGAGTACAGCAAAGCCGTGAAAGTTCCTTATTAGGGAATATGGAATGTTGAAGTCAACAGGCTGACCTTGAAATGTTGGGATTTCTCTCGGTTCAATTCCTGTGTAAGGGCTTGGACTGTACCATTTACTGGGAAATGGTATAGTCCAAGGTAATTACAAATTCCCTTGGACTGTACTATTTACTGGTGAGGAAGTGTCTATGCTTTGGTTTAGATGGGATTGTAAGTGACTTTGTTGTGGGAGTCAGTTTGAGTCTACTAGAATCAGGCAAAGAAAACTGGATTTGACCCTACTTTTGTTCAAAAGCTTGGGGGGGGTGGATTTTGCTGCCTCCATTTTATTTATTAAATTAATTTTCTCCACCCGTTTTTCCCAGCAATTTTTTTTTTTGCATGTATGAGTATAGTCACTATAAAAAGCCTTACATCATCAGATAGCCTCCTTAGCAGAAGAACATCAGTTCACTAGCCAAGGCTTTCCAGGCCAATGTAAGCAAGTTTTCGTTGACTCAGATGAACTTCTAGCAGAATGTTCTTCTCCTCAGCCATGCAAGCTGTAAAAACAGGCAAGTGTTTAACAGAGCAAATAATTCCTCTAGTGAGTTGGAATGACCATACTATTGAATTGCTTACATAAGTCTTCTCTTGGCTTTCAACAGTTGCAGAGACATTTTTCTACACAGGGTGCTGTATATCCTAAACTGCCAAGTTACACAGTCCTGTCGGCATGAACAACTGCTAGCATGGGAGCTGTGAATTATTTTGTAGCAGTACCTTGAAAGATATGAGTTTCCCATCCCTATTCAATTATTTTAAAAGGTGAGGACCTCTGCCAACAGGACTCCCTGGGAGCTATCCAAGGTCCTATTTTTTATTGCGAGTTCTATCCAAAACCTCTGCCTCATTTGTTCATCTTGCTGGCTCAGATTATTGCTACCTTTTCTGACACCACTGACTCCTCCGGCAAATCGCAGGCATTCTTAGAAATGTGTATATTCAAGTTCAGTAGCACTGCAGCAGATGTAGTGTCACAATATAATTTCAGCCATGACAGTTGGATGCTGGATGATTATTTAGCCAGTATTTTCCAATCTGGGCAGTCTGTGGATCTGAAATGTGGAAAAGCAAATATAGACTCTAGTGTTAGTCAGTGAGTGAGGCTATACGTCAATCTTATACCTACCATCTTACACTTGACAGTAAGTGTCATTGAGGTCAACAAGACTTATTTCTAAATAGGCAGAAATATGATTGTAAATAATTCAGGAGGATGAATGCAGCAGCCAAATAACAGGCTCAAATGTTATTCAGAACATGTAAAATTAATACAATTTATTATTTTTCTGTAAAAATTATTCCATCAGACAGATTTGTTTTTGCCTTTTACATCAAATAACTGGAAGAACCCTAGGCCTATATATTTATGGTATTTACACTGAAAGTGGTTTATATGCACCTATCGTATATGCGTGGGTAGTAAATTCATTTCATTCCTTCATTAAGTTAATTCATTGGTTTCTTGTAATTCCAGATCATTTATCTACAAGTTAAAAATACTCCACTGCAATGAACACCAGGGGATCCAACTTTGAGCATCATTCCATAAATTCCTGTTGGAGTCATACTGAGTATTTTCCAGTCCTGAGGAAAAAACGCCTTCTTAAAGAGAAGCTACATATTTCTTATCAGGAAGTCAGTAAATTTACTTTTTAGTTTATAGGTCAATTAATCTTATGATTTCTTAACTTATTAGTTGGTTTCTGTCCATTCAGTTCACTCCTGAAAAAGTGAACTCAGACAAAGGCGTCTGTCTTAGATCCTTATCAGTGAAAACAAATGCAAAAACAATCATTTACTTATTTATAATTAATGTATCATCTTTTAACATTTTACATCCTATCAGCCAATAGTCTTCTGGAACAATTTCCTATTTCAACTATATTTAAATAAAATTTGTTGCTTGTCTTAATGTTCTTTATTATATGTTCCTCAAACCTTTTCTGCAACTTTTATTGAGTGCCTGCATTTTTTTTATTTTTTGATCAAATACTACGTTCCTTTTTATTCTTGACTGAGCAAGAGTTCCATTTTAAAAAAAATAGTTAGATATTAGTTAGATATTAGGTTATCTAACTCTGTTCATTAGTAACTGTGAGTTGTGTATTCCTATTGAAAATCTATTATTGTGATTTTAAATAATCTACAAGATTTCTAGAGAGACCCTTTTTATTCTATCAGCTTCTTAACTAATACCCTTATTCCTTTGGAATGTTATTCTATTGAAATTAAATATTATTTTGACAATCATACACTGTCTTACTGAGCATAGAACAACATTAGGAACATTGTTTCAAACTAGACTAGTAGTTTTTATGTTATGTACAATATTAGACCCTGGGAACTTCTTAGGATGAATTTAGGGCTACATCCTAAATGAACTGTCCTGAAGCAAAATCATTTAGTATTATTAGAAAGATGATCACTTTGACACATCCAGAACATACATTTTCCCAATCTATGTGAACAGAAATTAAAATTGCTTGTACCGCTTCGTTTGCAGGTATTTAGTTTTCTACCAACTTTTTAAACATTTTTAAGGGAACATTGTTCTCAATGTTCCTTTCATATAGAACCTCCCATGGTATCTATAGGAAATGATCAGGCTGAACCTGAAGGAGGGGTCAAAAGCACTATCAATCATGAGTCCCTGCACACCCACAAGAGATCTAAGTCCATCCCACCTTGAATTCCTTTCTAGTCTTAACTCCCTCTAATTTCCCTTAACCGTAAGTAGTTTGGATTCTTGTAGAGAGTTTAAGTTTGCAATTAATCGCTATACTCATTTGAACTGCCTGAATCTCCTTACTTCCCAGCACTTGACAGTATCATGTTGGTTTTCTCCATTCTGCCACATGTTCATTATATCTACATCCTCTTCTAGCAATAAGTGCTCCAGTTCTCTTATCTTGGCCCTCTGGTACCTACGTATAAATGTTTATATAAAGCTTTCCCTCTGACCCCCCTGCCCCCATTTCCAATATCCTTATCACTATAGCCTTGGGGCTTTTTCACTGGAATATACAAGTTTCCAAATTTGCAACATTCCTCTTTGAACAATGATAATTTTTACTCTTATTCTTCGGGATCATCTTTCTCAAACCAGATATTCCCTGTCTCCTGTCAACTTCTCACACTCATTCACCAAAGTCAAATTAAAAGCTGCTCTACTGTTTTGAAATCAAGAGCCACTATTTTGATACATTTCTGATGCAGCACTTTCTTTTATAGAAGCCTGGTTTCTCTTAAAAGATAACCTAGGGCCTTACACTAGGAGCTTTCAAGGGATAGAAGGGACATATACACTACACCCAAGTGATGCACTAGTGAGTAGCTAATAACCTGCAGAAAGAGAAAAAGGGTAAATGCAATTGGGAATTTTGTTTAACAGTTAAAAGCAGCAAAAATATATATGCCGCCTGACTTCAAGTGACTTTGTAATATATAGAAGAGTACATTGTGATTTCAGCAAAGCATACAATTCATTACTCTGTGCTGTTCTAATAGAGAATGTAGAAAATTGTGAACTGGATTGTATTACATTAAAAGAATACAGAGTTGGTTGAACAATTGCACCCACAACTATAGATGCCTGAGAAAATGATCAGTCAGGGCCCTGGTCTACCTTGCCATTCAAGAGATTTATAAATTAATTTGAATGAAGGGATGGAAAATATAATTATAATAGGCAAAGGGATATAAGGGGGATATCAATACCTTGGGAGAACAGTATTAATATTCAAAGCAATCTTGATCTGTAAGAATGAGAGGAATCAACACAATGAATTTCAAAAGAAATACATGCAAAATCCTGTATTTGGATGGAAAAATTAAATACATGAGCGTAGGATGGTGTGAAGGGAGAACAATATTAGGTAGCAATGCATGCAGAAAGAAGCTGTGCGTCTTGATAGAGCAGAGACCAATAACGTGATATAGCTGTCAAAAACAGCATATACAGTATATATAGGCGCATAGCCCGTGCCTACAGTCAGTTTCACATAGATGACAGTACAAATCACTACACAATTATAATTATGACTAATGACTATTTCTTTTTTACAAACCATGATTTTAAAGAGTGGAAGTTGTACATAGTTGGCCCCAAAGTACAGTTGCACGTGATAACAGGTTCCTATGTGACCCACTATTTTCCTACTGTTCTATCTGACTGTCAATCTCCTTTCATCCAAAGGATTGTTGATTTCTTGCTGCCCTTCCTAACACACATTCCGTGAGGGTCTCTGCCTATTGTGAGATGCAAAGCAATGAAAAGCACTGAGACAAGCAATGCTATTCAAGCTCACTAGCTCATGAAAATGCCTTGAGAACTATAAAAGGAGCCCACTAAATCATGGTCTTAAAGGAAACAGGCTCCTCAGTGGAACTTACAATTATAGACTGAAACCTTTTTTAAAAAACAGCCACCAACACAAAGCACCTTTCTGAATGCAAATGCTATTGAAGCATTCTCTCTCCCAAGTAATACACCTTAGACTATATTCTCTCTGTGTGCCTGTGTGCGGGTGCACTCATGCATGTGTGTGTTAAGGCAGGAGGGAAGATAAATGCACTCTAACCTATTTAGCAAATATTCCTGCAAATTTTGCATTACTTTTAAGAGGTATGTGGTGAAACAAATGTCTTGCATCGATGATGACGAAGGTAAACAATCCAGAAAGCTGCTGTTTTGTGGATTATTGTTTGAAATTACTTTGTCTTTAATAAGAAAAAATATTTTAAAAATAACTTTTAAAAAGGAACAAATATGTAGAAAGGGAAAAGATATACAGAATGCTGGTAAAAGAAAACTTGGATTGTGAAGAATAAAAGGAACAGCAAGTAACTGCAGATATCCTTAAAATAACCTAGCTTGTTTTCTGTGGAAAGAAAGGGGAAATCATTGTAAAGACTAAAGCTTGAGCAAAAGTACAGGCCGACTCAGGCACTGAATAGATACCATCAGGGAAGAACGTGTAGTATATTTCTATCTGTTGGGGAACCTGATTTATCTACAACACAAAACATTTTATCATCAGGTCTTCCTAACCTCTTTCCTTGCCTCTCAAGTCTCTTACAGCCATAAACCTGAGGGCCAGACATGTTGGAAGATGTGAAAGTTCGGGTTAGGGATAAACTGTTAAGGAGAAAATCTATGTCATTGATAATAGTTGACACTGATTTGATGGCACATAATCAATCAACCATGTCCTAATTTGTTAAGGCGCAAGTAAAAATGCTGAAAGCCATTATCAATATGGCAGCTAAATTATTAACTAGGATCAGAAAGATCCAGATTGAAGCCATTTTCAATCAACCTTAGCAACTCACGGTGTGTAACTATCACTTAGGCCATCTTATCTCACAGAATTGCTGAAACATTGGAGGCTGAAGCACTATAATCACTATCTTGAATTCCTGAAGGAAAGATGAATACAATTTTAAAGAATGATAAAAAAAAACTCTTGGGAAGGTTCATGAAAAGGAGAAATCATGGTTTTAAAAACTATTTTTAATATTTCCCTGGGGTATTTATTTCACTGCTTCAAATTATGTTTGCCTTCTGCTATATGGACTTCGGTAATTCATACGATACTCTATACCATTTATAGGAAGTGAACAACTAATCTTAATTTGTGACCACAGACATAAGACCCATGCTTAAATAATCTAAATACTAGATATTCATACCTAGCACAATTTGAACCGAAACCTTATAGTATCCAGAAGCATCTTGCTCAGTGCTATTGGCTCTCTGGAGCCAGACAAGTCAAGAGGTTTTCAAGAAGAGACTAGACAACCATTTCTTTGGAATGTATTGGTATAGGGTCTCCTGCTCCAGCAGAGGGTTGGACTAGAAGATCTATACGGTCCCTTCTAACCCCATTATTCTGTACTGTGAGCCAATGTTTGAATGTGGGGTTGTTTGCACAAAGCAAATGCACTACCATAGACCTGCAGTCCTCCTTTTGGTAATAGTATCTGAAATAAATTACTGTAGATCAAATCCTACTGTTGCAGGTTACACCATAGGGCTTGTCAGATTTAAATTAATGAAGGAGATTTTCCTATTGCCACAAGTTCCTCCTGATTTAAAACTATCCCCCAAGCTATATTGCTTGGGGGATATATTGTATTGGGATATTGCATATACTATATTGTATTGGGAAGTGCTTTGTGGGCATTCTTGAAAATTAAGCTGAGATGTGTTCCATAGACATAAGTATTTTTTTTCCTATATGGACCATGTTGAAGACATTGTTTCTTCATTTCTCTTCTATTCTCTCTAGGTCGTATCCTTCAACATGTCTGAACAATTGGGAAAAGTCTGGATTGATGCAGCAGAGAATTTTCTAACAAGATAGTAACATCGAAAAAGCTGCATGCTACTTGGCTATGATTGATTCTTTTAATCAGTTACTGAGAGGTTTAAAATACAGGATGTGTTTATTGGATAAACTTTGTTCAAAATCTTTTACCATTAAAAATACATTTTTGTATCATTGGACTGATCTCAGTTTTGTTTAGGGAAACCTGAGCAGGGGAGGAAAAAACGGGAACAGAGACAGAGAAAGAGAAAGGGAAGCTCACATAATGGAAGGTTATCTCCTTTCTAAACAGAACTTCTAAAAAGCTAGAACATAAGGAGGAGTGGATTTTATTCCATTTTACTTTTTTTTTTTACATTTTTTTTTTTATTATTATTTTTAAATTTGATTTATATGCCGCCCTTCTCCGGAGACTCAGGGCAGCTTACAATGCGTTAAGCAATAGCCTTCATACTTTTGTATATTTATACAAAGTCAGCTTATTGCCCCCACAAACTGGGTCCTCAATTTACCCACTTTAGAAAGGATGGAAGGCTGAGTCGACCTTGAGCCTGGTGAGAATTGAACTCGCAGTAATTGCAGACAGCTGGATGTTAAATGCTGCCTTTTATGTTTTTCAGATATGAAATTCCAGGAGTCACTTTAGAGTTCCCTGGTATAAAACTACAACAAACAGCCATTTCCCAGAGCAACTATCATTAGTTGAAAAGAACACAAGGCTAAATGGTCAGATTGATTTTCCTGGGGTAATAATGAATGCATTATTTTATAAACAAGTTTTCCTGATCACCGTCCAACCTTATTTATTACCAGAAAAATCAAATCATCATTTAACAATATGGTAGGAAGCTAGGAGAAATGGAACTAAAGGAAACACAGCCTTTATACAAAGTGACTATGGTTGTAGTGGAGAAGCAAAATAAATGGCAACAGTCATATCATATCACAGACTATGTAAAAAGGGAGCAGTTTCTGCAAGTTTGGCCATCTGGGCTGTGTTTGGTCTCTCTCTTGATAAAGCGACTATGAGAGTTTTTGTTAAGCAAAGAATGAAGGGAGATGGGATTATTTTGTGTTAATGCTCTAGATTTAGAGTGATGCTTTCCTAAGGTGACCAGACGTCCCGCTTTTGGCGGGACAGTCCCGCTTTTGAGCAATTTGTCCCGCGTCCCGCGGCGTTTCAAAAAAGTCCCGATTTTTCTTGAGCCCCAGCTGATGGCTAGAAGAAAAAAAAACTGTTTAAACTCTTGCCCGGGGCTTCAAAGGGCTGCCCTACAGGCAATCAGTGTAAAGCAGTTTTTTTTTCCCCTAGCTAAGCTTCAAAAACGAAACCGAAAGCGAAACCAGGGTCTTTGGTGCAGCGTGACAAAATGAGGCAGAGAGAGATTTATTTTTATTTTTATTTTTCCTCCCCAAAAAAGGTAGGTGAAAAACTGCAAACATTGGGAAATTTAGGAGGAGAGTTCAAGATTTTAAAACACAAAGGAAAAAAAGCTGTATTTAACTAGGGAATTGTAATAATTGAGATACTATTAATTGTATATTGTGTTGAAAGCAGAAATGGTTAAGTTGTGGTTCGGAGGAATATATGGGAGAAATTATTTGGTTTATTATTATTGGTAAATATAATTAATTGATTTGTAAGAAATTGGATTGCATGGAAATAATTGGAATATTCATGTTCATATTGATTAATATACAAAAAAGATAGTTTTATAACTAATTGATTTATATTAAAATGTTGAATTTGTATTAAACAACTGTATTACATAATTACATAATTAACCAATGTGAGGATGGATATAAAAATAGATGACAATGGGAAGGGGTATAATATAGAATAGAAGGGAAAAATTGAATTTGATTAAGATTAGAGATGAGGATGAAGGGTAATATTGGTTTTTTTAAAAAATAGATGAGGAATAAATATGGCAAAAAGGAAATATAGAAATTGTAAATTTAATTGAAATGACTAAACGCTGTTTAAATTTGTGAACCAGCCAAATATTCTGTTCAAAGAAAATACATTGTATGTTTGTATGTGTGTTTCTAATTATTGCTATTTATTCATATTTGTTCTCTTTTATTCTTTAAAGTTTAACAATTCTTCTTTATCTTAATATCTTTATATTTGCTTGGGGTTGGCTTTCTTCCCTTTCATCTTTTTTATTGTACAGCAATCTTTCTCCTCAAACCTACCACCTCTCTCTTTTCTTTCCTTCTTACTTTCTCTTCCCCCCACCCTCTTTTTCTCCTCCCTACTTCCTCTTTCTTTCTCCTTCTCCTCCTCTCTTCCTCCCTCTCTTACCCTCACTCCTACTCTAATTTCCATTCCTTCATCCCTCTCTATTGCTGTAATCCTTTAATGCATATGGACTACTCAGAGGGCTGAAAAAGTTATTTTTGACTGGTCCTCACACTTTTGACCAGTCCTTGAACTTATGACTGTCCTCACATTTTACATTTTTGCCCTATCTTGTCATCATGGTGAAGAGAAGCAGTTGTGAAATGAGTGACATGGTTGTTAAGAATGCTGCATGGGCATAAATGTGAGGATGGTCATAAGTGTGAGGACCAGTCAAAAGTGCGAGGACCTGTCAGAAATGACTTTTTTCAGCTCTCTGGTTAGTCCTTTTGTGCATATGGACTACTCAGAGGGCTGAAAAAGTTATTTTTGACTGGTCCTCACACTTTTGACCAGTCCTCGAACTTACGACTGTCTTCACATTTTACATTTTTGCCCTATCTTGTCACCATGTTGAAGAGAAGCAGTTGTGAAATGAGTGACATGGTTGTTAAGAATGCTGCACGGGCATAAATGTGAGGATGGTCATAAGTGTGAGGACCAGTCAAAAGTGCGAGGACCTGTCAGAAATGACTTTTTTCAGCCCTCTGGTTAGTCCTTTTGTGCATATGGACTACTCAGAGGGCTGAAAAAGTTATTTTTGACTGGTCCTCACACTTTTGACCAGTCCTCGAACTTACGACTGTCCTCACATTTTACATTTTTGCCCTATCTTGTCACCATGTTGAAGAGAAGCAGTTGTGAAATGAGTGACATGGTTGTTAAGAATGCTGCACGGGCATAAATGTGAGGATGGTCATAAGTGTGAGGACCAGTCAAAAGTGTGAGGACCTGTCAGAAATGACTTTTCAGCCCTCTGAGTAGTCCCTATACACATAGCCATGGCCACCCGGTCACATGACCAGGTAGCCACGCCCACCCGGTCACATGGCCTCCAAGCCACACCCACACAATAAGCCACGCCCACAATGGTGTCCTTACCAATGTTAAAATCTGTTCACCTTACCCTATAGACATAGCCATGGCCACCCGGTCACATGACCAGCTAGCCACGCCCACCCAGTCACATGACCAGCTAGCCACGCCCACAAAATAAGCCACGCCCACAATGTCCCTCTTTACCAATGTTAAAATCTGGTCACCTTATGCTTTCCAGAAGTGACACATTACTGTTTATCTATTTTACCTATTGTGTATTTTACTTTTATTTTCTGTGATATCAGAGTAATCAATTTATAAATTAGTACTACTTTACTGTCATCAGAGTAATCAATTTATAAATTAGTACTACTTTACTGTCATCAGAGTAATCAATTTATAAATTAGTACTACTTTACTGTTAAGAGTCTAATGAAAGAGACTTTGGGAAGAAAAAATAATAATGCCATAGTAGAAAATATGGAAGAGCATTTCCTGGAAGGACTTTGTCATGTTCTGGGAGAACTGAAACTGTTCTCCATGTCAGCCTATTTCTGAAGCTCATAAAGTGATAATGGCTTTTAATTTGAAACAGTAGAGAGGGAAGGGATGAGACAAGGCCCCTGTTGTAGAGATGATTGTATTCCCCTTTGTGAGGAAATGCTTTTAAATTGCCACGCTCCTAGATTCAGGTCACTAGAAATTGGATACAGAAGGAAAATGCATAGACTCGGCACAGCCTTGCTGTACTTCCTCATATGCCCATTTGGCAGCTGTCCTACAAAACTGAATGGTTGGAAATTTAAAGCTCCAATTAAAGAAAAAGCAGCCTAGCACACAATCCTCAATTATAAGCATCTTTAATGACTATACGCACCTGAGGGATCACATAAAATTTGCATGAGATTTTCACAGTGAGATATTTTTTTAAAAAAAATCAGGCATCTCAGTAAGACGCAGTCTGATTCTGACATGAATCTGGCCAGATGAAATGCCACCTGAAGATTAGCTCTGATGTTGCATAGTAGCCTGAGAGCACATCCTTCACCTAAAATATGGGTGTAAAACTTAAAACATATTTAATATTTATTTAAATATTTAAAACATATTTAAAACAAAGAAGAGGGAGTCAAGCTATTCTCCAAAGCACCTGAGGGTAGGACAAGAAGCAATGGGTGGAGAGAAGCAACTTAGAACAAAGGAGAAATTTCCTGACAGAACAATTAATCAGTGGAACAACTTGCCTCCAGAAGTTATGAATGCTCCAACACTAAGTTTTTAAGAAGAGATTGGACAACCATTTGTCTGAAGTGGTGTTGGGTTTCCTGTCTAGGCAGGGGGTTGGACTAGAAGACTAGAAGACCTCCAAGGTCCCTTCCAACTCTGTTATTCTATGTTCTATATTTCCAACAAAATTAAAAGTCTGTTGGAATAGTGCTGTAAACAAAGAGAAAACTCTTTACTATGTGTCATGATGACACATAGTCGTCATGTGACGTATCACAACGGGTGGGCGTGGCCAGTGCGTGATGCATTCGGCCTGCGGGCTGCAAGTTTGACACCCCTGCTTTAGCTTGAACAAAAATATAAAATGTTTCCGAGCATATGAGAGAGACCCCAGACACATCAGCTAAGTTTTCTCATGATAGCAATGTTTGGAGAGCTGTAATTATGTAAACAAGAAACAGGGCTGACAATCTAAAATCCTTGATAGTTTTGTGAAGTTAGATTTAAGCATTTTTCCTACTGAAATGTTGTAGAGCACAAAATACTGCTTTAAGAAACATTAAGTTTTAAGATCTGGATTTTTACAACTGAAGGAAATTGCCACGTGAAAGAAGTCGTAGAAAGGTTACAGGTTTTTTTGCAAATTTAACTGGATACCTCACCAATGATTTAAAAATACTAAAATATTGTTATCAACTTTTTTAATTGAAAAGCCCTCAAGGTGTATTATGATGGACACTATCCATCCTGAGATTTGGGATTGATGATTTGACTTTTATAGACAGGTGACCTAGTCTTATGTAGCTTTTGATTCTCTCAAGCATTTGGTCCAGTGGATCATTTTACTATACCTCACAGACTTTTGGCCTGATCCAGCAAGTATCCTGAGGTTTTAAAATATGAGGAATATGGAGCAGTGGCTCATGTGGTTAGGATGCTGGTGTTGGAGGTTAGCAACCCACGTTCAAAACCCGAGCGCTGCTGTGTGGTGGGGTAAATTCCCATCATTTGCTCTAGCTCCTTGGAGGGACATGAAAGGAGTCCCCGCACCCAGCATCCCCCGAGCAATAATGATGTCACCAACTAATCTTTTCAACCGGAAGCACCTTAAAAGATGCCTCCAACAAGAACAGGATGGGAATATGAGGAATGTGAACTTGGCAATTATTAATTAAATAGATATTAATTGAAAAGTAATTTAGTAAAAACAGCTTGTCAGAATACCCACCATGAAGCAGTTAAAAGTAACTACATCTAAATCTGAAAAGTAATATTCAAGGTACCAAACCTGTATCAACTTAAGACATACATAAGTTAACCAAATAGCTAATTACTTGAGCATGTTTTAAAGACTAATTCACATAAAATATGTTGCTGCATATAGCACCTGAGGTTGTGGTTTAAAATTATGTTACACCTTCTTAAATCTGACATTTTCCAGATGTGTTGAGGCAGCAACTAGCTAAATTTTCTACTAGCAGAGCCTTTTATGCCTGACCTGGAAATTGGATGGAAGGCAGCAGTTCATTAGCAACGATCAGGACCCATAAGCAGCTCTGTGATGAAAGGGGCATTGTCCAACAAAATAGCACAGCAAGAGTGAGTTAAAAATCCCTCTCCTTCTCATATGCCACATACTGACAAATTGTCCTAATGATGGCTATTAATGTGCACGTGGGCACATGCACCCAGCAGATTTGTTTAAGGGCTTTACTATGTTGGCAGTTTTACTTTCAACCCTTAATGATCCCCAGAATAGAAATAGAATTGGTTGTATTCTCACCTTCAGAATTCCGAGATCTTTTTCTGGTACTTACCTCAATCATATCAATTCATATGGTGAAGTTAAGGATGTTTTGCCCCAAAAGGGAGAGACTTTACACTCATTTAAACTGAACCACACTTGCAATTTGGTTGACCACTCACCCAATTTATCAGATTTTTTTTTATTCACCACCATCATAAACAGAGTTATCCACATTTGACATATTTACTACTTAGTATAAGTCAAGATCATTTATGAATAAGTTAAAAAGCATTAGTTTTAATACAGATCCTTAAAGGACTCCACTTCTTACATCCATGAACAATATTTATTTCTACTCACCACTTTCTCCTTTGTAGCTAATTCGCAACCTGCCACTAACTGTTCTTTAGAATTTTAGGTAAGGAACCTTGTTAAACTTCTGAAAATCCAAGCACATAATTGATGTAATCACTGCCATCTATACTGATTTTCTCTCAATAAAGCTGTGGGCCGAGTTATTTGTTCTTTAATAATCATTTCTATAATTTGTCAAGAACAAACATGAAGCCGAGTAGCCTATATTTTCCTGATTCTCTTTTTTAAAAAACCATCACATAGCTACGTTCCAGTCATCTGGAGCTAATGTATAAGTTATACATTTGGCTAGATCAGTCATTCCATATTTACATTCATTAAGAATGTAATGAATCAGGTGGAGGGCATCCTGTTACAATATGTCTCTCAAGTATCCTAGCATACATTATTTTGTTAACTACATTTGCCATTCTGATTTCTCACAAGGAAGAGAGGAGGAAGAGGAAGAGGAAGAGGAAGAGGAGAGGAGAGGAGAGGAGAGGAGAGGAGAGGAGAGGAGAGGAGAAGAGAATGTTGAGGTGGTCACGGGTGATTTTGGTTCACTCTCTCTCTTAACCCAAACTAATTTCATAGGGTGGTTGTTGTGGGGAAAAATAGAGAGCACTATGCATACCATCTTCAGCTCCTGATGGAAAAGTGGAATATAAAACAAATATAGACAGATAATTTTACATGAGACATGAAATATTCAAAGACCTGCATTTCTACTATTGAAGATGGTTCAAGAAGCTACTTTTACAACTGTTCAGCAAGATTAATGCAGCTACACATAGGTATTTTTTAATCAGACAGTTGCAAGAAATAATTGGTAATACAATGTTTGGTCTTATACTTTCAGTATATCAGATAACAAGCAATTATTAATCCATAGGAAGAAACTAGAGAGAAAAACAACCAGAGGTCCAAATTTCTCTGCCCTAATATTTTTCAAAATTACTGCTGTGCAAAATCTGCATAATGCCTTAACAGGCAAAATACATGAGAATACACCATATATTAGGTAAATGATAGATCCCGTTTTCCCCTTTTAATCAATTTTTGTAGTTAAATAGGCCTATCATAATATTAAAAAGCATATTTTTTGCCACTTATTCCTTCTTCATAACGTGACCCTTGAAGTGTTCCAGGTAAGATTCTCCTCACCTGTTATTAGTGTGACTGGATCCCAACCAAGATAGAATGAGACAGCCAACTGCGTCAGGTTTTATGTAGCCCAATGGCGGTATTGTTCACACAGCCTTCCGTGATTACTGCAAAGCTAAACTAATTTTCACTGTGTGTGTAATGAGCATTTGGTCCCTCAGGTACAAATTACTTATTATACCACCTGGGATGTTTGATATCCCCCAAGGCATGCATGTTTACCATATCAGCTTTCAATATTCATTTTTTGAACAATCAAAACAAATTGGGAGAAAGCAAACAGAGACAGGGTCCCACTAAAGCAAATCCATTCTTTTTTCTGGTGAAGTAAAAACAAAGATATTGGAAACATACCGATTTACTACACAAATACACAAGCGTATCTTTTTACCTAAGCATTCTGCTTAACTGGAGATCCGTTTCCTGTGTCTTTGGATACTGCCCTGGATAGTAAATGTCAACATGAACACATTTTCAAAACATCCGAGATTCTACAGTCATCTTTGCTTATAGAGCTAAATTTTAATTTGTTCTTAGCCTCTACCCAAAGGTGGCTACTTGATTAGTAATTCGCATTTATTCACCTAATACATTAATGTGATAATCCTACTGATTGAAAAACAAGCTTTTTATTTCAAATTAAGCTGCACCTTTTAAAGCAGATTTACAAAACAGATTAAAATCCTACAGGAAACCGCAAATATATCCAATCAAAAAGGGACGGTTCTTATACTTTCTATTTCACTGGATGCTCAAGTTACTTTATACATAATTGCAAGATGCCTAAAAATATGACCATTCTGAAATATAGCCTATTCCTGGAAATGGGTACTCCAATCCTGTGATACATGTGACACTTCTAGTTTACCCATTTTATCAACTGAACTATACTTCCAATAGTTGGACAGAAGTATATGGAAGGTACACAGCCTTGAGGCTGCAATTTTAATTTATTAACCAGGTAGGAAATCTTCTTTTCTTTCTTTTTTTAATTTTTTCTTTCTAACTAGAGCTTTAGCATAAGGTAAAAAGAGAGAGAGAAAAAAGATTTCTTACTTTTGTAATGGGTTAAAACTGAATACAAGAAATTGATATTCCATAATTACTGATCTGAATCTCATGGTATTGTTTTGAAAGAGAATAATTTAAAGAAGTCACTAAGCATATTTTAGATATTCTAAATGAGCAGAACAAATATATTTGAATATTGTTCTTACTACCTTGATGCTAATTAATGATGTAGATATCACTGAAAATACTGTAACAGGCAATACATTAAACAGGAACACACACCCACTTTACATTTATGTACAGATGTTCATTGATCCCAGTAAATTGTCTGCATCCTAAAAGCAAACATTCAAATACCATTTACTGTTTGGCAATAATCACACTGGGTGAATTAATAGTAGACATATGTTAGTCGATTCACTGAAATCTTGGCTTGTTTAAATCTCACTATTTTCAATGGGTTTACTTTAACTATGGCTCCGTCGGGACCAAAACCGGTGAACATTTGGAATAAGCTAGTGTAGCTATAATTTATTGTGATGTTCAACTTTCATTCCCCAATTCCTCACAAAAGGTTTCCTAAGTTCTTCATATCCTTTTCAACATTGTTAAATTCAATTACCTCTTACAAGAATGACATTTTCAAAACTAATGTGCACTCTAGTCTACGTTAATGAAGCTCTCCATTGCACACATTAGTTTTTGGTTACATTCCAAGAGATCAGACTCACAATGCCCTGTCTTGAACTTCAAACTTTTCAGAAAAGCAGAACTGCTTTGTGTGACATTTAACAGGTCATTCTTGCCACTCCGTATTCCAGGCCGACAACACTAGGCTCTGTTTTGGATAACTCTTCCATGTACTCGCTGTATCGATTGTCTGCTGTGTTGGAGCCCTCTATTGTCCGAATACAGTCATTCTCATGTAAGAGAGGCTGCTCCTTCTTAAAGCAGAGTGAGGTTTTAACTCCTGGTGACATGGGACAGACGGACTCCTTCGCAAAGACAGCATCCAAATCCTTGTGTAAATGGTGGTCCAGTTTCTAATGTTAAGAAAAATGATTCAGAATTAGTAGCTTTTATCTCTTTTCTTTCATCCGTTCCACTATTAATACTTATTCTAGTCTCCAGTCTTTTGGATAGGAAACTGCTTTGTAACTAAGTCTAGTCACTGTTTATATAGTTCAGTATTGTCTCCTCTCACAAGTAATGGCCTCCCTAACCTCACCTGGAGTCACTTCCCAGTTATGCTAACTTAACATTTTCTACTTGAAGATATAAGGGACTAAATATTGATTTCCCTCTCACTTTAGTCTCCAGTTTCACACACTGCTTCCCTGTAGTAGATTTAGAATACTTTACTGTCACTTTGAATGTACACTAATCGGCATACATTAAAATGAAATTGCCTACAGTTCTCAAGGGATCTACATGACAAGATAAATAAATAAATGCAAAATTATTGTATTGATTGTTCATACATCCATCCTCTTGTTCCCAATGAGCAGTAACTCTAGACTGAAGTGATTTTACCGATTTACTACCATGTTTCCCAGAAAATAAGACCGGGTCTTATATTAATTTTTGTTTCAAAAGACGCATTAGGGCTTATTTTCTGGTTAGATCTTATTTGGGGGGAAATATAGTACTAAATGCACCCATCTGGCTGACAAAACTTAACTGGGGCTTATTTTGGGGGTAGGGCTTATATTACGAGCATCCTGAACAATCATGCTAGGACTTATTTTCCGGTTGGGTCTTATTTTCGAGGAAACAGGGTATTGCAGTCAGCTATCCACTGTAGTAAAAGTACTGGAACTGGAGACCACAGTACAAGAAATCAAAAGATTCAACTGGATATCAAATTAGTGGAATCTTATTTTCTATATCCAATTGACAGAAAACAAAAGCAACCCACTCCCAAACTACAAATACTTTATGAAATGATCAATGGAGATTAAAACCACTCCTAATTTTGAAATAAAGAAATTATTTTTAAGGAGGAAAGTGGTCCTATTTTAGAGTCAGGAGTGAAATTAGTTGCCAATACTCACGTTTTCCAATTCTTTAATATCTTTCTCCAGCTGTTTATTCTGCTCATTCAGGCTCATCACATGGCTCAGTACAGATTGCCGGGGATGCATTGTGTGATCAAACTGATGATACATGTTTCTCCAAAACCTGTATGTGTCAACACAAGGCTATGTTAATACTCCAATCCAGGTGATGGGTTTATAAAATGCATAACTGAAACTTACTTAAAATTAAAGGCAGCTGTATCCGGCTCCAGAACTGAAAGTGACTGTGAAAAATGTTCATTGTAGATTGGATTTAGGTATTTCCTGTAGTCATCCAAAAGAAAAGGCCACAAGGAAAAAGTCTTCTCTTTCAATCTTAAAATAAGGAAAGCCTAGAGTTAAACATTAGTAGCTGAGGAATATCTATACTGTATCAAGGTACACAAAATGTGGGATATTTATGATAAGAAAGGCATAAAGAGCAGAGTTTAATTACAATTATGAACTACAAACAACTGTTTAACACTGTCTGCCTGCCCACTCCTACCCCATTAACATTCACTAATTTAAAGAGGACAAAAAAGAGAATACAATACAGATACCTATTCCATTCCAAAGCTTCTACCCAACAAACTGGGAGAAATTTCAGGATGTGAAATGGCCATCGAAGGGAGGAAAAGAAACGATATTGAAGGAAGACTTATGTTCTTCTTCCTTCTTAAAGGAATATATTACTCTCAGGAAGATTTTGCACATATTAAAACCCAAACCCGCAGATTCCAATCCCCCTCCACATATATATTAAGAGTTTCCTCCATGTGAAAAAGAATTCTAAGCCATCAGCACTTAAAAGAGCTACCTCACTGTTCAGCCAGCAAAGCTTGATTTCCATCACTGATTTTATCTGATAGTTTAATATTTAATAGCCCTAAGGGGAAACTCTTTGACTACTTTTGGCAGTAAAGTGCAGCCATTCCATTAGGCTCTAGCAGAAAGAAAGACTAAGTACTGGAACTCTTATTTCTCTTTGGCTACTACATTCCACCTCCCCACCCTCTCCTCTCCTCTCCTCTCCTTTCCTTTCCTTCCCTTTTTTTTTCTTTTGAAAACTTATTTTATTTTTAAACTGTGGTTCCTCCCATACTTCAGACAGTGATTATTTTTTCAGGCTGTAAGTCCCTGAAGACAGGGACTTCTTTTCTATATTGATCTGTAAGTACGGTGGGAAGCTTTCTAACCGTAGCATAAAAAATGGTGGAAGGAAAGGCACAAGGGAGGAGGGAGGAATAAATGGAGGAGTTCAGTTCTGTGTTAATATATTGTTCCTAAGAGCCTTACTTGAGTTCTTCTCGCTCTTTTTGGCAGTTTCCAATGAAGTTTCCAAACTGGCATGAATGGATGTGCTCATGGATCTGAAGGAGAAAAGCTTCATTGTACTCAAAGGCCTGTGGAAACTGCTCTGTCAGGTGCCAGGCACATTCTAAGAATTGGGCAAACACGGGGGATATTTCCTTTGGGTCACCATCCAGTTGTCCACATCTATAAAATATAATATTCCATGTTAGTTAATGAGAGATGAAAATGATGCATTCCCCAGAGTATGTGAGGAACGTTCACTAAGTAATTTATGGATAAAGACTGGTTGAAACGTCCTTTTTAAAACCTTTTTCTGTATTACACTTTGACACAGTTAACAGGGCAATTATTACTCAGGCACAAAAGAACTTCTAGGCACGTTCACTGGGCTGTAGCAAGAGAATACAGCACTCCATATAAAACTGCTTTTTGGAGATCCTGACTTCTTTCACAACCAGTCCATCATATAGTTTGGGGTGGCTGATACCTTATGGCTCCCAGGGACCTCCAGACTTGCCAAAGCTAAATATTTGCATTTGATTTTGGGGAGGGGGTAGATTCAGGGCTGGGCTGCTGGGGGTTCGAGAGAACCTCTAGCTAAGATTCTGTGCAGTTCAGAGAACCCCCAAATCCCACTCCTGGCTGGGCCCGCTCACCCCTCCCCTCCCCAGAGTCGCCATGCGGCCCATTTTAGATGCAGGTTAAGTGCAGGGTGTGCACGGAGGCTTGGGGAGGGTGAAAAATGGGCCACTCCGGAGCCTGGGAAGGCTGTTTTTGCCCTCCTGGAGGCTCAAGAAAAGTCTCCGGAGCCTGGGGAAGGTAACCACCCCGCCATGGTGCAGGAGGCCAACTAGGCCACACCCACTATGGCCACGCCCATCCACTGGGCAGAGAACCCCTTGCTAGAAATTTTGAAGCCCACCCCTGGGTGGATTGCATTGGTTTAAGGGACAAAATTATTCCCTTAAGCCTTCCAGAGACTTAGGTATCCATAACACTCAATGTAAAACCCCAAATCCTCCAAAAGAATCAAAGTCACCCAACTCCAAAAAAATCTTTTAAAATTCCAGCACTATCCACTCTGGTAAAATTAGAGTGTTTGCTCTATTTCCTGTCCTATATATGTCCATTAGCAGGGCATATAGAAATGGTTTGCTTGGCATGGAATAGAATATACCACAATAATTACATCTGTGGGAGGAAACTGTGTGAAGCATTTGGACCCTAGTGATTCAAATAAAAAAATAATTAATTTTAAGTTCAATTAGAAACAACAGAAAATAGAATGGGAAAAAAATGAAGTAAGTAATAATGGCAAAGGTACTTATTGTTAGTTGTCTATACCGTTTTGCCAAAACCCCCTTTGCAATAAGGATAGCTCTTCCAGCGAGAGAAAAAGTGTGTGAGAGTGTGCAATCATTTGAACATAACTTGCAACCTGCTAAAAACCAGAAAAGGGTTGTACAGCATCCAAAAAATCTGATCAGTTAAGCGTTTTAAGTCAGTTAACTAAATTGGAAATAAGGCTGCTCAGGTTTATTTTTTCAATTTTTATAAAATCTTGAATAGTATATAAAGTAATCAATTGTTCTAAAACAAAGTAAATATATATTTCTAATTTAAATAAAATATGTTTGAACAATATTGCAATATACAGGCTTATACGCTGCATATTAATTTAACATAACAAGGCACTTTACATAAAGAATTCAAATGTAGGCTTTTTACAGTGAAAAACATTACCTATCTGAAAATTTGTGTCCGAAAGCAATCCAGTCTTTTTCCACCAAAACCTAGAAGAAATCATGTATCAGTTTTTAGTCATGTGGTATGCTTTATGTTTTAATTTAAAAAAATATTTCCCAAGTCACCATTTTCATTCTGGATTTCTTAGCTCAATGGAGAAAGCAAAACAAGTTTTCCACAGCTGGAAAATGAGGACTACAAGTACTCCTCGCTTACCAACCATTCAATTACACTGTTGCTAAAACAGGAGATGTGTGTGTGACAGGTCCTAGAGACTGTGGCTATCACGGTGTCCCCATTGTCACGTGTTCTTAATTTGGGTGCTTGGCAACCAGTGTATGCTTACAACAATTGCAGCATCCTGCTGTCATGATTGCCATTTGCATCCTTCACAGCCAGTTTCTAATAGGCAAAGCCAATGGTGAAGCTGGAAGTAAGTTGCAAGTTGTGGTCATGTGACATCGCACTCAATGACTGCATGTGATTAACGATTGCAGCCATAACTGACATAAATTGATGCGATCACATATCATACTTAATAATTGTACTGTTTAGCAATGGAGATGCCAATCCCGATTGTGGTCGGTAAGTGAAAATTATCTGTATTATACATATATCTTTGCTCTTCTATACAAATATCATAAGTAAAAGAAACATAAAATGCAGGTTTCAAATAACACTGTAAAGTTTATTAATTACAGAATTTAAAAAACAAGGCACCGAGGTAATCCCAGATCAAACAGATCTTTAAGCTATCTAGTCCAAGTTACCAGATTTAGCAGACTCAACTGGCATGTTTACAACTTAAAATTAGCACCAGAAACACATCAATAGCTTGTAATCTCAATTTATTGAGAAAATATCAATATAATATCTGATTTTCTTTATCTGCTTGAAACATTTTTGAAATTACTTATTTTAAAATGCATATGTAAATAATATCTGACGCTTACTGATTCAAGAATTATTTGAATTGGAATCCACTGTATAATTTAATTACATTTGAACAGTAATGCATAGTATTATGTTCAATAGCCCCATTATTAAGCAGATAAGCAAATCTGAAACACAAAATTATCGAACTACAAAGTTGGTCAGCGTTAGCATTGGCCGAGTGTGACTTAAGCTCGCTTTGCACACTTACCATGAATCCTTTAATTGTTCTATAAAAGGGATCCAATAATAGAGAACCCAAGGAACAGACCTGAGATGTCCGGTCCCAGCCATCAGAGCAATGTACTAATACACTTGCACTCTCAAAAGCTATGGCCTGTGAAAAGAACAAAACTTACTGATGTATGTATAACAAAGAAAATGAATTCAACTGTTCAACTGAACTTAAATATTTAATTCATTCCAGCCTTTCAAGAACCCTTCAAACGTGCTGGAACTCTTAACTCCCAGAAATTCTGGCCAACATAAATGCAGAACCAAAGGATCTGTAATCTATGTCACACTGGAAATAAATTATCAACATATTTATAGGCCAGTGTTCTTAAATTTAGCAACTTTAAAGATGTATGGACTTCAATTCCCAGAATTTCTCATAATCACCCCAAGACAGCATATTTATGCCTGGATCTCACCTAATTATTCAACATTTATTTACAGCTGATTGCTTGATGAAAAGAGGAAAAGAATTAATCAACCCACAGAATTGTGTTTGCCTTAATGACAAAATATGATTATCACTGCTTAAGCTATCAGTTTTGGCTCCTTTACTTTAGGAACCCAACGGATTGGTTTATGGCAGGTTTGAATCAGTGGTGGGTTGCCACCGGTTCTATAGAACCGGTAGTAAAACTGGCAGGAGGCTCCGCCCACTGACCCCGACGTCATCAAAACGCTTCTGCACATGCGCAGAAGCTTCTGCGCTTGCGCAATAGAACACACCCCTAGTTTGAATGCTTACCAACTAAATATTTAGTTAATGTATGTGACATGCATAACATATAAATTTAATAAATAATAAGAACTGACTTAAACTACTTAAGAAGTCAGGCGGTGGCCAGTTATGATTACCATGATATATACTTCTTTTTAAAAAAGGAAAATTCCAAACAGAATGTGGGATTTTCTATTTAAACACATATGCTCTGCTACTGAACTATGGATCCTTGAAAAGTTGAAGACTTTAGAAATGAAATTTCCAAATTCCCTTGATCTGATGGTGCTTATTGAAGGCCATCTATATTCTCAAATAAATAATACCAATATCAACAATTTTGGACAAATTACTAAATGCAAATTACTTTAGCTAAGAAGATACCAGCATCCAACACTGCTTTGATGTGTCGCAGCCATCCAGAGCTCTCCAAGCCAGAAAGAAAATCATTGACTGATAGGCCTCTTGTTCCACAAACTAAAGTAAAATGAAACACAGATAAATTCAAATGCAGTCGTAGCATCTCTCTGTGCAAGAATCAAAAGTGGATTTTAGCAACTGTATGAAGAAATCTGAATTTCTGAACTTGTTAAACATACAAAGTATTTTTTCTCTATCCCAGTTTCCTGGTTATGCCCTAACCTGTCTCAAACTCTGGTTTCCTCTATTAATTGTTAATTATGCAGAAGCAATCTAGTATAAAGTTCTTTCGTATTATAAAAGTAACATAATTATCTTCATAACTCTACTTTAAAAGAGTGCATCCATCATCTTACTAATCCTCAGTACGTTCCTATCGTTTAGAATGCACACCTGTTTTTTTATCATTTAAATACTTACTATGAGGAATCATTAATGCAGCCATGCACTAATCTGCCCATCAGTCTCCTCAGATGGGCAGATATTGTAAACAGTGCTAATAGCTGCTAAATTTGAAGGAATCATGAAGGAATAACTTCATGAGATTCCAATTAGGTAGCTTCCCACAATTAAGTAATGTTTAAATGACATATTAATTATATTGTATAAATAAATCATAATAAAATAAGTACATAAATTATGCATTATATTAAATATATATATAATTTATACATTCATATAAATATTTAGTAAAATCTCCCATTACTACAGGAGGATGGCAAGCTTTAATAATTTCTGAAATAATCAGTACATAAATAAAACCATAATCATTGATTTAATGTATATACCGCACAACTCCCAATAATTCTGCCTTGTTTACATTAAAAATGTAGCTGTTTTAATTGAACCGAAGTATATTCAAAAGACGAAATCTCATTAAGGGGATAGGCTCTCATAATACTAGAAGGTAGAATTTCACATTAGCAATATCTATTGCATGAGAAATACACTATTTCAATACATCCTTTGATATGAACTAGATTTATGTAAAATCACTTTTCTGCAAGAGTGAATGTACTCGAGAAATGCTTAATATTAGTGAAGTGCACATTCATACCTTCCAGAAGCTTTTGCAGACTTGATCTCATTACATGGATATTTTCAATACCAACAAATTGGAATCTAATGTTGGAATAATTATCTTCATTTTCATAGCCTTTACCTGCTGCTCTATTGGCCATTGCATTCAGCTTGGAGAAAAAGAAGGTTTAGTCACGTATAGGAAACAAAGCAATATACAATTATAATAATCTGTATAATAATATATCCTGAACAATATGAAACAGAAGAAAATTATATTTTTATAACTTGGCTTCTAAGCCTTAGGACTGTTGTGATTTTGCATGATTTCTTTCTCCTAACTCAAATGATTAGCCATGTTGACTCCCAACTCAGTATCCTCAGATATCTTAGTAAGTCACTCAGATCTTTTGGAAATACAGTGGCATTTAATGGAAATAAATAAGGAAAATAAAATAAATATGAGTTTTCACAACTTATCTGAACAATACAGAATTGAGAAAGTCTTCCTATTCTATTACCTACAAAAAGTGGTAACCCATGATATATTTAACTATTGGTTATTAAATGAGTTACAATTAGCTAGCTTTGAAGTCATAAGCCACGATTTACAAACCAAAATGTCTTTTGAAGGAAAATGGTTATGCAAAAGGTTTGAGAAATCCAAAAACAGCACCATGGGCCTAGAAAAAAATCAGGATTGCTTTAAGATTTGAAAAGGAGTGCTTCATATGAACATTTTGAAGCATCTCTTTCAAAGAATGTGTAAATTCCCAAAAAACAAATGATGATGATGATGATGGTCATATTGCTCATACTAGATCCTAAAAGAAATCCAGAACAGTATGGATTACAACAATCCAATTTTGATCCTTTCTATCTAAGAAGTTGGTAATACTGCTATGCAACACTTTGGATTTGATTCCAGAGAGATTCTTTTTATCAGAATTAGGCACCTATCTCCAATTCCAAAGGAATCTAATCATTTCTGGAACTGTGCAGTTGTCATATAATCCTAGGAAAAGGTATGTTTGCATTAAAGTATTCCTGACAGAGCAGCAGTTGCAAAATAATTTCAAAATACTTTTTCAAACCGAAGGTAAGCCATTGCATGACCCTATTTATAAAATACTGAAAATCAATAAGTAGGAACAAAATAACAATAACAATTTATTAGATGTACATGCTGCTTGATATCCAGCAACTCTGGTCAGTTTACAATTACTTTTAAAATATTAAAAACAGGAAAAACCCAACAACAGACAAAATTAAAGAATAAAGACAGTAAGAATGCCAAAACCAAACAGAAGAAAAGAAAAACCCAGCTACAGGCTTACTTTTGGTCTGGTGTCCATGACATACATATAGTGGTTATTGGGATTAGCTTTACTTATTGCTTGCAACATGTGTTCATCCTCCAGACATCTGGCACTGAATCCTGAGAGAGGTTGACTACACCTACAAATGGTAGCCTGGTGAGAAAAAAGAGGGATAAAGAAAAGGTTGCACTTTAAACCTGGTGAAGGCAGGAACAGTAAGTCAGTGCGTAGCTACCTTGCAATATAACACAAAAAAAGGGGGGGGGAACAAGGCTCCAATGTTTCAAATCTGTACTTGAAAAACTTTTGGGGAGGGGAAAGGGAATAAGCTCAGATTTTCTATAATGATAGATTTAAAACAAAAATACAGTTTATGTTTGCTGCGGAAGTATATTTGCAAATATAGCTGATTTGCATCAGTGTCATTGACACTGTCATTGACCAATATGTTCACTTGCTTCTGATGATCATGCATGTTAGCCTAGCTATAGGCTATGGATTCCTCAGAGAACGGATTACCCATCTGTGATTTTTCTAACCATGGATAATTGCTACATTAATAATTAAACAGAAAACTAAGGGAACTAACTAATAATACTCTATTTCTTTATGTTTGACAACTTATTATGGTCATAAATACCCGGTCATATTATTATTACTACAGGTTGTCCTTGACTTATACCTGCTCATTTAACAACAGTTCAAAGTTATTAACAACCTTAGAAAAAGCGAATTATGACTTGTCCTCAAAGTTATGACCGTCGCACCACCCCCATGGTCATGTGATGTCAATTTTGAGAGTTGGGCAGCTGGTTCACATTTATGACCATTGCAGTGTCTTGTGGTCACGAGATCACGATCTGCAATCTTCCCAGGCAGCTTCCTACAGGCAAAGTCAATTGGGGAAGCTAGATTCACTTAACATTCATGATGAGTCACTTAACAATAGCAGTTAAAAACGGTTTGTAAAATCAAGTGGTGATCAAGTGATGACTCATTTAATGACCACATTGTTTAGGGAGTGAAATTCCAGTGCAAACTGTGGTCGTAAGTCGAAGACCACTTGCATTATGAGCATCCACTTTCATTGCACTAGAATAGATCTAGGGACCTAGATTACTGTACTTACCCACTTTGTCTTTTCCTGTACTGGAAAATAGCCTTTAGATACTTGCGTTGAAAAGAAATCAGACTATACCTCATTATTTTTATGATAATATGAGAGCACAGGGAACCTTCCTTTGCTTCGGAATTTAGAACTGCCAACAATTATGGGCTTGCTTGCACTCTTGGGAACATAAAGGTCTCTAGGATATGTCTCACAAATCTGTGAAAGTTAAAAAAAAGAAATTGAAAACAAAAAACATGTTAGATATGTTATATATCCAATTTCCATTTTTTATCAGAAACACCTGGGATATCTAAAGGTTCTCAATTATCAGAAAAATGGATGGAAGTGAAAAGGAATGATAGAATAGAATAGTTTCAAATGCAATAATGTCCAGTCTTATCTATCTCTTCTGGCTGAATGTAATGATCAAGAATGAGACCATAGCAATTGACCACATATTTAAATGAGATAATACAGTTCTCCAACAGTTTGTATAAAAGCCATGAGTGTGTGTAGATTAAAATTCTCCACTCAAATTTCCTGAATTCTTCAAAAACAAAAACAAAGTATTACTAAAACTTTGAACTCTGACTTTCTTTAAAAAGAATAAGCAAATGAAAATATGGGCAACCATGTGATAAACATATATGCTGATGAATATTTGTACCAGTAATCCTAGCAATTACTAGTCTGTGGATTTCCATATTTCTCTTCTACAATATCCCTATTTCAGTATATATTTGCAATACAAATGTAACATAGTTACTGTATTTTTCCAGAGTATAAGACGCTCCGGACTATAAGATGCACCTACCTTTTTTGGGGAGGAAAACAAGATATACGCTAGTGCATGGATATGGGAAATAATATGAAATTTTACCAGTTTGGAACTGTTTTAAGTTTTTTTCTTTGCATAGATTGGTATTGTAATCACAATCAGAAGGTTATTCAGCACGCAATCTGTTAGATGTAAAGCTTTTTTCCCCTCTCTTTATTTTCCTTCAGGTAACATTTTAATTAAGTCAGTGAAATGCTTTTTAAATTCCAGCTAATTGTTGATTCTAGACAGAAATTTTACAACAAAAGGGCACAAAGAAGAAAATAAGACTCATAAAACACTCACAATAACTCTGCCTCTGCCTGCCAGCAATTTGCCTCGTTGCAGCAAACAGACTGCTTTAGTTTCATTTTCAGCACAGCATGATTAACACAAGAAAAAAAAACTGCCTCCTAGCAATTTTCCTGCCTGCAGCAAGCAGCAGAGGACCGCGTGACAATCGGCAATGGCAAACCCTGCAGCCTGAAACAGCTGAGGGTCGGGAGTCCAATCAACTGCTTGTGCTAATCAGGCTGTGCTGAAGCTGAAATGGGCTGTTTTGCTGTTTGCTGCTTGCTGCAAGGAGGTAAATTGCTGGGAGGCAGAAGCCAAAGGGTGGGGGGAACGGGAGGGGATATATTCAGAGTATAAGACACATCCAAATTTTCACCCTCTTTGGGGAGGGGGGGTGCGTCTTATATTCCCAAAAATACGGTATAAAGAAAAAGTTAACAGAATACAGCTCACCAGTTGCAATGAAAGTTGACATGAGAAACATAAACAGGAACCATTTCTAAAATCAAAATATCAATAAAAGTATACAAGAACAAAAAAGAAAAAGAAACTAGACAAGACACACAAAAAATCTTGTTTAACAATCTCCAGTCAAGTCTTGATCTCTGTTAGCAGGGAAAGAAGAAAGCACAGGTCTAAACACAGATATTCCGAATTGTTTTTCAACCTCTATGTGTAACATCTGAATAGTTCTTGCAGATCATCAGTCATCCAACCACCTAGTTAGGGACTCAAAGAAATTATTAAAAAGTTGCATGAATCAAGAGAGTGCTTTTGGAACAGAATTCTGAAATGAGAAGAGAATAAATCAACCACTGTTCCTCCTGAATGAAAGCAACTGTCCTAGTATTCAAAAATACATTCGATCTCTGTAAAATATGAGGGGACTAGAAAATTAACAGATGCATCATAAATGCATCAGTAATCTATAGGAGCCTTGGTGGAGCAGCGGACTAAAGTGCTATTAAGTAGCACTTAGCTGCCAGCTGCCTGCAGTTACTGCGAGTTCAAATCTCACCAGGCTCAAGGTTGATTCAGCCTTCCATCCTTCCAAGGTAGATAAAATGAGGACCCGGATTGTGGGGGAAGTAAGCTGACTTTGAATAAAAAAGAACACCGCTTAGGGGAGGCCGAAAGCCCTACTAAGCAGGTATATACAAAAGTATGAAGGCTATTGCTTAATGCCTTAATGGGACTCATTACGCATGGTCACTCATGCCCCTGTCACCTCCCGCCTGGACTATTGCAATGCTCTCTATATGAGGCTCCCCTTGAGGAGCACCCAGAGGCTCCAACTGGCGCAGAGTGCGGCCGCGCGGGTGGTAATGGGAGCGACATGGCGCTCCCATGTAACACCTCTCCTGTGCGAGCTACACTGGCTCCCGGTGGTCTTCTAGGTGCGCTTCAAGGTTTTGGTTACCACCTTTAAAGCGATCCATGGCTTAGGACCTGGTTATCTACGGGACCGCCTACTACCACCAATAGCCTCCCACCGGCCAGTACGCTCTCATAGAGAGGGACTCCTCTGGGTGCCGTCAGCCAAACAGTGTCGATTGGCGACCCCTAGGGGGAGAGCCTTCTCTGTGTGGGCACCTACCGTCTGGAATGAGCTCCCCCCAGAGATACGGAGGATCCCGGATCTGCGCACCTTCCGCCGTGCTGTGAAGACCTTTTTATTCCATCAGGCGGGCTTGGCCTAATCTCTTCCCTTTTTAAATATGTAAATTTTAATCTGTTTTTAAATTATTGGGGTGTTTTAATCTGTCTGGGCCAAAATGATTTAATTTGATTTTATCTGGTTTTTAAATTTTTTGTATCTATGTATTTTATTGTTTGGCTGTTCACCGCCCTGAGTCCTTCGGGAGTAGGGCGGTATACAAATCAAATAAACTAAACTAAACTAAACTAATGCATTGTAAGCCGCCCTGAGTCTCCGGAGAAGGGCGGCATATAAATCGAACCAATTAAATAAATAAATAAATAAATAAATAAATAAATAAATAAATAAATAATACCTTATATTCGTGGTTTGCATCTGATAATTGCCATTCAGAGTTAGGCACACCCATCCGATCGTATTCTCCTGTGAGGTCAATGATTTGCCAGCCTCGCACCCTCTCTTCTTCGTTTTGCTTTGGATTATATGAAAAGGCATATAATTCATCGTATCTTGCTAAAAACAGGAGGAGGGGGAAAAGAAAAAAAAAGTTTGACCTTTGTTGTCTAGTTCTTTAAACAACTAAGCAGAGCAACCCTCTGTACCAAACGCATTGAAATGAAGAAACCTGCCTACCTGGTTTTGACAGCTGAAGCAAAGAGTTATAAATATCATGGCAGTCTCTTTCTCTGGGAACAATGAAGTGAACTATTCTGAAGTTCTTACACTGAATCACTAAGGGGCAGCCGGAAGTAGTCAAAGCAAGTTTCTCCACTGCTGCAATATGATGGTGTAATATCTACAGCATACAGGAAACCACAAAAGCTACAAGTTAAACAATACAGATAAGGCTCTTTCAACAATCTTAAATTTCCAATGAGGGTGCATAAAATCTGTATCCAGTTTCCTCATTTTATCTATCTCCAGATGTACTGAAGCTACATCTCTCAGAATTGGCTATGCTTGTGGGCATTCTGAAAGCTGCAGTACCAACACATATAGTGAGCATCAGGTTCACACAAGAGGACATACATGTTCACTATAATGAGCATAATAATGTAATATTACATCAAAGTTGCTTGTTGCTCTTTTTCCATTTGAAAAGGAGCTTTAAACATATTCAGTGGAGATTTCTCCTTTTTTAGGCAAATACATCCTATTTATTTCATACAGGAGACTGCAGTTAATGCTTTAAATTTTTCAAATACACACTTTATTATAGTGGCAATGAAGCATAGAAAAATCTTATGAAGATTCTTTTTAAGAAGAATCTTATAAAGATATGCGCTAAAGTTATTACACACTCAACTTCTAAAGGACTGCCTTTAGAGTTGTAACATAAATGTCACAGGGCACTTTTGAAAAGTTGTGTACATAAGCCCCATGTTTCTTGGCAGTTACACAATGTAGAAAAATATATAAGTAAAGGAATGCAGCATAAAACTTTATTCTCCTTACCCATGTCTCTTTCTGGCTGGAATCTATAAATAACAAGTGAGTTGCTGTAAGGTAAAGAGTTCCTGTTTGTGACTTGATGTTTGTGCTGAATCGGTCTAGTAATTTTACCTGTTCAACCTGCATTTTAAAAAAAGGCAAAGCATTGCATGAAACTATTCAACAATAGCTCAACATAACTGAAATCGAATTATTTATTGCACAGAAAGCTGTCTGTATGATACAGTTTGCTCACAGATTACACTAAAGTTCATAGCAATATAGTTCTTTCCTGACTGTCTGTATGGATTGTTTTCTAGATATCAAAAGTATTGAAAGAATTGAAGAGGATGCTCTTATGCTTTGTTTGGAGCCAGATCACAATGAGCGTCTTCTGGATTCCATCGTGAAATATTTTCAGCCTGGGGGAGCCTGAGATGAAATAGCTGCTTTAGGCTACAATCCACTGAAATTAGGATATGAGTGTCTCTAATTATGAGAGTCCTGTTCATGCCCAACTCTTCATATCTTAAGCTGCAGTATTAGATGTACAAAAGTTAAAAGTATGCTCCAAGAACACAGCAATATCTGGTTCACATGTAGTACTTCAGCTCTATTGGACAGATACAGACCTATGTATTTATAAAGACCAGGGAAATGCCAGGTTAAGAATACTGATAATTATTGCCAGATATGCAAAAAGAGAGATCAAGCAAGAGCTACTGGCAGAGGAAGGCTACTATCAGTTACTTACACGAATGCAAGGAAAGCAAATCAATATTACATTAATCCAAGTCTATGCTCAAACCATGAATACAGAGGAAACAGAAGCCAAACAGCGCTAGAGTAACTTACAACACATTGTTGACACAACACAATGAAAAAAAAGCTTCATTTAATTTGCTAAATTTGAAAGTAAAACAGCATCTGGAATAATGAGGAAACATTAAACAGTGTTTAAAAAGTAGGCAAACCTAGAAAATGATAAAAATACTAGCAGAATTATTTATTGTAAGATTATACACTGGAATTGCTACTTGCATAAACAAATACAGAAACAACCGCAGCAGCCAAGAAATTATAGAAAAAAAAAATTTCAACAGCAAAAATGACAGTGCTGAAAAAATGCTCAAACTTCTGAATTATTACATTTACCTCAAGATTACAATGCTCAAGATTTTGTAGTCCAGAATTCAACAGTACACGGAATGAGAATAAAATACAAGCTGAATTTGGAAGAGGTAAGGCTTTCCAAAATCACATTGCTAACATCCAATAAATAATGGAAACAGTAACAAAGGCTTTTTTTAAAAAGAGCATCTATCTTTGTTTACTGCGTACCCTTTGAAATTTTTTTACATGTGCTACTGGCAGCTTACCCTATGCATGCCCTTGAGTGGCACACAATGGATTTCAGCGATGCTGATCACAACTAAATGTGGTGCCTGGAAAAATCGAAGGCAATGAAAAAAGCGGCTGACAAGCCTGCTTAGTTAGATTCCACTAACATATGCTTCCAGGAAACGAGAGAATCTGATGTAGACAAATCTGTCAAAATGATAATTCCACGGATGGAGAAGAGGCTGAAGCTACTGAGTAACTAACAACCCTTGCAAGGTGTCTCACAGGCTGCTGAAATTCCAATTCTATCTACCCTTAGATTGGAACCATAACCGAAATGCAAAAATACATGTTATTATTTTAAGCCTCTCCAGATGGGAAGAATGCACAGAGCCTTAAAAGGTGGACGATTCTTTTGAAACATCCAAGTACTTCGCAGAAAGCAGTCTGCCTTCTCCCCCCCCCCCCCAAAAAAAAACAACAACACCCAAATCCACTCAACAGAATATCAGGCACCAGCCAGGTCAATGTCACTCAATATTGCACCCCCAAATTAATTGCTTGATGAATAGAAAAGAGTTCTAAATGGGCTGTGAATTCTGGGGACTGGGGATTCTACACATCTCTGGAGGGCAGCTGGGAAAGCGAGGCCGGAGGGAGCGGATCCTAGTCATCCCAAGGGAAGCCCGCCCGCTGCCACGGAGTAGAACCGGAGTAGAACCTGGGCAACGGGAGGAATTGGCCAAGCCACAGGTTAAGGCTCTGCTGTTCCCAGTTAACCGACTGCCAAACGGGCCGAGGAGAAGGGAGAATGTTATTATTACCTTCGTGGTGCGGATGTGCTCCATGATGCCACCACGCCCAAACCAGTCCAGCAGCACCGGAACCACCAACGGCAACCACCGCCTGTATCTAACTGGAAGCAGACCCGGCGTCTCCAGGAGACACTTCCTGATAACTGAAGGGAGAGGGTTGGGAGGGAAGGAGGGAGGAAGGAAGGAATGGCAGCTAGAAGGCCGACGTTTCCCACGGCGACCCCTAGTGCTCGGAAGACCCAGTTGTTTGTTCGTTCGTTTGTTTAATGAAAGAATAAAAGCCATACGCCACCTATCTCTCTATCCAAAGCGAATTTGAGCTGCTTACAGTGCAACAAAGTAGATTATCAATATATATCACTATATTTAAAATGATAAGGGGTTAAATATCAACAGTTCGTAAAAGACAGGCGGTGGGTAGACTTACCTGCATCCTTGTGTTCTTCCACCTGTATTGGTACACCAAAGAAAAGTTATGGATTCATGAAAGAGAAAAGTGGCAATAATTGACATATCACATTAACTTAATCCCATCCTAAATGGATGTGATTATTGCTATTATTGCATTAGATGGCGTTACGATTCGATACATTCAGGAAACTAGCAGGGCAAACTAGTGTACATCAACAAGGAGCAAATCCCACACTCACTAGCACTGATGATGGATGCTACCTAGCAGGTAATGAAATATCTGCAAGCAAACACCCAAGTTCAGAGAGTACCATCGATTCCAATGACTCAAAAAATTCAGAAAATTAGGCTACCATGTTTAAGATTTTGCCCTGATTTTACTTATAGTGAATGAAGGAATAATATGTATAGGCAGTCCTCGATTTACAACAGTTCATTTAGTGACCGTTCAAAGTTACAACAGCACTGAAAAAAGTGACTTATGATGGTTTTTCACACTTACTAACTTTGCAGAATTCCCATGGTCACATGATTAAAATTCAGGCGCTTGGCAAGTGGTTCATACTTAATGACGGTTGCAGTGTCCTGGGGCCATGTGATCCCCTTTTGTAAACTTCTGACAAGCAAAGTCAATGGGAAGACAGATTCACTTAACAACCATGTTGCTAACTTAACAAATGCAATGATTCACTTAACAACTGTGGCAAGAAAAGTCATAAAATGGGGCAAACTCACTTAACAATGTTTCGCTTAGCAACATAAATTTTGGCCTCACTTGTGGTCGTAACTCAAGGATTACCCGTATGTGCAAATCTGCCTGTGTTTCTGAACAATGCTGAAGAAGCAAAGAAGCACATTGTTCAGAAACACAGGCAGATTTGCACATATGGGTAGTCCTTGAGTTACGACCACAAGTGAGGCCAAAATTTATGTTGCTAAGCGAAACATTGTTAAGTGAGTTTGCCCCATTTTATGACTTTTCTTGCCACAGTTGTTAAGTTTTATCATTAACTGAAGCATTCAGTTTTCTATCATTCTCTTTGGCCTGTCCTAGAAAGCAAGCAAAATGGCAAGAAGAAAACCGTTCTGATAAGCCCTGACCAGGATATTTCTCTCATGTTAAATGTATAGTTAGGTTCACTGATTATTGCCACATACTGGTATTGATACATGGTACATATCAGAGGGCTTCAGCAGGTTCTGACCAGTTCTGGAGAACCGGTAGCAGAAATTTTGAGTAGTTTGGAGAACTGGTAAATACCACCTCTGACTGGCCCCGCCCCATCTATTCTCTGCCTTCCAAGTCCCAGCTGATTGAGAGGAAATGGGGATTTTGCAGTAACCTTCCCCTGGAATGGGGAGGGAATGGAGATTTTACAGTATCTTTCCCCTGCCACGCCCACCAAGCCACACCCACAGAACCAGTAGTAAAAAAATTTGAAACCCACCACTGGTATTTATGCAATGTATATCTTGCTCTATGAAAATATAACACACCTATTTTGTTCCTTTATGTATTTTGACATTTACATTTTAATATTTTGGTCTGAAGGCAATGGGTTATAGATCAAAGGAAGTTAATGGCGCAACAAATAAGTCAGTGTTGAAAGTGTCACAAAGACACTGATTGGTTAACTGGAATGCTTGTGACATCATCCTCCTCCTGGCCAATCAAACAGAGAACTGCTAACCACCAAGGACTTTATGGAACAAATTGGCTTATAAATTTTCAGGGAAAGGGTTAAATTAATCATTTCTTTCAATTTTTACAGATGATGGGAAAGATTCACATTAGCAACAGTAATGTCAAGAAAGAAAGACTTTTCAAACCTGGGGCTTCTCTGGCGAGGGGGTCCCAAGGCCAATAATGCAATCAGGTAAAAAAAAAAAAGTCAGAGTATTCAGGACAGTTATTAAGGTTATTCAAAGATTTATTGCATCAAAAAAAGGTCCTTTGGTGATACATCAATAGCATGTACAGATATACATCTGGGGTGCTGTTATTGCTACTCCTAAATAATATTAAGTCATGGTTATTAGATTGTAATTATTGAGAGAGCTGAAAATTATGAATAGTCTTAGGACATCTCAAGGACTAAAGTACTGATTGCGGTATGTTCAATGAGATGGGTTAAGAATTATCTTGAAAAAGTATTTTTTCTGGATTGTTTTTAAATATCAAATAAATTAAAAATGAGAAGGAACATTATGTACTGAATGCATATATCTTTCATTAGGTTTAAGATGAAGGAATAGGAAATGAGGAAGTGAAAATTGCCTACAAGCATGATTTTTAACAAAACCATAACTGGCTGTGACATTCTTGAACCTTTTTAACACCTATACAAAACAGGGATTTTTAGCAGGTGATAAACTTTTTTTTTGCATCAGGAATGGATTATCTGGGGCCCTGGATCGAATTCAAACTTCCCTGCAAGAGACAAGTCCAGACATTTGGTAAGAGCCATTTCTCCTTGTCTCACAATTAGGCAATGTCAAACAAGAAAAAAAAATCAGAAGGCTACCCCATGCCTTACCTGCTATGTGTCCTCAAATAAATAATATCTAAAAATATTATTGCTATTATTTCCCTTTATGTATGTATGTATGTATGTATGTATGTATGTATGTATGTATACGTATGTATGTTTGGCAGCATAAGGCAGCAAACATACTTAACACTCCTGCCTATTTTCCCACAATTCTGTGAGGTTTTGATTTTAACATAGTTTTGCATCAGTTTAATATGTCTCTTAAGAGTGCAACATTCATGTCTTCTTCCTTTCTGTGGGACCACGTAGGTCACTATTTCTCAACCTCGGCCACTTTAAGACATGTGGACTTCAACTCCCGGAATTTGAAGTCCACACATCTTAAACTGACTGAAACTGACTACTCTAGACTTTATTTGCATTATCAGAATTGCTTTTCCTCCAAAATACTGAACAAATCCAAATTCTTCGGTTCCACGTGAAATAAGTCTATTTAAACCAAGAGCAAAACTGTCCACTTTTGTGCAACTAGAATATAATGCACTGCACATCTGCTATTAGCGGAAGCTTCTCCTTCCATGTGAGGGGAGAAAAGGTAAAAGGCTCCCCACAAGTTTTTCTGAATTAAAATACTGCACAGGTAGTCCCCAATTTACAACCACAATTGAGCCCAGAATTTCTGCTGTTAAGTGAGACATTTAAGTAAGTTTTGCCCCATTTTACGACTTTTCTTGCCACATTTTGTTAAAGGAATCATGGATTAGGGGTTATATTAGTAACACGGTTGTTAAGAGAATCTGGCTTCTCCACTGACTTTGCTTGTCAGAAGGTCACAAAAGGGGAATCACATGACTCAGGGACACTGCAACCGTCATTAAGTATGAACCACTTGCCAGTCGTCTGAATTTTAATCATGTAGCCATGGGAATGCTTCAAAGTTCGTAATTGTGAAAAACGGTCATAAGTCACTTTTTTCAGTGCTGTTGTAACTTTGAGCAGTCACTAAATGAACTGTTGTAAATCGGGGACTACCAATTCCTTCATTCACTTTAAGTAAAATCAGGGCAAAATCTTAAAAACATGCTAGCTTAATTTTCTGAATTTTTTGAGCCATTGGAGTCGATGGCCTCTCCGTTGTCAATCATATGAATGTAAATCAAACGACCATGGGGATGCCTAAAGGGTCCTAAGTGGGAAAAATCCGGTCACAAGTCACTGAATTTCAGTGCCGTGGTAACTCTGAGCGGCCACTAAATGAACTGCTTTAAGTCGACGAACTGCCTGTATTCAATTCAATGCAATTCGATTTCTAGGGCGCGGATTTACTAAGGATCCATCAGGCGGGAGGGGCGGGGCCTGCCGAACGGCAGTCTCAGAGCGCGCGCGCGCATGCGCGGCTGCGCTTTCTGCGCCGTCGTTGATCCGCGCGCCTTTGACTGCTGCGCTTCTCGCGCAGGCCCCCCCCCCTCTCGAGCGTCCCTCTTTGAAGTTCCCGCGCGGGCGAGCAGAGCAGTTGGCGTCCCTGCCGCGCCGGGGCGGCTGAAGCCCTGGCTGTGGGGAGAGCCCCTCGGGCCTGCTGCTCCCTTGGGCAAACCGCAAGACCCCGCGGCTGAGGTCTTTCCGCCGTCGCCGCCGCCGCCGCCATCATGTCGGCGGGCTTCTCCTTCGGAGCTGGGACTTTGGCTTCCGCTACCGCGGCTGCTGCGGGCACCGGCGGGGGAGGCGGCGGCGGGGGCTTCTCTTTCGGAGGCACCCCGAGGTGAGTTAAGGGGGCCATTCCTGAGGGTTTCCACAGGAGCCTCAGCGCCCCGAACAGGGCACTGGCGCTTGCACGTGTCCCTGGTTTTTCCTTATTTTACGACGGTTGAAGGCCGTGGAGGGTCGCCCCAGAGATGGGGAAAGCTGCTGTAGCTCCCCGGCTTCTCTTTTAAAAAAATAAGAAGAAGAAGAATCCTAACTAGAAATTGGAAACAAAAGGATCGCAGCCTTTCCAAGCTGGAGCGAGTGTCAAACAAGGCCAAATATTTTATATAAGTACTGAGAGTCCTTGAACATCTGTTCCTTTTTTAGTGAGATTTGTTTTGTTTTAGGGAAGATGTATTTAAATAAACATTTATATGACTCCCAATTCATATGAGTGACTGTCTAGAGGCGGCTAAACATTTAAGATGAAAAAGTAAAAGCCCACTAATGATTTAAAAACATAAAATTAAATCACCTAAGATGAAGTACATGTATGGCTTTATTATATGGCTTTTCAAAAGAGATTTTAGGCAATTGATTTTGGCTTTCATGTCACTTTAAGCAAAAAAAAAACAACCCCAAGCATTGCAGAGTCTCTTTATATGCACAAGGTTTTTTCTCACTGTAATTGTTTTAAAAAAACTGAAACATTTGTACAACAGTTTTAACCCATCTGTTCCTCCAGTCCATTGAAATCGTCCTCCCTCTTTCTTGAACCTAAATTATAGGACAGCTGTAAAACATATCTATTTTATAACATGTTATACACATGGGGGATGTGATACATTTAAAATTTATTTTCATACACAACATTAACTACTTGTTTGCAACCTTCCCTAATTCACTTGCCCTGAAATTTATCAATGATTGGAGATGATTCTGAGTTGTTTCAGATCTCTGGAAAGCATCAAATTAGGAAAGGCTGCATACTTTCCATAGCATTTTATGATGAGTATGCTCTGTCATATTTGGAGCATTTTGACTGGTTTTTATGCTCCTTTAGAATTTTGTATATTGGCAGTTTTCATCAAATCTGATGCCTACCTCTTTTGTGTATCATTAATTGATGAAAATTTGATTTTGCAATCATTATGTATCAAATGTGAGCTTAATTTCATTTTTTACAGCTGAAATACACTAGATAATTCATTGTACTTTGGTGTGTGTGTGTTTATTAACAATACACCAGGACAATAGCAGTAACTAGAAGGATGTGCTATAATAAAGCAGCAACATCTAAGAAGATGTTGTGCTGGCGTATTTTTGTGGAATAGATATGTAAGAAAAATATTGATATCTAGCAATCTTTTTGCTATTTTAATAACGAGTTTTTTTGGAAGTTTAGGTTGAAACTTCAGTTTTAACTTAATTCTGTAAATATTAATATTAGCTTGTAGACAAATTTAATCCAATCTCTGGAATATCAAGATTTACAGGCAGTGAACAGAAAAACATGCGATTCCTTAGGACTTTCTGCAAGTTAAGATTTTGTTTGAGTAGCAGTATTAAATTTTATCCCCTCAAAATAGGGGATGTACTTATAAGACTTCCATAACTCTGAACACATTGGAAGAAGCAGCAAGTTAATAAAAACTTTTGTTAAGGCAGGGTTCAGACACAGTGCCAACATGTTTGATGTACAGATCAGCATCATATATGAGCCCATTCTTGGACAGCTGGTAGTTAATTTTTCTCAACAGTATGAGACTATAGTTTGTTTTAACTATGGGTTATATCTGAACACAGAAATCTTATTTGGTTATGTGCTCTGTCCCTTTTTCTGGATACCAATAGAATATATTAGCCAAACAAATCATTAATTTACCTTATACAAAGTTGGGGTTCAGTACATCATGGTTTAAACAACTGATAGTATAACATACAAATATAGCAGCATTAATATTGTTAATGTTAAATAGGTTAAACAATCTTAGCTGTTATAAACTCTCACTTGGTTGAAGATGAAATTTCAGTTAATTGCATTTAAATTAAGACATGCTGTTTTGTAAAACTAGCAGTGCAGAAATAAAATGAACAATGAACATGTTCTTAATAATTTTTTACTTTATAATTTAGCTCAACTGGAGGCCTTAACTTTGGGACGTTGGGTTCAACAGCTACTGCTACTACAACTACTCCTTCTGTGGGTTTTGGCACTGGACTTTTTAGCTCAAAGCCTACCACAGGTTTTACCTTAGGAGGGACCAATACAGGTAAAACATATTTCAGTTATTCCTATCAAAATGTGCATTGATTAGCTTGAATTAGTTATTGAATTGAATTAGTTACACCCTTCCTCTTGAAATTTGACAGACCTCTACCCTCTTAACCTTCCAAAAAGCACTTAAGATCTGGCTTCCCCGCCTCCCCCCCCCCCCAAGCCCTGGGGTAGGTTGAGGTGGCTGAGGATTTAACAAGGGACTGCATGTTGAAGTTTGACATTGGTGCTAGGTTTTTAATGTTTTTGGTTTTAATAGACATGTATTGTGCTGTTTTTACTGGTATTTTAATTGTTGATTAGAGCCACCCTCAGTATAAGGCGGGCAGCTATATGAATTTTATAAAAATTAAAAAGTGCCTTTATTTCATTTATTTATTTGTATACTACCTTTATTATTTTTTACAAAGGTAATGAACCTATCCAACATACCTTCTTCTTATTTTTCCCACAACAATCACCCTGTGAAGTGTGTTGGGGCTGACAGAGAGTAATGGTGCAAGGTCACCCAGCTGGCTTTCATCACAAAGGCAGGTCTAGAACGCATAGTCTCAGTTTCTAGCCTGATGCCTTAACCATTAGATCAAACTGACTTAATGGCAGAATAGTCAAATAACATGAATTCAGTTATGATAACTTCTCCAGATGAAGGCGAATATATGTTTCCCAGGATAATGCAGCAGGATCCAATCTGGGTTGGTCACTTGGGTTGGTCTAACAGAGTGTTTGCTGTTCTGTGTATGATATTTATATGGTGCCTGTTGTATGTGGCTTTTTAGATGCTGAGTGGGGTGTGTTGATGGTTGGCTTTTAAGTAGTTTGGCTGTCATTTGCTTGTGCTGTCCATCCCTCGCCTTCTAAGTACTTGATATTCTGATGGTAAATCAGCACTCCTCTTGACTGATGAGGGGCCTGTATCCTAGGCTTCAATCACTTCCTTGGCTGTTTTTGTGTCTGCTTGTCCCAACAATCTTAGCTGCAAAATTGAATGTGTGTCCTTATTCATTGCAGTATGAGGCTACTAATGAGTTTGGATCTCCTCATCGGACGGCTCGCTTATGTTCTTTCAATCTGCTGGTTAGCTTTCCCCCGTCTGTCCTATATAGTCACAGGGACCTGGAACCTGTGGACTGAGAATTATAACTGCAAGGCATGGAAAGGGTTGGACTAAAATAATATTGTTATACATGTGACTATCTATTAATTAGACATATTTAAAGGTTAAGCATATTGTATAATACAATTAAACAATAATGTTTTCCACTTTGGTCCAGAATACCTAGATATACGAAGTTGCTTGTTTCTATGCTGAAGATTTTGAATTTTGTACCTTTCCATATTCTTCAAAAATGGCATAAATTTGTTTATTTTGTATTCCTACACAGGAACAGCTACAACTATTGCTGCAGGATTAACATTAGGTAAGTATTATATAATCATTAACATTCCCTTTTCCTTACCTGAGAAGTAATAGCTGGAAATGCCCAAATGAAAAACATTGGACTTCAATGATGTGATGCTTAAGAACGATTGGTAACCTTTTATTATGAGTATAATTCAGCTTTTTCCTCTTGTAAAGTATTAGTAAACATGGCAAAGTAGGCAAATGCTAGATGAAGAAGTATACTCTCATATCAAGAAAACTTTGTAATTGTTTTATTGTTTAACTGTGATGGCTTTATTTCAGGTTCTGGTTATTGTATGTGAAGCAAAGAATATTTTGAACCATTTTAATTTCAGATTAGCTTCTCTTTATGGATGGTAATTGGAATTCTTAAATGGGAATTGTTATATATATATTCCAAATAAATATGTATTTATTTATTTTTTCCTCAGTATAAAGGAACATGAGTAGGTGCTGAGAGCCATAGTGGTGGAATCAATGTTGAACTGAAACCTGGGAGACTTTATCACAGTGTGTGTAAAATATGTGTGTTGGGGGTATACTTCCTAAGAATAGAAATAACATACAATTTTATTTGTATAAATAAATGAAACAAATTGGTTTTTTTATAGGTGCGCCTGTTTCTACTACTGCTTCTACTACTGGCCTTAGTTTGGGTTTCAGTAAACCTGCTGGATCAGCCACTCCTTTTGCTTTACCGATCACTTCCACTTCTTCTGGACTTGCATTATCTTCTGCCCTTACTTCTGCTCCAGCAGCAGGTACACTTGCAATAGTTCTGTCTTCAAGTTTTCTTCTCATTTTTCTGTTGTCTAAATTTTCTAGTTACAATTGTTACAAAAACTAGCTTATACTTTAGGTACTCTGTCACAATTCGATGATAGGAATTCTAAAGCTTATTAAGCTGAAACATTTAATAGAAGGAATATAGTAAAGTTATCTTTGAGTTGAGCTCAAGTCCTGAAGACTCCATTATACATCCATGTCATTGGCAACAGAGCAAAAATGTTTTGCCATTGCCACTTTCTGATATATTTTCAACTGTCCAGTTTAGCCTGAAGTCCTGAGATTTCTTGGTTGAGTCCCATTCAAATACTATTTTTTTATCTTTTCAATATCATGTGAGGCTGATTAAATACTCCTAATGGCTACTTACAGTATTAATAACTGCAGCTAAGCTAAAAGAAGCTTCTGTGACTTTTTGACAGTCACAGAAAACTCTGCTTTTTTAATTAAATTTGTATAACCACCTATGTCACCAAAATTACTTTGGACTGTATGCACAACTGGATAATTTTAAGTAATTAAAAAACAAGGGTAGAGGATTTGAATCTACTTGCGATGCTGAGAGAATATTGGGCTCAATAATGTCACATTATTTGTCTAACAAGGCTTCAGGTTCTTTGTATATACTTAAGATGAAGTAATGACTCACTTAAAAGCACTTAATTTCAGTAGTGACTCAGATTCAGTAGTGAGTCAGACAGTAGTTCAGAACCAAGTGCCTTTCTAACCTTTTTTGTGGATTTATTGGAACTCTTGCATTTGAAGTTTTGAACATCATGAAGGAATTGATAGAATTTTAAGTATATGAGGTTACCAGTGGATGACTTCCTCTATATGGAAGGGTTTTAGAATACCAAGGACTCCTTAAGTTTCAACAAATGCTTAACAATGTTTGGTTTAAATAATGAACACCAAAATGGAACTTATGTATATAGTCTTTATAACTACATTAAAATAGTATCAGTGTGCAACTGAATGGTTGTTGGGATAAAAAAAATCAAGATGTATCATTTTGTTAAAAGTTCAGGATCTGAATTGCATTCTCTGCTTAAAATTCAGGCTCTTCTGGTTTTACATTAAATTTGGGAGGCACCACTGCTCCAACCACCACTGTATCTACAGGACTTTCTCTGGGGGGAGCCTTGACTGGTTTAGGAGGAACACTTTTCCCAAATGCAAGCACATCTACAACAGGTGATATTGCTCATATTTATTATTTAAAATTTTCAGAATGTGGATCTTATGCATGGATTTAATGTAATAATTTAAAGGATTATCAATCCTGCTAATCCTTTAAACTGAAACAAGTAGTAATTAATCTGATTTAAAAGCCATATTTGAATTTGTAGTTAACAGCTTCAGCTTATTGTATTCCTTTTTGAAATTAGAAATAATTTTTAAGCACAACCCCATTCTTCTGTATCTCACTGCAATCTTTGAACGCTTGTGTCTTTGGAAAACCTCTGTGTTATTGTTGATGGTGGGAAAGCAGGCTTAATGATAAGGACAATTTTAATTACAGATTTCTGTTTCTATCAGCTTATAATTTCAGAGTTTCTGCTGATAACATTAGAAGAAAATTCTTTCAGTCTTCATGGATAATATGTCTTACTTCACAAAATCCTGAAACTTACCCAAAAATGTTTGCATTATTTTCAGGGCTTGGACAGAATGCTTTTGGTTTGACCCTTGGGACAGCTGCAGCACCTGCTACCACAGTTAATGAAGGTCTTGGTGGCATAGATTTCAGTAGCTCTTCAGATAAAAAAAGTATGTTTTTTTAAAGTACAATTTTGTAGTTATACGAAATCAGGAATATTTTGGGATTAATGAAACAAATTGCAGAGCCAATTGTCATCAAAATCCAAGGATTCCCTGTATCTTATAAATGGTATCCAATGGGTATTAATTTTTAGAAGCAAAACAGATATTTCAAAGTAATTGAAAATTAAGTCTGTATCTTAGTGTATGCATTAATAAAGAGAACAACACAAACAAAATAACTAATTAATTAATAATTAATATAGATAAATTTACTTGGATCATTTGAAATTAAATAATAGTTCTATTGACATATAAATCATGGCTTTTAGAACAAAAAACAAATATCCAGCTTTATTTTCTATGCTCAACTTCAGTACTTTGTTTTAAATTAATCTCCCAGTTGCTGAATTGAGAGATGCATCTCGTAAATTGTATTCATAATTATAATAATTAGACTAATAATAATCATAATTATTAGACTAAGAGAGAATGGTTTAAATCAAACTAGAAAATGTGCCTCAACATTTTTCAATGTCATGTTATCACCTAAACAGCTATCAGGAACTAATTTTCAGATAAATTTAGAGGGATTCAATCAAAATTATGAAGAAGTTTGTCTCATTAAACTAATGATTTTGTTGGTATCCTTTTTATTTTATATAATGATTTTATTTAAAAAAATCACAATTAAAAAATAAAAAAGAATAAAAACAAAAAAGAATAAAAAGAAGGATAGAGGAGAAAAGAAAAAATAGAAAACCCTTCTGGAGACTGCTGTTTTGCGGTTTTCTTGCAAGAAGCAACTATACAGAACACTTGTGAACAATCTTAAATCATCTCCTTGTCCAACGAGTTCTTCATTCTGCCACAGTCATCGGATCCACTTTTAGCGGAACCATCTTCAGTTTACCATTTCTTCCCAGAATGTCTGCTCATGTCCTTTTTAAAGAAATAAAGAAGATAATGTTGTTAAAAATCTATTTGATAATGTTAATAAAGCTAAGAAAGGCCTTCTGATTTGTAATGTTTGTTTCTAGGTGACAAAACAGGAACAAGACCAGAGTAAGTAAATCAAATATAATTACTCCCATTTCTATAAAACATAATGACTTAATAGTCTAGGTTAATTAAATTTAAATGGAAAGACTAAAATAATAAAGTTGGTGATAAAATGTTTGATATTTCAAGCAGGAAGATACAGCTGGGAATGCTTTGTTGATTTTTTACATTTCTTAACTCTGAATTATTCAGTCTGAGCTGAAAAAAAAAGTGAAGTAACATATACCTGACTTTCCTATTTAAGATTGTGATATTCAATGAATGTGATTTATATGGAATTGAAAGCTGAAGAATGAAGTTCTTCATCTCTAAATTGTTTTACTTTTTTAAATCTAAAATACAAAATAGAAGATTATTAAAAATTGATTGAAATAATTCTTAAACTTAAAGAAACTGTATCTCAGAAAAAGAAAAGATGGGAAAAAACTAAATCTCAGATGAACTTTTTTTTTATTTCTACAATGTGATATAAAAAAAAATCCTTGTGTGGCACTAATTTGCTGATAATAGAACAAATCTGTTAACAGGGATAGCAAAGCACTAAAAGATGAAAATTTACCTCCGGTAATCTGCCAAGATGTAGAAAATCTCCAGTAAGTAATTTCTTGATTCTTGCAATTCTTCATAGCTGTATATATTTTTAAAATTTTGAATTCCTTTAAAATTCATTTTGATAACTAATTGTGTTTGCATTTTCAAAATATTGAAAACTGTAAAAAGTCTGTATACACTTTCTAATATGCCATTGAGCTACTGCTATCATTGCTATTTCTAGTCCTAATCACTCATTTTGGCAGGGGGTTTCTTTTTTCTGATTTCCTCCCTCTTTTCTTACTTAGGAAGTTTGTGAAAGAACAAAAACAGGTTCAGGAAGAAATCAGCCGAATGTCTTCCAAAGCAATGCTTAAAGTGCAAGAGGATATAAAAGCTTTGAAGCAATTATTATCAGTGGCTGCAAGTGGATTACAGAGAAACACTCTTAATATTGATAAACTAAAACTGGAGACCGCTCAGGTATAGTTCCAAAGAAACTAATTTATTCTAATTTTAATGTAATAACATTAACAGTATGCTTTTTTGGGGGGGGGGGGGAATGTGGGTTTGCTTGAATAATAGTTCTGCTTTCTGTTTATTCTGTTGAAATATTTGTTATCTCACTACTGTGTGAGTTCTAATTTTTAGTATATCATTTCTGGGAAACTGATTATTTGATAGCTGGCAGTTTTAATCTTTTTACTCGTTGACTTCTGTAAACTTATGTATTTCTAACCTTCCTCCCAGGTGCTAGTATTCTCATGCAGTATATAAGTGTAATTATGTAGATATATGGAGTTTAGCATGATCGATATGTTCAAGATAGTTGTACATCTATTTGTCTTTTTCTTTGTCTTCATATTTGTAGTCAGTTTTAAGGCTGGTTCCACTATCAGTTATTAATTCTCACTTGAGAAATAAATGACCAGGTTCAGATGATCACATGTTGAAAATACTATGCAAAGACCAGCCTCCCTTGAAAAGTCCATGAATGTAGGAAAGGTGGAGGGAAATGGAAGATGACAACAAGCGGCGAAATGGATGGAATTAATTATACCAGCAGTGTTTGAACTATTGGGATAAGGTTAGGGAGTAATCATTGTGGAAAATCTATTTTTGCAGATGCTAAAAGTCAGCAATTTGATAGCACATAATAATAAATCACCCTCATTCAGGCCTTTGTAGTGATTGGGGTAAATAGATACAGGTGAGTAAAATGATCACAGCAAAATAAATAGCTATAACAAACTTGGGGATGGAAAAGCAATGCCTGCAAATCATTTTTCTAGTGATTCCATTCTAGATTTATAGTTTAAGGTTGTTATAATGGATATAATGTTTTTGTTAAGCTCATTTTTGGAAGATGATGCAATATAGTTGGTACTTGGAGTTCTACTTAATAATTGTGCAATAATCTGATTTTACCTGACTTTCTTTCCATTGGCCTCAGTGATTTCAATAATGCAAAAATTTACTGTTGAGAATATTGATTAATTATCAGGAAAAATAGTTCACTAAAACATTTATATACAAATTTTGTTCTTTGGACTTTCAACTTCTGATTTTCCCTTTCCTCCTTCTGCAGGAACTTAAAAATGCTGAGATAGCACTAAGGACACAGAAAACTCCTCCTGGGCTTCAGCATGAAAATACAGCACCAGCAGAGTAAGTAGAAAATTGAAAGATCTGTTCTTAATAGAGATGTGCCAAAAACACTCTTTGCATCAGAGAGCCAATTTCCGTAATAGTTCATTATGCAAGAAATACACTTCCTTTGGTTTGAGTGTTTCCTTGGATTCTTAACAGGAATTGCATGCATTAGGAATAATCACATCTGGTACTTGGAAGTGATTACAACTTCTTCTTTTTAAAAAAAAATGTTTTCATCATGTTTTTCTCTAAGTGCTAACGGTGATTTATAGTAGTGGCCAAAATTGTGGAAACCTTTTGTGAAAAGTGTATTTTTGAGGTTTGATGGCTAATAACACTACTTTTTTTTTTTTTTTTTTTGAGTTTCAAGATAATATTCCACTGCTGGAGTGGCCTGGGAATAGCCCAGACCTTAACCCAATTGAAAATCTATGGAGCTGACTAAAGAAACTTGTCAGAAGTGACCCAGCAATAAAACCCAGTTAATAGAAGCAATCATTCAATCTTGGTTTCATATTATAACAGCTGCAGAACTAAAAGATTTGGTTCACTCCATGGGAAGACGTTGTAAGGCTGTAATTCATGCTAAAGGTTACCCAACTAAGTATTAACTGACGTGATAATTTTTGTATATCTCGTTTTTTCTACATATTTCACTTTTCTTCTTTATACTGTAACTGCTAATAGCAAATCCTTCATAAAAGTTATTGCATTACATTCTTGATTAAATTATAATTCCATTGATATATAATTTTATGGTACTACTCAAAAAAGTGGTGTTATTAGCTAGTTTTATAAAACATTTTTCCCAAAAGGTTTCCACAATTTTGGTCACTACTGTATATAAGTCAAATCTCAAACCAGTGAGTTGTTGGATGTGTTATTTTATTTGATATGTTACAAATAAAAATATGAGAAGAAAAACAAAGCAAATTTAATTATTCTAGTCTTGGTCTTCAAAATAATTATATTTTTCTTTAGAGTGATACTTAATTCCACTTGAAATATACTTAATCTAGCTACTTCAGGATCTTGATTGAACAATTTGAAGTACAACTGCAGCAGTACAGACAGCAGATTGAAGAACTGGAAAATCATCTTGCTACCCAAGCAAACAATTCACACATAACTCCACAAGGTAAAAATGCACTTTTTAATATCTTGGTTAATTACACTATGCAGGATCTTTATGAGACAGGGACTTGTGGACAAAAAACAAAAGGAGGTGAGAAGTTCAGAAGGAGGATAATACCCATTTTCAGGTACATCCAGAGAAACAAGGGGAAGATAGTCATGAACCATTTTTCATGGCCCCAGAAAGTAGAACCAGATATATAAGATATGTTTTAGTCTACAGCAGGATTCCCCAATTCCTGGGCTGTGGACCACTTTCGGGCTGCACAAGCAGTAGGCAAGCATGCACTCAGCTCCACACAAATGGAGCTATGCGTGCCTGTCACTCATACCAAACCATTCCCCCACCTTCCCACCGGGCCATCAAGCCTGAAAGGTTGGGAACTGCTGATCCACATTTCATTTATATAAGAAAAAAATCCTGGCTGTAACAGTAGAGCAGCCTATCCATGGAGGTTATGGATTTGCTGTCTCTGGAAATTTTTAAGAAGAGGCCACCTCATGGATGGTTTAAATGTCTTTTCTGCACATTGTAGAAGTCTCAGATTAAATTATCCTTGTGTTCCATTTTAGCACTGCAAATCTATGGTTATACATTTCACAATGATCAATGAAAAGTATGTTAGTTCTGTTGATAGCAATAAGAATTACGATTTTATATTGCAACAAGGTTTTATTTTTCATATCTCACAGATTTATCCATGGCTATGCAGAAAATTTATCAAACGTTTGTAGCTCTAGCTGCACAGCTTCAATCAATACATGAAAATGTCAAGGTAAAATATATTTCCAGCTGCATTCATATATTGTATAACATGTACAGCTAATGAATATCTTGCATTTTAATGGCTCTGATTTTAGCTTTTTGACTTGTGTTTTTGATTTCTTTGGAAAAAGAAAATGATAGTAGCATCTTGGGTGCTAACTGATCCTGTAGTAATACATAAGCCTCTTTTTTTAAAAAAAAAACAAGGAATAAGGAACTGATAAATTTCTTGAGGTGCTTTTAAATGAAGAGTATATGAAATGTAGTAACTTTTTCATGGTTCTCTGTATGTGTGTATGTGGTAAGGGTTAGGAAAAAACAGATTAATAATCTTGAAATCAATCTGATTATAATTGATTTATAATGAAAAGTTGACAATTAGTCCTAATTATGGTAATAATATTGGAGTTGCTATACATATAACATCAGAAAAGAAAATCTGAGCTTTTTTAAAAAGACTTGAACATTGAACAAACTAAAGGTTATGAATAACATTGCTTTAAATGAAAGTATCAAACTTAGGGGTTGCATTAACAATAATAGCCCACATAAGAGGCTGCAAAATTTGGCAAGTCTTGTGTAAAGGGAGTATGATTTTCTGCAATTTGGAAGTAAAATAACCAATGCAATATGTGTATTAAACTTCGGATATCCTTATCACAATTTTATTGAAAATACACACAAAAGAAAAATAAGTGGAAAAGAATCTGAAAATTCTACTCCAAGGAAATCTTCATTTTTACATTTTACTTGTATCTCTAGTGTCCAAAAATTGTTACATAGTTATAGTTCCTGCCTGTAAAGAGTGTAATTCAAAATTATTAGTAACATAAATATTATATTATGGTAGCATATAATTTTAATAAAATATAACACATAATAGGGGTTTTTTTTTTCAGAATAGGAAAATTCTGTAAGGTGGATGCAGTGTAAAATAGTTTTCTTGTCTCTGTTCAGATGCTCAAAGACCAGTATCTTGGATACAGAAAAATCTTTTTAGGAGATGCTGTGGATGTGTTTGAGGCAAGGCGAGTAGAAGCAAAGAAATGGCAAACTGCCCCACGTGTTACAACTGGACCTACTCCTTTCAGCAACATACCAAATGCAGCGGCCATTGCCATGGCTGCAACACTTACACAGCAGCAACAGCCTGCTACAGGTCTGAGTGCATTCAAGTTATAGCTTTTAGTGTTACAACAATAATAAGCTGGTGTGATGTTTTATATAAGGTCTTCCTTTTGTTTTGGAAATCTGAAAATTGTGAATAGCAGTACATCGAAATATTGGTAATAGAAAACGCAGGCTAGACTTAGCAATAATTACACATCCAGTATTTAATCTTGCAAATTTTTTTGTAACAGTTTTATTTACTGTATTACTCAGCCCTTTCAAATGTGAGTCTGTCACCTCTGAATATGCATAGGATAACACCTTCAAAAATTAGGATGCATTGTATGAACTTTTATAATTTGTCTTGACTATTCTCCTATACTGATAATTTGTTTTGAAGTCTGATTTAGAATGGTTTTTCTCATGGAAGATTACAGGGCTTTTCTATTATTTGTTACATAGCACTTTGTTGTTGGAATAAGTCTCAGAGAACATAAAGACCATTTTTATAGATCCATCAGGAAGATGCTAAGTTTTGAAATTATGTATAGAAAAAAATATTTTTAAAATTACAACCACTGGGAAATTCGCATGGATAGAAGTTAAGGAGAGGTGTTGATTTCCTCTTTAAAATATACTCTATTGGCCATCCAATGTAGTCTGAGCTTAAAAAATAGTGACTGCTTAAGAGTTCTGGATTTACAGGTTACAACTAGTTTAGGACCTAGTTTATACTGGAGTAGTCTCTTCCAGACATACCTAAGAACATGCTTAGGTTTTTCTTCTGTACTTGACAAACAGTAGTGTAGTATATGTATTCATACTTTACTATGTAGACAGCCTTTAACTGAGGTACAGCTGTTAAATAATGGGATCTACAGGGTATTTCCAGCATTGACATAATAGGTGTTGACAGCTGGAGGAATCAAATGAAGCTTAGTGAGAGTGACATGGTTTATACATCCTTCTGTTTTTACTGTAGCTACGTATTTAATCTGTTATAGTTTAAACCTTCTGTTCTAAGTGTATTCATATATGTGATAATGTTATAGTGCTTTTACAGTTTTATGCAGAGGGGGAAAATATTTAGACTCTAAGTTCCAAAATTGTAATGTTCAGATTTCCCCCCTTAAGTTACTGGTAATGCTGCAGAAACTGCTGTTACAATCCTAAATACCTTTACCTGGGGGAAAAAATAATCCACATACTTTGCTCCCAAAGTTTACTCCAGCGCATTCTCCAGTTTTCTGGAGAAGATTCAGTGGGGTCCTAGGTATGAGAAGTAATTTCTGTGAACCCAGGTGGCTGACTGAAAGAATTCCATTAGAAAGAAAGGTTCATTGAGTTCATCTCATGAGTGAAGTAAGCATCATCATTAGGTTTTTCAGATATGGGGAAAATGTAATTCTTTAACTGTGGTTGTGCAATATAAATGATGTTGGGTTTAATTTAAATTTCTCACACACTTTTGTTCAGAATATAGAACAAAATCTATGCGTAGATGCCTCCGCATGGCAAAAGGCACTTAATTTTCATCAAATACTTTGTATTTAACTGAGTGCCGAAGGAAATTAATGTTTATGTTTCAGTTCCAAATTTATTAGATTATGAAAATAAGAACTTGCAGATTCTTGGCTTGCAGTACAATAATATTGTTTTAGTTGTGAATACCTGTGAATAAATGTGTCAACATTTGGAAGGGTGACAGTGACCTAAGCAAACCACTCAATCACTGGCCAGATGGACCAGTGATTGTTTTGCACTTCTTTGCTGTGACCTTCAGCCCATATTTAAACTTTGTTATGCTCATCAAAGAACAGCAAACAAATTATAATATTTAGTTGGCTTTCATTTTATGTTTAAATAATATATGGTAGGTTGGTGTTAGTGAGATTAGATGTATGTGAAAATGTTTGTGTTTATGGTGTTGAAGAGACTTCCTATAATAGATAAATAAGTTTCTTTGAAAGGCCATTAAAAATCATTGATTAATCACATTTGAAATATTAAAAGAGCTTGCATTTTTAAAGTCCTAAAGCATTTTTGTAATTACAAGCCAATGCGTAGGGAATGGTTACGTGTTTGTAGGAAAATGTGTTTGCTCTACTTTAAAGCATTATTTGCAATTAAACTGTGCCAACTTCAGCTTTGGCTATTTAGAAATTAAATTAATAATTTATTCCTTTTTAAAATCTTACTCCTAACCCTAACCATTCAAGCAAAGATGGTTTAGTATAGATAGCTAGACATAATCGTGTTTCTCCATTTTGGGCAATTAAAGAATTGGCTATTTTACCTCAGGGTTGGGGAAACTATCACTCTGTAACTCTTACTGAATTGCAACTTCTGGCAATCTTAGCCAGAGGACTTGGAATCTTTGAAGTTGTAGTTCAGCAAGTCTCAAGGTTGCTTCCCTCTGGTTGTGTAGTCTTAACACCTTTCAGCATTGAAAGCTTTACTTTGTAATTCAATCTTGCTGAGAGTGCAGTTTAAAACACTTCTTGGAATGAATACCCTCAGCATGAATTCTAAATTGGACCTTCTGTTTCAACAAATGTTGGATAAAATTGAAGGTTTTACTACAATATTGAGATTAAATTAAGATAATTTGACTTTAATAAGAAATGTATTAATCAGATTCTTGGCCAGATGTGTAGAATTTATGCTTTACACCTTTATTTTTTGATACCAAACAGTTTGGACAATGATATTTGGCAAATTTAATACAGAATATTTATTCTGTCCGGGCTCTTAGTCTGCGATCCCAAACATAAATTATTAAGGGAAGTCCCATTGAAAATAGTGATACTTACTACTGAAAAGCACAAATAAATTGCTGTAGTAGTAGTGAGCTTTATTTATTAAACTTAAATTGCTCTTTAAGGTAATAAATTTTAAATAGCTTGCAGCATATAACTTATATTTTAAATGATTCATAACATGTTATCCAAAGGTGACAAAGTTTATTTTGGCATGGATAATCTGTAGTATTATTTAAATTATGTCTGGATAATTAACTTGAATGAGGTTGTTTGATTTTCTGATACAGAATTGTGCCAATTCAAAATTGCTATTTAGTTGAAAGGTTTTGTCAGTTTGAATTATGAAATCTTATACTTATAAAGTTTAAATATAAAGTCTGTCTTGAACTACTTTAAAAATCTGAAGAAAAAAAGTTGGTTTGGAGGACTGTGGTGTTACTATTTTTCAAGATCTTTCACCAATGGTGCCGCCTCCTGAGATGGAAAACTGATACACTTCCTTAAAAGTGGAACACTGGATGCTTTTTTGTTTTTAGAACCTAACTAACTTCAGATTGAGAACTTTTTAAAGAGCTTCTGGTTACTAACATATATTAATTTGTTTATATCTAGTTTCATTTCTAAATGCAAAATGTCTTTTAAAATATTAGATTCAGAATTAACTAATTCCTTGAAATCAATGTTTTTTCTCATTCTTATTTAAAATAAAAATCAAGTTCAACTGACCCAAAGTCTTCAAATAATATGTATAATATATGTTTAAAATATAAATGAAACCTCAGCTTGCCAAAATAAGTCTTTTAATTGCAAGTTCACAACACTACTTGCCCTTTAACTTATGCTACCATGAATATTACAACCTCTTTTTTGCATTGGGTCATCTAGAATGAGACGTTCCTTGGCAAAAGATTTTCTAAAAGTGCCTTTTGCTTAATATATGATTATTTCTTTAAGTAATGGTTGTGAGAACTTGAAGTTCAAGCATTTATAACTTTACAAAACCAGAAAGGGACCATGCATACTGTCTGACCTGTACATCAAAGTCTGCAATTGTCATCAGTATTAATGTTATTTTAAATTGAAATCATGGTAGATGAATGTATTATAATGCAATAATGAGGTAGAATTTTGGGGGTGGGGTTGTATTTTAAATAGAAAATAATAAATATTCAGGAAAAAAATGAAATGTAAAAAAACTTGGAGTGTTTTAAGTAAAACACTTGCTGGCAAACACTATCATATTGATTAAACCTCCCACTTTGATGATTGCACCATTGGATTTGTAAGTAACAATAGGACATTCATTATTAGAAGGGAATCCAGCAAGTGCTGTTCTGCATTGTCTTAGAACAGTATTTTCTAGATTTTACTGTTGGCCTTCAGCATGATATAATAAACAGATATAAAAAGGCAGGCACAGTATTTGAACTTGACAAAGTCATCAAGTTTAATTAATGCACTAATTGCTGAACTTAAACAGTTTACTGTGAATACTGTCAAGTAGCTTGTATAAATTAGTCAAAAAAAAAATCTAGAACTTTTGTTTCATATTATTTATACCTGGGGCTAATAAGGAGATTTACCACTCCTACCCTGGACTGATGCTAGACATTTTAACAATGATATAAAGCCTATTTTGACAGTCTGCTTATATAGGGAAACCACTGTCTCCAATCTTCTGAATCTGAAATTTTTTTGAATGTATTGGGCAAGGTACACAATTGTGCCTTTTCTGTAAATGTTTAAATAAACAGGCAAAAATTGTTGTAAATGTAGCAAAGTTCTAACAACTCAGTAACTATCATTTTTTTGTGTGAACCAGCTTGAATTGTCATGTTACTGTGTAATTGACTTGCTCAAAAATGAAAAATAAATTCAATAAAATAAAATTATTGTGTTGTGTTTTATCCACTTGTTTCGTTTGTTTTTTAAAAAAAACTGGATAAAATACTCAGCTGAGTATTTTAATACCAGACATTGGTAACATGATGATTTTATTTGTGTTAATATAAACCTTGATTTTAAAAGAAGCGCTGCTCACATATACTCCCGTCAAGGAGCTGACAGTTTAATTTTAAAATGACATGCTGAGTTGTCCATAAAAACCATGGTCTCATGCTTTGACATAACATAAACGTTTTACCAGTAGCTTCATTTTTGTATTGCATTCCAAATCTAAAATTTAGCAATTGAAGACACTAAGAAAGCTTGGGTGCTCTAAAAAGCATTTGTTAAGCTATGATTTAGTTTTAATGAAGGGTTTGCATCATGGGTCTCTGTTGTGAAACAGTAAGGCAAGCTTTGTTTTCATTTTTTTCATACCAGGGCCACAGCCGACTCTGGGAATTAGTTTTGGAACGCCATTCGGTTCAGGTATTGGCACTGGCTTGCAGTCAAGTGGCTTAGGCTCTTCAAGCCTTGGAGGTACCCTTCTTTAATTTTTTTTTTCCTAATGTTTCACTGAATTACTCTGCAGCACTTCCTGAATTGAATTCGTAGCACACTTCACTGGTGTTTGCAATCTTTACATGTATCAGTCTGCATTGCTGGACTCCTTATAAATGGATATGAAATATCCACAAGCCCCTGATTAATCTCAATGTGCAGCTCACATAAAAAAAACAAACCAGTGCAAGCCTTTCTTGAGAGAGTGGGAAAATGGTAACCTTAGTGCCCTTTGGATTTTTATAGTTCACAGATATGATGCTTTATTTGCATTGTTATTTTTTGTTCATTGTTATTCCTGATTTATTTCATTATCTCTGTTGGGAAAACGTTTTTGGTAATAAGGAGTCATCTTTTTTTTCCTGGAATTTATTTAGGTTTTTAAACTTTTTTTTCTTTTTTTCTTTTTTTTTTTACTTCAATGGACATTTAAGTAAATGTCCATCATTTGGGGAGGCAAAGATTATTTCCTAAAATGTTATTGAATTGCATGTTTGCAGAAATCGTATTAAATACATTTATAGTTTGTTATGTATCTTAATTTTATGGAATAAGATGCATATAAACTGCATTTTATTTTTTTATTTAAAAAAAATCCCAAAATATGTTAATATATTAATGTACCAGTTTTCTTTCTCTGGTGATATTTCAGTGGGAAGGGTAACCATTAGTCCGTTGTTAATACACAGATCCAGAAATTCTAATTAACCACACTTCAAGAAATGTATTAATTTACGTAAGATTGTGGACAAGCCTGGAGATCTTTTTTCTTTTCACCAACCCAAATAAATTAAAAATGATGCAAAATGCAGCCTCAGTAGTGGTGTAATTACATTATTATGCAATCAAGGATAAATAGAAGTATGGGAGTTAACTTGCAAATATGGACATCAAAGAAATGTTAAAAGATTAACTCCGTTCAGACTTCACAAATAATCATCTTGTTATTTGTATTATGTTGCAGTCATATTTTCTCTTTCAGAAGACTAGTTTCTTAAATCAAAAAGCAAATGGCTTAAAACTTCCATTCACTTTCCTATTTAGTTACAAGAAATTAAGCAGTAAAATAAACTTTGCTTAGTATTTCAGTTGTTCTGCAAGCTATCATATCAATGTAGAGCAGGGGTGTCAAACTCGCATCATCAAGGCGGCATCACATAATGCATTGAGCCCGCAGGCTGGGAGTTTGATAGTTCTGATGTAGAAGGATGTAATGCGTTACAAAATCTACCCAAAGCCTTTTTTTCAGATTCAGTATTTGGCATTATTTGGCAGTGAATAGCAGAAGACTCTATCCATTTATTATCACAAATCTTTCCAATGCAGCTGGCGGAAAAGACAAGTCTATATATTTATTTTCAAGGGGCCATAAGTGGGCTAATGATGCAATGTCCTTAAGTGTATGACTGCTGAAATGACAGGAATTTTTAAATAAATTAAGCTTGTGCTATATCTGAAGTAATTTTTTACTTCCTAATTTTATTTATTTAAGATAATCATACAACCACCCATCTTTAATCAACTCTCAATTGTATACACATTTATAACATGGAAGAAATCTGGTTTTTACAGTTTTCAATTATTATGTGAATAGTTTGGGATTTAATTAGGGAATACAATTAGTCTGTCTATAGTATCTTAAATTTAACCTGAAATTTATGAGAAAAAAATTCACAATAATAAAATAGTCACTAATGTTAATAAGATTTCCTTTGATAAAACTGATAAAACTTTTTCAGAGCACCTGAAGAACATACAGGTTTTAGCAGAACTTTTTATAGTAGGCTTAGGAAACACTTTAAAAACCTATAATACTTGAAGTTTGATCGGTGTTAGCAGAAATTCCACTGTAAGTTCTGCCTTGCTTGAAGTAAGAAAAATATTTCCTTTCTTCCATGTGCCTTCAAAGTGTTCTCTGAAGCATGTATAGCAGTGGTGGCTGAAATTGACTTGTGCAAACAGATTCTTCCTTGGTTGCACATAAAAAGTACAAAGGGGATCTGATTAGCAGGACTAAATCTGGATCCACCGTAAAGTTTCTTGAGATTATAAATTATTATGAGGGGATTTCTGCCTCTGCAACGTTCACTATTAAAGATTTTCTGTGTAAAGGTGTTATTTCCAACATGCCACTTTTATTATACACTTTATACATACCTACCAAAGATACTGCATCTAGTGAAAATTCATTGCTGTAGTATGTTTTATAGTTTTTAGGGTTATTAGCCATAGACAATTCAATTTTATCTATTGGTTTTTGCAAGTAGTGGTTGAGCAAAGGCAGAATGAATAAAATAGGTTACCTACAACAAGAAGAGATGACAAAATTATCTATAGGCTCATGTCATTTTTTAAAAAATTGCAAACTGATGGCTGACAGCGGATGCCTCATGTGGAAACATTTAAGGTATTTCCTTATTCATAAAAAAGAATGAAAAGGTGTGAAGTCTAGAATTAAAATAACAATATAAGTAAGTAATACAAACTAAGATGGCTGACCACTGTCAGATTTGCAAAGTATGTGCAATGAATCAGTGGGTTCTTAATATAGACACGGGCAGAGTACCAAAGGGATGTTGATTTCAGTTTAGTTAGGCTTTAGAGCCTCGTTGATAAAATATTGTGTGATAAACTTAACACACTGTGTGATTAAAAGCAATTCGACCTGTACACCTTAACCTGTGTTTCCTATCTGCTACTGTTTGTCCTAGGATTTGCAGGTAGCGCTGGTTTTGGAAGCAGTGCTCCAGGTGCGCCATCGTTTGGATTTGGAGTGGCAAATAAGCCTTCAGGAAGCCTTAGTGCAGGTTTGTTCTATTCTGAATGTTTTATGGGGCAGTTAAGTTTTCTGTACAAAGTATTTTGGTCACAAAATACAGTTTGGTGATATTTTCTATGTAGGAATTTACAATCATTCTTACAAATGAGGTCCTATGAAGAATGTTGACCCTAAAATATATCAGAAACATTCAGCTGCTCATCCAGATATTCCAATCTGAGAATGGAAAAGGGGATGTTTTGGTCTTAGAATATTCATCCTTGTACTTTTCTGCTTTAAGGAAAAAAAATAATCTTATTGGGCTTCCCTGCTATACACCTAAATGGCACTGCCTCTTTGTGCTTGACCAATTTCCCCCTGAATAAAAAGGCCTTTAAATATATTTATTATATCTATAATGATACTTATTCTCTGCACACTTTGAAAATTATTCAAAAGAAGTGCTCTGGATCTCGCCTTTTTTTTTCCTTTTCAATAACAGTCTAATTTTTTTCAGGCTTCCATGTGGGCCACTTGTAATGAATGTTCTCAAAATACTGGGTTTCATTTCTGTCTTTAATGTTAATGTGACTCTTAAAACAATAGCACCTTTTCCAGATTTGCACAAAAGGTTAAAAAATAGTTGGGCACAAAAGGTTAAAAAATAGTTGGGCGGTTTTATTGATTGGAAAAGAAGTGCTCTGCTTACTCAGTGTTTGAAGCATTTTTTCCAAATCACTGTTCAGACATCCTGCCCACATAAACTTAATAACTTTCCTGGTACATTTTGGGTGAGTTAGGATTGCAATTCCCAAAAATTTGGATTAGTCAGGCTCATTGGGAATTAAGGGATTTGTGATTCCAGCTTATATAGAGGCCTTCAGGTAGCAAAGATTGACTGTGTTATTTTGCCTTGTGATAAGGTTATAAGCTTCTGAGAGTTACATTGCTTTTGAGCTAAATGTAAAGTTAATTTGAAATGTCTCTTATTTTTAACTCTGAAAGTTAATTTAACGTCTCTTTAAATTAAAAATTCAAATCCTATAAACCTATGTTCCACTCATGGTAAAATTGAATAGACATAATACTAGCTTCTTTCAGTCTCCTAATAATATTGTCCATATTATATAGATTATACTTCATTTAGCATTATTTGAGCTTCCCATGCTATGTAGCTTATCAGGCAGCAAGGGATCCCCAGCATTTTCAAATTGCACTTCACGCTTAAAGAACTCAAAATCCATTGTGCTTTATGTGATCACATCTGTTCACTTTGAAATGTTTTCCCCTCCTTTACAAGGCTTTGGCAATTCGAGCACATCTGGGTTTAACTTCAGCAATCCTGGCATCACAGCATCTGCTGGCCTGACATTTGGGGTGTCCAATCCAGCCTCTGCAAGCTTTGGTACAGGAGGACAACTTCTCCAGCTGAAGAAACCCCCAGCTGGAAACAAAAGGGGGAAAAGATAAATATGAAAAAAAGGATGGGTGGGAAAGGGTCAGGTGAAAAAAAAGGACAATGCTTTCATTTAGTTCATCCTGAAAATATATATTTTTTTAAACTGATATAGTAGGTGCTCTGTGTCCTTGGAGATTTATAACATTTTGCTACTTCTTCCCATTATGGGCTAAAAACTGTAATTGTTACAAATGCTCTATTTTTTGTGAATCAAAGCTTCTTTGTCTTCTATATATGTAATTATTAAGGAAACTTATAAAACCATCTATTTAATGTAATGTTAGTAACAAACTATTTTTGTCAATATGATTTCCGCCATACATAGGTATGCATATTTGGTTTCTTTTTAAAGTGAAAGTATATTCTAATATTCAGAATCTTAAATCCATATCTTCTGTTTTGTGATATGGCCTTTTAAAAACATCAGGGTGGTTTTGTGTATATGTATGTAAATATATACAGTATAATGAACACTCACGTATATGAATTATATATAATGCATTTCAAACCATGTGGGTTATTTCTAAGTGCAAGTTTGGGGTATTCTATCATGTCCTTAAATACTGTTAGCATATGCAAGAGCAGTTGTAATATCTACTGCATGTATGATATTGTGACCTGTTTGGGTTCTCTCTTTTTTCCATTTCATTTTTCCTTCAAAGCATTAACTGAATTTGGTGTTCACTATAAGCATTCTATATGGATTTGTTTCTGAACTATTGTGATCTATCTTTAGAGAGAAAGGCTTCAGAAGGCTTTTTGAGAATTTTGGAATGGCCTCAGTTTGCATAAAATGTTCATGTGTGATTGGTGGGTGCCCACAGTTTAACATGGACAGAGAATTGTCATACATGACTCTGTGACAATTTATCAGGAGAGTAAAGCTCTTACTAAAATTCCCTGCAAATTTAATTTCTTGCAGCATTTCCCATGGACTTTGTTTTCTCATGTTATACAGTTCATCCAAGTAGAAATTGCCTAGGCTAGAAGTCTTCAAACTTGGCAGCTTTAAGACTTGTGGACTTCAACTCCCAGAATTCTGAGAGTTGAAGTCCACAAGTGTTAAAGCTGCCAAGTTTGAGGACCCCTGGCCTAGGCCATGGCCTTTGTAAACCAGATTTACGCTGGTAAATTTATGCTGAGGGATTTTTCTACCATCATGAGGAAGACCAACTGACCTCAATTACACCATTCCAAACAGATGCATAAAATCTCCAATCTGGAGTTGATGCTTGCCTATCTTAAGTAGATAGCAGGTTTCTTGCTAGCTTATAAATCATAGGATGAAAGATGTTTGCTAATTAATAATTTGTTTTCAGACAATTTCAGCAGAACAATTCTTACTCTGAAGTTGAGTTTATAGTATTGTTGAGCTGTATACCCAACTACACAAATGTTTAAAGAGAAGCAACAGGAATATTTATTGCCTTAAATGATGGGTTAGAACCCCAGTCCTTGAACTGTGCTGCTAGCGCTGACCCCATTTAGTTCCACAGGGTTTGTGCTAGGGCCTTTTTTTTTTTTTTTTAAGAGTCAGATTGTAAATCTCTACAGCACGTGTGTACAGAATTTTGGTGAAGTCTAACCTTTTTACACAGAGAATATTTTGTATATAACTCAAAGAAATGTTCGCAATTTGACTGAGGCACCTTTCAGAAACAAACAGGTGTATGTACATATCCTGGTTATGAAGTTGGCTGCTTTCAGTTCAGTACTATTTTTGTAAGTTCTGAATGTTTTATGTCATACAAGAGCGAGTTGTCTGGCCAAATGTGAGTTTTGAATGCGATAGATTCAGAGCCTATTTAGCACAAGGCTTTTCATATTGGTTGTGAATAGCACCAAAGTTTGAAGGTTTTTATTTTTATTTTTTCATTGTGGAAGGAGGAGGTTTTTAATTTTTGTTGAATTAAGGAGGGTTAAATGAATTTTGTTTTAAATTTGTATTGTGTTGCGCTTCAGTTAAAGTTAGTAGACCTGATATATGTATGTTACGGCTTTTTACACAATTACAGTGTTAAATCACTGAGTTCTTTAATGTATATAATTTGTGAAGCTATTTTTTAACAGTGCTGCTGTCTTTGTCTGTGTGTGCAACTTTTTGTTTCTCAAATAAAATTGTTTGAAGGAAGTATGTCATTGACATTTGCCTTAATAACTTGCCTTTCTTGTTTTCTCTAAGGCACAAAATCACATTCCATGGTTTCTTTGGACAATAACATTTTGGCCTTGTTCATACATATGTATACATACCTACATAGCAGTAGTGGGTTGCCCCCAGTTCACACCGGTTCTATAGAACCGGTAGTAAAACCGGCAGGAGGCTCCGTCCACTGATCTTGACATCAAAATGCTTCTGTGCATGCGCAGAAGCTTCTGAGCTTGCACAGAAGAGCAAGCAAAGCGCGCGCGGCCCCACTGCGAACCAGTAGTAAAGGTAAGTAGAATCCACCCCTGCTACATAGATACAGAGAGAGAGAGAGAGAGAGAGAGAGAGAAATGGGTGTGTGTATGTGTGTGTGTATGGATTAACTGATAAATATGTTAAAATAATTGGCATACTATTAGTTTTAATAATATGCCAATCCAATCTATTTAAAAAGTGACATTTTGTTCTATGAATAGGATGTGTCACTTAAATCAATACATCTTTCAGAACTCTTGCTTTTATTGAAATTCATTTTGTCTTTCATGCAGATGACACATCTATATAGACAACTAAGACGTGATAATAAAAAATAATGAATTTTCCCCTTTGCTATATAGTCAGTTTCAGTAGGTTGAAGTGATGTAACTTTTAATTTGTAGCTGGATTGTACAAGTGAAGTATTTGTGTTCTGTTTCAATGGAGTTCATCCAGAAAAGGCATCGCTTCTTCAGCTCCTACTCCAGTGGAATTTGCACAGAACAATTTCTCATGACTGAATGCCCCAGGTTAGTCATTTTCTGTGAAACAGATGCTCTGGATTTTTCATGCTTTGCATGAAGTGTTTCAAAGATTCTGAAGATTTCTTGATTGTGTAAATTATTTTGAAATCCCATGTAGCTTTCCCAGGATTGTTGAGTGAGATAAAAGAAAAATTGTTTGCTAGTAGATGGTTTATATAGCAATGCAATTCATATTTTCAAGGAAGACACTATATATGTGGATGCTTGCGTGTCTGATTAAGAAGTCCAAATTGTGTTGGCAACTCCAGCTAAAAACTTGAAATACCAAGTGTCAGGAAATCATCTAAACCAGAACTTGAAAAATCACTGTAGATAAAGGAAAAAAGTATTAGTGTATACAATTAAAATTTTAGTACTGGAAGATAATCTTAGAGGTTGCTTAGGCCAACTCAATTTAGCAATCTTGAAACTACAAATCCATAATAGACTAGCTTTTACAAAGAATCCATTACAGCAGTGAGATTCTTTTACATTGTCAAACAGATTATTAGGACATTAAGATTATTAAAACATTGTTTCAGCTCCCAGAATTCTCCAGTCAGCTTGGAGTTGAACACATCTTAAAAGGCTGAGGTTGAGAAATACTAGCAGTATGTGGGAAAAAGGAGGAAAAAAAAGGTTGTCAGAAGGAAATTAGGCTGGCTTCAAAAATCTGATCAAGTTTATTGGATTAAACATTCTCAGCCTAGTCCATTTTATAGGGCGGATTAAAAGCCAAAATGACATTTAAAAATGACCAGCTTTAAGGATGAAATGATAAGGGCTTTTTTCCATCATGGTTACCGTGTGAAAATACTGTCAGGTTATCAAAGAAGTTTAATATTTTGTCATTTATTGAATTCACCCCCTCCCTCATTGTTATGGTGCGAAAAGATTTTGGCATATCAGTGATGCTGGTAATTCAAACCCTGGTAGAGGACAAACAAGGACTTGGTATTGGGAGAAGGAAGGAAGTTGGAACAGTGGAGTGAATATAGGGTAATTTGTGGATATGACACTTGGAAGAATATGGGGTTTATTATGGTCAGCATACAGCTTGTTGGCACCATGAAGCTCTATAAGAGTGGGGGATCAGTTTGTCTGCCTCAAAGCCCTGTGTGTCCCGCTTGTTTCCATCTGGGCTTTAAGATTTTCGGTTTAGTGAGTCAGTCTGCACACATCTATAGTCGATTTCTGTAATTCTGAAAGGAAAAGAATATTTTCAGTAATTGCTCCAAGTGGCTTCTCCAGCCTGCCGAATCTGAGATACTACTTGCAGAATGAAGGAGCTGGCTTAGGGGATAGGAAATAAATGTAGAGTTGACCTTTGGATAGGGAAGCAGTGGTGGGTTTCAAATTTTTTTACTATCGGTTCTGTGGACGTGGCTTGGTGGGCATGGTATGGCGTGGCTTGGTGGGCGTGGCAGGGGAAGGATACTGTAAAATCTCCATTCCCTCCCCAATCCAGGGGAAGGTTACTGCAAAATCCCCATTTCCTCCTGCTTAGCTGGGACTTGGGAGGCAAAGAATAGATGGGGGCAGGGCCAGTCAGAATTTTTACTACCGGTTCTCCGAACTACTCAAAATTTCCGCTACTGGTTCTCCAGAACTGGTCAGAACCTGCTGAAACCCACCTCTGTAGGGAGGTGGGTTTGTGTGAGCTACCAAGAGGGCCTTGCAGAAAGGTTGCACAGTCCTAAAAAAGAAGAAAATGTGAGGAGAAAAAACAACTGCATCTTGATTTTGTTTAGAACAAAAGGGAGAAACCTGGACAGGTTTTCAAAATTCTGCCTTTACCTTACTACTGTACAATAAAGAGTATTTCTGGAATCTCTGCCTCGCCTATTTCTTGACCTGGCCTACTTCAAATGTCTAGCAAAATGAAGTGAACAGCAATCTTGACAATGTGAGCACTGTCACCTACATGCTGGATCATTGGCCCTTCCTGCTCCTTTGGTTAGTCAAGGGAGGCATGGTTTGTTGGATCAAAGTGATTAATTCTTTGAAAAAGCATGCAGTCTCTGTTGCTATGATAGAGATGATGATGATGCATCTTTTCTTGAATAAGCCATCTATTGATCCAGCCATATTGGACAACTTCCACCCAGGGTCTAATCTTCACTGTTTGACGATAGTTTCACTTATTTCTAAGCTAGTGTTTATCAATATTTGCATTTTATATATGTTTATATTTAAGTGTAGTATTAGACCTATTCTTTCAACAACAATCCTATGACATAAGTTGGGACTAAGAGACAGTGACTGGCCCAAAGTCCTGCATGAGCTTCTACATCCAAATCTGACCATGAACCTAGTTCTTTATTCTACTACAGGTAATCCTCGAACACAATTGAGCCCAAAATTTCTATTGCTAAGCGAAACATTTGTTAAGTGAATTTTGCTGCATTTTATTACTTTTCTTGCCACAGCGGTTAAGTGAATCACTGCAATTACCAAGTTAGTAACATGGTTATTAAGTGAATCTGTTTTCCCCATTGACCCCGGGACATTGCAACCATCATAAATAAGTGGCCAAGTATATAAATTTTGATCATGGGGATGCTGCAACGCTCATAAGTGTGAAAAACAGTCATAAGTCACTTTTTTCAGTGCCATTGTAACTTCAAACAGTCACTAAATGAACTGTTAAGTCGAGGACTAAGTACTAAATTCAAACCTTTGGCCATTTTCTTCTGTGATGTTACAGGCTTTTACTTAGTTTCCCCATGTTGTTCAAGCCATCTATGAATCTGCTTGGAAAGATCAGTCATCAATATATAGATGATACCCAGTAATATATATCGAGGCCAGACTGAGCAGAAAATGCTATGGATGCTTTTAACCCAGTGTAGCAGAAATGAGAGAATGAATGGGGGACAAAACAAGCTCAAACTGAATCCAAATAAGAGGGAGTTTGTTCAAAAATCACCAGCCCATTATGACAACTGTGAATAATTAGCTGGTGAAGGTCATTGCCAGGAGTCCTTTACCTACCTCTGCCTATATGCAAGGTGCAAAAGCCTTGATCACCCAGTATCACAGAAGAGCCATGGTGGCGCAGTGGTTAGAGTGCACTACTGCAGGCTACTTTTCCAGCCCTCTGCTCCTGCAATCCACCTCTGGGTTCTCTTCTTCCTCGCTTCCTATTGACTGGGTGATTCTTTTTAACTGTCTCTCCGTGCTGTGGCCACGCCCACCTTCCCATGATGCACCAGTCTTTTCACTCAGTCGCTGACTGACTGGTGTGCATTTCTCTTCGTGCTCGGATTTTTTGGTCTATTTAGCAGTCTTGCGTTAGGTTTTTTATTTATTTTTCTTAGTATTTTTGTTTCTTCGGTGAGAGCCTCTGTCGGTGAGCTGCGGGCGAGAGTTACGTGCCTGGGGATACAGCCCGTCCTCTGCCCAGGAAACAATTTCTTTTGACAGCAGCTCGGGCTACCGGCCCTTCGGGGCGGTTCCCTCTCTCCTTTCTAGCCGCCGGTGTGGTGAGCGGGGGTTTGCGTTTGTCGCATTCCCTTCCCCACGCCAATTACTATTTACTTTTGAATTTGGCTCTCTTAGGGCGGCTCCGGAGTGCTCCGCAAGGTTTGCCCTGCGGCCTCTGAGGTATTCTGTCATTGCCCACCGCTGCGCTCTGATCGTCTGAATTTGAAGTTGCCGCTTGGGGTTTCAGCTGCCCCGCCAGCATCGGCGCCTTTTTTTACAGCCTCTAGCGCCTTGGAGAGCGTCGGCTTCAAAGGTGGTGAGATTCGCTGACGTCCGTCCTTCGGGCGGCGTCTGGGGAAAGTTCTTCTTGGCCCGTTTGGACTGTTATTCAGCCGTCTGTGCTGCCGCCAGACGTTTTCACGGCCGCCATTTTGTGCCTTCTTTTTTTGGCGGCGAAAAGTAACGGGCGCCATTTTGTGACTTCCTTTTGGTGGGGAAATTAACGGGCGCCATTTTGGGGCTGCAAGGTAGTCCATTAAGGGCCGTTGTTGCTGTGAGCCTGTCAGCATCTTGGCCTTAGGGTCCAGCCGTCTGGCGTCTGGTGAATTAGCGGCTGGACGTTATCTGGTATTTTTTCCCTAAACGCCCTTGTCAGCCTTTGTCTCTCCTGTCAAGGATAGCTTGGCTGGGCTGTCTTTAGGCTACCCTCGCAGTTAGGGGTGCCTAGGTGTATATAGTTCAGTTCGTTCTTGTTTATATTTATATAAAAAAAAAAAAAAAAAGAAAGACGATAACTCTCATAAATATTATTTTTCACTAGAAAGACCTATAAAATAATAATAATAATAATAATAATAATAATAATAATAATAATAATAATAATAATTAATAAATAATGGCGGATGCCTATTTTTCATCGGATGAGGAGCATGAGCCTAGCCCACCTAGGGTTGCGGCCAAGCACAAGTCCAAATCTCACAGCAGGGTCGTATCTGCTTCTGAGGACTCCCGCCAGCCTAGATCTTCGGCTGCGGTGGATAAAGATGCGCAGCGACGCCACAGGGCTTTGGAGCGCCAATATGACAAGGCCAGACAGGCCACCTTGGCTTCAGTTTTTCCAACGGGCCAGGCTACAGCACCTTTGACTTCTTCACCCGGCAGAGCCCAGGCGCCTGATCCGCCACAACCAAGTCCTTCTGGACGCCTGTCCAAAGGAGCTTCAATCTCCTTACCTGATGTTTCTTCGGTGGGCTTGCTACACCCTGCTCCCCCTCCTACTTCTCGTCCTGAGGCGACTTTTACACCAACCGCCGCTGGACTGCGCGGGACTGATGGGCAATTGTCGTCTTCCCAGATGGACTTGCAGTTGTTGCTGTCTAATGCCTTGTCCTCCCTGTGGGCCACAGGAATTCAACATCCGCCCATGTCGCTGGCTCCGACGGTTCCTCATCAGAGGCCTCAGCCTCCTATGGCACCAACTCAGAGGCCCTCCCACCATTTGGCACCCGATTCTTCGGATGATTCTGATTATGGGGATAATGCGGTCGAGGACTTAGAATTTTCAGAGGATGAGGGCCTCACCCCGGATGTTCCTGCCTTTACGGGGCTGTTCAGGCCCTCATTGTTCAAATCTCTTTTACATAAGGCACGTCAGATCACAAACATGTCTGTTTCTTCGTCTGCAACATCTGAGACCGCGTCCACGTCGACCCCACACGAGGCCTTGTTCTCATCTTCCAAACCGGGCAGAGACTTCATCCCCTGTCCTCAACTTTTTTCTGACGTGCTGCAATCTCCTTGGTCTCAACCTGCTTCGTCCACGGGCCCCAATAGCATTGATAAAAAATTGTATTGTGCGGCACCAGAACTGGACGCCTTGCTGTCTGTACCTGTGGTGGACACTCCCATTGCCAACCTATCCTCCTCGTCCTTACTGTCAACGGATGCACTGGACGGATTGAAATCGGAGGACAGGAAGTCTGAGCTTTCCTTTCGTAAAGAACATCAAGCCCTGGCATGGGCAATCAAAACCGCGACCGCCACTTCTTTTTTCAACCGAGCGACGCTGCTTTGGCTGAGGCAACTCCAGGATAGGCTACCACCAGAAGACACACGTCTCCACCAAGACATAAACAAAATTGTTGCAGCGACGGAATATTCGGCCGACGCTTCCTTGAATTCTGTGAAGTTTACGTCCAGGGCTTTGGCCTCGTCTATTACCTCCCGTCGTTTATTTTGGCTCAGGAACTGGAGGGCCGATGCCAAAGCTAAGTGGCGCTTGGCGGCAGCGCCCTTCAAGGCTCCGAATCTGTTCGGCTCCGCTCTTGATCCTGTTCTTATCGAGGATAAGGACAAGAGGAAGATTATGCCGACTTCCTCATATCGCAGGCCTGAGAGATGTTATACACCTTATTATCAAAGACAGTCCTTTCGGGCGACTTCCGGGTCTGGAGGTGCCTATTCGCAACGTCCACAATTCTTTGGCTCCGACCGTTCCTCTGATCGCCAGCGGTTTCGTGACAGAACCAGGAACCCATCCGGTCCCAAGCGCCCCTTTCGAGGAGCCGGATACCGTCAATTTCGCAGGGGGAAATGACTGCGAGTCACAGGATCCCATTGGCGGTCGTCTGCAACTTTTCCACCATCAATGGGAGCAGTCGACCTCGGACTCTTGGATCCTTCATACGGTGTCTTCCGGCCTGTCGATCGAGTTCCTGGGATGTCCGCCTTCTCGACATATTTGCTGCCCTGTGCCACGTTCTCCCGAACAGGGCCGCTTGCTACAGGAACAAGTTTGCCATTTACTCAACATCAGAGCAATAGAGAGGGTCCCACCGGAACAACAGGGTTTGGGATTCTATTCGACGCTCTTTCTCGTCCCGAAACATTCCGGGGGTTGTCGGGCCATCTTGAACTTGAAACAACTAAACCTTTTCATTTGCTATCGCAGATTCAAGATGCACTCCCTGGGGTCCATCTTGGGGGGGGTTCGTCGTGGCGACCTCCTTCAGTCGGTCGACCTCAGGGAGGCATATCTGCATGTCCCAGTGTCTCCCTCACACAGGAAGTTTCTGCGCTTTCAAATTGGGGACGATCATTATCAATATTGCGCAATGCCCTTTGGTTTATCCTCCGCCCCAAGAACCTTCACAAAATTAGTGGCTGTAGTGGCGGCGTCACTCCGAAAGATCCCGGTGCGGGTACTCTGTTACCTCGACGACATCCTGGTGTTGTCATCGTCCAGGAGTCAGGCAGCTCGAGACCTTCATCTTGTCATCATGGCCTTCCAGAATCACGGATTCTCCATAAATTTTCCCAAGAGTCACCTTTACCCGTCCACATCACTGCTGCACTTGGGGGCGGTGATAGATTCTATTCGGGGCCAGGTTTTTCTATCGCCAGACAGGATCTCAAGTCTTCAAGACCTGATACGTCAAGTTCTGTCTCATCGCTCCGTCCCCCTTCTCCAGCTGTCACGACTACTGGAGAAGATGGTGTCGTGCTTCTCAATTGTTCCATGGGCACGACGTCACGCGAGGCCACTGCAATGGTTTCTGCTCCCTTACCAGCGCTCGGGACGCAGCGATTCCCTTCACAAAGTATACCTTCCACCCCAACTTCGGCTGTCGTTTCGGTGGTGGATGGGATCAGCCGTGAGCAAGGGCTCGCACTTTCTGATTCAACACAGAATGACTCTAACTTCGGACGCCAGCCTTCGCGGCTGGGGAGCCCACCTTCAACATCAGGTGCAGGGTCGTTGGTCCGTTCCAGAAAGAGGCCACAACATCAATCTGTTGGAACTCAGAGCAATCCGCCTGGCCCTCAAACATTTTCAATCTCGGAGGGTCACCACGTCCTTGTGCTCACGGACAACATTGCAGCCAAGGCCCATGTAAACAAAGAAGGCGGGACTCATTCGAGGTCTCTGATGTTAGAAGCGGAGAGTCTCTTCCGGTGGGCGGAACGCCACCTTCTTTCCTTGAGAGCCGATCACATCTCCGGCGTAGACAACGTGCGGGCAGACTGGCTAAGCAGACAAAGTCTCGATCACTCGGAATGGCAGCTGCATCCGAGGCTCTTTCACGAAGCCATCCTTCTATTCGGCACGCCTGTCGTGGACTTGTTCGCCAGTCCGTCAAATGCTCAACTTCCACTATATGTGACTCGTTACCCTTGCCAGTCGGCAATGGATCACGACGTGCTGCGATGCCGCTGGCCCCAGGGGCTTTTGTACGCCTTTCCCCCAATTCCCTTGATTCCTCAGGTAATTCAGAGGCTCTTGGAGGAAAGGGCCGAATTGATCCTAGTGGCTCCCAACTGGCCTCGTCGACAGTGGTACGCAGATCTTGTGGCCTTATCGTCTCGTCCACCATGGCTGATTCCACGAGACCGCATCGCCCTACGGCAAGGGGTCATCAACCACCCAGAGCCAGAATGGCTCCAATTGGCCGTTTGGCGTTTGAGCGGCTTATATTGCGAAAGGACCGACTGCCCGACTCCGTCATAAGTACGATTCAAGCTTCTCGTAGACCGTCAACTTCACGGATATACGACTCTTCCTGGAGGGCTTTCTGTCGCTGGTGTGCGGCCAACCTGGTGGACCCTACTTCAGCCCAGATAGAGGACGTGCTGTGTTTTCTTCAATCCGGCTTAGACAAAGGGTTGTCACCATCTACCCTTCGTCGTCAGACGGCTGCATTATCTACGGTTATTCGGTGTCCCCCATACTCGTCTTTGTCTATGCATCCGTTACTTAAGGGATTTCTTCATGGAGCAGTAAACCTATGCCCACCTGTCGTTCATAGGTACCCATCCTGGGACCTTTCCCTTGTCCTTCAGACCTTGATGTACCCTCCTTTTGAACCTTTGGGGTCTATTCCTTTAAAGTTCTTATCTTTCAAGTTGACCTTTCTTTTGGCGATCACTTCGGCCAGACGGGTGTCTGAGCTTTCCGCCCTATCGATTAGAAAAGATCTCTGTATTTTTCAACCTAATACAGTAATACTACGTCTGGACCCAGCATTCTTACCTAAAGTGAACTCATATTTTCATCGGGCTCAGGAGCTTATCCTTCCGGATTTTTGCCCGTCGCCGAAACATCAACGCGAAAAAGACTGGCATACCCTTGATGTGCGTAGGGCTCTATGTCGTTATATTCGCAGAACTGAATCCATCCGTAAAACTGAGGCTCTTCTGGTGTCGTTTCATCCACCTTCCTTGGGCCAAAAGATCTCTTCATCCACAGTGGGCAGGTGGATTAAGACATGCATAGTTACAGCTTACAAGCAACGTTCTCGTCCTGTGCCGAGTCGCATCTTACCTCACTCTACTCGTAGTGCGGCAGCGTCGGCCGCCTGGGCTACGCAGGCTTCAGTTTCAGACATATGCCGGGCCGCTACTTGGTCTTCGGTGACACCCTTCATCAGACATTACCGAATTGATACGTATGCTTCGGCCGAAGCATCTTTTGGGCGACGTGTTCTCCAAAGTGTTCTTGAGGTCCAGGAGGCTGAGTCCAAGTAGTTTTTTCCCGCCCTGGGATTTGAACTTTGGTATATCCCAGAGGTGGATTGCAGGAGCAGAGGGCTGGAAAACGAACGTTGTCTTACCTGAACGTTCCTTTTCAGCTCTCTGCGACTGCAATCCACACCCGCCCTGTTGATTTCTGATTTCTTGTGTTTTTACGGGTTCCAGAGTTGAAGTTTATATGGCTTGTTCTGAAATTTGATTTGCCTACTAGGTGGTCACGCCTTCATTCAAAGACTGGTGCATCATGGGAAGGTGGGCGTGGCCACAGCACGGAGAGACAGTTAAAAAGAATCACCCAGTCAATAGGAAGCGAGGAAGAAGAGAACCCAGAGGTGGATTGCAGTCGCAGAGAGCTGAAAAGGAACGTTCAGGTAAGACAACGTTCGTTCTGCTGACTGCTGGCTGGCTGCAATTTGGCAGTTTGAATCTCACCAGGCTCAAGGTTGACTCATCCTTGCATCCTTCCGAGGTGGGTAAAATGAGGACCCAAATTGTGGGCAATAGGCTGACTCTGTAAACTACTTAGGGCTGTAAAGCGGTATATAAGTCTTAAGTGTTATTGCTATTGCTATCACACCATCATAAACACAAGATTAGATTATTGTTGGGGCTGCTTGTGACTCCCCAAAAGTCATAGTTCTCAGAATGTGGAGACTGGTTGTTGAGAAGCAAGTGGTTCTATAGAAGAGTAATGTTTCTGTTGCAATCGCTTCCACTGTATTTGCAATTACAATTCATAGTGCTGGTTATGACCTATAAAATCTGATAATAGATTTTTTGTTAAATATGGGACATTTCTTAAACTCAGTTTGCCTTTCCTGTGAGTTTAAACTAAGAACAAACTGGGTCAACGAATTGATCTGAACATACTGCTTTGTTCAAGATCCATCTTGAAATTTACCTTAATTTTTCCAGTGGGTTTTATAATCAGTAATTTTATTACTTATTATAAACATATCCCCAATACTCTTGTCCCAACACTTATAGATGTGGGGAAAGCATTCTGAGCTTTACTTCTTTATTAATAGCAGGAATTATCATCCATTCAATCTAACAGTTCTAATCTAGCCAGTATCATTAAAAGTTCAAGTTTGTTGTCAAATGTATGTTTGGAAGAAATATCTGAAGTCTTGGATGGCCTCAAGGAAATGAAGTTCCAGCTGTCATAGCAGTGTAAAATAATAGGAATATATTAATTCTAAGCAAAAAGGAGAACAAAATGAATCAACCTAAAATTTCACTAAAATGTTGTTGGTATATTAAATAAAACACTGAAGAAATTAGTTTTCTTTGAAGCACAAGCTTTATAGCTGGGTATTACCATTTATCTACATTTCCACTAGATGGCAGTGGTTACCAGGTTATTTATTTCCCTGTTGATACCAAGGCTATTATAGTATCTTAGATTTTTGCTTCCCATTTCCATACAAAACTCTACATTACTATAAGAGGCTCCTATATATTTCTGTAAGCTACACCAAAACTCTTATTCATCCTGAACATGTGGGAATAGACTTTATGTATATATTTTGAATTGGAGCAACACAGATGTTTAATTTTCTTCCCAGCTATCTGTTTTGGACACAATGTAAGGCATGGATATATGACAGTCTAAGAGAGCGAAGTATTTCTTCCACTCAGCCAAAGCATTCATCTCTAATCAAGAAGTCCTCTTTTCTGCTATTAAACAAGAGATGGCCAACCTATCATTTTTACCATTGTCAATGCTGAATAGTACAAGGAATTGTAGTTCAACAACATCACAGGCCATGTTCAAAGATCGCAGGCGAAACAAATCCAAAGATTGGGTTAGAGATCTACTGTGTAACATGTAGTCTGCTCCAGTGGTGGGTTGCAACCGGTTTGGTCCAGATCTTGCGAACCAGTAGTAACGGCAGCGGGAGGCTCCACCCACCCGTCATCACGGACGCTCTGCACATGTGCAGAAGCACCGCATGCGAGCAAAGTGAGCATGCCTGTGTGCTCCCGTTGCAAACCAGTAGCGAAGGTAAATGGAACCCATCCCTAGTCTGCTCCTATGAAGAGCTAGCTCTATAACTTCAGATCAGCATTCCCTAATCCCGTGATGGCGAACTATGGTACATGTGCCGGAAGTGGCACGCAGAGCCGTCTCTCCGGGTACGCCAGCTGTCACCTGTTGCTCTTCTGGGTTCCAGTGTCCACATATGTGCCGGCCAGCTGGCCTTCGCGCACACGGGAGCACCGGAAAGGAGAAAAAAAACAGCACTCGGTGCCGAAAAGGTTTACCAATACTGCCCTAATCTATTTTGGCTATTATGCTTTTAACATTTATTTTGTTTTTAGTTATTAGGAGCACTTTTGTAGGGAAGGCAAAATATACATTCCGTTAATAAATAAGAAATGTACATGGCTTAATGTTTTGGAAGTAAACATTAGGAGAAAGTTTTAATGGTAAGACCTGTTTGACAGTAGGGGAGAGGCATAATGGCTACTAGGACCGAAGTTCAGGGCCAATCCAAGGAACCAAGTTATCATAGTTTCTTCCCATCTATCAAATGGCTACCAAGATCGTAGTTTCTTCCCACTGAACTGTCCTGCAGTTGTTAGAGACAAAAGAAATCTAGCACAAAACAGATTAACTAGCCCTCATTGTTAATATAAGTAGTCCTCAACTTACGATCACAATTGAGCCTAACATTTATATTATTAAGTGAGACATTTGTTAAGTGAGTTTTGCTCCATTTTACAACTTTTCTTGCCACAGTTGTTAAGTGGATCACTGCAGGTGTTAAGTTAGTAACACGGTTGTTAAGTAAATCTGGCTTCCCATTGACTTTCCTTGTCACAAATTTGCAAAAAGAAATCGCATGACCTCAGGACACTGCAACTGTCATAAATATGAGTCAGGGACCAAGCGTCTGAATTTTGAAGACGTGGCCAGGGGAATGCTGCAACGGTCGTAAGTGTGAAAAATGGCCATAAGTCACTTTTTTCAATGCCGTTGTAACTTTGAACAGTCGCTAAATGAACTGTTGTAAATTGAGGACTACCAGTATAATATATGCATAAAATGTATATTGGAGTGTCTTGCAGTCATGAAAGACAAAAATGCTAGCCCAAAACAGATTCATAAATGTAATATGTACTGTAGTTTGTCTAAGCTGTTTTCATTTTCTGTTTGGCAGGCATTGATAAGAAACCGTCATCTACACAGGTAAGGCTCAGCACTATCCTAGAAAACAGTGAAATACCACCAAATTCCACTCTTGACTAATTATTGTATGGTTCCAATGCTTCAGCTCCTCTTCAGGAAAAGCTCCTCTTCCTAGACTAAGTAAAGCAACACTGCATGTTTCCACCCAAATCAGCTTTTGCATTTATTCATTTTCAGTTTCTTTTCATATTTGAGTTCGGATTATTCTGCTTAACACTAAATAAAGTGAGCATGGTTACAAATGGTTCTGGAAAAGGCACCACATTTACTCCTTCTGTGCTTTTAATAACAGCTTGATCTTCAAGAGTTGATTAGGCAATTAATGTATTTTTATATATATGCACACATGCATGCACTCATACATATAGTATGTATACAAACACATACATATACATCAATGGTGAAATCCAATTTTTTTTTTATTACCGGTTCTGTGGGCGTGACTTGGTGGACGTGGCTTGGTGGGCATGGCAGGGGAAGGATACTGCAAAATCTCCATTCCCTCCCCACTCCTAGGGGAAGGATATTGCAAAATCCCCATTCCCACTCCACTCCTAGGGGAAGGATATTGCAAAATCCCCATTCCCATCCCACTCCTGGGGGAAGGATACTGCAAAATCCCCATTTGCTCCCCACTCTGGGGCTAGCCAGAGGTGGTATTTGCCGGTTTTCCGAACTACTCAAAATTTCCGCTACCAGTTCTCCAGAATCTGTCAGAACCTGCTGGATTTCACCCTGATATACATATATATGTATACACACACACATATACATCAGGGGTGGGTTCTAAAATTTTTTACTATTGGTTTTGTGGGCGTGGTTTGTTTTGTGGGCGTGGCTTGGTTGTCATGTGACAATTATTTAGGATTTAGCAGAGGTACTGGTCTACCAGGATTTTAACTGCTTGCAGAGCTGTACCGATCTACCCATTTATTTTTGCAGGCACTGGTCTACCCATTTATTTTTGCAGGCACTGGTCTACTCATGTATTTTTGCAGGCACTGGTCTATTCATTTATTTTTGCAGGCACCGGTCTACTCATGTATTTTTGCAGGCACTGGTCTACTCATGTATTTTTGCAGGCACTGGTCTACTTTTGTTGTTTTCTTTTAGCACTGATCAGCTGTAGGGCGGCCTTTTGAAGCCCCGTGGCAAGAGTTTAAACAGTTTTTTTCCCTCCAGCCATCAGCTGGGACTCAGAGGCAGCAATAAATTGGGGGTGGGGCCAAATAAAAGGTAAGAATAACGTGGGGGTGCAGGGGGGAAGAACCGGTTTGGTGATGTCATATCGTCACCGCTACCGGCTCCACGGAATCGGGCCGAACCGGGAGGAACCCACCACTGATATACATATACACAATGGTGGGATTCAGCTGGTTCGCACCAGTTCGGCTGAAACAGTTGTTAAATTACCACCACCACCCTGCTATCTAAGTGGATCCTGGGCGCTGCGCTGCAATGGAGAAAAGGGCAACGGAGCAGCCGGCAGAAGGGAAGGAGGAGGAACAAGGGGAAGAAATAGGGAAAGTGGCCTCCTCCTTCTCTCGCACCAGCTGCTCCGTTGCCCGTTTCTCCATTGCAGTGCAGCGCCGTGCCCAGGATCCACTTTGATAGCGGGTGGGTGGGTGGGTGGGATAATTTAACAACCGGTTCACCCAGGGTCAAGTTGGCCATCATGAGAGGCTTGTCCCACATGTGTGGTGGAAGTGGAGGATGGGGATGGGCCATGCCTCCCACGACAGCCAACCTGACTCTGAGCGAACTGGTTGTTAAATTATTTGAATCCCACCACTGCATATCCATGTATGTATATTGTAAAAGGATAGGGCTGCTTATTCATTTTTCAGTTGTTAGAGTGCAAGCCACACATGTTCATTGATTAAAGTGCAAATGAAGTATGTCTCCAGAAGCATTTCTGATAGAGAGCTCAACCACACCCATAGAAAACTATGAGCAGCACGCTCTAAATAGGGCTACAGCTAGTGGTAGAATCCCCCAAAATGGGTTCTAGGAAATAGCTTTGGAGCCAAAACTAATTATTCCAGGAAGCCTAGAAACGAAGCCTGTTAACTGGGCAGCTACTGAGCAGGGGATTAAATTTAATGATCTAATTGCCCTTTCCAGCTCTATGATTCTATCAGCTATGTAGGTTTTGTTTCCCATAATTGGTCTGCCTTCTTTGAAGGTCTGCTTCAGACTCCTACTTCCATCCTTTGGAGACCATGAAAAAAAAAATCAGAGAGAGAGCCATACGTGCCTGCCTTTAACTACTATACATCTGGAAGGCCATAGGTTTCCGAACTCTTATCCCAAGAAAACCAAGGCATTTTCCTTCTCAGAGCCAAATCAGAAGAAAGTAATAAAAGTTTTACAGACACTAAAAGGTAAAGGTTCCCCTCGCACATATGTGCTAGTTGTTCCCGACTCTAGGTGGTGCTCATCTCCATTTCAAAGCCGAGGAGCCAGCGCTGTCCAAAGACGTCTCTGTGGTCATGTGGCCGGCATGACTAAACACCAAAAGCGCACGGAACACTGTTACCTTCCCACCAAAGGTGGTCCCTATTTTTCTACTTGCATTTTTTACGTGCTTTCGAACTGCTAGATTGGCAGAAGCTGGGACAAGTAACGGGAGCTCACTCCATTATGCAGCACTAGGGATTTGAACCGCTGAACTGCCAACCTTTTGATCGACAAGCTCAGTGTCTTAGCCACTGAGCCACACTATTACTGGGTTAATTTGATTTTATTAGTGACATTGTTACCAAAGCTCCTCCTGGTTCTTGCCCATCTCAAAAGGACTTCCACCACTGCTTTATTTCTTTGTTACATGTCTTTTCTTTTGCAGATCTAACTGTGCGAGCTTATCAATTTTATTTTATTTTTTGCAAAGATAAACAAAGGACAAACATATGATTGAATGGATATATTTTTCCAAGGATCTTGAACTTATCTGCAGGGCCAGAAAATAAGTTAAATTAGTTGCATCCATTTAAATTGTGAAGAATGTTTACAGAAATAGAGGGAAACAGAAATAAAATATATTTTGTTGCTGAAGAGCCAAACACTAATTCTTAAAAAGTCTGTATTTTTTAAGTCATTTTGCTACAGAGCTTTCCTTCAGATGTGGCTCTTGTCTGGAATGAATCGGGTCGTAACATCTGATTTCTCAAGATTTTGTGTGTTTTAATAACAGCAACAGACACAAAGTATTAAAACTGATGATGATATATATAAGTATATTCCTTTGGTATTAATTATAAATGTTAAGATATTGTTGATATTCATTTTAAATTGTTAGTTTAGCTCCGTGATGGTGAACCTATGGCACGCGTGCCCAAAGTAGCATGTGAAGCCATGTCACCGGCACGCTCAGCCTTGCCTGTTTGTCTTCTGGGTTTCTTGCGCTCATGCTCTCACGAAAATCAGCTGTCCTTCGCATGCGCAGCAGTGCCAAAAACTGGTGCGTGCATGTGTGCTGGCCAGCTGATTGTTGGGCGCACATGCGTGCTAGAACTCGGAAGTTTGGCTTTTCCGGAGCACGGCCCTGATGAGCATGCATTGTGTATGTGCAATGTTTCTGCGCGACCTTCTCAGCATTCGGTGCCAAAAAGGTTCGCCATCACTGGTTTAGCTAATGGCCCATCCTTCATCTGTTTTATGGGGAAACAGATCTTTCCATTTTACACTTTTCATAAGCTCCGAGGCTATTTAATAAGGACAAAATTACTTCCTCCTATTCCCCTACCCAGCACATACATCCAAGTTCATTTTCAATTGGAAAAGAGTAGAATATGGTATTTTGTCAGTTACTCATATACCAGGTTGAAGTTCAGATAATGCCACTATATATAATTTCCACAGCAGGAAAATGCCTTCTTTAGCAGATTCCAAATATCACAAAATAGTGAAGTTTTTCAATATACAGTAATACAGTAATATACAGTAAAGGGTCTGGTGGCTCAGCAGACTGATAGCATTGTGATTAACACCAGCTGTCTGCAATTACTGTAAGTTCAAATCTCACCAGGCTCAAGGTTGACTCAGCCTTCCATCCTTTCTAAGGTAGGTAAATTGAGGACCCAGTTTGTGGGGGCAATAAGCTGTCTTTGTATAAATATACAAAAGTATGAAGGCTATTGCTTAACGCATTGTAAGCCGCCCCGAGTCTCCGGAGAAGGGCGGCATATAAATCAATTTTTTTTTAAAAAAATCATGTTTAATGGTCACCATGCTATAAAAAAGATGTTGAGACTCTGGAAAAAGTGCAGAGAAGAGCAACCAGGCTGATTAGGGGACTGGAGGATAAAACATTTGAAGAACAGTTACAGGAACAGGGCTTGGCTAGTCTAGTGAAGAGACAGACCAGGGGAGACATGATAGCAGTCTTCCAATGTTTAAGGGGCTGCCACAGAGAAGAGGGAGTCAAGCTATTTTCCAAGGCACCCAAAGGTCAGACAAGGAATAATGGATGGAAATTTATCAAGGAGAGATTCAACCTAGAAATAAGGAGAAATTTTCTGACAGTGAGAACAATCAACCAATGGAACAGAAGTTGCCTTTGGAAGTTGTGGGAGCTTCATCACTGGAGGCTTTCAAGAAGAGATTGGACTGCCATTTGTTAGAAATGGTGTAGGGTCTCCTGCTAAGGCAGGGGGTTGGACTAGATGACCTACAAGGTCCCTTCCAACTTTGTTAATCTGTTATGGTGGGGATATTAAAAACACTGAAGTTAGAGGATATCTTTTAAAAGTTTTTTAGTAGCCCATCTGCAGTTATAGTTTCTAATCAATGACATAAATATTTTGTAGCATTTCTGACATGCAGAATTCTCTTGTCAGTCCTGATAATTTCACTGAGTATACCTTTATATAATACTTTTAATTAACTCACTTATAGCTGGAGATGTTACTGAATGACAAATCTCACCATCGTTTCCCAGGGGTAAAAGGGAATGGTTAATAAAATGTAGAAGATCCCAGATTCCCTACCTTTGAATGAATTGACTATTACTAAAAGGTTTTTTTAGTATTAACACTACAGTATTTTTGGTAATAAATAATAAACCAGCATGAATAATAGAATTAGATGAATGAAAACTAAAAATGTAGAGAAAAACCAAGGAGAAACTGTATCATAACCAAATCATCATCTTATATTTAATTATACTATTAATAACATGGTAATGTTGTTTGGGGTTTGCTATTCTCCCATCTGGCAGATAGCAATCGGCATCCAGCAGGCTTTTTCAGTTGCCAGCATCATAGCTCCCCCCTCGATCTACAAAATCTGAGAATGCTATTCATTAGATTACTAATTTGATTGAATATAACAGAAATTGGAAGCACATAATTCAAACAGAAGACAGTGTGCTAATTATCACAATTAGAGAAATGGGCAGATCATAGTAATTTCGTAGCGCAACCCCGACCAGATTAATTTATAATTTATTTCATTGTGTTCAAGTAGCTTTTTTTTTTTTTGCAGGTAAGTTTTTTTAGGATCTTCATCTTGTTTTCTTAACTCTCTAAAGAGAACAGCAAGAGATTAAAACTGGGGAAAGAATATGCATTTACTGAGATGCATGTTGATTACTTAAAAAGAAAAAGACTTTGCTATTTAATTGCATCTATTTGTAATCACTGCTGACTAGAAGATGAGTGGGGAATAGAATAATTAGAACATAAATATTTTATACTTATTCATTTTCATTCCTAAAGCTGCTAAGCCTACCCTTTTTAAAATGTATTAAATATTTTGTCCTGTCTGTATTGGGTCTTTTATATACAAAAGCTATGGACTGAAAACTGTTGCTTTCCTGAATTGCAGTAGATTTGAAAAACTGACCATCAAATCTCTTCAGCATTTCTGAAGTCCCATGAGCACAACTTCTGAAAACTAATAAACACTTCCATGCCATTTTAAAATAGTGTAGGAAGTTAGCACCCAGTGCTCTCCTAGGAAAATGAGATATTTTAGGAAATATTAAAAAGGCAGAATATTTTCCCTAAAAGGGATGCAGAAACTCATCCCCCACACACACCTTTCTCAATGGGCCATTAAGGCATGAGCCAGTCTATTTTACATAACAAAGATCTACCTCCTTCAGGCAGAGCCATAATAGGAATCCCAAAGCCCTTTCATTACATCATCACCCAGCAAGAGTCAACCAAGCTTGGGACTCAGACAGCCTACAGAATTGCCCCTGCATAACCCCATGGGAGTCTGACAACCAATCAGAATACAAGCTCAAATTCAAAAGCCCAGAGAGGGCATAAAACTCAGGCACTCTCAGCATCTCTTCCCTTCCGCCCCAGGACCTCAAACCATGTGGTCCTGTCCACCATTAAAAACCATCTTTCCAAACAGTCATCATGTTTCCAGTGTCTTTCTTCCCCAATTGGAACTGAACCCAGATGGACATTTCTTCCAACAACTGGAAGAGATGAAATCCAGAAGACCCTATCAATAAGCTTTACGTTATATATAAAAAAGAACAATAGCAACAAAATCACACCAGTTCTATATATTCCATTTTTGTTGCATTATGACAAAAAAACAACAACCCATGATTCCAGAATCGATAGTTCAGGGGTGTCAAACTCTATTTCATTGAGGGCCACATCAGGGTTGTGTTTGACGTTGGGGGGCGAGTGAGGGGGAATGGGCAGGGTTGGTGTAGCCAGCTCGACATCACTTGTGTCAGGGGCGCCTGTGGAGGCCCGAGCCCTCTGCCAGCGAAAACAGGCTCCCAAGCTCTGTTTTCGGCTGCGATGGCCTCCTGCAACCCCCTACCAGTGAAAATGGAGCTCGGGGGCGGGCACGTGTGTGGTCCTCCCGAGCTCCATTTTCATTGGCAGAGGCACTGTGGGCCAGTCGCTGTTTCCAGGGCGGCCCTGTGGGCCAGATCTAAGCACCCTGTAGGCCAGATCCAGGCCCCGGGCCTTGAGTTTGACATCCGTGCTGTAGTTTGACTGGAAAATGTTTAATATAAATATAGTACAAAGGACTCTAACTACACTGATTTCTAGACTTACATTTTTCATATAAAAAATAATTTTAAAATAGCAAGTATTGTCATGAATTATATAACAAAATCCATTTGCTGATTATGAAAAACCAGGTGTAGCTTCTCTTGAATCAGTTAACTGAATCAGTGAATCAGTTCACTTCTTACATACATGCACACATTCTGCTCCTATCTCAAAGGCTTCTGATCCTGGCTTAAAAATTATATGTCCTCCCCACACCTTGGAGTTCTTTTCATCAATGAATCAAGATTCTTGATTCATTGATGAAAAGCCTTGGTGGTGCAGCGGACTAAAGTGCTGTTAAGTAGCACTTAGCTGCCAGCTGCCTGCAATTACTGTGAGTTCAAATCTCACCAGGCTCAAGGTTGACTCAACTTTCCATCCTTCCGAGGTAGTTAAATGAAGACGCTTATTGGGGGCAATAAGCTGACTTTGTATAAAAAAAGAACACCGCTTGGGGGGGGGGGCAAAAAGCCTTACCAAGCAGGTATATACAAAAGTATGAAGGCTATTGCTTAACGCATTGTAAGCTGCCCTGAGTCTCCGGAGAAGGGCAGCATATAAATCGAACCAATAAATAAATTCTACAGTGAGGCACATATCTATGTTGCTTATTGATCAGGTCTACAAATGCACTACCTCCATGAGAGGGTGCACAACCATATCTCAAGCTTTTTGCACCAAATGCTGGGTTCAATGTAAAAGAGCTTTTAGTTTTACACTGCTTTATTTATTAATACATATACAAATGTCTCTGGATTGTTATGGAACTTAATCAGTGGTGAAATGTAAAATTTGTTACTACCGGTTCTGTAGGTGTGGCTTAGTGGGGGGGGGGAGTAATGTGACTGGGTAGGCGTGGCCAACTTTTTTTTTACTTTTAAAAGCATTTTTTCTACAACCTCTTTGGCCGAAGAGGTTGTTAAAAATGCTTTTAAAAGCCTCTGATAATCAGGCAACTCAGCTGGGATCGTCAGAGGCTCTTTAAAGCATTTTTTTCTACAACCAGGCTTTTTTTTTTTACTTTTAAAAGTATTTTTTCAGCTGAAGGGGTTGTAGAAAAAATGCTTTTAAAAGTAAAAATAACAACCACTGATGATTGCGCGGCTCAGCTGGGCATGGGGGGGGGACGCAGGGATTTTTACTACTGGTTCTCCGAACCACTCGCTGCCATCACTACCGGATCGGGCGGTCCAGTCCGAACCGGGAGCATTTCACCCCTGAACTTAATTCACTATTATCCCATTTACACAAACTTCACACATTTTTTTAAAGCACAAATTGCATTTCTGGTGCATTTCACCCAAGTGCTGAATAAAGGAAGATGTACATCATTGGAACAACTGTGAAATACTCTGTATTATTCAAATGTTACTCTTGCATATTTCAAGTACCACTGATTACTGCTGTATATGAATAGTCCTTATATTGAGTACTTGAAATGATTTGGGGAAACTGGATTAGTTCTTATTTTTTGTATGTAGTATTTCTTCATAATTGTCTCTCTCTCTCTCTCGTGTGTGTGTGAGTGTGTGTGTTTGTATAAAAGCACTTATTTGTTAACATTATATTTGGTGACTTAATTCTTTGATTCTGTGACAAATATAGTAAAAGTATTCCGAGTGAAAGCATAGTATTTCATTTTGTACTACTCCATTTTATTCAGTGACTTGTGCCAGGGCTGGGACAAGCATTATTATAGCACTATACTTATCCATATTAAGTGGATTCGTTTAGCCACAGGTCACTGTGTCAGTTTTACAAAATGCATGATAACAATTCCTTCATATTTCCTCCAGGTAAAATCAAAATAATCACCAGATTAAGTGGGAGAATTCCCTTTATCATCGTTTGCCACAAAATAGAAGCAAGGCAGACTAATTTCATAAGAAAAGTATCTTGTTTTCACCCACATCATTTACAACTTTACGATGTGCAGATTTCAACTCCCAGAATTCCCCCAAACAGCCATGCTGCCTGGGGAAATCTGGGAGTTTGAGTTCACACATCTTAAAGTTGCCAAGGTTGAGATACATTGATCCAGATAGTAGGTACAAGACAATTACTACAGCAGTTCCCCTTGTGTAAGAGTTTGCACAATAATTACATTTTTTTTTAAATGGAACATATGGGGTGGGGGTGGGGGAAGTTACAATGGAATCAGTTCCCCCAGGCTCCGTACATGGATAGGATCCTTTCCAAGCTATGGTTCAGTATTTGAAATGATTAGATAGATGTTTTTCATTCGATCAATATAACCCATAAATTAAATTTAATCCCCAGTAGTTTTCATTTCTTCACACACTCATTCCCTGGATCACTTACTTCAATGTACAAGAAAAGAAAGAAAAAATTACATTGACAGAAATTGCTGTGAGAGGAATATACAGGAGGCCAGGCTCAAATTAACATTTTGCCCAGTCTTCTCTCAAACTCTTAACATTGCCTTGGGCATGAATATGTAGTCCTTACACAGAAGGAACATGCCTTCCATAGGCAAAAGAGAACCACAAATCCAAATCCAGTCCAATATTTTTATAATCACAGCAAAACTGAAGTCTGTTTTGGTGGGTTATTTGTAATTATAAGAGCCTTGGTGGCACAGCAGACTAAAGTGCTATTAAGTAGCACCAGCTGCCTGCAATTACTGCAAGTTCAAATCTCACCAGGCTCAAGGTTGACTCAGCCTTCCATCCTTTCGAGGTAGGTAAAATGAGGACCCGGTTTGCGGGGGCAATAAACTGACTTTGTATAAAAAAGAACACCGCTTGGGGGAGGGGCGAAAGCCCTACTAAGCAGGTATATACAAAAGTATGAAGGCTATTGCTTAATGCATTGTAAGCCGCCCTGAGTCTCCGGAGAAGGGCAGCATATAAATCGAACCAATAAATAAATAAATGAATGAATGAATAAATAAATTAAAGTTTAATATATTTTCCATTTCAAAGTCAAGCAATTCCTTCTCCTGTACCTCAGTATCTTCTAGGCAGTGTGTGTGTGAGAGAGAGAGAGAGAGAGAAATCAATTTTATATAAAACATTAAAAAAGGGAAAACCAATACATCAAGTATTGCTGTGAATAAGTTGCTGTGGGTTAACTTTTTCTTCTCAATTGTTTAGCAATAGCAACAAACTAGCCACTCTCCCTTCCACAGGATATTCCTGCTTATTTAAGGTAAGTAAGCAGGGATATCCTGTGGAAGGGCTGCAAAGCAGTTCAGTTTTGAATGTTTAATGTAGAGCAAAGAGGTAGTCCAAGACCTATTTTAATTCTCAGTTATGTTTGTGTTTGTTTTGGCATATACTGTACTTCTAGTTGAGAGTTCCAAGGGACCTATTAAAATAACGAAACAGGTCCAAAGAGTCTAAAGTCTGCTCATCTCTTCTTTATGATATGAACTGTGTTTATCTTTATCTAATAGGCACTGACAACCCACAATCCCTGTGTTATGCGCTCATTCCTGGACCCACAGGTCTGTTTCACAATCAGCTATACTCTCATCACCTCCAGTTGGACTACTCTAATGATTCCTGGCAAATAGATGGGGAAGAAATGGAGGTAGTGACAGATTTTATTTTCCTGGGCTCCAAGATCACTGCACATGGGGACTACAGCCAAGAAATTAAAAGATGCTTGCTCCTGGGGAGGAAAGCTATGGTCCGCCAGCAGCCTGCGGAGCTGGCAACGGAGTCGGATAGTAAGGAGGCTGGGGAGGAACATGGGCCAGTCCTGGAGCCTGGGGAAGGCCTGGATGAGGGCTCTGCGTCAGAGGCAGAGATGAGACCATCTGGCAATGATGCGTGGACTCTGGAGCCCCCAGAATCGGACAGCAGAGAGGCAGAGGAACAGGAGGAGCCTGTTCCTAGTGCACGCAGACACAGAGCTGCCAGAAGGCAAGAGCAGCTAAAGCAAAAGGGATGACTCGGGAGTAAGGCCAGGAAATGATTGGTCCCTCCCATAAGGCTTTAAAGAGAAACAAAGACACTTGGGCCTTTTTGCAGGAAAGCAACGTTGCTAACTCTGTTTCCAGTCGGCATTTCTTGTTTGTTTCTGAACTTCATGGGGCTTTGCCAACTAAGGCCTTCGGCAGGGTGTCAAAGAAGATAAAGGTTGGTGATTATCCCGAAGGACTTCTTCCAAAGAACTTGTTTTGCAACTAATTGGGACTCAGCTGGAAATGAACGTAATTCTCAGCTGTTACAATAAAATAGGTTTGTTTGGGACTAATTGTATCTTGTAATGACTCAGTAAGCCTAGGTCACAACAATACTAAAAAGCAGAGACATCACCCTGCCAACAAAAGTGTGTATAGTCAAGGCTATGGTTTTCCCAGTTGCAATGTATGGCTGTGAAAGTTGGACCATAAGAAAGGCTGAGTGCCAAAGAATTGAGGCCTTTAAAATTTAAACAATGGTGCTGGAGAAGACTCCTGTGAGTCCCTTGGACTGCAAGGCAATCAAACCGGTCCGTCCTAGAGGAGATCAATCCTGACTGCTCTTTAGAAGGCCAGATCCTGAAGATGAAACTCAAATACTTTGGCCACCTAATGAGAAGGAAGGACTCACTGGAGAAGAGAGCCTAATGTTGGGAAAGACTGAGGGCAAAAGAAGAAGGGGACGACAGAGAATGATGGGTCGGACATGACTTCGCAACTAACAACAACAATGTGTTCTACATGGGGCTGCCCTTGAAGAGTATCCAGAAGCTTCAGCTGGTCCAAAATGCAGCATCCCACACAGTTCTGTGCAAACCCAGATGCACATGTCTTCTCTTCTGCCAGAGCTGTATTGGTTACCAATTCGCTTTCAGGTGCAATTCAAAGTGCTGGTTATCACTTTTAAAGTCCTGCCTGGCTTGGGACAAGGGTATTTAAAAGACCACCTCCTCCCCATTACATCTATCCAACCCATCAGGTGGGAAGGCAGGGTATGTTGCAGGGGTGGACTGCTGGAGGTTCGCAGGGGTTTGGGAGAACTTCTAGCTAAGATTCTGTGTAGTTCGGAGAACCCCGAAATCCTACTCCTGGCTGGCTGTTCCCACCCCAGCCCTCCTCTCCCAGAGTCCCCATGTGGCCCATTTTGGATGCAGGTAAGTGCAGGGCGTGCGTGGAGGCTCTTATGCTTTCTTAAAGTTCTTAAATATTCCTGTTGTGATTGGGTAATAGGTTTGTTTAAAAGGAAAATTGACTTTACCCAGTATTGGGTAATTTACCCAAGTTTGCAAAACACTGGTTTAAATCCTTGCCCCATCTTAACTCATGAGGAAACTGGTGATAATTTAGTGCCATCCAACTTTCTATCAGCTTGCACTTGGAATTTATTTTAAGTGTTGAAAAGACATTGTGCCAGTTCCTGAAGTGCAATGCATAACATCTGAAGAATTTTCATTGGCTTCAATTTTATATTCTTTTCTGATTTTTACACAAACTGTGGCATAAACATAAAGGCAGTGTGATGGTTGTGATTTCACATCTTTTTAACTATGGATAGTTCTCTGGCACCCCTTCTAGATGTGCTGAAAATACTGAAAATTTGAAGTTTACCACTCTTTGAAGGATACTAGATTGGGAAATGAAGAGACTTCAACCTACTGACAAGAAGTAACCTGTGCTGTCTCTAATGGTGGGTTTCTCAACTTTATTAAATGTAAGCTGTATGGACTTCAACATGGCTTGTTGGAGAATTCAGGGAGTGAAGTCCAAAGCTTCATTTCTTTTCTTCCTGTTCTCTTCCCAACTATGTAGCAATTAGACCTGAAAAGTAAGCCTAATGGCAGTATTTTTTCAAATGTAAATTGCAGTATGAGAAAAAGGATGGGGAGATGCAATGTGGCAGCAGAGATGCCCAAGGAATATTTAATCTTCCTCTTTCCAAATATTTCCTCAGACTAGCTGCAATTAGGCTTAGGAAAAAGCTTACTGTTGAATTCTGTAACTGAAGTATGTGGAGGAATGTGTGAGTACATGTACCTGTGTAACATATGGAATAGAAGTGTACTAAACTCTATGTGGTTAAAAGTTAGTGTGTTTAGTATTATCTGTGCATAATTTGCTATGTGAGAAAACTGGCTTCTACCTTATGCAGATGTGCATGAATAGTGTGTATGTGTGTGTGTGTGTTTTTTTTATGTGTGAAAGACTGTGCACAAGTTTGGATGAGGAAGACACAAAGTGTGGGATGACACAATCACTTCAGGTTTACTTACTCATTTTCTCTAAGTTGGGGTACTTGACATACCAGACCTAGGAAATTCCTGAAAATTTTTCCAAGCCTTGGCCCAAAAGAAGAGAAGCTCACATCCTTGTGAGCATGGAACTGCCTTGTACTTTTTTTGCAACATGAGAGTGTTGCAGTATCCTTCCAAATGAACATTCCCACCATGGTTAAACTGTACAATATTCCTCTTTAACATCAACCCTGTGCACATCGCAAATGTATGTGTGGCTGTTTCACTATGTACTGTTGGAAGTAATGTCCTTCTGGGTTCAGCTCCAAGTGGGGAAAAAGACACATGGAAAAAGAAACATGGAAACTTCTTGGAAAGATGGTTTAATGGTGGACAGGATCACATGGTTTGAGTTCCTGAACAGAAAAAAGGGCTGAGATGCTGAGTGTGCCTTAGTTTTATGCCCTCTCTGAGCTTTGAACTTCCTGGGGCACAGGAAGAGTCCTGATTGGTTGTCAGACTTCCAGGGGGTGGGGGTCTTAGCTAGCTTTGCTGGCTGATGTAATCTTCCCAGTTGCCATGTGGTGAGTTTCTGTTGCTAGATGGGTCCTATTGTGTTGCAGATGATGGTCCATTGACAAAGGTGGGGGGAGGAATTGGGTTTCTGCCTCTGTCCCATGGTGGTGAGGAGGCAGGAAGGTGGGAGCTGCTTTGTCTTTAAAACATGTTTCTCCATTTCTCATCCAGGGAAATATATTCTGCCTTTTTAATATTTCCTAAACTATTTAATTCTTCTAGGAGAGGGGTGGGTGCTAACTTCCTACAGTACACAGAGCAGGAAACATTACAGTTTGAGTGAAATGCACATATGTGAATCTTGCCATTCTTTTTGCTTTGTAAATAATCCCACCTTTTTGGCAAGTTTACATCATATTTTTATGCAGCTGATCTGTGCCCCTTCACTCAACTATTTAAAAGCAAGCTATGAATACCTAATAGAGCAGGGGTGTCAAACTCGCAGCATCACATTGTTGTCACATGATGTATCATGACCTTTTCCCCATTCGCTAAACCGGGGTGGGCGTGGCCAGCACGATGCATCTGGCCCACAGCCTGCATTGTCTGACACCCCTGAAATAGAGGAATGGAAAATCATACCTGGCAGTTGATTAAAGCTGCTTATTATTCAGTGGCAGCTATCACTAACCCATGGAAAGGTTGAATGGAGACCATCAACTTTGAAGACCTTTGGGTTGGGGAGGGATATCTTAAAATGCCTATCTGTTTCACGATTATAGCATTTATCTAGCAAAATGTTATTGCTTTTCATTCTGCTCTGAACAGTGTCCTCTATTTCAGCTTCTTACTCCATCTGAACACATTTATTTACATAAGAGTACCAAACCATAAACATACTCCAGAAGTATACTTTATTAATGAGGACTTGTAGTATAGCACAATACCCACCCACCAAATGTTTCAAAGAAGACAACACTGCATGCACTGCATTATGCATCTCTGCATTATGTAATTTCTGACTCACCATAGTTATAGTAGTTAACGATAGTAGTTAACTATGAACAAGGAGTTCATAGACATGTCCATTTTCTTAACCAATGAGTTGGCCATTGTTTCTGCCAGGTAGGTTCTCCACCCCCAAATGTAGCTTACTGCCATTTAATTTCCTGATGAGTTCCCATTCAAATAATAACCAACTTTCATTCTACTTTGGATTTTTGAGATCAGCTAAGATATTGACAACATAGTGCCATCAAGGTGGACCTTGATACTGCAGAACTACAGCAGAATTAATTAGCTGTCTTTTGCATTAACATAACCTGAAGGTGTAACCTCAAAGTAAAAAAATCCCTTTGTTGGAAGGATTGAGTCCAAGCAACAATCCCCCATCAAAGGTCAAAGTTTAATAGGCAGGTGAACTTTTCACCCAACCTTGCTTGTAAATTTAGCAGTAGTAACAAATGTATATTAGATAGATTATGGTTTTTATTCTCCACTTTCATCCCATCATGATCTTGAGTCATTGAACTCATTGAGGATCATGGATCAGTCACATTTCTCAGTCTATCCTGCTTTATGGTCAGTTATAACGATGATGAGCGCACCTTTAGGAAAGTTGAAAGAACAGATTAAGGATAGGTTGTCATGGAAAAGAGAAATCTTCAAAGAGACTTGATGGCACACAATCAACCTTGCTACTAGTGAGAGATAAAAAAATAAGGGAGTGCTATAGAAGGGAAGGCTCACCTCTTCCAGTTCTCTGGAGGACAAATGGAATGGGATTAAAGTAACAAATAATTGTATAAAAAGCAATGTCTATGTAGAAGAATCTCTTAAGTGGTCTTCCCTTTCAACAAAGGTTGTAAGCATACTTGCTGGAAGAACCAGGATACCTGATTACTAATGAATAGGTTATTTTTGGTTTTGGCTCAAGTGGTGCCTTTGACAAAAGAATCTTAATGATTCATAATGTTTGTGGACATTACTGTGAATAAGCAGTTAACCCAGGGGGGAAAGGGCATAATCTGCCTGGCTGATTATGTGTGAAGTTTTTGGAAGAGAAGGAAGGGGAGGGGGACAGAGTCCTAGGCCTGCTGAATATGAAACATTTTGAGATATTACACGGTCCTCCCCCCAATCAAAGCAGGGATAGACATGATCTGTTTTCTGTTTTATAAATCACTGGATTCAGGTGTCAAATACATACCATATCATTAAAGAATTGGTTGTCTCTCAGAGCTGAACATAGGAATTCATTCTGAGCACTGGAAGCGAGCTGGGTTTATTTTATTTTCTTAAATACAAAAGTCGTTTTAGGAGTTCCTAATACTGCAATCATTCTACTAACTCTGAACTACTTTCTGTCCCCTTGGAGTAGAGAATCTTGTTTTACAAGAACACCTTTTTTTGTTATGCTTTACAAAGCAGATTCTAAATAAAGCAAATACTGATAGAAGAGAATACTTGAACTGTGGTGCTCTCTGAACAAACCTTTAAGCAAATAATATCAACTTGCAATATATTTCCTGTGCTTTTCCATTAAAGCAAATTAAACTTGGCAGAACTGTTCTAGAAACCACAGATATTTGTGTTGATTAAAGAAAAAGCACTTGTGTTATCTTTCCCATTTAATTGGTTTGCACATCTTTGGGGCATGGATGTACACACAGAGTTAAACTACATAAAACACTATGCAGGGAGTAATCCTGCTTAACACACTCTTGTTTATTTTGAAGCTACTTAGCAGCTGTTACTGCTGAGAAGCAATCAAATAGTAAACATAGCTGCAGTATCTCCCTTTTCTTGTTTTACTGCAGAAGTTAGAAAAATGTGAAGGGTGCCCCAACCAGGAATTTGTCATTTCTGGCAGCTATTTTGGGGGCAGGTAGGGAGGACAGAAAGCAACACAGATAGATAAATCAGATCCATCCGCAGATAGATGGATAGATCAGGTACATGCCATACTTAGAACTGCCTCATGTTCACCGTTTCCGAATCAGTAGCCACTAGAGAAGCAATCATATTCACAGCCCAATTCTTCCCCATATTTCACTCAGTTTGATGTGATCAAAGCCCCTACATTGGTTCCTTTTGTTTATTCTTTCAAACAGGCACTCTGGACTCATGTTCCTTTCACAAGGAGCCTCCTTGGCTTCTGCTCTCACCTGTTCTTCTGGATGACATTGGACAGCAGGGTTGTGGTTTGCTGGGTTGACTCCCTACTACTGGACCAAAGCTTCACTGTGGTACTCTGTGAAATCCCTACTTAGGCGAGACAAGCCCAAGAAGGAAGATGAAGACTGTGCAGAACAGAATAGAATAGAATAGAACAGAACAGAACAGAACAGAACAGAACAGAACAGAACAGGGGTAGAGTAGAGTAGAGTAGAGTAGAGTAGAGTAGAGTAGAGTAGAGTAGAGCAGAATAGGAATAGGGTAGGGTAGGGTAGGGTAGGGTAGGGTAGGGTAGGGTAGGGTAGGGTGGGGTTAGGAGTAGAGTAGAGTAGAGTAGAGTAGAGTAGAGTGGAGTGGAGTGGAGTGGAATGGAATGGAATGGAATGGAATGGAATGGAATGGAATAGAATAGCTGAGCCACCAGGCAAGAGCCTGGTGGCTCAGCAGACTGATAGCATTGTGATTAACACCAGCTGTCTGCAATTACTGTAAGTTCGAATCTCACCAGGCTCAAGGTTGACTCAGCCTTCCATCCTTTCTAAGGTAGGTAAATTGAGGACCCAGTTTGTGGGGGCAATAAGCTGACTTTGTATAAATATACAAAAGTATGAAGGCTATTGCTTAATGCATTGTAAGCCGCCCTGAGTCTCTGGAGAAGGGCGGCATATAAATCAAATTAAAAAAAAAGAATAGAATAGAATTCTTTATTGGCCAAGTGTGATTGGACACACAAGGAATTTGTCTTTGGTGCATATGCTCTCAGTGTACATAAAAGAAAAGATACATTTGTCAAGAATCGTAAGGTACAACACTTAATGATCATCATAGGGAACAAATAAGCAATCAAATCATAGTAGGAAACCATCAATATAAATCGTAAGGATACTAGTAACAAGGTTACAGTCATGCAGTCATAAGTGGGAGGAGATGGGTAATAGGAATGATTACAAATGATGTTTGTAAACCAGCCTTATTCAAGGTGCTCTCTAGATTTGAGAGATTACAACCTCCATTACTGACTTGACTGGCAGAGGTAACAGGAGCAGTGTGGGATTCAAATAATTTAACAACTGGTTCTCTGCCCTAATGATTTCTTCCAACAACCAGTTCACCAAACTGCTCAGAAAGTTAACAATCGGTTCTCCTGAAGTGGTGCAAACTGGCTGAATCCCACCACTGGTAAAATATTACATTACTGTATTTCTATCTAAATTACAGCCCTTATTTCTAAAATTACAAGAAAATTATTATGCACATATAAACAACATAATGTTACACTTTTGACATTTTACAGTTTTCCTATGTGGTGTGAACTGGCTGAATCCCACCACTGAATAGGAGTTATAGTCCAACACAGGATCAGCAATTATGACTCCTTTGCAACTTGTGGACTTCAACTCCCAGTATTCCTGAGCCAACATGAGAGTTGAAGTCCACAGGTTGTAAAAAGGCCATAGTTGCCCACTCCTGGTCAGCATCAGTTGCCAAAATCAGCTTGAGTAATGCACCCTTGATAGCAGCAGAAAGAATGAATGAGCGCCCACTTTTTCCTCATCGTGGGCCAAGTCTTCTACCCAGTGAAGCCCACAGGTGGTCGATCGGGAAGCACGAAGGTAGCATAGCAACTTGCAATTTCTTCTTCCAATCTACCAAGCTGTGGAAAGGGAGTGTAGCCAGAGCAAGAGGCCGACGACCCTTAAAAAAAGGGAACATTAGGACAGGGATGGTAGGCACACTGGTGCGCTTATGCACGCCTCCTTACAGACCTCTTAGGAATGGGGTGAGGTCCACGGTAGACAGTTTAAAGTTAAAGTTTTGGGGGTTTGAGTATGTAACAACAGAATCAGGTAGTGCATTCCAGGCATTGACCACTCTGTTGCTGAAGTCGTATTTTCTGCAATCGAGTTTGGAGCGGTTCACTTTAAGTTTGTAGCTATTATTTGCTCGTGTATTGTTGTGGTTGAAGCTGAAGTAGTCATTGACAGGTAGGACATTGTAGCAGATAATTTTATGTACTACGCTTAGGTCAGACCGAAGGCACCGTAGTTCTAAGTTGTCTAAGCCCAAAATTTCAAGTCTGGCGGCATAAGGTATTCTATTGCGGGTAGAGGAATGGAGGACTCTTCTCGTGAAATATCTCTGGACTCTCTCAATTGTATTAATGTCTGATATACAGTGCGGGTTCCGGACAGATGAGCTATATTTTCGAGAATAGGTCTAGCAAATGTTTTGTATACTCTAGTTAGTAGTACAATATTACCAGAGAAGAAGCTATGCAAGATTAGGTTAACAACTTTTAATGCAATGCTGTTACAGTGAGCTCTGGCACTTAGATTGTTTCAGCTGAGTACTCCAAGGTCCCTGACAGAGTGAGGGTCATCTACGAGGTCGTATCCACCCAGCTTATATTTTGTGTTCTGATTTTTTTTTTTTTTTGCCAATGTGTAAGACAGAGCATTTGTTGGTTGAGATTTGGAGTTGCCAATTGTTTGACCATTCTGACAGATAGTCAAGGTCTTTTTGTAGAGTAGCAGTATTGTGGGTGGTGTTGAATAGTTTTACATCATCAGCAAAGAGCACCCTGTTGCTTATAATATGATCGCAAAGGTCATTTATGTAAAGTATAAACTCTTCCTTTCCCCATGCAAATATCTATGGAGATTCTCAGTCAACCAGCTCTTGAAAGTCCAGTTGCCTCTTGGGGAAAAAAATAAAGCACCTTTGGATTTCCCCACGCAAGGCAACACGAGAGCACGTGGTTTAACCCGAAATCCTTGGAAGGCTATCAACCTCCATCTCTTTTGAGAAAGCCGCCGCTGCTTTTGCAATCCCACCGGCTGCTCTTCCTCTCCCCCCTCGGGTCTTTGGGTGGGGGGTGGTGGGGGTGGTGGAGTGAGCCAATCGCCCGGCTCGGCAGAGGTGAGAAGAGCATTACAAAAAAAACCCCACTCCTTTCTCAGCGAAAGGGAGAGCGAGCGGCGATTCTTAGGGCGCATGCGCGCCTGGAGAGCATCGGGCTGCCTATAATAACAACAGAGAACGCGAGGGAGCGAAAGAGATCCGCGCGCACCACCAGTAGCTCCTGCGGCTGCTGCCGGCATCGGGAACCTCCGCTAGGAGTTTTTGCCATCGCCTGGCTGGGAGGAGGATCGGAAGGCAAAGTGCGTCCTTGGGCAGAAAAGTACCGGCGAGAGCTGCGTCCGGGCTCCTTGCTCGCCTCTCCAAGCCAGAGGAAAACAGCGGTCAATTGGGAACCGTGCGGGGCACGGCGGGGAAGAAGAGAGGCGGAGCGGGAGATTGCGCTCCAACGGGGCTCTTTTCCAACCGCTTATTCCAGCTGCTGGACGTTTCCATGAAGCTCCTCCATGGGCATAAAGGAGTTCGACCGGGATCCCGACTTTCGGATATGGGGACTCTCCGGACTTAAGAGGGGCTGAGAAGCTGCTGCTGCTGCAGCGGGTGCGAAGGGAAAGCCGGGCGCGCGTGTGGAAGGGGACGGCGGTGTCTCTCGCCAGGTGGGCCCCTCAGCCCCCTTCCCCCGGTCTCCGCCAGCCGCGCGCACCGAGGGATCTCCGGGCGTGTTATGGTTCCCGGAGTCCTTTGCTCAGTCTCGTTGGTCTGGGGGCGACGGCCCCAAGCTCGCCTTCCCTGCCTTTCCGTTTGTTAAGAGGGGCTCTCGCTCGTCGTCTCATACTCGCTACCTTCCCGGCCAAAGCGACGGCGTTTTTCCCAACTCACACGGCTGGGGATAGCGGTGTAGCTTCGTCGAGCTACGCCACTCAGGGTTCCCCCGTTAGTCTCGCCCGCGTTTCCCAGCGTCTGCGCCGGTCTCCCTCGGTCTTCCTGACAAAGGAGATGCCGAAGTTCCTCGACGGCCAAGAGTTCGCGGGGCGACCAAGTGGGGCTGGAAGACCCGGCGTCGCCAAGTGACTTTGAGAAACCTGAAGAGACGGCTTTGGATTCCCACAGGGCTTCTCCGCCTGCTCCGCTTGGTGCCAGCCAGGAGCGGGTGGACTGCGGGGCTGTTTACCTCAGCCGCAAACCCTTCGGCAGACCGCAGGCGCTTTATCTTGTCCTTTTGGCCTCCCCCTCCTCTCCCTCACAGGGAAAGACACACAAACACACACACACACTCTCTTCCTAGCCAGTTGCTGCAGCGAGGTGACAACCAGTTGGCACTTACTTCAGGGGTCGTCTATTAGCAGCAGCAGCAGCCCCCCCCCACGCCCCCTTGGCACGCTACGCCTGACTTCCAAGCGGAGCCCGCCTTCCTCAGGCCGGCTTCTGTCTCTCGAAATTTTCCGCTCTTTTCTCCTCTCGCGCGCGCGGGCGCACGAACTTCTGTGGCCGCTGCCTGTGTCAATCCAGGCAGCCAGAAGAGAGAGAGAGAGAGAGAGCGGGACGGGGGGGGCTTGCATCCTTGACGGAGCCTCCGAATCAGGGGCAGGAGCCGCCGCGGCACCCCCCACCCCACCTCGCGGTGCCATGTGGCGGGGCCGGCGTTGGCAGCTGCTGGCGGCGCCGGGAGGGCGACTTCTGCTGCTGCTACTGGTCGGGCTGAGGGCGCGAGGGACGCTGGCTAGCGGCGAGTATTGCCACGGCTGGCAGGATGGGACGTCGTGGCGGGAAGGTTTCCAGTGTCCGGAGCATTTCGACGACAGCGACGCCACCATTTGCTGCGGCACCTGCGCGCTTCGCTACTGCTGCTCTCGCCCGGAGGTCCGCCTGGATCAGGGCATGTGCGACAACGACCGGCAACACGGCGGAGCCGAGCACGGCCGACCTGACAAAGACCTGCCAGACAGCGCGGCAGGTAAGGAGTGAGGAACCTGATACTCCCACCATTGCACCGCTTTTCTCCCATTGAACTCTCCCTCAAGTTACCCCTTTTTTCCCTTTGGATTTGATGCTTGTGCTACAGGTGGTCCTCGAGTTACAACAGTTCCTTTAATAACCGTTCGAACTTACAAGGGCACTGAAAAGTGACTTGTGACCGTTTTTTCACAGTTACAACCTTTGCAGTGTCCAGGGGTGGGCTCTAAATTTTTTTACTACCGGTTCTGTGGGCGCGGCTTGTTTTGTGGGCGGGGCTTGATGGTCATGTGACAATTATTTAGGATTTAGCAGAGGTACTGGTCTACCAGGCTTTTAACTGCTTGCAGAGCTGTACCGGTCTACTCATTTGTTTTTGGAGGCACCAGTCTACCACCACACTGCCTTTTAACACTGATCAGCTGTAGGGCGGCCCTTTGAAGCCCTGGGGCAAGAGTTTAAACAGTTTTTTTCCTTCTAGCCAATCAGCTGGGACTCAGGAGGCAGCAATAGATTGGGGGTGGGGCCAAATAAAAGGTAAGAATAATGCGAGGGGAGGAGCGGGGGGGGGGGCAGAACTGGTTCAGTGACGTCATATCATCACCGCTACCGGCTCGGCGGAATCGGGAAGAACCCACCACTGGCGCTGTCCCCATGATCATAGAATAGAATAGAATAGAATTCTTTATTGGCCAAATGTGATTGGACACACAAGGAATTTGTCTTGGTGCATACGCTCTCAGTGTACACTTTGCAGTGTCTCCATGATCATGTGATCAAAATTCACACCCTTGGCGCACTGGTTCATATTTATCACTGTTGCTGTGTCCAAGGATCATGTGATCGCCTTTTGTGACAAGCAAAGTCAATGGGGGAAGTCAGATTCACTTAACAAATGTGGCAAGAATGTTCATACAATGAAGCAAACCTCACTTAACAAATGTCTCACTTAACAACAGAAATGTTGGGCTCAATTGTGCTCATAGGTCGAGGACTACCTGTATTTCTTTTAGATAGCCTGTGTTTAGGTAGTCCTCAACTTATGACCACAACTGAGCCCACAATTTTTGTTGCTAAGCGAGAGAGTTGTTAAGTTTGCCCCCACTTTATGACCTGTCTGGCCGTGGTTGTTAAGTGAATCACTGCAGTTGTTCAGTTAGTAACTGGTTGTTAAGTGAATTAAGTGAATTGACTTTGCTTGTGAGAGATCACAAAGGGATCACATGACCTTGGGACATTGCAACTGTCATAAATTTTGAAACATCTGGATTTTGATGACCATGGAGATGCTGCTAGGGTTCATAAATCACTCTTCATAAATCACTGTTTTCAGTGCTGCTGTAACTTCAAACAGTCACTAAATGAATTGTTGTAAGTCGAGGACTGTACCTAATACTACCTGCATTAGTCATGTTATGGCTTACTGCAATCAGCACCATATTGCTTTGGAATATGCATTTATTATGGAAGATATTATTTCCAATAATAAAGAAATATGACAAGTACCCATCATATTCTGTTATTCATCACTGGTACTTGCCCAGTCACCCATCTGGGACTCTTAATTTGTTGAATAATTTGGATGTTTCAAGCTGGTTGCTAATGCCAGATCCGGATTATCCACTTCTCCTCCATGATTCTCTTTGGGGATCTTGGACTTCAGGGTTTAGAATCCAGCTCTAGCTCCACCTTGGGGCTCAGGATGGAGTATTGCAGGCAAAGCAGGTCTACCTGTTTACCTGATTCAGCAGTAAGACCCCATGTAAGACTCTGGATATGGAGAATATCCAGAGCCTTGTATGGGCTCATAATTCATATCACATGTATTTGTTGTGGCACAAAAATTATAATTTCTGAATGGAATGTGCAAATGATACTGTTTAAAAAAAACTCAAGTTATTAAATGTAGAGAACTTGAAAGTGATTTAAGAACAGGCTTTCATTTAACAGAAAGTGCTTGAGTTATTTGCATGCATATGGGTATCATTGATGTACTTTAAATTGAAATGCATTTTATTTAGTTTCTTTGTATTCAATCATATAGCAAGAGAAGTTTAGAGCATTCTGCCAAACACACTCAATGCTAATATTTGTATAGTTATTCTAAGTTCAAGAATTCTTTTATACAGTACTTGCCTTTGTTTAAAGTTTAAGAAAAGTAGTTTCAAAACAAGCCTCTTGTGGTGTATATCTACAAGTATCCCTCCTGTGAGACTTTCTGAAACTTCCAGAAAAGTTTTTCAAAGCTGCTTCCCTCAAAATCCCTTAAAATTATTGTACCATCACCACAATGCATAAAAAAACATCATCCATTCACATACAAAGCTCCATTTATTGCTTTGATCTGTCAGTGTCCTCATTATTTATTGCTCCTAAACTTTTGTGAACCAAATAACTCAAGAAAACAGTCTGTACATTCTACAACACTTAAACTCAGCAGACTTTTCAGTGTGAGAAATCACAATTTTGGGATGTTTTCTGAATTGCAATAAATGGCTTTAGAATAGAAGAATAGAATGGAATAGGAATAAGAATAGAATAGAATAGGAATAGAATAGAATATTTATTGTTACTTTAAATGTACACTAATCAGCATACATTAAAATGAAATTTCATTGCATTCTCAAAGGATAACCATTATGCATATACCCTCTCTCTCTCTCTCTCTCACACACACACACACACACATGACACAGAGAAACATCATAGTCTATTTTTAATGTATATATATACATGGCAAAAAAATCAGAATCATGCGACTTGACAAGACGGATGGTATAAGGAACAAAACTTAAGTTTCAGGGTTGAGCAATGCATGATAATTCAACAACATGTAGAATATCACAGTGCAGAAGGCACCTGAAAATGTTACTATAATTTTGTGGGCTAAGAGCAGGAAAAGATAGAGTCATAAAAAAAGACATGAAAGAGCCTGAGTGGCGCAGCAGACTAATGCTATTGTTAAAGGTAGTATTTAGCTTCCAGCTGCCTGCAATTACTGCCAGTTCAATTCTCACCAGGCTCAAGGTTGACTCAGCCTTCCATCCTTTCTAAGGTAGGTAAAATGAGGACCCGGTTTGTGGGGGCAATAAGGTGACTTTGTATAAAATATACAAAAGTATGAAGGCAATTGCTTAACGCCTTGTAAGCCGCCCTGAGTCTCCGGAGAAGGGCGGCATATAAATCAAAAAAAAAAAAAAAAAAGGTTTTCGTAGGTATAAGCACACAACCAGTGGCAACTAATTGAGTTGATGATGTCTAGGTTTTAAATGCCTATAATTTAGTTGGGAGTTAGTACCATTTCACCCAATTTGTCTAATTTTTAGTATGTATAAGATCTGTTGCCATCCCCTGATTTTTTTTTAGCAAAAATGCAGTTAAGAGCTTATTGAACTATCCAACTGGAAACAGACTGGAATATATATTTAAAGTACAGGTAATCTTCAATTTATGATCACAATTGGGACTAGAATTTCTGTTGCTAAACAAGGCATCCAATTTTATGGTCTTTTTTGCCCTGGTTAAGTGAATCACTGAAGTTGCTATGTGTACAAGAAGAGATGGCATAACCTTGAGGGGCAGAATGAAAAGGGGTAATCGGCCTAGAATCCTTAGGTAACCACAAGCGGACAAAGTCCAACCTTCCCTTCAATGCTGTTGACCCATATCTAACTCTAAGCAGGTACCTGTGGGTAGGAATTTAGTAATAAATCAGGTTAATTGAATCTTCACTTGTGGATCTGGTCTTTCACACCTGAAATTAAGTGAACTGCATGGTTATTAAGTGAATTGGCTTTGTTTGTTTGAAAACTGGTTTTGCCAGTGGGAAAGTCACACATGTGATCACAGAAACCCAGGATGCTGCAACTATTGTAAATACATTTCGTAAATGCATGTTGGTTGCCAAATGCCCAAATTTTGATAACATGAGGATGCCACAGTGTTTGCTGTAATATTAATGATCGGTATGGTAAACTGCATATTGTCAAAGAAGTGATGGTGGGAGGGTTTCTTTTAGTTTTTAAGAAGATAAAGTGAAAAACAACTTGTCAATAAACTAGAAGAAGATAAAATCCAAAAGAGTAATATCCTATTAGGGCATAGATATAAAAGAATGCTCCCTTGCTGGATTGTGCAGTTTAATTAGGAATACAGTAGACAGTAAAAGTCATGGAGATTTGGAGTGGGACACTTTTAACTAGAAGCTAGCTATGACATAACAATGTAATTAACTATTGTGGTATGTTGGTTAAGGTATGGTTGGACAAAAGTTGAGAAATCAGGTTTTAATCCTCCTTCAGCCACAGAAACTTCACTTAGCACCAATTACTTTCTCTCTACCCATCCTGACTGGGGGTTGAGGACCCCTGCTTTAAACAACTGTGTTTTTTTCTCAGCGATGATGCCTTCCACAGTTCCAGTTGCTAGCAGTTTCACAGAGATCTCACATTAAGCCACCAATATCCCATACGTAAATCTTGACTCTAACCCTAATTCTAACTCTGTACGGTTGACAATCATATGGAAGCAGTATACATTCCTTGATGGTATCCCATCAAAATATTAACTAAGCCTGACTGAGTTTATTTTGTAAGCCTGGTTAAGGTCATCCTATTACTGTTAGGTAACTAGGCACAGAAGAAAATTGATATTCTTGGGACCTGATTGTTCTGGAGGTCTGAGTCAAGAGTTTGTTGATCAATCAAATGTTTCATCATCAACAAATTGGTTTAAGAATTTTTATTCCTCCACAGTTGGAAGATAACCATGTTTGCTGAAAGTTGGGATAGAGGGTCTCAGATAGAAACATCTTTTGGGGGTGCGCGGGGGCTCAACCTAACTTAATTGTATATATGTCCAAGTCACATTGACATTAATAGAGATCATACTACATGAGTACATACATTTTTAAACAACTCACTATTAACTATTAATCTTTGCTTTGAATAGTGTAATTATAGGGCGGCATATAAATCGAACCAATAAATAAATAAATAAATAAATAAATAAATATAGATATGTCCACCTACGTAAGGTTCGGTGGAATTTAACGGACTGGGGTTCAGATCTCCAGTTGATTATGGAGCTAACTTTGAGCCAGGCTCAGAAATCAACCTATTTCAGAGTTGTTGTCAAGATGAAATAAGATCTGTAAGTGTCTTGCCATGAGCTAGAGGAAGAGCAGGAATAACGATAAGATGGGATGGTAAGAGGAAAATTAGTGCATAATGTTGTGTCATTTATTTCAGTTGTTATAAGTGTTGGGGGGGAAAGAGAGAAGAAGTTGTCATGCTTCTTGCAATTTTTTGCCAACACTTCTGATTGCATTTTGTGAAACAACTCAAAAAGCTAGTGTTTTTTCCAAAGCTTCCAGGTATATTGAATTCCCCTAATTATCAGTCACAGATTTTGCTATTTTGGGAATTATAGTTCAGCATACTTGGACTTCAATAGGTTGGGAAGACTGCTTTACCAATTCCTTGTTTTCTTTTGTCTTGCTGGAGGTAAGAAAAGGTAGCTGAAAATGTCTCACTATTGTATAATCTATATTTTGCCCTGGTAGAACAAATCCTCACAAGTTTTTTCTTTTCTGTTGGCAGTGCCTATATATGTGCCATTCCTTATTGTGGGGTCTGTTTTCGTGGCATTCATTATTCTGGGATCCCTTGTGGCTGCTTGCTGTTGCCGGTGTCTGCGACCCAAGCAAGAACCACAACAAAGCCGGGCTCCTGGAGGGAATAGGATAATGGAGACAATCCCCATGATTCCAAGTGCCAGCACCTCCCGGGGATCATCCTCGCGTCAATCAAGCACAGCTGCCAGTTCCAGTTCAAGTGCCAACTCTGGTGCCAGGGCTGCTCCCACCAGATCACAAGCTAACTGCTGTTTACCAGAGGGGACCATGAATAATGTATATGTCAACATGCCAACTAATTTCTCAGTACTGAACTGCCAACAGGCCACACAGATAGTGCCTCACCAGGGGCAGTATTTGCATCCCCAGTACGTGGGGTATGCAGTGCAACATGACTCCATGCCCATGGCCTCTGTCCCACCTTTCCTGGATAGCCTGCAGAGCGGGTACAGGCCAGTTCAGTCGCCATATCCCCACAGTAATAGCGAACAGAAAATGTATCCTGCGGTGACTGTGTAACTCTTAAGAAGGGAACGAAGCAAGAAATCAAACCAGTCACAACGATGCATCGAGCGAAGGAGTAGTAACAACAAACTGTACAAAACAACAATTTGTAAATAATTTTGGAAAACCTGTGTTTCAGACAGTGTCTATTCCTGGTTTTCACTGGATGCAGTAACAAAAACCTCTGTGAAGGTACCTGGAAGTGGTATTTCTAGGTAATGCCTCCATTCCAGTGTATAATTTATAATGGCTAAGAACTATGCTGAAGGAGGCAGTGATATTTCTGTTACCAAACTTGCGTAAATAAGTGATTAAATGCCCCTCAGGTACTTCCCAGTCAGCGGTATTTGCCTAGTGAATAGGAGACATTTTGTAATGTGACAAGACAATATTTTAGGAGTGTCTTGTTTTACCTTTTTTGTCCTAGGTACAATGACTCTTCATATTGCTGTACCGACAATCATGCTTCACAGTAGTAGGCTAAATGGTGCAATGCTTGTTAGTGTCAGTCCTAGGAACTTATTGGTTAGCTCAGTGGTAAAAATGTAGTCATTCCACTGTAGGAAGTCCATATTCCCATCCTGACATCCATCTTCCTCCTCCCTTCTATTGAGTTCTGCAGCAGTTGATTTGAGAGATCTTCTGCTGGAGAATCTGGAGAGCCATAAAAACAGTCAAATAATCTGACTTCATGTGACAGCTTCATATGGTTTCTTTTCCTAGCTATATAGCGTTTATTTTCCAATGGACTTGAAATTTTGATTTATAGACTGGGATTTAAGGAACTAAACCAGCCACGCTCATTCAGAAATAAGGAAACTGGGATTTATTTCATAACTGCCTTTTCCAAATAGCAAGTCCTCATTACTCCATAAAAGTTGCCTTTCAAAATGTTCTCACTAAGAGGTCAGCCACTGTGACACATCTCCTCAGGAGCATGAATATGTCTGTGCAGTCCTTTGGATTATGGCCATGGTCAATGCAGAAATATTATTTATCTCAGGCATTTTCAGATCACAGTAAATTACTCCAATTAAAATACCCACGAAAGCCCCAATATCTGTTTTAGTAATCTGTGAATTTCAGTGTTTGCTCACAAAGGCTCCTGCATGCCTCGAAAACTGCATTTGGGAATGTCAGTAACGTGAGATTTGTGGATTATAGCCAATACTTCATCCAACATGTTCCTAACTCCTTTTGTATTTGAACACAATACAAAAGTCACATCTATATCAAGAATTAACATGGACCTGAGAAGAGGGAATTCCTATTTAATATGAATAAAAACAGGCCAAACAGTCACACGCTTGGAAAATCCTACCCAAGTTTCAACATTGGAGTCCAGAGGAAGATTTAAATTAGCAACCACAAGAAGAATTAGAAATTAACAATAACAATATAAAAACGTTACAATGAAAATGTGACAGTCCACAGACACCCATGTAAAAACATTTTTGATGGCATTAAATCAAAACTATATTGCCCTGTACCAACTGATCTCATTTACAATATCTCGTCACCCTAGTGTTACAGTATATCTTATAGAGACTTATTAGCGGTGACATTATTGTATTTGATTAATAAATTAGCTCTTAGCTTGAAAAGACCTTTTTGGTCTGAGTAGATCAATTTGGCTTAAAAATATGAAGTGCTTTGGAGCTAACTGGATTATATTCACTATCACCTCAGAAATAGATTTAAATTTTCCTAGCTGAAACGAAAGTTGATGGTCTTGGGCTGCAATCCTTTTTATACAGAATTAGAAGTAAGTCCAGTTTGACATCAGTTGGGCTTCCTTCTTAGTGCATAGAACTGCACTTTCTCATCCTGAAATTCATTGCACATGTCCTGCAACCTAGGTGAAAATCAGGTGAATGTTTTGTTTACTTGTTTGGAAAAAAAAATAAGTTAAAATTGAAAGTATTATAGAAACTAATTTACAACTACTTGGGAGAAATGCTTTTCATTGAGAAATGTATGAATGTGAGAAAGTTCATTGTAGATTTGTTGATTTAGATTAAACATGTGATAAAGGCTTGAATTATGGAATTGAAATTGCTTCTGAATGTCACAATAGTGATATACAATAGAAGAATAGCATGTGTGAGAATAAATGGAACTTAGTAAATGGTTCAACATTAAGCAGAAAATAAAAACTTCCTCAAGGATGCACAATATAGTAAGAATGATGTATTTAACTATGTGGTAAAGCAAGAAAAAAAGAAACATTAAAATGTATGAGTGATGAATGAATGTTATTGACTATGAAAGTGAGTGACCAGTATGAATGTAGTATATTGAGGTGGTACAGTATGTACAGATAGTGAGAATTAATGAGGATGCAATTGCAGAATGAACTGTGAAGTAAGAATGATTGGTTGAGAGAAAGGCTAAGACCTACAAAATTGTCTTAGGTTTAAATTGAGATTTTCAGAAAAACATGAAGTATAAGGAACAAAAGGCAATGTATGAAGCAACGTATGAATATAAAAAGCAAGCAAGAATGGTATGCAAACAGAAAAGCTTGGAGACATTAAATAGTATTGATGTAAGCTATTTTTTAGTTGTGTTTCCTTTTTTTATGTAATTCTTTTAGTCTCTTTGATTTATAAGGTCTTTTCTGTGCTCTGCATAATTTGCCAATTCTGAAAGGGAATAACATAATGTGTATGTATGTATATACAGGGAAATGCTCTGAGTTGTAATAAAAATGATTTGTGATGTGGTGTTTTATACGTCATGTAAAATAAGTAAAATATTGTTAATGTTCGGTTTAATTTTTAAAAATTTCTTAAAAGAGCATTTGAGTGATTCTTACAAGTGAAAAAAAATCTTTTGTTTCATAATAAATATTTTATGGTGTGAATTTTATTTCCCTGTTATTTGTTGCTACCCATTTTTCAAACCCTAACTCTTTGATGCCATCCAGTACTTATATGCAGTTTTGCAGTTTTGCAGACAGGTAAGAAACTGCTGCTGGAGTATTCAATAACGGAGAACCTGGATACCTTATAAAGTTCTGAGATAAGTTTTGGAAGATGCAAAGCAAAACGTAAAATGCAGCCTTTGGAACATGAGATTTCCTTGGAAAAAATAAATACTTTTTCTCAAGGCTCATCTGCCAAGGTGTTCAAGCATGTATGTATGCATTTAACTTGGAGAAGCATCCAGATAAGATCTAATTAATATGGTGTTAGTTTCCTTGCTGAATTAATATCTATAAACTGTTTCTCATAGAAAGCTGCTGTTACCCACTGCATCCAAATCATTTATGTTCTTCCATGTTATAGCCCTGCACCTGGGAGCATCACATAAACTAACAAACTCTGCTCCTATGGGAATCTTGTTGACACTTTGCCATGAATTGCCACTGGAGCTGAAATGAGTAGAATTGTATCTCTTGGTGTGGAAGTGAGTAATAAAAAGATACCATTTGCTGCCTAGCTGCCAGATGGTTAAATTTGTACCCTTAAATTCAAGATATATGTGGGACAGTGGTAGGTTGCTCCCGGTTCTGTCCGGTTCTTTAGAACCGGTAGTAAAAGCGGTGGGAGGCTCCGCCCACCTGCCTGGACGTCATAAATGATGATCTGTGCAAAGCAAGCACATCCGCGCTCCTGTTGCGAACCAGTAGTAAAGGTAAGTAGAACTCACCCCTGATGTGGGACCCTGGAAAAAGTAAAAGGGGAGGGAATACCACCACTAATATTCTGGAATTATCTGGGATGTTTGGTTCCTTGTAGAGTAGATTCAGTCTATATCTAGGTGCATTGGAATTGGACATCAAGCTATCAGTGATCTACTTATCCATCTTTAATCTGTTTGTTAATACATATAGACGCCAAAAATGTGAAATCAAATTTCCTTCAGTATAAGCTTTGCTCCCAGTGACTTCATGCAGATGTCCATATAGGCCAAGGTTTCTCAGTCTCAGCATCTGAGCATGCTGGATAGGGAATTGTAGGAGTTGAAATCCACACATCTTAAAGGTTACTGAGATTGAGGAAACTCTGACATAAGGGTGATGCTTTGTTTTGTTTTGTTGTCAGCAAGATGGAAATTGTTTGCCATCTCCTTTCAGGATGGTTTTTTTTTTTAATTTCCAAATCAACCTACAGCATTGATAACCCCTGGAGATCTCTCATTCAAGTACTAACCAGCTGGATCATCCTTAGCTTCCAGTCCCAGATGGAGGGGGGTGGGTGGGAATATTTGGGTGCAAATTTGATCGAACATAGAAGTGCTGATTGCCTCTAGGATCAGTTCAGTGGTGGGTTCTAACCGGTGTTAGCACCAGTTTGCTTCGCGCACACGCTTCGCGTGCGATTGCTTCGCGCAAGCGCATTGGATTTCAAAACAGGTGAGGCATGGCAATCCCCTCTGCCACGCCTTTCAGCTGGGCTAAATATGAAGGAATAAAGGTAGGTGTAGCACAGGGACGGGCAGGACGGTCCAGCTGATGGTCAGAGTGAACTGGTTCGCTCTCACATCAGCATTTCCGCTACCGGCTCTCCCGAACCGGGGAGAACTGGTAGCAACCCACCACTGGATCAGTTCAACATGAAGCCCAGTTCAACATTCTCCAACGGAGGTCAGGAACTATTATTTTCACTTTCATTAGAATACAATATTATTTATTTATTTATTTATTTATTTATTTATTTATTTATTTATTTATTTATTTATTTATTTATTGGTTCGATTTATATGCCGCCCTTCTCCGGAGACTCAGGGTGGCTTACAATGTGTTAAACAATAGCCTTCATACTTTTGTATATACCTGCTTAGTAGGGCTTTTGGCCCCCCTAAGCGGTGTTCTTTTTTATACAAAGTCAGCTTATTGCCCCCACAAACCGGGTCCTCATTTTACCTACCTCGAAAGGATGGAAGGCTGAGTCAACCTTGAGTCTGGTGAGATTTGAACTTGCAGTAATTGCAGGCAGCTGTGCTACTTAACAGCACTTTAGTCTGCTGCGCCACCAAGGCTCTTAATAATGTAAGCCATAATCTCTTTGTGGACTCTGCCTGTTAGAGCCAGGTATTATACCTATTTCCTCAACAAATATGGTTAATACAAACTGCGACCTACACCTACATGAAACCGCTAGGGGAGATCATCCATTGCTAAGGGATGAAGTATCAGCTTAGAGTTTCCAAAGTTGGGAAATACTGGTCTAGTCATAGTGAGCCATTGGAGATCTACATCTTATTGCCCCTCCAAGAGGAGTGGGTTCTACTTACCTTTACTACCGGTTTGCATCGTGTGCGCGCGCTTTGCGCGTGCACAGATCACTTCTGATGATGTCCAGGTCAGTGGGTGGAGCCTCCCACTGGTTTTACTACCAGTTCTTGCGAACCGGTTCGAACCGGGAGCAACTCACCACTGCCCTCCAAGTTCATCCCATCAAAATCTTGCCACAAACCACTGAATAAAAAGAGTACGATATTCTCCCTTTTTGTTGATTTAAAATAAACACGTTGAACAGTTTTTATAAGATGACAAATATCTGGGTTTTTTTTTTCCTTTCAGTTTCCTTGTGTTTTTATTAGTTTTGGAAAGTGGCATGGTTGGTGGTTCCAGAATTGCAAGGGCATTTTGCATTCTACACAATGGGAGCTGTGTCCAAAAGGCTAGTTCCACAATAGACATCAACCCTCAGAAGCCATCACACACACACAAACACACACACACACACACACACACACACACACACACACACACACACCCTTTCTTCTATTGTAAGGCATTAGGATCTTACGCAAGTTTATTGCCAGGAATTTATAGGAAATGGAAGACAGATGATATTTTTTGTTTGACCCATTACTCATTATTGTCTCTTGGGCTACTCTAAACAAATTCTCCCTTTCCCACAATATTTACCCTGCATATATGCCTGCCTTTAGCCATAGTTCAACACTCCCATTGAGATTTAATCTGCTGTTTGTATAAATAGCACTGCTGCTTAGTTAATTCCATTTCACATTTCCTCCACAATCTGCACACAGTGTATACAGCTGTATTCAGTGCCCTAGACTTAACATCATCAAGCTTTGACAGATTTGTTTTCTTGCTTATTCCATGACACTGTATGTAAACCTTGTCTCAGAATTGGAATTACCCAAGTGATACACTTTTCTTCCCTGGAGACCCCTTTTATGCGTGAAAATGTGAGATATTTATAACTGACAGCTCTATAAAACTCAATATTCTTTCTGAAAAGTTTGGCACTTGGGAAAGCTGTATGCACCCAAATTTGTTTCCTTCCTTCCTTCCGTCCTTCCGTCCTTCCTTCCTTCCTTCCTTCCTTCCTTCCTTCCTTCCTTCCTTCCTTCCTTCTTTTTCCTCCCTCCCTCCGTCCCTCCTCCCTCCCCCCTCCCTTCCTTTTCTACACAGGTAAATCCTTTAGAAGCAATTCTTAGAATGGCAAATATAATTCCTAGAACCATGTCACAATCAAAAATTTTATCACCACATTTTTCTGAGTATTCCTCCAACAAAATTCTGCCCTGGAGAGATTCCACTCCCAATAGTTGTGTCTAAAACATTCATTTTAATAGCTTCATGTTGTTCCTCCTAGGCTCCATTCTATTGATAGTTTGCCTCCTTTAGGAGGCTTCTTCTGGGCATATTGATTTGACCCTCATTTTATTATTTTTTTTCCCATTTGCTGTAAGTATATCTTTTTGTAACTAAGATACCTGATAAGATACCTGATAAATCTGGCGGCCTGTGGGCCAGATGCACCATGCGCAGGCCACGCCCACCCCAGCTCTGTGCCCACCCCACACTTACCCCAGCTCTGTGAAGGGAAAAGCATAGCGATACGTCACATGACGGCAACGTGATGTGGCGAGTTTGACACCCATGATGTAAATGAACTAAATTCTATAATTTATGGCCAGCTGCTGACTTATCTTTGAAAGCTAAACAGCATCAAACCTGATCAGAAGCATTTTAATAGAGAAAAATTAAGGAAGAAAGGGGAAAAATAGATGGAAAAGAGAAGAAAAAGAAAACATGTATGGATACTTCCACCCACCAATAATCCAATCAGATTTTTAAATACTTGTTTAAATGTGACCTTATGAAATATTTTTTAAAAATTTTTTAAACTTTTATTAATTTAAGAAACCACATAATACATTTATAAATGCAAGTAAAACAATTTACAACAAGCATCATCTTAATAACATCTACCTATAATATCTGAATTGTTACTATAAGTAATCAAATAGCAATTCTTAAAGGGATAACAACAGAAATGACTGAGGAGACAAATACAAGTATGGAGCATGATGACAATTCAGGAGATATTCTGATTGCAGCAGAGAAGGTGGAAGAATCTTCTCAAGAATTTTCGAGCTTATTCTCTGCTCTTTTTGAAAAAATTGATAGAATCTTTCAAAATTACGACTTGGTTTGGAAAAAAGTAGTAAATGACCAGACTTTCGAAGTTTCAGAAGATGAAGGAGATTTGCCAGTGGTATTTATACATTTAATAGAAAAGAAACAACTGAACTTTTTTTCACAAACTCTTGACAATCTTTGGTCCTACAGACGAAGGAATGAACTGATTTATATAAGTAAGAAGAGACGATTTGGGGGCTCTAAATCAGAGGAAATTTTCTCAAAAAGGGGACAATCTTTGCAGTTACATCAACCTCAAATTAAAATGAAAAACCTCCTCAAAATAGAAGTAGGAGGGATGCAGAAAGACTGGAAAAAATATAAAAAGAAAGCAAGAATGGAAGATTAACCTTTCGTTTTGGCTTTGCAGTTGTTTTACTCATGGTTAAAAATGATTATGTTTTAGGTGTTATAACTACTGAGGGGGAAAAAGTATAAAGTTAAATATTGATTTTTAAATACGATGCATTAATGGTTGAATGTAAGATTAATCCTTTTTGGTTTTCTAGTTTATGTATTAATGGTTAATTATATTGATGATTATCTTTTAAAATTTTAAAAGTTGGAGGGAGGAATAATGAAGGGGGAAAATTTAGAAACTTAAAAAATGTAGAAATTTAACTATTGAATATCTAAGGTTTATTTTTTGTTATGAGATTTCAAAATATCTGAACTTTGAGAAAAGTAGGAGGGGGAAAATGTTTTTGCAAATGAATTGAATACTTTATTGATATATTAAGAGAATTTTTAAGGTTTGAATGTTTAATATTTGTTAATGGTTTTAAAACTCTTAGAGTTATTGGATTATACGCTACTTTGAGTCTATAAAAAGGGAGGTTGATGAAATTGTAAAAGGGGAGTTAAGGGGTCTTGGGAGTTACTAAATCTTGCAGTTAGCTAGTTTATTTTAGCGAATGTTTGGTGAAACCTATGCCCTGTTTTTGTTCTGGGAAGTCGGGGGTGGGGGGTGGTGAGGAGGGGTTGAAGATTGAGTTTACCAAGGATTGATTTTTTTTTCTTGATGATAGTTTGAATGATTGCTTATATTGTATACTTGTTTGATCAGAAAATAAAAACTTTTTTATTAAAAATATCTGAATTGTTACAATATCAATATCCTATATTCTTCAATATACAATATTTCTCTCACCTTATATAATGATATTATTTTATTAATATCTCGTGTCTCTTTCTTAAATTTCATTTGATGTAAAAATTTATTTTACTCTATTGATATCTTTTCTTTTATTTAATTTTTCTTTCTTTCTTCTTCTCTTTTTTTTTCACTTCCCTCTAACCATTTATACCATTTTTGCCAGACCAGATAATATTCAGATTCTTCTTTTCCTTGGATCTCCTTGGTAAGTCTATCCATCTCAGCGCATTCCATAATTTTGGATATTAATTTCTCTTGAATTGGGACCTCTTCTTGTTTCCAATTTTGTGCGTATATAATTCTTGCTGCAGTCAAAATAATATGAAATAATATTAATTAGTCTTTGTTTTGATGTTGTCAATTGATACATGGAAAATGAGCATATAAATATAAACCAAGATGTAAATTCAGAATTTGTCTTTGCAGGGATAAATGATTGTCATCTTTTTTTCTATTCTCTCCATGCATGGGAAATAAAAGAAAGCCTAATTGACAACTAATTGTGTAATTAGTTAGTAAGCTAGCCATTAATCTAGGTTTAGTTGACATCTGTAGGTAAACTAACCAATATTCTGAATCATGATCTGATCTATGTTTAGTAAGCCAAATTTGCCAGTATAGAATAGCAAACAAACCAAATTACTCCAATATAAGGTGAGTAGCTATAAAAGGTAAAGGTTTCCCTCGCGCATATGTGCTAGTCGTTCCCGACTCTAGGGGGTGGTGCTCATCTCTGTTTCAAAGCTGTAGAACCAGCGCTGTCCGAAGATGTCTCCGTGATTATGTGGCCGGCATGACTAAACACCAAAGGCGCACGGAACGCTGTTACCTTCCCACCAAAGTGGTCCCTATTTTTCTACTTGCATTTTTTACGTGCTTTCAAACTGCTAAGTTGGCAGAAGCTGGGACAAGTAACGGGAGCTCACCCCATTACGCGGCACTAGGGATTCGACCTGCTGAACAGCCAACCTTTCGATCGGCAAGCTCAGCGTCTTAAGCTCCCCATTAAAGATTTCCGGTTGATGATGGAGACCTAAGATGCTTGTCTCTGTGGCAGGATTGAATATTTCCTGAAATAGCAAGGTGTTATTTATACCCACAGTATATAGCTATCTACGTATCTATGGGAGACCCTGCCTTTGGATGGTAAAAACACACCAATATTTTCTCAGCTTGTCCTTTCAAACCACGAAGTCTCCCACACTCTGGGAACTAATCCTTCTTATGTTGCTAGTCCAAACTACCCAAGGTTACAAATCTGTCAGTTTTCTCATGCTCATTACACCTTCCTTCAGGCAAGATGACTTGTAAACATTTTGTTCTGACAGTACAAGGCACTGAGAGCAGCGAGGGACAGAGAGGCAGATGTCTGTTTCTTCACAGGCAGCCTTCAGGAACAAAGAAGCCAAGGCCAAAAATGGCTACTCCTTCCCCACTAGGCAAATTTCCTAAGCTTCACTGTTTCAGTCAAGACCCAGCAATCTTAGCCAATTTAGCCAATGATGGGGGATGCTAGTGGGTTTGCTTATTTGGTAAAAGTGAGAGAGGCACTGAAACTATTCAGAAAGTGTTCGTGATTTTCATAAGTAGTCTTTTTACACATTAGCAGTCCTTTCTAGTTTGTCTTTGTACCTTCTAGTTCACGGGTATAGGAAGTTAGCACCCACCCCTCTCCTAGAAGAATGAAATATTTTAGGAAATATTAAAAAGGCAAAATATTATGTTTCCCTGGATGAGAAAAGGAGAAACAGTTTTTTAAAAACAAAGCAGCTTCCTGCAGCTCCCTTCCCCCCTTCAGCTCCAGGGTGATGGGATTAAGACACGGCCCTCAGGACATGATAGGATTAGCCCTCTACCCATTTCACCACATGGCACCTGGGAAGATTACATCACCCAGCAAGGCTCAACCAAGCCCGGAATTCAGGACAGCCTACGGAGTTGCCCCTGCATTGCCCCATGGGAGTCTGACAACCAATCAGAATACAAGCTCAAATTCAAAAGCCCAGAGAGGGTATAAAACTCAGGCACCCTCAGCATCTCTTCTCTTTTTTTTCTTCACCCAACATCATCAAGGCATGTGATCCTGTCTACCATTAAAAACCATCTTTCCAAGCAGTCTCCGTGTTTCCAGTGTCTTTTTCCCCACTTGGAACTGAACCCAGATGGAGATTTCTTCCAACACAGTTTTCAAACCTGATTGCGTGACGTAACATATCACAATGTTTTTTGTCTTTGCGGAGCTGGGGTGGGCGTGGCCTGTGTGTGACGCATCTGGTCTGTGGGTCTGCCAGTTTGACAGGCCTGTAAACTAGTTTGAATTTTTTCAGTTTTCCTAAAACACAGTAAAGAGCAAGGTTTTTATTAGTCACTTTCCTGGTACAAGCCAGTTCTATCTCCAAATACTAAGACTGTTTTCGTTGTAATGCTTGAGAGAAGCACAACAGAGGTGCATTTTCTAACCTCTGTGTTCTTTTATGCAACTATAGATACAGAGCACAAGATGACTCAAACAAAGTATTCAAAGTATTTCCTGAATCAGGTCCTTGAATTGATCCAGGCGTCATTTACTGGCTCAGTTGGATTCTTGAACGGATGGGCTTTTAAGGATCAATTGTTTGGTTTGTCATCAGTTTTGCACTTTTGGGGAAAATGAGAATCCCACTGAAATAAATTTCTTGTTCCAATAGACATTATCATATGTAGTTCTTACAAAACCAGGAAAAGGAATGGCTTAAAAATGGGCTGAAGGCATAAGACACCGTTCTCTTCTCCCACCTGCCAATCTAAGCAGATCACAGATGGATGTAAAGGTATAAATGATAAATGGCTCCCATGGCATCTTTCTTTGTTGTTTTTGTTGTTGTTAGTTGTGAAGTCGTGTCCAACCCATCGCAACCCCATGGACAATGTTCCTTTAGGTCTTCCTGTCTTCTACCATCCTCTGGAGTCCATTTAAACTCATGCCTACTGCTTCAGTGACTCCATCCAGCCACCTCATTCTCTGTCGTCCCCTTCTTCTTTTGCCCTCAATCTTTCCCAGCATTAGGCTCTTCTCCAGTGAGTCCTTCCTTCTCATTAGGTGGCCAAAGTATTTGAGTTTCATCTTCAGGATCTGGCCTTCTAAAGAGCAGTCAGGGTTGATCTCCTCTAGGACTGACCAGTTTGATCGCCTTGCCATCCAAGGGACTCGCAGGAGTCTTCTCCAGCACCACAGTGCAAAGGCCTCAATTCTTTGACTCTCAGCCTTCCTTATGGTCCAGCTTTCACAACCATACATTGCAACTGGGATATCTTTCCTAGACGTTTAATTTAGTAGATAGTGAAAAGCCAGAATTTAAATATAAGGTTTTAAAAGGGGGCATGAAGGTTTTTTTTACTGTTGGTTCTTCAGGAAGAATGTGAACCTCCCTTATCTTGGTCAGTTACATTCTGATAGTAGTCTTTAGTCCCAAACAGAATGGTATTAATGCTTTCCAACCAACATAATACACTCATCTGTTTGAAAGTCTCCTCTCTCCCTCCCCAATTAACAGAGAGGCTTTCCCACTCCTCTTCTCTCCCTCCCCTTGTAATTCCAATCTCTCTCACTCTCTTTAAAGAGAAGTTAAGCTGCTTCTTCCTCCTCATAAAAGACTTGAAGGCAGCTGCTGTTATCCATGCTGAGCAACATAAGGAAGAACAGTTAGCACAACTGCTTTGTTCAAGACTAATGAACTGTTTTCATTCTTCTGACAGGGACAGCAGCAGCAGCAGCAGCCAGGCCCACCCAGCCCACAGTTACAAATCATTTCCAACTCTTGCTTGGAATCAGAGGCTGGCAGTCAGCAGCACTCCACACAGCTCATGGGCGTTATGTCTGCCTTGCAAAAAGAATTTTTAATTAAAACAGTGGGTACGTATGCAGTTATGCACAATAAGATATTCTGGAAAGTGAAGGCAAAAAAGCCTGACATTGGGGGAAAACCAAGGGTTCCATTTTATTATTTAATAAGTTGGAGTGGATCAATGGTGGGTTTCAACCGGTGTTACCACCATTTTGGAATGGTGTATTTTGGAAGAGCTGAGACATGGCAATCCACTCTGCCTCGCCTTTCAGTTGGGCTTCAAATGACCGACTATAAGGTATATATAACGCAGGGGTGGGCGGGAGGGCTAAGTTAACCGTCAGAGAGAACCAGTTCACTCTCAGCTCACCATCGCCGCTACCGGATTGCCCGAACCGGGCCGAACCAGTAGAAACCCACCACTGGAGTGGAGTTCAGAAAAGGTAGAACAAAGGGAAAGGGGGTTTCCAACCAAGACAAAACTTTCATCCTCTGACCTATCAGCTAAACTGAGGCAGGGTGTGATATAGAGGGGGTATTCAGCCGGTTCAGATCGGTTTGGGTGAATCAGTAGTGGGCACAATCCCATCCTATATCGCTGTGTTTTTGATGCCACACGCATGTGCAGCTAGCATGCGTGAGTGAATTGCTGTGTTGTATGACATCACACACACGTGCAGATGGTGCGCACGAGCAAATTGTCATGTTTTGTGATGCCGCATACATGCACGGATGCGCATGTGCTCACATTTCTGGTGCTGCGCGAACCGGTTGCTACAGTATGTGAAGCCCACATCTGGTGTGGGACAAATGATGTTTACCAAACTAAAAAGCGCTCTCTTTTCGTTAGGCCCTAAAATAGGACATGTGGACTTTTGGAGCTAAGGACCATACTAGTTTTGGAGAAGCACGCCAGGGATGACATACCAGCAGGGCCACAGAGTTGGCTTTATATATGATAACAGCCCTCAGGACACTTTATGCTGTTTCCTGGAACATACATTTAGTTCCTTCATTAGAGGAATAGCAACCGAAAATATGGAGATACGTGTCCACAACCAAAATCAATTCATGCACACAAAAAAAGTCTGGTGTTGATTTCAGTTTGACTTGAAAATATTTTATAAAATCCAGTTCTGCAATAGGATGTGTGAATGACCTTGGGAGACAGCAGGAAGAGCTGGAGACTAGACCACTGTCATGCAAAAGGTATCTCAGGGAATAGAAACAGAAGGACATGGGAAGTATTTTAGAAGGGACCTTCCTTAGTTTTCTGGAAAGTAAAAGTAAAGGAGCCTAACCTCAACTCTAAGTCTTAATTTTAATAATAGTTGAATATAACTATTGTATTGAAAGGGCTGAGCTATCAAATTGCCATGAAACTATTCTTCCTTAATTCAGGTTGATGTGTAAGCATAAAAGGCAGATATTTCTTCCAGTGGAATAATATGAACTTATTTTTTTAATGCTATATTGCTTTGCAAACTTTCCCATGTGAGATGTGCATTGCAATTTGCCTTTTTTTTACTGACAAATAGAGCCAGTGGAAATACGAAAGGTTCAAGAGAATATACAGTGCGAATATGAAGAAATTCCCACCTACCCTCACCCTCACTCAAGAAGAGATGTGGTTACATGGAGTATCCCATAACATAACACTTCTATCTCCGTGATTTCATTTTTAATAGTAATTTTATTGAACACTGCAGTAAAATGATCAGTGGGATCCATTCTATGACTGCCTTGCTCCACCTGCCATCAGCTCTTCTTGCTATGTGACCAGCCCATTTCCATTTCAATTCTTTTGTTCTTTCGATGGCATTGTATATTTTTGTTTGTTTTCCATGTGCAGATCTTTCTATCTTGTCATATGATGCCGAGCTCTTTGCGCCACTTGTAGCTTTTGTATTGATTGTGAGGTCAGTGTCCATGTTTCGCTGGCATATGTTAGAATAGGTAGCACACACTGATCAGAAGTTTTTCCCTTCAGGCATAAGGGCATATTATTTAGTATTATTTAATACTGAATAATAGAACTTGAAAATATGCAAGTTTGTAATTTAACAGAGATCCCTGAAATAAATTGCTACTTAGTTGTTGCTTTTGTTGAATGAAAAATTTAGGCCAGATTTCCCTCTGCTGAGGTCCTCAGATTTCTTTGATTATAGCTTTCATTACATCCAAATACCGTACCTTTGCATAACAGAATTTGCACTCTCACTCATTTTGAAGGTCCAAGGCAGGGAAGTTGCTCACAACCGATTTGCCACAAATGATTCAAGAAACAGGACCCTGGCCTACCTAGAAACTAAGAAGCTGCCATCTATGCTCTGCAGTAATATGGTATAATTTAACACGTTGCCGCATTGGCTCCTGTATGTACAGTATATATTTTTATTAGAGTTGGTCCTTGGATTACAATGGCAATTGAGAAATTGCATGGTCTGAAAAATGCTGTTGCAAACATTGCAACATCACATGACTGCATTGCTTAACGACTTAATGTCAGCAATCCTGGCTGTCCCATTGCCTTTGTTAAGTGGACACTATGCAAGTCTTTAAGTGAAAGCTCGCATGACAGTGAGGTGAAAAAGATGTTGAAACCAAGTGCCAAGGAAGCAGGCTGGCAGGTGAGAGTTACGGGGAGTAAGGTGCTATGGAGTAGCAGTGGGGTGCCATAAATTGGTACTATTTATTTATTTATTTATTTATTTATTTATTTATTTATTTATTTATTTATTTATTTATTTATTATTGAATTTCTATACCGCCCTTCTCCCTGAGGACTCAGGGCGGTGTACAGCCAAAATTAAAAAACATGCAGGACAAATATTAAAAAACAATTAAAAGATATATAAATTTGGCCCAATTAAAACTCATTACCAATTAAAACGTTTAAAACATTTAAAAACAATTAAAAATTTCATCTTAAGCCAGCCCGGTTTGCTTGAAAAAATGGGTTTTAAGGGCATGACGGAAGGCACTGAGGTCCTGGATTCTCCTTATCTCTGGGGGGAGCTGATTCCAGAGGGTAGGTGCCCCCACAGAGAAGGCCCTCCCCCTGGGGGTCACCAGCCTACACTGTCTGGCTGATGGCACCCTGAGGAGGCCCTCTCTGTGGGAGCGCACGGGTCGATGGGAGGTCGTCGGTAGCAGCAGGTGGGCAGGCCATGGTGTGGAGTGGCACTGCAGAGTGTGGGCAGGTGCTATGGAGTGTAGGTGGGCAGGCACTGCAGAATACCACATCCCCATGTTGCCCAGGGCTCCTCAAATGAAGGGAGTGGGAAGAATCTGCAGGCTTTCCTATTGACTTTTCTTGTACAAAGCTGGCAGAGAAAGTCGCAATTGGCCATCACGTGACTGTGGAATGCTGCAATTGTTATAATTGCAAGCCAATTGACAAAAACTTGAATTGTGCTGGGGACATTATGACGATAGCAATTTTGAGGACTGGTCATAAGTCCCTCTCATTCAGTGCCATCGTAGTTTTGAATGGTTGCTGAACAATGGTGTAATCCAGTGGTAGGTTTAAAATTTTTTTACTACCGGTTCTGTGGGTGTGGCTTGATGGGTGTGGCTTGGTGGGCATGGCAGGGGAAGGATGCTGTAAAATCTCCATTCCCTCCCCAATCCAGGGGAAGGTTACTGCAAAATCCCCATTTCTTCCTGATCAGCTGGGACTTGGGAGGCAGAGAATAGATGGCCAGTCAGAATTTTTACTACCGGTTCTACGAACTACTCAAAATTTCTGCTACTGATTCTCCAGAACAGGTCAGAACCTGCTGAAACCCACCTCTGGTGTAATCCAAAGACTAACTGTATTAACCTATTGATCCCTTTCATACCCCAAAGATTAGCTATTGTAAGTTGGAAAGTTCTATTTATTCCTCTTTTTAAAGCTCATTTTTTGAAACTTATGTAAACTGACCACCAGAATTATATTAAGAGTTGATTAGGAGCCTTTCCATGCTGCTAAAAAATCCACCCATTTTTAAGAAGTTGGCAGAACATCATGTTGTTATGACAGTTACTATCCGTGTTGACCCCGGCCTCTAATTGATGACAAATAAATGACAGTGCCTAACAGATTTTATACAGCTGCCGACTGCTGTTGGGCTGTTTCAGAACTATGGGGGAACACTGAGATTGGTACTGTTACAGGTAGGGTTTACTTAAGTTTTTAATGTTTTTGGGAAAAAGATGAAAGCAGTGATATGGGGATACAGCAGAACAAAGATATTGCCAAGGCACGTTTGAATCATGGTTAGGTGCAAGCAGAAAAAAGCAGTGTCTTTCATGATGGAATGCCCCTTGTATCTTAATGGAGAAAGAGCTATCATGTATTGTGTCTTTGGGTTTTATTTTATTTACTTTTCTCAAAGCCTGCCATTCCTTTCCATCTGAAGGCCATGCTACATATCAAAACTGGTCAGAAAGTAAAACAATCCAATATATAAATAGGAAATAAAGGAATCATAGTAGCCGTCAATCAGTATAGAATACTGTATATCTCCCTTTGGTTTTCACTTAATGTTTTTTCATGCTGTAGGTGTTGTTTAGAAAGAAACAATGGTTCCACCCCACAAAATGTCCTTCTGGATATCCCGATTTTCATTTTCAATGCTACTGAAGCACCACCAGAACAGAAACCTTAATGATGAGAAGCTCTTTAACCCCCTCCAGGTTGTTCTCTTCATATCAGTGGTGGGTTGCCCCTGGTTTGGACCGGTTCACAAGAACCGGTAGTATAACCGGCGGGAGGCCCCGCCCACCGCCCCAGATGTCATCATCGGTGATCTGCGCACGCACAGAAGCAAGGCGACCCCGTTGCGAACCGGTAGTAAAGCTAAGTAGAACCCACCCCTGCTTCAGATGGTCATGCCAAGGCAGGGGTGTCAAACATGATTTCATTGAGGCCGCATCAGGATTGTGTTTGATCTCAGGGGGGTCGGGGGGCATAGCCAGGGTGGGCATTGCCATCTTGATGTCACTCGTGGCAGGGGTGGTCAGGGGGGATCCTCCTGCTGCCCTCTACCAGTAAAAACAGAGCCTGGGAGAGCTGTGCGCGGCCCTCCCCGGCTCCATTTTCACTGGCAGAGGCCTGGAGGCCGTTGTGGCCACTGCCATTTTCACTGGCAGAGGCCTGGGAGGGCCGTTTTCACTGGCAGAGGGATGGAGAAGGCCGTTGTTGGCAAAATGGGGCCCTGGAGGGCTGCATGCAGCCCTCTTGAGCTCCATTTTTGCTGGCAGAGGCACCGCGGGCCGGTCCTTCGCTATTTCCAGGGCAGCCCCACGGGACAGATGATCTAAGCACCCTGTGGGCCAGATCCGGCTCGCAAGCCTTGCGTTTGCCACCCCTGCTTCAAGGGATCAGAGGGTTGTATTCAAAATGATTTTACAACGGTCTAGAAATGTTTTCAAAAACTGCTTTTCTGCCTATAGATATTGAATTAAAGAGTTTATTAAAATGGTTCAATAAGGATCTTAAAAAATATAGTGGGATTGACAATAGCTTCCCAAAACCAGAAAATAATAAAAATGGATATGATGAGGTGGAAAATGCATTTTGCAAAATGCTTTTGGAAAGATGTCAATGGAGGTTCTCAGTCATCCAACTCATAGTTATCCCAAAAGTGCTTTTTTCAAAAGGCAACTGGATTTTATTTTTCCTTGAAGTTAGAACTGAAGATGCTTCTTGGATGAGACGTGAAATGTCTTAAAGGAAAAATAAAGTCCAGTTGCCTTTTAAAAAAAAACACATTTGGGATTTTTTTGGAAGATGAATAATTCTGCAAATCTGTTTGGAAGAGCCAAAAGTACTAAAAAATATTTAAGGTGAATTTAGACTCAGATGTAAAAATGTCAATTTATATGGATGAAAAGCAACCGAGACCTAAGTGAGTTGTTGCTTTCCTTGAACAATACTAATATAATTGGATTGGAACAACAGTTAATATATAGAGAATTGGGGTAGAGGATATACTATATGTGATTAAATAGGCTGAAATTCATTAACAGTTTGGGAAACCACCAAGAAATCCTCTGTGAATTTCTCAAAATTATTTAAGACTCATTCTAATGAAACAGACATGATGCATTCAGAAGGAGGCTTTCAAACAATCCATAGCCACCTAGTGTGTTATATGTAATAACTATAAATATCAAATTCATTTACTCAAACTTTCAAGATAAGACAGAAGACAGTATTTACTTGGCATTTTTAAAAATACAATTATATACGTGTGTGTATATATAAAGGTAAGGCTTTTTATTTACATAAACACTAGATATGATAAAGCTATTGTCTTTGTACGTAATAAATTATTACAGTTTGGAAAGATTACATAAAAGCAGAGCATATCAGTTGTTTTCATATGGAGTTACCTGTTCATGTCTTCCCAAAGATAAGCGGGACTGCTGTTAAACTTATCTCCCCTCCCAACAAATGACAAATAAGCAAACGAAAAGGACAGAGACCTCCATATTTCTTTTTCATGCTAGAAAGAACACGTGAGTATTGTTAATGGTACTGAATAGTGTCATACGTGAGACTTGCAAGGTTGGTGGGATAAGAAGAGGTGAATTTGTATACTTTCAATAATGTTGGGTTCCTTCTCTGAGGAAAACTGATGGAATCTCCCTGGTTTGGGATTGCTTCATTTTACTTTGCCAATAAACATCAACCGCTATAACGCTCCAAGCTACCATTACAAATGTGGCTTTTTCCAAAAGAGAGAGAGGGGGAAACTGGGAATGCTGTTAATAATAATTTCAGATCTCTGAAATACGCCCTCCCTTAAAAGTCTGTTTATTTGGGACAAAGCCATTTCAGGCAGCTCCTGCTCATTTTCACTTGCCTTAAAGCAGATTTGAAGATATGAAAAATGACTTAATCGGTATGTGAGACATACACCACAGGAAAAGAACTAGATGGTTTTGACCTAATAATAGGTAACCTCAAGATGCATATATACAATAGGGCTATCAGATCCAGCCTGCAAAAATCTAGATGGCCAGTAAATGAAAGGAGTTTTTGTATCTCTTTGCTGACATCTTGTGGTTGCCTTGGTTTTTGCAGCCAAAAAGTTAAAATCCAGGTGGTCCTCAGTTTATGATGGCAATTGGGACCAAATCTGCCATCAGTAAGAGACACGGTAATAAAGTGAGATGTTGCTGGCTGTGTCGCTTAGTGACAGCAATTCTAGTAGCCCCAGTTCCCATAAACGAGGCTCACATGGATTATTGAATGAGGATCTCGCATGACTGCTAGCTCTGAATTCTCCATTGATTTTGCTTGTGGGAAGTCAACAGAAAATGTTGGAAATCAAATCACATGATTGTGACTCACTGTGACATTGCAATTTCAAGCCAGGAGCTGCATTCACATGACTGTGGGATGCTGGGTCAAAGAATGGTGAGGATTGTCCTGAGCATTCATTCAGCACAGTCTGAACTTTGAAAGGTTGCTGAAGAAATGGTTGTAACCTGAGAACTCCCTGTAAAGAGTTGATTTTGTTGTGCATCCTGTAAGGAGCTTCTTTTCAAATAATTCTGTGAATTTAACTTTTTGGGTGTAGATCTAACAGAAACAGAATTGGAAGGGACCTTGTAAGTCATCTAGTCCAATCCCCTGCCCAAGCAGGAGACCCCACACCATTTCTGACAGATGGCAGTCTAGTCTCTTCTTAAAAGCTTCCAGTGATGAAGCTCCCACAACTTCTGAAGGCAACTTCTGTTCCATTGGTTGATTGATCTGTCTAAGCTCTCTAATTCTCAAAGTCTTTGGGAGAAATTAATTAGCTAAACCGGCAAAATGTATTGTTTAACTTAATCCTTTGCAAGTTTCCTTAGAAGTAAGAACCAATGTAATAAATGGGTCTTACTCCCAGGATTGCAGCCTAAGCTTTGCAGTATAGTTATTAACTTCAGCTGTTCAGATTTTAAGCTCTGAATTCTAGAAGGACAATTGGTTTGTTTACCTACTGATATGGATAAATGTATATATTACTGTATATGTATGTATATGAACATAATGGAATGGTAGATAGGACTGCTAATATTTGGGGGATGGGATTAGGGTAGGCTATATAATGTGATTTCAGAAATCCGCCCCAGAAAGTTATTTTTTTGTAGATCTTTCTTAAGTTATAGTGAACAATACTGTGTGAACCTGGAAAAAAAATGTTGCTCCTCTAAGAATCACACTTACTTTAATGAACTGACTTCTTAAAGCAACAGTCAAGTCTGGAAAAAATCAAATTGTGTTAAAGAACAGGAAGGAGGTGCTGTGTTTGTACAAGGCCTACAGCATTTCTCCCAAATCATTTTTAAGCTCATGTAGTGCTAGTGGATGCGATGTCCTTCCCAGTTATGGTCCAAGGAAAACCGTTAGAATGCTGTGGAATAATAATAAAAACATTCTACAAGAAAATGTTAATTCTTAAAAGTGGTACATACTGAATAATGACACTCAAATACTGGAATTGATTTCAGGCCCTTCAGCCTAGATAAAGAGATGGTTAACTTCTTTTTGCTGGCTGAGTAGATCTCTCTGTGACCAAATTTTCTTAAATCTACCTATGTTCCAGAGGACTGTCAGCAAAAAGGACTAATAAAGTGTCAACCTTTTAAGGCCTTATATACAGCGCACAGGATAACCGGCCGATGCACCTGAGGACAAAGTTGCAATGGTATTTATCTTAAGCTATTCAGAAATGTAGTGAGGCTGCTAGGACTAACTAAGCCTTGCTTAGATAGCAGCACCAGGTGAATCTAAGGGCTTTATTAATATCTTGCTTTCTCTGAAATCATGCAGGATTCCAAGGTATTCCAGAGAGGTCTGTAGAGATTCTCAGTCGTCCAGGTCATGGTTGTCCCAAAGAAGAAGCTTCTTGGATGAGAAGTGAAACATCTTCAAAGAAAAAACAAGAAAGTCCAGTTGCATCCTGAAAAAAGCACCTTTGGGACCTTCCAGAGAAAGTATCAACCATTCAAGCAAGGGTTCTTTGCATTTCTCAGGATTTCATTGAAAAAAAAATCCAGAAATTAAAATAGCATGGAAAAGAAAAGTTAGGAGGATATCCTTTTTGTGGACCTGTGAACACAATTGTTTACTGGCATGCTAACTAGGCATGTCAACTTATTTTTCTGGTAGGATTTTTTTTGTGGTGTTAACAATACATGACAGGTAGAATTATTAGCAAACAGAAGGTCCTTTACTAAAAGTGCTACCTTCTCTTTAACAGAGTTATCTTTGCAGCACAGAAAGCCCTGCCAGAAGAAGCAGACAACCCAAACAATAGCCCAATATTTTGCAATACAATCTGGATGTATTTGTAAAACCAATCCTCACAGGACATTGTTCCCTGAAGTGGCCATGCCATGACCTTGAGGCTGATTTTAAGAAAAATAAACAACCATCACTAACTGAAATTTCCCTCTACTTGTTGCAATACTTCCCACAACCATAGAAAACATTTAAAAATCCTTATGCCATTTCTCCAAATGATGAATAGAAACAGAGATGCTTAAGTTACTACAGGTTAAGTCTTCATTTATTTCACTGATATATTTTCTCAAGGGAGGAAGTTACTTTTTCATTGTGTGTTTATTTGAAAGGAGATCTGGTTACATCATAGCAAAAACTTGGGGGTCACCTTAATAGGGACCTGTAGTTCTTTCCTGATCTTTCCAATATGTAGTCTTATACCATCTCTCAAAAGTTCTAATGAGTTTCACAAGCAGAAGATGTTAAGGCACCAGCTTGTCTTTTGCCCTTGTGCGCTGGAGTATTTTAAGTCATGAGCCACAGTGGGGACAAAATGTTAAATTGATTAACTGACTTTAAAACTAGATACTTTCTTTGTCTTTTCATCAGAACAATAAGATATTTTTTCTCCGTTTCATACCAGATCAGATCTGTCTCAGGACTTAATAAAAAGCTGCACTTCAGCTGTAAGTTTGAGATGCAGGCCTGCCATTCAAATGACTTGGGTGATAGATAGTATTGCAGCAGAGTAAATGATTGTGGATGTCTGTGTGTGTTTTGCGTAAACAAGCTAAGAATTCTGTAAAGTATTTTGTCTAGTGCTGATCCATTCCAAGACAAGCTGTTGATGATTGTTCTAGGAGCCTTATTTCTTTCCTCTCCCTTTTTTCCCCCTGGGTTATATTTGCTTCTCTGTACTTCTTCGCCTCTCTGTAAACATTCCCGTCAAATAAACAGTGAGCATTATAAAGGCTTCATACATGCAGCTAAGAAAGTGGGAAGTCTGAATTCAGCAAAGGTAGATCAGCAACGGGCCTTATCGCCTTTTTGATTTTCTCTGCAAAACCCCAAATACCTTTTGCCCTGCCGTTTGAAAAATGGCAATAGAAACAAAATGTTTTCAGCATCACACCTTGGGCAGCAGAGCCAAATGTTTCATAAGCCATGTAAACCGAAAGAACAGCTGGCTTCCGGCAAGGACTGCTCTCCCACCCCCCTACCCCACCCCAAAGTGTGCTCAAGGTCTGGAAGCAGCATAGAGAACAAACTTGTTGGCTAAGGCCACAGTAAAATGTTTTCCGGTGTTTACGTTGCTGCCGCCAGCCTTACTCAAGGGTGTATTCACAGTGGACACATTGATCCACATCTCTTTCCTCCAGCCACCAATCACGGGGAAGAAGTCCATGTTATTCGACTCCGGCTCTCTGCTTTGTAGTGTCGTAGGATCGAACAACTTGAGACTGAGAAACGACCCCGTGCTCCTCTTGAGAAAAAGCGTAACCATCTGGAGGGAGAAGAGGAAAGAGCCGACAAAGAGATTTGGAATCAGAGAAAGGTTACAGTTTGTTTCTTTCAAGAATGATGAGGAGTGTGCAATGGATGCAATATGAGAGAAGATCAGAAGCAGTTAAACCCAGTTCAGTCCACACAACCACAGTCTTTTTTTCTGATATTCTTTCAGGGTAATGTGGATAACGCAGAACAGAAGGGACCATTATCCCAGCCCTAGATCTCCAAACTTGATTGAAGAAAATATGACTTCAGCAACAGAGTGGTCAGTGCCTGGAATGCACTACCTGACTCTGTGGTTTCATCCTTTAACTAACCCCCAAAACTTTAACCTTAAACTGTCTACCGTGGACCTCACCCCATTCCTAAGAGGTCTGTAAGGGGGCGTGCATAAGTGCACCAGCCTGCCTACCGTCCCTGTCTTACTGTCCTCATTAATTTATTCTCATTTCCTGTGTTCAAGTCCATATTTATACTTATACCTGTTTTCTCGTACATGTTTCACAAACTAAATAAATAAGAACAAAAATCAGGAACACAGATTAAACTCGTCTTCTCCCAAACTCAACATCTTACGTTCTTACCCCATCCCTGTAACCCAAGGGAGAAATATTGGGAGAACTGAACCAAATCCAGAGTGAGGAACGATGGTACCACAAACATAACTGCTGCTCTGGGAGCATTAAAAACAAAAATGGGTCCCACATCCATCATTTTCAGAGTGAACATGAGTCACATACCAAGGCATACAGTAGTTTTTAAGTACGGTGTGAGAAAGGTTTGGAGAAGTGTTTTTCAACCTTGGCAACTTTTAAGATGTGTGGAGCTCTCGCTGGCTGGGGAATTCTGGGAGTTGAAGTCCACACGGCTTAAACAGTGGTGGGTTTCAAAATTTTTTACTACCGGTTCTATGGCTGTGGCTTGGTGGCTGTGGCATGGCTTGGTGGGCGTGGCTGGGTGGGCATGGCGGGGAAAGATACCGTAAAATCTCCATCCCCACTCCAAGGGAAGGTTACTGCAAAATCCCCATTTCCTCCCAATCAGATGGGACTAGGGAGGCACAGAATAGATGGGGGTGGGGCCAGTCAGAATTTTTACTACCAGTTCTCCGAACTACTCAAAATTTCCGCTACCGGTTCTCCAGAACTGGTCAGAACCTGCTGAAACCCACCTCTGGTCTTAAAGTTGCCAAGGTTAAGAAACACTACTTTGGAGAGAGCTGGGCCTGCTACCATCTTTCCATTTAAAAATTAACTCCTTAGGTATGAGGATTCTGCTCCATCATCTGAGAGCGGAGCAAATGTTTTTTCCTGCTTCTTCCGCAGTTTAACTTAATCTGCACTACTGTAGAGATGTTTTTTTTTAATTACTCAGACTCAGTGAAGTTTGTGCCCTAAACATCCCAGCCTGGAAACCTTTAGCTTTCTCTCACAGGAACTAATAGATTTTTTTTCTCCAAAGGACTATACAATTCCACACAAAATAGAGAGATGTGGTATATGCATTTGTGTAAGCAATGGATTTATATGCCTTTTGCATTAAGTAGGGATGAAAGGATCTTTTGTTAATCCAAGATAGGTCCCCAAGGGGCAGAGCATAATTTTTGCTCCTTGTTCTTAGCATATGAATATTGGCAGATATGAACATTGGAAAGGACATTGAGGAGATCAGGGATAGAAAATGATGTTGATGTGCAAATGCTCTTTTTCACACTTATCCTCCTTGGTAAATGTTCATTTTGTTTTATTTTGTTGTAATTTCTTTTCCTTTTTTCTTCTGTTCCCCTTTTACCGCATAACCAGTTTTTAGGCCTTTCCCCACTTGTAATAATACAGAGCAAAGGCATGTCCTGGTAACATTTTTGTTCTACCATCTCCCCATGATATTGTATTAATCTTGTCCTCATCTCATACATGAAACAAACCTGTCATCCATAGTTTGGTGATATTAAAGTAGGCTCTTCTGCCTTAAACTGACAAATTCTGAAGGTGGGGTAAGAAGTTAGAGGAAAGTCAATTGATTGCAGTGACTGGAAATGGAGACCATAAAAGTAGGCAGGGATTGGCAATGGAGGCAGTAAAAATCTTGCTGCAAAGATGTATGGACAGTACTTCAACTGAACAGGGAACAAATATCCTTTGAAACCAATCTCAGCTGAAAACACACACATACACACACAGTCCCGGTCCTCAGCTTACAACCATTTGTTTAGTGACCATTTGAAATTACAATGGTGCTAAAAAAAGCAACGGATCCTTGCACTTATGACCATTGCAGCATCCCCACAGTCACATGATCAACATTCTGGTAGTTGGCAACTAGTGTGTATTTATGACAATGTCTCGGGGTCACATGATTGCTATTTGTGACTTTCCTAGGTGGCTTCCAAACTGGTGTTCTGCTGAATATTAAAGGTAAAGATAAAGTTTCCCCTCGCATATACGTGCTAGTCGTTCCTGACTCTAGGGGGCTGTGCTCATTTCCGTTTCAAAGCCGAAGAGCCAGCGCTGTCCGAAGATGTCTCCGTGGTCATATGGCCGGCATGACTAAGTGCCAAAGGCGCACAGAACGCTGTTACCTTCCCACCAAAGGTGGTCCCTATTTTTCTACTTGCATTTTTTACGTGCTTTCGAACTGTTAGGTTGGCAGAAGCTAGGACAAGGAACGGGAGCTCACCCTGTTACGCAGCACTAGGGATTCAAACTGCTGAACTGCCAACTTTTCAATCGACAAGCTCAGTATCTTAGCCACTGAGCCATCACGTCCCTCTGCTGAATATTAGCTTCCTGCTTAATTTTTTAAATTATAAGATTCCTGGCAGGAGATTCTCCGGCAGAGCATAGAACCGAGTAGGTGGCAAAAGATCTCTCTGTGAACATAAAGTTGCCTATAGAAACTAGATAGCCCATCTCCAATATAATACAAATTTCTTTTGATTTAAGCTATTGTGTGTTAAAAGGAATCTACTATTTATTCCCCCCCTCCCTTTCTTGGTGCTTTGTACTATAACATTATTTGACAAGGGGTAACCGAAGTCACTGAGGACACTGGATCAGTATCAAACTTTTTTTTTTAAAAAAAGGGCTTTAAAACTACAATGAAAGTTTATGGTCATGAGAAAAACAGACTTATGATTGCAATTATTCTGAACCTGGACTGGCTCCTTTAACAATTCTTCATGATTAGTACTTATGAGGGATGAGCTAACAGAATTGAATGGATGCCCTCTTCTTTCTCCTTTTTTTTGGCTCAGCAACCTGGTAAATGTCATGGGACGACTTTGGCAACCTCGTAGAGAATATCTATCAGTACAAGGTCTTTCTCTGCTACTTTTCCATGTGCTGGGATAGTCTTTCGCCCCATCCCTAACACATGGATTCTTGTTCTGGCAGTCTCTCCAGCTTCACCCTAGCATGAACTGTCATGATAAAGAGGAAATGTTCATATCCAAGTGAATCTACTCTGGACCCAGTGCAGAACTAAAAGATGAGAGTACAACCCATCAGCGATTTATTTACATGTGTATAAACAGCATCTGTAAATAACTTCTGAATTGGAATCCCATATGTGGGATGGGCAGAAATACAAGAATACAAAAAGCCTTATAGGGCAAGTTGTGTAACATGTGTAGAGACCATTTTTTCTTCTTCTTCTAATCAGGGATGGACTTCAAAAATTTTAGCAAGGGGTTCTGCACAGTTGCTGGGTGGGTGTGGCCATGGTGGGCGTGGCCTAGTTGGCCTCCTGCACCATGGCGGGTGGGTATGTTTTTGCCCTCCCTGGACTCCGGATGCTTTGTTCGAGCCTCCGGGAGGGCAAAAATGGCCTCCCCAGGCTCCAGAGGCCCTCTGGAGGCTGGAAACGGGCCCATTTCTGGCCTTCCCAAACTTCCGGTAGGCCCATTTTTCGCCCTCCCCGAGCCTCTGTGCACACCCTGCATTTAACACTTAACTCTTCCCTAAGGACAAATAGGAACTTAAATCTCAAGGAGAAATAACTGTGCTGTTGTTTTCTGAGTTTTTCAAACAGCCATGGATCCCCAGCCAATCTAAGTAACATAATGGGGGCAGTTATATATGGGGAAAAAAATCAAGATGTATATTAATTAGTGCTAAGGAAATTATGTGAAGTTTATTTTACTGAAGCAGTACCTGAATCATTAATGCAATGAGATTGCCAGTTTGAAAAAAAATTACAATCCATATCTGAAAATTGTAAAAAACTGTGTAATTCTGCCATACAAAAGCTTCATTTAAAACCATTTCAGATGTGTTATTCTTCTGAATAGCTTACAAATACAATAATAGTTTAAAGAAATAGTTTCATTTGGATATGTTTCTCCTAATAAAGAGATTCCTGAGAGAGTGGGCCATGGCAAATAAAAAGATTTTGCAAACCCTGAAGTCTACTTAAAATTTTGGAAAACACAGACACTAATTCCAGTTCCAATTGTTATGTTATTTTTTGGTCAAGTTCCCCTTGGAATCTAATCTTTGTTTTGCAAAGTTACACAAAACATTGTTTTGTACACAAAGTGCCATTTATTGCTTGTGTGTACTTTCATTTATTTCTACAGAGGTTTTACATGTAAGCTCAAGGCAGACTTTTACCTCTGTGATATTTTAAGAACTGAGACCCTCTACACATGGTATAATACTTACGTGACACTCCTTGCTGGACAGAATGAGCACGGAAGAGGCATGGAGGGGTCTTTCTTCCTAGCCTTTTTAACAAATGGTCACGTTCATTCATGCTGCAAGACAAAAGGTCAAGTCAAGTCAATCTCCAAAGGTAGATTATGAAGCACTCCCTTAAAAAAATGGAATACATTGCAACAGAGCAGGACTTGTTGTCTCCATTTTTCTAATCTGTTTTTAGAATAAACAAGAACTGAATGAATTCTAATGTCCTCTCAGTATGTGGGCATGCAGATTTAGTATTTCAAATTAACAATAAGGTTCCAGAAGAGCGCATTGCATGCTTTTGGCCATCTGCTATTGTGTCAAGGCTACCACAAAAGGAAAGAGCAACACAAAGTAATATAAAACATGTTAATATATCTGTTATACTTGTATTTGGTCCTGTTCAGATCTACTCATCTTGGATATAGTGATGACGATGATGACGTTGATTTCAAGAAGTGATTTTTTTTTGTTTTTCATTTCATTTACGGGCCCATTCAGTCAGATCAAACACAAATGCTAACTCATTGGATAGGAATAGCATTCCATGTTTTCCCAAAAATAAGACCCTGTCTTATATTTTTTTGATCCCTGAAATAAGCGCTTGACGTTATTGCCATGTGCTCAAAAGCCCAATTGGGCTTATTATCGAGACTGCCTTCTACCGCATAACTCCCAGCGACTGGTAAGATCCCACAGAGTTGGTCTCCTCCGGGTCCCGTCAGCTAAACAATGCCGGCTGGTGGGCCCGTGGGGGAGGGCCTTCTCTGTGGCTGCCCCAGCTCTCTGGAACCAGTTACCTCCTGAGGTCCGGACCATCCCCACCCTATTGGCCTTCCAAAAAATGGTGAAGACCTGGCTTTTCCAGCAGGCCTGGGGCCCTTGATCTTGCTCTTGCGATCCGGCGAGATCCGGCCATGAATGGTGTGAATGAGTTTTAATGTTTTTAATTTTTTAAATTCTTAAATGTTTTTTATAATGATTTTAAATGCATTGTGAGCCACCCTTTGGAGAGGGGTGGCATACAAATTGAATTAATAAATAAATAATAAATAAATATCAGGGGATGTCTTATTTTGGGCAAAACATGTACATGCAAGTTGAAACCACACTGATCAAAGAAAAGCTACATTTTATGCTTCTTAACAAAAGCAGCAATTCTAAACTAGAAAGAAAACTTGCAAAGGATTCTGCTGAATTCAGAGACACTTTGGAAAATGAAACAAGGAAGATATACTCCAGAGGTCTGTCTGAAAATATGCCCATAAGGGAAAAAATAGGCCTCAACCCCCTTAGGGTTCCCATGAGAAGGTTTTCTTTAATACATACTATGGCCCACGTGGGGAAAAGTTTCTTCAGTATCTCACTGTATTAAAACCTGTGATCACTCAGTGAAGTTTGAGAGTGAGAGAGTCAATGTAGACAGAAAAAACTTAATGACCCTCAATGCAGAGGTGGGCTGTTGCCGGTTCAGATCGGTTCAGGCAAACTGGTTGTGACCTGTGGGTGGACCTGCTCCCCACTATTCCATCCTATATTGCCATGTTTTTGAAGACACACGCATGCGCAGAAGGCCACACTCGCCTATTTGTGCTGGGCGAACTGGTTGTTACAACTGGCAGCAGCCCACCACTGCCTCAATGTAATTGTTTTGTGAAAGTTATAGAAGATGTAATGGTAGGTACCATTCTGGATGGTTTTAAAAGGACATTGACACATTCATTGAGAGTGGCAAAACTAGTATTTGTATCCATTTCATAAATCTATGGGAAACAGGATGCTGGATTAATCCAACTTTAGTCAAATACAGGATAACTCTGTTCTTCTGTTTCCTTCCTGGTTCAAATATATAATTTTCTCTCTCCATTAAGCTAACAATAAACACAATAGAGAAGTACTTTAAACAATTCATGTCAGGAAAATGGCCTGACTAAATCCATAGTATTTTTTTTCCATTAGAAAAACCAACAAATTCATTAATAAGCCCAAAGTATACTATGTAAACTGTATCAGTGGTGGGTTGTTCCTGGTTCTGTCTGGTTCTTTAGAACCGGTAGTACAAGTGGCGGGAGACTCCGCCCAGACATCATAATTGACGATCTGCGCATGTGCAGAAGTGCGTGCGCTCCTGTTGAGAACCGGTAGTAAAGGTAAGTAGAACCCACCCCTGAACTGTATCTGCAGTTTTTTCACAAATAAGATAAAACATAAGCCCAGAACCCTGCATAAAGCATGCAAGAATAAATATGTTTTGCAGGAGTGCAGTATAAAACAGCATTTAAAGTCCCCTTCTTGCCACTAAATCAGTTACCAAATTATGAAACAGTATATTCCTGTGCAGCCATACAAGTGTCTTCCTCTTGGGCATCATGGAAAATGGACAGCTTGTGGACAATGATTAATAAAGCCTTACTGAACGGACACACAATATCCAATCAAGTCTCAATAAAATGACACAAAAGAGTCACTTGATCCATCAAAAGTCCTCAAGATAACTTCTAGTACATGTTGCTATTTTCTCCACATGGCAAACCTCAACCCCAAACTTGTTTTTACATAAACAAGAGAGCAGAATTACAGGAATTTAAAAAAAAAAAAAAACCACCAGAAGGGTCAAAGAGCTTTAAAACAATCTGGAAAACATCTTCCTTGTCTACGAAATATTTCTGAAAATTGCAATTTTCTGTGTGGATACTGGGCAGCATTTAGCCCTTATCGGATTTTTTTTTTAAAAAAATAAATAAATAAAAAAAAAATATTGGAAGAATGCCATAGCACACCACTTCTGTATTGCTAGCCAGAAAACTACATGGACATGTTCTGATATCCACTAGGAAATAAATCTGGCTCAAGGAACTAGTTATCTTTGTTTCTATAGCTTATGAAATATAATGGAGTCCCAAAGAGGACAAAACATTGGGAAATTTCACTTTTAATAATGCTTTTCTATGCCCAGATGATGAATCCTTCCAATCTCATCAAGGAAAGAGAGTGGTGTGGGAATAATAATTCCAGAGCATCACCCAAGTTCCCAATTAACAGCTGTAAAAAGATTTTTTTGTTTTGTCTTATAGACCCATTCCTTTCCTTCCCCCAAAGCCAAGGATCCCTAAGCTTGGGCAAGCAACATCTGTCTTGACACATTCAGAGGAAGAACATCAAAACAAACAGAATAATTCAATCCTGACCACAGGGTCCCACTGTCTATTTGTTGGAGTAATTAAAAAAAGATGAGATTCACCACCAATTAACCTACCAAGTGCTAATTAGTGTTAATGAGGATTCAAGGCACTTGCTGTAGCTTGACCCAGAATATCCTCCAGGGTTCACTAATTGGCTGATGATAAAAATGGGGCAAAAAGTCTTAAGGTGGATAGATGCAGAAGGATGAATGGACGGACAGACAGACGGACAGACAAATAAGCAGGCAGACACACATAACATTATACAAACTGCAGGCATCCATTCATTCAGGTCTTAAAAACATTCCTGCTGATTCTTCTCCATCACTTTTCCACAACAAAAACAAAGAGCCACAGCTTTGCAGAGCAATGCTAGCTGGGTATTTGTAGATAACTTTTAAAAACTGGGGTCACTTATAAAGTACAGAAGACTTCTCCTAGGCAAACCTTATCCAAATGAGCAGGATCACTGCTGATTTCTTATGTGGCTAATTGCTTCTTTCTTATTCTTTTTAGCAGGAGTTGCTTTCAAGTAAATATGTTTTGAATTTCAGAAGCTGGAGGAAAGAAATGGGCCAGGAGCAGCCTGGGGACCTTAACTCAGAAAAAGATAGAGATATTCACCATTAAGCCAAAAAGAAAAGGAAAACATTGGGATAGGCAGGATAAGTTTCCTTTGTAAAACATTTCTTTTTAAAGACTGCTCTGCCATGAAATAATTGATATTCTCTACTAAATTCACAGATTGTTCATTGAAATGAGTATATGATTTCAAAATGCATGGCATATTTAAAGTATGAGCCTTGCATTGTCCCTCTGGTTCTTTTTAACAATTGTTTTATATCTTTATTACCTCTATCTATCCATAGAGAATATTCTATTTGATCATTAGAAATCAAAAGTGATGGGACAAAACCAATTGGCCGTCTGCACACATATGCTCATTATGGACACAAATATTTATGTACACAGTTACATATACGTGCATGTAATAACTTCTTTTTGAATGCCAAGTAATTGATAAATCCTATCGATGTTTACTAAAAAGGGTGTTTCTATTTTCAATGTGAGTTATATACACATACAGGATTGCAACCTTAGCTGGCACAGGGAGATAGGATTTTATTTTTTTTCATACACAACAGTTTATTGCGACGGGAAGTAAAGTTCCAATAAAAATTTAGGAAACGAATATAGAGATGGCGCTTCATTATTCTCACAATCGTATATGAAAAAAAATACGATTTAAAAATAGTTGCCTCTAGGGAAAATTCGTGGGTTTTGTGGTTTGTTTAATTACCTCAAACTGTTATTAGTACCTGCTGTTTAAGGAGTGTTTTCATTTAAATACAAGGATGAATTACGTGTCAAGCTTTCTTTTGTGAAGTTGCCAGATCTATAAAGTAAACAAAAGAAAATTTAACTCTGGATTAGATCTAGGACCCTGGCTTAATAGTAATGAGATGGAGCTATTTGTAAGTCTCTTGTTTTATACTGGGCCCTGTTTATTCCATTTATTCAACTGTAAGAACCAATGTAAATCTAGGCCAATGTTTCTCACACAGCTTAAACTTGCCAAGATTGAGAAATAACTGCTGTAAATCAACCTGCTTCTGAGCATATAGCTCAGTTGTGACCAAAGTGTTCTTATATGGGTGTAAATTTTAATTTAATGGCTAGAGTCTGGGTTTCCTTTCCTCCTTGAACTAAGTCGATTGTACTGAGGATGTTTGTATCACTAGGAAGCTACCCAGAGCACCAAGTATGTCAGCAGGGATACCTATGTGGGAGGAGGGGCAGGGACTTCTCTTCTAGGAACTAGATAGGCACTGATATTCCCATATCCTGTCAAAATAAAGAGATCAGCAGTACAGCTTCCAAGGCTGGTCATACCCCTCTTTGCATCAAATTAGATGTAATGAGAAATGCAAAAAGAAAAAGAAAAAAAAACCCAGACACAACTTTGTTTCTTGTCAGTCAGGTTCAGTCTAGAGACTAAAAGGATCTCAGGCTTTGAATCATGAATGAGGAAATATCTGGTTTGTTACGCCTGATTAAAATCAAAGTGGCAGCTAGAGTAGCTGCACCTTTTGGTTGTGAAGTTAAATGTTTTTTTCAAGCCAGAGAAAGTAACTGAAACTTAGGGCAACTGTAGTGCCATTTCCACACACCCGCCCCCCCCCACACATTCTTTTCTTATCAGTTGCAGTTTGGAACATTCCACTTTTCCTTCATCGTGGAGTTTAAGTACATGGAACAGTCCAGTGGTGGGTTGCTCCCGGTTCTTTCCGGTTCTATAGAACTGGTAGTAAAACCGGCGGGAGGCTCCGCTCACCTGGCATGATGTCATCATTGGTGATCTGAGCATGTGCAGAAGCTTCTGTGCATGCGCAGAAGAGCGCGCACACAATCCTCCTGCGAACTGCTAGTAAAGGTAAGTGGAACCCACCCCTGGAACAGTCCCATGTTTTTCTACACAGCCTTTATCAAATTCAGATCTACTTAGCTTCATTAAAACATCTACAACAGATCACAGGGAATTATTTTAGCCTTGAGAACCCAAAGTGGTCCAGAAAAGGGTACAAAGGTTGCATATGTACACAGCCTCTCCATTCAAACATAATTCAGATTATTGAGACACAAAATCACCTGTGAAGGGGAGGGAAACAGGTTAAGCTTCTCCACTTCCAATAGTCATTAGCTCCTTTTGCCAAATGTTAATGAAAAATGAGACACAGCCATTTCTCCTTTGTTTTCATACCCTCTCCCCTCCATTACTGCCACTGAGGCAGTTGCTGATGTTATATTTCAGCCCTTAATATCAGGGGTGGGTTCTACTTACCTTTACTACCATTTTGCAATGGGATCGCGCGTGCGCCAAGCTTCTGCGCATGTGCAGATCGCCGATGATGACATCCGGGGCGGTGGGTGGGGCCTCCTGCCGGTTTTACTACTGGTTCTTGCGAACCGGTCTGAATCGGGGGCAACCCACCACTGCTTAATATGACTGTTCAGACCCAGAGATTATTGGCAGCTACTTTGAAAAGACCTACGCTTAATGAACTCTGGGCAACTGTATCACATGGACACAGCCTATCATCGCTCATAAACAGGCTCCTGACTTAACTAAGATCTGTAGAGCCAGAGGAACCAATTTTTTTGCAGATGTTCCGAGAAGGCTCTCATAAGGTAGGGCAGTTTAGCAGCTGCAGAAGTGGCTATCTGGTCAGGACAAAAGTTGGAGAGAAAACCAAGATTAGATGACAAAAGAGGACTCTGCCTTTAGTCTATAGCAAACTTGCTATAGTCTACAGTAACTTTGCTTTAAAGTATGTAGTGAACAGGAAGCGTTTGAAATATTTTCAGCGCCAATATTATGAGTGTTATTGATTGATTGATTGATAGATTGAATTTATATTGCCGCCTATTCACCCATGGCGACTCAAGGCGGCTTATAGAATAAAAACCATATTTAAAACAATAAAAATTAACAAAAACAATCAAATAAATTAATATAGTACAATATAACAAAATCACCTCCCACCTCCCATCCCCGCCCCAGCGACAGCAGATCACACGAGCCACTTAATAGGCTCCATCACGCTCTGAGTTCCCCAGGCCCGCTAGCAGAACCAGATCTTCAGCGCCTTCCAGAAGAGTGTTAGAGTGGGAGCCATTCTAATCTCTGGCGGAATTATGTTCCAGAGAGAGGGAGCCACCATGGAGAAGGCCCTTCTTCTGGGTCCCACCAGGTGTATCTCCCTCAGGGATGGGACCCGCAACATTCCCTGCCTCCCCGCTCTGATGGGTCAGGTAGATGTGACCGGCAAGAGACGGTCCCTCAGATAACCTGGTCCCAAGCCATGAAGGGCTTTAAAGATGACAACCAGTACCTTGAATTGCACCCAGAAACAAATCGGCAACCAATGCAGCTCCCGCAGGAGAGGTGATACATGTGCACACCGTGGTCTGCACAAAACCATGCGGGCCACTGCATTTTGCACCAACTGGAGCTTCCAGATGCTCTTCAAGGGCAGCCCCATATTATCCTAGTAATGTACTGCCTGGTTCATTTGCATAGGAAAAAGAAGCTCCCAGCCAACTCTCGAGGCTGTTTTGCCCTCATTATTTCTCTTTTATCATATACTATTCTCACAATGGTTGCTTTGATGACCAAGGTTTCCACATCCTACTCAGTGATGTATATTGTAATTTCTATCAATGGGAGTGATTTTAAAATCATAGAACTTGTTTTTCCCTCACTTTGTCTTTTGATCTCAAGTTGAAATGGGCAAGAGGAATTGCTAAGCAAGAAAATCCATAGGTGTTTTTTTAAGGCTATTTTTTTTTTTAAAAAAATGCATGCTTACACAGCTGCCTTGACTCTGCATAACTTTACAATCTTTATTTTTAAATCTACATTCCTGCATTATTTATTTAGTTATTAGTTTTCTGGACCACCACAATCACACAACTCTTGGCAGTGTAAAGAAAGCATAATTATAAACATAGAAATAAAACATGCAGGATATAATAAATATAATACATTAAAACCAACAACTTAATCAGAGCAATAAAAACACTGTCATCTTCTCAAGTAATTAAAAAAAAACTTTAGAAAAGCTCCATCTCAACTTGTTTATGGAGGACTAACAATGCTGAAGCTAATCTCATGTTTAGGGGAAGGGTGCTCTCGCTCTCTCATTACGAGAAACCTTCAATTGTGGTTTGAGTTAATTCATGATAATGGGAAATTATAAGCAATTTTTTCTAAGATGTTTTTTATTGAGCAGGTCATTTCTAAAGAGAGAGTGGCTAGAGAGTTGCTTAAATAAAACATCTTTATAGTTTTACACAATAACTACTGATCTTGTATTTAAAATTCTATATTGTACCACAGTGAGATATTATGATCTTGAATCTTATCACCACACATCCATCTTTAAAACATAATGTCATTTGGTGACATCAGAACAGCCAATTTAAGTCTACCTCAGAAAATCAACCAAACCAATCAAGCACTTCTCAGTACTTCCAGAAATATCTAGTAGCAGGCATTGGTAGGACTCCTCTTTGGTACTGACGTCTCCTGTGCAACAGAATTTTCCACACTGAAAGTCAGGATCCTATTGATTTAGATGGGATTGTGGCACTGCAAGTTATTTCTATAGATCTTTGAATGGGATATCTTATTTTCTGGTATTTTAAGAAAAGAAAAAACATGGAACTAGAAAACCAGATCTTGATGATAGATCAAGATGACAGATATAAATCTGTTTATAATCCAGATTTTGGGGCGGGGGTGGGTGGGTGGGAAGAGATCTCTTGGTGGAATATTCTGCAAGAATGTCTATTCCCGGTAGAAATGACATTTATATACTGAAGAAATTGGGAGGAGATGTAGCTGTACAACTACAAATGCCAAAACTCAAATTTTTGATAAGTAAATCAACTGTAATTTCATGTAATTTGTCTTACTTTACAGAGAACAGTTGAAGAGCTGATAATGGACAATTTTTTATTTGAAGGCTGTAGAATCTAAAACCAGATTAAAGATTAAAAACACCCACACCCACAATGGAGACAAGGACTTTGAAGCAGCCCACCAACAGGTAATCCCTGGAGGCCAAACAGAACAGGTGACCAACAACTTGCCAAATCTTAGTCTTTCCCATCATGGTAAAATACAGTGGTGGGATTCAAGTAATTTAACAACCAGTTCTCTGCCCTACTGATTTCTTCCAACAACCAGTTTGCCAAACTGCTCAGAAAGTTAACAACCGGTTCTCCCGAAGTGGTGCAAACTGGCTGAATCCCACCACTGGTAAAATATTACATTACTGTATTTCTATCTAAATTACAGCCCTTATTTCTAAAATTACAAGAAAATTAGTATGCACATATAAACAACATAATGTTACACTTTTGACATTTTACAGTTTTCCTACGTTTTTGGCCATAATTAGATATACCTTCTTGGATGATTTCATGCTAAATCAAAACAGCATAATTACCCAGCAGGGGCCTCAAATAGAGGTGAGTGGAAAGACTGGAAATAACCTCATTTTAAAAAAAAATGTATCCCAATCTATCCTTAGATTGCACTATTAGAAAATTCCCACTGCACTGATTTTCCATATGCCTGTTTTCTGAAAGACAAGCAGGTGTGAAAGAGCCAGGACACAAACAAGGGGGGGGGGGGAAAGAGACAGAATGGTTCTTAGAAGGTACTCAAGAGACCTCATCAAAAGCATGACACATCAACTTCAGGCAGGCTGAGATACTCCACCATTATCTAGTTTGCAGATGGACCACCCAGGAAACCTGGGTGCAATTAAGGAGGAGAAAAAACAAATGCAGAGTGGAGGAAGAGAGGGGAGGGGGAGTCCTTGGGGTGGGGGGAGAGAGGAATGGGCCAAAGGGCTGGCAGGGATTCCTTACATTGTCTGCTTACAAGCCTACTGAGAATGAGGGGAGCCAATTAAAAAAAAAAGGAATACAGACGAAAGAGATTGGAAAGGGAACATAATAAAACAAATGGCCAAGAAAGCACACTCTCGGAATGGAGCAGAACGTGGCAGTGCAGTTTATAGAATGCCAAAACAGTAAGTTAACAAGACAGAGGAAAGCCAATCGCAGCCACAGAGATGTTTATACACAATGCTGAACACATTTCCAGATGCACACACACAACCATCCAGGTGATGATGATCAGAGTGTTTGATAAACTAAGACGATGATCCCCAAAGAGCACCTGGAACAGCTGGAACCGAAAATGCAGGTCTGTTTTTAAATAGCTGGCGTAGAGGGAGCAAAAAGAACTCAAATTAGTCTTCACTCCCTTTCTTTAACGGCTGATAATCAGAAGGATTTCAGCTTTTTTTAAAAAAAAATAGGGGTCATCTGCATCACATCAGAAGAAGGATTAGAGGCTGGAACCAAATACACAAAGCTGCCGTCTTAGAGCCTGACTTCTGTTTTTGAAGTATAATGGGCTATGTTTAGAACAAAATAAATTCTTATAAATCCTAACTGCAACTACCATATAATCAATGGGATTGCAAAAATCAACCAGGTAATGTCCTAATGTTTATGGGATAAATGCACTGGTTGAAAAGTGTACAGTCTATTCTTTTAATTTAGAAACGATTGCCTAGGCTAGAGGTCTCCAACCTTGACAACTTTAAGACTTGTGGACTTCAACTCCCAGAATTCCTCAGCCAGCTCCACACATCACACAGAGCCATATTGTTTGACGAACACAAGTATGAATTACAAAACCTTTCTGAACTTGTGACACTTTCCCATTTGCTGAAGCTTTGCTGGCTGATGAACTCTGAGAGTTGAAGTCCACAAGTCTTAAAGCTGTCAAGGTTGGAGACCCCTGGCCTAGGCCAGCTTTCTTCAACTGGTGGAGGAGGGGAGGGATGCCTCTGATGTGTTAAATAGATTATATATAGAAATAGGAACTCTACTCCAACTTATAACTAGAGATCATCAGGTTGGGGAAGGCAGATCTAGGCAAGTACTTAAATCTACCCCACACATCTTATGACACAAACTCTACTTCACAAAAGCTTACGGCTTTTAATAAAGCCTGTTAACTTGAAAAGGTGACACCAGACTCGTTTTGGCTATTTTAGGACTGTGGCTCTCTTCCAACAGTGACATAAATCTAAGCAATTCAGTGACATTACACAATTGAATAAAAAAAACCCACACACAACCTAGATCTTGGAATCTTTTATTTATTTTAGCAAAAGTCCTGTGATTTCACAGCACTATTGAACAAAATGGAATTATAGATTTATTTGTCCACCTGCTTCAACAACAGTCACCATGTGGCAATTACTTTACCAGAAATACATGAACCTTGCCCAAGACTGATCCTTGCAACCCTGCAAGGCTGAAATTTCTCTCCGAAGCCTCTTTCTACTTGCATTGGTATTTGAGAGAGTTTGTTAAAATCATGCTTAATTATTGTGAAAGTTCCTCCACACATCACACAGAGCCATATTGTTTGAAGAACACAAGTATGAGTTACAAAACCTTTCTGAACTTGTGACACTTTCCCATTTGCTGAAGCACAATTGCCTTATAAAAAGGGCTAACTGAAACCCTCTGAAGCTCAAAGAAGGGGTACAAGGAGGGGAGTCGGCTGGACAAAACTCTCTTCAGTGTCTTTCACATCAGATAAAAAAAAATAATCCCCACATAGCATATGCATTAGCTCTAGTTTCCAGAGGATCAAGTGACAATTCAGAAGCACTTAAGTTATCATCCAAAGGAGAACTCTGTTAATAGTTCAAAAGTGAAATTTGTACATACTGAAAGATAGCGTAAGCTGGCCTATCATGGTCTGAAGTATGGAAATAATTCTTGTACTACTGAAAAGGACATTGGTATGCTTAAATAATATGTTGGACAAGCCTATGTTCTGTCGGGTAATATCTGCAACCATCAATGGGACATAATAAATCAATTTATTTTAATATATTCAGAGGTTATTTTGAATTCAAAACTTAGATGACTGTCAACTTAAGTCAACTAAACTTTTAACTTTTGTTTCAGTAACAGCCACTCTTGTCTCTAAACTGTTTTCTACTAAGCCTGAAAAGCAATTTGTGCTGTCAAATCTCTGAATAAGATTAAAATAGCTTTCCAGATCCTGGAGATTTTGAATGAGTGTTGATACTTTCTTATCCATAAATTAGAGCTCAAATACTAATGCAAAGTTCTCAGTTACCCAGTAATAAAGCTTTCTTCAATAAATCTGATTCATTTTAAGTGTGCTGGTAGCAGTAAAATGTTCCTGAAAAGATAGATCTGCTCTTCTTTATCCCTGATTTTTAATATGGTCTTAATATATTTTTGTTCAGAACCGCAACATAACGAGCCAAACCAACGTTTTTTTTTAAAAAAAGAAGCAAGTTGAAATAAAACTTCAGATTGGCAGCACATCTAACAAAAATATTACAAGCTATTCATGCAAAAAACTACATACGGAGCCTTGCATTTGGCCTCCTGTATCAACAGATAAGGGATGGAGCAGTGAAAGATGGAAGCTTTTTGAAAAAAAAATGTAAATGAATAACATTGCTCTTCTGAAGGTAACCATTACATTGCAATGCATGGCAAAAATAATGAAGAGGCAGAAGGAGGGGAAAAAATGGATCTGGCATGCTTCCAGTTAAGATGGAATTGATCCCACCTCTTTCCATTGCTATCACGCAGCATAGATTTCCTCAGCTCTTTGGATTTAGCTTCCAACTCTTGAACCTGCTCCAGCAAAGTTTTACGGTAAGAATGCTTGGCCCTGCATCGTAGGAGAAAGACACAAAACAAAGAAACTAACACATCAACTTTCATTGACTACATGAGAGTCAGGTTTCCTGTTCAAGGTCAGACAGCAGGAATGGCTAGGCTGGCCAATGGGCTGTGGGTTGTCCTGGATCTTTCAAACGATGCTAAAGTACAACAGAATTTCAGCCAAAAAAGAGGAATATCTTTTCAAGAATACATATGTGGTTGAGTTAGCCTTGAGCGCTGGAGCCATAAGTGTACAGAAATATAAGAAACATTCATACAAATAAAATAGTAATCTGTTCCATCCTTTATGTGGGCTTCTCTAACACACAAAAAGTAATTTCTAAAATCTAATAATTCTTAGAAGCACACTTAAAGAAAGTTGAGTTTTTCATTCATTTTAAATGTCCTATTCGATGAATGCATCATCATGGCTCATGAAGATAACCCTCAAAGTTCAAAGATGGAACTTGAAGGATGTAGCATCCCTGCTACAATGTATTTGACAGATAGAGTCTGCTGGGAGATGGAAATCTTGAGCTATGTATTGCTTTAAAAATGACACCCAGCACCTTAAATTACACTCAGAAGTCAACTGGCAACTAGTGCAGCTCTTATAGTTTTGATTTTTCTCCAGGGAAACTGAGAAGTACTCTTAAATTCCATGAGCCATTATGTTGTGGATCAACTGTACTTTCTGGATGATCTTCAAGGGTGGGCCCACATAGAGTGCCATAGGCCAAATGAGGCATGGCCCAAGGCATGAGTAAGCACTTCTTGGTCCCAAAATTGATACCATTGAAGGAGTATGGAGTTGTGCAAAAACCTTCTAACCACCTTCTCCTTGGCTAAGAGCTATGAGCCCAGGATGAGCTACAAGTTGTAAAATAGTTTAATTTGAAAGAACACAACACTATCCAGAATCAAAGAAGAGCTATCACTGGTCTCAGCTTTCAAATCACAACCACTCCATCTTGCTGAGATTGAGTCTGTTCCTTCACAGAAAAATCCATTCAGTCCCTGGAATGGCATCTCAACAGCATCATTTGTCTTAGGGCCAGAATATACACCAAAACATTATCCACATACAATTGATATTATGTGCCATGGTGGCAGATAATCCCTTCCATTGGTTTATGTAACTGCTAAGTAGAAGTGAGAAAATAGAGCCCTGGGATATGTTATAATGTAGGGTTGTAGAGTTCAAAAACCCAACTCACTGACTGAAGCTGTATCTAGAGGAAGGAGGACAACCACCGCAAAACAATGCCTTCATCCAGAGGTGATCAAAAGAGACACAATGATTGAATTTATAGATTAAGTAGGATAGAAGGGCTGCACTCCCGACTTTAGTTCCTCTGCTTGTCATCCAAAAGAGTGATTAGGGATTCCAATCTTGAATTCGGACTGAAATGCATTGCAATCTTATTGATGATATGTACAGGACTGATATAAGTAGGAAAAATAGAGCAATATCTATTATTCTTTTCTCCCCTCGCTCCAATTGATTTACTGATGAAAGGTCCTGGGTTTCAGCAACCATATTATTCAATTTGAAATAAGACCATAGTATGGTATTAGCTATGTGCTCTGCTTCTCAGCTCTTTAGATAACATATAGTTTGCTGTTACATAGGACAGTCTGGAATTTGGAAGCTGAATGAATATCATATTATCCAGGCAATTAAACAATTTTAGAAATCTCAAATGCATATTTCTGAGAATCAAATTTAGTAATATTTGCTCCAGTTAGAATGACAGTGTGCCACTAGATACATCAGTGAGAGATTTGTTCAAATTAGTGGTTGACTAAATTAAGCATATAATGGGCACATATCATACTCACACACATCCACAGACACATACTATATATTCAGATAGTATATCTACAGTGAAAAATCTAGAAATCCGCTGGAGGATAGCAAGACAGTCTCTGTACTTCCTTGTTTTCATTTACTTGTTCTCAGTGTTTTGGAGCCCATATAGAGTAGTACAAGAGAGAGGGAGATGGAGTGAGAAAGAGAGAGAGAGAGAGAGAGAGAGAGAGGTCTTGATATTCCACTTCATTTTCTCACATTTAATTGAATTTTACTTTTACTTTGAAGCCAACAGCAAAAAAAATAGTATTTTTGCAGTCGCTGCAAAACCTACTTTAGATTTTGACACTATCATGGATGTAACTGATGGAATAGGTCATGGGTGTCAAACTTGCGCCGTCATGCTGCTGTCACGTGACGTATCACAATGTTTTTCCCCTTCATGGAGCTGGGGTGGGTATGGCCTGCATGTGATGCATCTGGCCCACAGACGGCCAGTTTGACACCCCTAGAATAGGTCATCGAAATATTTTACAGTATAAAGCAATGCAATATAGTCTCACCCATACAATACATTTTTTTTTTTTACACGGTCAGTGAAATATGACTGAAACTTTGCCAGTGAAATATGATTCTTCTTTTTCTTTATATTTTCAGAAGCTTAATATCATCTTAATAAAGATGAGAGGGAAAAGATGGTGTTTACGTGTTTCTTCTGGGAATAGATATTTTGTCCAGAATATTTTTCTAACATTTTTTTTAGGGACCCCCCCCCCCCACTCCCACAGATATACTTGATATAACTGACATGACAGAGAGATCTGCACCTTTAAAAATTAAACTGCAAATAGATCTCTTTGAGTTTGTTTGTTTGTTTGTTTGTTTGTTTTAAAACTATTTTTAAAAAATCCTGTCAGAATGAGCTTTTGCAACCAGTTTCTTCCTTTGTCCCAAAAGGTGCTTTTTCAAGAGGCAACTGGACTTCCTTGTTTTTCTTTGAAGACGTTTTGCATCTCATCCGAGAAGCTTCTTCAGCTCTGACTGGATGGTGGGGAATGGAAGGATTGAAGCCACCGACTCCAAAAAAAAAATGCAAATGACCAGCTGTCTGCAAAAAGTATAAATCCTTTCATTCCCCACCATCCAGTCAGAGCTGAAGAAGCTTCTTGGATGAGAAGCAAAACGTCTTCAAAGAAAAACAAGAAAGTCCAGTTGCCTCTTGAAAAAAGCACCTTCGGGACAACTATGACCTGGATGACTGAGAATCTCCATAGACATTTAGCTTCTTCCTTTCTTCAGCACTTCCTGCAATGGACAGAAAAATGTACATGATTTACATGGCCATTCAATAAGTGTAAAAAAGGCCTCCAATTTGCAAGACCTAATATAGGTACTGGGTCATTTAAAAGTTAAAAGAAGATGAAATAAACTTCTTAGCCACCTTCTGCTTTTTAGATAGTTAAGAATACCAATCTTCTGATGCAGATTTTGTTTTCCTATAGAAGAACAATGTTAGTTGGACTGTCTCCTGTTGAAGGTTACATGATATGAATCCACTTGTTTCCATCAGAACACATTGTAGAATTATTTTTAATCCATAGTAACTATTGAAAATAGCTAAATCTTCAAGATCTGGGATACTGAAGAAGATCACAAGAAGTTGTCTTCTTCCTGATAATATTTTGCTCCCTTTTCAGAGGCCCATTTTCTTTGTACAGAATGAAACATAGCAGAGGGCTCTAAAATTGGCTCCATACTCAATCGATAAATTTAAAATATGGTCTTTCTTTTGGAAAAGTTGGTAAGGAACCCAATGCATCAAGAAGCTCATTCATCCTTCATATCACAGTGAGATACAAAGTTAAGAGCATTTTTGATTATACTGCTTGTATTTGAGTGTCACAAATGCAAGCTACAGTCTTATGTGCCACTACTCCATGTCACTGCAACAGCTGAAATATTTAATACTTAATTTATACATTTATACTGTATATTAATTTATACATTTATACTGTTTATTTAAGATGAAACAATAGCAAAAGGGCAGGGAACAGCTAGAAACAAACAAGGATTTTCATTTGGAAAATCATAAAATTTTGCATTAAATATTTATAATTCAATACCATCCTATGTGAAATTTGACTTCTATATTCATTTAAAAAGCATTGTTATATGTACTTTCATAGATGAGGAAATGGAAGGCTGTCTAGGAAAATAAATGGTTGCATATTTGCAGAGTATCTAAAAAGAACCATTAGCGCTGATTAACACTGTGTACCCATCTAAGTGATTTAGGACTGAGATTAAGGGTTAGCAGCTGTAGGACTAACCTGAAATATTGTAAGTTTAAGCAAATAACATTTTTCAAAAGAATGTAAATAATAACGTACGCTCTCCATGCCACATCTTTAACAAGGCACGCTGTGGGCACGAGCAATAAACCGATCCAGAAGTGTCCGCATCTCAATACCATTCCTGCCTGTAAATTGTAATAATAAACACAGCATTAATTATACATGACACTTTTTTTGGTTGACTGAAATGAAAGAGTAAGATGAGATCATTGCTAAGAAAGCTATAACATAAATCCTGAAATCTGAAGACGTTCCTCAGTCAAATGTCTTTGTCTTTGAAGGGACAAATCTAACGTTAACATTTTCCTGCAGCAATACAACACTACTATCTAAACTCTGATATTGAAAGACACAAAAGGACCATTTTCTAGATGCATTCCAGATAAGAATAGCTCTCCTGTGAGTTCTACAGAAGAAAAGAAGGTCTTAGTGGAAATGCCAATAGGACTTTGAATAAGGAAATTTCTTTGCATTGGATATTCCCAGTGTATAATCTTTAGTAAGACAGCATAGGATATAGAATTGAATTGAATTGAATTGAATTGAATAGCAGAGTTGGAAGGGACCTTGGAGGTCTTCTAGTCCAACCCCCTACTCACGCAGGAAACCCTGTACCATTTCAGACAAATGGTTGTCCAATATCTTCTTAAAAATGACCAGTGTTGGAGAATTCACAACTTCTGGAGGCAAGTTGTTCCACTGGTTAATTGTTCCAACTGTCAGGAAATTTCTTCTTAGTTCTAGGTTGCTTCTTTCCTTGATTAGTTTCCATCCATTAGTTCTTGTCCTGCCCTCAGGTGCTTTGGAGAATAGCTTGACTCCCTCATCTTTGTGGCAACCCCTGAGATATTGGAAGACTGCTATCATGTCACCCCTAGTCCTTCTTTTCATTAAACCAGAACCAATTCCTAACCAATTCCTGCAACCGTTCTTTATATGTTTTAGCCTCCAGTACCCTAATCATCTTTGTTGCTCTTGTCTGCACTCTTTCTAGAGTCTCAACATCTTTTTTACATCATGGTGACCAAAACTGGATGCACTATTCCAAGTGTGATCTTACTAAGGCATTATAAAGTGGTATTATGGTAATTACAAATGGTAAAATGGCTGTTGACAGCACATCAACATTTTTCACAATATCACATTATTTTATCACTATAAATGTTCACTTATAAAGATAATATATTCCTTGGGATTATTCCAGGACAGAATAGCTCTGTATATTAAAAACTTGCATTTTAGGAGAAAAAGCAGAGCTCTGCTTGGTTATAGCAAATATTTATATCAGTTGAGGTTCTTTCTCCAGCAAACTGACCATTTTTCTGGTCTCACAAGTATATTGCAATGTTAACTCCGCTAACTAAACAAGCAGTTATAGAGCATAGAGCTGATATGGAAGAACATATGTTGGATAAATCAGTATGGATTTTAAATAGATCTCTGGATTGCTGAGAGACTGATGTGTTTTATACCAGCTTTCTCCAGGCTAATGTTTTCCAGATGTCTGGACTATTTTTGGTGTAAAATTAATGTAGTTTGATACATCTAGAGAATATCAGTTTGGTAAAGACTCATATTAGAATATGATATGGTAGTTTCATTTGGATGTTTTGCTGGGAGGGGATCATTTTACAATTCATGTATGTTTAGCCTTAAAACTGTAGCTGGTCCACAAGAATCACAGCCAGGTAATTTTCAAAATATTTATCAGTTTCCTGAGCTTAATTCTTTGTGCTGTTAGTGGAATGGCAGAGATATGGCAAATTTGGTAGCCCAATTAAAATTGCTAAGACATTTAGTGAAACTCTGGAACATACTACACAAACAGGAAATAAACACACTCTAAAAGTAGAATCAGTTTCAATATTTTGGATTTTGCCATGTAATTAAACCACATATTCTTCTAGTTAATCAGTAAAATCAGTAGTTTATTGAACTACTATTGTTCAATAAAATACATAGAAAGAATATTAAAGGGTTAGGATGAGTTACATACTTTTCTTTCCTTGGTGGTTAATGAATGCATTTTTTTTTGTTTTAAAATAATGCTGCTAATGTTTATATTATTTTTTTATAATCCAGAGAATTATGTTTACACTAATACATATTTCAAGAAAAATAACAAACTCTTCTCCACACTTATCAAAGCCAAATGTGAAAAAATTCCATATTTCCATGTAGAATTGGTGTCATAGGGATCAACATAAATTAAATAAGTAAATATTCATAATTTACAGAAGAAAGCCTAATGTAATTCTGTATGTGTGTATGTATACTGTATGAATGTATCTGTACATATACTCTCTCTCTCTGTGTGTATATATGTGTATGTATGTATATATATATTTAAGAGCCGTAGCACAGTATGCAGTATTGCAGGCTAACTTTGCTGTCCATCCTTCCGAGGCCAGTAAAATGAGGGACCCAGATTGTTGGGGGCAATATGCTGGCTCTATAAACCACTTAGAGAGGGTTTACAAAGCCCTATGAAGCAATATATAAGTCTAAATGCTATTGCTATAGAGATTGGCATGTTTGGTGAGAACACATGGACATACATGGGCAGAGATACTTTCCATATCACAAGAGCAATCTTTAGACGTTGCCTCTGTAATGGACTGCTTTTCAGAGATTTGTGTGGTAGTTGGAAAGTCCTAATTATGTGCTTTTCTTCAGACCTGGCATAGATGACCTTTTCCTATACATTTTGGAATACTGTGAGCTTCCTTCCAACAAAGATGGTGTTGTGGCCTGTCGGCCCCTCCAGCAGCTGAATCAGATGAGGAGGTGGCGTGGGAGTCAGGATCAGAATCAAGGCAACCTGATAGCTCCAAGTGGGAAAAGGAAATGGAGCTGTCAGAGAGAGAGAGACAGAGGTGGAGCCTAGGCCGTCCGCCAGCCCTCAGATGGAGAGTCAACAGCCTCCAGGTCTGGAGGTGGTTGATGAGGAAGAGGAGGAACAGCTGGGTCCAGTGCCTGACATGTGGATGTGCAGAAGGCAGGGGAGAGGAGAGCAGTGGAAATCTGTGGACCGATCCTTGGGATGGAAGAGCCACCGCTGCTAGCGAAGCCCCGCCCTAGCTCTGGGGATAAAAGGCAGGGGGTGGAGATGAATAGATGTGGCAGACAACTATTCAACTCCCTGCAGACTTGTTAGCCTGCGTTGAGAGAGAAACTTTTTGCTGGGGCTGCTGGCACTCCTAATAAAGGAATCATTGATTCAAATACAGTGGGTTTGTCTGACAGAGGGGAGCTGGGTCAGAACAGATGGGAAAAGAGGGCGCTCCCATGTGATGCCTCTCCTGCGCGAGCTGCATTGGCTTCCAGTGGTCTTCCGAGTGCGCTTCAAGGTGTTGGTCACCACCTTTAAAGCGCTCCATGGCATCGGACCTGGGTATTTGCGAGACCGCCTTCTGCCACCAATAGCCTCCCACTGACCAGTACGCTTCCACAGAGAGGGACTCCTCAGGGTGCCGTCAGCCAGGCAACGTCGGCTGGTGACCCCCAGGGGGAGGGCCTTCTCTGTGGTAGCATCTGCCCTCTGGAACGATTTGCCCCCGGAGATACGAAGGATACCAGATCTCCAGGCCTTTCGCCATGCCCTTTTGCTTTTCCATCAAGCAGGGCTGGCGTGAACCCCCCCCTTTTTAGTTCTTTTTAGTTTTTTAGCTTTTTAAGTGTAAATTGGGTTTTAATTGGATTGTTTTAAATTGTGGGCCAAAGCTATATAATTCTTTTAATTGATTTTAAATTTTGTATTGGTATGTTTTTTATCCTTGGCTGTGCACCGCCCTGAGTCCAATAGGAGAAGGGCGGTATATAAATTGAATAAATAATAATAATAATAAAAAAAAAGTGGTGCCTTCTTGAAACTTTGCCTCCAGTTTCCATTAGTCACAGGCAGGAATGGTGGAATTAAAAGTCCAAGCCAGTGTTTCTTGACCTTAATAACTTTAAAATATATGGCCTTTAACTCTGTTGACTGGGGAATTCTGGGAATTGAAGTCCACAAATCTTAAATTTGCCAAGGTTGGGTAATACTGGAAAATACCCGACTGCAGTCTGCTGGCACATTGAGTCATTGAAGCTGAGATCTAAAGAGTTCTGAAGATAGCTCGGATTGAAGTGGGAACATTTTATCAGTTAAGAGGGGGTTCATTACTGAATTGCAGCTACTCCTTGAAAACACAAATCAAGGCTTTTACCAATTCACTAGAATGCCACCAGCTCTCACCCGTGTGATCCAATTATTGCTTATTTGCAGCAAGTGAACCATATCCTATTTTCTACTCAGAAAATAGAGGGTATAGTTATGTACTTCTCTTTATAAGACAGAGACACAGGGATCAAGTGCCAGTCAGTTTCTGAGATGCCAATTTCCTCACAGTATATCTTATTTACAGAAGAATATGAATGCAAATTGTTGACTTAGAATTACACATTACTACATATTTTTCTAATGGGATGCTACACATTAGCATGATGGAATCTACTTGCCTCCATAAATCATTAAACTCTTTTCTGCTGATAGGATTTCAGTGGCGGTTTATAGATTAATAGAGTTGGAAGGGACCTTGTAGGTCATCTAGTCCAACCCCCCACCCAAGCCACTATTTCTAACAAATGGCAGTCCAATCTCTTCTTAAAAGCCTCCAGTGATGAAGCTCCTACAACTTCCAAAAGCAACTTCTGTTCCATTGGTTGATTGTTCTCACTGTCAGAACATTTCTCCTTATTTCTAGGTTGAATCTCTCCTTGATCAGTTTCCATTCATTATTCCTTGTCTGGCTGTCAGGTGCCTTGGAAAATAGCTTGACCCCTTCCTCTCTGTGGCAGCCCCTCAAATATTGGAACATTGCTATCATGTCTCCCCTGGTCCTTCTCTTCACTAGACTCCATGCCCAGTTTCTGTAACCAGTCTTCATATGTTTTAGTCTCCAGTCCCTAATCACCCTGGTTGCTCTTCTCTGCACTTTTTCTAGAGTCTCAACATCTTTTTTATAGTGTGGTGACCAAAACTGGATGCAGTATCCATGTGTGGTCTTACTAAGGCTTTACAGAATGATATTAGTACCTCACTTGATCTTGATTGCAATTAGAATAGTGTTGGCTTTTTTGGCTGCCACCGCACACTGCTGGCTCATATTTAACTGGTTATCCACTAAGACTCCAAGATCCCTTTCACAGTTACTGCTATTAAGCCTGGTTTCACCCAGCCTATATGTGTATTTTTGTTTTTTCTTGCCTAAGTGTAAGACTTTACTTTTCTCTACATTGAATTTAATTTTGTTAGATAGGGTCCAACCCTAACTGGAAAACCAATAGATTGAAGCTGAAATCTCTGGCATAGAGAACAAAAGCTCCATCATTGAGTCACATCCCCTTTTCACATATTCTGTCCCTTTTAATCCTTGTTCATTTTTGCTCTAATTACTATCACAAGTTTTAAAAATCCTTTTGTGCCATAAAAATAGCATGCTTATGTGCATGCTTATATCTCATTTTTAAAAAATGGGCTCCCTGATCTATCTTATGCATTTCTGCTTCCACTTATAAAATTGAACACATATACAGTATTTTATAATGGGAAATGTCACAACAAGAGACTTGAAAGAGGCTCCCATATCTTGAAAAGATCTTAAGATCTTATGTATTTTTATTTTCAATGTTGTTGTTTTTTAATGGCTCCTATAAATGTTTGTGGTAAGGTGTCTTACCACAAACATTTATAGGAGCCATTAAAAAACAACAACATTGAAAATAAAAATACATAAGATCTTAAGCAAAGATGAATTTATAAGATTATTGAAGGCAAATGTCTTCATAGGACCATTTGTCCATAACCATGTTAGGAAGAAAATGAGAACTGACATACAAGCAGTATTTACATGCATCTCAAATTTTGAAATGTTCAATATTTAATTTCTGAGAAAAATATATCTTATCCATACATATTAGTTCTCAAAACTTTTTTATTATTATGTTCCAGACATAGTCAGAGTTACTATGTAGGAAATATTATAGTACCAGATTCCTGGAACAGCTCTGAGCAGGAACTAGCTGTTCCCAAAAGCCAACGATATCAGCACAAAAGAGGACAAAACATATATAATCAACAAAAGTCATGTTTTGTCTGGCAAAACATCCTAAATATATAATATATGTTAGTTACCCACCTTTCACAATAGCTGAAAATATTCTTTACAAGCTCTAAAGAATTGAAACAATGTACAGTAGAACTTCATTCAGCTCTATTTGCTCTATTAAAATACTGTACATTTAAGATTCTCTTTCTATGCTGTTCTCCTAACGCATCATTAGCTTAAGTTCCAAGTACATTTTGAAGAATGTCCAGATAGGTTTTTCTTGTGCAGCAGAGAAGTCAGCTACCATGCTTCCTGGCATCTTGATTATTTTGATTAAATCATCCTTCAAATTGCTGCACATATATACAATCTCAGCCAAAAATATTATATTCCATTGTATATTTATTTATGTATATATGTATATATGTATATTTATACTTAAAAACAATCTAATTCAGTTGTCTAGGTTTGTCCCTACATCAATCAGAATTCTATCCTTCAACACCACTCAAACTTTCAGCTAAAGTGGCTACATTTCAGGGTGTAAGAAACAATTGTGACTCTCACAAATCAATAATTGTAGGCCTTGGTTGGGGAAAAAGAGGAGAAAGAAATGTAATAGCTGTACTACTTATGTTTTCCTTCTGTAGGAAGTTAGCACTCACCCCTCTCCTAGAAGAATGAAATGTTCTAGGAAATATTAAAAAGGCAGAATATTATATTTCTCTGGATGAGAAATGGAGAAACATGTTTTAAAGACAAAGCAGCTTCCTGCCTCCCCCCATCTTTGTCAATGGATCATCATCTGCAACACAAAGGACCCATCCAGCAACAGAAACTCCCCACATGGCATCTGGGAAGATTACATCAGCCAGCAAGGCTAGCTAGCTAAGACCCACAACCCCTGGGAGTCTCACAACCAATCAGGATACATTTCTTATACAGGAACAGGAAACACTTAGAGGTGGAGCCCAACAGAGGGCATAAAACCAAGGCACTCCCAGAATCTCCCCCTTCTTTTTTCTACTCAGGAACTCAAGCCATGCGATTCCTGTCCACCATTAAACCATCTTTCTAAGCAGTCTCCATGTTTCCAGTGTCTTTTTCCCCACTTGGAACTGAACCCAGAAGGATATTTCTTCCAACACTTCTAATTAACATCACTAGGAAAAATACTGGGTGGGAGTATTTAATAGAGGTTATAGTCCAACCTGTTCTCTAGAACTCTAGATGCACTACTTTGTACCTTTACAATTAATGACTTCCACAAGAACAAGTCCAAAGCCTTTCTGAAGCCTCTTTCATAATCCCCAACATCTGTTCCATCTCCACTCCAGGCCAACTGTGGGAATTGCCTGTCACCAGCCGCACAGATGAATAGATACATAAACGCCTATGTCAGTCCACCCTGTGATTTCAGCTGAGAATTCTGGACAAAAAGCAAGTTTCTCATTTAAGCTATTCACTATATAGAGGAAGCACCTGTTCAAAAATGTATCCAAAATACATTTTTCAGGAGCTTTAAGAAAAGAAAAAAAAAAGTCCTATAATTGACTGCACTCTTCAAGGTATGACAAGAACACAACCCATAGCATTCTTGCTAAAGGAGCCTCATTAATATTATAAATCACTTGCTTTCCTTTATAAATACACAGTTGTAAGACAGTTTTATTTTAGCTATCTGTTGAACTGCAGCTGATGCACATGATCTTTACTGTAGCATGCATAAGCTATAGGTCAGGCAGTTGCTAATGCATAAATCAACATGGATAAAGGCAAAAGTAATCTGATAGCAAATAACTTCCAAATGCTACAGCATTCATGTGGTAGCAACAGAATATAAGAGGAAGAATATTCTATGAATATTCTATGAATATTCTACCTCCCTCTCAAGTTAGTCATATCTTTTTCCCACCAAGAATTCAGAAACAGTAGGAAACTTCATTCTTCGTTTTCAATGAAATTTAGTGTGATCTAGCGGTAAAATGATATAAGAACACTATCCACGTGGCAAAATCCATTAATTTGGAGTCAGATGCCAATTGGTAACTCAAAGAACAGAACAATAAGCTACATAACCACAGGTCATCTCCTGAGAATCATCTCCATGTACAAATTAACATCTGAATATATATATTTATCAACATTTTACTGTAATTAATAATAATAAATATACATGCTGCTTGACTCTCAGTAAGTCCAGGAGGTTTACACATTTACAAATTCATCAAATTATAAAGAGATCTCTTTTTTAAAATTGCCCTGAAAAATAATCAGCTATTTCACAGATTTTGGACATACAAAATAAATTTATTCCCCAAAAGCTTTATGGGATGTAAATTGCCATAAAATGTTTTATTTTCATTTTACCTAACCATATCTCATTTACCTTATATCTATTATTTCTGTTAGGTATATTTGTAAGACTTATGTAACTGCCCATCTACAATACCGCTTTTAATATAGCTGTTCTAAAAATAAGCTGATTTTTATGCACTGACTTTTATATTTTTTTCTAGTGAAGAAAATGGGCTAGCTAAATCCGTTTTGGAAGATCATGGCTTTTCTATGTAAAAGAAATCCATGACAGATTTCTAAATAAACTACTTAGATTTTTAGGCACTCTAGAAATTCATTATCCACATCCCTTTGTAGTAAAATACAATTATTTTTGAAATGTGGATCCAAATGTAGGCAGAATGGCTCCATTTATATATAAGAAAAAGAGATAACAAGCTCTGGGAAATCCTATGGAACGCAGAAATAGAGAAATCTGTAAGAAAAATAACCCAGACAATTTCCTCACCATAAAAAGATGGAAAGGCTGAAAGCTCAGCATGACCAATAGCCCATGAATGTTTTTATATTATTGTTATTAAAATTAGGTTGGGAGGACAATAGATGGCTAGAATGGTTTGTGTATGAGTGGCATTCCGAACAAAAACATACAACACCGCAAATTTGTCACTTATCTTAATATTACTAATCTTAATAGCAGTGATACTGGACTGTTGCATGACAAACAGTAAATTGTGGACAACCTGTGTTATATTCTTAAGCTTCTGTCACCAGTGATTTTTTTTCTTATTTCCTCCTGCCCTAGAAAAATAGGCAAGGCTAAAAAAAAAAATCCAGGAGAAGAATAGGGATTTGAATCTTTTTAACACAACTTTCAACAACGCTATCAAATCCAGGCAAGAAAAACATCAGCACTTCTCCATTTTTCCAAATAGACAAATTGCTATTGTATATATTGCACTGCATATAGAATTGCATTATATATAGATAGAACATGTCCATTTTATTGTACTGTATACAACTGCATCAGAGGTGGGTTTCAGCAGGTTCTGACCAGTTCTGGAGAACCGGTAGCGGAAATTTTGAGTAGTTCGGAGAACCGGTAGTAAAAATGCTGACTGGCCCCGCCCCCATCTATTCTCTGCCTCCCAAGTCCCAGCTGATCGGGAGGAAATGGGGATTTTGTAGTAACCTTCCCCTGGATTGGGGAGGAAATGGAGATTTTAAAGTATCTTTCCCCTGCCACGCCCACCAACCCTTGCCACACCCACCAAGCCACACCCACAGAACCAGTAGTAAAAAATTTTGAAACCCATCACTGCACTGCATTGAATACAACATAGAAGATTTTGTATGGGATTAAAGAAAGCTGCTCCCACAATCCAACACTTTGAGGGTTTGAAAAACAAAGTGCTTCTTTACAAACTCACACAGACATACCACACCCACAGAATACATGTTGCATTATGCTTGGCACATTATTAAATGTATACAGTATCTCTTTTTGATCCTGGTACGTTGGTAGATATAAGTAGAAGAAAGACAAGAACTGACAACAATTTTGAGTAAAAAAAATCTTATATTCCTTTGCCTGACATTTGGTGTTACCATGCTAGTGAACTTTGAGCTGTGAAGTATTTGTGTCAAAAGTCATTAATTCATTTTTGTGTTTCTTAGATAGCAAAGCACTAAAAAGTGACAGAAAGTTGTAAAAAATAATGATAAGAAACAAAGCACAAAGATTGCAAATTTTGGGAGTCTAAATTATCTACATTAATCTGTCATAAGAATGTATACACTGATAAAAATGTTTGACCCAAGCACATTTTACGATTTGAGAAAGAAAATAGTATTATCTCAGGTTATCTGTCCCTTACTATCTATCAAACATGAAAAATGAATTCTTAAGAAAATAATTAGAGAGCAAAGTATGAAAGGGAATGTATGCAAAAGTCATTTAGCTTTCCCAAACAGACCTCTTGATTTGATACTTCAGAAAGAACTTGCCAGCAATTATTTGTATCAGGTTTATGTAAAAACATTTTAGGTCTTGGCTATGGTAGTTGAGAACTTTGTATTCTTTTGAGACTGTTTTCACTTGCATAACCTGTAATTGTTTGTTTTAGTAAAAAGAAGAAATAGATAGTCTTTGCTTCAGAGAATAATATTGTGATTAAGACTCAGGAGACACATACTCAAGTAAGTTCCATTGAATACTTAAAAAATACTAGCGCATGTGCACACACACACACACAGACATACAGCTAGTTCATGTATGATATGCCATATGCTAAACAAACAAACAAACAAATAAACAAACAAACAAACAAACAATGCATCCAGTAACTGATTGGCAAATGGTATAGATCAGGGTGTCCAACCTTGGCAACTTTAAAATTTGTGGACTTTAATTCCCAGAATTCCCCAATTAGCCTGGCTGGCTAGGGAATTCTGGGAGTTAAAGCAGGGGTGAAATGTAAAATTTGTTACTACTGGTTCTGTGGGCATGGCTTGGTGGGGGTGGGTAATGTGACTGGGTGGGGGTGGCCAACTTTCCTTATGCTTGCAAGGCTATAGTAATATATATATTTTTCCAAGTTTACTTTTTAAACAAAGTGAAGTTGTGCCCTTGGAGTTGTCTCATATGAGTAGCCTTTCAGTTTGCCCTAAGCTTGACTATTGCGTTGTTCACTAGAGTATTACAAGGAATATGGAAACTAAAGTTAAACTAGGAGAATTATTTATTTTATTCTTGTTAGCTGGAAAACCTGTCATAAAAAAAATAATCAAGTATTACATGTGATTCCAAGGGTAGGAGAAAAAGTGATCATATTTTCCATGTAATCAGAAACATTTTTGGCCTATTTCTTCTTCAGATATTATTTTTCCATATGGCTTGTGCAATAAACTCATTTGTTACTTACAGTTACAGTAAGGGGTTATCAAAGTTATTATTACTTAACCCATTGCAAGTATTTTTCAACCGTTGGGTACAAACACATCCCTGATGATAAGAAGACTTTCATCACCAGCATATTTTAAGAAGGACCAGAATAAAAAAAGAAATAAATGTAGAATAGCTACAGCAGTTAGGTTTATATACCACTTCATAGTGCTTTACAGACCTCACTAAGTGGTTTTACAGAGTCAGCATATTGCCGCCAACAATCTGGGTCCTCATTTTACTGACCTCGGAAGGATGGAAATCTGAATCAACCATGAGCCAGACAGGATCGAACTCCTGGCTGTGAGCAGTGAGTTAGCCTGTAATACTGCATTTTAACCATTGTCCCACCACAGCTCTTCACTTGTACAAAATGTTTGTCAAGGACATTGCGGTATGAAGATGGATAGTGCTGTATTAGAAAAATATGTACATAAATTATATTGCCATTGTTCCAAGAGTCAAAACACTATATGTAATGTAAATTTAAAAAGCTGTGGGATCTTCTCCATGTAGGCGCATATTTCTATTTTTAGAAATAAAAAGGATTCTGAACTTCCAAATTCTGGGACCCATGGAAAGATGAGATCAGATGATTTGAGAGCACGAATGTGCCAAAAGAACTAGAAGATTTAAAGTACCAGTTCTACACTAAAGACTCAGAATAATTTGGGATGATATGATTCTAAAGTTCAAGGGATTTACAAGTCTCAATTTGAAGAATTACTAAGCACTCAGTAGCAAAGATAAGACCCTATAAATATTTCAAGTGATTACTCTCTTGGCAACCAAGGAGAATGGGTACCATCTTGTCTTTAGCTTTTACTTAAATGACAATGACTGGATTTCTCAGCTTGAACTGAAGACAGACTGGGCTGTTTCTGAGACAACAATCCATTAAATTGGAACATTCTTTGTTCTCCTCAATCTGCCTCCAGCAATAATAGTATAAACATTTTGTTCACATGCGGGGCAATAGAAGCTGATAGTAATATTTTATCTCAATCAGCTCCCTGGAGAAATTCAGTGACACAGGATTAGTAAATTGTAAAGGTCTGTGCCTAGATAGGATGCTTGGGCTGCCTGTAGAGATGCAGCACAATCTATCTGAAACAGGTCCAAAAACATTTTAATAGCTTCTATTAAGGTCTCTTTATGCTGTTGATAAAAGAGACCAAGCAAATTATCCCCCCCACACCTGCTTTCTTGAACTTGGATATGGTCCAAGACTCCTCCGTAGGATACCAGCTCTTTGGTAACTGTTGCATCTTGAGCAGTTAAAACAGCAATACATTTCTTATTGGTTTCAATCTTAGCCTGGTGCTCTTTGATGTGCCTTTTTATCTCACCATATTTCCTCTAGATGTTTCCAGCTTAACCCCAGCAGCTGAAAAAAGAGCTAGTAATGAATTTAAAATGACAAGAATCTCCAAATTGTGCTTCCTTCCTAAAGAATGACATCGGGTTACAGTGGTGGGATTCAAATAATTCAACAACCGGTACTCTGCTCTAATGACCGGCTGGGTGGCATGGCCATGGTGGGCGTGGCCAGGGGCGTGTGACAGGCAGTACTCTGCCTCCTGCACCCCCCTGGGAGCAAAAATGGGCCACGTGGGGGACGCCCTGTACCCCCGCACGTTTTGGGCCTAGTAGGCCTCCCTGAAGCGAAAATGGGGCACCGGGGGGGGGGGTGCCATCCCCTTGTGCCCCATTTTGGGCCTAGGAGTCCTCCCTGCCCTTATCTGGGAGCCAAAATGGGGTGCATGGGGACTCCTGGAAGAGATGGGGTGGGAAGGGGTGGGGTCAGCCAGCAATTTAAATATCGATTTTCCCAAACTGGCCGAATCCAACCACTGATCAGGTAGCATTTCTAGGGTAAACATAATTCTCTCTTTAGCTCTCATTTCCACCTGGTGAGCAGGAAGATAGTTCTTCATTGGAAGTCTCATTGTCTAGGTCCACTGCAGCCTTATAGGAAGCCACATTGTAGGAGTAAATGGGTGGCCAGGCTGAACAATTGGAGGAGGAGGAGGAGGAGGAGGAGGAGGAGGAGGAGGAGGAGGAGGAGGAGGAGGAGGAGGAGGAGGAGGAGGAGGAGGAGGAGGAGGAGGATGCTTCTTAAGCTTACCAGGCATTTTAATTTTCCTCAATTACCAAAAGTGGCAGAAGAAGCAGTTTAATTAGTTTTTCAGCTTACCAATTGTCTTCATATGCAGTCTGCAAGCTTTATATTTGTAGCTGATTTGCAGGTGAGAAAATAAATGGCACACCTGCCATCCTGCAGGAATATGAGGGAAGGCAGTTTATCGGGTTTCCAGTTCTGCTGTTCATGGTGGTACAGAAGCACAGAGAATTCTACCATGCTCGTTTCATGGCCAAACAAGGGATCAAGATTTTATTTCTATAGTATATTATTCAGAAATAAATAAAAGGATAAAGGATAACAATAAAGAATATTTGTCTTATCCTTGGAAACTGGCGGGAGGGAATTTAATAAATCTGAAAAGGCTGCTAACTATTTTAAACAACTGAAGGCAGGTGTAGGTATTTTACATCAATCAACTCAGAAATGAGATATCTATTGGTTAGGTGGGTCACAGATCTTCCAGCTACACAGAATTTCTTTTTTTATATATTAGTGCCTCATCTTTTTTTTCCATCCCATTTGCAGCTTCAATGGAGAGAAAGAGGGTCTGGGTAATTGGCATGTCCCTGCAGGGAACCCTAATATGCACAGATTTTTCTTCTCTGTTTTTTTAAAAAATTTTAATATCAATATTTAGTTTTGGTAACAGTTTTGAAAAGAGCATGTTTTAATAAGCATATATTTTGAATGTTTTTATTTCTTCCATTTTGGTTTTCAATGATTTTTAGAAGTTAAGTTTTACTAAGATTTTCTTTAGCAATAACTTTCATTATTGTTTGTTCGAATAATTCATTATGTGTTCAGAATGTTCAATCTTTGAAACTATGGGTATTTGTAATTTAAACCTGGGATCCAGTCTGGTTGTTGCTGCAGTTATATTTTGAGGCAAGAAAACAGATAGAGCAAATTACCAAACCAGAAATTCAAAATCTGCCAGTGGAGTGATAATTTTAATGACAGCATCATCTGATTGTAGAGTTGAACGAATGTTTTTTTTTTTTATTCTGAAGGTCACTATATGATTTTAATATAGTTAAATATAGACATAATTGGAGGGTGTGGATAAATATTTATGGTTCAATTAAAGTTAAAGCAAAAAAATCACATAATACTTTTGCTAATCTTTATATATTTGTTTTTAAATTGTTTTTAAATTTTGTAAGTATATATGTGTTTTAAGATGGCTGTACACTGCCCTGAGTCCTTTGGGAGAAGGGCGGTATAGAAGTATAATAAAATCTAAATCTAAATCTAAATCTAATCTTTTGGGGTTATAAATAGATTAGACAACAGTTCATAAAGCTAATACTGGACATAGCCAGTTTGGTGTAGTGGTTAAGACACCAGCATAGAACCAGAAGATTGTGAGTTCTAGTCCTGTCTTGGGCACAAAGCCAACTGGATGACCCTGGACCAGTCAGTCTCTCTCAGCCATAGGAAGGAGGCTATAGCAAACCATTTCCGAAATCTTGTGAAGAAAATTTACAGGGACTTTTCCAAGCAGTCACCAGAAATCAGCAATGTCTCAATGGCAAACTGAAGTCCACTTAATTTATTTCCAAATTAATTAATGGGATACATCTGAAGCATTTTTTTGGAGATAAAGTTATACTCTATGTCTCATGGAAGGAAAAAAAGCATGGATCACAGCAGAAGATACTCGAATCAAAAATAAAACAAACCTTAAAAGAATACTTTGCTTAACTGATTTGGGAAGCATCTCATGCTTTTAGATCTACCAAATAGTTAGCTCTACACCAACTGTGTGCGCTTGATGCAAAAATTTTCTTTTAAAAAATGAAACAAAATTATTGGCAATAGGAAGAAAAACCCGCCTTCTCAACCGAAACATTTGTGACAACATAAAATAACATTGTAGTTCCAACAAGAAATTTCTTGGGAACAATGCACACTAACTGTAATGAAATTAAAATTTTATGAAAACGTCACTTCTATAGATATAGGTGTAACAGGCAAACAGATGATTTTTTAAAAAAAGCTCATGCACCTCCAAATATTTTCAGATGTAAATTCAGGAGAGCTGGCTACATCTGTAACTCTACGGGAAGTCTATGTTACTACTGATACGATGAAATCCAGAAAAAGAGTCAAAGACTAGATGGAATAACAAGATAATGACATGAAAGATTTAGAAGAATGTAGCTCCTACATTCCTAGAGATATTTCGAATGTCTTATGAAAATAAATACTTACAAGTTCCATACTATGATATTTATACTATTGAACGTTTGAAGAACAGTGAGAATTCTTGTCAAATTCTTGTCAAAAGACTAGAATCAAAAGACCTGACCCAGCCCACCGGCCCTCCAACTTCCAGCCACGCACTCGGCATGAACACCAAGTGAGAGCTGTATTGAAGGCCTTGAATCCCAATAAAGCTGCAAGTCCAGATGGGGTGCTGGGGAAAGTGGTAAAAACCTGCGCTGACCAGAAAAAACTACTATCAGAAGTCCTAACAAGGATTTTTAACATCTCCCTGCGAACGGCCAGTGTTCCAGGGGTCGGTTCCAAATCACATCGCTACCAGTTTGCTTGTGTGTGCGCGCACGTGCTACCATGCACGTGCAGCACTTCTGCGCATGCGCAGAAGTGTCCGGGTGGGTGGGCGGAGCCTCCCGCTGCTGCCACTACCAGTTTGTGTGATCAGGTGCGAACCGGTAGCAACCCACCACTGCAGTGTTCCATCATGTCTGAAAGCAGCCATCATCATTCCAGTCCCAAAGAAAACAGCCGTAAACATCCTGAATGACTACAGATCCATTGCACTGACGTCTGTAGTGATAAAGTGCTTTGAGAGACTGGTTCTTCAGGTCATGCCTTCCATCAAACTTCGACCAATATCAGTTCGCCTACAGAGGAAATAGGTCGACAGGCGATGCCATTGCTACTGCCCTACATACTGTATTGAGATACCTAGAGAAACCTGGGAACTACGTCAGAATGCTCTTCATAGACTACAACTCGGCCTTTAACACCATTTTTCTGGGAATTCTCATTGAAAAGTTGACTGACTTGAATTTCCCTCCCCTCACCTGTGATTGGATTAAAGACTTTCCGACAGACCGGTCACAAACAGTGAGAGCTGGGTCTTTCACATCCTCCTCCCTGAAGCTCAGCACTGTCTCTCCTCAGGGCTGTGTGCTTAGTCCCTATCTGTATTTATTGTACACACATGACTGCATATCTTCTGACCTATCTAATATGATAATAAAGTTCGCAGATGATACCACTGTGCTGGATTTTAAAAGTATGGATGACAATTTGATTGGCCAAAAAGAGGTTTCTGCATCTAGGGATCACCCACATAGCTGCCCTGAGTCTCCGGAGAAGGGCGGCATATAAATCGAACCAATAAATAAACCAATAAATAAATAAATCCTTATAGCCGAGGCAAGGTTCCCTTAATTAATAGATTTTGTAATTATCACAGTGGAAAAATATCTAGATTATACCTTCCTTCTTAAATCCCCAACAGTTTTCACTGTACTGTGCAGTTAAGAGCAGTCCCTTGGATACTTTAAGTGGAAATTTAATCTCTGCTCAGTGATGATGCAAACTCTGGAAACATATGCGTTGAAAAAGTTACATGCTTCAATATATTAACATGCATCTCATCCCTGAGCTCACATCCGCTCAAGCTATGAAATAAATATTTTCCACATTATAAATATAGCGCATATTTCTAATACTTAGAGATACAGTACATGAATTAATCAAACAGGAGAAGGAGCCAGCTTCTGGGAGGGAAACCTTCAATGGCACTCCGTAGTTTATAAAGAGAAAAGCAAATTATTTTTTTGCAAACAGTTTAAATTTGCTTCCAGTTCCTATCTCTCTTGTGGATATAAACAGATACAAACAGTAGTTCTACTGAAAGAGCAGTAGAAAAAAAGATAGAAAAAACCCATATTGCAGTGTTACTGAAGCTTACTGAAATGAAATACATACTTCTGAGAAGACACAAATATGGTTGCACTACAAATCACCCCTCGTTCTTTCTTAGTTTCAAACTACAGTCGTCTGTTTCCTTAGCTACGATGTGTGACATACAATAATTTTTACATATGGTCTTCAACCTATGATTGGAATTTTGATTGCTAAGCAATGCGGTCATTAAGTGAGTCATCATGGGACCAAGCTCAATTTTACAACCATTTTTACAGTCTTTGTTAACTGAATCACATGGTTAAGCAATCCCATTTTCCCCAACAAGCAATTGATGCTGCTTGTTGAAAACCAGCTGGCAATGTTATAATCATGTATCCTCAGGATGCTGGATGCTCAGGATGCAACCATCCATAAATGTGATCTACTTGCCAAATGCCCAAATTGTTATCATGTGCCATTATAAGAGCCGTGGTGGCACAGTGGTTAGTTTGCAGTATTGCAGGCTAATTCTGCTGACTGCCAGGGGTTCAATCCTCACTGGCTCAAGGTTGACTCGGCTCTTCATTCTTCTGAGATCAGTAACATGAGGACCCAGATTGTTGGTGGCGATATGCTAACTCTGTAGACCATTAGAAAGGGTTGTAAAGCTCTGTGAAGCAGTATACAAGTCTAAGGGCTATTGCTATGTGACCATGGGGGTAGTGCAGTGGTGAAATCCATTTTTTTTTTTACTACCGGTTCTGTGGGCGTGGCTTGGTGGGCGTGATGTGGCTTGGTGGGCATGTAGGGGGAAGAATACTGCAAAATCTCCATTCTCACCCCCCTCCAGGGGAAGGATACTGCAAAATCACCATTCCCTCCCCACTCCTGGGAGAAGGATATTGCAAAATCTCCATTCCCACCCCATTCTGGGGCCAGCCAGAGGTGGTATTTGCCAATTCTCCAAATTACTCAAAATTTCCGCTACTGGTTCTGAACTGCTCAAAATTCCCGCTACCGTTTCTCCAGAACTTGCCAGAACCTGCTGGATTTCACCCCTGGGGTAGTGCAAGAGGACAGGTTGTAAATGACTTCTTCCAAGGCTGTCATAACCGTTAGCAGTCAATTAAATGAACAGTCATAAGTTGAGAATTACCAGTAGTAGGTAAAGGAACCAACATCTTGTACATTTTATCAGTCTATCGTTAAAGAAAATGGCTTTCTAAAGCGTGACATATTTTAAAATGTTTTGAAATCCTGATAAAATGAAATGCATCATCAGCACCAAGAAAAGAGAATGAAAGTGCATATTTGTACAAATGCAAATCTATGTTTAAAGATGCATTAAAAATAATTTAAATAAAAATATAACATATCTGGATGCATAGCTCAGAGCAGCCCACTAAATGTTAATGGTCTTTCAAGGTATTTGTTCTCTTCTACGATTATCTTTAAACTTAACTTAGATTGGACAGTCCTCCAAATACAAGATGAACTCAAACAGACATTGTTCTCTTTCTGGAAGAATATGTGGGTCATTCTCTGTGGAACTGTATCATGTTCAGTCTCAATCAGAGGTGGGTTTCAGCAGGTTCTGACCAGTTCTGGAGAACCGGTAATGGAAATTTTGAGTAGTTCGGAGAACCGGTAGTAAAAATTCTGACTGGCCCCGCCCACATCTATTCTCTGCCTCCCAAGTCCCAGCTGATCGGGAGGAAATGGGGATTTTGCAAGTAACCTTCCCCTGGATTAGAGAGGGAATGGAGATTTTACAGTATCCTTCCCCTGCCACGCCCATCAAGCCACACCCACAGAACTGGTAGTAAAAAGTTTTGAAACCTACCACTGGTCTCAATCCAACAATTTGGCCAATGAAAATAAGGCCTTCAAATATTGAAAACAAATTGAGAAGATAAGAACATGAATGGTGCAAGGATCAGGTATGAGGAAGGCAGATCCCTAATTCATTATAAGCTTTGAAAATTGACAGCTGATAGAAGAGAAAATGGGACAGTTTTCAAACTACCCTTACAGTCTTGTAAAAAAACAGTTTTATCTATTGATTCTTCCCTTTAAAAGCATGAATCCCACATCTGTTTGAAAAGGTGTCAACAATATGAAACTGACAAAGGCAGGAAAGGGGTATGATCCCCTCCCAATTTATCAAGCAGATACAATATATGCTTAAGTGCTGTATGTTCCTTTTAAAAACTGCATGAAACTGTCATTTCTAGGGATTAAATTCCAGTAGTCCTACTGCTGCCACTTGTTCATATAACTGAGAGGCAGCACAACTAAGGAACTGTACCCTGATTTTTCTATGCTTTTGTTTTAACATTAGTCTTAACCAGAGGTGGTATTTAGCCGATTCGCACCGACTCGGGCGAATCGGCAGCGGTGATCGGGTGGGGGGTGGGCCCCCCCCCGCCCGCCCCGCTCGCTCGCCTGCTCGCCCCCCCGGCTCCAAATCGTGCTATTTAAGCACATTTTCTAGGCTGGGTGCAAGTGTGGAAGGCACACAAGCGAGCAAAGCACATGTGCGGAAGGCAAGGTGCATGCGCAGACAGCAAGTGTGTGCACAAATCAAGCATGCGGGTGTGGGGTGAACCAGTGGTAAAGGTAAGTGAAACCCACCCCTGGTCTTAACCTGTTTGTGCCATACAGGACCACAGTCAAAGATTGATCTGCAATAATTTTGATCAACTGTGACAGATTTGGCTTCTCCCCATGAAATCTCCATGTTTTGCTGGTCTCCTGTAAACATTTTGCAGCAACTTTTTAATGGTGTGCTTCTCTTTTTCTTCCTTCCAGGGGCATCTAGTACATAGTAGTCTTAGGAAGGCACTTGTTTGGCAGATGTTTCTGAAAAGCGTACTCCATGCTTTCACAATGTCCTGTAATGTGTGCAACCTATTTCTGTACAGGGTTTTATAACTGGTAAATTATGATTGTGGCAGCTACCGCCAAGGTTCTTTCATAAGCAGTGCTAGGGCAACATCTTGAGTTCCTGTGCTTTGCTGTCATCTTCCAAACTTCAGTGGTGTATACCAGTGGTGGGATTCAAATTTTTTTACTACCGGTTCTGTGGGCGTGGCTTGGTGGGCATGGCATGGCTTGGTGGGTGTGGCTTGGTGGGCATGGCAGGGGAAGGTTACTGCAAAATCCCCATTCCTTCCTGATCAGCTGGGACTCAGGAGTTAGAGAATAGATGGGGCAGGGCCAGTCAGAGGTGGTATTTACCGGTTCTCCGAACTACTCAAAATTTCCACTACCGGTTCTCCAGAACTGGTCAGAACCTGCTGAATACAACCTCTGGTGTATACTACTGTAGGTAGAATGAGAGTATCGAACAGTCAAGACTTCTGTTGCAGTCTCAATAGTTGATGAAGACCAAATTGGGCGCTTCATTGGAAACATTGCCAGTGCTTTCCCAATACTGCAGTTAACATCTCCCACAACGTTTCTGTTACTACGGTAGAAATTATGCTTCCAAAGTAGGTATAAGTGTTGCACAGCCTAATGCATTCGTGTCCAACAACTATTAGCGCACTTCACAAGTTGGTCATGTTCAAGGCATTTCTTTTAGCATGACCAGCTTGCACAGTCTTTGTTTTTCACTACTTATCTGTAGCCCAATTGCATTGGCTTCCCTAATAGTGGCCATGTCCTGTAGATTTTTCTTTGGTTTTTCTAGAAATGCTGTATCACATGTGAATTCCAGATCATTAAGTTAAACTGACGTTTCCTAATGCAAATCTTTGCATTTATCCATTCAGAGCTTATCCTAGAATGAAATCCATAGCCATAATGGATTTCCACAAATGGCAAAAGTTATAACCTTGTGGTAGATTGTAGGAAAGACCATTTGATCTAATAATGTAATTTTAATAGTAGTTTTAAGACTGATTGGGTAGATGCAGGGGTGACATTACAATATAATTTTAATCATATTTAAATTGTATCTCAAATGATTGTATTTTATTCCGATTTCATTTTAGATCGTATTTTATTCTAATTGCATTTTTAATCGTGCGTTATTCCAATTTCATTTAAATTGTTTTTCCAAACTTTTGTAATGATTTGTTTCTGGAACTCTGCACTTTGATATGGCTCAAGGGCTAATCAATCAATCAATAAATTTAATTTACAACCTTGTCATTCTCCAGGGTGGATGGTCTATGATGCCATTATCAGTTTCTGAAACCCAGGTGCTGGATTTGAAAGAAAGGGTTTGGAAAGTATTGATGAAGTGTTGGCAGATGCCCTATCTTCCTACTATTTTCTATAATTACTCTCTATGCAAAATATCAAAAAAATTCTTTTTAAGTTGTTGTAGTTTATTAGCAACAACAACTAGAATTTGATGTTCTGCTCGGCTCTGATGCAGAAAGTGAAGATTTGTTCATTGTTTTAGTATCCACCACAAAGCCCTGCTTATTCTTTCTGTAGATGCTTGTCTACTTCATCCAGCAATCATCTGACCAAAAAGGAGTGTGATACGTCTTCAACAGTGACAATCAGTGGCAGCAAAGTAGTTAAAATGCAGCATTGCAAGCTAACTCTGCCCACAGCCTGGAGTTCAATCCGAAGGGGGCTCAAGGTTGACTCAGCCTTCTATCCTTCTGAGGTCTGTCAAATGAGGACCCAGATTGTTGGGGACAATATGCGGACATTTGTAAACTGCGCAGAGAGTGTGTAAAGCACTAACGGGTGGTATATAAGTGCTACTGCTATTGATCTTCTTTGGTAGTTTGAGGACCATTTCTTTTGCACATTTGCACATTTGGTCAAAATCCATTCCGCTCACCAATATGCATTCATTAGCCCTATGAGTTCTTGCACCAAGCTTCAGTAGGTGGGCTGGGTTTGATCTAAACCTGCAGATTTATTATTCTTCAATATTTTTATTATCATGTTTAGGTTTATGTACAGTTCATCAAGTGGATTGGACGTACTGAAGTCACAGCTTGAGGCTGGGCTTGGCTGATTCCGTGTTTATTTGAAGTGCTCTGCCACCCAATATGCTTCTTGTCCTTCTTTACTCAGCAGTATTTTCCCATTCTTGTCCTTAATAGCAATACTTGCTTTGGTTATTATCCCTGTTAATTCTTGCTGTACTATATAGGCAGTAATTCCAATAATTCTGGAATTTGTCCAGCTTGGATATACGTACTTAAACCTAGAGAAATGGGGGACATCTTATAGAATGGAGAATGATGAATATACCAAATAGTGGGAAATAATATATTCCAATTAGCCATGATGCTTTAAAGTATTCTGGCTACAATTTCTATGCTCTCCCCCCAAACCCGCCAGTATGCTTCAGTATACTCAGATTTCATTGCTATATTTTTCAATCTCATTTCTTACATTTTTTCCCCCTTAAGTTCTTTATACTTCTACAAATCTTGGATTTTCCACAACTCCTGTTTAATAACTCCTTCCTGTCCAATTGTGGCTACATCTAGCCACCCTAGAAGGATTTGTGGGCTATTTTGCTTTTTATATGTATCTTCATATTTACAAAGGAGAAAGCACGGAAGTGAAAGATGTCAGTGGCTCCCATCTCCCAGTTCTTCTAGGGTTATGTTGTGTCACTCTTTGGCCAAATGCAGCCATTTGTATGGGTGACGAGGCCACATGGAAAAAGGCATTTGAGAAATATTTGCTTAGGGAGGCTGCATGGTGATTGGCAGAGAAATCCTATAAAGAGTCCTATAGCCGGCTTTATATATATATATATATATATATATATATATATATATATATATATATGTATGTATGTATGTATGTATGTATGTATGTATGTATGTATGTATGTATGTATATATATATATATATATATATATATATATATATATATATATATATGTATCTTTTTTCTTTTTTCATAGGCTTTTATGTGCATATTCTCTCTAGCCAGGTTTTACCTATGTAAACTTAGTTGTTCTTCAGCCCTAGGTTCTGTGAAATCTCATTCACAAGTTCTTGGGCCCTTTTTCTGCTGACAAACTGCAACTCTGTGTTGCTTCCTGGGAGACCCAGATAGCTATTTCTGCCTCTTAAGGCGTCCTCAGTGGGCCACACCCACTTCCCAATTATCCTCCCTGTAAAGGCATAATGTATCTTTTTTCTTTTTTCATAGGCTTTTATGTGCATATTCTCTCTAGCCAGGTTTTACCTATGTAAACTTAGTTGTTCTTCAGCCCTAGGTTCTGTGAAATCTCATTCACAAGTTCTTGGGCCCTTTTTCTGCTGACAAACTGCAACTCTGTGTTGCTTCCTGGGAGACCCAGATAGCTATTTCTGCCTCTTAAGGCGTCCTCAGTGGGCCACACCCACTTCCCAATTATCCTCCCTGTAAAGGCATAATGTATCTTTTTTCTTTTTTCATAGGCTTTTATGTGCATATTCTCTCTAGCCAGGTTTTACCTATGTAAACTTAGTTGTTCTTCAGCCCTAGGTTCTGTGAAATCTCATTCACAAGTTCTTGGGCCCTTTTTCTGCTGACAAACTGCAACTCTGTGTTGCTTCCTGGGAGACCCAGATAGCTATTTCTGCCTCTTAAGGCGTCCTCAGTGGGCCACACCCACTTCCCAATTATCCTCCCTGTAAAGGCATAATGTATCTTTTTTCTTTTTTCATAGGCTTTTATGTGCATATTCTCTCTAGCCAGGTTTTACCTATGTAAACTTAGTTGTTCTTCAGCCCTAGGTTCTGTGAAATCTCATTCACAAGTTCTTGGGCCCTTTTTCTGCTGACAAACTGCAACTCTGTGTTGGCCCACTGAGGACGCCTTAAGAGGCAGAAATAGCTATCTGGGTCTCCCAGGAAGCAACACAGATATATATATATCAGCAGTCAGTCTTGAATGGTTGTGGGAGGAGAAAAACAACCTCTTATCAAAGCACTGTGTGTGCATTTGAACAAAAGGGTTAATCCCTTATCAGACGCTCCTGAATACCTTTTTGCAACCCTATTCAACAGACCAAGTAGCCAACCTATAGCTGGAAATCACATCAATTCTTTAAACCAAGTTAACAGATGTCCTAGTTTTGCTACAATGCTATGCGTAATGCTTATAGATAACTATAAGGATAATTTAGGACTGTGAACGATTCAGCAATGTAAATGGCTATTATATTATTTTATTAAAAATTTGAAACTATTTAAAGCTCTCTGAGCAGGGAGACCCCAGATCACTGTTTATCTAAGCCATTAAGCCATTCACTCATATAATTTGTAATTGCATATGGCTGGCTAACCTCGATACTTTGGGTTTTCTTAATTCCCTACTTTTTTGGGTGGTTGAGAGAAAACCCACACTACCCACATTGCATTGTCTCTGTCCCCATCAAGGCATCTCTAATAAAGTTTGGATTACATATAGTAGCATCAGGTAAAAAAATCACATATCATGTGATATTAATGGGCCCTCATGACATTTTAAATGAGTGGTGAGTAAGAAAATAATTTTGCTGGCTGTAGCACAAATAATTAACTTGATATTATGGAGCATTTTCTTCACATATTTTTTCTTCTTCTGAGAGGAGACGAGGAGAATTTTGATGATAAAAGACTGAAATCACAGTCAACAGGATAATATTTCTTCTTTTCTTTTCTCCTCTCCTCCAAACCTTACAAAAGTCATAGTATTTTTTCAGAGGAGGGGTGATGATGCTGGAACCAGATCTGAGAAACTTGATCTACAGCCAGTTTAAAATGGAAGGGGTTTTGTGTGAATTATGCGTATTTAATCTGGGATATTTTTTGGTCCACTGATATCTTTATCATCAGCATTTGGCAGAATTTCTTCTCTGGCTTCCTTATATCTCCCTGTGAATGTTTCTTGGCAAGTTTGGTTAAAGGAGCAAAACAGGCATACTCTGGGTCCCATCCATTAGGTAGTGTCATCTGATGGGAGTCAGGAAGAAAACCTTCTCTGTCACAGCGCCTGTCCACTGCAACATCATTCCCCTGGGCATTTATTTCTTTGTTATAGCCACCCTACTCCAGGCTCTGGATGGTGTATAACCCCCCCTCAAACCATAAGATAAAAGGTAAAAGTTCCCCTCGCACATATGTGCTAGTCATTCCTGACTCTAGGGGGCGGTGCTCATCTCCGTTTCAAAGCTGAAGAGCCAGCGCTGTCTGAAGATGTCTCTGTGGTCATGTGGCCGGCATGACTAAATGCCAAAGGCGCACGGAACGGCTGTTACCTTCCCACCAAAGGTGGTCCCTATTTTTCTACTTGCATTTTTTACGTGCTTTCAAACTGCTAGGTTGGCAGAAGCCGGGACAAGGAACGGGAGCTCACCCCATTACGCGGCACTAGGGATTGGAACTGCTGGACTGCTGACTTTTTGATTGACAAGCTCAGCATCTTAGCCACTGAGTCACCATGTCCCTCATACCATAAAAACAAATAAAACAAAAAACTGACCAGACTAGATCACAAAAGTGCTTTTCAAAAGACAACTGCACTTTCTTGGTTTTTTTCCCTTGGAAACGTTTCACTTCTTACCCAGAAGCTTCTTCAGTTCTCTTCTTGGAAGAGAAGGAAAACATTTTCAAGGAAAAAACAGGAAAGTCCAGTTGTCTTTTGGAAAAGCACCATTGGGACAACCAGGTCTCCCATAGACATCTGCCTAAACTACGGCTATGTAAATGTGACACAAACCAACCATCCTAATACAGGGGTGAAATCCAGCAGGTTCTGACAGGTTCTGGAGAACCAGTAGCGGAAATTTTGAGCAGTTCAGAGAACCGGTAGCGGAAATTTTGAGTAGTTTGGAGAACCGGCAAATACCACCTCTGGCTGGCCCCAGAGTGGGGTGGGAATGGAGATTTTGCAATATCCTTCCCCTGGAGTAGAGAGGGAATGGTGATTTTGCAGTATCCTTCCCCTGTCATGCCCACCAAGCCATGCCATGCCCACCAAGCCACGCCCATAGAACAAGTAGTAAAATATTTTGGATTTCAGCACTGCCCTAATACATTAATAAATTAACACTAGGCCTGGGGCCAAAGGCAGGTTTTAAAAGGTTTCCAGAACCCTAGGTGAGAGGGCAACATCCTTATGACTGAGAGGATGCACAGGTGAGAGCTGTGATAGATAAGGCATGCTTTTTAATTTGCATAAAATAGCAATTTTCAAGAACAGCCTCCCTCTATGCCTGAAAATTTTTTGATCAACGTGTGCTACCTGTTCTAACATATGCCAGTGAAATATGGACACTAACCTCACAATCAATACAAAAGCTACCAGTGGTGCAAAGAATCATGGAAAGATACACGCTCGGCATCACAAGACAGGATAGAAACATGGATTAGAGACTGAATGAAAGCATACAATATCATCAAAAGAGTCAAAGAATTGAAATGGAAATGGGCTGGTCAATGCAATCATAGAATGGATTCCACTTGATAAAAAGTATCCACAAAAGAGACCTAAAACAGACCCCTCACATCCTGGACATAAACTGTTTCAACTCCTATCCTCAAAATGATGCTATAGAGCACTGCACACCAGAACAACTAGACACAAGAACAGTTTTTCCCCGAACGCCATAATTCTGCTAAACAGCTAATTCCCTCAACACTGTCAAACTATTTACTAAGTCTGCACTACTATTAATCTACTCATCGTTCCCACCACCCATCTCCTTCCATTTATGACTGTATGGCTGTAACTTTGTTGCTTGTATCCTTACGATTTATATTCATGTTGTTTCCTGATTGCTTATTTGTACCCTATGACTATCATTAAGTGTTGTACCTTATGATTCTTGATAAACGTATCTTTTCTTTTATGTATATGCACCAAGACAAATTCCTTGGGTGTCCAATCACACTTGGCCAATAAAAAAAATTCTATCTATTCTATTCTAAAACAAGATGGAATGATGACATCAGCAAGAATTGTGGGCCCAATTGGTATAAGAAAGCTCAGGACCTTATTGGTTAGAAACATGCAGAAGAGGCTTTCATTGTGCAGTGGATAGACAATGGCCACAATGAAGATAGCAATATTTAATGGAGGGGACTTGGAGTACACCCACTCTACTGGGCAGGTCTGAAACTACTGGAGATAAGCGGTCCTTCAGATATCCTAGTCCCGTGATGGTGAACCTATGGCACACGTGCCACAGCTGGCACATGGAGCCAAATATGTGGGCACGCAAGTGTTGCCCCAGCTTAGCTCCAGAGCGCATGCATGTGCCAGCCAGCTGATTTTTGTAGTTGGGAAATGGGCCATTTCTGGCCTCTGGAGGGCCTCCGGGGTGGGGGTGGGGGAGGCCATTTTTGCCCTCCCTAGGCTCCAAGAAAGCCTCTGGAGCCTGGGGAGGGCGAAAAATGGGCCTACCAAGTCCATCAGTAACCTTTTTGCTGTTGCATGACAAAAACGAGGGGAGCATGGTATGTGTATGTGTGTGTCACACATGCATGCATGGGGGGGACGGGGTAGGGGGGCATTAAACTATGGGTGTGGGCACGCCCATGCGCGATCCCCCTGCGCTTCCCCCACTTTTGACGTGCGACAGCTAAAAGGTTAGCCATCACTGTCCTAGTCCAATGCCAAACAAGGCTTTACAGCTGATAATCAGCAGCTCGAATTGCACTCAGAAACTGACTGTTGTAGTAGTGGTGATAACCAGGCATCACTGTTTGCACTGCTGCATTTTGAAACAACTGTGTTTTTCCAATGGTTCAGTCGCAAGTTGACCAGGCATGAGTAATTATATGAATGGGCTTCCAATCGAGGAAACTTTGATTTTGTTGCGGAAACTGTGGCCCTGTATGGGTGGTTCAGTCCATGTGATGGCTACGTTAATTGTGTTGATTGGTCTTTTATCTCAGCTGCAGTTTATTGTTATTTACTGAATTTTACAAGTTTATAAAAACAGAGGGCATCCTAACTGTAGTACAAGAAATATTAAAATGGAGTATTTTAAAAGACTTTTTTTTGACTGGGCAGTTCCTATTTCTTCTTGAAGGCACCCAAATCCATTTTTTCAACCTTGCCCTAAAAGCTTCAATCTTTCCCAGCCTTCTCCAATATAGGAAATACGAACAAATGCATAGCAGCTATTTATCCCAGCTCTAGTTTATTGAATGAGATCAAGCAACAAACTCACATGTTCCTGTGTTTCTTTCCTCCTCCCGTCCTGTACTCTCCTTCAAGCAAACCTTTGTGATTGGTGAAACTAGTTTCCTACAACATCAAATCTGGGCAATTAGCTTAACTTTCCCAGTAAACCAGATTGCAACACATATTTTTTATCTTCTGCTTAGTCTTGATTAGGAGGGAGACCATAAAACAAATTTTCTCACCTTGGATATCACAGGAAACAGTGCCGATTAACAAAGAAGTTTTCTTTAGACCAGAGATCTTCAAACTTGGCAGCTTTAAGACTTGTGGACACAGCATAGCTGGCTGGAGAATTCTGGGAGTTGAAGTCCACAAGTCTTAAAGCTGCCAAGTTTGGGGGCCCCTGCTTTAGACGTAGGGAAAGGGGTAGAAAACAAGGAAGAAAACAGTATGCTAAAATATTGCTCCAGTCTACTTGTGACTGGGATTCTATGAACTTCTCTCCCTTTTTTTTAAAGGAAAAAACAAGTGTTGAATGGAATGTAATACAATTCACAGCAGGGGTTATTTTGATAGCTGTATAAAACCAAAATAATTGCAGATAATTGGTGTTATGCTGGGATTTCCTATCAACTGACCTATTATTCAATTTATACAATGTTCTTCAGTTCAGAAGGTCCTTACATATATACACATATGTATTCCAGTATCTGTGTGGTAATATTTAAAGATGGATTACATATGTACATAATATGAGCGTGCATATATATGTACAAATATATATCCTTATGTCCAGAGGGCCAGTCCGTCTATCCCTCCATGCCTCCAGGACATAAAGACATACAATACACAGATAATAAACACACAGATGCTATATACTGTATACTCTAGTATCTATGTGGTGACACTTAAAAATGGATTACATATTTATGTATGTAATATGTATGTGTGTACATATCCACCCACACTCACTGTATTTGTGTGTGTGTATTTGTGTGTGGACATATATATATCCTTATGTTTGTTATGGCTCTGTTTGTCTATCTATGCCTTCTGGTCATAAGAACATATAGTACATATATAATGACATTTAAAGATGAATTATATACCATGAAATGCATGGTATATAGCTGAATGTATTTGAAAACAATTTTAAGCGCTTCCCTTAACAATCATAACACAGAATCAGAATTATTTCTTTGGCACATTTAGTTTAGTTTAGTTTAGTTTAGTTTAGTTTAGTTTAGTTTAGTTTAGTTTAGTTTAGTTTAGTTTAGTTTAGTTTAGTTTAGTTTAGTTTAGTTTAGTTTATTGGATTTATATACCACCCTACTCCCGAAGGACTCAGGGCAGTGAACAGCCACAAAGTAAAATACATATATACAAAATTTAAAAGCTGAATAAAACCGAATTAAACAGTTTGGCCCCAGACAGAATTAAAACACCCCAATAATTTAAAAACAAATTAAAATTTACATTTTAAAAGGAAAAGGGGAGAAAATGAAGATTAGGCCAGGCCAGCTTGATGGAATAAAAAGGTCTTAAGGGCGCGGCAGAAGGTGCGTAGGTCCGGGATCCTCCATATCTCGGGGGGGAGCTCGTTCCAGATAGTAGGTGCCCCCACAGAGAAGCCCTCCCCCTAGGGGCCGACAGTCGACACTGTTTGGCCGACGGCACCCGGAGGAGCCCCTCTCTATGAGAGCGTACCGGTCGGTGGGAGGCTATTGGTGGTAGCAGGCGGTCCCGTAAGTAACCAGGTCCTAAGCCATGGAGAGCTCTAAAGGTGGTAACCAAAACCTTGAAGCGCACCCGGAAGACCACCGGGAGCCAGTGCAGTTTGCGCAGGAGAGGTGTTACCTGGGAGCGCCCTGTCACTCCCATAACCACCCGCACGGCCGCACTCTGCGCCAGTTGGAGCCTCTGGGTGCTCCTCAAGGGGAGCCCCATGTAGAGAGCATTACAATAGTCCAGGCGGGAAGTGACAAGGGCATGACTGTGTGTAAGGAGTCCCGATCCAGAAAGGGACGCAACTGGTGGATCAGGCGAACCTGATGAAAAATCCTCCCGGCCACGGCCATCAAGTGCTCTTCTAAAGACAGCCGTGAATCCAGGAGGACGCCCAAGTTGTGGGCCCTCTCCATGGGGGCCAATGACTCGCCCCCAATAGTCAGTGATGGCGTCAACTGACTATATCGGGACGTAGGAAACCACAGCCACTCGGTCTTGGACGGGTTGAGCCTGAGCCCGTTCCTCCCCATCCAGATCCACACGGCTCAGGCACTGGGACATCACTTCAAGGGCATCATTGGGGTGGCCTGGGGTGGAGATGTACAGCTGAGTGTCGTCAGCGTACTGGTGGTACTTCACCCCGAACCACGGATGATCTCGCCCAGCGGCTTTACATAAATGTTGAACAAAAAGGGGCGAGAGGACCGACCCTTGTGGCACCCCACATATGAGGGGCCTCGGGATTGACCTCTGCCCCCCTGCCAATTACAAACAAATGACTGCTTTTCATCTTGGTTTTGTTTCTGGAACCATATTTCAAAGGTAGAAACGAATTTTATTTTCAATTTGCTATTTTTAAAAATTTGGACACTATATATTTTTGTTGTTGTTGTTGATGTCTGACCCTAATGAATGCTAGCAGAGAAGCCTCATAGATCTGTATAAAGACCCCATGAATGGTTTTAGCTTGCATTCTTCTGGTTTTCCTCAACAGCTGGCTTAATACACTTCATCAGAAAGCTGCAATATCATAACCTACTAAGATTAGATCTTTGTTATAAATGAGGTTGCAAGCACATTTCCCAGGGGAGATACACCACATGTCTGTTTGCATGATCAAACTGCGGTGAGGAGGATGGAATTTCCCATGCCTGGATATGCTTTCCATATATTCATTAACAGAGATTCTCCCTAGAGCCTTGTTTGAATAGGATATTCGCTTTCCCTATTGTGTACTATACATCGCCTGTCAGAGAATATAAAAACGTTTCTATATTTGCATTTTGAGTAAAGTTAATAGAGAGAAGCCAGTTTGAAAGTACAAGTAATTGTGAGCAGAATATGGGCTTTATTTCTTACCTTCTTTTTTTTACTATTAACATAAACACATGTTAATACACAAACCCACTGTGTTATTTTATGTATTCATATTAATATAATAATAGATGCATAATAAAATACGATATGGCATGTGTTAAGCACTCGGAAATATTCATTGTGTTTAAAGGGAATTACTGACAGAAAATATGCAGAAGCTCCGTGTATACAAAATTGAGTGAATAATTCACTGTTTCTAAAAATATTGAATTAGAACTGCAAGGCTTTTTGTGAATCACTGTTTTGAGATATAGATTATTTAGATAAATATATATAGTAACAATTGCTGGAAAGGAACTATAGCACCTATCAATTACAGAATGGGAAGTTCTGTAATTAAAAATGCTGATGAGTAATTTACTAATAGTGGCAAGGATATTGATTAAAAAAAATGATAGTCATATGATTCAGTCTATCAATCTTGAAAGAATTTGGTAGGTAAACTGAAAGAATTTGAAAGAATTTGGTAGGTAAACTAATAAACCAATTAATTAATTACGTATGGAAATACAGATAATACAAAAAAATCTCCTCTGAGTTAAGCCTGAGTCCTAGTAACTTCATGGACAATTTATGTAGTTTTCTTGGCAATGATACGGAAGAGATTTGCCACTGTCTGTCTGTGAAAGTTTTTCAATTTTCTGGCTTTGCTTGTATCAATGGAATACCCTGACAATCTCCCCTCTATATACTAACTCAAGGTTGATTCTATTTAGTTTCTGAGTTCAGATAGATTCTGTTAGATTCTACTATATGTTAAACATGGAAAATGATCTTAAATGGGAAGAGCATTTCTTTTACTTTGTCAAGACAATCCTTTGTTTGAAGGAACGCTTTATTAGAACTGTTAATATAAGACTGGTATATAAAAGAACAGCAGAAGCTCTGAAGCCAGTCAACAACAGCTGGCAGACTGACTGTATAGTGCTTAAAATATATATTATGCAGGTATTTTGTTATTTTATCCTATCTGCTCTACAATAAGGATTTTATGGCGTAACCTAGATATAGGTCAGAGGGGATTTATCTTCCTAGGTCTGGGAAAATTTACAAAATTGACTGTCTGTGTGCATGTGTATGTAAGCATCTATTGGCACTAATGACATTTTAAAGAATAAAATTCAAATCTGGATTTATGGGAGAAGACCAATTTTTCACACCTAGGGCCTCAGGAGGAAGGTTGACACTTCTTTCTCACTCTTGATCCAAGTCTGCTATACTTAAAGAAAAATCTTCTTTGAGTTAAACTTCAGTCTTCTGATTTCATGATCATAGAATCATAGAGTTAGAACTGACTCTAGATGTAATCTAGTTTCACCTTTCCTCAGTACCCATGTATGTTTGTTTTCCCCCACAATAATTACAGAAGTTGTCAAAGTGATTTGATATTGTTTTCTTCAGGGCTGTATTTTCAATTGTTGAAACCACCTTATACACCTGTATTCCCTTGAGGTTCTCCTGGAGAAAGTCTTTCTTTGTAATCACTAAGAGTTGATGCTGACATAAACATGATGGTATCTAATCTTTAATCATGCCATAGATATCTCCTGTTCAAGTACTAAACAGTTACTATTGAACATATTCTGGTTTATTTTAAAAAACCACAGAACAACTGCATTTCTTTTTCTATAGTGATGCACAAGTAGCTCACATCAAATCAGACCACTAATTCATATTCCTCAGTATTGTCTATGCCAGAGGTCTCCAAGGTTGGAGACCCCTGATCTATGCCACCCCCCCCCCAAATTGTGTTCTTAATGTGTGAACTTCAATTCCAAAAGTTCTCGGGCAGCATGATCCTCATTGAGAAATTTGAATATTGAATTCTACACATCTAGAACTTGTCACATGGAAAACACTGCTTTATACTATTGGATATTCTCCAGATTCCGGGAAACAAATGTTTTCAACTTACTTATCTAAAATACCAACTAAACTGGGGACCTTCATCCAGGTAATAGTTACATCACTGACATCACTGTGTTATTTTAAATATATGTAGCTGTTATTGGAACCCCTCTGAACATAACAATTCTTTGCAATAAATCTTATCTGTTGCTATAACGCTGCATTATTAAACTGTAAATATAGAAGTACTCTTATGGTTATAAGTTAATCAAATATGCAAGGTTTATATTATCTTGCACATTGCTGGATAATAAAAAATATTTGGAAAAACATTGTGCTATGTACAATTAAACAAATAACTGCTTATACAAGCATCTGCTGAGAAAGTTTGTACTGTGATTTGCAAGCTGCCAAACTGCCAGTCCAATGCTTTCTATTTTTTGCCTTTGTCATCACATGGGTATGCCTAAAACCGCCATTCAGTGCATTTGCTCTTAGTTCAACTCAAATTAGTCCCCTTCTACCGAACTCCTACTGAGATGCCTTGATCTATCACAGGACTCTAGCTGAGAAAATCTCTTTACAGCTGAGGAAAATCAACCTGCTTCTTTGACAAGGCCTTTGCCATTACTTATTACATAACAAGCTCTTGCTGTTGAGGGTCAATTATTCCACCGACTACGTATTACAATAATTCTCGGTAATTAAAAGAGGTACTTAACATGAATCTGGATGCATATTGAAAGAAACATTAGTTCTTTTGTTATCTTGGCAAGTCTCATTGTTCCTGCCAAACCTCACCAATTAGCATCTTCAGCCAATCCCTGTCAGCTGAGGCTGGGAGAGAAGTGAAAAGAGGGTCAGCTCAGATGCTAATTTAGATACAATTGTGACAGTGCAGTTTAGAGGGACTTGCTCCAAAGGCGCCATCAGAGTTTAATGAAGCAAACAGCCTGAGTCTCTGTGACCCCGCAGAGTTAATTAAAAGAGACTGTTCTATGTTGTGATGCCAAAAAAAAAAGGGGGGGGGAGACTAAAGTGGCATAAACCCCCCTCTTTGGCAAAAGGTAAGCGCTTTTAAAAGGACATATAATCATCTTTTTAATCTGCTCATTAAACAAGTCTCTCATGCAGACTTAACTCAAATTAGCACTTTTTGAAATGGCCAAAATTTGACACAAAGCAGGTGGTTCAAATAACTGGACAGGTCAGGCTTCAAATGGGCATCTACTCTTAATATTATTTGGGAACTCTCCAGAGTGGCAGTGACAAGAACGTGGCTAAAAATAAAATGTAGGCTTTGCACGGAATCTGGGCTATTCCCACCAAGGCAATTAAATACTATTGCATTAAATTTAGAAGCACAGAAATGATGAGTTGGAAAAAAAAGTCTTGTAGGATCTCCAGTCCAATGGTCTGCTGGCCATCCAGACCTTCTATCAAGACTTCCTTCCAATCTAGTCTCATTGTGGTTTGCAATGTGAAGTTTATTGAGCTGTTTTACCTCAATCTAATTGTGATTTATTCAATCGATAAATTATGGTAAAACTGATGTAGAACTGTATGAAAAAAACCACTGAGTTCAACTCCATTTTAATGCAGGAAACCAAATCCAAATAGCCCTAACAAATGTATACCACATCTTAGCTTGAACTTATCTTGCAAAGGGAAGCCTGTCTCTATTTAGGGAATTAGTTCCCCTGTTCAACTCTTTTATTGTTGAGAAGTTTTTCTTAACATTCAATAGACTCAATCAATCTTTATGATTCGATTTGTCCTTTGCTCTGGAATAAGAGAACAGATCATTGCATTCCTCTGCATGAACCAAATACTTGAAAACAAATGTATCCACCAGAATCGCCTTTCCCAAGGCTAAGCAGATTTATTTATGCCAATTTCTTTATTTTCACTGCTCTTCCCTGAACCTGTTTCAAATCATCTGAATTCCTTTCAAAGATTTATACCAAGAACCATTCAAATATCCCAGGTGTGACCCAAAAGTGCATTTCTAAAAGGCAACTGGACTTGGTTTTTTTCTTCTTCTTGAACATGTTTCACTTCTTATCCAAGAAACTTCTTCTGCTTCTTGGATGAGAAGCTAAACGTTTTCAAGAAGAAGAAAAAAACCCAAGGAAGTCCAGTTGCCTTTTTGGAAAAGCACTTTTGGGACAACCATGATCTAGATGATTGAGACTCTCCATAGACATCCCAGTTGTGATGAGCCCCTAGCCCTTAAATTTTGTACAGCTATGCAGCATTTGATTATTGAATAAGAAAAATAAAATCTGGTCTTCATTCACTCTCTGTTGGACATGGAGCTTATATCATTCAATGATTTATAGCCTTTGTTTACTCCACAGATTGGAGTTACAACTTCCAAAATTTCCAGCCATCCACATCACAGATGGGGATGGGGGACTGTTGAAGGCGGCTAGTATAATTTAAATAAGAACAAGGCTTGTTGCCATTTATACACTCTGTTGCAATGCTTAGGTAAATGATCTCTTCCTTGTTACCACAATTAAAAGAATGCAAGAAGGAACACTGATATTTTCCTTGGAGGTCTGTTTTGTTTTAGCTAAGCAAGGCAATCTTTGCTGATTCCCCCCCCCCCTTATGATGGTTGGATGGTTTGGACTAGAAAGTGTGACACTCCCACCCTTGTTTCTCTCTAGTCCTGGAACAAGTGAAGCCTAAACTTGATTCAGCAACTGCACCAGCCATGGGATGTCTGGAATTTCTTGTGTGCACTTATCCTTAAAAGGAACAGCTGTTGGGAGGCTGCCTCTGTTACACCCTTATCTACAACTTGGTATGAACAGCTATTAAAAATATGTGGCTTCCAATGGATAGTCTTTGCTTAGCAGAATAGGCTTTGTAAACTACTTTGTTTCAATATCCAAATTATTCCTATTTTAAAAGGAACAAAGTATTTTGTAAAAAAAACCAACTACCCAGAACTTTGAGAAATACAGTGAGTTAGTCTATTAGTTCCTATTAATGGCACATGAATCAGTGAAGGTTTTTTTCCCTATCTATTCATCTATCATCCATCCATTATACTATAACAGATTTTTTTTTAAGTACAGTATATCTAATTACTTTTTAACTTCATTTTCCCCTAAATGGAGAAAATGTTTCCAATAAAACCCTAACCCTCACGTCCTGGATATAAATTGTTTCGAGTTCTACCCTCAAAAAGACGCTTTAGGGCACTGCACACCAAAACAACTAGACACAAGGACAGTTTTTCCCCCGAATGCCATCACTCTGCTTAACAACTAATTCCCACAACACTATCAAATAATTTACTAAAACTGTGTTACTATTATTCTTTTCTTCCTTACTAGTATCTATCTCTCCACATTTATTACTATAACCATGTTGCTTGTATCTTTCAACTATATTGTTTTTATTTGTTTCCTAGTATGATCTGATAGCTTATTAGTAACCTTGACTATTACTAAGTGTTGTATTCTTGATGAATGTATTTTATTCTCCTTTTGTACACTGAGAGCATATAAACCTAAGACAAATTCCTTGTGTGTCCAATCACACTTGGCCAATAAAGAATTCTATTCTATTCTATAAATTTATATAGACCCATAGCTATCTGGTTTTTGTATTTAGGAAAAGTAAGTAAAACCGAGAAGCCCTCAGGTTTTCCTTGACCATAAGGAGTTTGTTTCTGGGACTTCCCAATACAATAGTCAAAATCTTCTAAATACTCATTTTCTTGAAAATTTAGATTGTTGCTTAATACAATTATTCTGAGAGAAGCTTTCTGGCATTCGCTTGTATCTGAACACATTCATTTGGGCCAGCCATTCATTCAAAATACCTTCCATAACCATAGCAGAATATCCCTAAATCCTTTGTAGCAAGATCATTCCCATCATCTTGCCTTGAGGAATTACTTCTATGTACTAGATTACTTCTATGTGTTTCATGGCAAGATGCCATGAAACACCACCTAGGGAAGTTAAGGAAGGTAGTCTATGCTTTCAGGAGGAGCAGTGAAAACACAGTCAAATTCTTCACCTGCAGCAGAGTGGGAAGATTATAGCAACAGTTCCAGTGGTGAAATCCAACTTTTTTTACTACCGGTTCTGTCTGTGTGGCTTGCTGGGTGTGGTGTGGCTTGCTGGGCGTGGCTTGCTAGATGTGGCAGGGGAAGGATACTGCAAAATCTCCATTCCCACCCCATTCCAGGGGAAGGATACTGCAAAATTCCCATTCCCTCCCCACTCCTTGGGGAAGGATATTGCAAAATCTCCATTCCCACCCCACTCTCGGCCCAGCCAGAGGTGGTATTTGCCAGTTCTCTGAACTACTCAAAATGTCTGCTACCGGTTCTCCAGAACCTGTCAGAACCTGCTGGATTTCACCCCTGAACAGTTCACCCATAACAAAAAACCTTATTGATCAAACAGCAGAAACCATTTTTGATCTTCTCAAGGTAGAAGTGGAAGCAGATCATTTGGAGGCTACATTTGAATGGTTAGGGAGTCACAAGATTCTTGCTTTCTGGTCATGGTTTCAAAACAAGTCTCATAATGGCCGGCTCTAGCATAGTTAATTCCCTCTTACTGATGTCATCAAAAATGGGAAAAGACAAAACAAAGAAATGGAACAAAGAAGTTGTCCTCACCTATTTCCTGCCTTAGTTGCAGGGGAGCTCAAGCTAACTCAAAGTGTTTTCCATTTTTAACTGATTTGGGGGTATCCATTCTTTGCTTTAAGACAGAATGATTTATGCCCTTCACCCAATACCATGCAATAAATATTGACTGGATAGGGATCTACGTCTGTCAAGGTGTACACTCTGACAACGGCTGTATCAGAACATACATCTAAATTCAGTAAAATCTAGATGAGCACTACTATGTATATGCACATCAAACATGCATTGGTAATTATCTTGGTAGTATAGGTGGAAGTCTGTTGTTTCATTGCATAGAAGCTGTTTTTATTCTGTTATTACTTTGTCAACACTTTTCGGATGAGGTTGGCTGTACATGTAAATAATCAAGTACAAAGGACTAAGATTTATTTCTATCCCACCGTTTCAGTTCCAAAATGAATTTCTACAATCTCTAGAGGATTGTTCATTTTAATCTTTATTCTTTCCATTCCCTGATCCAGTAGTGCATTTTTTCAAAGAAACATTGCATTCTTTGATTTCAGTGGTATTACTATCCTCCCATGGATGTTGCCTGATGTATTTCTTTTTTTGGCTGCAAAGTTAGAGTTGGCAAACGGCATCAAACATACTTGCATGCTAGATTTCAATATTCTTTATGATCATTTAAATGTATGTCTACTCCATTAATCTGTTTCACATGGCTGATATTGGATGCACTGTTTGACATCTGTTTGCGTTAAACCTCCATTGCTGTTTAATTACTAGGGCTCGTAATGATCTGAATCTTCCTAAATTTAGCTGCTTATAAAGTGTGAACTATTTGGCAAGTGCTGAGAGAGAACAAACCACTTGTCTCATTTTGGAGTGTGCTGATGAGGAGATGTATTGCTTACCTTCTCTAGGATACCCTTAGCAAAATTGGATAGTTCTGCACAAGTGCAGAAGCTTCTTCTGGCTGTGGAAAGTGCCAGAGAGGAGACAGTGAAAGCTTTGTGGCCAGATAAAGGGCTTCATAAAAAGTAACTGTATTAACTCCAGCACACATTTATTCCCAACTCTAATGGACATTTTTGAGGTATCTCCTTTCCCCTTCCAGGGCTTTTTTAGATTTGAACTGGACAATCCTGAAAAAAGAGAGGAGAATCTCAAATATCCTGCTAAAGCTCTCAAACAGAGGATGGCTTTCTGTTAAAGAAAACATATCGCTAACTTAATCAAGTCCAGGGTGCCTGTTTCTAATATATCAAGCAAGATGTCTTAAACTGCCCATTCACCAAGAGCTTGTCTCTTCTGTCTTGCACAGCCTCTTGTTTGCTCCTAAGAAGAGGCACTTGCACATGATCCTGGGGGGAAAAATGCTACTGCTGTAAAGGGTTACTATGTTCATAACCCTGTGTACTGCAAAGCACAATTTTTAGAACTGAATCAAAAACATTGCACAGCACTGCAGTGTAGCTCATTGTTAGAATGTGTGATTTGCCCTTAGAAGGCCATAACTTTATTCCTGGCAATTCTAAATATCATTCCAATATCATGCCCAGGAAAGGACCTTTTTTCTGAGATTTTGTGCAAAACAGAAAAATCTTAATAACAAATTTTGCCACTTGTATAAAGCTAAGCGTTTACAAGTGTGTCCAAATACTTGTCTCTAGCATGTTTCAATGAGAAATGAAATAAGTTTTCTTTCAAATTAATTATTCAGTCTTAACCTACTTATAGTAACAGATCTATGACCATGTCTGTATAGTTGTAAATGAGAATGTCCTATTTACAAATACAGGTAATCCTTAACTTATGATCACAAATGAGCTGAAAATTTATGTTGCTAAGCGACATAGTTGTTAAGTGAATTTTGCCCCATTTTATGACCTTTCTTGCCAAAGTTGTTAAATGAATCACTGCAGTTGTTAAGTTAGTGACACAGTTGTTAAGCAAATCTGGTTTCCCCATGGACTTTGCTGATCACATGACTCCAGGACAATGCACCAGTCATAAATATGAGTCAGTTGCCAAGCATTTGCATTGCGGGATGCGGCAACGATAGTAAATGTGAAAGATAGTCATAAGTCACCTTTTTCAGTGCCGTCGTAACTTCAAATGGTCATTAAACAAATGATTGTAAGTCAAGACCTACCTGTATATATTTCAAATTTACCATCCCAATAATAGTTTCTGGAATTCTGAAAATTACAAAATGGGGAAACAATATGAGAAACTCTTCGTTAAGCCTTTCACCCTTTCATGTTCAGTAACAATGAAAGAGACTGAAATAGCCGTATGCAATCTGGAATTTTCCAGATGTATATGACCCATCATTTCCATCATTAATGCTAATTGACAATGCAAGGTGGGGGTATTATGATGTCGTCCAGCACACCAAGAAGGCTGGGAAATGTGGCTTTTGAAAAAAAGGGTCTTTGGGATGTTGTGAATTTAAGAAATGGAGTATCAGTTTCTCCAAATGTTCCATATCTTTTTCTATTTTTTTTTTTAAATTTGGGAAAGATGTGTTAACATAGTTACAGAATTGAAATCCACAATGTGCTGGATACTACTGCAGTTAACAATGTGCAGATTAGTAACTGGATACTGGAATCCAGTATCTTTTAAACAGGAATTCTTCTCCTTCTCCCCCATTCCTGTTAAATCTGACTGGTTTTGTGTGTTTAGAAATAGGCTTTAAAAAGAATTCAAACAATATCAGGTAACTTCATTATGATAAATTCAAGATACATATAAAGAAAAAGAAAGATATAGAAAATAGGAAAAAAGTTCTACAATGTGAATAAAGAGATGGGTACTATATGTGTGAAAATTTACCACATATATGTATAGTGTACACCAAATTATAATCTATTTGTCTATTTGTCTTATGTGAACTATAAGATGCACAAACCACAAACCTAATTGACAAAATTGTAGCTCTGAAGTCTTATTACTTTACCTTTGTGATTTTTTTTTCCTAATGTGGAAATTGGCCTGGTTAATTCAATCCTTCCTTAGCAAATCTTTCTTAGCTGTTTAGAAATGGGCTTGAAATAAACCTTATGGCATTCCTGTAAGATAGGTAGCACTGTTACACCATTTACAATCTTCTTAAAAGGGATAATTGCTTGCTTACAGTCCCCCAGTGATTGTGTGTGAGAGATGGGAATTAAGCCAAACTTCCATCTTACTCTCTTAGCAACTACATGAGATTAATTGTAAAAGATGCAAGAGGGGCTGGACAGGGGATTCATATATTTCCCTTCCTACTGGATAAGCATAATTAGAAATTCAGGCAATATTACACACAATCATATACATCTCCCATTTTGTTGGACACAATCCTCGACTTACAACAGTTAGAAAACACTGAAAAAAGTGACAATTTTTGACACTTATGACCTTTGCAGTATCCTCATGGTCATTTGATCAAAATTCAGATGCTTGGTGAATGACTCATATTTATGACGGTTTTTGTGTCCCGCAGTCACATGATCTCCTTTTGCGACATTCTGATGAGCAAAGTCAATGAAGATACCAGATTCATTGAAAAACTATGTTATTAATAACTGCAGTGATTCAGTTAATTGTGGCAAGAAAGGTCATAAAAGGGGGCAAAACTCAATTAACAAATGTGTCACTTAGCAACAGAAATTTTGGGCTCTATTGTGGTCATAGGTTGAGGACTACCTGTATTGGATTTGTTTGAGTGTAAACATTCTGTCATATTGCAAGTAAGATCTTTAGAAACTTGGTACATATGAAACCCTAGCTTTCTTCTAGAAATGTACTAAATTTCATGAAGACTGTAAAATCTGGTCATAATATGGCATCCTTTAAAAATATGACAAACCTGGGGACAAAGAATTCTGGTTGAGCAATCGCATTTAGGAGAGGAAATAGAATTTACTTACACATTCAGCCATTAAATGTATATTAAAATAAGTAAGAGCCTCATATGCTATTATGCATTTAGAAATAAAGCTGTCCAAAAGGCACAGTTTGGACTGATATTTCATCTCAACTCTGGTTGGAAAAGGAGGTACCTAGGAATAAGTGCATTTATCTTGATGCTCCTGATTAAACAATGCTTAATGCACATATACACAATTAAATGTGCAGGTATTCAGTTTGTTTTAGTCTTGTACATTGCCCAAATCACTATTGTCTGCTGGGAAGTCATATAATTCATGTTAAGAAGTGTACAACTGAATAATGATTGTCATAGGTTGACAAATAAACATCTCAAATTCTCATGGATTTTTAAAAGCCATTTTGCAATGAAGCAATAATAAAGAGGCATTTACCTGAATTGCTAATCTTAATTACATTAATTAGATCATCCTACACAAGGACCCTACTGTGACTTTTTTTCCTATTATTTTTCTGAATCAATTCTCTACCTTATACTATATACTATACAATATAATATGCTATTTTCTGCACTACCCAGAGATCCAGCAGGTATTTGGATGGAAAATTATTGTAGATGGCTTTAACGTCCGGCGAATTCTTGGCTTACACAGACCGAGTAGATTAACACTATAGAATAACTTAAAATAGAAAGTCTTGGAAGGAAAAATAGATTTACTGTCTCCATCCTCTTCCTTGCCCCAAAGGGCTATAGATAAAGGCTTAATGAAAATTGGGGGTATTTTTAAAGCAAAATAAAAAAAAATGATGGATTGGAATACAATCCTATTAATCAGACAATCAAAACAGATTAGCTCTACATTCCTAATTACTAATGCCTTTAGTGTGGACACCACCGAGGACATTAACAAGTACTGCATGGCTGGAAAATGATGCTCTTTTCCAGAACACACAAGCTCACACAATTTAAAAATATGAACACTGAAGTAGAAATACAGAAATAAAAACAAGCCAGATAAATACAATTAAACAAAAGTGCGACTAGCTCTTTCATTATTTAAATCAAGGCAGTCTAGTCAGTTGTTAGGAATCAGTACTGACTTGAAGGCACAAAAAAACAAAACAAATAATATAGAGAACTAAACAAGGGTCCTATATAATTTCTCTTTGTTTCAAAGAGTCCCTTTGTTGCAATTACTAGTGGTTGATTGTATTCCTTCGTTCCAATATAGTTGTTTGATTATTTATTGCATGAAATCTTGTATATTTAATGATTAAATAAAATATTTATGCAATGCTCTACCTGTACAGTGTTTGTGTGCCTGCTCACAAGGATGCTTATCTAATTTATAATTCAGAAACAATTTGATAGGATTTTGGTTTTAGGTATTTTTTTATTCGGATGGAAGCACACACACTCCTAGATAATTAAGTGAGTCTCTGGAAAGTTAGATAACATGGTATGTACTGTGGAGCCAAAAGGGTTAGCAGCTGTGAAATCAATAGGCCTGTGTCCTTTTACAATATACCATTTAAATCCTTTCATTCTCAGCTCTTTGCATTTATATAGGGGATATTTATAACAAGAATCTTCAGATGACTTTTAATTATAGTTTGCCTGCAGTCACAAAACCCAGAAATAAGGCCCTGAGATAATTTTTTTTTCCACAGAAGCACAGCCTTGCCTAAGTATACTTGCAAAGTATTTTTATGCTTTTCAATTTTATACAAAGGGAGATAAAGCCAAACGAAATGATTTAGTACCCTGTGCAAGTAGAACCAGCTCTCTTTTATATCCTTTATTTCTAAGTCTATGGGGAAATATTTCAGGTCTATGGAAAGTCATACACGAACATTACTTTATTAAAAATTAGTACCAAAACGTACATATAAAGGAAGAGGCCTGGAGACCTCCATGTTTATCTGAAAAACCCGAATGCATTGATTTAAGCTTACTGTCAAATCAGGACAAAATGTTCCACCTCAATAGCTTCCAGCATCTGGATGAAAAACTAGAAGCAGCTTAAAAACACCATTCTTTTGCTGTTGGGGTTACTGAGAGTCAGAACAACTCTTCTGGGCATTCCTGAGTAGATACAGATATGTACAGATGCACATTGTGGCTTCCTAATTTGGAAGATGACATAACATAGTATTCCCCTTTGAAAAAGGAATTTATTTGATACTGATTTTAGAGAGATGAGCGCCTTGGCTGTTGTTTTAAAAGTGATGGGATTGTAATAACAGCTGGCAACATTCCATTCCAGAAAAATCTCAAGGCAGGAGTTCCCCTTTCATTGTGGTAACCACTTGATCCACAATTTTTTTTAAAAAAAATTAATTCTCAACTCTTTTGGTATAGTTTTCCTCCATGGCACACACGTATTATTTGAGAGCAAATTATATGGGCAAACTACAACAACTACTTCTGGGGATGGGAGAGGAAAGAAAGATTTAGAATAGAATAGAATAACAGAGTTGGAAGGGACCTTGGAGGTCTTCTAGTCCAACCCCCTGCCCAGGCAGGAAACCCTACACCATTTCAGACAAATGGTTATCCAATCTCTTCTTAAAAACTTCCAGTGTTGGAGCATTTACAACTTCTGGAGGCAAGTTGTTCCTCTGATTAATTGTTCTAACTGTCAGGAAATTCCTCCTTAGTTCTAGATGTGGATTTCCTAAGTTATGCTTTAACATACTGAAACTATGTAATCGTAAAAAGAAATGTTATACAAATCTAATTCATGTGACGTAGGCTTTAAAATGGTGTTGGATTTGCAAAGATTTACAGGAAGTTCCACAATGAAAAAGTCAACATAGTGGAATAACTTCTTTACTGGCCTAGTGTTGTTCATACTCTCTATGTCAGTGATGGCTAACCTTTTCCCGACCGAGAGCTCAAAGCAAGCATGTGTGTGCCCAAAGCGAGTGTGTGCGTGCACGAATGCGCGCACCCCCAAAATGTAATGCACGTATGCCTCCACGCATGTGTGCACCCCACATATGTACCCCAGCGCATGCGCACGAACCCCTCCACATGCATCTGCCCCCCCCGCACATGCGTGGCAGGGACCTGAAGACTAGCTGGCTGGCGGGAGGCATGTGCGGCGGAGCAGAATTGGGGCGACAGCTCATGTGCCCACAGAGAGGGTGTTGCGTGCCACTCTGGAATGTGTGCCATAGTTCACCATCACGGCTCTATGTCAATACCCACTACTCTCTCCAATCAATTGCCCTTCAGATATTCCTGTATTGGCTAAGAAGACATGTCTGGAAAAAGAGGGAAGGCTGCAATGTGCTTAGCAACAAAAGTTGGTTGTGGTTCAGATGTAATTTAGAGGTAGATAACAAATGTATTGTCTGTTCTTGTTTGTTCTTACTGCTACAATTTTTACTGAACAATAACAAAACTCTTAATATGACCCAGTATTATGAACCTAGTGTCAAGACACCAAGAAATGGGGCCTGTTTGGACATGGGTAAACTAATGATAACAGCAGAAAGTAAAATCTCAACCTGATTTCCAACAGTTAGATTATTAATAAACATTGCTTGTCAACATTTGAATAAGGTTTTTTTTTTAATTAAAGTTTTTAATTTAATTAATTTTTAAGTTACACTGTTTTACCTCATCAAAAAAGGAAGGATGTGTTTTTCTATGGCCAGATGCATCAAAGTTTCAAGAGCCAGGAGTTGTTAATACAGAATTTTGATGATGATGATGATGATGATGATAATTTTCACTTTACTAGCAAATAACTATCTCTTGAAAGACGGGGCAAAGGATGTTTATAACCCAAATGATTGGGAATGGAAAATTAAGAACCTTCATCTTTCATCCTCATTTTCCTATAAACTGAGCTTTTGCTAAATAAGCAGTGGTGGGATTCAGCCAGTTTGTACCACTTTGGGAGAACCGGTTGTTAACTTTCTGAGCAGTTTGGTGAACTGGTTGTTGGAAGAAATCATTAGAGAACCGGTTGTTAAATTACTTGAATCCCACCACTGTAAATAAGTACTAAAAAAACCCACCTAAAAGACACCTTATAATGTTAGCTAAGATACTGATTGGATAGACCTTCTGCATTAACCTCATTAGATGATGTTATCCATTTTAGTCGTGTCCGACTCTTAGTGGTTCTATGGGCCAGGTCTCTCCATATCTTCTGATCTTGCACTACTTGAGTTTTTCTATGCTATGGTTTGTGTCAACTTTGATGGTATCCAGCCACCCTGTTCTTTGATGGCCTGGTTTCTTTTTACCACTAACTCTTCCAAGCATAATTGCTGTCTTCAGTGAATATCCCCAGCTGACATGGCCAAAGTAAGTGAAATGCAGTTTAATGATTTTGCCTTCTAGTGTCATATGTTACGCATTCCAGTACTTGCTTGCTTTGCTGTCCAAGGAATATTCAGGAACCTTCTTACAGCTTAAATGAATTTAGAAAATATTTTTTTATTGTTTGCTCTTCAAGAGGCTGGTAGCAAGCAACTGTCGTGTCCAAGACAATTATCATGTAAATATCTTCAAATGTTGATAAATGGTTGATCAGTTCCAGATAAATAGCTATGTGCTAAGTTTAATTTACTTTTATTTTAAATTTAAGCTCCTTCTGTCTCATCTCTGCTGGATCCCTTAATAAATGTGCTGAATTGGGAATTGAAACTGATGTTGTGCAGAGATTTTACTTTTGGGTAAAAGTGATGAGTTAAGGCACTAGGGTTAGGGTCTAAATGGAAATCTTTGTAGTAGGGAAGGCAGAGGTACAAAATAAAAAGGGAAAAAGGAAAAAAAATAGATTCAGTAATACACAGTATATTGTGATAAACTCTTCTTGGTGAAGCCTTAACTCATGTCTAGTGGAGTCACCTTGGAAGAAAGGGCCGTGCTTCATTGTTTTGGAGAGGGGTCTCTGCTGCATGGCTTCAGGTCAAAGTTTCACCTGAGGTTCAGAAATTCAGAAATAAGCTGCAGAGACACTCATTAACGAGGAATATTTTGGAAAATGCCCTTCAGTGCTTTCCTGTGACTGGAGGACTTTGCAGAGATTTCAAACTGACTGCCCCTTAATATCTTTGAAGCTCCTGCTGGGATACAGTGTTAAGCAGTCTAGGGCAGCAGAATACTTTCCCCCACCCTCCTGCTAGACCTGAGGTTATTCAATTAACTGCTCTGCCTTGCACAGATAGCTAGTGGGAAGGGCTCTTGCTCTCTCTCTTTCTCTACACACTCCCTATGCACACACCTTATCCTCAGTGCTTGTTCCTTAGTAGGAAACCTATCAGGAGAAATGAGGGGAAAACAATGGACTCTACTCCGTAATTTAAAACCTGTTTTGCCTGGACTCCTGCTGATCTACACAGGTCGGAGGAAGAATCTGGAATCAAAACTCCCCAGGAGTAAAGGAAGAATAGAACTTTGAATTTTATCTGGAAGGAAAGTTATAAGTGTATGCAGAAAGAAAGGTGCATGTTAGCTTTTTTTTTCATGCATGAAGGAAAATCAGTCTGAGAAACACTCTCTCTTTCTCTCTCCCTCTCCCTCTCTTTCTCTCCCCCTCCCTCCCTTCCCCCCTCTCTCTCACACACAAACACACACATTCTGATGGAGCTAAGAAGTATGTGGGGAGAATATTATTCCTATATATTTATTGAATTGCCATTTCAAAGCTATTGCATTGTGGCGGATAGCAAAAATAATATATGGCAACTACAAGAACCAGAAAATAATTAACATTTTAAATGAATGTTCACAGACCTCCCTCAGCAATAAAGGAATAAAAGAATCTCCTATCTGATAAAATCTGATTAATAAAATGGATCTTTGAACACCAGGAATTAATGAAACAGTGCATTTTTAAAGAGATGGCTCCATAAAGAAGCTTCTACTATTAAGAAGAATCTATACTTTGGGTTGCCCTGTGATGAGTACTAAAGGAGCCACCCAAAGATTCCTAGGATCTGATTCACACAAACAGGCAAATTATGTTGAGACTCTAGAAAGAGTACAGAGAAGAGCAACAAAGATGATTAGGGGACTGGAGGCTGCAACATATAAGAATGGTTGCTGGAATTGGGTATGTCTAATTTGATTAAAAGAAGAAGTAGGGATGACATGATAGCAGTGTTCAAATATTTAAGGGACTACCACAGAGAAGAGGGAGTCAATCTATTCTCCAAAGAACCTGAGAGTAGGACAAGAAGCAATGGGTGGAAAGTAATCAAGGAGAGAACAACTTAGAGCTAGGGAGAAATTTTATGACAGAACAATTAACCAGTGGAACGTACTGCTCCAGAAGTTGTGGGTGCTCCAACACTGAAGAGATTGAATAACCATTTGTCTGAAAAGGTATAGTGTTTCAGGGGTAGGACTAGAAGATCTCCAAGGTCCCTTCCGACTCTGTTATTCTGCTATTTGATGATGCAAAAAACTCAATCTGCAAATTTATCTGAAGAAACTCTCAAAGCCTCTCTGGTAAAGTACTCCATCATTTTCGTACAAGTTCTCATGGCTCATTTTCTTATTATGTATAAACAAGGCTCATTGCGATACAAAATAAGATAGCAGACAAGTGAAAAAATTCCAATACAATCACATATCCATCATGCTATTTAAAAAAAAGTGGCATCACACAACCGGAAGAAAAAGGGTTAAAAAACAGTAAGCCAAACAAATTAAATACTCAAGATAGCAGGGCAGGCAGTGGAAATGCTGTATAACTGAATCTATTTTACACCAACAAAATCCTCTTATGTATTTAAGCAGGGTTGTTGGGGTTTTTTTTCACATGAGTGAGGTCTGTCAAGTTTAGTTTTCCTTTCTCAAATCCAATAAACCAACATCCTAATCCGAAAAAGCCTCCAAAGCTTTAGTTTTTCCTTGCAGCAAGACCACTCTCTAATCATCCTGATTTCCTTTTTTGCATCTTTCTCAGTTTTGCACTATTTCTTTTTGAAGTGAGATGGCAAGAATTATCCGTAGTATTCTAAATGCAGTCATTAAAGCTGCTACTTATATTATTATTTCCAATCTTTCCCTTATTATTCCTTTCATAGTTCTCACATTTTCAACAGCAGCCACATCCCAATCTCCTTCTCATTTTACCAGCACAAATAATTTTGAATGTCCAATTGGTCATTCCTTGCTTCCTTTAATTTCACCTAATTTATAAACAGGTTGAAAAGATCTGGTCGGAATATAGATTGTTTATATATACTGTATCTCCACTACATATTCCTATTTTCTGTTTCATGGTATTTGACTAGTTATCAGTCTGTAAGACAACCTGCCTAAGTTTGGGGCATTGTGTAGATGAGTACTGAGATGGCCTTGAAGAAAGTATGTGGCGGACTTACAGTAACCCAAGAAAACAGCATGATGAAGACATTCAAGACTGTTCCACCTTGATTCTTGTTAGTATTAGAAGAAAGGATGGAGAAACACTGTCAGGCTTTCTAGGTTCTATTTTAGCCTGTACCAATAGAAGTGACTTCTAACATTTCATGTGGAGTCTGTTTCCTGGCATCATCTACCTTGAAGGGCTGATAGCATCAAGCCATGTAGAACTGTATAGATTAAGACCATTTGAATTATACCTGTATATCAGTTGGAAATGCATACAGATCCTGAAGTACAGGTTTAATCTGCTCTTGGCAAATGACAACATCAGTAACTGGGACACAGCATTTTGGATCAAGTGTAGTTTTCAGATGGTCTTTAAAGGCTCCCCATGTAGATGCCATGCCCCAAGAGTTAGGATCCAAGAGGTAGATGAATTGGATCCCATTCAGTATTGTACCCACAGATTTCTCAGTGGCTGCCCCTTCCACTATCCATGTCAAAAACTTTCCAGGCCCTCTTCAGCCAGCACCAATGGCCCAATAGCAAATGTTGGTGTTAGGTAGTGAAGAAGAAGAACAAGAAGACTTAAGCTGTGCACTTCCATATAGAGGCTTCCTCCCAGTTACTGAAAGCAACTTAAGCAACTGGCTTCATTCTCTTTTTACTTCCTTGTTCCTAATTTCTATATCATTCTTGATCTGGGTATGTTCCTAATCAAGTATCTGACGTTTCCATTAGCACTTCCAAGACTTTTGTTGTTATTGTTTATCAGATTATGGAATCTTGACCCAGGTTTACGGCTCCACTTCAGCTGTTTGTAAAGTTGTGTGCAAGTATATTTCTCATTCTCACTTACTCCCAAATCCGTCTTTGATTTGATGCTCTAGCCTGCCTGTCCTATATGTCTCTTTCTTGCTCTCTTGCTGCCAGTCTTCCAACCAAGCACTCTTTTGATGGGTCTCTGCAAGCCTTGACCACATTTCTACCATCTCAAACATTCTTCTTCTGCCTCCTGCTTTGCTTCTCCCCAGCATGTGCTTAGCTTCCTAGGGCTTCACCAGCCCTGAACACAATTGTATGCATGACACCTGTGCCTTGCCTGCCTACTGCATGATTGTTTGCCCTTGCCACTAAAGCCAGACATACAAGTAGTGCTCACTGCAGTTGCCCAGCAACAAAGTGATAAGGGCATGAATCAAGGTTGCAAGATTATTATGTAGCATTGATGAAATTACCTAGCTAGGTAATGAAATGTCAACCAAGAACATAACCAAGCTCAGAGAGCACCAAGGACCCTGCAGTTCAATCCTGGGCTACAAATATTCCCTTCTGTTGAGATCTTTATTATTAACTATTGATAAAATAAATTGCATGAAGAAATACATATTTTTCATATTGTGATTCAACTCCAGATGAGTTTTGATAAAGTTATGGAGGGCAAGACAGTTACCTACTCTGGAATTAGATTTTCAGATAGATAAAACATGCTGCCTGAATACAATTATATATAAATGATAGGTATTTGCATCTTATAACTGAAAAATCTAAACTAAATATTTATTCCATCATTTATTCAATGCATTGTTAGGAGATGAAGACTTTTTAGCAATTTAATAGTGTGAATGTCAGGCATGGATGGCAAAAATCTAACAAGATCAACCAAAAGGGGGAAAAAACCCCCTCAGTTTGAAACTTCAGCCATAATCATTAAAAAATATTTTGTAATGCCAAGTGCTGTTAAGGTACCAATTACCCAAACAGGTGGCTGGCCTTTCATCATTAAATGTCTTTAAATGGAGACTAGAAAACCATCTGTTTGGGAGGGTTCAAACTGGAATTCTTGCATTAAGCAGATTTCAACTCCAGCATTCTATGATTTATTACTGTTTCCTAAATATTTAATAATTTCTATTCTTTATGGTTGAAATTAATAACTGATCTCAAAACTCAGAGAGATATAGTAAGCCAATATGAATTAAACAAGTTCTGATCATACATTGCCTGCAAGAATGGGAACGATTGATCTCAAAGTCCAGAAGATCTCAAGAAATGGTCATATGATCTGTGGATATGAGTTTCAGGAGGGGATCCCTTGGACTGCAATAAGGAATCTCTATATGGTTCTTCTATCAGAGCCACTTGCAATGTGTAACTTAGCAATGGCCAACAGATAACCAAACAAGTATCTCTGTAGTCCCAAAGCATTAAAATAACATTTAAGATTTCTGAGTAGGAAGCCACAAATGCCTTTCTTTTTGATTCTAAAAATTCTAATTCCACAATGATGCCCTATTCCACTGATGGCTAATCTTTTTGCCATCACATGCCAGGAGCAGGGGGGGGGGGTCGTGCACATATGTGTCAACACCCATAATCCTATGCACCCTGCCCCCATGCATGTGTGCAGGACCCCCCCCACGCTCCCCCCTCATGGCACACGATGGCACGGTAGGCCCTTTTCTTGCTGTCCCCAGTTGGCAAATGGGCCGTTTTTGGCCTCTGGAGGGCCTCCGGGAGTGGGGGTGGGGTGGGGAAGGCAGTTTTCACCCTCCCCAGACTCCTAGAAAAGCTCTGGAGGCTGGGGAGAGAGAAAAACGGGCCTTCCCCCCCCCGAGATCCTCTGGAGGCAGGAAACAGCCTGTTTCCCTACTTCTGGTGGGCCCAGAAGGCCCGAAAATCAGCTGGCTGGCGTGCGCATGCGCACCGGAGCTGAGCTTGCGTGACCACCAATATGACTATGTGTGCCACTTGTGGCACTCATGCCATAGGTTCGCCATCACAGCCCTATTTTAACTGTTTGCAGTTGCTCTTCACATAAAAACATAAAATGCTCTTGGCAAAATGCAGTTATTACATCCCCACAGGACAACTCGATAAGACAATTTCACTTAGCATGCAGAAAGATTAACTATAATCTTGACCACCGTATTTTGGTTGAAGCTGCAGATTAACACATCGTAAAGTTGTTCGAAGACAAATAGAGGATAATAAAAAGACTAATGGAAAATTTAAAAAAAATATCAAAAAGATGTCAATAGCTAGCCATAGAGTCACTGATCTGGAAGAAATCTTTATGATCATCAAGTTCAATTCTTCGCTTAATGCAAGAATTTTGAAACTATATTACCTCTGACAGATGGTCAGTCTCTAAGTACAAGGGTCCCCAACTCCAGGGCTGGGGCCCGGTACAGGGCTGCAGCTGTTTGGAACTGTAGCTCTGCTTGCACTGAACCATCCCCCCTGCCGCCCTCCACCCGCCGGTCTGCAAAGCCAAAAAGGTTGGGGACCATTGTCTAAGTACATTCAGCTAAGGAAAGTCTAGGTATATTGAATTTGTAAATGTAATGTAATGTAATATAGGTTTACTAAATATATGTATAGCTGTTTAGGAAGTAAAATATTGTAAAATACTGTATACTTGATATATAATGAAATAGGAGATATGTAAATTTGTATATAGATTAAGGAATATATTACTTATTAACTTGAATTTGACGCAAATGTTACAAACCATAGACATTGAGCAATGTCCATTGTTTTACTTTTAAAACTAATAAAATATTAAAAGAAAAAAGAAAAAAAAGAAAAAGAAAGTCTGCTAACTCTTGATGCAGATTTATCCAATACCAAAATACAAAAGATTAACTAAGCTCTGCTCCAGGTCTGCTACAATACAAAAAAAAAAAAAAAAAAAATCTCCAGATATGCTAGTGATAGATTTTAGTCATGAAAATAGAAATTCCTGAACATAACTGTACTTCCTCTTCATGTCTGGGCACAGGATGTCATATTGTGGATTTTCTTGATCTCTTCTTCTCTATATTCCTCTAGCTACATGATAGTGGCCATATAAATTGATTTTAATGAATATGAGAAGGGATAACTCATCACTGGTTGCTCTTTTCCAATAAAGGCCGTCTCCATAATTTGTCATATGGACGTCCAGCATCACCTTCTATGATCAGTATTACTATCTAAGATTTATATTCTCAGCTCGTATGTACATTTTTCATTTAAATCACACTGTTTAGATTTGCTGTCCCTCTCTTCATTCAGTGATTGGTCTAAACTAATTCTTTTTGGACTTTGTAAGAGCACATGTGAATATCCTGCCGCTGTCTACTTATCAGCCAATATGCAACCATATTCCTTCATCTTATTGCCAATCCACTATCTCTGCAACTCTAGCTGCATCTGCCTATCTGTGATTTCTCAGCAGGAGCCAGGTATTTGCATCCATTGGCTCTGCATTCCTGCCAAAGCCCTGCCGAAACCAGAGCTCCTACAGCTGCCAGGGTTTATTTACACACATTCCTCACTTAAATTGAATTAATGAGCATAATTGAACTCAGGCAACGTCCTCTGTAGTTCTTATTTCTCTTTGCTCCTTGTGACATTTCTTTTCTGGGACACGGAACTGCTCTTGTTGTCTTAAAAGTGGGGAAAAAAGTGGTGGTATGTCTCGTATAACAAGCTATAATTGTTAAAAGTGCTTCCCATTCAAGCTACATAGCCTCTGACCAATCAATTCCATGGTTTACTGCTACTGCAGCCGTATTTATGTCTTGTGGATTTCTACTGGATGTACACCTGAGTAAATTATTGTAGAAATGCAAGTTTCAGCAAACACAGAAAAGACTAAGCTGGGATTGAGTTCCTCAATTTTATCATTTATGATTTTTAAATTTAATTTAATTTAACCAGGCTGTTGAATTTGTTATTGATGATCTCTGCTTATTATATCAAATGGCATATTTGCTCAAAATCAAGGATCCCGTGTCATTCAGAGCAAAGCAAAGTTGTAGAGTCTCTCGCGCATTCCAAAAGAATTTAAGCAGCTTTGGTTTTCTCCACTTAGCTTTTGCAGGCTCTTAACAGAATAGAATAGAATAGAATAGAATAGAATAGAATAGAATAGAATAGAATAGAATAGAATAGAATAGAATAGAATAGAATAGAATAGAATAGAATAGAATAGAATAACAGAGTTGGAAGGGATCTTGGAGGTCTTCTAGTCCAACCCCCTGTTTAGGCAGGAAACCCTACACCACTTCAGACAAATGGTTATCCAACATCTTCTTAAAAACTTCCAGTGATGGAGCATTCACAACTTCTGCAGGCAAGCTGTTCCACTGATTAATTGTTCTAACTTTCAGGAAATTTCTCCTTAGTTCTAAGTTGCTTCTCTCCTTGATTAGTTTCCACCCATTGCTTCTTGTCCTACTCTCAGGTGCTTTGAAGAATAGCTTGACTCCCTCTTCTTTGTGACAGCCCTTGAGATATTGGAACACTGCTATCATGTCTCCCCTAGTCCTTCTTTTCATTAAACTAGACATACCCAGTTCCTGCAACCGTTCTTTATGTTTTAGCCTCGTCCCCTAATCATCTTTATTGCTCTTCTCTGCACTCTTTCTAGAGTCTCAACATCTTTTTTACATCATGGTGACCAAAACTGACTGCAGTATTCCAAGGGTGGCCTTACCAAGGCATTATAAAGTGGTATTAACACTTCACGTGATCTTGATTCTATCCATCTGTTTATGCAGCCTAGAACTGTTGGCTTTTTTGGCAGATGCTGCACACTGCTGGCTCATATCTAAATGCTTATCCACTAGGACTCCAAGATCCCTCTCACAGTTACTACTATTGAGCAAGATATCACATATACTGTATCTGTGCATGTCTTCAAAACTAAAGAAAATCCCTTCCAACAGACAATTGTATAGCAGAAGACACTACACTGTATTCATCCAATGAGTGAAGATTTTTCTGCATTTGCTGTCAATGGGTATGTTTGAACTCATTATTGGACCACCAGAATTCCTTTGTGTTATACATTTATAGAGTTGGTCAAACGTTTACAACCTGGGAACATTATGAATGTAAGATTCACACCACCACGCCCCTCCATTCAATAAAATCAAGATTGATTTGCCAAACTGGATCAGAAGCTTTTTACTTAAAATAAGATTGTGGTAACGTCATTTCTGAGAAAAGTACATTCTTAATTTAGAATTCAAACTTTACTCAGTCTAAAGCACTTCTGGATCTTTAATTGATCCAACTCAGAAGTATTCATTAATGCCTTGCTAATAAATTTGTAGAGATCCCTGTTCTGTATCTGGTTATCTCCATGGGCCATGGATTCTTAATCTTTCTGTTTATAGTTTGCTTTCCTTGTAGTTCTCTGCCAACTTCACCGACTCACTTGAAAAAAGGGTGTATTTTCCCTGACTCAACTTACTGCAGTAAATTTCAAAAATAATTTGACTAAGTCTATTAATAACCAGCCCTGTAAATTTGCAAGATGTTTGTTATTTATTTTATTTATTATTTTATTTTATTAAATTTCTATACCTCCCTTCTCCCGAAGGACTCAGGATGGTGTACAGCCAGGAATAAAACCATGACAGTATAAAAATTTTAAAAACAATTTAAAACAATTAAATCAATTGGCCAAAAATTCTAATAAAACAACCCAATTAAAATAGTAAAAATATTATTATTATTTAGGCCAGCCCTGCTTGTTGGAATAATAATGTTTTTAGGGCGCAACGAAAGGTGCGCAGGTCGGGAATCCTACGAATAAATTGAGTAATTTATTACTCAATATATTTCCTTTTCACCAGAACCATATAAGGCAATGATATTGCTGAATCAATGCTTAGTTATGATAATAGAGCCAAAAACTCAAGTTCAATCTAGATAAATCAGGGCTATTATTAACACATTAAAGAATGGCCTTCAATCTGTTTTGAATGGGATTGAAACAATTTATAAAAGAACAGGTTCATAGCTTCTTGGGGATTCTTCAGGAACAACGTTTGACACTAAAAAGACAAGAAATCTCTGGGGCAAGATGCAGCTTTTGCCAACATAGATTGGTACATCAGCTGGATAGATAGCTTCATTTCAGTAATCCACGCACAATAATTCTTCTATAGATTACTGCAATGTGTTATATGAAGGAATGCCTTTGAACACGATTAACACAAAATGCTGAGGCAAAAGTATTGAAATGGATGAGATGAACACAGTTCATGTGAATCACCGTGAATCATAGCCCAACACAAGGTGCTTGTTTTATCATAGAAAATCCTTCAAGTCTTAGAACTGCAGCATTTGACTTGCACGTTCTTCGAAGATTCCAGGCGCCCTCTTAAAATAATACAGTGTTTTTCAATCTCAGCAACTTCAAGAAGTATGGACTTCAACTGCCAGAATTCCTCATCCAGGCTGGGGAATTCTGGGAGTTGAAGCCAGGGGTGAGATTCAGCCAGTTTGGGAGAACTGGTAGTTACCCACCCGCCCAAGCGCTATCCTGTCTTATACAATCACTGTGTTTTTTATGCAGCATGCATGGGCGCAAGGTGAGTGTGTGAGCGAAGTTATCCTGTCCTAGACAATTGCTGTGTTTTTGACGCAGTAAGCATGTGTGCAAGATGTGCATGTGCGAGAGAAGCAAGCACGTGTGCGCTCACTGGTTGTTAAATTATGTGAAGCCCACCGCTGTTTGAAGCCCATACTTCTTAAATGGCTGAGATTGAGAAACACTGGGATAAGGCATTGCAAACAACTACCCAAAAGTTAGATTTCTCAATAGTTAACCCAAATTTTGGAATGTCCTCCAAGGGAGATTTGTTTACCTATGCTTTTAATATCTTTTCATACCATGCAAAAATATTTTTATTCTCCCAGGACTTTTATAATAATGCTGCCGTGGCTCTGATGTTTAACTTCTGTTGCTCATTATTTCTAAGTTACTCCTTTTTTATTTTATTCCCCTCTTTTTTCTCTTTGTGCTGATGTAGGATCAGGAAGCTTCAGTTTTAAGTCCACCCTCTGTCATGAAAACTCACTGGATATTTTTGGTTTCATCACTTGCTCTAAGCTCCACAGGGTGGGGGAGGAAAAGGCAGAATATACATATAATAAACAAACAAACAAACAAATAAATATATTAGATTTTGTTAATTGTATATTCTTTTAGTGTTTTTATTGAAAACCATTTTGAGATTTTTTTAAAAAAAATCAGGACACATATATATTTGGGGTTGGGGGTTATTGTTTTTACTCTCTGTATATTGGGTTTTTATATTTTGTAAGCCTCCTAGAATCACTGAAAGTGAGTAGTCAGCCATATATATTCTCTAAATTAATAAATAAAATATTTCATATAATTATGATATGATTATACTGGAAAGGAATATTATCAAACAGGACAATTACCCCCATTTCCAGTTTATGTGATTCCCATCAGCATCTGGTTTGTCACCATGGGAAAGTGGATGTTGGATAAGATAAACCTTTGGTCTTCTTAGAGAGAGACTGTATAATCTTCAGATGGGCTATGTGATAGGCACCTGCTTTCTCATTCTGAGTCATATAAGCCACATGCCTATACAGGCTGTCTGGTGAAGACTGACTTTTTCCTCAGCTTATCTGTGGCCTGCAAACATTTGTGATCAGACCACGCTCAGCAGAGCTGAAATGGGCAAGTTCAGGAACACTGAAGGCAGGAATTCAAACAAATGGAGGCGATAACACTGATGTTAGCCAGTCCTATACAAGACCATTCTTTCTTCCTGCCCTTCTGGTTTTGGTAGGATGAGAAAAAAAAAGGAGCAGCAGTCAAAAATATAAGCATACGTTCACTTCAGCCAGTAACATGGAATAGTTTTAGTTTAAAAGCAGTCAGTGGCCGTCACACTTAAAAATTCCTGGACTGCTTTACCTTTGCCAGAAAATATAACTGAGCATTATATTTTCCAATACAACTTTCCAATAGCAGGCCACAAAATGAAAAAGGCAGTAATGGTTCTCCCCTGCCTACTCCTTTGATTCCTAGAAAGGGAAGCATGCCAGATATTTCTTGACTAGGTTTAGTTTTCTTTAATTTTTGCAATTTATTGCAGTGCAGTTGCTAAAAATAGCACAGCCATAACAAGCATAGAGTTTATCCCCACTCACAATGATAAGTTTTTAACTGAGATCAATCATTTATCATAACAGCAAATTTCTTAAGATAAGAAAGGATTTAAAAATAGCAACATAAATAATAAAATCATGGTCTGCAAAACTGTTTTGGAATGGGCAAAGCAGGAGTTTCTATCTCTTTTTGTTTCCTTGTTCCAGCCAAAGCTGCTACCGCTCCTTTTGGTTAAGTCCAGCTCACAGCTTGAAAAACCACTGAATTCACTTCCATATCTCTGCAAAGGCATTTACTCTTCGTTATGTTATGCCTTCCATCTGCCTGGAGTGCAGTCCAAGAAACATTGGAAAGGCACATCAAACAGACCGATGGGCCATTAACAATGAAAGTGAATAAGATTGGCACTGGAATTCTTGTGCTGGTAGACAGAAATCTGATTTCTGACTTAATATGTGAATGAAGAATTTTTCGCCGACTAAATAGCAAAAGCAATAGCACTTAGACTTACATATTGCTTCACAGTGCTTTACAGCCCTCTCTAAGCGGTTCACAGAGTTGGCCTATTGCCCCCCAAAATCTGGGTCCTTATTTTACCGACCTCGGAAGGATGGACGGCTAAGTCAACCTTGAGCCTGGTGAGATTCGAACTGCCAAACTGCAGGCAGCCAGCAAATTGCAGGCAGCCTGTAAAACTGTGTTTTTACATTTTTATGTTTTGATTATTGAAAACCCCAAGAATGAAATGAGTACAGGCAGTGGTGGGATTCAAATAATTTAACAACCGGTTCACCTAGGATCAGGTTGGCCGTCATGGGAGGCGTGGCCCATCCCCATCATCCAGCTCCGCCACACATGCGGGATGAGCCTCCCACAATGGCTAACCTGGCCCTGGGTGAACCGGTTGTTAAATTACATTCCCCCCCCCCGCTATCTAAGCTATCAAAATGGATCCTGGGTGCTCTGCTGCAATGGAGAAACAGGCTACGGAATGGCTAGCACAAGGGAAGGAGCAGAGCAGGGAGAAGAAAGAGGGAAAGCAGCCTTCTCCTTCCTTTGCACTGGTCACTCCGTAGCCAGTTTCTCCATTGCAGCGCAGTGCCCAGGATCCACTTTGATAGTGGGGGGAGGGGTAATCTAATAACCGGTTTGGTCGAACCAGTGCAAACCAGCTGAATCCCACCACTGTGTACAGGTACTGGTAGTTCTCAACTTATAACCAGTAGTTTAGTGACTATTTGTACTTACAATAGCACTAAAAAAAGTGATTTAAAATTGGTCCTTGCATTTATGACTATCATAACATCCTCATGATCAAAATTTGGACGGTTGGCAACTGGCATGTATTCATGATGGTTGCAGCATCCCGGATCACGCGATTGCCATTTGCAATCTTCCCAAGAGGTTTCCAACAGGCAAAGTCAACAGGGAAAGTTGGATTTGCTTAACAACTGTCCGAGTCACTTAACAACTGCAACAATTCACTTAACCATGGCAAAACAGGTTGTAAAATTGGGTACAACTCACTTAACAACTGCTTTGGTTAGCAACAGGAATTCTGGTCCCAATTGTGGTTGTAAATGGAGGACCAGCTGTAGGTGACATATACATTTTTTGTAAAGAAATAAGTAAGCAAGTAAATCAATACCGTGGTGTAAAATGTGAGAGAATGTTGGAGATGTGAATGTAATGATGCAACCTATTATCATATATGGTGGACCTGTAAGAAAATCAAGGCATTTTGGATAAAAATTTGGTGGGTGATGCAGAATATTCTGAAAAGAAGGTTGAAATTTACTCCTCAATTGTTCCTATTGGGTATAACGACGGATTATACAGTATCAGAGACTAAATTGATTTTGAACTTAATATCAGCATCTAGGCTGTTGGTAGCGCAATATTGGAAGAAGGACTCTTTGCCTACTATTGAAGAGTGGTTACTGAAAGTAACGAATTTAGCAGAAATGGCGAAAATCTCAGCGTACCTGAAGGACTATACACAAGAAAGATACGTATCGGAATGGAGAAGATGGATTGATTATATTCAAAATAAGTATCAGACAAGAAAATATCAAATAGCTTATGAATGAACATTAAGTATTAGAAATATTATGTTATCTATAGTGGAGTTAAGGTTTCAGGGGGGGAGTTAGTAGTCTGAGGATAAGTAGGTTAATCTAGTTTATGATTGTTAAATGAAATACCTTGTATTTTGCTCTGGGAAGTTTGGGGGGGAGAGTGGGATGAGGGGAGGGAAAGGGTGGGGGGAACATGGGGGGGGGGAAGAAAATTCTTTTTTTTTCGGTAAAACTTTTCAATTAAAATAAAATAAAATAAAATGTGAGAGAATAGATACAAACAAATCACAATTGGAACTGTCAGTTTTCTAAGCATGCCCAAGGAAACAATAAAAGTACAAGGAAATAAAAAGAAAAAAAAAGATAAAGGTGTTGAGAAAAATATGAGGACCTGGTGTAGCCCAGTGATGTGAAGAATAGTAGAATACTAAGCATAAGATATTAAGGCCAAAAAAATGGTTTTTGATTCAGTGAAGCTTTGATCGAATTGCCCCACTGAATCAGATTAGTGAACTGAAGCAGAAACCCTCTTTGAAGCAGCAAATTGAGTCAGGGGGCTTTGAAGCTTCTCTATGCTCATGGATAAGTTACTGTATACACAGAAGGCGCCTATCTCTGGTATGCTGTCTCACTGCACAATCCTGTTTCTGCTTCCCTCTGCTAATTAATTAAGTAATTAATATACTATACTGTACTGACAACAAGTCTTGGCAGAAGTGAGGGAGTCCTTGCCAGGAAGGACCAAGCTTGCTAACCCTTCTGGTGGCCATCCCAAAACAGTGATCAGAATCAGCAAATCACACAACCTGAAAGATATGTGTGAGTGATGATTCTTCAGTGTGAAGTCTGGTACTCCAGAAAAATAATCTTCCAGTGTTTCTCTCCCCTCTCACCCCAAGGATAGAGTTCAAGGCAAATGGCACCTTGGGTGTTAGTATCATAAACTTGCTGGAAGCGTAGTTATTGAGTATCAGTGTTCTCATTCTTTGGGTAGCGTATTCAGACAATTGCCCACACTGAGATTTTACTCTCTTTATAGTACATTTGGCCAACTAACTGTTTGGAACTATGTAGTTCAGGCAATGTATAAGTTCATATTGATGCTCACTAAGATCAGATTTTTTAAAAGATATATAATCCCATCATCGACGCTGATGAGTAAAGTTAAAGAATAAGGCTGAAGTTTAATGCTGATGGTTTCAACAGTAGGTTCCAAGTAGGATTAATAAAATTGTACTGTTAAATTTCCAGTTATTTGGAATGCATAGAGTTATGGGAAATCAAAACTGGAGGTCTATCTTGCTCCTCACAAAGTCCTTCTTTCTCTGATCGACTTTTTGCAATAACTCTCCCCAAATTCTCTGAACTGTAATCCTGGTAAAATATATGAATGATTAGCCACATTTCACGTTTGATACTATAATTGTCAGTTGGCTCTGGGAGAGCAGCTGAAATAATATTGGATTTTCACAGAGGGGAAAGAAGTTACCATCTGGAAACTACAACCAGGATTGTCAATTAAACAAGGTCCGTGATGGCGAACCTATGGCACGGGTGCCACTGGTGGCACGCGGAACCTTATCTGTGGGCACATAAGTGTTGCCTTAGCTCAGCTCCAGCGCGCATGTGCGCACTGGCCAGCTGATTTTTGGGCCTTCTGGGCCCACTGGAAGTCGAGAAATGGGACATTTCTGGCCTCGGGAGGGCCTCTGGGGAGGGGGAGGCTGTTTTCATCCTCCCCTGGCTCCAAGGAAGCCTCTGGAGTCTGGGGAGGGCGAAAAACGGGTCTACCGGGCCCATCATTAACCTTTTTGCCGTCATGTGCCAAAAGTGGTGGTAGCACGGGGTGGTGGTGGTCGCGTGCGGATGCAGGGGTGTGGGGGGCCATTGAATTATGGGTGTGAGCACACGCGCACACAACCCCCCCTCCCATAGTTCCCATGCTTTTGGCACACGATGGCAAAAAGGTTAGCCATCACTGATCTAGGTTGAAAGCAATGTACGGGTAGTCCTTGACTTATAACCATTCATTTAGTGGACATTGACTTTTGATGAGTTTTCATTCTTACAACCATTGCAGCACCCCCATGGTCAGGTGATCAAAATCCAGGCACTCGACAACTGGCATGTACTTATGACAGTTGCACTGTGTCAGGATTACATAATCACCATTTGTAACCTTTCCAGCTGGCTTCAGACAAGAAAAATTAATGGGGGAAGCCAAGCTCACTTAACAACTTCAGGGATTTGCTTAATGATGGCAAATAAGGTCATAAAACAAGACACAACTCACCTAATAACTATCTTGTTATTAGCAACAGAAATTTTGAGCTCTACTGTGGTCATAAGTCAAAACTACCTATACAGCAAAAGTTAAAAGGCATGGCTATTTTCCGGATTATGTTCCAAAATAAAATATAATAAGGTTTAATTTTAAGGCCGCTAGATGTCTTAATTTTTTTTAAAAAAATCCAGTTTCTATATATTGAATTTGAAATATCTTGCCTTATATGCCACTTAAAAAAGAAAAGGCACACAAACACAGGAAGATTTGTTATCATCTTCACGTGTGGAAGCAGTCTAAAAATTGCTTTTGGGAAAATGTGGAAATTTAAATCCAAGTTCTCTTCATGAGTGTGTGCTTTTGCTTCTGCTGTTCCCCTTTCTGTCTGGAAATGTACAGGAAACTGGATACGTAACAAAAATGCTTAAAAAGTAGACCTTTGGCCACTTGCTTAGTGGTGGAAAATTTGAGTGATGTATATGATCAAATGAATGATCAAATAAAAATAATCCTTTCTCAGACAAGACAAAGCAACAGGTCACTTGGGGAAAAAAAAACTCTCAAAACCAATGAATACTTCATCTTGCAGTCTAACCACAGCAAAATATTTGAGATCTTAGCAAGGCTCTTCTTAATGGAAACATTTTTTTTTAAAAAAGGAAGATGGTGAGATTACTATGCAATAAAATCACCTTTGTGCCTTGGAAGCCAAATACAACAAAATCTGAGAACCTTATACTAAGATAAAAACCCTTCCCCCCAAACTGGAAGATACCACTGGTCCATCTGTTTCCTGTCTCCAAATATGGCCTTTACCAAAGGCTTCGAAGTTTGTGCCTCCTGGGAGAAGCATCTTGTGCTGCTACTATAGGTAAACCTCAACTTTACAACAGTTCTTTTAATTCAAAGTTTGGCTCAAAGTTACAGCGGCACTGAAAAATGTGACTTATGACCATTTTTCACATAATTACCATTGCAGCATTCCCTTGGTCACGTGATTAAAATTTGGACCTTTGGCAACTGACTCACATTTATGATGGTTACATTGTCCTGGGGTCACATGATCACCTTTTGCAACCTTCTGACAAGAAAAGTCAGTGGGGAAGCCAGATTCACTTAACAATCGGGTTACTGATTGAACAACTGCAGTGATTCACTTAACAACTGTGGCAACCAAGTTGTAAAATAAGGCATAACTCACTTAACAACTGTCTTGCGCAGCAACATAAATTTAGGTCTCAATTGTGGTCATAAGTCGAGACTATCTGAATTACCAACAATGATGGGCGGGGGGATGGGATTTTGATCTGAGTTGGGATCAGATCCTTAAAGAAATGTTTTGCAACCTTGGCCACTTTAATATGGCTGGAGAATTCTGGGAGCTGAAGTTCCCATCTTAAAGTTGTCAAGGGTGAGAAACATTTCATTAAAGGTGCAAACCTTGAGGCTGGTAACCCTTGTTCACATTTCAGCATTTATCTCAGTATCCCACTTCTATTCATTTAATGTGGAGATCAATTGAACCCTTTCTCACATCTTTCAAATACAGAAGTTAAGGAATATACTTAATCACCAATTATAATCACCAATCATGAGTCTAAGAGTTTGTTTATATCAGGGATGAGCAACCTTTAACTGTTAAACAGTTGGTCAGTAAAAATGAGTGGGCTCCTCTTATCTAGATAGACAGGATCAGATTTCAGTGGCAATTTGAGGAATTTTCTTTTAAACAATAGTCAAAAGACGAACAGAGGTAGATGCAAGCATTTCATATTGATTATCAGTATCTACATTACAATAACATGGTTGAAAACCAGCTTCAAATATAAGATCTAGCAAGAGCATTAATTAAGCCTATAACGTATGCAAAAAAGCAACCAATGACAAGCCTTCTTCCCACAGGAGGCGCAGATTGACATAAAAACAACGAACCTGCGGTCCGATCGAAGCATAGTACACAAAATTGTCTGCTAAAACGTCTTACCTGTCAATGACTTCTTCAGCTTCAACCACAATAATACACGGGCAAACGATACAAACTCAAGGTAAACCGCTCCAAACTCGATTGCAGAAAATACGACTTCAGCAACAGAGTGGTCAACGCCTGGAAAGCTCTACCTGACTCTGTTGTTACAGCCTCAAACCCTCACAGCTTCAACCTCAAACTGTCTACCATGGACCTCACCCCATTCCTAAAAGGTCCATAAAGGGGGTGTGCTTAAGTGCACTATCATGCCTACCGTCCCTGTCCTACTGTCCCCATTTATCTGTACTTACTTCCTATGTTTATGTTTATACCTATACCTGCTATCTTGTACATGTTTGACAAATAAATGAATAAATAAAAATAAAATGAATCTTGTTTTCTTTTTTCAAATAATGATACATACCTACGAGCCAGTGGTGGGTTTCAAATTTTTTTATTACTGGTTCTGTGGGCGTGGCTTGTTGGCCGTGGCATGGCTTGGTGGGCAAGGCTTGGTGGGCATGGCAGGGGAAGGATACTGTAAAATCTCCATTCCCATCCCACTCCAGCAGAAGGTTACTGCAAAATTCCCATTTCCTCCCGATCAGCTAGGACTTGGGAGGCAAAGAATAGACGGGGGCGGGGCCAGTCAGAATTTTTACTACCGGTTCTCTGAACTACTCAAAATTTTCACTACCAGTTCTCCAGAACTGGTCAGAACCTGCTGAAACCCACCTCTGCTATGAGTGCTCATACGCTATAATTCTCATGTGTTATAAAATGGAAGGAATCTGGGCAGCCAGTTTTTACTAATCAAAATTCTAGGAGACATAAGGATCACACACACCTAATTTATATGTATGTTTAGGTCTTTGCATTATTAAGAACTATGGATTTCTTTTGAGCAGCACTGCATTCTATAAACATGCAACAACTTCTCCTTTGAGACAAAGTTCACACCTGTCAACTTCATGTTCCTGTCATTTTACTGGTAATAATACAGAGCTCTTTCTCTCTCTATTTGTGTCTCTGTGTGCGCGCGAGCGTGAGATCAAAGAGTATTAAGTAACATGCTTGAAGCAGAAAACATTTTGTAGAATATTCACACAGAAACTAAATGCTTCTGTTCTGTGTAATTTCTTTATACAGAGATCTGAATGTTATGCTGGAGCAGATGTTTAACCACAAGTGTGACACAATCATATATATTTTCCTTGTAGCTTCAACAAAATTAGGACTGAGCTCAAATTACTCGAAGGCTTCCACAACTGTTTCAGCCATTGTTAAAAAAACCCACCTTTCTTGCTTCAAACAATTTTAATGTAGCTGAAGAAACGTTGGCCTATTCAGTTATACCGTTCAGACAGTCCTGAATGACATTATTACGTAAGGAAATCTCATTGGCTAATTAATAATATACTGCTCAAAAAAATAAAGGGAACACAAGCAGAAGACATCCGAGATCTGAATGAATGAAATAGCCTTATTAAATACTTTTGTATGTAACGAACAAAGTATTTAATAAGGCTATTTCATTCATTCAGATTCCGGATGTCTTCTGCTTGTGTTCCCTTTATTTTTTTGAGCAGTGTATATTGTTCAACATGTGATATTATTTAATTGGAACTATTCTTGCTATTCCAGTAATCATTCAGATCTACAAAATTAAATACCTTGGTTAGTTTTTAATTGTAACTGAACATGTTCTTATTTGATTCTGTTCAGGAATAAGATTAATATGTGTAAACAAAGGAATCAATTTCTGATTAATTAAGAACACAAAGATATATTATTTAATTAGAATTGCTAGATATAAAAACAAGTAGACTAACTAATAGCTTAAATGGCATACCTAGTTATCAGAAATAAGTCCAGTAAAGTATGGAATGAATGAAGTATAACTAATGACAATAAGGTATAGGTGGACTTAAAACTTAAATATATTTAGAATACAGCATATTAGCCAATATATTTGAGCTTATCACACAGGATTGTAAAAAAAAAAAAGGCACTTAATTGCTTTGCATGATGCTTGTAATCAATTTCAGCCTAATTTATGGAAATCTGAATTAGAATCATGATGCCAAGAATATATTGAGGATGCTGTGGAATAATATCTAAGGATTTAGGACTTAGTTGTTTCTCTGCCAATCACAGGGATCCTGGCAAATCCTGTTTTGTCACCCTAGAAATCTGTCCATACCAATTGTTTAAAACCCAATTATCCCCTATTTTAAAGCAGAACACAAATGTAATATTTATTAGATCATTACCAGTTTTGACAGAAAATGGTGAGTATAGTTCCATTGTTTAACAGAAATTATTAGTAACTTCAGAACTGATAAATAACATTTAAAATGTCCTTTTTTGGGGTTGGTTATTATTTTGCTTCTTTTCGAAAGAAGATATATTATTATTTTATTTTGTAAAAATAAAATTGTTATCTTGGTTTTATATTTATTTTTTCCCTTCTTAGGAGCAGTACTCAGTTTTCATTGCTGATTGATTTCAAACTCTATCCCTTCTCTGATCAGAATATTTGCATAAGATATATAGGGAAGAAGCAGGGGTGAAATCCAGCAGGTTCTGACAGGTTCTGGAGAATCGGTAGCGGAAATTTTGAGTAGTTCGGAGAACCAGCAAATACCACCTCTGGCTGGCCCCAAAGTGGGGTGGGAATGAAGAATTTGCAATATCCTTCCACCAGGAGTGGGGAGGGAATGGGGATTTTGCAGTATCCTTCCCCTGGAGTAGGGTGGGAATGGAGATTTTACAGTATCCTTCCCTTGCCACCCCACCAAGCCACACCCACAGAACAGGTAGTAAAAAAATTTGGATTTCACCACTGGGAAGAAGCAATTAATGAAGAAGAAGCTGCTTTATATAGAGATTGACAACTGCCCCCTCTAAGTTATTACACCCTACTCTCACCAGCCATGGTTCTTTGCTTCTTTGATCAGCGACTTAACTCTAACTTTGGAAGACAAACCATGTGCTGTATTAAGAAGCCATTGGCTGTGAATGAATGGTCCATACATTCATTCATAATAGATGTCCTCTATTACTCTCACCCAACTTCTCAGCTGCACAGACGCACTGTGCACTGATGAATCCATGGACCATCTCTCTTTCCTTCCTCTCCACAGTGAACGTAGAATTGTTTCTGCCCTTCAAGCATGCCTCCCTGACATTTTCATCTGTTTGCATACGTGTACAGCAAAAATAGGAATTACTCATATGCTGAGTAATTCTTACACCTGAAAGGTGTTATGGAAAGGAAAGTGAAGCTTGAATCCAACTCCAAAGAAAAAGGAAATGTACCTATGATGGATAGTTGTAGAAATGGGATTGTAGAGAGGAAGAACCAGCAAGGCCCTCAATTTAGGAAGAAGGCTGGGAATTTCACAATGGTATAATTCAGACATCTCCAAAGTGAAATGCTATGCTCTTGTCCACTGCTATAAATTGCTTAGCATATGTGATGATGTTACGCTCTGCTGCTAACATATTTGTCCCTGCACTATCTGGCAAGGAAAGACTAGGAGCACAGATTTGGAACTTTTCTTCTCTCTGGGAAATATTATAAAACTGGGAAAGGAGATTTGGGTTTATGTGCACTCTAGAAACTCCTTTGGAGCTTGGTTTTGAAATCTTTTATTTTATTCATAAAACCATTTCCCTCCTATTATAAAAAAGCACGATACAAATGGGGCAAACATATACGCTGCAAACTTTATTTCATCTACTAACAGAGACTACAATGGGCACAGACTGATTTTATTTTATTATGTCCTCTTTTTAAAAAATCTCCTATTTTTCTTGTTCCCATTGGGCACTTGAGTGGTTTTGACAGGATCATTATTTCGCCCTATTCTCGAAAGACTGAAATCATGACACTGAAGGGAAAAATTTCACCACCTGGAACTGAATAGATATTGAAAAAGCAAATCCAAAATCCCACGAATATTTTAAGAGTTAACTATAAGTGACATGCGGAGCTCCCCTTTTGGTTATAATAATCCCCAATAATTTATTTTGCAGGTATATTTTCTTTCATTTTCACAAGTCCGAGAAAAAGAATACTCAAAATCCCGAGGAGATATATAATATGCCTTGCAAAAACTTTTGGTTTACAACTGGTGTTTTATAAAAGAAACCACCAACTAGGATACCTTCTAAGGAGAGTATTAATGTACAATCAAATTTGGGTCACAAATGCATGCCAATGACTAGGAGTGGTTGATCTGTCAAGATAAATCTTGTTCAGATTTCTCTTTTTCTAGCTTTAGGTTTCTTCCATCCCATTACACATCATTTGGCAGTTTGTATGTAAAATGTTAACATAACATTTTGCACATCTTTTCATAAACATTTCTTCTAAGGACACATTTCTACGCAATTTCCCTCCCAACATTCTTATATGTCACCTTTACCAAACTATTAATTTTGGTATGGGTTTCCCCCTATGTATGCATTTACACTTAGCTCTTGTTGCTGTTTACAATTCCTACTGCAAAATGTAGGAAAGTTTGCAAAATTGTGTTCAGTGCACATGTTAATTTCAGGAAGTTTGTAAATTCACAATAAAATGCAAAACAATTGGTCCCCAGCCCTAACCATAAATTAAATACGTGTAACCAACTAATGATGGACACAATGCACAGGAATTACCTCCCTCTTGATCCTTCCACTGATAACATTTTTGACTGAACATTTCTGAGTTTTTGCAGAATAGAATAGAATAGAATAGAATAGAATAGAATAGAATAGAATAGAATAGAATAGAATAGAATAGAATAGAATAGAATAGAACAGAACAGAACAGAACAGAACAGAACAGAATAGAATAACAAGAGTTGGAAGGGACCTTGGAGGTCTTCTAGTCCAACCCCCTGCTTAGGCAGGAAACCCTACACCATTTCAGACAAATGGTTATCCAACATCTTCTTTAAAACTTCCAGTGTTGGAGCATTCGCAACCTCTGGAGGCAAGTTGTTCCACTGATTAATTGTTCTAATTGTCAGGAAATTTCTCCTTAGTTCTAGGTTGCTTCTCTCCTTGATTAGTTTCCACCCATTGCTTCTTGTCCTACTCTCAGGTGCTTTGGAGAACAGCTTGACACCCTCTTCTTTGTGGCAGCCCCTGAGATATTGGAACACTGCTATCATGTCTCCCCTAGTCTTTCTTTTTAAACTAGACTAAACTAGACTAATCTAGTCCTTCTTTTAAACTAGACTAAACTAGACTATTTATTTATTTATTTATTTATTTATTAAATTTCTATACCGCCCTTCTCCAAATAGGACTCAGGGCGGTGCACAGCCAAGATAAAAAACAAAGCATACAGAATTTAAGAACAATATTAAAATAATTAAATGTTTTGGCCGAAATTAAGATAACCCAATTTAAAATCAATTTAAAATTTAACTCAGGCCAGCCCAGCTTGTTGAAATAAATAGGTTTTCAGGGCCCGACGAAAAATCCGGAGGTCTGTTATTATACGTAACTCTGGGGGAAGGTTGTTCCAGAGGGTGGGCGCCGCCACAGAGAAGGCTCTCCCCCTGGGGGTCGCCAGCCGACATTGTCTGGCGGACGGCACCCTGAGGAGGCCCACTCTGTGCGAGCGTACTGGCCGGTGGGAGGCTATTGGTGGCAGAAGGCGGTCTCGTAAGTACCCTGGCCCTAAGCCATGGAGCGCTTTAAAGGTGGTCACCAACACCTTGAAGCGCACCCGGAAGACCACTGGGAGCCAGTGCAGCTCGCGCAGGAGAGGTGTCACATGGGAGCGCCTCGTCGCCCCCATAATCCCCCGCGCGGCCGCGTTCTGGACCAGCTGGAGCCTCCGGGTGCACCCCAGGGGGAGCCCCATGTAGAGAGCGTTGCAGTAGTCCAGGCGGGAAATGACTAGTGCCTGAGTGACTGTGCGTAGAGAGTCCCGATCTAGAAAGGGGCGCAGCTGGCGTATCAGGCGAACCTGATAAAAAGCCCCCCTGGCCACGGCCGTCAAATGATCTTCTAAAGACAGCCGTGCGTCCAGGAGGACGCCCAAGTTGCGAGCCCTCTCCGTGGGGGCGAGTGATTCGCCCCCAATAGCCAGCGATGGCGTCAGCTGGCTATATCGGGACGCTGGAAGCCACAGCCACTCGGTCTTGGAGGGGTTGAGTCGGAGCCTGTTTCTCCCCATCCAGGCCCGCACGGCCTCCAGGCACTGGGACATCACTTCAAGGGCATCGTTGGGGTGGCCTGGGGTGGAGATGTACAGCTGGGTGTCATCAGCGTACTGATGGAACTCCACCCCAAAGCCACGGATGATCTCACCCAGCGGCTTTACATAAATGTTGAACAGAAGGGGCGAGAGGACCGACCCTTGTGGCACCCCACAAGCAAGGTGCCTCGGGGTCGACCGCTGCCCCCCCCGTCAACACAGATTGCGACCGGTCAGAGAGGTAGGAGGAGAACCACCGCAGAACGGTGCCCCCCACCCCCAACCCCGCCAACCGGTGCAACATGATACCATGGTCGATGGTATCAAAAGCCGCTGAGAGGTCTAACAGGACCAGGATAGAGGAGCAACCCCTATCCCGAGCCCTCCAGAGATCATCCACCAACGCGACCAATGCCGTTTCCGTGCTGTGCCCAGGCCGGAAGCCGGACTGGAGCGGGTCTAGATAGACAGCTTCATCCAGGTACCGGGGAAGCTGTTGCGCCACCACACTCTCAACAACCTTCGCAACAAAGCGAAGGTTGGAGACTGGACGATAGTTAGCCAAAACAGCCGGATCCAGAGAGGGCTTCTTGAGGAGGGGCCTCACAACCGCTTCTTTCAAAGCGGCCGGCAGGACCCCCTCACTCAAAGAAGCGTTAACGATCTTCTGGAGCCAGCCTCGTGTCACCTCCCGGGAAGCCAGAACCAACCAGGAGGGACACGGGTCCAATAAACATGTGGTCGCGTTCAGCCGTCCCAGGACCCTGTCCATGTCCTCGGGAGCCACAGGATCGAACTCCCCCCAGATAACACTCTCAAGACCTGCCTCAGTCATCCCATCCGGACATACCCAGTCAGAGGCCAGTCCTTCCCGAATCTGAGCGATTTTGTCATACAGATACTGCACAAAATCCTCGGCTCGGCCCTGCAAGGGGTCATCCCGCGCTTCCAGATGGAGGAGGGAGCGGGTCACCCTGAACAGGGCGGCCGGGCGATTATCTGATGACGCGATAAGAGCGGCAAAATAACTAGATTTCGCCGCTTTTATCGCCACTAGGTAGGTCTTAATATGAGACCTCACCAGTGTTCGGTCGGATTCGGAGCGACTGGTCCTCCAACTACTCTCCAGGCGTCTTTTCCGGCGCTTCATCTCCCTGAGCTCCTCGGAAAACCAAGGAGCTAGGTGAGTTCGGTGCCGGGTCAGAGGCCGCAAAGGCACGACACGGTCCAAGGCCCCGGCAGCCGCACTATCCCAGGCGGCCACCAGGTCCTCAGTCGAGTCATGAGCCAGAGTCTCAGGAAATGGCCCAAGCTCCATCTGGAACCTATCAGGGTCCATCAGGCGCCTGGGGCGGAACCACCTGGTCGGTCCCGCCTCCCTGCGGCGGGGTGCAGCGGTTAGAAAGTCCAGTCGAAGGAGCGAGTGGTCAGACCATGACAAGGGTTCGATGACTATATCCCCTGTATCAAGGCCACTCAACCACTGACCAGAGACAAAAACTAAGTCCAGAGTGTGTCCACCCGTGTGAGTGGGGTCATGAATTAACTGAGTAAGGTCCATGGCCGTCATGGAAGCCATGAACTCTCGAGCCACCTCAGACGTTTCGCCGATAGACGGCAGGTTGAAATCCCCCATGACTAGAAGTCTGGGGGTACCAACCGCCACCTCAGCTATGACGTTGAGCAGCTCGAGCAGGGCCGTTGCCACGCGGCAGGGAGCCAGGTACGTGATCAACAAGCCCATCTGTACTCCACGACCCCACCTCACAAAAAGGGACTCACATCCGGCTATCTGTGGAACAGTGGTCTCCCTCGGATCAAGACTTTCCTTTATAATAACCGCCACCCCCCCGCCCCTGCCCTGAGCTCTCGGCTGATGGAATGCTCGGAAACCTGGTGGGCACATATCCACGAGGGGAACCCCCCCCTCATGGCCCAACCAGGTCTCCGTAATACCTGCCAGGTCCGCTCCCCCCTCCTGAATAAGATCGCAAATGAGGGGGGCTTTATTTACCACGGATCTGGCATTGCACGACAGCAGCCGAAGGCTCGGGCCCTGAGAGTCTGAACAGCCTGGGATACGAGAAGGGCTATGGGGACCGGGGCGTGCCACCGCTCGAAGATAGCGAGTGCGCGCCCCCACTACATGATGCGGCCCCCTGCTCCCACCATATCTGCCCCTCCCACTCAACACATTGATAGAAAAGCCCTCGACAGAATGGACTCTGATGTCCCTCTTACCCCCGGAATCTGCACCCTCCGTGGCCCCACTAACAGCTGGGCCGGACCCCTCCCCCCGTGGGTTAACCCCCAAACCCACACAACCCTCCCGCCCCTTAAAATCCCTTAAAAATCTATCAAAAAGTTTCCCTAAAAAACCCCTTAATCCCCTTTTTGCAGCATGCCACCTCTCGGGGTGCCAAAGCCCGTCATAAAGGTAGGCCCTTGATAAAGTGGAGGGCCACACCTGCGAGAGGGGGGAGTCTCGCAGAATAAGAAGTTCTGTTGGCGAATACATCTAATCAATCAATTAATTAATCAATCAATCGGGGGAAAATCAATGGCCTGGGGGTAATCAAGATAGTCCAAAGTCTGGAAAGGGATATTCAATCAATTCCAAGTCAGTAAACTCCACTGCTCTCTCACAGCAGTGGATGGAGTCTTAGGCCGCTTCGAGGCCAGATGTTAACACCAGCTGCCCTCTCACGAAAGCTGGGAAGGGCCAGAAACCGCAGTCATCGACCGGCACCATGAAAGACTTGAAATCCGAATATTTCCCTCTTACAATTGGGGGCATTGATGACAAACCACCAATCTACAGGTTCACGGGCCCAGAGAAGACTCCAATAACTCTAGCGGCTGCACCTTAGGCGAGTAGGGAGGCGAATCGGGAGACTATAGATGTCCATGTCCATGGGAGGCAGGTATCATAACAAGTATCGTATCATATTATTCAGAGGCATCTCCAGATGATAAGTGGCCTCCTGGAGGCTAATAGACCACGTAAGGCATAAAAGCCTGGCCCAAGGTCTTTTGTGACCATCAAACAGCAATGTTTCTAGCTCACCCCCATCCAAATAAGGGAGGGGGGGAGCCTCTGGAAGGACCAGGAGTGGGCCCCCTCCAAGTGGGCCTCCCATCCATAGCTGTAATCGGCAATTCCAAGAAACAAAACATTGATGGTCTGATTCAAATCATGGTCAGGATGCCCCTCGCTCTCCCTATTCAGGCTCCTGTCCCTTTCCGGCCTCTCTGATGTTATCTCTCCCAGCCGCTCGTCCCAGTGTTAAAGCGAGTGCCAATCCCGACGATGCCAGCTCTTAAAACATCCCGTCCACCGTTGGGTCTAACAGGAAGCCCCTGTCATCCCCTCGGAGTCCCTGAAGCTCCAGGGAGGGGCTGCATCGCCGACGCCGCCACCGCCCGTTCCACTGGCCCGGCAGCTGCGGGGAGATGCCGAGGACGCTGAGGGCGCTCTCCCCGCTCATAGAGCCGCAGCGCAGCCGTCTCCGTCTCGTTCCTGGCCATCGTGTCCTGGAGAGCTGCCAGCTCTCAAGAAGATGACACAGACTGGTGAGAAGCTCCCCTCACCAGACATGGGGGTCAATTAGCTGGTCGAGCCCCCGGAACCCCCAAAACCCGGGGAATATCCCCCGAGTATCGCCGCCGCTCAGCTGGGAGCGGCCATCTTGGACATGCGCAGAGGGAATCTAATCTAGTCCTTCTTTTAAACTCTAAACTAGACATACCCAATTCTAGCAACCGTTCTTTATATGTAATAATATAAAATATGTATTATACATAATAATGTTTTTAAATATATCATGAGTATTTATAAGCACTTTGTCTTGGGACTTGTGTTTGTTTTTGTTTTTATTTCTTTCCAATTTATTGATGATTATTAAAGCGATATTTAAAATATTTACGCAAATAAAAAACTTATGTAACTGAACGCATAACAATTCTGAACACAAAACAATAATTGGGAGACACTACTGCTGGAGAAGTCTCATTAACAGCACATTATAAAAGTAAGCCTTCCCAGTTAGAAAATCATTTTTTTTTTGTTCTATCCAAATATAGGCAGTTTTAATTCAATTTTAATTCAATTTTATTTCAACATTCCCAGAATGGGCAATTCTATTCCAAAGATTCCCATATGGTCTTTTAGCATCATTTTGTTGTGTACTCTGGCATCCCAGAGTAAGTATAACATACAAAGGTTTAAAAAGGAAACTCTTAGCTAGCCTAAAAGAAAGAAAGATACAATCCTTGCCCCAGGAAATCATGGCAAAATCCCAGTTCAAACTACTCCTCACTCCATCAACTCTAGCCCTTTCCTCCATTGCTGAATTCAACTTCCTATCCACCAAAATATTCCTCACTGCAATTTAGGGAAACTAATTTAATAATTTACATATCGTGCTCAGCTCGTTTGCTAAAAAATCCTGGTTTTCTGTGTCTAATTAACATGCTTGCTCAAACACTCCTCTTCTTGGCAAGGTCTATGGTTTATAACTGTTTTCCAACTCTGACTTGTTACAAGATGAACAAGCCAGAATTACTAGTTACCTAAATAATCAACGAATAAACTTCTATGGTTTATTTAGCCAGTTCCCAGGGAGAAATGGTTGAGTTCATTCATATGCAGGCACAATCAATGATTAATATTTCTTTGATTGAGTAAGCTTTGTGGCAACTTTACTAAATATATTATGTGAAGTATGGCTTTCTATCACTTATTGGCTGGAATCATACAACACACTACACCACATGAAAGCGAGAAATTTAGTAGCCTGTGGTTCACGGTGTTATAGAAACCAAGCCATCACGTTAAACCATAATATGTGTTTTTATTCACCACTATTAAGTTTCTTATGAGAGCCCATAGAAAAGCTGCATTCCCCCAACATCCAAATGGAAATAAACGTCGATTTGGATTACAGTCCCAGTGTTTACATTTTATGCAATTATCTATTTTTTTTAAAAAAAAGGCAACGTTTTCCACTCTTGAGAATGTTTTAAACAAAATGAAAATAAGCTTTCAGTAGATTTTTTTCTTAAACTCAACCAATCCACTTAGGATAGTTTTGGGTGACCAAAACTCCTTGATCTTTGATCTTTCACGGCAAATGACTCACCTGTCCAAGCATGTCTGGTGCTATAGGAATGACAGGCCAGATAGTAGAGTAGACACCGAAGAAGACGAGCCAAAGCAGCATGCTTCCCCAGACAGCCAAGTGACTGAACTGTAGGAGAAAAGAAACACACCATCAAGATTGCACAGGTCTTTCTTCTCCCTTGCCAGCCTCATTTGGCCCCTCAGCTATTATTTTACTTTGAGTCCTTTTTCCCCCCACCAAAGGTTTGGCCAACCTCACTTAAGACCGACAGTTGATTTTATGCCAGCAGAAAGATTGGTGAAACCTCTGAGAAAACTCCCATGTTGAAACTTTATGTTCTCTTGGCCAGCATGTTGCTCTCTATTGTCACCCCCTCAGACTAAAAAAATATTCTTAGTATGCATTCACATGTGAAATTCTCCATGATGTTTCAAATGCACTAAATCAAAAGAGAAATTTTTTTTTCGTCCTAACAGTGCTTATAATATTTTTAAAAATCCTCTAGATTCTCTAGAAATGTGAAATGTCTGGTCAGTCAGAACTTAATTCTAGGAAAATGAATGTAACACTGCAGCCTTTTCACGATTAACAGGCTTTCTACAAGGCATTCACCTGAAACATATATTCTCTTATATTAAAAGGCATATTGTTTCTATGTGCTTAGTTTAAATAGCCACCTAGATATCACTGTTCGTCATATTCATTTGAGGGAAAATCTTTTGGAAATATCAAATATACCTGACATGAGTATTTGAAATGGGAGTGGGTAACACTGTATGCATATGTGCTTATGTGTATGTGAAGAGTTATATATTAGTTTATGATTATCACATCTTGATGAATGGAGAGAAAGCCAAAATGAGTGAGGCCACTTCCCTGCCCTACATTTCTCTTCTTGTTCTAGCATCACCATCAGCACCCTGCCTTTCTCCTGGCCTAGGAAGGAAAAAATGCATTTGGTAGAAGATTGGAGAAAGATTGTCAATTTAAATTCTGTGATAGATTGATAGATAGATAGAAAGAAAGAAGGAAGGAAGGAAAGAGGGAAGGTAGGAAGGAAAGAAAGACAAAGAAAGAAAGAAAGAAAGAAAGAAAGAAAGAAAGAAAGAAAGAAAGAAAGAGGGAGGGAGGGAGGAAGCGAGGGAGGGAGGGTAGGAAGGAATAGCTGTAAACAAGCTATATATCCTTGATAGTTTGTTTAGGCTTATATATAATTCTAAACCATGAAGTCACTGACTGGCTTGCAAAACCCTTGCCAGGAACAGGATTTAAAATAATACATCAAAACAAGAAATTAAAACAGGAGGAAAGCAAATAAACACATATCACGCTTCAAATTGGAGAGAGTATTGCAAACAACAACCGGTCAGTCCTAGAGGAGATCAACCCTGACTGCTCTTTAGAAGGCCAGATCCTGAAGATGAAACTCAAACACTTTGGCCACCTAAGGAGAAGGAAGGACTCACTGGAGAAGAGCTAATGCTGGGAAAGACTGAGGACAAAAGAAGGGGACGACAGAGAATGAGATGGCTGGATGGAATCACTGAAGCAGTAGGCGTGAGTTTAAATGGACTCCAGAGGATGGCAGAGGACAGGAAGGCCTGGAGGAACATTGTCCATGGGTTGCGATGGATCAGACATGACTTCGCAACTAACAACAACAACAACAATTGCAAATAACTGTGGAGTCCTGGCACTGAGGCAACATAAAACCCACTGCTGATTGCATATCATCATCATCATCATCATCATCATCATCATCATCATCATGTGTTTGCAATCCATCTTTATGCCAAAATTACTTTATGGTTGAATACTATAATTTCAGCTCAGGAAATGTCAATAGTGAATTGTGAGAAATGTCAAGGTTTCACACCAGAAAGGATAATAACTGATTGGCTAATAATTCTTTGTGAGTTTTAGACATACAAACATACTAGCATGTCTGTACTCATAGTTTCTTCAATGCAAATTAGATCTCCAAAGAGTCAAAAATGCCTGGATTAATCTTGGGAGCATTTTAAAATGGAAGGATGTGAGACAGACTAATGTTGTGGGAGACCTCCAAAGCTTGCCAAGATTCCTTAGAACTGCCGGAGTACTGCTGTGCTCCACTACAAACAGAATTATAGTTGTGGTTCCACATAGCACTTAATGTAGCATTGTATTTTCCCTCAAATCCGTTATATAGATTGAAGGAAGTTAATTTATGTAGTGAAGAAAATGTGCTTGTTCAATACAAAGACAACTCCTGAAAAGCAGCAGAAAGGAAACAGGAAAATGGGGAAATGAAAGACTATGAATATGATAACTAAAACTCGGAACTGACTAAATGTAAAGACTAGCAGGGACTATACCAGGGGTGAAATGCTCCCGGTTTGTATCGGCTTGCCTGATCCAGTAGCGATGGCGGTGGGTGGTTCAGAGAACCAGTAGCAAAAATCTCTGCGCCCCCCCCCATGCCCAGCTGAGCCACGCGATCATCAGAGGCTGGTTTTTTTACTTTTAAAAGCATTGTTTATACAACCTCTTCGGCCGAAAAAATGTTTTTAAAAGTATAAAAAGAAGCCTCTGATGATCGCACGGCTCAGCTGGGATCATCAGAGCCTTTTAAAAGCAATTTTTCAACAACCTCTTCATCTGAAGAGGCTGTAGAAAAAAAAAATGCTTTTAAAAGCCTCTGGTGATCCCAGCTGAGTTGCCTGATCGTCAGAGGCTTCTAAAAGCATTTATTTTCTGTAATCTTTTCTGCCGAAGAGGTTGTAGAAAAAATGTTTTTAAAAGTAAAAAAAAAAAAAAAGTTGGCCACGCCACCCAGTCACATTACAAGCCATGCCCACAGAACCGGTAGTAACAAATTTTACATTTCACCCCTGGACTATACTGCAGGTTAGACAAATAGTACTAAAGTTAAGAAATGATAAATATAAAATAGTTGTGGATTTCTAGATAGGTAGAAAATTATTCTAAAATAACAAATCAAAATAAAGTAGCAGAATACATCTGAGACTGTCTCTTTCTGTCCCTTAAGTGATTATGGCAAAAAAAGTGTTTCATGTATTACGATTGCTAATTAATTTCATAATAAATTAGCTTTACTTTATAGGGATTTTTTGCCGTTTCTTATAATTCCTGTAAGCCACCAGAGAATAGCTACTATACAGTGACCAATATCTTCAATACACAAAGCAAATTAATTCCTAAACATGTTTTTGAATTTTGAATCTTTTCCTGCAATCTTCCCTTCAAACTAAATCTAACAATAGACAAACCCTAAAACATAAACAAAGCTCATCATCAAACAAATGACATTTTCACAGGCAACTTTTAATTCTGCAAATTCTGACAATGCGATTCAGGGACTGAAAATTCAGGGCTTTCTAGATGTTTTAAACAATTCCAATGTTCCCTGGTAGTTGACATGCTGATAGAAACTTTTGGGAATTGTAGTCCAATACCTATGAACAGTTCCAGATTAGCAATTATAATTGTGTGAAGATCTTTTGTTTTCCAATACTGGTCACACCATAGTATAAAGTACGGTTCAATTAGCCAGGCAGCTGGAATGCTGGCATGGATGCTTGTGAGTAAATTGTGAGTGGGAGAGAATGAATGAAGGAGTGAATGAGCCAACTCCTCTCAAGTTTCTGGGAAAAATCAGGAGTTGTGCTGACTCTTGAGGAAATGGGGATGAAAAGCATTTCTGCTTAGCTGCAACTGCTTTTCCCAAGTACAGGCAGCAATCCCAGTTTTACTTCCTCACAATATGAACCAATGATGATGATAAGCTTCCAAAATATTAGGCTAAGGTCTAATTAATTGATGTTTTGCCAGGAATTGTGGGAAGCCATCTTCAGAGTTGAACATGGTCTACTCTGTAGCACATATCTTGGCAACTCACAAGCAACTGAGCAGGAACTAATGAGCTCTTATATTTCTTAACAGAACTAATCTCTAATTGGAGCAGATCATTGGAATTCTTGAAACTAAGTTCTGATTGGTTGTTCATCCAAATAAATTTCTAATTGGTATGATTTGAAGAAGTTCCAAAGGAGCTAATTTTTTATTGGTCTCTCTTTGAAAGACATTGTTGATTATTATTTTTCAGATTTCGGCCAACTTCATTCAAGATTGATACTTGATTTTATGCCAGCAACAAGATTGGTGAAAACTCCCATGTTGAAACTTTTTTTTCTCTTGGTCAGCATGTTGCTCTTTGCTGTCACCTCCTCAAACTTAAAACATATGCTTTTTAATATTCTGTATAGTGTTTGTTAATTCAGTTAATTAATTGTTAAGGGTTAATTAATCGGGAAGCTCAAAATCACTGAGTTTACAAATATACTTTAACATTTCATTTACATATTATTCTTATTATATTAATGTTATTATTGTATATAATGTATATACAATATATGTTAATATATTTATGAATATGAAGCAAAAACAGTAGTGTGACTATCATACTTCATCTTCTTCAATCATTTTATACTTCCAGCACATTAAAGTGAACAACTTTTTTTTTTTAAAAAATTGAAGTATTAATTCGTTATGAAAAAATATGTCACTTGATTAATTTCACCATAGGATCAGCTGTCTTACTTGAGCTTCGCTTCATTTTTAAGACCTGAGAAGGTTATAATTGCAAGGATTGGGCACATAGATACTTTTGATCGCTACTGTAATTGCATCTGGTTGCTGTACATGGCAGTTGTTAAAAACAAACAGTTGCTGTAATAACAATTGAATTCAACCTCAGTTAATTTAAATAATAAAAAAAGATGAAAATCCCAATTTGACTGCAACTTCCTCCAAAAATTTTCACTGCACTATATCAAAATTCTTTTCCTCATCCAACAATACTTCCACTGCTGAGTCAAATATATTTCAAATATCAATCAGCAATCTATTATTGTCAAGGATTGATGCTATTTTAGAAAACAGCACTGCCCAGGATAAACTTTTTTTTTAAAAAAATAAAAGTAATATTGTCTGTAGACTATGTGACAGAGTTGCTCTCAGCGGTTTTGCATTAACAAGGTTGACTCAGCCTTCTATCTTTCCAAGGTGGGTAAAATGAGGACCCAGATTGTTGGGGGCAATATGCTGACTCTGTAAACCGCTTAGAGAGGGCTGTAAAGCACTATAAAGCAGTATATAAATCGAAGTGCTTACAATTGACAAAAAAAATGATAGTAATTTCCACATTCAACAGCATCTTTACCTGCAATTACCTACAATTAATCATTGTAGAACCCTCATTAAAAGCAGGGAAAACATTATTTAAAAATTGTTACAAACTTTGAGTGATAAAGGTAAAAGTTCCCCCACACATGCATGCTAGTCATTTCCGGCTCTAGGAGTGGTGCTCATCTCCGTTTCAAAGCTGAAGAGCCAGTGCTGTCCAAAGACGTCTCCATGGTCATGTGGCTGGCATGATTAAATGCTGAAGGTGCACGGAACGCTGTTACCTTCCCACCAAAGTGGTCCCTATTTTTATACTTGCATTTTTTACATGCTTTCGAACTGCTAAGTTGGCAGAAGCTGGGACAAATAACGGGAGCTCACTCCGCTCCGTGGTACTAGATATTCAAACCACTAAAATGCTGACCTTCTTCTCAGTAGCGTCTTAGCTACTGACCTACTATGTTCCTTTGAGTGATATAAGAAGAAAAAAAGTAAAAATAAAAGTATGCTACATGTTCATGTGTGATTTTCAGAAAATCTAGATTATTTCTAAAATATTAATTATTTATTTCTAAAATATTAATTTCTCCTTCCATGAATTTTTAAATTAAGCTATAAAATATAAAAGCAAAATAATATGTTTTATTCATTCATATTCCTTATACATTTTATAGAATATTAAGCTATTGGTGCTATTTTCATCAAAAGGTCAGTAATTTACCATTTTCGGTCTCAATACCTTCCTTTAATAAAATGCAATGAGTATTCCATATTAAGTTCAAATTCCAGATTAATTGAAGCAACTGTATCGTTCCAGTGGGGCTTATCTTCCTTATGTTTTTAAATGTTCATAAATATTATTTTCCAAATATTTTTATTTAGATTTTTTTTTATTATTCTTCCATGATTCTTCTTTCTATTACTAACACGAATATCATATATGCTTTAAATGATTCCCGAAACATAGCATATTTACAAAAATATCTATTTATAGCAGAAAACATTTCAAAATCTGGTTTCATCTATCTTATAAAAAATGTAATGATACATGTAAATATTGTGAAAAATAAAACAATTTCTAGCTATAATAATTAATAAAACTGAAATGTGTCTCAGTATTGCAATACGATGTATATTCATATTATTCAGTCAACTGTAGATTTAGATGAAGACTGAAAGTTTGGGAATGAGATGGAGATGAAAAAGATATGTATGTTCTCAGTGAAGGATTTAAGTTTCCACATACTGTAAGTACCGAATTCAGCTCCAGCATATTAACTTGTGATTTTTTATTTTTGTTTTTGTCAGTGATCTGTTTTCCATCCATAGATAATGGCAAGCATACTCTGCCTCCCAAAGGACTAAACAGTAGAATATTAAAATCAGTAGAACAATCTTTTATGAAAATAGTTTGACAAGCAAACTACAATAAAATAAAACAAGACAGTAAACATCTCAACTTGATCCCAAGTGCAGACAAGCAACACAGAGGACTTGGATGGTAAATGCTAAAAAGAACAGTTTAAAGAACTAGATGTATTTAATCTAAAAAGGGGAAATGAAGAGAGACCTGATAGTGGTCTTCCAATATCTGAAGGGCTGTCACGGGGCAGAGGGTATAGAGCAGGCATGTCAAACTCGCATCATCACGTGACATATCGCTACTTTCCCTTCGCTAAACCGGGCGTGGGTGTGGCCAGCACATGACGCATCCGGTCCATGGACCACAAGTTTAACACCCCTGGTATAGAGTTTTTCTCCAGAGCACTGAGAATAGGACAAGAACCAATGGGTGGGAATTTAACAGAGAGAAATGCATTTTTTGAGAACTTTCAAGCAATGGAATAACTTGCCTCCTGGAATTTTGTGTGCTATGTCACTGGAAGTCTTCAAACAAGACTGGACAGCAATTTGTCTGGGTTGGCCTGAGGATTTCTGCCTTAGGCAGAGAGTTGGACCAAAAGAACTGCAAGGTCTTGCAGCCTGTGTGATTTTATGCATTTTATGAACTGCAACCCTGTGATTTTATGATTCTATAAACTATGAAAGCAAGTTCTTTAAAAAGGAAACTTTTATAACAGTTGTTATTCTGGCATGTTTTTTTCCCAGTCTTCCCAGGCTCAGTACCTCATAAAACCAACAATCCTAACCTTGTCAACTCCAGCTAGTATTGCCATTGGTTATGCTAGCTGGGACTGATGGGAATTGCAATTGAGAGGATTTTTTTAAAGAAACACAGTCATGGATAATTGACCAAGGGTAGAAGATTCTATTTCCCAGCTATAAATATACTAACCATTTTTCAGTTACTGCCATAATCTAGGATTCCAGAGTTTTGGGTCTTTAGTAAGATAAATTCATTGCATGTGGGGAGGGGGAAAGTTATCATGCATGCGGATTGTGGGGGCAATAAGCTGACTTTGTATATAAAAGAACACCTATTAGGCGGAGCCGAAAGCCCTACTAAGCAGGTATATACAAAAGTATGAAGGCTATTGCTTAACGCATTGTAAGCCGCCCTGAGTCTCCGGAAAAGGGCGGCATATAAATCGAACCAATAAATAAATAAATAAATAAATAAATGAGCTGGAGGCCTCTTCTTTCATTTACTTTCCAAGGAAGACCGTTTTCAGGCAGAGCAATTCAACTTGTGACTTCTGTGATCTATATCTTTCCCTTTTTAATTGCCAAATACAAACTATGGAAAGTGTTATTAATACTCATGGTGTTTTTACTGAATCATAGCTATCTGTGAAATTCTTCAGATGCCTGTGAGCCCCCGGGGATTGTCTACATCCCTGTCTAAAGGCTACATCTTTATCCTCACATGTTACTTTAAGTGTGAATTCCGAAAGTGAATTGATGATTTTTTTTCTTCTAGATAAAATTGCAGTTCAATTTTAGACAGCAAAAATGAATTTGAAATTCCTACTACTATTTATAATATTTATACTCACCTTTGTCCATGCTGTGGTTTCTAAACCAGCTTTCAAACAGACTGTCACCACAACATACTGCAGTAAAAAAAAGTAGAAGACAAATCTGAATTTCAGCATGTATTTCCCATTCACAGTTGTTCTCTTGTTTCTCTTTGAGTAAAAGGTATACTACATTGCAAAGACATGGTCTAAACATTAGAAATTAAATATCATTTTTTGCTAAATGAAATATTTAGCACATTTCAGAATTACAGAAATTCAGAAATGATAGGAATAGTTACACATACACACATATTCCCATGCCTGTGTCCTCATTGTAGGATCTAACAATTACTAACTAGCTATTATACAGCACAACTACATGCTCAACATGCTTTAGGTAAAGATAAAGGTTCCCCTCACACATATGTGCTAGTCATTTCTGACTCTAGGGAGCGGTGCTCATCTCCGTTTCAAAGCCAAAGAGCCAGCTCTGTCCGAAGACGTCTCCGTGGTCATGTGGCCAGCATGACTAAATGCCAAAGGAGCACAGAACGCTGTTACCTTCCCATCAAAGGTGGTCCCTATTTTTCTACTTGCATTTTTTATGTGCTTTCAAACTGCTAGGTTGGCAGAAGCTGGGACAAGTAACGGGAGCTCACCCTGTTACATGGCACTAGGGATTCGAACCGCTGAACTGCCAACCTTTCAATCGAAAAGCTCAGCATCTTAGCCACTGAGCCACCGCAACCCTTAACATGCTTTATGATAGACCTAATAGAATCAGAATAAATTATTTCTATATATTCCTGGACTTTTATAGCCATATGACATGGTATGTGGGTGGTTTCTACTAGGATTTCTGGGAATTCCAGGACTTGATATATTGGAACTATGATAAGAACCAGAATAATTCACCCAATCATGAATCAGAAATATCTGAATATAAATTCTCATATATTCCCAACAGACCTAAACCCAAATCTCTTCTTCAATGCCCCCAGTGTCAATTACCTTCCAACAAGTTGCCATAACTTCCTGGGGCAAAATTCCTTATCTTTTAATAGCTGCCCATTTTGAGAAATTCAACACACACAGCTTTCTATGGCGTAATACTGGCAAACCTAAGTACATTCTACACTATTTACTTACTTATTTATTATGCCCAACCATAGGAAATTGTCAGATTTTGCCCAAGAATGGCATAGAACAATTCAGCCAAATTTCAGTTCTCTATAGAGTCTATTTGCTAATGGCAAATAGACAGAATCTTGCCAGAATAAACATATACAAGTAGTCCTCACTTTCAATCAGAACTGAGTCCAAAATTTATGTTGCTAAGTGAGAAATTTGTTAAGTGAGTTTTGCCCCATTTTATGACTTCTTGCCACATTTGTTAAGCGAATCACAGCAGTTGTTAAATTAGTAACACTGTTGTTAAATGAATTTGGCTTTCCCATTGGTTTTGCTTGTCAGAAGGTCACAAAAGGTAATCACATGACCTGGGACACTGCAATGGTCATAGTTGTTATGTATTGTTATTGTTAAGTATCTGAATGTAAACATGACCATGGGGATGCTGAAAAGGTCAAGTTTGAAAAATAGTCATAAATCACTTTTTTCAGTGTCATTGTAACTTCGAATGGTCAGTAAATGAACTGTTGTAAGTCTAGGACCACCTGTATTATTCTCACCCTAACAGATATACCCTGGGCAGGGGTGGGTTCTAAATTTTTTTACTACCGGTTCTGTGGGAGTCGCTTATTTTGTGGGCATGGCTTGATGGTCATGTGACAATTATTTAGGATTTAGCAGAGGTACTGGTCTACCAGGCTGTACTAATCTACCCATTTATTTTTGCAGGTACTGGTCTACTCATGTATTTTTGCAGGCACTGATCTACTCATGTATTTTTGCAGGCACTGGTCTACCCATGTATTTTTGCAGGCACTGAAGGCACTGGTCTACTCATGTATTTTTGCAGGCACTGATCTACTCATGTATTTTTGCAGGCACTGGTCTACCCATTTATTTTTGCAGGCACCGGTCTACTCATTTGTTTTCTTTTAACACTGATCAGCTGTAGGTCAGCCCTTTGAAGCCCCGCGGCAAGAGTTTAAACAGTTTTTTCCCTCTAGCCATCAGCTGGGACTCAGGAGGCAGCAATAGATTGGGGGTGGGACCAAATAAAAGGTAAGAATAACGCAGGGGGTAGGTGTGGGGGTCGGGGTGGGCAGAACCGGGTAAGTGACATCATATCGTCACCGCTACCGGCTCGGTGGAACTGGGCGGAACCCACCACTGAGCATGGGAGATTCTGGGGAGTGGTTATCCTAAATCTCTGATCCAGCTTTGGGTTGTGTTGTCTCCTGTTTCACACACATACACACACACACCCCTTCTTGGAATCTGCTCCCTCCTTCCTAGGAAATTGCCACTTCATACTTTATCCCCCTTTGTAGACACATTCCATCACCAAAATACATCCATAATTGAAATCTTACAATAGGTAATATTTCATTTTTTATGCATTAGCTTACCGTATAAACAATATTTCCAACAAACAGGTAGTCAACAGCCTGGCCATTTGTAAATACTGTATCTACAATAAATAATTTTAAAAAATAGATACCTTGTTCAGTAAAGGATTTTTCTCATATATAGGCTATATAAAATAAGATTTGCAAATAAATGAAAAAATATCAAATACAATAAATGAAAATGCAAATAAAGTATATGTAGCTACTCAAAAGTAGGTCCCATCAAGTCCAATGTAATAAAGTTAGTATAGAGTATCACTTAACTTAAATTCCATGCTCAAATATCTTAAAACAAAACAGAAGGCCCAGCATAAAGAACAGAGGAATGCATCATGTTTATTATATTTAATTTGTGCAGCAAATGTCATTTTTCTGAAAATATAGAAGGTAATCAAAAGGAGACATTCAGAAAGAGTCCATAATACGTTCATTTCTTGACAAGCTTTTAGACAGTTATCCGTGCTGAAATTTGCACAACAGGTTTTTTTAGAGCTCTTTAAATAAAACACTGAAAACAAACAATATAACAAGTAGCTTACGCTGAACCACAAGTTAAAAATAATATACATACATCTTCAACCACAAAATTCTCTTTCAAGAATTGAAAAGACCAAAAATTTCTGCCAAGAACTAATAATCAAGGTAAAGGGTCAATGATGATAATAATCAAAGATCAGAGATGAAAACTTCTAGTTACCACATCATCTTGGTGCCTCTGTACTACAGCCAGATTTTCCTGTTATGTTTATTTTTGTTTGATTTCCCTTGATTTAAAAATAATTTTGCATCCAAATGATACATTCAAAAAACTTTCTTGTTTAACACAAGTTTAGATATCTTTAAAGTACCCAGTGACTTTAATGACTAAATGACTGACGTCCAAATCCGACATCCAATCCCTCTGTAGAATTGTGTAAAAATCCTACAGTATGTCAATTAATCATATCAAAATAACAAACTTAGCAATGGTTCTGTCATCACCATATTTACTTCTCCTGGATAAAGGAATAAGATATTTTGGAAAAAAAGAAAATATGTATTGCTGTAATAGATATTCCCATATTTGTTCAATTGGGTTACAATCCAGAAAAATCATCCAACCATAAAGATTAATCAGTTCCAATATGGCAGCTCAAGAAGTATACATCAATGTAGGCGAGAGAGATCTAAGGATTGACTAGTCACTTATGGCCTGAAATTGTAAGTTACATACTTGAATTGGGGAGGACACTATATCACTAACCTAATTTGAATATTTTGCTTGATTTAAATCAGTAATGATATAACAGAATTTTAAATTATATAACATACAGAGCTTTAGCAGGCAAAAAAGCCTCTGCAAAGTAGAACAGAATTTTAACTGTGATCCCAGATCTGAATTACAGATAGTTCGTTAAAATATAAAAATAAAGTAAAAACAGCATAAAAGTTATTACACATTCACAGTGGGCACAAAAACTATGTGGGGTTTATCCTATAAATGAAGCTGAGATCAAGAAAACTTTTGCACAAGAAACTAAGTTTAGCAAAAGATTCTACATGTCTCCTTAATAGACATGAAGTTAAATCTTGCTGATTATTCTTTATGGACTTGACCTCATGACACTGTCTTCATTTTATTCCTGGAATTAGTTGACCACCTATTTTCATATTTAACTAATCCAAGTGTTAAAGTTGTATTTTCCTCTCTCCCATACAAGCTTTGACCTATGCATGATTTCTGGTAATTCAATATTTCTGGTGACTACGATAATGATGTAATCAGAGACTGGAATCAGCCCAACATTTCTTGATGACTTTTGGCTGCAGCATATCCATCCTCTCCCTTCTGATCATTCCACACAAACTTTTGTGGCCGTTTTGGCTTGGGATACTGACAGTTATGACACTTGGCTTCTGAAGGTGTAATGCCTAGCTGGTGCTGTCCAAAACTCAAATCAGATACTACACATGCTACTTATTAAAATGTGTTATCTCTCTGGTGAAAAAAGCACTAGAGAGAATATTAGGCCTTCCTGTAAAAGTAAAAGGTTCTTTTTAAAACAGAAAGGCAGCAGCAGCAAAAAAACCTTAAAATCATGTTTTATACTAATCTTCTTTGAATGTACAGGAGCATTGGTAGCCATCAGTTTTCATGGCAAACCTGCTTTTGATCTTCATAGCAGTATATCAAAACAGGCATCTGGGAAGAGGGTGAAGAACAGAGTACTGCTTTCCAATCCTAATTCCCCCTAATTAACCTGGGATTGACACATGTCTATTACTCTCCCAGAATAAGATTAGACATATTTGTATCCAGCCCAAGTGATAGTCTACTGTTGCAGCAAATCTTTGTGCCAATAGCTAGCCACTGGGGCAACATAAAAGGTGGCATAGGATGGTTTTATCACCTTGTTAACAAGTCAGTCCTGACTCCTGGTAACTGCCTGGACAAATCCCTGCAATTTAGAAGTGATTTGCCATTGCCTTCTTCTAAGGCTGAGAGAGTTTGATTGGCCCAAAGTCACTCTGGGAAAGCCAAGGGAAATCATCAAAACCATAAAAAAGCAAAATTTAGAAGATTTTGGACAGGTGATGCGACACCCAGAAAAATACGGCATACTTCACTTAATCCTCCAAGGAAAGATTGAAGGCAAATGAGGTCCAGGCAGGAGAAGAACATCATGGGTTCAAAACCTAAGGGACTGGTTTGGACCAAACTCAACAGCACTTTTTTGTGCAGCTGCTGATAAAAATAGGACCACCAACATTCGATGATGGATATGGCACAACAAGAAGAAAGTCACTCTGCTGGCTTCATATCTAAAGTGGGCTAGAACTCATCTCTGGATTTCGAGCCTAACCACTACACCAAACTGGCTGTCTTCTGCCTATTAGTATCTACAATACATGGTAAAGACAGCAAGCCAACTCTGGCATATTGCAAGAAATCCAAATGTCTGGTTGCTCAGTACATCTGGAACAGGTTTTGTGGAACATACAATTCTTCTGTTCTTTCTTGTTTGAATGAAGAAACTGAATGCCCACTTTGTCTCCTTTCTCTTGAAAGCTGCTGAAACATTTTACAAACTTCACATTGAGGTCAAAGCAGAGGTCAAAAAGGTGTCAGCCCTTTGAGGTAGTCCAGAAAAGAATAACTTTCTTTAGGGTAAGATTCCAATAAGAAAATCTTGTAAGTGCGGAAATATCTTTCTCCTTCCTTAATTTAATTCTCCCTAAAATTAGCAAGGATTCCTTCTGAAATTCTCCTTTGGATTCAGAGTTCATGATCAGCGTGCTGTCTAGATTGCTGCCCTTCTTCCTGTCTTTCTCACATACCATTACATTGGGTGAGGTTTACTGAGCATTGGAGACATACTGGGAATTTCAGGGCTTGAGAATACTTGTGAAAGTATTGTGGAACAATCAATTATATTCTGATACTTATATATTGATAGTCACATCAATGTCATTGCTTTGTTTATATATTTTACCCTGACATACTGTATGGTCCTGTGTTTCTAGTATCCCATGATTTTGCAAAGATTTCTCCTGAACCAACTCCTAACAATTGACAGAGATGGTAAAGACATATTGCAAACATGCATTTCTAAGGCTGCCAAAGTCTCTATTCATTGCAGAGCTGTTTAAAGGACATACCCTGATATGGTATATAAGTGAATGACAGTTTTCATTTCAACAGTTAAAGGATTTCTTCAAATACAGATAGAAATTCTCTCATCCCTTCTGTTTAAGTAACAACAGCAATTTGACATTTTCATGTGGAAATAGTTTATAAAAATCTTTACCAATTCCAATTTAAATCTTCTGAAGTGATTTTGAAGTTGGCATTTTAAATTTAAATTAAGTAGGCTTTGATCTAGTATGAATTTGGTGATTGCTATTATAAAACCCGGAAAACAAACAAACTCTAACTTTTTGCTTCTATCGTTATCTTGATTTTTGCAGCCTGGATCGGATGCCCCTAATGCAGCAGAATCAGCAGAACTTTTGAAAAACAAAGTTGGGCAGGAGCCATCTCACAGAAAAAATGATTCTCTTTAAATTATCAGGTCAGGTAAGTAAATATTTGGTCAGGTTCCTCTTTTCATTAATCTAAACCAAATGATAAGACATACAGTTAGGGAAGCTGCATAACACCAATGTACTTGCTTCTTTTTAATGTATAAATCAATTTTAAATAAACATAGCTTCACCAATGGACATTGTGATTTACAATGGATGTGAATTGCTATCTATGAAAGATGGCATGCAGAAAGGGAGGACTTGGAAGATCATTGCTGATAAATGTTAGAAAGCTGTTGGTCTGTCTGCAATGATTAAGTCCCAAGGAACATGTTTTGACCCCAAGTGTAAAGGTGCTGGCTTAGAAAGATGGAATATTACTTCGTTAACATATGGGAAAGAACAATGCATTTATTTACCATGTTCTAGTGCTTTCAGGGGAAACCAAAAAAGAATGACGGAGTGGATCAAGGCATTGATGCAGTGACCCCAGAATACCTAAAGGAAAAACAAACAAGAAGGTCAGGAGAGCGATCAAACTCTCCAACATGTCTCTTCAAACGATTCATTAAGTTCCATCAAATGAGTGAACAATTTTTAGTAGAAAGTGTTTTCTTTCATTGCAAAAGCTGGCGTGCTACCACACACACAGAGACAAGGGCAAATAAAAAAACAAAAACAGAAGGAAAATTCAACAGGACTAAATCCACACAAAGACACCCCTATCTTTGTTAAGTTTTGAAAAATTTATGCAGCAAAGCCATCTAAGTGTTAGATTTTTTTTACAAAATGTTTTTATATGTATCAATCCAAACACTATAATGAAGTATACCTTTGTGTTTCCTGGAACGGAATTTTATGTGGAGGAAAACCATATCTCAAGTATCCATTTTCTATTCTTTCTTGTGTATGGGTATTTGTTCATATAAATCAGCCAAGGAAACCATGAAAATTTGACACTGAATAAATTTAGCATTAAATATATGAATGCAATTAATAGTGGTGTGGGGGGGGGGTTAGTCATATAATTAACACAGGGAACTCTAGGCAGTTCCCAAAAGGCTCCAGATAATCTAAATATTCATTTTAGTAGCACCAGTCTAGAGTTTGGGAACCTTTTTGGAGTACGAATCATCCTTTTTTAAATGATTTTTTCTTGGGGAGTCAAAGGCTGCAGAAAACTTTGCAGGGTTATTATATTATTAGAAGTAGAGTTGGATTTTCAACTTTCCCCTGACATGTTCAAATATTTGACTCATTCATGAACTTTTTGTGCGAGCTGGTAATTGTAAGGTAAAGGTAAAGGTTCCCCTCACACATATTCGTTCCTGACTCTAGGGGGTGGTACTCATCTCCGTTTCAAAGCCAAAGAGCCAGTGCTGTCCGAAGACGTCCCCATGATCATGTGGCCAGCATGACTTAACGCCAAAGGCGCACGGAACAGTATTACTTTCCCACCAAAGGTGATCCCTATTTTGCATTTTTTACATGCTTTTGAATTGTTAGGTTGGCAGAAGCTGGGACAAGTAACGGGGCTTGCCCCGTTACACGGCACTAGGGATTCGAACCACTGAACTTCTGAATTGTAGGATGGGTATTTTTTCTTTTCCCTTTCCACACCAGGAGGGCAGTGTTTGGAGAGACCACTTCCTGAAATAATACTGTAAAAATAGCAGAAAATATTTGTTCTTGTTCCCTTCCATCTCCCTTCTCTCTCTTTTGTGTTTCATTTAATTCTTTTATTTATCCCCACGTTCTGATAACCATTCCTTCTCAGAAACTGCCATATGCTTTATAATTCAAGCAAACGTTCCCTTGAAATCTAGGGAGAGAAACAACTTAGATTTTACCTTGTTGCAGTGATGAAAATTTTATTTCCTAAATTTGCTGAGGTTTGAATGTCATTCACCACATTCAGAAATATTTTTAATCACATTGATCACTGTCATTTGATTTTTTGAATACATTCTAAAACAAACATTGCTATGTAAAAATAAAGTGACCAGGCAACTAATTCAGATATTCAGCAAAACTCAAATTACTCTTTATTTCTGTAATACTATGGTGACGGAAAGATACATGCAAAACAACAAAATCCAGTCCTCATAGTTAATTATGCTATTTTTAAATTCATTAAGATCCCACATGAAAAAAATGCAATTTTTTTAAATCTTAAACCTCCAGCACCATCTTAGACCTTTTCTGTCCTTTAAGCTCTGAACTGCTGAAGTTTTATTAGATAGAGTAGGTTAATAAAACATGAAAACTGAGAATGGAGGAAATTCTCTGAAATATGAAAAGAAAATATTAAGTGTAACTTTACCTGCGTATCTCCCTGAAACATCTTTTTAAACCTATAACCTGAAGGGAACAATAAAGTCATCTCAATATTTTTCCTTGAATCTCTGGAGAGGAAGTGGTGAAAAGGCAACAGGTAAAAGTGTGGGAACATTTCATCGCCAAATACCAGATCAGTTGGAACTTGTTGCAAAGAACACACAGTGATATTGATTAATTCATACGCAAGCGTAGAGACTCTTATAAATGTATATGGTTAATATTCCAATTTGGAAACCTACGCCTGACCTTTTCAACTTACAGCAGGGAAGTGGGGATTTCACCCAGTGAGAGTCATCATGCTTTGGAAGGAATTAGCAAGCAGAACTCCTGCCAATTCAACATACTAAATGAAGCAGACATTTTTTTATACCCTGTTGCAGCTGGATGCCAAAATACTGCCAATGTTGTAGACAGTCTAGTTGCTGTGGCTCAAAAGATAATGAGAACCAGCTCTTAAAAGTTAATATTCAAAGCTTAAAATATTCTAAACGCTACTATAAATTTTGTACCTATTCCTAGGATTGAGCTGCCTTTAAGAATAAGAAAGATATAACCATGAATATATAAATTGCATTTCCTCGCTACAAGGAAGCTCAACCTATTCTTAAATGGAGGTGTCTACATGAATTTGAGAATTTCTTATTTTGGGAACACAAACAATGACAGTGCTGACCAGGGAGTAGTGTACTGGATTTCTACATGAGTTATCTGTTAACGTGGTCTTGCTCAATGTAATGCTTGATGACATTCATTGTCTTTTATTATGGCTTTGTTGGTAATGTGAGATCATTTGGAATTTCCAGATAGAAATGTCAGTATAGAATGTTACAATTGTGTTGTTTCTGACATTTGACAGTCTTTCATAGCTAATGATATGGAACTTGGATTGTTAACCTGTATCCATTAAGATTTTTAGCTGGGGTTGGGTTTTTTTTTTTTTGCAACTACCCCCTCTGCAAAATGTAGACGTTTATGAGGAAGAGGCCTTTTCAGTGGGGTCTAGGATAACTCACCATAGCCAACTCGCTATGGCCCACTTGCCACAACCCACTAGCCACAGACAACTTGCCATGGCCAACTCGCCTTGGAAAAAATCATCGTGGGATAATTTAATAATAATAACTTTATTATCATTGTACGTGTATACACAGTATACCCGTACAACGAAATTCACTTAACACCAAAGACTAGGTCCAACACATATAACAATCCCCAAACACACTCCCACCCACCACAATTCCCCACCCCTAAACCACCCAAACATCCACACCACAGACCAAGTAATGCTGTCCAACAGCTCACTGATGGTGGCCCTTTAGTTCATGGTTGAGTGCAATTATAGCTCAAGGATAAAAACTATTCAGAAAACATGGTGTCCGAGTTTTAATTGTTCTGTATCTTCTGCCAGAAGGCAACAGTCCAAAAAGATTGTAAGTAGGATGGGAAGAGTCTCTGAGAATGTTATGCAACTTCCTCAAACAGCAAGATTCGAAGATGTCGTCCAGGGCTGGTAGCTGGAGTCTGATGATATTCTGGGCAGTTTTAATTATTCTCTGTAGAGCTTTTTTGTCAATGCTGTATTAGTAATTTCATTCAGTTACTTTTATTATTGGTGTCCATGTTTACATCGAAATTATTTTAACTCTTGTATTTCTGGATTGACTTCTTTATTTTATTATTATTGGCCACAGTTCCACTGAAATTAATTTAACTTTTGTATGTATTGAATTGTCCTGTGGGGAGTTGTCCTATGGCAAGTTGGCCACGGCGAGTTGTCCCAATCCATTTTCACTGATGGTGCAGCATTATCTTTCCCCAAGAGGTTTTACTAACTTCTACTCAATTAATATTTTGGGACCAAAAACATTTAGCTATAATGATATCTTTTTGTCTATTTAATTCTTTTAAAACAGCCTTTTAATTCTTACTCTTTACTGGGTATATATAATTATATATAATTATATAATATAATTATATTAGTGTTTTCTGATAGTGTTGTTTTGCATGTAATCTTCCCCCATAATCCGAATTCCCATAAACCATAAAAAACATAAACATGGTTTTTCTTTCCACCACGCATTCCTTCTTTTCTGTTAGGGCTGTGAGGAGATCATAATTATCTACTTTCATTTTAGATAAACCACAATTGATTGTGCCATGATCACCATTCACAGTTGGAAGCTGATTTACTACCACTACCAGACCTAGCATTTATTAAGGATGAACACTAAGGATTAATCATTTCAGGGTGTTCAATCTGAAATAGCAGCTGTAAATTAAAATTTCAGCTTTAAACTCATATAGCCCAGCTGTATTTAATCCTTCCCTCTAAGTAAACATTGCCTCTTACCCTGCTATTGAACCCATCAGCATTTTGAGTAATTTTGTAGAGCTGGGGAAACCTAAGCATGTTGTCCTGGGAGCACGATCGTTCAAAGATTCCCAAGGTGAAGGGAGGTAATGCTGTGAAAATCTAGAAAAAACAAAGGCAGTAATTAAAAATAACAGACCATTAACTTTATAAACAAGTTGAAAAGTATACGTCATACCTGGAAAGAATCCCCGCATTATTAAAATCCACACCAACAGCTTTACTAAATTCAGTTGTGCTGAATCTAAATTAGATGCCCAAAGCAGACAAGTTTTTATCATATGTGCTGGACAGCAAAGCAGAAGGCTGCAGCGGACTGAAGGAAAGAATCCCTAGACTTCCATTCAATGAAAAAAATAAAAAAGAGGCCTCTGAATCAACAGCTTTTAAAGGCAATTCAGAATACACCTTAAGCCAGCGGTCACCAATCTTTCTGGCACCAGGGACGGGTTTTGTTGAAGACAATTTTTCTATGGGCCAATGTGTGTGTGGGGTGATTTTGTGCACAACCTAGATCTCGGCCATGCGCTGATGAGGCTTCACTCACTTGCCTGCTGCTTGAGTGGCCTGGTTTCTAACAGGCCATGGACTGGTACCAGTCTGAGGCCTAGGAGTTGGAAACCCCTATTTGAAGTTACCTTTAACAGCCTAGATTGATTACTGCTATTGTGTATTTTGAAATAATATAAAATGTTCAAGACTAATCTATAGCAACTGAGTAAAGACTGTCTCCTCAGTTTTGGTCACCACAATGTAAAAAAAATGTGGAGACTCTAGAAAGAGTGCAGAGGAGATCAACAAAGATGATTAGGGGACTGGAGGCTAAAACATATGAAGAACGGTTGCAAGAACTGGGTATGTCTAGTTAAATGAAAAGAAGGACTAGGGGAGTCATGATAACCGTGTTCCAATATCAGGGGTTGCCACAAAGAAGAGGAAGTCAAGCTATCCTCCAAAGCACCTGAGGACAGGACAAGAAGCAATGGGTGGAAACTAATCAAGGAGAGAAGCAACCTAGAACTAAGGAGGAATTTCCTGACATTTAGAACAATTAATCAGCGGAACAACTTGCCTCCAGAAGTTGTAAATGCTCCAACACTGGAAGTTTTTAAGAAGAGATTGGATAACCATTTGTCTGAAATGGTATAGGGTTTCCTGCCTGAGCAGGGGGTTGGACTAGAAGACCTCCAAGGTCCCTTCCAACTTTGTTATTCTATTCTATTCTCAGTTCTTTTCATGACAGGTAGTTCTTAATTAATAACAGTTGCTTAGCAACCATTTGTAGTTACAGCAGACCTCCACAGAGCTACATATGATCTGTTTTCAAAGTTCTAACATTTGCCTTCTCTTTTGCACTTTGGAATCTTGGCAACTGCCTTCCATTTATGGCCATTTCCAGCATCTCATGGTCATAAGACTGTGATTTTTGGCAGTCTTTGCTATTTTCTGCTTTTTTACTTCTAGTTTCTAGCAAAAAATGCCCAATGGAGAAAATGGACTTGTGTAACAACCACTGCATATACTTAACAACTGCTGCAATAAAAAGTTGTAAAATTGGGCGTGGTCATGTGGTAACCCATTTAACGACTACCGCACTTACAACTGTCATTCTGGATTCAATTACAGTCATAAATTGAGGACTACTTATAGTCCACTTCTAGGGAAATTGTTTTATAAACAATACATATTAAATTAATTCATTTACGGTCTGCCTGTTAATAACTTCCAGACAAGTGGACAAATAGTTTGGGTTCATAGGAAGCAAAAGCAAAGAAGAGAGTAATAAAATTTATGAAATGAATTACAAAAATTTAATATATTTTCAGAATCCTTCTGTGCGGGTGATAAGCAATTTTGAAAATATGATAAACATACATGCATTCATGTGTGCTTGAATTTTATAGTTATATTTAATCTATATGTTAGTGAAGGGACATAATAATAGTAGAATAGGTGGGACATAATAGTAGAGTCAGTAGAAATGTTTGATTTGCTGTTTTGCTTCTGTAAGAATTGCTTTGCTAAGAATTGGTACTGCCTCTGCCATTTGCTTCTACCAGTGATCTAACTTCTGCTATCTTGTTTTTCTGTAAAACTCCATGCCTGGTACCCGTGTTGCTAAGCACCCAGCTCCTCTGTTGCTAAGCACTCAACCCCCCCTATACCTTCCTGCATGGCCAATGCAGGGCATCAAGGAAGGCATGGGCCAGGGGGCCAGAAATGGGTACTAAGCTGATGTCTCTGAAGGTATAAAAGGACGCCATACCTTCTCCAAGGTGTGACCTTTCACTACATGCTCTTTGTCTGTATGTAGTGTTATGGTCTACCCAGCTCTTCTTTGTACAAATTAAAGCTGATATTTTTCCAAGCCTCTTCTTGAGTCTCTCTCTTTGGCATTCTGGTGACTCAAGTACATTTTGGGACCTTACATTTCAGTTAGTGAGTATTCTTGTGTTTAGTAGCAGTCTCAGCTGTAAATTAGTGTTCAGATTGAATATGGAAATATTTTTATGGCTCAACATTTATACTGGCATTTGGGGAGATTACATTTAGGATTAAGCTACTTACACCCAGAGTAATTTTTGTATGCATAGTAGTACTCTACATTTTAAGTTAATTTTTGTATTGTCATTCTGAGTAGGTTAGGTCAGGATTTGGCTTTTTCAAGATCCCTTAATAGTTGTATAGTATTTCCCAAGATATCATAGCTTAACATATTTTTGAAACCAAGGAATCTTTTTAATACTAGTGATAATTTTTCAACTAAATTACGATTCAGAATCGGTATATGATGATTTAAAGATTGAATTTTGGTATTCTGTAGAAGTTAGTGTTAAGGTTCAGCTTCCTTGAAGAATATTTAATAGCTGCTATTCTGATCCAGAACAGGTTTTTTAAATATATAGTTAGTTATAGCCTTATATTTACATGGGATGAAGGCTGAGTGTGGAGAAAGCATTGTGTTAAATATTTAAAATGGCATTTCTAAAAGGTTAGGATTAAGGTTCTGCTTCCTTGACATTGGTGGAAAAATGTAATATGTGCTTTTAAAACTGTGCATGCAGGATCTTTTAGATTGAATATTTATACTGGCATTTATGTAAAGATAGGAGTACATTAATGCTTCCTGGATGCTGACAGTAAAATCCAGTATGTGCATTCTGTGCATATGGTGCATCCTTGGATAACGGATATGAAGATTAGTTACAGCAAATGAATGAATGAATGAATGAATGAATGAATGAATGAATGAATGAATGAATGATTTGAAATTTTATATATAGTAAGAAATCAAATGGATCAGCAGAAAATCAACCCAGATTTTTTTTCACTTGAGGTGCAAATTATGAAGCTCAGATTATCACACTTCATACTTATACTGTATTATACATTAGATCTAGGTCTCTAGAGAAGTCTATAATGCTTGAAAGAGGGAAGGAAACAGAAGAAGAGAATGTCCAGCAGCAAAGTGGATGTGCTCACTTATAGTAGTGAGAGCAATAGTAATAGCACTTAAACCAGTGGTGAAATCCAATTTTTTTTTACTACTGGTTCTGTGGGCGTGGCTTGATGAGCGTGGTGTGGCTTGATGGGCGTGGCTTGGTGGGCATGGCAGGGGAAGGATACTGCAAAATCCCCATTCCCACCCCACTCCAGGGGAAGGATATTGCAAAATCTCCATTCCCACCCCACTCTGGGGCCAGCCAGAGGTTGTATTTGCCGGTTCTCCAAACTACTCAAAATTTCTGCTATCGGTTCTCCAGAACCTGTCAGAACCTGCTGGATTCCATCCCTGACTTAGACTTATATACCGCTTCACAGTGCTTTACAGCCCTAAAGTGGGCTAAATGGTTTACAGAGTCAGCATATTGCCCCCAACAATCTGGATTCTCATTTTACCCACCTCGGAAGGATGGAAGGCTGAGTGAGCCAGTGAGAATCGAACTGCCGAACAGCAGGCAGCCAGCAGGCGGCAGAAATAGCCTGCAGTACTGCATTCTTAACCACTGCACCACTGATGGTGATGAGTGCACCATTGGAAGATCTGAAATACTAGCTGACAGACTGACTGTCATGAAGCAAATCTATCTATGTTGACACCAACAAGGTGGCATGTATTCAATCAAAACAATGTTAAGTTTAAATTAAAGCTTGCATAAAGTGTTGAGTGATTCTTAAGTTTCAATATTTGTATTGACATTTTGTAGTGGGGCAGATTAGGGGAAGAATTAGGCTTTCTTGAACTTGATAGTAAAATTGCGAATTGCATTAGATTTAGGATTATCTTTTATCATTAAAGATAACCTTATGTTTTAAGGTTTAGATGGAGGATGGGATTGAATATTTATTCTAATATAAAGGGCAGTTAGAGTTAGGGTTCCTTGAGGTTAATGGCAATATTTACTAAACAGACTTGACCATTTTTAAAGTTTTCTGGTAGATAAATTTATATTGAATATAGCAGGATACCAAATATCTGGATTGCCATTTGGGGGAGCTTAGTGTTAGTGTTAGGCTTCCTTTGTTTCCAGAAAAATTGCATGAGTATCTTAGAATCAGGCAGTATTTTAATGTTTTATGGGAATATTGCGTTTTTAATTAGTGTTGAGCTGAAATATATTTATGATGGTAAATATTTATACTGGAAATTTGGTAGATTAGGCTTGGGTTAGGCTTATTTGAGATTGATGATAACATTTAGTGGTTGGTTTTCCTTGTTTAATCATGAATTAATCAAGCAAGACAAAATGTCGTATCTCCAGTGCCTTTTCCACTGAATGAGGTCACATCAACTAAATTGGATTGCTTATTAAATATTAAAAGAATATCATTAAAACGTTAGGATAACTATGTGATCCTTTCTGGATTGGGACGCCCTGCGCACGGTCACTCACGCCCTTGTCACCTCCCGGCTGGACTATTGTAATGCTCTCTACATGGGGCTCCCCTTGAAGAGCACTCGGAGGCTCCAACTGGTCCAGAATGCGGCCGCGCGGGTGGTTATGGGTGCAACTCGTTGCGCCCACGTGACACCCCTCCTGCGCGAGCTGCACTGGCTCCCAGTGGTCTTCCGGGTGCGATTCAAGGTGTTGGTTACCACCTTTAAAGCTCTCCATGGCATAGGACCCGGGTATCTTCGAGACTGACTTCTGCCACCAATAGCCTCCCACCGACCAGTCCGCTCCCACAGAGAGGGTCTCCTCAGGGTGCCATCAGCCAAGTTATGTCGGCTGGCGACACCCAGGGGGAGGGCCTTCTCTGTGGGAGCCCCAGCCTTGTGGAATGAACTGCCCCCGGAAATACGTAAGATCTCCGACCTCCGGGTGTTTCGTTGCGCACTGAAGACCCTGTTGTTCCGCCAGGCCGGGCTATTAACATAACGATTTTAAATTGGGGTATTTTAAATTTCTGGGATTTTAATTGGAGCCTAATTATTTAATGATTTTAAATTTTAATTGTTGTTTTGTTCTGTGTTTTTAAATAGGCTGTACACTGCCCTGAGTCCTTCGGGAGAAGGGCGGTATAGAAATAAAATTATTATTATTATTATTATTATTATTATTATTATTATTATTATTATTATTATTATTATTATTATTATTATTATGTGACAACAGCTGACTCAGCTAGTAAAGATGAGCCATCAGTATGTATAGTGACAGATCAGAGAAAATGACTGCGTACCCGCTATTAAAATGCTCTCAAGAGTCATAGGAAGTAGGCAAACCATGGTTTGCCGCTTCCATTCCAACTCTTGAAATCCATCCATCCGCCCAATTAGTTTTCCCCACTTCTGTGACAATTCCACTCTCTGGTGACCTCAATTGCGGCTGCATGTGACTGCAAGCTCTGACCCTGAGAAAGGAACCTATCCTGCTGTATCTAAACTGTCTAGTTTAATGAAAAGAAGGACTAGGGGTGACATGATAGCAGTGCTCCAATATCTCAGGGGCTGTCACAAAGAAGAGGGAGTCAAAGTATTCTCTAAAGCACCTGAGGGCAGGACAAGAAGTAATGGGTGGAAACTAATCAAGGAGAGAAGCAACTTAGAACTAAGGAGAAATTTCCTGACAGTTAGAACAATTAATCAGAGGAACAACTTTCCTCCAGAAGTTGTGAAGGCTCCAACACTGGAAGTTTTTAAGAAGAGATTGGACAACCATTTGTCTGAAGTGGTGTAGGGTTTCCTGCCTAAGCAGGGAGTTGGACTAGAAGACCTCCAGGGTCCCTTCCAACTCTGTTCTGTTCTATTCTGTTTCCTACTTTAGAATTAAAGTAGAATTCCATTCTAAAGACAATTGAACCATATCCTGTTGGTCCCCTGCACGATTGTCAAGTTTGCTGAAAGTTGATGGGGCCACTTTGACTTGGCTGGCCATAAATTGTGGAGGTATTTGCTAAAGAATTATTTAGATTTTTTAAGGAATTATTTCACATCAGGAATAAAAGCAAAAGCTTTCTATTTTTGTTCAGGCCTAATGGCCAGCAAGCCCAAGTGAAATAGTCCAACGGAGAGGATCAGATGAAGTAAACTCAGTGGTGGGTTCCTCCCGGTTTGGCCCGGTTCTCCCGAGCCGGTAGCGGTGACGATATGACACCACTGAACCGGTTCTGCCCACCCGCCCCCCGCCTTCCCACCCACCCCCGCGTTATTCTTACCTTTTATTTGGCCCCACCCCCAATCTATTGCTGCCTCCTGAGTCCCAGCTGATGGCTAGAGGGAAAAAAACTGTTTAAACTCTTGCCGCGGGGCTTCAAAGGGCCGCCCTACAGCTGATCAGTGTTAAAAGAAAACGAATAAGTAGACCGGTGCCTGCAAAAATACATGAGTAGACCGGTGCCTGCAAAAATACATGAATAGATCAGTGCTGCAGAAATAAATGGGTAGACCAGTGCCTGGAAAAAATAAATGGGTAGATTAGTACTGCTCTGCAAGCAGTTAAAAGCCTGGTAGTCCAGTACCTCTGCTAAATCCTAAATAATTGTCACATGACCATCAAGCTACGCCCACAAAATAAGCCATGCCCACAGAACCAGTAGTAAAAAATTTTAGAACCCACCCCTGAGTAAACTACACAGACGTGAACAGCCCTAGCTGGAATGTCATCCCCAGTTTGGCCTGTTATCCAGTGGAGGGCGGAGAACACTTACCACATTGTAGAGCCCGATGCACCAGCGCTCAAATAAAATCTGCCCAGAGAATCCATTAACGAATGCAAACCAAAGCTGAAATAGAGAAAGGTTGCACAAAGCTTTAGATCAGTGTGACACAACATATTTCTACACACTGGAGAAGCACATGGAATGTGGACATCGTTTGGAAGCAGCTGCTGAGCAAATTCTAAAAATAAGCGCTCACAGTTGTTCTTTCTAAAATAGAGAATACTACAGGAGTGTTGGAACAATCTGTAGAATTTTGCATCATTACACTAAAATAACAAACTTGTAAGCATATTCAACGATTCGTCAGGGCTAGTAAATTCTTATTGAGTATTCTTTAGCACTACAAGCTAATCTGGTTTCAGCCACATAGCATGTAAAGCCTAACCGCATGCCAAGAAAAATAATCCTGTAAATACATGATACTATTCCAATGGCCTATGTCTTACTCAGGTTCTCTCCCACCTTAGGATTTGAAATGGATGAAGAAGTTGAAAAGACTACTTTTAAACAAACAAACAAACAAACAAACAAACAAACAACAACAACAACACAATTCTGGTTCCAAATAGTGATCTGGGTGGCAAAGTCTGATGCTTCAAAGATTCCGTGGAGTTTCAGCATTGCTATGCAAAATGAAGACTTAGAAATCAGAAGAAATCAAAGTCTAAAGCTATGCATTTTATAAACAATTGGCAATAAGCCAGTAGCACTGAATTCTGAGATACTTATACTGAATAGAAGAAAACTCCCTTGCATTTGTACAATTAGTTTGACAGTTTTGTAGATAGGACTATGTCAGGGTTTCAAATAATGCCCCCAACGAAAGAAGACTCAGAGGCTTGAGTTTCCTCAAAGTTCCACTTTATTAGAGATGTCATATTGGCACATCTGGGAAAACCCAAATCTGAAAGTTTCCAGGTTTTCCCCAACCAAAAGAAAGTTTAAGTTCCTGCCCATTATCCACATATCCATCACATGATCCAATCAGGCACCATCCAAAACTGGAGATGCCTCCCAGTCACCTCATCGCAGCTGCAGGGCAAGGTGGCCTTGACTCTCTGAGAAAAGAATATTATTTCGATTATATATCACCCACACTCTATGCAATCCCCCCTCCCATTTTCCCACAGTAGAAAATGTGGCAAGCCAGAAGGCCCAAATGTAAAAGATGGCTTCTGGTCTGGCAGACTAAAGTATTACTTAAATACATATAAAACAAATACAATCCAAAGTTGCACAAGTAGAGATAAGTTTCTAGTACAGTTCTGGAAAGAGTAGTAACCTTCTGCAGCAGGTTGGAGTAACCTTCTATTGGGTGAGGTTGGAGGGGGACAGAATTGTGGTGTAGGAGTAGGAAGAATCTCATCCAAAGATTGTCTGTTCTGCTTTCAGAAAGGTTTAGTTAAACAGTATATTATGCCTACTTAATTTTGGCAATTAAAATGACTCTCAGCTTTTCTAATCCGCGTTTATGCAGGAATACGCTGAATCACCAAACAAAGTCAGGTCTGGATGTATCACCAATGTTTAATTTGCAACAAATGGGTATCAGGAAAAATCGAGGAAGAACTTCACAAAGTCAGCGCTGAGAGCTACCGCCTCTCAGCATCTTTTAAACAGTTTGCCCTGCCCTCCAGTGGCGCGTCTCAGCTGATCCTGGTTTCGGCGAGTTGCAGCGCTTCCTGGATCATGCTGCTTCATCCTCCACCGCTTTCTCCAACGTAGCCGTATCTCCCCTGACATACCATCCCATGTCGCAGCCTAAACACATCCCGAGACGATCACCACCACCACCAAATGAACCGGTATCCCGCCACCACTCTCTAACACGGCCGGTGCTAGCCACTCCGCTGAGAGCTCAGTTTGGGGGACGTATGTTCAAGCCTTTCCCCCTCCGGAATGCATGTCGAGCCGTGGCTGGGCTCGACAATGACACTTATGTTATTTTAGGGAATAGGAAATTCCACAACTGTAGAAGAGGCACTTACTGAAATTTAGATCCACTGAATGGCTATTTTGTTTTTTAAAAAGAATTACTTTCCATATTAAATTATGGGATAATTTAAAAAACTATACTAGACATTATGTCAGAAGGGTATAGTTACGTGTCAGGTATTTAAGAGCCAAAAGCTGAAATCTGACTTTTGCCAAGTAATCAATGGACTTTTCTCTCTCTGTCCCACTCTGGAGCCTTTTCAGATACCGTAAATAAATAAAACAAATAAATGTGTTTTTGCTTCTATCCTTGGTTAATAGACCCAAGTGCGGAATTTTGAGTAGAATTCATCGGTCTTGATTGCCAAAAGCTTTGACTTTGATCCCAAAGTTCACATTTGCAAATGCAGTAGCAATAATACTATACAGAAATGGTAGATCAATTAGTGTAAATCTAATACTTTAACCAGTGGTTTCCTGCTGTAGACATGCAATAGAATTGAGATGAATTCTAAGATCTGCTGAAATGAAATTATGTACATATTGTGAATTTGATTTCCCCAGACTTCTTCCAACTCTTCCATTCTATGATTCTGTAACGGAATTAAATATAGAATATACTTAATGATAACTGTCTAACTGATAGTGGTTATCAGACAAAACCATTTGGAGATATAATCTTGCTTTATACTGATAAGCTAACTAACCCATATAGCATTGTGGTCACCCACCCAAGCCATTGTCTTAAGTCACAGAAGACAGATATATTATAACATAAACTGTAGCTCAGTTTCTTCACAGTTTAAGGCAGGGGTCAGCAACCTATGGCTCTGGAGCCGCATGTGGCTCTTTTACCCCTCTGCTGCGGCTCCCTGTCACTCAAAATATGCGTCACAACCACAAATGTGCGACACCCGCCAGCACACGATTTATTCAGTTTTTCAACCCCCGGTAGGCCAACCATGGATAAATCCAAGAAAAGAAAAGTTTCAGAAGAAAACAGAATGTTTAATTCAACTACATATGCTAGTTTTGTAGCCGCTCAAGAAATATTCAGGCACGGGAAGGGTTTTGTGGCTCCCAATGTTTTCTTTTCTGTGGGAAACGGGTCCAAATGGGTCTTTGAATGTTTAAGGTTGCAGACCTCTGGTTTAAAGCATATCTATCTCCTGTAGGTTAAACAACCCACCTGAAGTTCAGTGGCTGTGTCCTACAAAATCAATATGTTCTTCCAGGTTTTTTTAAATTATTCCATGTCTGACATCAGATTTAATTTGGGAACAAGTATATTGATAGAGACTAACAGGTAGATTGAGAACTAGACACACTCTGAAATTATATCTAACTTCAATCTCATAATATTTCCAGAATGATGGGAAAACTCCCACATGCCCAAACCAGTCATCTCCCTTCTTCTCAAGGGCCTTGACTTTAACATGAATTGCTAAAACTATGCAGGCTAGCAACTGACCACGGTTGACTCAGACTTGGTGAATCTACAGGAAAACCTGCCAAGCATAGCTCTGTGTGCCAAGCCCTTGGGGGGCTGCAGACCACAGCTATGAAACTGCTATGGGCAAAAGCATCCAGAGTTATTAAATGTCTTTTCTTATCTGAGAAAAAAATCCTTCTTAAATTTTATTTTGTTCCATTAACTATTTATTGCCTGCTGGCCAGCCTGCCTTATCAATATGGCCAGCCTCATTATCTATAAAATAGTTGCAGAAAAGAAAATTCTGAAGGTTCCTTAAAAAGACATTCAAATTCAAGTATAGTCAGATTTAAAGCTGAAAATCCAATGGGAGAAATATGAAGGAGACAGGGGCAGGCCATTCCCAGCGAAGGTGGCTCTGGTTCCCATGTTCAGCCCAAGAGCTGGAGCTTTGGCAGCCCTGTACTGCAGCTGTTTATTTATTAATTTTTATTTATTTATCACATTTATACAGCTGCCAACTCTTGAACTGTGACTACAAATAGCAATAGCATTTAGACTTATATACCGCTTCACAGTGCTTTTTACAGCCTTCTCTAAGAGGTTTACAGAGTCAGCATATTGCCCCCAACAATTTGGGTCCTCATTTTACCCATCTCGGAAGGATGGAAAGCTGAGTCAACCTTGAGCCTGGTGAGATTCGATCTGCCAAACTGCAGGCAGCCGGCAGACAGCAGAAGTAGCCTGCAGTACTGCATTCTAACCACTACTCCACTGCGGTTCTTATATAAAAAGTAGAGTAATAAATATCCCCCCAAATCCCAAAATACAATCCAAGTGAATAAAAAATGTCCCCCTCAACAGTGGAGCCATCTAGCCAAGTCTCTGGTTCCATTGGTGTACCAGTGATATCTAATCACCTAACCAGGTGATACCAGGTGATTTGATATCCTTTCAGAATATCAAAAGGGATGGGGCTGTTGCTACTTAACGCCAGGTTGGCCTGCAATAAAGCTGTAATAGGATTGTAACTGAGTCCATTTACCTTCTCTTTACCTTATATTTTTTCCAGCGTTACAGACTTCTTCACATAATTTGTCTAAGTAGGCTAATTTGAGCCTCAGCATTTGTGCTTTGAGTGAAAACTCTGAGTTAATTTTGCCCATAATCCATTTGCTTGTTGTTGTTTTTTTATTTTGTTTATTTGTGGTATTCTCAGGAATCTTTGCCAATACCACATTTCAAAAACATCAGTAATATTTCTATCCTGCTTCTACAAAGTCTATCATTCACTTCCATAGTGTTACAGAGAACAACATTGCCTCCGCTATTTTGATCTCACAGCGTCTGAATCAATGGTGGGATTCAGACAGTTCGCACCTATTCGGGAGAACCGGTTGTTAACTTTCTAAGCAGTTCAGAGAACCGGTTGTTGGAAGAAATCTTATTTTGTTTTTTTTCCAATTTACAGGGCTAATCCTGTAAGGAAGGCAGGAAGAAAACATTCTGGTGTTGTTTCTAGCCTAATCTTTATTGCCCTGCTTACAGAAACTGCCTCTCTGGTTAACCCTTATTACATTGTAACAGCTAAGGCGAAGCGCCCATCGACGTGAGTGACATTGAGTTGGCCACGCCCACATGGTCACATGACCACCAAGCCACGCCTACCGAGCTGGTCATTAGGGCAGAGAACCGGTTGTTAAATTATTTGAATCCCACCACTGGTCTGAATATCTTTTCCAAGGTCTTCCTGGCTGCTCTATAAAATGCTAGTGTGCAACATATTTTGTGACTGCTTGAACCTTTACTATTGATGGTTGATTCTAAAAAGCAGAAGCTATCCATCCCTTCGGTATCTTCATTGTTGAAGATGGATAAATAGCTAAAAATGAAGCTACTTGAACAAGATTCTGAGCAATTTCATTTGCAACTAATGGGATTACATATAATTATTATGAGACATTTAAAGTCTGAAATAAACTAATTTATTTAAATATGCTAAGATGATGAGATAACAAGCCACCTTTTTTAAATGCATACATTTATGCAAAATAGCTTAACAATGGATAGAACTATCCCTCCACCACTCATCCTGCTGAAGGATATGGATGCTTATGAAACTATGGTTACCAACAACTATCACAGGCTCCTATTATAGCTGTAGCATATAGGGGGAACATATTAAAATCTAAAAATAACAGTTCTTCCCACTGATATTCACTTAATTTGCATGACTTTTCCAAATATATTTACCCTAACAAAGCAGGTTATTTTTATCATATGGTATTTATTTATAATACATCATTTTAAAATCTTCTTTGTGATGAATACATTTCAGGAGTGTATATAATATCTTTGTAATGGAAATGTAGTACCCACTTTATTCTTATCATGTGAATACAAATAAAGGATTCCTCCCTTAATTTAACCTAACCTATGGTTAACCTAATAACCATAGATTGTATGTGAAATAGTTAAGGGATATTAATTGGCAAAATACTGAGCTTTATTTGCATATCAAACCAGGTCCTTGAAATCTAGCAGTTGTGTTTGCACAATGTATTAGTCTTGATTAGGTTTTTATGGCTTAGAGCATTGTGCAAACATGCTAGTTTGGTTACTTTAAGATTCCATGCATTGTCTTGTGTTAATGGATTAATTACCAGACCAGGTCCTTACAATTTAGTAGTCATGTTTGCACAATGCATTAATCTTGATTAGGTTTTTATGGTTTAGCTTTAGCACAATCAATCCACATTAATGGATTGATTCAACAACACATGTGTTGTGTGAATCTAGTCTGAATAAAACGAAGAACATTACAGAATTTTATATACATTATAGAAAGCTGCATGTAAATAAAACACGACACTTCTTTCTCAAGAAAATATTCCATGGATTAGATGAAATGGTCTGAGACCTACTAAAGCTTATGAGATAATATATTTGTTTGTGAATTGGGGTCCAAACCTTTCCCAAAGGTGCTTTTCCAAAAGGCAAACTGGACTTTGATTTTTTCCCTCCCTTGGAAACATTTAGTTTCTCATCCAAGAAACTTCTTCAGTTCTGAGGAAACTGAAATGGTGGGATGAGCTATAAATAACCCAAAAGGCCAAACAGTGTTTTCAGACTCAAATCCTTTTGTCTGAACAAGTGAGGAATTTTATATAAATCCATTTATGCATGTCCAAATATACTCCATGCCTGTTGTCAGTATAAAAAACTTGGCAAGTCACCATCTTTTACTTGCTTCAGCAGTATTTAATTTTCTATATAAGTGGCCTTCCTTTTCCAAAGCCTATATCTGGATGCCAGGATCAGCATATCAGGAATGAATTCCCCTTATGTCATAAATAGACAAATTTGTAGCTGCTCAGTCCAAGCACGTTGGTTTAATATCAGTGACTTTCAACAGAGCAGAAATGTTTTACAACTAAGTACAAGTACTTAACTGTGTTGTTCAGTTCAAGACCTTAAGACTTGAATAAGAACCTGGATTGCTTTCTGTGAAATGTGGGTAGATTTTTTTCCCCCCACGAAGAAGTCTAGGGAATGGCTGACCTCTAGAGACAGAGAGTTTTGCATCACAGTCAGACTAGCCATCAAGAGGCCCTTCTGCAACTTCTAAGCAGATCTGGAGACTATCAACTGTAATGTGTCATCCAGTGGAATCTGCCATCATAGGTCTCCAAATTGGAAAGCTTAAGAGAGTCTGAACAGAGACTTTTTAAATATTCTGCAAAAGCATGAAGATGGTAAATGCATTAGGCCTCCTTCAACTTGAGTTAATTCATTAGCCTGCTCTCTCTCTCTCTCTCTCTCTCCCTCTCTCTCTCTCTCTCTCTCACACACACACACACACACACACACACACACGCTTTTAGCTGCTCAGCAGTTCAAAAATGTAATGTATCACATCCAAGCTAACTAGTATAGGCATCTAATTGATATCTACTTGCATAGCAATGCTTGATTCAGCACCAGTAAAATACATCATGTTCAAAATACAACTGAACAACTGAAATGTAAAATTTTATGCTGATTTTTTTTTTTTACAAAACTAGGGAAAAGGGGGGGAAAAGAGTTGTTTAAATAAGCACAAGTAGGTCTGTCAGTACAGAATGAACTAAACAGATTTGTCTGTCTCAGTCTGCAGATTTTAACTGGAATGAATAGAGCCCTCTCCTGTATTCAAATCATATACTTTACATCCCCAGTGTTTTTTCATAATTCAATATTGGTATTTTATACCCCATCGAAAGGTGTTTCTCTATCAACCCAAACTGGTCAACAAATAAACTTTTTCATACTGAATTGCTTTCTTCAACTCATTTTTGTACAATGAAATAATTGTACTCCTTAGTTTATTTATCAGGAGTTTAACATTGTTAAACTGTTTGCAAATAACAGTTTAATATAGGTTCTTTTGAAGCTTGCAATAATTATAAACCAGTTCCTAATTGACTAGCAACTTGTATTAAGAGAAAGATATGCTTCTAATGTGCCGTAGACAATCTGTTACCTCTTTCATCAAATGTGTAGCATTTCAGCTGCTATATAAAGCCACATGATTGATAGACAGAGATGTCTCCACTGATGAAGGAAAGGATTACGACAAGGGCATGCATTCAAGAGTTCGGTTTTGTAAATATCTGGATGTTTTCTACCATGTTATCTTGGTCTTGTTACTCAGCCTTTGAACTTTGTATCTGAAAATACTTTAGTGATTACAGTAGTTTTCATGCAGCTTCTCAAATGTGGATTAGTTACAATACTAAGAAAGAAGAGACAACTCAAAAGCACTGAATGGCCTGGCAAAAGGTAATCCTATGATTACAAACTGAATGTCTCAAGAGTCTAGGGTATAGTGCATTTGGGGGGGAGGATGTTAAAGCAATGATGAGCACATGTGTTATAAGCAAACTATTGGCAAGTGATCATATAATCTTCTAGTTACTATTCAAAGATTCCTTTCAGCCTGTACAAGATAATAGGAAGCTGCTTCATACCGAGTCAAATTATTGATGTATATAGTTCACTATTGTCTACAGTAAGCTTCCCTCAACTTAATTTCAGAAGGCCTCTACAAACCAACCTTTGTCAAGAGCTATTAGTGTAAGCCTTCCAGTCACAAGGGTGGAAAGTTAAGGGAGAAAGATTCAAAGAGAGAAAATAAAAATTAGAAAATGGTTATTTTGAACTATGCCCCTTGTTTTGGTTAAGCCGTATCTACAATTGTCATATATTTCATCCAAGTTATTACTAACAGAACTGAACGTCATAATTTCTTCTAGTCACCCAACTGATTTTCATATGCACCAACAACACAGAATCATGTATAACTGGTTTAGTCACACATAGGTATTTTATCAGACCTCAGGGCTAATGTAAAGAAAACTAAGGGGCTGCCACTGACTCTAGTACAAGCATTTCCACAGTGGTGCATATATGTTGGGTGCCACTGAGGATAGATCGATCATCTTAACCTTTCCCCTTTTAGAAGCTCTGTAGCTCTTTCTTTTTTCTCCTATATGCTCTCCTAGTAGACATTTTTTGCGATATTTATTGGTGTAGAAATCATGTTTAAGATGGGTATATTCATATAGTTTTTAAATGCTGTAAAATTGGGCATGACTCACTTAACAATTGCCTTGCTTAACAATCAAATTTTTGGTCTCAATTATAGTTGTAATTTGAGGACTACCTGTATGATAACTGAGATCAACTACCATGGCCATTAGTCAGAAGTTTCAGTTCAGCAGAATTGGAACAGCTGCTGATAACCTCGCTACAATCTCCTATTGATCTACCTGTGCAATTCTAGATGCTTCTCCCTGAGTTCCTTCACCAGTGGGAGCCAATTCTATAAAAACTAAGAAGATAGTTTTCTCGGTGGGAACACCTCTGTCTCTAAAATGGCCTTCCTCTGAAACTCAACACTATTATTTTGGTGCAGTAAAGACATATTTGCTCAAGTGTTATGCTGGCTTGCTCTGCTGCTTTCATGTTTTTGATTTGTTTTTATTGTGATAGTGTTTTAGAATAATATTGTGTTACATTTCACTTATTTTGGACTCTACGTCTTTGAAGCTTAACCTTTCATAATCTGGGATGAAGAGTTAAAATAGTATTTAGAATAAGTGTAGAAAAGGTAAATTGAATTCACTTGGGCACGTGCTAGAAAGCTTAAAAAAGCCATTGTTTTTAAAGCATGAGTTACTTTGTGGCAAAACAAAATCAGAAGCTGTCAGAGAATCTTTTGGATGCTATCTTGATGGACCTGCCCAACTCCACTGAAACAAAGAATCCCATTGGCATCAAGAGGAGAATTCCTCTAATGAAGATAAAAATGTCAGAGAGATAAATACAAGATAATGTCATTCACTATCATGTTCAGTTTGCCTCTATATTATAGTGTAATATATTTCCCTCCTATGCTCCTCTTTATCTTACCTGTAAGAAAAACATTTGAATATGTTTCTGGGAAAATGCAATTTTTCCTACAATATTACAAAAGCTAAAAGTATCTTACAGACCAAGTAATTCTTCTGCCAACATATACAATAGACTGTAAGATTATGAAGCGATTTCACCAACAAGCATTAACTACTATCATGTTTCCCCAAAAATAAGACCCTGTCTTATATTTTTTTGAAACCTTAAATAAGTGCTTGGCCTTACTGCCATGTGCTCAAAAGCCAGATTGGCTTTATTATCAGGGGATGTCTTATTTTGGGGGAAACAGGATATCTGCATGAATATTTTTGAAAGTTATTACCTTTTCCCTCCTCTATTTTTTTTTTTTTAATTTGATTTATATGCCGCCCTTCTCCGGAGACTCAGGGCGGCTTATAATGTGTTAAGCAATAGCCTTCATACTTTTGTATATTTATACAAAGTCAGCTTATTGCCCCCACAAACTGGGTCCTCATTTCACCTACCTTAGAAAGGATGGAAGGCTGAGTCAACCTTGAGCCTTGGAGAGATTCGAACCAGCAGTAAATTGCAGGCAGCTGTATTAATAACAGGGTGCGTAAACCACTGTACTATCAAGGCTCTATTAAACATAAAAAATAGAATAACAGAGTTGGAAGGGACTTTGGAGGTCTTCTAGTCCAGCATCTTGCTCAGACAGGAGACCCTATACCATTTCAGACAAATGGTTATCCAATCTCTTCTTAAAAACTTCCAGTGTTGGAACACACGTAACTTCTGGAAGCAAGACATTCCATTGTTAATTGTTCTAAACCTTTTCATTGATTGAATACTGTGTGAATGCCATATTGTAAGGAGCTGGCACCTGGACAATTTGCACCCACAGAGTCCCCACTCAAAAACCCATTCATTTCTGGCAAGAAGTTGCATTTCTGACTTTATCTGAATGATCAGTGGGGCTTTGAGGAATTTATTCATAGTGTGTGGGAGTTCCAAAAGTAATATCTCAGCATCTTGTCCCCTACTCCCCAATCCATTATTATTCTCAATGTTGACCGCATATGATTTGCATGCTTAAGGTTCCAAGTTCAATTCCTGGCTAATTCTAGATGGGCTGGAACCCATCCCTTTTTGCCTGAAAAATGCTCAATAACTGTGGTTTATTGGTGTAATCCTATTCAATCTGATGTTCACCAGATGTGCAGACCACAATTCCCATAATTCCCACTCAGCCTAGCTTGGTTGGGAATTATGTGATGTTGTGGTTTAACTATACTGGAAACTATACTGAACAAAGCTGAGCAATGACTAACTCAATATAAGATTTCTTTGGTATATTTTGACAATTTGAAAGAATATTGCAACAAAGACTTTCAGGGTGTAATACAATTAATTAATTAATACAATCGAACGTGTCCAGAAATATTTCACAAGAAGAGTCCTACACTCCTCTGCTCGCAACAAAATACCTTATGCCAATGCCTGGAGTGCACTACCTGACTCTCTGGTTTTATCCCCAAACCCCCAAAGTTTTAACCTAAGACTGTCTACTATTGACCTCACCCCATTCCTAAGAGGTCTGTAAGGGGCGTGCATAAGAGCACCAGTGTACCTACCTTCCCTGTCCTAATGTTTCCTCTACTTGTATCTATTTTATGTATTCAATTCATGCTTACAATTATATAAATTACCTAATACAAATAAATAAATATATATTATGATCAAATCAATATTTCATTTAACTGGTAGGTTTGGAGTATTTCAGCTCTTTTTATTCAATGCAGTTGAATTATGCTAAATTGCAATTCAACCCCTCCCAGCTTTTTTACCTTCAGGATAGAAAAACTGAGCGTCTCTTGTGAGAAGGAGGGAAAAAGGCTCTGACAATTAATGACCAGCAGAATACCTTAGGACTTAAGGTCATGAATATGCCCTCTGGCCTTGTGGCTTTTCACTCAATTTTGTAGAAACACATTAGCTGAGATAATTATTCAGGTAGAAATTGGGAGTGACATCTGGAAACGGAACGGAAAATGAAAGCCAGGCTTGAAATGGAAAATGGGGAGAGAAGAAAGGTAAAATCTGCTGTAAGTCAGGCATATAACTCTGAGAGTAAAATAAACAGCCTGGTGCCTGCAGTTTTTCTGCATATAAATCACTCATCATTGGAAGCAGATATTTGCTTCGTAAGCCAGTACAAGATACAAAATAAGCCTATACATGATTGGGAGTGACCCAGGGAACATATTAATTAATCTAAGAACCCGTTCATTTCTGGCAAGAAGTTGCATACCTGCCTGCTTGAGCATCTCACATTGAACAGATGGCATTCTTCTTCCCAGAAGCCACATTTTAAGTGACAACATATAGGCAGTTTTAGTGAATCACAAGAAAGCTAAGCAATCAGACTTGGATGGGAGACCATCAGGATATTTTGGAGCTGTAGGCAAAACTGAGAATAAACAAAAAAAGCATCCCAGAAGAAATTAATCATAAATCATTTCTATATGTTGGCCAAGAAAGCTTCATGGCTATGTCCATGTACCCACTAGGAGTCATGCTCAATTTGAGGGATTCTTCACCTTTTATTATTTATATTGTATACGCATACATGCATATTCTGATGATAACCATGTGTTTTTTATTAACTTAAAACAACTCTTATGTTAATTTTCTATTTTTTAAGAAGAGCCACACAAGAAGAATTTGATGTAGATCAAAGTAAAGATTCTTCTTTCCAACATCTTCTTTCCAATATTTCAGATGCTTCCAAGAAGCTCAACTTTACAGCATAAACAATCATTTTGCAATGCTCTTTGCTTCCAAGAAACAACTAATAAGAGGGCATTTTCCAATATGGGAGAATGATATATATTTTCATCACTGTTTGGCATCTAGGTAACCAAACAAACAGGAGATTCTTTTTTACTTTTTCTAATTAGTCGTAGCACAAATCTTGGCAAAATTTTGAAAAATTTATAATAAACTCTGTACTGTAGCTTTCTAGTATAGAGAAATTTAGAGGGAAACTGCCTCTATTATTTTCATGTGGTTTCTCTCAAGCTTCATAGTTTCCATTTCAAAATGCTTATGTTCCTATTGACAACCTTCTGAATTTAGGAGAACTGTTTTTACTATATTAAATACCCTGTTAATTAAAAAAATATTTTAAGTATAATTTTGAATTAGTCATGTCACACATGCATCATCTCTCTGGTTTTGAAGTTAATATGTGTATTATAATTAATCTCTCAATTCATGTTGGTCAACATGATTCTCTCTAAACAATGCTTCATATTTTGCATAATTAAAATAATTATAGTTGAACACATATGGTGGTTGCCAGATTGGGGAATGAATTTTTGAAAGTTTGTAATTCTTATGATTTAATTCATGAAGAACATTCAATTTAGTTCTCCATGTTTGCCTTGTAACCATAGCAAGATTGCACAGATGTAACACAGCTTTAATTAGGATCGTTTAAAAATAGGAAAGGTGATGTCCATAGCTCCTATTAGACATTCTAATTTTCCACTTTTGCAATATCAGGCAGCAAAGAAATGGTCTTAACTTCTGACTGTAGCTACAGATATAAAACACTGCCATGAGGTTTAATGCCACCAGGATTTTATTTTTTTGATTTGTTATAATTAGAATAAATTTTCAGTCGACAATATCATTCCTTAAATCTGTCTCAAGCAAGCTAAGTTGCAGGAATTGGGTATGTCTAGTCTAATGAAAAGAAGGACTAGGGGAGACATGATAGCAATCTTCCAATATCTCAGGGGCTGTCACAAAGAAGAGGGAATCAAGCTATTCTCGAAAGCACCTGAGGGCAGGACAAGAAGCAATGGGTGGAAACTAATCAAGAAGAGGAGCAACTTAGAACTAAGGAGAAATTTCGTGACAGTTACCCTGTTTTCTCCAAAATAAGACATCCCCTGATAATAAGCCCAATTGTGCTTTTGAGCACATGGCAATAAGGCCAAGCGTTTATTTCAGGATTCAGAAAAATATAAGACAGGATCTTATTTTCGGGGAAACATGGTAGAACAATTAATCAGTGGAACAGCTTGCCTCCAGAAGTTGTGAATTCTCCAACACTGGAACTTTTAAAGAAGAGATTGGATAACCATTTGTCTGAAATGGTATAGGGCAACGATGGGGAACCTTTTAAACACTGAGTGCCCAAACTGCATGCGTGCATGCCCAAACTGAAAGGTGTGCATGAACATATGCATGCACAGACATGCACATGCGTGAACATGCGTGAACATGCACATGCACGGACATGCACAGACATGCACGGACATGCATGCATGCACAGCAGAGACCTGAAGACCAGCTCTCCAGCAGGAGCTGTTTCATCATTTGCAGCTCAACAAAGAAACGGCACAGAGTTCTGATCTGGGGCGATGGCACACGTGCCAGCAGAGAGGGCTCTGCATGCCACCTCTGGCACGCGTGCCATAGGTTCACCTCATGGGTATAGGGTTTCTTGCCTAAGCAGGAGGTTGGACTAGAAGATCTCCAAGGTCTCTCCAACTCTGTTATTCTATTCTATATGATTATTTGTTGATGAATCTTTTTCCAACATATATTTTTATGTTGACCAAAAATGCCAATGTCTGAAACATATTTAAGGCATTTGCTAAGTGAATTTTGCCCATTTTACAACCTTTCTTGCTATGGTCACTGCAGTTGTTAAGTTAATAACATGTTTGTAAAATGAATCTGGCTTCCCCATTGACTTTGCTTGTCAGAAGGTTGCAAAACATGATCCTGGGTTGCTGCAACTGCCATAAATATGAATTCTGATCACATTACCATGGGGATGCTGCAATTTTCATAAGTGTGAAAAATGGTAATAAGTCACTTTTTTCAGTGCCGTTGTAACTCTGAACTGTCACTAAATGGATGTTGTAAGTCGAGGACTTCCTGTATTTTGTTCTCAGGCACTGATTTGTCCCAGACAACTGCTACCTGTTCTCTTTAACTGGGTCTACTTGGATCAAAGTATATTTTCAGCTACAGTTCATCTCTACCTACACATATTTCCTCTCTCTTCTTTTTGCTTCTTCCTCCAATATATCCAGTAACTTTGTCCCCATTAAAAATATGTCATACTTTACGTAGAAATAGTACCATAGGCAATTAAAGAGAAATTGAATATGAATATTACCAGTATTATATTACCAGGACTTTTCTCTCTTTCTCCGTGTGCAAAGCTTGGCTGAAATAATTAATATTTGTTGGGAATTTAAAGCCAACAGTGTGTCAATAGGAGAGAAGTTGCTGCAAGCTATTTTTAAGCAAGTGAAAAAGGTTCTTTTTAGGATTTAATGCCAGCAGCAAAAATATTATTCCTGCAATTGTCTCTCATTGCCATGTTGGAACTACATATATTATAATCAAAGCAGCCTCTCAAACGCTGCATTGCCAAAACGGAAGGCAGGGAAAGCAATATGCGTGCGTGAAGACTCTTTAATTTTTCTTGAAAATTTTACAATTAAAGATCAGCGTTTTCAAAGCCTGAGCTGATTAATAATTCAAGTTAGCAACTTTTGTCTTCCCCAGACAACAATAGACAAATGAATCTTTTGTTATATTTCTGACAGCATTGTGAAAATATGTGCCAATGTCTGAAACATACTATATTTAAGTTTCTTTGGAAAGCCTTATACCACTAGTGGGGGGGATTTATTCACCTCCCTTCAGAATCTGATGACCGCAAGAACTCCTGCATTCCCTCCTCTTGTCAATGAACACAATGAACATAGACCTCCCTAAGGACCAACAGAGTGCTTTAGAAAAGCCCACAATGACCAACAATGAGAATTGTGGGATTCCTTCCGTGAAGTCTACTTGCAGTCTGGGGGAAGAAACTCCAATGAAGTGAACAGATGATTTCTTCTTCCAATGAAAAAAGAAGAGGAACTGATCAAATTCCCCCATATTCTTACACTAAGTTCTCAATTGGCATTGAGGATCTCCTGTGATGTTGTTTAAAAAACAGCCACACAGTTGTAATTGATTGAATGAATGGGGTTTTGGTCTTATTTGGCCTGCTAGCTCCATTCAAAATATATTACAAGCTGCAAAATCTAGAAATTCCCTATTCTGAGGTAATATCTGATTTAAAAGCAAGGTAGTATATCTCTGCTTTTTACTGCCCTCTTCATCTGCACTTATTTGTGGCTGATAATACTGACTGTTTGAGAAAGTTAAACACCTTTCATATGTGCTGTCTCCGACTAATTCTTGGCATCACCTGGAAGGACAAAGTTCCAAATAGCACAGTCTTGGAACATGCTGGAATTTCTAGCATGTATACACTATTGAAACAGCGACGTCTACGCTGGCTGGGGCATGTCGTGACAATGGCTCATGGTCAGATTCCGAAAGATCTCCTGTATACAGAATTAGTGCAGGGAAAGCGCCTCAGAGGGAGACCATAGCTGCGATATAAGGATATCTGCAAGAGGGACCTAAAGGCCCTGGGAATGGACATTAACAACTGGGAAACCTTGACTTCCGATCGTTCAGCTTGGAGGCTAAAGATGCAGCATGGCCTTCTCCAATTCGAAGAGACACTTGTGAGGCAAAGAGACAGTCCCGGAACCAGTGAAATCTGGGGGCTGGGCAGGGGACAGAATGTATCTGCCCTCAGTGTGGAAGGGATTGCCACTCTCGAATTGGCCTTTTTAGTCACACTAGATGCTTTTTAGGACCTCTTTCCAGAGCAAGATACCATAGTCTCTTGAGATTGAAGGATGCCAATGAGACAGTGGCGTTTGAAAGACACTGCACATTCTAAAGCAGGAGAAAGTGATGTGATGTTCACAATGCCTGAAACACCTCCTTGATTCCTACGAGGTCCCCTCTTTTAATTGCCTTTAAAAGGTACGCTTTTAATAAAATAAAAATTAACTAGGAAGCACCATTCTTTACTGTTATATTGATATTTATGTATAGGAATGCCTTTGAGCCCCAAAAAAATTTCAATTGGATTCTAAAATAGAAAAGCAATTTGTCTTCTGGAAAGATATATTTTGCTACTTGTCATACCCACCATGACTTACTATATAAACAGTCTCCCATGAAAGGAGACCCTCCATGGTCTTATAATTCCAGAAAAAGTGTCTGTCCTGTACTCTAAAGTATTGTAAGACTCCTAAACATTATTTTTGCTTTGCTATCAATAAATCAAAAAAGCAGGGTGGAATATTAATTAATTAATTAAGTACTGGCTGCCTATCTTACGACAGGCTAACTATGGGCGGCTTATAGTTACATTATTATTATTATTATTATTATTATTATTATTATTATTATTATTATTATTATTATTATTTCAATTTATATGCCACCTTTCTTCGAAGACTCAGGGCGGCTTATAATGCATTTAAAAAAACCATTATAAAAACATTTAAAAATTAAAACATTAAAACCCATTCACACCATTCATGGCTGGATCTCACAAGATCGCAACAGCGAGATCAATGGCCCCAGGCCTGCCGAAAAAGCCAGGTCTTCACCGCTTTTCGGAAGGCCAATAGGGTGGGGGTGGTCCAGACCTCAGGAGGTAACTGGTTCTGGAGAGCTAGGGCAGCCACAGAGAAGGCCCTCCCCCGCGGGCCCACCAGCTGGCATTGTTTAGCTGATGGGACCAAGTTAAAACATAAAAAGTTAAAATCAAACAGAAAGACGCATGGGGAGGGCAGGGACAAAGCAGGGTGGAGGTGGGAGCTGTTATTACTCAATCAACCACCTCCATTGTGCTGTTCCCACACTGAGGCTCCAAACCAACTGGCAAAGCCATGTCTTTAGGCCCTTATGAAAAGATAGGAGGGTTGGGGCCAACCTCACATTGTGGGGGGGGAGATGTTTCAGAGGGCAGGAGCAACAGCAGAGAGGGCCTTCCTCCTGGATTCTGCCAGCCGGAATAATCAGGCTGATGGGATCCCTAGGCTGCCTTCTCTACTGGCATGAGTGGTACAGGCCAATCCCAGTGGGGTGAGACAGTCCCTCAAGTAACCTGGACCCATGCCATGAAGGGCTTTAAAGCTGATCACCAACACCTTGAAGTGCACCTGGAAGCAGACTGGTAACCGATATTCCATTTTCCTATTATCCCCCATTCCACTTTACTGATTTACTATATCATCCACTACCTCTGAAGTCTCTCTGGAGACTAGAGACCACAATGCTGACTGCATTACACAGATTTACAAATATTACTAATGGTACCGCAAGAATAGGCCCAATGGCTAAATCTGTCAATGATGGTCCCTGTAGCCTCCTTTGCTACTTCCTCTGTCAACGCATCCTGAGGCTGTTTACAATGTAACATTAACAAAATAATATATCAAATATAAAACAATATTCAGCATAACAATAACAAAAAGAATGCACCCTTATCTGGAGCAAAGATGGTGAGAAATAACCTGCAATATTTGGGTTTTTTGATAATAATTTAAATACATGTCCTAATTAGTGATCTTGATTATGTGTAGATATTTCAATGTCATCCTTCTCAAAGTTCCAACTCCTTTCTTGAAAACACTTTTTAGTTTATTTTTAAAGAGATGTCTTGCCTTACTTAACGCCTTACTTAATGTAAGAGCTGAAAATAGGAAAGCAGGAACAAGCAGGTGCCAACTTAGAGAAAACTTTGATGCAAGCATACTTTTGAGAGATTGGTTGAACAGCACTTGACTCAGAACTGTGGGCAGAAAAGCCTAGAGTTTTTATTTTGGACTCTAGAGATTAGTAAAATATAATTATTTTATACCGAAGTGGGCTATCAACAGTTGTGTTTCAAGATTGAGTTTTGTCTACAATAAAGATTCTAAAGTAGTCAAGTCATGTCTCGGGGTCTTCTGCTAAATCTAGCCAAGAGCTAATTAAGGATTAAGCATCTGGAGATCTGTGATTTACTGCCAAGCCAGCTGTAAAGTGTCACACTTACTGTATCACAGCTTGCTGATTTCTGATGATGCACCCCCATTATATAGAATGGCCTGCCCATTGTAATTAAGAGGGCTTCCATCATGGACAGCTTCTGCCACCAAATAAAAACATACTTGCTTGTTTTGAGATTTCCATAAATATCTTGTTGTCACCTAGTGTTACTATATACATCTTTGTATACATCTTTGATATTTCTTATTAATTTATTATTTAAAATTGTTAAATATTAATAACTTTTAATTAGTTATTTAATTAGTTAATTAATAAATAATAAATGTTAAATATTATTATTATGTAATATTTATTTTATATATATATATATATATACATACATACACATGATATAGATAAGATACCAGCATACATACAGGGAGGTTTGTAAACATGATCATATTGAAATGTATAATAGTTATATAATAGTTATTATTAACAGCCTCTAAAGTACTTAAACAAAATTATAACAAATTGTATTAGACTTTTCATCTGGCTTACTATCAAATATGTTTCTTACCAGAATAGAACAACAAATACATAGAACAAAGAATAAGAAATTAACATGGGAAAGAATAAAGCATGGGAGCCAAACATTTTGTATTTCGTTTCTGTTTATCTACAGTATCTATCTCTCTGCCCGCCCTTCTTTCTCTCCCTCCAGTTATGATTCTGGGTGGCCTTCCAATACTGTTAGCTGTTTATGGAGCAAAACCTATAAAACTATTTCTCAAATGTACAGATAGTCCTTGACTTATAACCATTTGTTTAGTGATCATTTGAAGTTACAACAGCATTAGCAAAGTGACTTATGATCGTTTTTCACATTTAGTTGCAGCAACTCCATGGTCACGTGATTTGCATTCGAATGCTTGACAACTGGTTGATATTTATGATGGTTGCAGTGTTCTGGGGTCATGTGATCACCTTTTGTGACCTTCCGACAAACGAAGTCAATGGGGAAACCAGATTCATTTAACAACTGTGTTAATAACAATTGCAGTGATTCACTTAACAATTGTGGCAAGAAAGGTCATAAAATGGGGCCCAATTCACTTAACTGTCTTGCTTAGAAACAGAAATTTTGGGCTCAATTGTGATTGTAAGTCGAGGATTGCCTGTATATACCATGTTTCCCTGAATAAGACCGGGTCTTATATTAATTTTTGCTCCAAAAGATGCATTAGGGCTTATTTTCTGGTTAGGTCTTATTTTGGGGGGAATACAGTACTAACTGCATCTATTTGGCTGACAATCTTAACTGGGGCTTATTTTGGGGGTAGGGCTTATATTACGAGCATCCTGAAAAATCATGCTAGGACTTATTTTCCGGTTCGGTCTTATTTTTGGGGAAACAGGGTATTTCAAGGACGTTATTTTTCTAATGCAAGAACAATTTATTGCAAAAGTAATTCATTTTGCTTCTGGACTTTTTCTAAAGTTGCATTCCTCCATTCCACTTCTTGCTACCTATGGTTTTCCTTTATCAGCAACAAACTTGCTGTGGGGTGCCGCAGGGATCGGTCCTCTCGCCCCTTTTGTTCAACATTTATGTAAAGCCGCTGGGCGAGATCATCCGTGGTTTTGGGGTGAAGTACCATCAGTACGCGGATGACACCCAGCTGTACATCTCCACCCCGGACCACCCCAACGATGCCCTTGAAGTGATGTCCCAGTGCCTGGAGGCCGTACGGATCTGGATGGGGAGGAACAGGCTCAGGCTCAACCCATCCAAGACCGAGTGGCTGTGGTTTCCGACGTCCCGATATAGTCAGCTAGTGCCATCGCTGACTATTGGGGGCGAATCATTGGCCCCCACGGATAGGGCTCGCAACCTGGGTGTCCTCCTGGATTCACGGCTGTCGTTAGAAGAGCATGTGACGGCCGTGTCCGGGAGGATTTTTCATCAGGTTCGCCTGATCCGCCAGTTGCGTCCCTATCTAGATCGGGACTCTCTACGCACAGTCACTCATGCCCTCGTTACTTCTCGTCTGGACTACTGCAACGCTCTCTACATGGGGCTCCCCTTGAGGTGCACTCGGAGGCTCCAACTGGCGCAGAGTGCGGCTGCGCGGGTGGTGATGGGAGCGACATGGAGTTCCCATGTAACACCTCTCCTGCGCGAGCTGCACTGGCTCCCGGTGGTCTTCCGAGTGCGCTTCAAGGTTTTGGTTATCACCTTTAAAGCGCTCCATGGCTTAGGACCTGGTTATTTACGGGACCGCCTGCTACCACCAATAGCCTCCCACCGGCCAGTACGCTCCCATAGAGAGGGGCTCCTCCGGGTGCCGTCGGCCAAACAATGTCGGCTGTCGGCCCCTAGGGGGAGAGCCTTCTCTGTGGGGCACCTACGATTTGGAACGAGCTCCCCCCGGAGATACGTAGGATCCCGGATCTGCGCACCTTCCGCCGCGCGCTTAAAACTTTTCTATTTTATCAAGCTGGCCTGGCCTAAATCTTCCCCCTTTTTAAATGTGAAAATTTTAAATTTTTAAATTTTAAATTCGTCTTATTTATAGGGGTATGGGTAAGGCGTTTTAAATTGGGGAGCCATTTTGGATTTAATTCTGTTTTAAACGTATTTTAATTGTTTATATTGTATGTTTTTTAATTTTGGCTGTTCACCGCCCCGAGTCCTTCGGGAGAGGGGGCGGTATAAAAATCTAATAAATAAATAAATAAATAAAATAAACTTAGACCTGGACTTTGTCTCCTCTTAGAAATTTAGGAGGAACTTGCCTCAGGTTGAACAACTGCTTTCTTAGTCCGCTTTCACAATTCTAGTTAGCTACATCAGCAGAATTGGTGATGAAGAGGCTATTTTTCACCTCCCACTGCACAAATCCTGTTCTTATCTACAGAAATGTCTTGGAATATCAGCTTCTCTATCTTTGGAAAAATCTTTGGAAAATTAAGATCTGAGGTCAGATTCAAGTTCTTTCTTCTTAGATGAAACTTCAAGGACTATTAAGAACCTGCAGATGCTGTTGCTTCAAATTCTACAATAGCAGTAACTAAATTCTCCAAAAACACTATATAATTAAGAGAACAAAAATTACAAACATATAGTTATGGCCATCTAATGCAATAAAAATAATGTACAGATGGATTTTAATCTACTCTGGGACTAATAAATAAATAAATAAATAAACAAACAAACATATCATATCATATCTTTAGTCAGAAGCTCAGGGTAGCACACTCTGGACTATCTACCACAATAAACATGTGAGGATCTGAGCCATGAATGTAGGGATGTATTTTAATCTGTACCTCTTTGCTCCGAGACGTACTTATTTATGTGTCAGATTTTTAATCCAGGAGTTCAAAACATCATATTCGCCCTGTACTATCCATGCTGAAAAACTACAATAAATATGTGATGATCTGAGCAAGGAATGCCAGATGATAAAACAACATAAGCTCAGATAACTCTGCTCATCTTTTATACAAAATATATTCATTGTAGAACCACTAAAATGGATGAGCAACAGAGAGAAAGGCAGCATATTACCCTTAGTTAAAATTATATATTATTCATTTTATGAGATGTACTTATTCCCTATAGTCATCCAGTTTAACTCAAGATGTACTTTATGGACTTATATTAGGGGAAATTGCTTGCAAAAAGACGTATATTGGGAAGCATAGAGAAAACATATTAGCAGAAATGTACAAAAAGCACAACCAATTTGAACTTTTGTTTAATATTGCAAACTGATGCAGAAATGTTATGGAATAAATTTAAAACTGGGAACAAGGAGAAAATGATAGTTAAACTAAGCATTAGATTATTTACATAACAAGCAGCTGATTCTGATGATTTTAATTACCACAGAGGAAACAAACCCGGTCCCAATCTGGATTAGATCACCATGTAAGGATCAGAGAGGGCTGAACATCAATCTCCCAAACAAGCACTTCAACTCGAAACCTAACTGTTGCATGACAGAGAAAGAAGGAATTCTAAATCAAATTGGTGGTGGTAGGGAATTTAATTCACCCAATCTCTGTTGGGCGTCCCGATTTGGACCCTTGGTGCTTAGGCTAGATCAGAGTTCCCCAACCTTTCTGGCTTTGGAGACCGGTCGGTGGGGAAGGGAGAGGGATCGTTCTGTACAAGCGGCCAGCAAGTGTGCACGTGCAGCTCTATTTGTATGAGGAGTGTGCACTCACACCCATTGGTCACACCAATAGAGCACACGTGCTCGTCCACTGTTTGTGCATGTGGGGATACGCATACAGGCACGCCCGCCATTTCTGCAGCCTGGTTGCAAACAGCTCATGGCCCTCTAGTTGGGGACCCCTGAGCTAGATCAATAGTGGATAAACTGTACCATCATGGATTGCATTATTATCTGAAAATCATACTAGATAGAGCAAAAAATAGGGGGGGGCGTGTGCTGCAAATTCTTATTAGGAGAGAGGAGTTATTCAAGTGATTTTACACTTGACTGTAGAAAACTCTTCTTAGATTTGAAGTAAATTAGTCTTTGCATAGTTTAACACACTGACTTTGTTTTGCACGAAAATTGAAGCAGAGCTTTTAGGGAGGGAGGTGAGCCAGGAAAAGCAGGTCAGAAGCATTAATGAGCCCATCTCTACTCCCAATAATGAATATCATCAGACTCAGCTGCATGCTATATAAATAACCTGAGAAGTAATCTGATTCTCAAGGATGAGAAAATTGCCCCCCCCCCCGCCACATCCAAACATGTATTGAGTTGGAAATTATGTTTTGATGCTTTAAAAATGTACTTGGAGAATGCCATTATCCCATTTCTTACAACTCAGTTTATAAGACACAGAGGCAGAAACTAAATTACATATACAATGAAATGGCTGTTTAGGTTCTAAGTAAGAACTTATTAGAACTGATTAAGTTCTAATAGAGTAATTGCCACTCCGAGAAACTTCTCTGTATGAAGGTGAAGAAATATTTTAAATGTCTCAAAATAGGATACCTACAGGAATCTCTTACACCTTCCCACTGGAGGCAATCAGCTGAATTCCTATCAGCTTTGCAAAGACATGAGAGACTGTTCTGATATTTCTTAAGATGTCTCACTCAAAAGGGGCTCACTCATTCCTTCCTAACTGAAAATATACACATGATACATTCCAAGTCATCCTCAAGGCATCCCCCAGCTGTCAGGGAGAGAGAAGCTGGTTGAAGGGTCATAGCTATGTGTCAACCACACATAGCAACCTAGCAAGACAGGTCTTCCCGGACTCAACCATACTGGGTTGGTGTAAGTCATACTTGGTATATTTTGCTGTTCAAATTTCTTTCACAGTGGTGCTTAAAAGTTTGTGACCCTTCTGAATTTTCACTATTTCTGCATAAATATCACCCCTAACAGATTATCTCTTCTCCACACAAGTCCTACAACTAGATAAAGATGAGCCTAAAATATAGATGATAGATAAATAGATAGATAGATAGATAGATAGATAGATAGATAGATAGATAGATACCGTGTTTCCCTGAAAATACAACTTACTCAGAAAGTAAGGCCTCGCTCGATTTTTACATATGCGCCCAATATTAAGCCCAACTCCCCAAAATAAGGCCTAATTAAGACCCCACCCACTCCAGGGTGCACAGGTAAAAATTAAGTTACGGTGGGGATTATGGGGGTGAAGCTGCCCTGCTACTTACCTTTGGATAGTTGCAGCCAGGCCTTGTACACCTTGGCCCATTTCTTTTGCTGCAGCTGGTAAGGCTTTCCTGAAGGCCTCTGTAGCCAATAACAGAGCTCCGGATCGATCGATCTGAAGCCAAAGAAGTTCCTGAAGGCCTCTGACACCGAAAAGGAAGCCAGGGGCAACATGCACAAGTGAGGTGAGTCAGTGGACGACATCTCCCCCCCAAAAATAAGACCCGGTGCCATTTTTGGTGACAAAAAATATATAAGACAGGGTCTTATTTTCAGGGAAACACGGTAGAAAGATAGATAGAAATGGGTGGGTGGGTGGACAGATGGATGGATGGATGGATGGATGGATGGATGGATAGATAGATAGATAGATAGATAGATAGATGATAGAGAAACAGAGACAGACAGATGAAAATGATTCATATTTATATTAAAGGAATTCTATGTGTACACTGCATACTGGATGTCAACTGTGTTCTATGGCAGGGAAGGGACTATGTATATGTTGTGGCAGAGAGAGAGAAAGGGAGGGAGACAGGAGTTTTCTAAGTGTTAAGTGAGGCAAAGCATGTGCAAGCAAAAGCCAACCGTTCTTGCATCATTTCTTCTCACTATCAGCTACAGAATTCCTCACTCTTTCTAGATAAAAAGAGTTATCTCTCACTGCTGTCTATTTATAAGGAACCCATTCTCTAGTATGAATGCTCCTATAGCCAAATGGCATTATTCATCCAGAAAGTGGAAGTACTGGCTACTGCCAGCTACCTTGTGTGTTCATTTATTTATTTCAATCTGAGGCCACATGACTCCTCAATGAGCCTGGAAATTTACAGTTAAACAACACACACACACATAAATATAACTGACCAGAAGACCAAGTCTGCAATATAAATAAATAAATAAAAAATTCCACCATCCCACTCTGGGAGAACAACATATTTTTAAAAAGTTTGCCGAAAGCCAATAAAACAAACCCTTTTTCAGATTGGAGGTAACCCTATGCTATGTAAAGTAGAAAAATAATTTTGGGTGGGAGGAGAATATTGATGAAAAAACTCCAAAGAAGCCAACAAGAATTTAATAAGATTAGGGGGCACATAATGTTGCCTAAATGTTTGGCACGGGGTGGTGGAAAATTGGACAGGTAGGGCCACCCAGAGTTACCCTATGGTAATCTGGGCAGTCAATAAATTTTATAAATAAATAAACAAGAAGGAGCTGAATGGAGTATCCTAGAAAAGAGCTCTCTGTGTAGTTGGCTTGATCATGAATGCCCCTGAGTCATGTTCTTTAGAATCCAATAAATAAACCCTAACAAAATTAACTTATTCCTATCAAATATTTCAGAAATATTATAAGTACTATAAGATGTGGCTATACCTTAATTATAACTAATTAATATATTATTTCTTTCAAGGTTTTGATCAATTAGGAATACAATAAAGACCTCGGGGCAGATGATACATTCCTATTAATGTAATAGGAAAAGCCTGGTACTAATTCCTAAATAAACAAGCTGAAGAACCTACTATATGGCTGCCTGAAAATTCTCACATCTTAATTCTCTAAATCTAGGCAACATAATCCGCATAGCACACAAAGAGATCCCATATGCTGCTAAGGAGAAAAGCAAAGTGCTGGCAGATTAAGGCAGAATTTGTTTCATGAATGAAGGCAAATATACGCCTTCGTATGCCTTCATTCACGAATGAAGGCAAATATCCCAGGATAATGTTGCAGGATCCAAGAATTACCATTGGATCAACCTAAAAATTCTGTAAGGTGCTGCCAAAGAAAATGCCATGGAGGACAGGCACTGATGCTGACATCTACCATTTTTTTTTCATTTTTTTTCATTTTATTAAATTTGTATACCGCCCTACTCCCGAAGGACTCAGGGCGGTGAACAGCCATAAAATAAAACATGTAGATACAAAATTTAAAATAGAGATAAAACTAATTAAATAAATTTGGCTGAGACATTTTAAAACCCCAATAAATTAAAACCAAATTTAAAATTCCATTTAAAAAGAGGAAAAAAAATTTACCAAATACTTATTACCAGATTCCAGTCATCACAGAAGAATATCTATTTGCTTCTTTGTTCTCACTGGTCAATTAAATTGTAATAGAAGCTTCTATTCACTTTTTAGAATGCTAGGAGATGAGTTTGCTGAATAATTAGGCATATTAAGTTCTGAGCATAAATCTATTTACAATAGAAACATGATAGCCTATTTTTAAAGCTGTGGTTCCTTGGAAGAAGTCCAAAGTATTTGGACAGAGTATTTGAAATCCTGATTCCCCCCACCCCCTTTAAGTCTCTGCCTCTCAATTCATATGCTTGTATCATTTTAAAAAGAAAAGGAAACAATATTAAAAAGGCACCAGGTGTAGGATCTTATCTCTATAATATATATATATATTTTTTAAGAGCTGAGCATGAAGCTTGGGTAGAACACTGGAGCTATATTCCTAGTCAATCTAAATTGACTAAAAATCAATAAGAGACAATTACTTGTAACATTTGGAAAATGTTATGAAAAATGATCCATCCATGACTACAGCATTGAAATATAAGGTACCGGTAATTAACTTAATCTATATTAGCCAAGGGTCAACAGCTTGGCAATAGCCTCAAATGCTTTGCAGTCTCATTACAGAAAAGCAAAATCTTCAAGTTTCCATGCAAGAATACTAAAAGTTTAGAATTTGGCAGTTTTGTGAGATGTGGCTATACCTGCAACAGCAATAGCGATAATAATTGCATCTCACTGTTCATGTTAAATATTTCACAGTGTCCCAATGTATTTAAGGCATATTAAAACAACCAAAAATCACCTATCATGTACACAAGGCAAGATTTCCAAAAAATCTTTAAAAATTAGGTAAAAATTGATATTTTCTATGGTAAAAAACAAAACAAAATGTGACTGAAAGAAAAGAGAAATATTCCAGGCAATCTTGGCTCCTGATGTCTACTAAGTTATGTTTTCTTGGCAGCCACGTGGAAGTGGCTTGCCATTGGATTTACTCATAAAATATTATTTAAAAATATTGTTACCTCCACCCCGAACCTTCTAATGTGAGTTTTAAGCTAGTCCCTTAAGAACGCTCAATCAGTTTATGATCTCTTGAATGTCTGGATCTTGCTTAATAATTGCAGTTCTGACTGTCAAATGGATTTTAGGAGACCTGCTTCAGGGACCTTCCATATCTTCTGGCACTGCTCTTTACAGATGGTTGGCAAAAAAGATATTGCCAGAATTAACAAGGCACATCATTTTGTGAATCTGATGTTGGAACTCAAAGAAGACTAGAATAAAAAAAAGATTCCACAAACCTGAAGCTTTTGCAATTCAATTTTAGGAAATAAGATTGCAACACTCTTATGTAGTTATTGGCAGTTTTTGTGTTATATATTCCACTCTCATTATTAGCTGTAAACAAGGAATAAATTTGTAGGCTGACATTCAATTTGAGGACAGTAGCTAGCAAATTATCACTGTTTTTTCAGAATACAACTGCTAGTGTTCCCCATACCAGCCTCCTCCAGATATGCTAAATTGCAATTTCCATTATTCCCTCGCAGCATTATAGATTTAGAGCACATACATGTGCTTCTGTTGAATTCACAAAACCTGTACAGGCACAGGTTGCCCTATAGCTGTCCAAATGTTACTAAACTCCAACATCCATCACCACTGGCCATGCTCTGTAGGGATGGTGACAAATGTAGTTTTGCAACATCTGAACTGAATATTCTTTGTCCTGGTTTCCCTTATCCACTGCTAGTGAAATACAAGTATACCCTAGCAGTTCGAGCCCCAGCACTTCATGAGGGAATGAGCTTTCATCACTCACCTCAGCTTCTGCTGAGCTAGCAGTTCAAAAACATGTAAAAGTAGATAAATAGGTACCACTCTGGTGGGAATTTAATGACATTTTGTGCAGTACCAAGAAACCAACCGGCACCGGACCTGCCTGGATGCATAGTGAAATCAGTGGAGAAAAGCCCAGGATGACACTTAAAAAAAAAAAAAAAAAGATTTATATGCCGCTCTTTTCCGGAGACTCAAAAAAAAAAAAAAAAAGATTTATATGCCGCTCTTCTCCGGAGACTCAGAGCGGCTTACAATGCGTTAAGCAATAGCCTTCATACTTTTGTATATTTATACAAAGTCAGCTTATTGCCCCCACAAACTGGGTCCTCAATTTACCTACCTTAGAAAGGATGGAAGGCTGAGTCAACCTTGAGCCTGGTGAGATTCGAACTTACAGTAATTGCAGACAGCTGGTGTTAATCACAATGCTATCAGTCTGCTGAGTCACCAGAGCTCCTACAGATGTTGTTAACAACTCTGTGTGTGGGGCTAGTTCGCCCCCTGCAGTGCACCCTAGATAGTGTAAGAGTAAACTAAATGAACTAGCAATCTTTGGCAGCCAAACTATTCTGTAATAACATTGTAAACTCCCTGGCTCTCAACGTACAAATGTCATACACTAAATAAATAAATGAAGAACTGCAGGAATATGATTCCAGGCTTTTCTCTGGAAATAAATTCATTATGATATAGGAATAAAAGGTACAAAGATAAAGCCTCCTTCAACTTGAATTCAACTCTAGGTGATTTAATGATCAAATCCAAGCAGGGGTGTTTATTTTTAACAAAGATACTGAAAGGGTTCGCTATTACCTTTTTCCAAGGTATTTTTAGATACTGCAGTCTAGCTTACAGCTTTCCAGAGTCAACTGGACAAGAAAGTGCCCCCAAATAGAGCCTACGATCTGAATAAAACTTACTGGCTACATGATATATTTTGCAAATGGGTTTCAAATTTGTTTTTTTTTGAAACTCACTGCCGTAGTCTTTATTTTGGCATATATAATAAACTTCCTGCTTTTGTAGACCTGAATAAGGTATAAATAGCTGACACTTGTTAAGTTCCCTTTTGGTCATCAGATATATTCCAGCTTTGTGGTCACAGAAATTACCCAGAAAACTGACTTCCAAGATATTTGATTTAATATCATATCATCAGCACTGTGAATTGTTACTGGAAACTAACTAGATTAAGAGCCATCAATGCTACTTTTCTTTGTGTTCCTTTTAACTGGCTCCAGAGGTGATGTGGCTGCAGCATTCTGGACCAGATGAACTTTCTGAACAAGTTTCAAACTATATCAAAGAATGTGATATAATGGTCCAAAAGAGGATATGATTAGAGCATCTGTCACAGAAGTGGTATTCAGCCGGTTTCCGTGAACTGGTGAAATGGCCAGCTGGCCACGCTCCCAAACCAGTCCCCTTGTCGCTCGCCCCGCCTGCCATGTTCGTTGCCACCATGTTCTTCACACATACGCATCCCATTGTCTTGCAAGTCCAATGGGATGAGCATGTGCAAAGAACATGGCAGTGACGGCAGCAGCTTTTTCTGCGACCTTCAGTACTTTTTGGCGGCCAGCCGCCACAGCCACAAAGCAGCTCTCAAAGAGGCGGTGGCTGGGAGGCTTCTTTGCCAGCCACTTTCCAGCAGTGGCAGCTGGCTGGGGGCCACCGAAAACTCCGGTCAGCTTGCCTTCCGGATTCTGGACCAGCCACTGTGGAAGTTAAGCAGCCTGAAAAAGAGGCAGTTGTGGTGGAGAAAGCGGGGCTAGGGCCGGGGCCGCTAAAGGAGGCAACTGGTGAAGGGAGGGCGGGGGTAGATAGGTGGAAATTCCAAAAAATTTCCTACCTTTTCCTGTGGGTGTGGCTGGGGGGGTGTCATGTGACTGAGTGGGTGTGGCCATGAGTGATGTCAAGTTGGCCATGCCCATTCAGTCACATGCCCCCCCCACCTGGCCACAGTGAAAATTTTTGAAACCACTGATCTATTACTGTGGTCAAATTTCAAGAAAGGTGCAGTAACCCGGACTGGACAAATGATTCCTGACTTGTCTAGTTAGTGATACAGTTTTCAATGAGTGCCAATCATTCCATATTCATTTTCTACTAAGCATTTTAGTTCATAACTATCAAAAGTAAATAAACCTAACCATTTGTGTCTAAAAAGCAGCTTTTTCTTTCTATTTTAGACAAATACTAAGCCATTCATTTTGGTACCACAATAACTGCAGCTTCTAAAAATGAGTCCAACTGAAATCTCCCAAAAGTGTCTCTTAAACTATGTAAGGAAAATAAATTGAAATCATGCTTTCATTTAGAGAACTGCTTTTCTTTAAAATTATGTTAAGTCACAACACAGTCATATTATACTCTGTGGTTTTCCATCTTGCTGAAATGGCTTCAAGCTCTCTTCTCTGAATGCTCATGTATAATCATTTTTGAAACTTAACATCTCACTTCATTATTTTTAATGTGACAGGTATAGGTAGCAGGATGAAAATGTATTTATATTAGTAAAGCTGTAGCAAAGCAAGTTTAGTAGAAAAGAAAAGGCCAATTAAATAAGTTATTCTTATTCTTTTTCTTTATTGAAGCCAGTGCCTCTAGGAAACAAATGCAAGTTCTTAAAACTGACCCACAGTAGAGATATTAATAAGTATCATATTTATTAAATATTTTGCTTTCCTTGATGCCAAGACCTTACTTTAAATTCAGCAATCTGGGGTCTGAAACCTGAAATTATTCTATAATTTTACCTAGTATATTTGTTATTGCAAGGGCTGCAGTGAGATATAATCATGTCAGCTAAAATTCCCCATTCTAGCTTCTGTTAAAGATCATAAAGCCTTCCCATGCTATGCAGTAACTAATATTAAGGAAGTGTGTGTGTGTGTGTACGTGAGTGCATGTGTGCCTGCTGTGTGCTTTAAATGTGTTGTTTTCAAATTGGGTTTACATCAGAGATGGTATTCAGCAGGTTCTGACCAGTTCTGGAGAACCGGTAGCAGAAATTTTGAGTAGTTCGGAGAACTGGTAAATACCACCTCTGACTGACCCCGCCCCATCTATTCTCTGCCTCTCGAGTCCCAGCTGATCAGGAGGAAATGGGGATTTTGCAGTAACCTTCCCCTGCAGTGGGAAGGGAATGGAGATTTTACAGTATCCTTCCCCTGCCACACCCACCAAGCCATGCCACGCCCACAAAGCCATGCCCACAAAGCCACGCCTACAGAACCGGTAGTAAAAAAAATTGAATCCCAGCACTAGTTTACATGATGTATCTTTAGCCCCAGAATTTTAAGAAAGTGGGACATTATTTAGTCTGCATTCCGTACTCACAAATTAAAAAGATCAAACGAAGTTAATCAGATGGTCTCTATATTTATTAACCATTTATTTTATTTATTTGATTAAGATGCTGCTGAATTACATGGACTGTAATTTTCCACAGGTGCTGCCCCAAGACAGTGAGATTAGCTACAATTCCATTCCCGGGAAATGAATAAAAGTAGTGTGGAGTTGGCCACATTTATTCAGAAGGATTAGCAAACCTCATTTGAGTATAGAAGATTTGCTCAACAGTAGGGTAAATGAAATAATGATCTCATGTATTTCGTTCTCATTCTTTTGTCAAAGATACCAGTCTGAAGAAAACTTTCATTCAGTCACCCTTACCATTTCATAATTTGAGCATTCTAGACAGACTAATAATTGGTTATTCTTTCAAAATAATTCAAAGTATTGAATACCTTATGTTGTTCTCACCTGCTGTGGCTACATTTTCATAAATTCTTTCTTAGCAATGTAAATTCTTAAGTTTATTTTCTGTAAGAAACATTTTAGCTGAACTTTATTGTCCAAAAGTAGAAAAGCTTGGATTCAAATGCCCATAAATTTCACTGACAAAAGTCCTGCAGCTTTTGATGGATTTGTTGCAATATTTTCAGGATCAGACTCAATAAAGATAATAGAAGTTATAGGTTTAAATATAATTCTCTTTAATCATAATAGGCATTCTATATTCGCTGAATATTCAAGATAGAAGCAAGGAAAATGGGGAGGATGGCTCCTTTTATATACAAGGGGCGGAGCCAGGAATGGGAGTGGTAAATTATGAATACATTAAAGCTCAAGTAATAAGTTAACCCCTGATGTTCCATATATACATTATTTACACATTAGAGAATAAGGCATTTACATCTGACAAATCCCCCTCTAAATGCCGGTTCGTTATACAACACCAGTTACATTCAGATTCAGGACAATATAATACATATAATTTAGAAGTTAAATATTTGTGTTGTTTAGAAGGTAAGGGTTTTGTTAATATGTCAGCTAATTGTTCAGAAGTATCACAATGTATTGCTTTGATGAATCCGTCTTGAGATAGTTGTCTCACGTGCTTAAATTTTATATCAATATGCCTGGACCTTTGTCCAATTGCATCGGATCTAGAAATTTCAATGGCCGCTTTATTATCTTCATGCATAATAAAGGGTAAAGTAGGTTTCTTCCAAACATCTGTGATCAAATCATTGAACCATACAAGGTTATTTGCAGCTTTAGACAAGCAAACATATTCTGCTTCTGTGGTAGAGGTGGCTACCAGTTCTTGTTTACCAGTATACCAGTAAACTGGACAATCGTTCAATAGAAAAACATAACCAGAGGTACTCTTTCTGCATGATGTATCACCGGCCCAATCTGCATCAGCATAACAAGTAATTTTTGGTTCTTTGTCATTATTGGGTTCCAATATTAAACAAAAATCTAATGTACTTTTCAGATATCTTAAAATTCTTTTGACAGCTTCCCAATGATACAAGGTTGGTTTGCTAACATATCTTGACAATAAATTGAGAGGTAATGCAATATCTGGCCTAGTCCAATTAGATATATAAAGGAGTGAACCTATAATTGATCTGTAAAATGTGTTGTCTTTAAACTCAGGGGAAGATTCATCATTGTTTCTAAGAAAATCAGTTTGCATAGGTGTGTCACATGTTTTGGCATTATTTAAGTTACATTTGTTTAGGAGTTCAATGATTTTATCTTTCTGAGTAAGTTTGAATCCCCTTTTTGTTTTGTTAATTTGTACACCAAGGTATTTATTCACTCTACCTAGTGATTTCAATGAGAAGTGTTCGTTTAACTTATTTACAAAGATTTCCCTGCTCTCTTTATGCTTTCCAATATATAAAATATCATCCACATAAATTAATACAAATTCAATATGATCATTACTCTTTTTTACAAAGAAACAGTTATCAGCAGTGGTGGCGTTGAAATCCATGGTCTTTAGTACTTTTACCAAACAATCGTACCATCTTTTGCCAGATTGCTTCAATCCGTACAGACTCTTATTTAGTAACCAAATTTCGTTCTTATTAGTGTATTGACTGTGTGGTGCTCTTACATATATTTCCTTATCTAATTTTGCATGTAAGTATGCAGTCTGTATGTCATATTGAAACACGTCTAGATTGAGTGCAGATGCTACTACAAGAGCTGTTTTGACACTCTCTGTTCTCACTGTGGGTGAATATGTGTCAGTATAGTCTTCTGGATATTTTTGTGCATAACCTTGTGCAACTAGTCTGGCCTTGTATAAGGTATTACCTCCTTCTAAATTCTTAATTTTATAAATCCACCTGGTACCTATAATTGTTTTATCCTTAGGTGCGATCGCAGGTGTGAATACATTTAATCCTTGTAAACTTTTCATTTCTTTTTCCATAGCTAGTTCCCATTTTTCTCTTTCTTCACGGGGAAGTTTCAATACTTCCTCATATGTATTAGGTGTTATTTGTTCCCCATCCATATGCATAATATAATCTTTGTATTTATTTGGTATTTGGTTTCTATTATTTCTAATATTTCTTTCAGGTTTGCTATGGTTGTCATGCAAATATCTGGCTTCCTTTTTTGTTAATGTGTCTGTCTTTATTTTATGCTGACTATTTGTCCAAGTTTTGGTTTTGTTCTTACTTTTGCTAATATTTTGATTTTCTGTTGTTCCTTCCTCGCAAGGTATATTATCTTTGCTTTTATTAGGAAAAATTTCATTAAGGTGCAACTTAGACCAATTGGCCTGCTCATGAAACACAGCTGTTCTGGATACTATAAATTTGTTATTATTATCGATGAATCTGTACCCTTTGGTTCCAGTTTCGTATCCCATGAATCTTAATCTCCTGGATACGTTTTCTCCCTTTCTCCTCAATTGTTTAGGTATGTGCACGTCTGCAGTAACTCCAAATATGTGCATGTGTGCTAATTTAGGTTTTCTATTGTACATCACCTCATATGGTGTCTTATTCACAATACTGGACCATGTTCTATTTTGAGTGTAATTTGAATAATGTAAGGCTTCTGACCAAAATTGTTTGCCTAAACCAGCATCCTCTAATGTGCATCTAATCATGGTTTGTAGTGTGGAGTTCTTTCTCTCTGCAATCCCATTTTGAAAGGCAGAAAATGGATTGGACGTGAAATGTAGCATCCCTCTATCCTTTAACCATTGGGAGAATTCTTTAGACATGAATTCACATCCCCTATCTGTCATAATTTGTTTTATTCTGATATTATGTTGTGTTTCTATGCGTTTGTAGAATTCCTTAAATTTCTGAAAGGTTTCATCCTTGTGCTTTAATGTGTAAACAAAACCATAGCGACTGTAATCATCCACTATTGTTAGGAAGTAACGTTTTCTATAGGTAATTGATGGAGTTAATGGACCAACTAAGTCCATATGTACCAAATCAAAAATATTGTTAGTTGATCTGTTAGATTTTTTTGGTCTGGGACTGGTTTTTAGTTTGGTGGATTTACATACTGAGCATTCTAAATAATTTTCACAATTTTTTATTTTTACACCTTCTGCGTGTTCAGTCATTTTTTGTACTACAGGAAAGCTTGCATGTCCTAACTTCCTGTGTAAGATATGAGCACACTCATCATGAATTGGTTTACCTATTTTTGGTTTCTTCTCATTGTGTGTATTTTTGTTATCATGAGTTATTTTACATTCATCATTGTCACTGTTACTGACATTTTCATCATCTGCTTCAATACAATCTTCCATATTTGAATCAATGTTATGTAACCATCTTTCTTTGGTTATCAGATAGGGTAGACCCCCTTTTATCATCACAGTGCCTATATTTGTTTTGTTCTTTTCTATAGTTGCTTTCCCCTTTGAGAAAACTATATTGATGTCAGATTCTCTGCTTAGTTTTATAGCACTTAGTATGTTGTGAGGTATTTCTGGGATTAATAATACCCCCTCTATTTTCCCTAAACCAGGCAAGGTCACATTTCCTCTGCCTAATACTTGAACCTTTTCTTGATTAGCTACCTTTATCACAAACTTATCTTCTGTAAATGAAGATAATATACTTTTGTTATTAGTGGTGTGATTTGTTGCACCAGAATCAATAAGCCAATTATTGTTCTCATCTTGTTGTGTTTTGGTGCTGTCTTGTTTATTTAGCCCATTTAGTGACCCAGATTTTCTCTCTTTTGAATTTTCTCTACCCCCTCTACTTTCTCTGTAGTTTGGTGGGCTTCTATATTTGTGTCTATCTGTGGAAGATTGTCTGTAATTGTATTTGCTCCTATATTCTGGCCTATGTCTCTCCCTTGGGACTTTGGGACAGTCTCTTTTACTGTGTTCCCTGGATCCACAATTGTGGCATCTAAAGGCCTCATTATATTTATCTTGAAAGACTACTTTCCTAAAAGATTTGTGTTCTGTTTGGTTATTGGAACGATTTTTTCTTGAATTGTCTTCTGCTATCAATTTGTTAGATAGACTTTCTATTGATAAATATCCCAAATTAATGGTATCTAAGTGTGACATAAAGCTATCCCATGATGGATCAAGTGAATTGATAATAACACTTTTCATAGTTTGATCTGAAATCACTTCCCCCCTCAATTGCAGCTCAGCTCTTATTTTGTTTAGATTTATCAAATGTTCACTTATAGAAACCCCTGGTTTCACTCTAGAAGAAAAGAAATCCTTAGACATTCTTGTGGTTGTGGCTACGCTATCGCTGTGAAATAGATTAAACATGCATTGAATTATTTCTGATACAGTTAGGTTTGGTTTGATGCTATGATACATTGCAGGAGACACGCTAGAAATTATTATGAAAAATGCTCTATGATGTAAACAGTCTATTTTTAAAGTCCAAGGTCTTCTTGGAGGACTAGTTATAAAGAATAGTAAATTTTCTTTCATAAAAATAACCTGAAGCTGTTGGTACCACTCTTGTAAATTAATGCCATCAACTCTAAGTTTTGGGAAGTCACTGGGTAAGTTCCCCACATTATTCTGTCCATTACTTACAACCTGAGGCAGTCCGTGGTCTCTCAAGTGCAGGAAATTACAGAACGGCATTGGGATGCTTGTAACGAGTCTGCGCGGTTCTCTGGCCAGTTCAAGTCTTTCGGGGCCGTCTACGTAGTTTTGCACATGCGCGTTGCTCATTTCTTCTTTGGCGCCGTTGTGGAAGGTTCTCTCCATTTCAGCTCTCTCGATCCGCTCCTCTTCAGATGAGTCGGTCTCTGGCTCGGTTTTTGGGGCTTTGGTGATGGCGGCGGTTCTTCTCTTTCTCTTGTGTGTGCTGGCACTCGATTCTGTCTGCGGTGTAGGACGGAATCGGCATGGCTCTCTGGGCTCGGGTGTCGTAGTTTTCGAAGTCAGGATGGGAGCGTGCAGGTCTTGAGTTGTCGGTTTGATTGCTTGCTTCTTCGTTGATGTCTTAGAAATTTTCAATCTTGGCCCAAAAGCAGCAAAAAGTGTTTTCATTGCTGACTCTACTTGAGACTTTGTTAAATCGTCTTCACTTTCTGATTTTGGTTCATCTGAAGAGTTTGAGACTTCTTTTTCACTTTCTTCGTCTGATAGCGTTTTTCGCGCCAGAAATTTTGAACTGAGCGTTTTGATTGGCTCTGCTTCACTCTCTTTTGAAGTTCGTTGAAACCAAGATGGCTGCCGTTCAAAATTTCGCGCGGGGTCACATCTTTTCTTTTTTACAACTATTTTCTCAGTAGTCATTTCACTCACAGTTTTTTGATCTTTGGGTTTTTCTTTAATGATGTTTTTCTCTCTCGCTGCTCCGCTGTTCCTCAGCATCTCCTGGAGGTCCGCGATGAGGCTTTCATCATTCTTTTGGCTTTTTAGTATTTTTAATATTTCTGACCTGAGTTCGTTATTTTCTATCTCGATTTCTTCCTGGTCGTTATTTTCACTCATCAGTTCTTCTTCTTCAGTGGTGTATTCTTCGGATTCTCTCGAAATCGCATTAGTGGATTCGTTGATCATCTCTTGATCAGTTTCTATTTCTTTGCTGTAGGCCCTGGTGTTGGGCCTATCTTTCTTGGACATTTTTAACTACTTATTGAGTCAATTAACCATCCTCTGCTACCAGCTTGTTGCAATATTTTCAGGATCAGACTCAATAAAGATAATAGAAGTTATAGGTTTAAATATAATTCTCTTTAATCATAATAGGCATTCTATATTCGCTGAATATTCAAGATAGAAGCAAGGAAAATGGGGAGGATGGCTCCTTTTATATACAAGGGGCGGAGCCAGGAATGGGAGTGGTAAATTATGAATACATTAAAGCTCAAGTAATAAGTTAACCCCTGATGTTCCATATATACATTATTTACACATTAGAGAATAAGGCATTTACATCTGACAGGATTTTATTTACAGAATAAAAAAAAATCAATTAGAATAGGATCTATTACTGTTCAGTACTTCCCCCAACTCCTCAGTGCAGCCTATATTTGTAATATTGGAAGGAAAAGTTGCAGACAAAGGATTTATTCTGTATTTTGGTTTTTTATAAGAAGTTCAAGATAACTCATATGATCTGCACTTATAGTTTTATAATTCAACGCATTCAGCCAAAATTTACCTAACTGTTGTTGACTGAAGAATAGTCAGGTTCATTGAACTGATTAAACTGAGGCCAGAAAAAAAACTCCGTAAGTTTGTGTATTTTGTAACTAAACCTGGAACTAAGAAATTGTTCCAAAGCTGGTAAGTAAAGGTAAAGGTTCCCCTCACACATATGTGCTAGTTGTTCCTGACTCTAGAGGGCAGTGCTCATCTCCGTTTTAAAGTTGAAGAATCAGCGCCGTCCGAAGACGTCTCCGTGGTCATGTGGCCGGCATGACTAAACGTCAAAGGAAACGGAACGCTGTTACCTTCCCACCAAAGTTGGTCCCTATTTTTCTACTTCCATTTTTTTTACGTGCTTTCAAACTGCTAGGTAGGAAGATAGGGCGACATATAAGCTGAATAAAATAAAAATAAATATAAATAAATAAATTTTAAACTGTTAGGTATTTCAAAGGTGGTATTTTAACGTAATTCTCTAGTCAACACAGTTTCACAAAAATTTAGTTGAATGAACCAACCAATGAATAGCCATATTTTACGGACACTGGAGAAAAACAAACCACTTAAGGAGACTTCAGAAGATTTTGCTTTGTTTTTAGACATCAACCGTTTTATTTGCTGCTGCTAAAGGGAAAAAATAGAAATTTAATGTGAAGATCTCAAGAAGGGCTATAGATTTTAGTTTCTTGATGTCCTTCACTCTACCCTTGTTGTAAAAAAAATGTTCCCGATTACTCTACTCAGTGAACTGGCAAACACAGTTATCAATACAGATATTGAGTCAGAGAATATAGAGCTGAAAATGGAAATCTATAAGGACCAGAAAAATTCATGTGTATGGTGGTATAGGATAATGCACATTTAAAGAATAAATTTCCAGCATAGACCAAGTAGAAGATATTTTACTTTAGTGTACAGCAGATGGACAAAATCAGCCTTTTTCCTAACCTTTGTACTAGTTAGTCAGACTAGGTCAAATGTAACTAGCTGGCAAGTGTCTGCTTGGGAAAGTCATACTTTTGCTCTTGGGGTCAACAGAGATATGAATCTGCAGAGACTCTCATTATCAATATCAAAGCTAAGAGACCATTTGTTAATAAGGGCTTGCCAATGTAGACAGATTAGTCAGACCGATTCTTTGACTGATGATCATGAAGTGGCATCTTCAAATACACAAGGATTGGAAGGAGGGGAGGGAGGGGAGAGGAAAGGAAAGACAAATACACATTTTTTAAAAAATGCATTGGTCCCCTATGGATGCCGATGGAGATGGAAGCAAAGTGATGGTCAAAATACTCCACCTCCTGCTCTTCCCACAGAAAATTATACAAGCACAGTGAGAACAAATGCACACCAATGCCAGAAAAAATAGATGCTAGCCAATGAAAATATATGGAAAAATGCCGACACCTTTGCTCACATTTGCTTCTTTTATGCTTTGTTTTAAATGCTTGTTCAAACCCTTTGGGACTGAATAGAGTTCAAAGAAAAATAACTAAAAATGAAATTTTGCAAAATGGGAACACCATTAATAAAACAATAAGACATCATGAGCCTTTGTGTGCGTGTGTGTGTTTGAGTGTGTGAGTGTATGTGGTGTGCGCATGTGAGCGCATTTGGGGTTTCTTTTCCCAAATTCTAATAAAGAATAATTATTCCTATAGAAAAGAAATAATTTGGGATTTATTCCAACTATTTCTTCAAATAATTCATTTGCTCTTTAGTAATTACCTCAAGTATTTTTTATTTATTCTTACTTTAAAATTTGGCACAGGTGAAATGTTCTTTTGTGACCCAGCAACACACATAAACTACTGCTGTGTCCCGAGAAATGAAATAGTTTTAAAAGAGTTGGAAGATGCCTGTAAAAAGAGATTGCTAAGAAATCTCTTTACATAATGGACACATTCATGAACATCAGTTGATATTTCTTTTGAATCTTTTTAAAAAAAACTTTAAAAATTAAAATCTCACATTAACCCAATGACAATAATCATTTTGGTCCATTCCTGTATATTTGTTATTTGGATATAAGACAACCAATTTATTATTATTATTATTATTATTATTATTATTATTATTATTATTTTGGAGAATCCCTCAAATGTTTATATTAAGGACTCTTACATCTATATTACTTTGCATAGGATTGCAAGTTTTGCTGAGTCCTATAAAGCTAAAAGCTGTCTCAAGATGCAAATGAGCACGTTCTGAAATTGTACAGGTTTCTTCTTGAAAGATTATTAAAAATGGTTTTTGAGAGTCTATTGTACTCTGTGAAAATAGAATTATATAACATACAGCCAAATTCTATGCATTCAGAAATCATAATGGGTTCCATAAAGTTTATTTCTATACGTTATGTATAGGAGAGCAGTCTTATTCTGGTGCCAGTGAAATGAGCTCTCTGTTACCGATCTGCTTGAATTCTGGCAGTTGTGGTGTATGAAAGGGGCAGCAGAATCCTAAAACTGGGACCAAGCCATCTTGTGGCTAACTTTAAATTATTGTTAAGAAAGTTCTCCAAAAAATTCCTTTGAAACTACCATGTTCTCTTGTATCACCTGGTGTAAGCATGTGCCATCGTGACCCCAAACAAATAGGGTTTTGTTTTGCATGTGGTTTAAATAGCCATTTGTCTTTCAGAAAAATGAGGTAAAGGTCAGGGCTGGTCACGCAGTCCAGTGCCCTATGCCTTTCATCATAACCCACAGGCATGCAGAGAAAGGGAGAAAGATCAACCGTCCTTCTAGTGCACGGAGCTGCTTGCAGCTCAATTGATCCTTTATGCCTCTTGACTCCCCCCCACCTCCATTCTGGTGTGTGTGGGAACAACACAACCCCTACAAAGTGTCCAAGTCTCACCACAAACTTTTTGGGATTGGCAAGAAGGAATTGGTAAATTATGTGGAAGCTTGCTATGTCATCTGATGGTTAGTAATGGCTTACAGTGTACAAACTTACTGGGTTCTCCAAGGGGGTGTCTCCTTCCAATATAAGCATTGCATTTGGTTGCCACTTAACTTTTTGACAATGTAACAATGCCACTTAAGATCATGCTCAGGTTTGTTCATTTCCATTTTCCAGTTATTATCAGCTCTGTGTGTTTGGCTTAAAGATAACCCTAGTTAAGTTACAGTTGAATGTTATGGTTGAGAGATGGGAGATAGCAATAGCACTTAGACTTATATACTGCTTTATAATGCTTTACAGCCCTCTCTAAGCAGTTTACAGAGTCAGCATATTGCCCCCAACAATCTGGGTCCTCATTTTACCGACCTCGGAAGGATGGAAGGCTGAGTCAACCTTGAGCCTGGTGAGATTCGATCTGCCAAACTGCTGGCAGCCGGTGATCAGCAGAAGTAGCCTGCAGTACTGCACTCTAACCACTGCGCCACCGAGGCTCATCACTGCAGATCAACCTTTGTACATTCTATCTTCAACACACCAAGCCTAGACCGAATCCTGGGTTTAGCTAACACCCCTCAGCAGTTGGAAGTACTTACCTGGAATGCTGGTAACCTATTATTGCACAACATTAATTTTAAGATGTTTGGTTTATTAGAATTGCAGTCTGCCTTTTGTACACAAACTGCTAAGGGGTTGTTATGAAAATCAAGGAAATAATTTGGGTGCCAAGGCATTTGCATGTCCGGGATCTGTAATTAACAGGATGTTAGAAAAGAAGAAAGAGATGCAGAGATAAAGGGAGGAAAGAAGGCAATTAGATCACAGGATGAGACAAAGGACTTCTTAGTTAACCAAGGATTTAGTTAAGAGCTCATCTGCCTGGAACCCACACTTTATATTGGACATTAATACAATTGAGCGAGTCCAGAGGTATTTCACAAGAAGAATACTCCATTCCTCTGCTCACAACAGAATACCTTATGCCAGGCTTGAAATGTTGGGATTAGACTATTTAGAACTACGCTGCCTTTGGTCTGACCTAAGCATAGTAGATAAAATTATCTGCTATAATGTCCTACCTGTCAATGACTACTTCAGCTTCAACCACAACAATACACGAGCACACAATAGATACAAACTTAAAGTGAACCGCTCCAAACTCAATTGCAGAACATATGACTTCAGCAACAGAGTGGTCAATGCCTGGAATGCACTACCTGACTGTCGTTTCATCCCCAAACCCCCAAAACTTTAACCTTAGACTGTCTACTGTTGACCTCACCCCATTCCTAACAGGTCTGTAAAGGGCATGCCTACTGTCCCTGTTCCAATGTTCCCTTTAATTGTATTCATTTTATGTATTCAATTCATGCTTATACTTATATCTGTTATCTTATACGTGTTTGACAAATATATAAATAAATAATTTAAACAAATAAAGGAGCACCAACACAAAAATTGAAACATGAGAAGGGAGGTTATCCCGAAAAAGGGAGGAGGAGGAGGAGGAGGAGGAGGAGGAGGAGGAGGAGGAGGAAATTAAACTTAGAATGAGAAAAGATGTAGAATTGTGAGGCTCAAGAACAGACTAAGCTAAGAGCAGAACCAGAGTAGACTAGTTTGGCCCAGTGAGACTAAGCCTCAAATCAACAATTAGGAAAACGAGAAAGGAAGTGCTTAGCTTAGGAAAACAAGATGGAAATTTAAACTGAGAAAGAGTTAGGAAGAAAGGAGTACAGCTTTAAAGTGTGAAAAAGTCTACTTGTAAATCAAACACAACTTAAGAAGGCAAAGGGGGACAAGAGATAAAGGGGCTCATTTAGGAGAATGGATGACAGGAGCTCTCATAAGTAAGCACTAATGGGAAAATGCACAGGGTTTTTCTCCGATAGAGCCCTGGGCTCAGAAAAAGTGAATCGGCCAGCAAATAAATTGGCTTGTCTGTGAAAGTAATTAGTTTCAACTAGAGTCCAGGAGAGCAGGGAGCACCCAGTGTGTGATGGAGGGAGAGCAAATCAGGACTGGCAAAGACAAGCAGCTAAGGAGGGGAAGCCAGCAAGAAGTGAGATTTGTTTACAAGACAGGCATGGGTGAGCATCTTTGCCAAGTAACTTCTTTGACTATATTGCATAAATACCAAATCTTTCTGAAAGTACACTGTGGCTGAAAATGAATTCCTTAAGGAAACTGTTAAGCTGAATGAAGGATGTACTGAACAAACTTTCTTTGCATATCAAGATTCCAACTGAGTTCAACTGTTATTGTTGCGAAAAATGTAGATCTGGTTATAGATCTCAGAGTTTTATTTCTATTTTTAGGACACACTAGTAGTAAAATAGAACTGGTCTCGGGCTTTGCTTCTGAATGCAGTCAAGCGCATTGTTTGTTCATACTTATACTAATCTTAAATCTTATTTGATCTGAGAAAATGCCCCTTAGAGCATCCTGCTGGTTGGAGAGTCTAGCAGCAGGCTTGGTTGGATAGGAATTAAATAAAACATTGGCAGGGGCCACATGAGACTTTTTCATGGGGGATGGTCTTCTCAAAATTAGAAGTAGCCACTGTGGGGAAATATGCTACTAAGAAGAGTTGCATGTAGAAGCCCATCTCTCTCCTTCCCCCCACCCTACCTACCTACCTACCTACCTACCTACCTACCTACCTCTCTATCCATCTATCATCTAATACCTACCTTTCTCCTCCTATTTCTCCAACACACTAACAACTTTGTCAAAGGATGAACTGAGAGAGAGAAATTGGCTGATTGTTTCCCAATGAACATTTGGATGGAGAAGACCTGTGTCTCCTGGCTTTGACATCTACACCATCTTGGGTACTATGAAATAAGGGCATAAACATCTGCCACTGACTTTCCTCTTGTTAAGCCAAGAACCTAATGCCATGGGTGGAGCACAAATCATTGGAAAGACAGGTCTGGTAAGAACAGAAAGTATAGATGGGCTCATGTGATGAAGAGGAAAGAAATGAGAAAGATGGAACCGGGGCACCTTGATTTCAGGGCTTTGTTCCCTTTCCTTTTATGTCTTGAAAAATTAAGTGAAAAATTAGGGGCTGAAGACTTTTAATAGATTTTCTCGGGGGGGGGGGTCTGTTATTTGTTCAGATTTAGGTCCATCTTTGTAGTTGCATGGGAAAGTTATTTGATCTTTAAGCCTCTTCTGTCTTCCTTATGTAATACTTGCATTAGAACTGGATATGCCTATATCAGCAGTTATTTAGTAAAGATGTCCAAAACACTGTCCAAACTACAAGGGTATTCAGATCCTTCCAAATATTAGAAGCCACCCTCCCCCCATAGACACATACACAACATATTATAATGTTAAAATGACTGAAAAATGTATAGATCCAGTGCATGTACTGACTGCATATGAGTCCATCTCTTCTTCCAGAAACTGCTATGCTGGCATATTCTATCACAGCCAGAGTTTTATTACAGGCAGAAGCCCTTCTGTGTTTACCAAAAGAGCTAGATACATGGGGACAGGAACAGGGGAGTAGAGCCAATTAAAAAAACCAGATAGCAACACAGCTACTATAATAATCAGAAATTTCTATAAAAACACAATCCGTCACAGGAACTGGCTGGAAGCTCAGATCACAGAAACATACGTTTTGGATTACTAGATATTATGAAAGAGAAAAGACTTAATGGGAAGCAACCTGCCCCTTGCAGCTTTCCATCCTGAGTATTGAACAAAGGATATTCCTCTGCCACCCTAAGAGAATATATAACCTCCGCATTTTGCTCTAATTTCTAAACTTGCATTCCAAAACTGGGTTAGATATGGCTTTATAAAATCCCAAAATAAAATAACATCTCTGGTGGTTAATTAGCAAAGCCGGATCAAGGTGCTTGATTATTAGTCAGCATTTAATTGAATTAGTTTTTCACTGTAGTACAAGGAATAAAAATAATTTTTAAAAAGAAAACTAGGTCTGCAACGTTTAGAGAAGAATAATTTGCCGATTTTTATCATGCACGTTTCATCAACTGGTCTTTGTTTTTTAGTCTAGTAACAGGTTGAAGACAATTGTAACATTTATTATGGCTCCAGTGCTTATGATATGAAAACCATGTCCCAGTTCCAAAGGATTTTTTTTAATGGAAAACATTACACGGCCCAGCTGTGAACAGACGATGGCCCGGGAGTGGGCTGTGGACCACAGGTTGGGGACCCCTGTTATAGACTGCTTATGGATTGGAAGAGGGCACGTTTCTTGGCTAGCTTGCAACAAAGCTTGTTGACTGAAAATATCTTGTTGGGAAGAAAGATCTCATCCCTAGATGAACCTTGAAGAACCTCTTTAGTCTCTTTGAAATTTAACAACTGAGTGATCCATTCTTAAAATTAATGTTTTTAAAAAATGTAGGTGCTATATAGTAACTTGATTTAAATGGAATGCAAAGATGTGGCAAAAGGCAATATCTAAGTGAAGGAGAATTTTATTTCTGTGAAGAATAAGGAAACATGTAGATATTAATGGTAAAGATGAATCTTAAAATGCTGTGCAAGTGGATTAAGGAAAAGGATAAAATGGCTGCAAAAGAGTCCTTTATGGAGCAAAAGATCAAGACACCTTGCTTGTGATTTTAGAGGAGTATCACAAACACAGTGAACTGAAGGACTAAAATTTAAAGGACTAAAAAAATATTTTGATATATTTTGCATTAGTTCACAAAGTAGCTGAAATAGAAGCCTGGAAAACCTCATATATTCTAGCCCTAAAGGAGGTCAATGAAGAGTCCAAGCCTTGACATGGAAGGAGTTGAAATTTATGTGGTGGATGATCAACAGTTTAAAGTGCCTCAGAAGGTAAACATATTCCCAATGAACGACCGTAGTTGTAAGCATGGTTGCCAAGCCCACTGAGGTAATAAGGCTGTTGGTCAAATCCCTGTGAATCTTTCCAAGACTCTAGTGGGAAGAGGTTCAGAAAAATGCCTTCTATTGGATCATGAATGCATTGTTTAGGGATTCCATCATTGCTAAAGAAGTGTAGGCAGTAATGATAGCCCTGATGAACAATGAGATTAAACTTGTGTTTGTCCTGGTGGAATTTGATGGCAGTAATTGTCATTGCATGTAACTATTTTTGGTGTTAACTGAGACCAGCTGAGCTGAGCAACCAGGATGCTATTATTTCCTAGCATGTGAATTGTTAGAATAAAAATCAAATAGAAAAATATCAGTTCTAAATGTGCAATGAGAGGTATAAAAGAAGCAGGAACTTGGTGCTACTTTGTTAATGTCACACTGCATCAACTACCCAGTTCATTACATTCCGTGTCCCATAACAGGATCATTCCATCCAGAAGGATTTTAAATGTATGAATCCAGGCTTAAGATCATTTTTACTTTAACAGTTATAAAATTGTACCTTCAGAAAAATATTAATCTAATCACAACGTATCTGGCATTATATCAAGTGTTATTTGAAAGACAGGGAGCTAATATCAGAGATTTCAGGGTTTTTAAATATCAGTTAAGATAACTCTTGTAACAGTACATTTGTGTTAACTGAGACCAGCTGAGCTGGGCAGCCACTGTATCCTGTTTTATAACCACCAGAGATATAAATCGTTTCAGGGAGGGGTTTTTTTTTAGGCAAAGATGACAAAAACAAAAAGGAGAGATGGAAGCCAAGCAATTTAATAGCAGGATAGTCAAGATTCCCATGCAGGTTATATCAGGATTCTTAGGGTCATTCATTTCATTTCATTTCATTTATTAGATTTGTATGCCACCCTACTCCCGAAGGACTCAGGGCGGTGAACAGGCACAGAATAAAACACATAAATACAAAACTTAAAAAACATAATTAAAACCAAATTAAATAATTTCGCCCGAGACAATTAAAATTCCCAATAATTTAAAAACAAATTAAAATTTCAGTTTAAAAAATTTAAAAGAAAGGGGAGAAAATTAGGCCAGGCCGGCCTGCTGGAAGAGGAGGGTCTTAAGAGCACGGCGGAAAGTGCGCAGATCCGGGATCCTCCGTATCTCTGGGGGGAGCTCGTTCCAGATAGTAGGTGCCCCCAAAGAGAAGGCCCTCCCCCTGGGGGCCGCCAGTCAACATTGTTTGGCTGACGGCACCTGGAGGAGCCCCTCTCTATGAGAGCGTACCGGCCGGTGGGAGGCTGTTTGTGGTAGTAGGCGGTCCCGTAAATAACCAGGTCCTAAGCCATGGAGCGCTCTAAAGGTGGTAACCAAAACCTTGAAGCGCACCCAGAAGACCACCGGGAGCCAGTGCAGCTCGTGCAGGAGAGGTGTCACACGGGAGCACCATGATGCTCCCATAACCACCCACACGGCCGCACTCTGCGCCAGTTGGAGCCTCCGGGTGCTCCTCAAGGGGAGCCCCATGTAGAGAGCATTACAATAGTCCAGGCGGGAGGTGACAAGGGCATGAGTGTCTGTGTGTAGGGAGTCCCGATCCAGAAAGGGACGCAACTGGCGAATCAGGCGAACCTGATGAAAGATCCTCCCGGTCACGGCCGTCAAGTGCTCTTCTAAAGACAGCCGTGAATCCAGGAGGACGCCCAAGTTGCGAGCCCTCTCCGTGGGGGCCAGCAATTCGCCCCCAATAGTCAGCGATGGCGTCAACTGACTGTATAGGGATGTCGGAAACCACAGCCGCTCGGTCTTGGATGGGTTGAGCCTGAGCCTGTTCCTCCCCATCCAGAGGATAGCAAGGGTAGCAGTACAAGTGAAATAGACGGGTTAAGACAATAACTTCATAGCTCAGATTTCTGGAGTTATATGTGAAGACTCAAAATACATTGGGGAATTTCCAGTTGGACTGAACAATGACAGTCACAGTCAGCTTACTTGAAATCTGCCAAGGAAGTCAGACCTAGATATCTAAGTCCACCTAGATATCTACCTCTACATGTTATCAGATGCTCAATACTTCTTGCCTCTGCAATGAGAGTTATGTTACTTCTTTAGAAGGAGGACTTGTGGGTAGCTCTTTCCACATTTGCAGAAAAGCTCACTTCCAGCTCTTTCATGAGATATGGCTGATACTCTCCTAAGACCTGATCTAGAAGAGATACCAAGATTTCCTCCTAATCAGAATTTATTTGGAGGCAACATGTTTTCTATGTGGCTTCTCAGTCATCCAGGTCATGGTTGTCCCAAAGGCGCTTTTTCAAGAGGCAACTGAACTTTCTGGTTTTTCTTTGAAGACGTTTCCCTTCTCAACCATCAGAGCTAAAAAAGCTTCTTGGATAAGAAATGAAATGTCTTCAAAGAAAAACAAGAAAGTCTAGTTGCCTCTTGAAAAAGCACCTTTGGGAGGCAATGTGTTGTATAGAGGGAAATCCATGTGTATGAATCCAAGAGACCACTATGAGGTCATCCACTGAATTAAATATGGGAACACATAGAACTGATCCAAGGAAGTACATGCATATTTGTTTATCTATTAGACTGTTTTTATGTGGTGTACACATTACATTTGGAGTTCTCTGCTATCAGATTGGTGATGGCCCCTAATTTAGAAAATTTTTAAAGGACATTGGAAAAATAGTTGCTATGCTGTTCTATCAACGGTTGTAGTTTTGATATTGTTTATGCTTTTTAAATCACTTAAAACACCAATTGCTAGGAAGCAACAATGGAAGCAACATTTGTTTGTGAAAATGCTGATTGCAGTCTGATTCCACAATCCAGCATCCACAAAATGCTGGATAAGATGAATCATTGGCTCATTTCCACAGAATCCTTCTTCTGTTTCTATGATCTTATTGCAGAGAAAAATTAAGCAGGACAAAGGACAATTGTCAGCACTTCAAGCTGCCTTTACTCTAGTGCTGACATAAGACTTGACAACAATTCCTTTTCATAATACAATATACTTTTGTGTATTTGGAAGAGCCTTTACCAACCAAATGACCCCCTGGTGTTTCTGTTTACAAATCTCAACATTCTCAGCCAGAAGGGTAATGAAATTCTTATCAAGAGTTTGCTTTTTCATAATGTTGACATATAATTCAATTTGAAACACCAAGACAGTTATAAATGACAGTAAAATAAGTTCCCAAGGGATAAGACTCCCTCCCTCCAGTTGGCTCTGAAATTTCTGAAAATTTTAAATCTCTCTATTCACCAGTGCCCTATAAGTTTGCAACTGGACACATTTGATGGTCTCAGCTAGCAAACACTGTTCTTCTCAGAGACCAAGAGGTCTCTGTTTCCCAAGAAGTTTGCCTTTTCAAACTGTTCCATCTGTTTTGGTAGCAGTTCCATTTAATCCATCAAAATAATACTTGGCATTAAATGAATGTTACTCTTTCCTCCTCAGTCTCAATAAAAATTGCCCAATTTACCAAACTTGTCTAAGCTTTGCTACTGACAAAGCACATTTTAAAACAAAATTGCAATGGAGAAAGCTTGTGAACTTAAATTACAGAATTACAGCCTAATTAGTCCAATATGCCAGAGAGTCTCTTTTGGATGAGTCTGTCACTTAATTCTTTTTGTCAGACTGCAAATTCATGTATACGGTTTATATTTATATGGTTTACACTCAAGGAGAAGTAAATTATTTTACAAATGTGCTGTTACAAATTTATCTTAACTGATATTTAAAAACCCTGAAATCTCTGATATTAGCTCCCTGTCTTTCAAATAACACTTGATATAATGCCAGATACGTTGTGATTAGATTAATATTTTTCTGAAGGTACAATTTTATAACTGTTAAAGTAAAAATGATCTTAAGCCTGGATTCATACATTTAAAATCCTTCTGGATGGAATGATCCTGTTATGGGACAAGGAATGTAATGAACTGGGTAGTTGATGCCAAATTTTATCAGGAAAGATAAGTATCTAAATTCCCAAACAGGCTCTATTCTTTCTGAGGAAAATAAATAAAAGATGAACTACTCTGATCATTTTACCATCTTTTACCATCATATATGCTGTGAACATGTAGGCTTTGGTGACATAGCCAGGGGTGAAATCGAGCAGGCTCTGACAGGTTCTGGAGAATCAGTAGCGGAAATTTTGAGCAGTTCGAAGAACCAGCATATACCACCTCTGGTTGTCCACAGAGTGGGGTGGAAATGGAGATTTTGCAGTATCCTTCTCCTAGGAGTGGGGAGGGAATGGGGATTTTGCAGTATCCTTCCCCTGCCACGCCCAGCAAGCCATGCCCACCAAGCCACACCACACCCACCAAGCCACGCCCACAGAACCAGTAGTTAAAAAATGTGGATTTCACCACTGGACGTAGCATATTATATTCCTTAAAATTTCCAAATTTCACTTTCGAACTATAATTGATTTTTCTCTGATCTGGCATTTCTTGTTTTAATTGGAAGTGAAACTCCCAGAATACCCAGCAGCATGGAACCTGGGGCAGGCTGAGAATTTTGGGAATTGTAGGACCCAGAACATCTGGAGTGTGTCAGATTGTGGAAGGTTGCTATAATATTTTGCTTTACTGAGATATAGGAGCCATATGTCCAATTTCACAGAAAACAGCCTTCCAGCTGCACGGCAGCTAAAGAACAATATTCCATTTGAAAATGCTGCTTATTTGTATTCAATCTGATTTTAAAATAAATAATCCTGAAAAAGGGACAGCAGAAATATTGAAGTTGTCTACCAACAGACAGTAGCTAGACAGATTAAGGGCCACAATGCAAGCTGTCTGACCAGTTTCTCCAACAAAAGTGAGATATTTTTTGAATTATGCCAATGACTTCTCAAGTTACAAATATCTTTGCATAGATATTAACAGAGATCATTTTTATTACAATTTATGTCAATGATTTTGTCCACGTCTCTGTAACCACTCTGTCCTTGAGTTAAGGATATGACCAGATTTTGCACTCCGTAGTATTTATTCACCAACCCCTTAAATATTTCAAATTCTGTCACATGACGTATATTCTACAGAAAACATAGCCAAGTAAAGCTATTTTTTTCTCAATTTGCAATTTAATACACAAAAAAGAAACTTTAAATACATATGGCCATATCTCAAATGATCACTAAAGCATCAAGAAATTAACAAAGATTTATCTTTGTGGCCAATTCCTTGGCAACTCTTGGGACTAACGTACTAAATTAGGAATCTAAAAACAAAAAGTCAGTTAGGGTCTAAAGTTGTAAAAAGAGCAAACATATGTAATTCAAACTACATATTCTTTTGCAACAAGGGATTGAAAATTGAATTATCTGGCACCAGTTGGAATAAAAATTAGATGTTGCAGATCAGCTGAAAATTTAATCTGGATCCATTTTCAAAAATGGAGCAAACACAAAATAGTCAGAGCTGATTTTTACTTGGTCATTTTTGGATTAGAGTGAAATGTAATTATATAATTTATACTTCATACAGCAGGATATGTTTCCATTTTAGAAATGGGAGCTACAATATGTATAACAGATTCAGATAATATGGAATTCTTTGCATTCTCTCCTATTTTTTCAATGACTGCGTATACATTATTTGATTTATCTGAGATTGGTTACTATTATATTTTAAAACAGGCTCCCAACTGTATTAATAGGCCTAATTGAAAATGACCTCATTTGAGCTTCTACTTTTGGTGTTAATAATTGTAATGACACATGTTTTGCACAAAAGTTATCAGCTGACATTACAGTTATTGTGTGATCATCAGCATCCCATTAATACCTTTAAGCCTAACTAGCACAAAACTCAAATCAAGAATCACAGCTCTGAAAAAAACCTTGATGCATGAAGCAACAGAGGACAAAACTATATAGTCTAAGATTCTCAAATAGTTGTCCGGATAGTTATGACTCATGGCAAGTTGGCAGCACTGAATTGGCCTTGGCAAGTTGGCCTTGGCAAGTTATTCCATTCTGCTTCCTGCAGTCTTGGAGTAGATTTATGGCATGGCAACATGGTAATAGAGAGTCTACTCTCCTAGAAATAGGTTGTATCTTTTTTTGCACGTATACATGTACAGACTTAATCATAGTTTCAGCTGGGAAACTGTGAGTATCCTAGACCCAAAAGTCCAAAAACACTAGAGAATTCCTGGAAATCTGCCACTCATACAAACCAACTACCAACAAGCACATAGAGATAAACAACATCTACATGCCATTCAAAGCAATCAAAAGACCAAAAAGAAAACAAAATGATGAAACAACCAAACTCAGAGAGTACCAAGGACTCCATAGTACTATACAACCACCAATTTGCTATTTTCAATTTTTAATCTATCATATTATCAGTGTTATAATTTTTTTAAAAAATCCTATCAGTGTAAGTTAAATAAGGATTAAATTACACTGGTGAAAACTAAGCAGCACTTTCCTAAAAACGAATGATTAGGTGAGTTACTGTACTGACAATTCTCCTTAACATTTTTGAATTCAGGTAAAGACTGCATATTGCTAAGCATTTAAGAACAGAGTTAAAATTACTTGCATGTAAATATTATAAACTTCATGCTTGATGTACGTGAAGGAATGCCTTACCCTTTTGTAGCAGCCATTCCAAGGTACCCCCTCCTGACCACGTGGTGCTATCAACAATATCCACTGTGTGTTTAGTAGTGGATTAGCTGCCTGAAAGGGAGGAGGGATGGGCAACAATAGTAGGATTCCATGCCACAGGCAATTGCAGATACCCATTAAGATGACTAGATATAGTGACAGACTGGGAGGAAGGAAGATCCTACAGAAATCATCGGTTTGGCCACTTGCATGCAAATATTCAGAGATGGACTCAAGAACAAGGGTGTGAAGACAGAAGGAAATCATGACAGTATTGCTGGAAAAGTATGGTTTGTTCCCCCATTTAAACATACACTGCTAACTCTGTGAATCCTTGGTACTACAGTCATAGTTCTATTAGTTTCATTCATCTAAGTAGTGAAAAGTAGAAGTCCAGCAGGTGTCTCTAACAGACGTTGTTGTTAGTTGTGAAGTGGTGTCCGACCCATTGCCACCCCATGGACAACGTTCCTCCACGCCTTCCTGTCCTCTACCATCCCCCTCATGCCGACTGCTTCAGTGACTCCATCCAGCCACCTCATTCTCTGCTGTCCCCTTCTTCTTTTGCCCTCAATCGTTCCCAGCATTAGGCTCTTCTCCAGTGAGTCCTTCCTTCTCATTAGGTGGCCAAAGTATCTGAGTTTCATCTTCAGGATCTGGCCTTCTAAAGAGCAGTCAGGGTTGATCTCCTCTAGGATTGACCTGTTTGATCGCCTTGCAGTCCAAGGGACTCGCAGGAGTCTTCTCCAGCACCATAGTTCAAAGGCCGCAATTCTTTGGATGCTCAGCCTGCCTTATGGTCCAACTTTCACAACCATACATTGCAACTGGGAAAACCATAGTAACAGACACTAGAGGACTCCTTTTAGTACTCCCTGGGCCTCTGATTCTGACTGCTGATTGCAATGTTTCTCCATGGCTGTAGAGCTTGTCTCCAAGGCCTCTGTCGTAGTGATAAGATGGGATGGATCTCTACCTCCTTTGCTCCTGACAAAAGTATGTTACCCATCCCACTGGTCTTGCCCGGTGATTTAAGTAGCTACTGCTGCAGTCACTATCTTGACTTTTATTACCATATTCTGAAGACACTCCTTGCTAGTTATTATAATGGATTGGTCTGATCTCGTCCCTTACTATTCACCTTGTTTGATTTAGTCCTTGCATCCTGCAACCAAATCATAATCCAATGCTGGGTAGCAAGTGTTAATATTTATTTCCTAGGGCTAGATCAAATTCTTAAAAGCTTTTGATAGTTTTTCCAAGGCTGCTTGGGAAGTCTCCCTTAGACTAGTTGGAGACAGAAGTGTAAGAAGCCAGCTTCATTGGTAAAGCAGGCTATATCCCATCTGTCACAGACTATAATTGAAGCAAGCATATGTTGAGATAAAAATAAAGTGTAACCATATTAAAACCAAAGTCCATTTTGATTCTTGGCTTCTTTCCTTTCTGTTTTAGATATTTAGATAGACCAACCTTCATGTGATCATAATTAAGGAAGAACCCTGAATGTCCCTGATCCTTAATAAAGAACTATAATAAAGTACAATTAGAGTATAATATAAGAACCAGAAGGGCATTGAAAAATTCACTACATATTCGAAAAAATGCACTGATCTGCACAAAAATTCAGTTCTTGTAAATGATTTTAGGAGCTGCCACCAGTTGCCACTCTTGAGTAAACATTTACACGTTTTAATGGCTTGAGAAATAAGTTGAAATATGACCCCACTGATCTCAGAGAGCATAGATTTCTCCCCTTTCTCTCAGACATTTTCTCATTGTTTATTTAACCTTAGTTTGTTCTTTTAAAAAAAATAATCTTCTATAATTCCTGGATATCCTCAAACTTCATCAGTTAGAACAATCTCCCCTTTTATAAGAAGAATCAAAAAGAGATGAATCACGACTTCCTGTTTGCTGCTGGCCGCCGCCAGACGTTCCTTTGGGATCGTCAGCTTCCATAGCCTGTCAGAGCCGCCTTCACAACGGAACGGCGGCTCGAAAAAACTCCGTTCCCATGAGGAAACGGAGATAGAGCCGGCAGGGGTGGGTAGAACTCTCTGCAGAATCCCAAAAGTTTTTCTTTTACTTTTGGGATGGAGCGGATGAGATGCCCCATATCCCCAGCCGCTGCTCCGGGCTTTGGGAGACCTCTGCTAATGCAGAGCTAGGCGTCAAAAGCAAGCCTGCGAATTTGACAGATTACTCAAAGAAAATGTGAGCTGGACCTGTAATACTGAAGCGCAAGTATTTTACTTATCTTTTAAAAATTACTTAAGAGAATAGAGGAAGAGAAAGAGGAAAAAAGGTTTTTTTTTAAAATGGCGTCTGCCGCGGCTGGAGAAGAGTTTGAGAGGGAAAGTTCTTCCGTTTTTTATTATTACAATGTAGCGGAATAAATACCACTGGCTACATTTGTAGACAAAACTCCGCTCCTGTTTTTGTTTTTCTCTTTTTCCCCTGGAGGCCTGATTGTTGCTGGCTGGAAGTCTTTTGTCTTGTTTTTTTTTTTCTTCTAACAAAGCCTGCTTAGGCGGAAACATGGCACTGAGGCTTGTGAAGTCAGACAAAAAAATAGGTGGGGGGGATTCCCCCACTAAGAATTTAAAGGAACAAGTTTTAACTCTTCAGTCCCAGAAACCTGATTTTAATATAATAGAATTTCTCTTAGAGGAGATTGAAAGAAGGGATGAGATTGTGAATCAGCAACTTGAAAAATTTAAGCAGGAAACTAAGGAATTGGTGAAATCCAAGTTTGACTTTTTGCAGCAAAAAATTTTAAAAATGTCAGAATTCATGATTCGGTTGGAAATAAATGCTAATTTACTAGAGTCAAAAATGGATGAAATTCAAGACAAATTGGACAATAGAATTCAAAAAATTGAAAATGATTTGTTAAATATTCAGGATTATAGTTCAGAAGAAAAATTTAAAATGGATGCTGATCAAAAGTCTGGTAATGTAGAAACTCTGCAACAGAGGATTGAAAAAGAGGTTCTAAAGATACAATATAATTTTACAGAATATGCAATAAGACTTAGAGGTTTGCAGGAAAATAACAGAGATGACTTAAGGAAAATATCTTCTGAATTTCTAGCTGGGATTTTAAAGATTCAACCTGAGGAAGTGTTTTGTAGGATTGACAGAGCTTATCGAATAAACTCCTGGACTGCCAAGCAAAGGCAATTGCCTAGAGATGTGGTAATCTATTTTTCAGATAAAGAAATTAGGAATAAAATTGTGCAAAATTCCTTCAATTCTAATTTGCAATTGTATGGAAGAAAGATTTGGATTTACAAGGAACTCCCACCTAAGATATTAATGGAAAGGAAGAAATTTGGCTTTCTGGTGTCTGAGTTAAAAAGGAGAAATATTCAATTCCGGTGGGACGTCCCAGTTGGTATTATATTGAGATATCAAGGAGAAAGATACCAGTTAAATACTGTTGAAAGAGCGGAAGAATTTTATCAAAATAGGTTGAAAATGAATTTAACGTCTTCAGATATAATACAGGATAAGCAGAAGGAGCTGGAACTAAAGACAGAGACTGTACCAGATAAATTGCCTTTGGATTTATCGGATACCCCAGCTGGATTATCTACAAATTCGAGAGAAGTGCCATCTGATTTTAATGTGATGACTTATCAAGGCAAGGACAAGCATGGAAACCAATTAGAGGATATACAAGGGATAAAAAAGAAACGCGAGACACAAAAAATTAGGATGGAAGTCAAACCCACAAAAAGAAAACAAAAAAGAAATAGGTTGTGCAAAAATAGAAATTTCTAATCCAAGCAACAGTGAAGCCAGTGATTTTAAAATATGAATGATTATGTGAAAACATAGAGGAGGCGACACATTGGTCAATATCATCCTGAGGATAGTGGCAGATCTCTGCATTGCCGTAATTTTGGGACATGGAAAGAGCCTCAAATTGATGGTTTTGAATTATCTACTTTGAAACTTCTTTTTGTGTTGATAAATATATTATAATTATTTTGAATTATAAGGCAAGAGAATCACATTGGGACATGCAGAAGATCGGGTTGTTACCCAATACGATGATGGAAATTAATAATCCTGATGAAACCCACAATTATTATTATATGGAATATAATTATAATGTCACTCGGGTGGTTGTTTTTACTTTTATATATATAAGAAGATGTTTACTACTGATGGGGGCAGATATGATTGGAGACCTTGAATAAACTGTTGCATCAGCAAGCTATGTTACCCCATTATGGATGTTGGTTCTAACAATCCAGTGGAAAGACTTCAAGAAGATATTATATGGACTATAAATTTAAAGTTATTGTCTTTTCTTTTTTTATTTAGATATAATGGAATATATATATATATATATATATTTTTAAGTAGTGTGGGCAGTGAATTAAAGATATCAAGAATTGTTGTGTATGGTAAATTTGTAAGACAGTGGGTGAATAAGCTAGCTACAGATTGATTAGTTTAAGAAAAGGGATTTTTAAGTGATACATTTAGGGGAGTGGAGGAAATGGATAGAGTGGAATAAATGTTAAATTAGATTTTATGGTGAGCCCGCTTTGAAATGTTATTAAAGTAGGACTTATCGTATAGTTTTAAAGTGGAAGGTGGTTTTGAATTGTTGCAATAATGTATAGATATAAAACACTATTATGCTAAATTAGAAGTTATTTTATAATAGTTATAGTATAATGTGTTTGTTTTTTGTTTTGTTTTTTTCTCTTCTTCTTTTCTGAGATGTATGGATAAAGGGGGATTTATAATACTTTTAGTAAGTAAAGGTCAGTATTTTGAGGAGGGAGCAAGTAATCTGTTATGAATTAGGGTTTTTTTTTTGTTACGAAGAAGTCACAGGGGGGGAAGGGTGGGGAGGGGGGGTTAGGGAGGGGGGGGAGGGGGGGGAAAAAGGGGGAAAAAATTTGTATTTGAAAACTTTTTCAATAAAAAAAAAAAAAAAAAAAGAGATGAATCACCTTAAGAATGGTATTCTTTTGTGGTTCAGTTACCCACAGCACTCATTCCAATTTATCTTGGTCAAAAGAAGAAGCCTCCGATACAGTTAAGTAGAAAAACATGGCTAACTAAGTGAGTTTTCATGGTGTTAGTAACCCAAAGCTAAAACTCAGTGGTAGAGCTCACATTTTGCATGCTGAAAACTCCCCATTCAGTCCCCTGCATGTCTAGTCATGGGTGGGACAAGACACCTGCTAAGTCACTTCACTTTAATGCTGTTTTTATGAAATCAATAAAGAACAGCCCTGATAATACATGGGGTACCTGCATGGCAATGTCTGTGCAAGCACCTGACCTCAGCTTCCAAGTTCCCATTGTAAAGTATAAATGCAGTATGGAAAAAAGGCTTTTTTCTATTTTCCAATTAACTACATGGATTGCATAAATATATTCATGTATATGCATATGAGGCAGCAGAAATTCTACATCTTTAAATTTCCAGTCCAGTAAATGGCTATTATGCATTTTTAGGCTTTAGTAAATCCCACAGGGGTTTAATGAGGAGATTTGTGTGGAGAAAACAGCACAGAAAACGATTGTCTATCAATCAGTCTGTTTGTTTATCCTATTAAGCCTTTGGTGCTCACTAGATATGTTGACTACAATTCCCATCATCACCACCCAATACGACCAGTAGGGAGAGGCTGATTGAGCTGGATATTTTTTGCTTGGATTGACAAAACCTGGTTGAAATTGTGGACAGATTTAGCTGATTTTTTAAAACTTCCATGTAGTAAGAATTAGAAATCTGGGACCACTTGTCATGCAAAGCATATACAGGAACCTGAGAAAAAGCTAAAGGTACATAAGCTAAAATCATCTGGAAAAGAACCATAAACAGACCAAGCCAACATTTCCCCTTAACAAGCCTACCGACATAAGAATATTTGGAAATAACATCTTTCTTCAATTCCTATGGCCATTGTGACTTGGGAACTGCATTTGGAATCACAACACGCAAAATTACACGCTATGCAAAATGTATTTAGTTGAAAAGAAGCCTGAAGCATAAATCTGAAAATCACAGTTATATTCTATATGCAGGTAGAAACTATGATCAGACCATCTCCCGATATCCTATCTCACCTCAATGGTACAATAGTATATCCAGCTTTCATATTTTAGAAAATTGATTAAACGTAACAGATTTAAGGAAAAGATTACTCAAAAACATTTCCAAACAATGGAGTAAAGAGGACCAAAATGTACAACTGATGGTGCTGTTAGAAGGCTACTCCCGTCACATATTTAAATAACTATGGAGTGACTATGATTTAGTTGAAATTAGGAAAAATCAGAAAATGTAATCTGTAAATTTCATTAAGGTCTCCTCTACCTTCTGTCCACTCGTGAAGCTTCCCTGACTTGCTCCCAAGTTACCATAGGCAGGGGGATGGGAAATTGTGCCTCACAGCTGCTCCAAGGAATTTACTCCTCAGTCATAACAAGATGCATTCTGGCTGACCAAGTCAAGGCCATCTCTGTGGATACCAGCAATGCCTGGAAGGGAGTGACTTCTGCAACCTGCAAAATTACCTCGTTGGGGAATGTGACCAGGTGATACACTTTGGGGGGGAGGGGGAAACAGGATCAGAGGCAAGGTATGAAGAGGGTAAAGTCAGAGTTGGGTTCACCTAGATAATTCTGACATGGAGCTCCTAATATAAGACTGGATTTTTATTGCCGGATGGCATGAGACTCTTAATTGCATTAGGGCACTGATCAGAATCCTGACACCTTCCTCATTCCCCAAAGACATAAGTATAACTGCAAAATCATAAGCATAATCGCAGTTTCACTTAGTGACTACTTTGCTTAATAACCAAATTGCCAATCCAATTATAATTACTTGGCCAATAAAGAATATTCTATTCTATTCTATTCTATTCTATTCTATTCTATTCTATTCTATTCTATTCTATTCTATTCTATTCTATTCTATTCAATAGGGATTTGTTTTGTCCCCACAAGGGACAAAAGCCTCTTCTGATATTTCCTTAATTAAGCCCTGGTGCCCTTTTGTCATATCTCACAGCAAAATAAATTGATCGTGTTATTTCCAGAGAAGTATCCTCTCTTCAAAGTTGTTGCAAAATTATTACGGGGAAGAACAGAGCCATATTCTGCTTTCAGATAACCTGAAACTCCTGAATTTGCAGAGGGTCAAGAGAAGAATGCATGGTGCCAATATCTCCATGTTGCCAAAATTACGTTGAACAAAGTCAGAAGTACTATACAATTCATCATGAATGGATAGAGTTTTAGACTTTAATCTGTTTGTGGCTAAGATGGAATTTAACCTCGCTTAACATAATTCCTGATCAACCTACCTTCCAAATACATCTTCTTCTGAAAAACTGCTCACATGAACATGCTATTATGTGGAATTCCGCTCATGTAAGCAATCAGCATGTAGTGTTGAATATCTAAAGGCTGTTGCCAAGCATTTAATACACAACCTGACCCATTGGGTCATCTATTTTTCCACATATAATATAGGCAGGATATATATTACAATATATAATATAGAATTCCATTCCTCTCATGCTCCTCAGCAGAGCTCCAATGAAGCCTCCTTTTCCTCCTCCTCCTCCTCTCATGACCTGTGGAACTGCCTACCACTTTGCTGAAGAGTAAAGGGGACAAAGGAAGCTGAAGACTGCAAGGAAAACTGCCCCCTTACCCCCCCCACCCCAGCTTAACTCCAAGGGCCTCCTCCCTCCAGGGAGGGAAGGATGACAGCTGCTGGCACCTCCCGGCCAGCCCATCTTAGCAGCAGGCACCTGAGTTACTCCCTTGCCCTTGCCTTGCTACCCACTGCTGTCAAGAGATTTCAATTTTTGGCCTTGGTTCTAAAACAGCCAATCATTGCTCGCTCATTGAACCTTGTCACCAGCCAATTGGGCCCAAGAGAGATAGGAAAAAGGGTGGGATATTCTTCTCCCATCTTCCCTTGCATAACACAACCTACAGGTTTCTAGGAAGTGTAGTTGGAAATCATGATCACATGACTGTAGCTAACCATTGCAATGCTGCAGCAACTACAACTTTGCAAATAAACTGTATGAAGATCCTAGAAGATTCTCTGAGAGTCATAGGTCCTGGATTTTGGATGCATTCTTTAATTTAGCCTATTTGAGGTACCTTGGTTCAAAAATTGTTGCCCTATAATGCACCGTTTTGCCCAAATGAAGATTGCAAACAGAAAAACAGACAGGAGAGTTTCAATAGTATATACATTTCCTGTTGCTATAATCAATGAAGGAAGAGAAACAAACAAGGCATATATTGCTAATGTTACCTACCTCAATAATATAAAGAACGACATTCTTATAAAAGCAATACAATATGCATTTCGTCACTCGATTGTAACTCCAGGCTCCATGGACAAGTAACAGCTTCTCCAAGTAGGAAAACTAGGGCGGGAAAAAGATCAATTGTGTGTCATCAAATTACTGTCAACTCTTAAATTGTGTTTAGATTTAAATTTGAGACCATTCATTGCATGGTGACATTAACTTAGTATAAATTACTCTAAAGTTTTATATTTACCACAGTGGACATGTCTGAAATATTGAACAAGGAGCATGCTATTGGCTTTAAGTAATTATCTATTCCGATTGCAACACATGTTCCAATTTAAATAGCTACTGTAAGTAACATGAGCAGGAGATGCTATTGAATCCCTGCTTGTGGGTTTCCTAAAAAGAGATGATTGGCTAATGTGGGATACTAGATTAGATGCATCTTTGTTGTGGTTCACTGTAACTTTTCTTAGGCATTTATATCATGATCTTGTGAGAAGATTCAATTCCATACCATATGTACCGTAATTGGAAAAAAATACATTACAGCAGGATACACATAATGCAAACTGCCCTCATAAAAATTCATAAAACTAGTTTTTATCTTCCCATGTTTTTAGGTGCTCATAATGCCTCTTCTTTGTGCATCGGCTAAAAGCTGTCTTAAATTTATGAGTTTCCTAGGAAGAGATTCAGTCTGGTGTAGTGATGAAGAAACCAGGAGATGGTGAGTTCTAGATCTTTCTTAGGCAGGAAAGTCAGCTTGATGACTTTCAGTCACTCTGTCTCAGCCAGTTCACAGGGTTGATTTTGAGGGGGAAAATAGGAGGAAGGTGTATTAGGGATGCTTGCCATTTTTAGATAGATAGATAGATAGATAGATAGATAGATAGATAGATAGATAGATAGATAGATAGATAGGGATATAGATGGACAGATAGATATGGATGGGTAGATATTCATTTAAAAATGATAGTCATCACTGCATATGGCAGTGATTAAAGATATTTAAAAGACACAGCTCTAGAGGGTTTTATGTGCTGAAATGATTATCCAACAATCTGTGTGTAGTGGAAAGGAACTGGATAGCATCCCTTTCAGTTGAAAACAGCAGTCAGATATTAAATGCATATGTGTTATGTGGGACTTATTCCCAAGTAAACATTGACAAAATCACAGGCAAATGTGTAGAATTCTGAATATTGGTTAGATTGCTTTTACAATATAATTTTTAAATTGATCTAGTAAATCACTATATTTCTATTCTATATATTTTAATTGGTATTGTAGTAGCTTCACAAGGTGGCATTTACTCCTCAGCCCTACTTGTAAACTAGAAGCAAGTTAAAACAGTCTTTTGCTGAGACTGATTGTGGGGTCTATTTAGGCTATCACAGGAAACTGACTGCTTTAGTTTTAATTGCTTATGTTGAGCTTATTCTTTTTTTCTGTTATTCACAGCCCGGAGTCTGACAGGACTGGGGCGGGCTACAAATTTGGGTTGATTGATAGACATAGACAGATAACCAACCCTACTATGGATGTTTTAATTATCGTCTTGGGACTGTAAACTTCAAGGAATTCCTGGCAGATTCAGCAATAATAAACACACTTACTTAGGTAATAGTGAAATAACAGAATTATCTGGGGCTCTGTATACATTGAAGAACTACAGCTCCCACCAATTTCAGTTTAAATAGGTGGTGATGATTTATGTTCTGTAAGCTGCCCAGAATCACTGGAGATGGGTGGCATATAAATTTAATCAATCAATCAATCAATCAATCAATCAATCAATCAATCATGAGGAATGTTGAGAACTGAAGTACAGCAGCAGCAGAATCTGGCCAGACACAAGTTCACAATCCTTCTTCTATCCTAATCATTGGTTCAAGAATGAGAGATAGAGGCAAAGAGCCAAGACTTAAATTGGCACTGAAAAATGTAGGAAACTATAATGAAATAGTAATGGACTTCTTGAAACAATCTGTAACTACCAGGATGGTCAACTTTCTTTGAGCAGGAGCAGAAATTTGCTCTCTCAGCCCACTGGTAATATTTATTATTTATTTATTAATCAAATATCACTGAAAGAATGATAATGTCCCCAATTATTCAGTCCACTTTTGTTTTGTGTAGGCATTTAAGTTCTCTGAGAGTCCAACTGCACCTTTCCTATTAGAACATTCCAGAAACAAACAAATATACAAATAAACATAACCCAATTGGACATGGTGGTTGTGTTTGAAATTGTGAAATGGCATTTGTTGATCTGATAAGTAGACCCAGTACCTGTGGAAAAATGCTAGGGAAATGAAGATGATTTGATTGTTTCAAGAAGCAGAAAATATTTCTTGTGCTAAGAGCCGTGGGGGCACAGTGGTTAGAATGCAATATTGCAGGCTGACTCTGCTCACAGTTTGGAGTTTGATCCTGACTGGCACAAGATTGACTTAGCTTTCCATCCTTCCGAGGTTGGTAAAATGAGGGCCCAGATTGTGGTGGGCAATATGCTGACATTATATTATGCTGACATTACAAAGAGAGTGCTAGAAAGCACTATGGGGTGATATATTACTCTAAGTGCTATTGCTAAAGGAGCTAGATTTTGATAATGCTTAGAACATTTGGAAGGGTGGAAATCATTGAATTATTTATTCATTTATTTAATATTTATTAGATTTATGTGCCTCCCATTTCATATAGAGGCGACTTTAGAATTATAGAGTTGAACGGTGTGACTGAATCCAACTCCTGCTTTGTATTCATAACAGATGACTAGCTAACTTCTTCCACCATTTTCAGGCAACTGGTTCAAACTGCTGTTCATCTTTGGAAGTTGTTTTTTTCCCCCACTAACATTCCTAACAATGAGTAACGATCTGCCAAAACAGAGGAGTTTACTTCCAGAGACCCAGAAATTTCCCACTTCCCTTGTCTGTTTTAGAAGAAAAATAAAAAAAGAAAAAAAATCTGCCCCCAATTAGTCAATTTGCTGCTGAATTTCTGCAGCACAGTCCCAGGGTGCTAGTGATTGGCACAAATTGGGTCCCAGGGGTTGAGGTGATGTTACATACTCCCTATGGACTTCTATTTATTCACTTCTGCCCTTATTGGGAATATCTCAGCAAAAATAATTTTGAAAGTTTCTATCAGATTACATAAAAATGACCATTTCATTAACATTTCCTACATTTTAATTTTTTTTTTAATCATTCAGAGGCTTACTTAACTTCCAAGGAATCCTGGGTCATATAGAGGCATTTTATTTCCCATCTTTTCACTTTCACAATATTCCTGCACTGAGGATTAGATTTAATGACAATAATTTTGCTAAGGCAATTCAATAGACTTTATACTGGGCAGAAATATGAATACAGGTTCCCCAATACTAATCTAGCTTTTAATTTCCTATATCTCTGGGCTCCCAAAGCACTGTTCCTCATTCAGAAGGAAACTTTGGAATGAAAAGCACTCCCAAAAATTTCCAAGGATTATAACACACCAACTAATTTAACGTCAACCAAAAGACCATGAGTTCTATGGTCTACAAGTCCATGAGTTCTGTATTACTATTATTCTTCTCTTCCTTACTATTATCTATCTCTTTCCACTTATTACTATAACCATGTTTCTTGTATCTTTCAATTTATATTGTTTTTATTTGTTTCCTAGTACAATTTGATAGCTTATTAGTAACCTTGACTATTACTAAGTGTTGTAACTTTTTATTCTTGATGAATGTATTTTATTTTCCTTATGTACACTGAGAGCATAAACACCGAAGACAAAATCCTTGTGTGTCCAATCACACTTGGCCAATAAAGAATTCTATTCTATTCTATTCTATTCTATTCTATTCTATTCTATTCTATTCTATTCTATTCTATTCTATTCTATTCTATTCTATTCTATTCTATTCTATTCTATTCCCACTGCTGGCATGAAAAAGCAGCTGGGTGACTTTGGGCCAGTCACTCTCTCTCTTTCTCTCAGCCCAGTCTACCTCACAGAGTTATTGTTGTGAAGAAAATAGCAGGAGAAAGGAGTATTAGTTACATTCACCACTTAGAGTTATTTGTAAACAATAATAAAGACAGGCTAAAAAATAAATATTGGCAGAGCTTAAGAGAAAGTAAGATCCAAACAGAAGAATATACTCTAAAGAAATTCCTGCATGCATTTTCTGAGAGGAAGAAAAATGATCCCACAAAAACAGTGTTCCGTTTTTATATACTGTATAACTAGGTATATATCCCACATATTTCCATACAAAAATACAGATTTTTGTGGTTCTGTGTCTAGAAAGGGACCAGTGAGATTCATTCTGAATTAGAAACAATGCTTGTCACCTTGCAGGATCATTCAACATCTGGTCAGACCGCAAGGTGGCGGTCAGCCAGAGTTTGCCTCAGGCATCCCAACGACTGCCAACACTTATTACATCAGTGAAATGCAGGATGTGAGAAGCAGGACAAAGCAAGTCTCTTCTTCAGGAAACTAGCTGAATACTCACTCATTCAGAATTTCTATCAGCAGTTCAATAATAAAAGTGCTCCTTGAACATAATTAATTCCTCCTTTTGAAAACAATAAAATCTACATCCAAGAGACAAAAATGCCTCTATTTGGTTTTGGGAGTCTGAAAAAAAAAAGTCATTGGATTGTATTATAATGAAGATGAGAGATATGCCCAGAAGGGGTTGTCTCTGCACTATATACTTTAAACTTTCTTTTAAATAATAAGAACTTTTAAATATTTCATATCTTTGTATGCGAGATTATTATTTGTTTAAAAGAAATAAATATTCCTAGATATATTAGCATTTAGATTTGGAATCTGTAGTCCTCTTATTGGAGGAATAGGTCAGGACTCATCAAAATCAGATGAGAATCCTAGTATCTTGTCAAAGAAGAACAGGACAATTGGACCTCCAAGGTTAACGGTACATTGGCAGTAACTTTGAAAAGCCTTTGTACCCATAAGAACAGACCAGACAATAGGACAGAAAAAGAGATCCAGGCTGTTGTCAAAAATGTCTGATTAGATTTGTATCTGTCTTGGAGGAGGAGGAAAAAAGAAGAAGTTAATTGTGAAACCTAAACTGAAACAATATTGAAGGATATCAGCTTCTCAAGAACTCCAAGCTTAACACCTATTTATTCCTAGATTTTCTTGAGACAGAAGTCTAACTCTTGTACTAGAACAAGCACTGGCTTCCATAATGAATACATTTCCTTCACACTATGGATAGGTCTTCAAGAAACCAGTAATGTGCTCCTTTGAAAGATGCCTTGGAAATGTTTAAGTATCACTCTAATTCAGTTTGGTGCTCCTAAAACAATCAGGATTGTAGCTCTCAAAGTTCACATTGGACTCTGCCTGAAATCCTGGGAAGGCTGCTTTAATTAATATTTCTTGTTTTCAAACCAAATTCCCTTCATGATGATGTATCTATCAGGAAAAAGGATACACCAAAAACAGATTCCTATCTACCTAACTGTTGTTGGGTCTGGAGACTGACTGGAAGGCTGTTTTGCTTTTTTAAAATTTGCATTCCATCAGTTTTAACCGGCACTGCAAACAGAAAGAAATTATAGGAGTGGGAGTTTAATATTATCTAGGAGGCCACACACTGCAGCAATATAAACTGATCTTGATTTACTTCTAACAGTCATTCCTTCAATCCCAGAGATTAAAAAAAGGTGATGGTGGGGTCTTTCACTGATAACCTCTGAATAAATGCCAAGGGATTGATAAGGACTCCCGTATAACTATGTTTCCCTTATCATACTGTGCCTTTTGGAATCCTAAAATCAGAACTATAGTAAGTACTAATAGAGGCTGAATTGGGGCTTGGATAATGCCTACCACCACTGCTTAATTGTTTAAAACATTAGCCTGCATGTTTCGCTTCGGAAGGCAAGGATAGCATTACCAGGGGATACTATAATTAATCAATATTAAATAGTAAACTTTACAGTGAATAATGAAAGTTAAACTCTAACAGCTCAGAATGATGGATACGATGGTTATGTTTGAGCATATGTTTATTATAATTATCCTCATTCAGGTATCTCTATATAATAAGTTAAAAGTGCTGCTGCATCAGAAAATCTTATACGCCATCAAAGAATTTCAAAATCAGGACAACCGAAAAAAGTCAGTGTTTCGTGCCCACCTCTGAAACCTATCACTGATCACCCCTGACCAGAAGTAGGAAGCTAAAGAATATTAAACTTCTTTCATAGCATTTCCTTAGATCACTGAAATAAAAAGGAGTGATAGCCTCTATTGTAGAATAGGTAGAGGTTATCAACAAATGTCTATTGCAAGAATAAAAGTAAGAGGGAGGAGGAGGAGGAGGAGGAGGAGGAGGAGGAGGAGAAACTATTATTTTGACAGCTGCAATGTCTGAGTCATCTTCCAGACTACTGGAAATATGGTCAAAACACAATGATGGAGAAAACGAAATCTCAGCATTTAGGATGAAATGGCTCCTGGCCCAGTACAATGGAAAGTATTGCACACATTTACAAGTTCTCTGCATTAAGTCAGCATCCTCAAAGGAAAGATGGGGGAAGGGGGAAAAGGACATTTGATTGGCCTCCAGATCAGCAGTGAAGTATTTATGCTGCCCGTGCAGCCAACACCCTTTCAACAGGATATGGCAGCTGTTTCTTTGTAGGCATCTAACCTGTGCTATTGCATAATCAGAAGAGTTGGTTGCCTGCATGCCTTCATTGCCACTGATCCCCACTCCAACATGAGCCGTCTGGATCATTCCAACATCGTTGGCACCATCCCCAATGGCCAGAGTGATGGCATTCACATGTTTCTTTACCATGTCTACTATTTCTGACTTCTGCAGAGGAGACACCCTATAGGGAAAGAAGAAAAAAAGTCTGTCAGTTTCCAAACTATGTGTGACTTTTAAAAGGAAAGCTGCAGATGCAAAAAAAAAAAAAAAAAAGGCAATAACTGGAAAATTTCCTGCTCCAATACTTCAGATTTTAGAGTGCATGCCAAATCCTTCCTGCCTTCAAATTCACTGTGGATGTAAGACTCATCAAGAATAGTAGGCTAAAAATGTTTTGATTACCATAAACCATTTTTCCAATTCTTATACCATATGATAGCCCTCTCCAGATGTGTTGGGATATTAACTTTCATAATTCCATCTTTTACTAGCTGGCAGATTACAGGGATTGAAGGCCAAGACAATTAGAGGGCATCGGATCGGGAAAAGGTATAAGACTAGTATTGAAATTGTTACTATATTGAAAGTATTTTGTCCTTATTCACAAACATAATTCATACACATTTCCTATTCAAGTGCTCTGCAGAGCTTCTGGAATTACTGCCAACTACTCATATTGTCTGGAGGGGATGGTGCACAGATCTATCTAAAGAAATTAGGTTACCTATTGAATATGATTGCAAGATTGAGATGACTCAGGGTAACGATAACCAACGTTTAATCAGTTAACTCCTAACATTAACAGAACCTTGTTCACGGCTAACGCAGTAAGAAAGAACGCCCGTTACACTCTGACAGCTCTTTTATACCCCCGGTTGTCAGCATCTGCTCCAATCAGATTTTGCCTAGTTCCCGCCAAGACAGCACCTCGTCTGGCGGCAGCGACTACGCATGCACCGATCTGTCAGGACACAACATTCCTTCCCCCCCGTATGGCGCATGCGTAGTCATTCAAGTATGCTGGCCGGCAGCGACTCCACCCTGACCAACGTAGATTGGTCCCATCGGCTGATGAGGGCAGAGGCCACGGAGGCTCATTGGCGATTCATGGAGGCAGATCGGAGCCGTCGTCTTCTGTATCAACAGGGACCGCCAACTCACCTTCTACAGGTAAATGCACCGGTTGTGGTAACGTCGGATGCCCAGGTTCGCTAATTTCCGCTGGTTGGCAAACTGGGGAGGGCAAGGCCCATAGGTCCTGGCCCTGGGGACCCCCTAGATGCCGAGCCCGCAACTGATCTACATGCCGATGCCAAGTGCGGGCGTCAGCCGGTAGAATAGTATATGAGCGCGGCCACGTTACTCCCGAACTCGTCCCCAGCACCCATCGGGGGTCTCCGGCATAGTTCCTAGCGTATATGGTATCACCCATGTTGAAGACCCGGACCTTTCCCATGGAATCTGGGGGCGTGTCAGGACAATAGGTAGGATGAAGGCGGTCTAACACAATCCGCAAACGGCAGCCCATGAGCAGCTCAGCTGGGGAGCGGTTGGTGATCGGGCAAGGGATAGAGTGTTGAGTTAAAAGGTAGATAGCCACACTAGCCTGCCAATCCCCTGTCCCCAACCTGAGTAGGGCTTCCTTGGCCAATCTTACGGCCCTTTCGGCCCGGCCATTACTGGCCGGATGGAGCGGGGCAACAGGTGCCTGATGAATGCCCTGCGTCACCAAGAAACTCTGGAAAGTGGTAGAGGTAAATTGAGGCCCGTTATCAGAAACGACAACATCGGGCAGCCCATGGGTCGAGAACAGGCAGCACAGTGCCCGGACAATCGCGTCCGCAGTGGTGGAAGACATGGGAATAACCTCGACCCACGCAGAGTATGCGTCAACCATGACCATAAAGGTCCGCCCATGCATTGGACCCGTGAAATCAACATGCAGGCGGGACCAAGGGTGTGGGGAGTGTCCCATTCCCAGGGAGGGGCAGCTGGGGCAGTGGCCCTAGACTCCTGGCACTGAGAGCACCCCGATACCCAATTTGTGATGTCTTGGTCCAAATGCGGCCACCAAAGATAACTCTGCCTCAAAGCCTTCATCCGGGCAATGCCCGGGTGACCCTCATGCAATGCCAACAAAACAGTGTCCCGCAAGTCAGGTGGTATAACAACCCGTGAGCCCCACAATACACAACCCTTAAGCGTAGTCAGTTCATGCTGCCAGGCTTTGTAGAGTTGGAAGTCCAAGGCAACCCGCCAAGAGGCCAACCCCTCCGAACCCAGTCCAGGACTTGCATCAGGAGCTTGTCTTTAGCAGTAAGCTTGGCAATGTCTGCAGCCGAAACAGGAAGACATTGGTCATCAATCAGTAAGACGGAGGTGACGGGCACGGGGTCATCTACTCCCGCGGGGAGGGGCAACGGCTGAGGGCATCTGCATGACCCATAGCTTTACCTGGACAATGTAGAAGCTTGTAATTGTATGCGGTTAGGAACTCAACCCAGCGAGCCATGCGAGGCAAAATGATCTGGGGAGTTTGCCTGTTCCTGGCTAGGATACCCAAAAGGGTTTATGGTCCGTGATGAGGTCAAAGGAATGGCCGTAAATGTAGTGGTGAAATCGTTTAACGCTGGCCACCGCCGCCAAGGCCTCCTGTCAATTTGACCGTACCGCCGTTCAGTCGGAGATAAAGTACGGGAGAAATAAGCAATAGGGGCCTCGGTTCCATTCGGCAGGCGGTGGCTAAGGACAGCCCCGACCCCGTACAGGGAAGCGTCGCAGGCGAGAGTTAACGGAAGCCAGCTATCGTACTGTATCAAGACACTCAAAGATGTTAACAAGTCTTTAACAGCCGATCTGTCAGGAAACAACATTACTTGTTTTAAGCTACTTGTCTTTATGTTATCTGTCCAATGCAACTGGACTCAAGAAGACAGAACATAGGAAACTGTTTTAGATATTTTCAAATGCTTAGTTCAGTATTGTCTACTGTATCAATGTCTCCGCAGAGACTCTGTCAAAGGTATTTCCCATCATTTGCTACGAGAGCCTCCCAAAAACAAAACAAAAGCCAGAAATAGCAGACTGAGGAATCTAGAAAAGCTATACAATTGGTTTCAAAAAAAATGGAGATACTCTTTCATCTAGTGCATAACTATTTCTGAAACCAATACTCACAAGATGCAGCGATGTCTACTAAGTTGAATAGCTTTTAAAAGGAAGAGGTTAAAGACATTCTTGGAGAATGGAATTCCTACTATCGCCTATCTGTGACAGCTATATATTAACTCTATTAACAGTAATATCAGCTTTGACCAACTTTAATGAGATGGTATTGTACATTTGTGCCTGCATGTGAGCTTCTCTTGGCAATTCACTGAGCACTATGAGACTAGAACATTAGCTGGAGGGACGTTTCAATCAGATCCAGAATAAGAAAAAAAGAAAAAGAAAAGAAAATATCTTTTTTTTAAAAAAATGATAAATGACTTTCAACTTACAAAGTATATGTTCTCCCACTAAGTAACGAAGTATAGGTGTCAGCTCAGCAAGGTAGACCAGACCAAACCAATGCTATATAAATCAGAACTATTTTATTATAACAACCATAGTAATACTATCTTGCAAATCTGAATGTGCTTCCTTTTCTCTCCCTTTATCTTCATGTGAACTATGGAGAAGTTTATCTGGGATGCTTTCTCAGGTTATTTTCTTGGCCCAGGCTCAGTCCCACTTTACAGTATCTGACCATCACCATGATAGCAGTTCATTCTCCTGTCCTTCAAGGCCATCCCTATCCCTTTAACAATAGGTTCTACTAATAAGCTACATTGACCAAGCACGTGATACCTGGTAATCAGAGGACAGACTACCGAAAGGAACCACTGAATCCTTCAAATCATTGACTCATTGAATTTGGTATGCAAAAAGAGACTATAATTCAATTATTTGAAGTAATAATGCAATTTAGATCCACTTGTAAGTCTACAAGCCTTTCAAAGCTGCTAATACTATTCCTACTGTCTGCAGCAGTCATTTGCTTTATTTTTCCTCCTCCATATCTTTTTAGAACTCATAGCTGCAAAGATATACCGTAATTATATAGAGATAAAGAAATAGATTTATGTTGCCTGAGTTGTACAAAATAAACGCAAAATATAAATCAAATAAATAAATGCAGACATAATAAATCTAGCTATAGATATATACAAGGTGACAATGTTGACCAATCTCTTTATAAATTAGAAGAGTTTCCTCTTATCTGGGGCACATTGCTGAATTACTCCAGAGTTTTAAATCCCCATTTGGTTGAAACCCTGTCTAAAATTTTTACTTTATGAGCTGCAATCAGGAATGAAAACAGACTGTAGTTTGGGCAGTATTTTACATTATCAGAAGAACATCAGTCTCAGAATTTAACATGAATGAATCTCAACATCACCTATGTTTCAATGAGATTATTCACAGGTAAGCAATTTATTTTAGTACTATAGTAAAGTAAATCAATGTTGTAATCTTTCAAGTAAAAAGATTTAACAATCTACTCTATGAGAATGTTTTGTGCAAAGATACTTAGACGAAATTAGTTAATTTTCTTTTTCAGTCAAACTTTCCTAATGCTTAGTCTTTTGAATAAAAGCTTTCCCAAAGATAAAAGTTAGCACATGAAGACTAATGATAGAATTTCCCAAGTAATTAAATTTACAAACAAAGCACTGTGGGAAACTATTCTTTGATAACATGAAAATTAAACAGATTTACAAGTTTAAGCCAACTTTCCCCAATTTGATGCTCACAATAATTGAGAAAACATAGCCTTTCCTTATCTGTTTCTCTCCAGAGACTGGACAACTGCCATAAGTGCTGTGAAGTTTAAAAAGAACTCTGCCATTAGCTTGTTCAGAATGGAATGAGAATTTCAAATGAGGAAGGTCATGTAATGTAATGTCATCTTCCTTAGGGATACGAATGATAATTAAAGAATTGAAAGGAAGAATAAGAATATATGGATAGTTTTTATAATGAAGGCATGAAAATAGAATTTCAAATAATATTCTTGGGTCCTCACTGTTTTTAAGAAACAGTGTCTAAAGTTGAGAGTCAGCAGGATTCCTGATTTTACCAAATACCTTAGCAAGGTTAAAACAAATAACGTCAATAAAGGAGATTCCAAAGAAATTCTCCTAATAAGAAGAATGAGTAATTAAATACAAGCAAATGTGAAATGATACACTTCAGGACAAAAAATGATAGTCTGCAGATAACTGACTGGGGAAGGAAATTTAGGTTATAATGTTTAGATTGGCCTAGTGTGCTATGCACAAACTCCATATCTAGAAGAATTTGGAAGAAGTTAAATATTTTAAAGAAGTTAAAACATAATTCTCCAATCTCATGACTTTAAGATTTTTTTTACATGTAGACACTTCTAGAAGGTTTGCAAGTAACTTCTTAAATGCCAAAAAACAAGAGGGCTTTGAGAATTGGCTGTTTTAAGTTGCTATTGGTGCAGCTGGAAGCCTCAGAAATGAGCGACTATGGAGATTCTCAGTCATCCAGGTCATGGTTGCCCCAAAGGTGCTTTTCAAAAGGCAACTGGACTTGTTTTTTTCTTGAAGACATTTCGCTTCTCATCTGAGAAGCTTCTTGGTGCTAATTTGATACCTTGCATCCTTGCAAACTTTTGTTAAGGTATAGAAAGTCCTCTGTCGGCCTTCCTTCTGAAGAAGTTCTGAAGAAGCTTCTTGGATGAAAAGTAAAATGTCTTCAAGGAAAAACAAAGTCCTGTTTTGAAAAAGCACCTTTCGGACCTCAGAAATGAAGGTGGACTTCTTAGAAATAAGGGGAAATAGGCAGAGCGCATCTATTTTGTGTGGGATATCTTAATGGAGATCAAATTTGGGTCTTTTTTTCATTTGATATACAAGGATAAAGTTGTTGTTTTTGTCTGATTGCTTGCCTTTTAGTAGAAAGTAGATGAGTGATATGAAAGTTAGAATTTTTATTCTATAGTGTTCATTTTGTGACCTTTACCTTTTAGCTAATGGAAGAATTGAGCTGTTTAAGAACATGTTTATTACTGCATTTGTTCTGGTTCTTTATGTTGCTGGAAGGTAGGTGGAAGGTTACTCTGGTCACTGTGCTTGTGAAAGAGTGATAGATAAAAAAAAATAATACCCAGCATCCATCCTTTTGCTTGCTCGCTTTTAAGATAAAGATGTGCCTCTATCACCAGAAAGATATGTTAGGCTAAACACATTAGTACATCTGGAAAATGTGTAAGGAGATGGGAGGAGAGCATCTTGCAGAGGAGGAAGAAGAGAGGCTGATTTTTTCCTCTAACTGAAAAGGATAAGTGTAGTATTTCCAAGAATAGAAGGATACTTATCAATAAAGGAGAATGTTTGTAGCTCAGGGTTGAAATGAGAGGTTCTTGGTGCTCTCTGAGCTTGGTTACTACCTACTATCACCAATAGCCTCCCACCGGCTGGTACGCTCTCATAGAGAGGGGCTCCTCCGGGTGCCGTCGGCCGAACAATGTCGATTGGCGGCCCCCAGGGGGAGAGCCTTCTCTGTGGGGGCACCTACTATCTGGAACGAGCTCCCCCCGTAGATACGGAGGATCCCGGATTTGCGCACCTTCCGCCGCGCTCTAAAGACCTTTTTATTCCACCAGGTGGGCCTGGCCTAACTTTCTCCCTCTTTTTAAACAATTTTAATAATTTTAATATTTTTAATATTTTTAATACTCAAAGTTAAATTTGTTTTAAATTGATTGGGGTTTTAATTTGTCTGGGCCAAACTATTTAATTCAATTTTATTTCTGCTTTTTAAATTTTGTATATATGTATTTTATTGTTGGCTGTTCACCGCCCTGAGTCCTTCGGGAGTAGGGCGGTATACAAATCAAATAAAAGTGAAAGTGAAAGTGGTTGTTTTCTTGCAGATGTTTCATTACCAAACTAGGTAACATCATCAGTGCTAGACAAGCTAAGAGAGCACCAAGGCTCAAGTGTCCTCAGAAGGATACTTACATTAGAATATTCTTGATATGATTCAACTTAACATTATCTGGCCAATATTTGAAATTGAAAGAATGATTGTAAAAATGTCTCCTCTAAAAATGGCATTGATTGTGATAAGCCCTCCCCCACCCATCACCCTTCAACCATTAATCAGACTCCATAAAAACTACCCCTTTACATCTTCTCCACCTCAAGGGAAGAAAACAATTGCCTGAATCCAGTTTCTCATGTGATATACGTACCAGTACCTTTTTTGGTAAAAACGTATGACGATGTCCCTCTCTCCTGCCCACAAATCCATTAAATAGAAAATGGAATATATTATGTGCTTTAAATAAATGCTCTTATTATATTCATTTTTGATTGCAACAGGAATTAAAATTATGTTATTTAAATGTCTTTAGCACAAAATATGTTAATTTGATACCTTGCTTCCTTGTAAGTTTTTGTTAAGACATACAAAGAAAGAAAGTAACATTTATTTATTGCAGGTTACCATTACTAATTTTTAAAGCAATATACCTACATTAAAAAAAAAATAGCTCCTCTCCCAATCCCACAAAGGCAAGACAAATGTCAAAATTTGTACTGCTCAAGAGAAAAGGCCAAAGAATGATGCTATACTTTCCTACCAAGTCAAACACTTTAATTTCAGGCCCCAGATTTTTTTTTTTAAAAAAAGGTGCACAAAATTGTCCAGTGACAAGGTAGGAAAACCAAAGCTTAAATTTATTTTGTGTCTTTGGGTTCTATGGGCTGTCCTTAATGGTTGCAGACGAATTCCATTTTTCACAAAAGCCTCAAATTGTGACACAAATGGAAGCTAGCAGAATAAATAACATAGCTGTATCTCTTTTACATTTCGAATGACCTCAATCAATATGACAACCATATCAAGATGCTTAATTGCACTGGCTTTCTTTTTGATCAGACCACCGTATGCCATTTTTAAAAAATTCAATTGTATCTAATGTAAACATTTTTAAGGACAGAGAATTGCCTTGCAAAAATCAGAGAGGCATGTGAAAAGCAAAGGATAATGACTTGGTGGTTCAAGTATTTGTTTGGGAAATATAAATTAGTTCAGGTCTGGTTTATTTATTATTAAATTCCAACTCATGTCTTAATACATTGCAGGTATTCCAACTGCCTGAGACAGAACATACTCAGATGCTAAAAATTCATTCCTCCCTGAACAACTGCAAGAGTTGGTTGTTTTGAAAAGCCATATCTGCTAGATGTAATGTAATTATTAACAGAAGAAAAATATGCCAAAAATATAGAAGTCTCCGCTAAAATATAAACTACGGAATTTTGACCTTCCAATTGCAGAGATCAACTATACTGTTAAGATCGTAATATTTTCCAAAGACTAAACTAAATTTGACAGGGAGGAACTCAACAATTAGGATTCCTAAAGGTAAAAGTAAAGGTTCCCCTCGCACATATGTGCTAGTCTTTCCCGACTCTAGGGGGTCAAAGCTGAAGAGCCAGCGTTGTCCGAAGACGTCTCTGTGGTCATGTGGCCAGCATGACTAAATGCCAAAGGTGCATGGAACGCTGTTACCTTCCCACCAAAGGTGGTCCCTATTTTTCTACTTGCATTTTTTACATGCTTTCGAACTGCTAGGTTGGCAGAAGCTGGGACAAGTAACGGGAGCTCTCCCCGTTACGCGGCACTAGGGATTCGAACCACTAAACTGCTGACCTTTCAATCGACAAGCTTAGCATCTTAGCCACTGAGCCATCGCGTCCCTTGAATCGCATCCCTAGAATCCCTCTAGGATTCCTAGCAATGCTTTAAAATAAATGTCGAGGTATTGAAAATATATAACATTTTTTTTCTTCAAAAAGAGAAATTGTCTCCATATCACACACCCCCCCCCCCCAATTTTATCATTACATTAGGCTGAGAGACACTGAACTTCAGAGCTGGTTGGGAATTTAAACTATAATAATAATTTTGCCCCCACAAGCTAAGATAAAAGGTCAGAGTTCAAGCAGAAACTTTATCAAGGATAGCACCTTACAGCCTGTGGTGGATAACTAGATGCCTCTTGGAAGGTTACAAGCACCCACAACAACTATCCTATTCTAATAGTGTTTTTGAACAACTGGCATTAAAAGAACCACCACGGATTCTGGAAATAGCAGGGTTCATAGCAAATGATGACTTCATCATGAATCTTTTCAAAGGCAAACTGCAAGTTACAACCATCTGAAATTCTAATTACATTTTGCCTATAATATATCACATGTACTATAGTTATATGATTGCTTTATTCTTACTCATATAAAAGCTTAGGAACAGATACCATGTCTAGGCAAGAAGATAAGGGGACTGGAATCTTTTTTTCCCTCCTTTCTGCTGTGGTTTTAGAAGCAAAATACAATCCTGCAATTTTCGCAGGGGAAAATGTAAGTGAGAGATGCCCTACTTGCTGAATTATAACCCCAATCAGAATCCCCCGAGCTTTAGCATTAAAAAGGATTTTTAATATACATAGATTTGTGGCCATGGCTATAATTTGCGGAAACAAATTGCATAGTTTCACTATGCACTGCTGAGTGAATTTTAAGAAAAAACTTTGTTTTACTGTGCTGAATTTCTCACCATACAGTCAGCCTATTATTACCTGACTGAGAAAGACAAGGAAAAAAAAACCTCCTTATCTGGGATTCTGGAAGTTCTGATGCATGTGGCAGGCACCAGATTTGGGAAGGCTAATATGTTCATGCATGCTCTATATACGATACATACAACAATGTATGTAATGGATTAAGACAATTAAAATGCAAGCAAACAATTTTGCACAATGTCAACACATTTTCTGATTCCCTCAAGCAATTTTCAAATATGAGAGCGATGGTTAAAAGAAAGTAATTTATGGGTGATATTGGCAACGGTACTTTTCTTTTCCTGAAGTTCTAAATAACAGCACATTCTCAAAAGGTTGAAGGAAAGGAAGAACAACACAAAATGCTAGATGTGGAATCCCAACAGGCTGTTACCTATTCTAAGTTGTTAGGTTGTCTTTCCAAACTACTAACAGTTTACTCATTTTGCTCTCACACCATATTCTAAGTCATCCTTCTCTAGTTTAATCTCTGTATGTTTTGTGCAGCTCTATAGAAACTAGAAGGCTTCAACAACAAACAAGTCTAACAATATAAACAAATGGAGCCTGGCTGGGAAACTGTGGCATTTTGGCCATATCTCTGGAGATATTGGAAAAATGTTCTGTGCGGTCCATTTGCAGCACAATAAACAAAATAAAATCTACAATTAGTTAATAATATAAAGTGATTCTAGATTAGGAGTCCATTTTTCTTCTGAACAGAATATTGCAAAAAAAAAAAAAGAATTTATCTGTTTATGTCTGTCTGAATAATAACTCCCACACACACAAAAAAACCACAACAGAAGCAAATGTGGTGTGATGGGACCCTCAGATCCAAATAAGATCAGGTTCAAAAGTGGACGAGATGAGAGGTTGAGCTAGAGAAAAAAGCATTCCAGAAAAAGAATCCAATGCATCCATATGGAAGAATTGGGTAGATTCAGAATCCTGACATGGGATCCATTCAAAAAACCTACCCTGTTTCCCCCAAAATAAGACATCCTCTGATAATAAGCCCAATCGGGCTTTTGAGCACATGGCAATAAGGCCAAGCGCTTATTTCAGGGTTCAAAAAAATATAAGACAGGATCTTATTTTCGGGGAAACACGGTATCTACCCAGTGTGTCCTAGGAAAGAGCACACATGCATAAACATACAAAGAAGCAATATGACAATAGAGGAGAAACAAGAAAACACACACACAAGTACACACACATACACAGCAAGATATATGCAAAGAATAAATATATGTACAGAGATGACTGTACCATAGTTACCTTATGTATAGTAAATGGATACTGTATATAATCATCTAAATATATATATATATATATATATATATATATATATATATATATATATATATATACACAAACAAATTTGATCAAATAAATATATTTGCTAATCACACTTGCAAATCAGCAAACTAGGTAAATAAACATTTATCAGGAAAATGTCAAGCCATCTGAATTTAAAAAGTGGCTGGAAGTATTTTATTGGTGACAACTATAGAAAGGTTAAAAGACTGAGCTCTTTCATAAGGTTTTAACTATTTATTATTGCTATTACCTATTACCAGCAATGGGTGGTTGAATTTATTATATTTATTGTGTTTATTACTGATTTTATTGATATTTATTAAATTCTTATAAGGACCATAGGAACTAGTGACAGTCGATAAAACTGTAAATAAATAACAAGAGATGTACCTGCCTTGCTTAAATATTTGAAAAATCATTTATACACAGAGACACCAAAGGCAACACATGTGTACCCATGATCATTAGTCCTTGAGGAAAAAAAATCCAGATGATTTTATTATATGGGAAAAAATATAGAAACCTCTTGTAGCCACCAGTAGCAAGGAGACTAGGAAGAATTCCAGAAGTTATATTCCACATGCTTTCCTTAATTTGTTATTCAGGCCCAACAGAATGTAGGAAAGAACTTATCTATCTTCAAGATACTTAAAAACAGGACAGAAGTGGATCAAATCTGAAGTGAGAGGAAAAGCTAACAGAGGGAAAAGTCAGCTCTGAAAATGAGCCGGATCTGAACAGTGGGTGTAGAGAAAAAAAAATGAGAACATTTTCCTCAATGCATCTCCTATAGGCAGTCAACTGGACAGTGGCACAGAATGTTTCTGACCTTCCATACTAAGTCTACACTTAGTATACTATTTAGCTGGTTCAGACTGGTTCAAGCGAACCGGTAGCTCCGTCGATCAGTTGGCCCCACCCACCCGCACCCGCTCTATCCTGTCCTTTATCTCCTGCTTTGTAGCTCATCTCAATTGTGCGCCATAGCTGATTCCTCACCCCCCACTGTTCTACTTACCGTTGCTGACTTGGAAGGTAAGCAGCTGAGCTTCTAAATGCTCCATTTTCAGCACTGCGTGCAAGTGCCTTAGGTGCGCGCAAGCTCAAAGCATGCACTCACCAAACCAGTTGTTAAACCAGCAACATTCCACCACTGACCCAGAGTAGACTTACTTAATTAAAAGGCTTGGAAGGAATTTTGTGCATGCTTTCCTGACTTTTTTAATGGTGGCACATGGAGAAGTTGCTGAATCCCATGCCATGCTGTGCCACTTTCATTAGTCACAATCATTCTTTCCCAATGTCTGAGTTGACAAGACTCTGAAGCTCTTTCGACAATTTTTGTGGCAGCCCAATTAAGTCCCATTGGTGCTATTAAAGGGGAAAAGGGATTGTCAGGATACAATTTTAAGGAACTAATCTTTTCCTGCAGGCAGAGAGGCGGACATTGCCTGGAGGACCGTTTCCCAATGAGAAGCATGCTTTGAAAAGTTTTGACAGCCAGCATGGTAATAAGCCAATTTCTATTGACGCATTCTCTTCAAAGGTGAACTCTAGGCGGGGAGTAAGAAGACAGCATTCAATGCCAGTTTCTACCGAAAGGAAACATGGCCCATTCAGTACTAGGACAAAGTTTATACTACACCCATGCATCAAAAACTATTTCATCTAAACTATCATCAATGTAATTTATAGAACCAATATATTAACCATGATAAATGACACTAATTCAAAAGAAGAACAGAAGGAAACAGAAGGAGCTCAGCCATATGAATCAGCTTCTTATAAACAGATAAAGGACAGTAGAAATTTCATTGACTAAATAATACCAAGCCAAAAAGAACACTTGCAATTTGAACTTTCTTTTTTTTCTTTCTTTTTCTCCTCCCGCCCACACTCCAATCATGCCTGACTTTATAGCTCTTCCCCAAGACCAAACAAAAAATTAACAGAATAAGTAAAACACCCTGTAATAAAGTAAAAAATATATTATCTTTATAGTTACTGACAATTTGGCCACTAGGCTGCCTGAAAATTCAGAGTTTACTTGCTTTCATTTATTTACTAGATTTGTAGCTTGCACAATTTCACCACAATTTTGTCAAACAGCTGATTAGATTGATAAATGGTAGAGACCAAGTGCAACGAAACACCTATGAGGCAATGTGTGAGATTTCAAGTTAAAATATCAATCCTAAATCTTGAAACAAGATTTCACAATTTAATTCAAAGGATGGTATATTCCTCCCAGGCAGGGGTGGGCTTCAAAAATTTTAGCAAGGGGTTCTCTGCCTGGTTGCTGAGTGGGTGTGGCCATGGTGGATGTGGCCTAGTCAGCCTCCTGCACCATGGTATGGTGGCATTTTTGCCCTCCCTGGGCTCCGGAGACTTTCCTCGAGCTTCCAGGAGGGCAAAAACGGCCTCCCCAGGCTCCAGGGGCACTCTGGAGGCTGGAAATGGACCCGTTTCCGGCCTTCCCTAACTTCCTGTAGGCCCGTTTTTCACTCTCCCCAAGCCTCCGTGCGTGCCCTGCACTTACCTGCATCCAAAACAGGCCGCGTGGGGACTCCTGGGAGGGGCGGGGTGGGCAGGGCGGGGCCAGCCAGGAGTGGGATTTGGGGGGGGGGGTTCTCTGAACTGCACAGAATCTTAGCTAGAGGTTCTCCCAAACCCCTACAAACCCCCAGCAGCCCACCCCTGCTCCCAGGGCATATTACTATATTTATATTCCCAAGAAGTTGAAAAATGGAGACAAATTATATTGATTTAGGATTGACTCTGAGCCTTTCAGTGCTTAATCCTATAAAGTTTTAAAACTTGAGACTCAGATAACTATTAACATATAGTTAATAGAAGAAGACAGCAAGTAATGGAAGTTTCCCTGAGAACCTAGAGAACATCTGCCAATCAAAATTGATTGGTGGGAGATCAAACTGGGAGACACATTTTGTGACCATGGCATAAAAATCATAGATGAGCAAAAGGGGAAAGTTGGCAGGGGAAGAGCATGACAGTAATGGTGGAAAATACAAGTTTTAATAAATCAAATATATTGATACATAAAATAATTTATTCTGCTCTGGAAATAATAAAAAAAAAAATTAAAGGCTTAGCACATTATCGTAAAGGGATGCCCACATTTTTTTTTCCAGATACAGGATTCACTGCTTTTGAGAGGCATACTTGCAGACCAGGTTTCAAAAAGTACTAGGTAAAGGTAAAACCAAAATAAAAATTTGATTTCCTTTATGCCTAATAACAAATACAGTTAACTTGCTTTCATTCCTGCTATATTTGACCATTTTCTTCTTCTGGCACATTCCAATTAGTTAATGACTGTTGGAACTTTCCGGTGACTATGCTGAGTTCTTCTGAGGGCTTCATGGAACTGTGGCGTGTATTTCTATGTATTCGGTCACTCCTTCCCTGATACACATTAAGCAAAGTCAAACAAATTTGTCATCCCATAAGACAGGGGTGTCGAACTCAATTTCACTGAGGGCCTCATCAGGGTTGTGTTTGACCTTGGAGGGCTGAGGGGGCGTGGCCAGGGGTGGGCATGGCCAGCTCGACATCACTCATGTCGGGGGCACCTGTGGTGGCCAAGTGCTAAGGCCAGACTTTCCTGAGACCCTCCCTCCCTCTCATTATAATCTCCTTCCTTCCTTCCTTCCTTCCTTCCTTCCTTCCTTCCTTCCTTCCTTCCTTCCTTCCTTCCTTCCTTCCTTCCTTCTTTCCCTCTTCATTTTCCTTTCTTCTTCCTTTCCCCTCTTTCCTTATTTTTCCTTGCTTGCTCTCTTCCCATTCTTCTTTCTTTTTCTTTGTCTTTCCTCTTTCCCTTTTCCCTTTCCTGTCCCTTCTTACATGCTCGAATGCAAAAGGGGAAACATTTCTCCTTTTGTTTGTTTTTAGTTTGTTTTGCTAGCCCTCTGCCAGTGAAAATGGGGCGTGGCGGGGCCATATGCACCCCCCCCAGCTCCATTTTCGCTGGCAGAGGCACTGCAGGCTGGTTTCCAGGCCAGCCCCATGGACCAGATCTAAGCACCTCGTGGGCAAATTCCAGCCCGCGGACCTTGAGTGTGACACCCCTGCCATAAGACATTTGAAAATAAACAATTTAGTGGCCAATGAAAAAGGGTTTGGGAGTAACAATGGACCTGCAAGCCCTGGAGCGGTCATCCTAGGTAGACAAACCATCAGACCAGTGGTGAAATCCAAATTTTTTTACTACCGGTTCTGTGGGTGTGGTTTGGTGGGCATGGTGTAGCTTGATGGGCGTGGCTTCGTGGGCGTAGCAGAGGAAGGATACTGCAAAATCTCCATTCCCACTCCACTCCAGGGGAAGGATACTGCAAAATCTCCATTCCCACCCCACTCTGGGATCAGCCAGAGGTGGTATTTGCCAGTTCTCTGAACTACTCAAAATTTCCACTACCGGTTCTCTAGAACCTGTTGGATTTCACCCCTGCATCAGACCCATTACCAATAAGCTTCCTATGCTCCTACTGGAGATGGATCCAGCAGCATTCTGAATGAAAGAAATTATATACAAATTGCCTGGCATTGTTCTCTGGTGCCGAGGCTTTGAGAATTTATTCCAGCCCAAGTTGATTAGGTAATTGGCACTGAAATTGTTTCTATAGCTTGCCATTCCCTCCTTAATGTCAACTTCTACTTTAGCACTTTCTCTCAGGGGAGCCTTAATCAGAATTACATTTGGCAGACTTACATAGACTATTGTGACAGGGTAATTAGACATTGGTCATAGTTTCAATTTTTATCTTAACAGCTGTTTATAAAAACAAATGTACTGTTATTGTTGTAATCACTCATCTCCTGAGCCAAAAGCAACTCTGAAAAAAAGAGCAGATATACAGGCTCCCAGACATCCTACGGGTTGGATCCTGCAGAAAGTATTGCCACATTTTGTACCTGTCTCTTGAAAAGAATTGAAGAGGGACTCTCTAAGGATCGAGGCATCCATATTTCTTATAGGGAGATGTTTGCATAGGCCCTTAAACGATTACACAATCCCTGTTTTCACAACCTCCCACTGAAGAACACCGCTCCCATCTCAATTGCAGATAAATGTTCGGTGCCAGTGATATCAACCATCCTTATAATTAACAGGTTCCTTCCTTGTAATGTTTCTGTCAACTGAGCAATTAATTGTTTAGAAGGGAAAAGCTACGATTGAAGTGGGAAGGGAAAAATCTCAAAAACTGCTCTTTGGTTGAAACAGTTTCTCATATATTTTTTTAAAATTTGATTTATATGCCGCCCTTCTCCGGAGACTCAGGGCGGCTTACAGTGCGTTAAGCAATAGCCTTCATACTTTTGTATATTTTATACAAAGTCAGCTTATTGCCCCACAAACTGGGTCCTCAATTTACCTACCTTAGAAAGGATGGAAGGCTGAGTCAACCTTGAGCCTGGCAAGATTCGAACTTACTTTAATTGCAGACAGCTGGTGTTAAATTACAGTGCTTTAGTCTGTAGAGCTATCCAGGCTCTTAAAATATTGTTTTAAAACAATATTTTAAAATTGTTTAGAAAATACAACTCTTTATTTGAGGTAGATCAGGGCCCACCAACCTTTTGGGCACCAGGAACTTGTTCCGTGGAGAAAGGTTTTTCCACAGACCAGAGGAGGCATGGATTTGCGTGCTGCCTGCATACCGCAGATGGGCTTCGCTTGTTTGAGTGGACCAGTGTCAGTCCACAGACCGAGGGTTGAGGAACCCTGAGATGGATTATCAAAGAAAGAAATAACATATACAAAATAAAATCTTACTTCCGGTTTCCGGCAAGGGCACGCACCCAAAAAACAGCTAGCCATCGCACATGCGAGCGATGGAAACCCAGAAGTTTGGGTGCTGGCACGCGCATGCATGAAGGAACACTGATCTTATGGGTTTCGGTGCTCCCACATGCACAAAGGCCAGCTGATTGGTGTGTGTGTGTGTGTGTGCACAGGAATGCGGAAGAGGAGCCAGTGAGGCCGCATGTCCCTCGTGGGATGGTCTGTGTGCCACTTCTGGCACACTTTCCATAGGTTCACCAACACGGGTATAGGGTTTCTTGCCTGAGCAGGGGGTTGGACTAGAACAGGGGTGTCAAACTCACATCATCACGGTTGCATCACATGATATATCAGGACTTTTTTCCTTCACTAAACCGGGCATGGGCGTGGCCAACGCATGAAGCATCTGGCCATGGGCCGGGAGTTTGACAGCCCTGAACTAAAGGTCCCTTCCGTTATTCTCTTAATACTGACGTTCCTTACCTTGCAAGTCTAGGAAGGAGCGGTGTAATTATCTGTATTGTCATGTCGGTGCACCCAGAAGGGTGAGCCAGAAGAGCAAAACAACTACATGTACAGAAGTGCAGAGACCAGCTAGGAAAGCCTTTGAAGCATCCATGCAAAGTCTTCTGGAGGAAGGATAGGTCTGCTTAAAGACTTCAAGGGGGGTTGCACCATCCATGTGAATGTATTTTTAAAAATGAAGGCATTTTAATCATTGCCTCCCCCTGTGCAGTATGAAATGATGCCTTTTCTATTTTTAATGTATTTTTCATTTAAAGAAAATTTTATACAAACTACAGAAACATAAAAGAAAAAAAAATCAAACATGAAGAGTAAAAGAAACATTGAATGATAACAAAAGAAGAAAAATATATAAAGAAGCAATTTTCTATCTTTGCAGCAGTTGCAAACATAGTAATTACCATTTCGACCCTTCCAAATTACATATCCTGGTTCCCTTCTTCCCATGAACAAACCTTTTTAATCAATACGTCCCAAAATCATCAATTCTGTTTTAGCCATGTTTAGAAAAAAGTCCATAAAGAGTTTCCCATCTGTTATAAAAGGAATTGGTGTTCCCTCCTTAATTAAACAAGACAATTTAGCCATTTCTGCAAACTATCTTCAAATTCTGTTCTTCCATTATGTGAGTATTTCTGTATTCTTCCATCTTTGAGTCGATAATCAGCCTCACTGCAGTTACCATATATACAGGTAGTCCTCAATGTACGACCACAATTGATCCCAAAATTTATGCTGCTAAGTGAGAAATTTGTTAAGTGAGTTTTGACATATTTTATGACTTTTCTCACCAGATTTGTTAAGTGAATCACTGCAGTTCTTAAATTAGTAACATAGTTGTTAAATGAATCTGGTTTCCCTGTTGACATGGCTTGTCACCAAAGAGGATCACATGACTCCAGGACACTGCAACCGTCATAAATGTGAGTTAGTTGTCAAGCATTCAAATGTAAATCACGTGATTATGGGAATGCTACAATGGTCATAAAGGGTGAAAAATGATAATAAGTCACTTTATTAGTGAACTGTTATAAGTCGAGGACTACTTGTAATTAATAATTTTTCAGCCTTTCCTAGTTGACAGTCCATAAGTCAAGAAATCCTAAGAAATTCGGCACGTGGTGACATAAAAGGTTAGCCATCACTGTCCTATATCATTTCAGACAAATGGTTATCCAATCACTTCTTTAAAACTTCCAGTGTTGGAGCATTCACAACTTCTGGAGGCAAGTGGTTCCCGTGATTAATAGTTCTAACTGTCAGAAAATGTCTCCTTAGTTTTCGGTTGCTTCTCTCCTTAATTAGTTTCCATCAGTGGTGAAATGTAAAATTTGTTACTACCGGTTCTGTGGGCGTGGCTTGGTGAGGGGTGGTGTAATATGACTGAGTGGGCGTGGCCAACTTTTTTTTTTTTTTTACTTTTAAAACCATTTTTTCTACAACCTCTTCGGCTGAAGAGGTTGTTTAAAAAATGCTTTTAAAGCCTCTGACGATCCCAGCTGACTTGCCTGATTGGCAGAGGCTTTTTTTTTTAAAGCCTTTGACAATCCCAGCTGACTTGCCTTATCGGCAGAGGCTTTTTTTCCTTTTAAAAACATTTTTTCTATAACCTCTTCAGCTGAAGAGGTTGTAGAAAAAATGCTTTTTTTAAAATTAAATATTTTATTATTTAAAAATTACAAACAAACATAGATACAACAATACAACGTACAAAACAAACAAACATAACTCAAGTCTTATGACTTTCTTTTTAAAGTTGTTTAAAAGCCTCTGATGATCCCAGCTGAGCCACGCAATCATCAGAGGCTTTTTTTTTACTTTTAAAAGCATTTTTTTGGCCAAAGAGGTTGTAGAAAAAATGCTTTTAAAAATAAAAAAAGCCTCTGATGATTGCGCGGCTCAGCTGGACAATGGGGGGGGAGGGATTTTTGCTACCTGTTCTCCGAACCACGCGCCTCCATCGCTACCAGATCAGGTGATCCGGTCCGAACTGGGAGCATTTCACCCTGGTTTCCATCCATTACTTCTTGTCCTACTTTGATGAGGGGTGTCCCAGTTATTTCCCTTAGTTTAAATCAGAGGTGGGTTTCAAAAGGTTCTGACCAGTTCTGGCGAACTGGTAGTGGAAATTTTGAATAGTTTGGAAAACCGGTAGTAAAAATTGTGACTGGCCTGCCCCCATCTATTCTCTGCCTCCTAGCTGATCAGGAGGAAATGGGGATTTTGCAGTAACCTTACCCTGGATTGAGGAGGAAATGGAGATTTTACAGTATCCTTCCCCTGGAGAGGGGTGGGAATGGAGATTTTACAGTATCCTTCCCCTGCCACGGCCACCAAGCCACGGCCATCAAGCCATACCACGCCCACCAAGCCACACCCACAGAACCGGTAGTAAAAATTTTTTAAACCCACCATAGGTTTAAGTGCTTTCTAGTAACAAAGAAACTCAATCATGGTGAAGTATTATATTTATATCTTACATAAAATACACTATCAGATGTGTGCTTCTATGTAGAAAGAAAGAATTTTTTTCCCATTTCATTCAGAGTTTATTTAGAGCAATTTTTTTTACATTCTAATCTTTAACTTCCTCTGTTTCCGCCATTGCCAAATTCATAGATAGCAGTTTCTGCCCTCAATTCAGGCCTCAGTTACAATAAGAACAGATCTTTCTATAGAGCCTAGTAGGGACACATTTTAGGAGCCAAAATATCATTTCTGCTGTAGAAGCACCCATCCATTTTATACTGCATGCTCTAATCTTTAAATGGTCAATCTGGCGGATGATTTATGGTCTGAAAATGCCTCAAAGATTATTCCAGATTTCCAACAAGGAGCAGTACTTGTGAGACACGGGGTGAGTTTCTCATAAAAGTGAGCCATTATCCATGGAACTATGAAATTTTGCAGCCTGAATGGATACTGTACTGGGAAGACACTGAGAAGTAGGACATAATCTTCAAACATTTCCTCAGAGGAATCACACAGGAAATTAATTTAAATTAATTCAAATGATCAACCTAGTCTTTCTTCAGGATTTTTAAAAGATAGTTTTTAATTAATTTATATAAATGGAGAATATTTTGTTAACTTTCAGAAGACACTTTCAAAAGGAAAGCACTGACCATTTTTAAGCTGGTCATCCCATTAAAAATATCTAAATGACTATTCCATTCTTCAAAAATAAATGGAGCAGAAAGCCATTTTCTTTTTGATTACGTATATAGCATTAGAGGATTAATGATAATTCTTTTTGCCAACATCTATCTTCAATTTAGTTTTTTTTCATGTGTTCAACATGAAAGGTTGTGGAACATTTTTTTTACTGTCTTTGCAGTGCTTTTGTTTATTTCAGAGAACAATGGCAAATGGCTTAAAATAAAAATAAGAGGAAGAGTATTATTATTATTATTATTATTATTATTATTATTATTTATTCAAATTTATTAACCATCCAATTCCAGGGGTGAAATTCAGCAGGTTCTGACAAGTTCTTAAGAACCGGTAGCAGAAATTTTGAGTAGTTCACAGAACTGGCAAATACCACCTCTGGCTGGTCCCAGAGTGGGGTGGGAAAGGAGATTTTGCAATATCCTTCCCCCAGGAGTGGGGAGGGAATGGGGATTTTGCAGTATCTTTCCCCTGGAATGGGGATTTTGCAGTATCCTTCCCCTGGAGTGGGGTGGGAATGGAGATTTTGCAGTATCCTTCCCCTGCCATGCCCACCAAGCCACACCCACAGAACTGGTAGGGAAACATTTTGAATTTCACCCCTGTCCAATTCCAATGGATTTTGGGCAGTTGTAATAATGTAGAAGTAACCTTGGGAGACTAGGCCCAGAGACCCTGCCTAGGAATGGTCAGATAAAAGACAACATAATCCACAGGTGGTGAAGTGAGTGGGGCAAGAGGCTTAGAAGGGACTGTCTATGGAGAATCTCAGTCATCCAGGTCATGGTTGTCCCAAAGGTGCTTTTTCAGGAGACAACTGGACTTTCTTGTTTTTCTTTGAAAATGTTCCGCTTCTCATCCAAGAAGCTTCTTCAGCTCTCCTTCTTCATTGTACTTTCAGACTTGCAAGATTCTGTTGATGTAGCCTCACAATAAAGTAGAGTTAACTTGTCTGGTCATGTTTGATATCTGGTCCACCTAGAAAGGCTGACAGCCGCCTTTCAACAAGATGACAACATTCAATAGAGGGAACCTGGAGCCAACCCATTGTACCGGAATGTACCAGGTAGACAGAAAACTTGGAGACAAGTGGTCCCTATCTTCTCCTGTGATCAAAACTGGAGAAAGCATTAAGCAAAGCAAGCTCATTTCCAAGTGTGGTTCTGCTAGGATGGGAGTCAAAAGTACTGCCTAGCTTCAAAGCAACATCTAATTTTCTTTATTTTTCATTTTAAAAATATTTGACACAGAGATGTATGCTGTTACTTATTACAATCCAATAGAATTTAACAGGTTAAAAAAAGAACTCCAATTTTACTCACTTTATATGCTTTCTTTTCTTTTTCTTCTCCTATTTCCTAAGAATTGATATTACAAGGTTGAATAATTAAACAAAAACATATTAAATCAAACAGTGTAGAAACTGAGATTCTCCCTTTCTCTCCCTCCCTTTCTCTTTCTCTTTCTCTTTCTTTCTCTTTCTTTCTTTCTCTTTCTCTCTCTCTCTCACTCACTCACATACACACACACACAATACCAATCAAGCAGCACACTAAATAGCAGATTTATTTTTTAAAAAATTCCAATTTAATTTAGAGGTTTTATTCCTATTTCTGTTAAGTTAAATGTTATGATAAAGGTTAAATATGATTGTCTTTTTGAAAAAGTCTTATGATCTCTTATGATATAAACACAAGGGGTGTGTTTAAAAGTAAAAGTACAAAATTTGCTGAGCAAACTAAAGGGAACGTACATGAGCAAAAGGCATTTGGGCCCTAAGCTTTGATCCGTTAAGTTGAATGAGAAAATGATTATTACTCTATGTTATTTCACATACAGGTTTCTGTTTGACCAGAGAGATGTGTTCCTTAGATTATTAACTTTGGCAATATAGACATTCAAAGGCTTAAAGCTTGTATATTATTAAAATAACTCTATGTAACTGGAATCACTTAGGGCTGCAATCATACTTTCTAATGGGTCAATGAAAAACAAACCTGAAGACATTCTTACACCAGGATGGTGGAATCTTAAAACTGCAGGGTTCATTGAGAATGACCTAGACTGCAAGCACGTTTACACACAGCTTACTTCCTTCTTAGCATCCTGTCAATGCCATAGGGGGCTGGTCTTATTTCATTTACATAGGCCATGAAATTCTTCCCAACAGAAGAATATTGTATTACCGTATACAGATTTTCCAACTGGGGCACCAGATTTTCAAAACTCTGGAGAATCAAGCCCTTAAGAAAAACAGATTGTGTAGGCAAGACTAAAGAAACAGGGGGACTACCTTGGTGCTGATTTCTTTTGCAGGATTCAAGCCATTTTGCTCAAAAACCACCACTCCAATATTTGCATGGGAAAACAGGGCACTGAGACTCAATTAAAAGCAGCTCCAAACTTCTTTTTGTTTCATTCACTGAATAAGCACAATTGTGGCTAAAGTTTTCTTATGACTCACAGTCACATTATGTCCTGCTGGTGTTCGCAGCTGCATGAAGAGGTGAAAATTAATTCTGATACCTTAGCTAGCTGGTTTGAGGCCTTTCTCAAAAGACACTGCCAATTATCTCAAATCTGGCTAAATTATATGCAATGCTCTTTTGATAGGTCTCCATTCACCTAAGACTAACAACTCTCTTTCCTTCTGATTTGTCAGGATTCCAGTATATGTAAGAAACACTGGGGGGGGGGGAAGCTACTAAATACTCTGTTATCCCACTGGAATTAATTTAAGGGCAAGTAAATGACTGAACAGAATACATTTAAGAAGAGAAATGTGTTTCCCATTCTGAATGTGTAATTCCAAAAGGAGATGTTTGGTCAGCAGGTTAAGCCTCCCGTATCCAGCTTTAGCCATCTCTTGGAACAGTGATTTATATAACAAGTGTCAGGAAGTTCATTATCTTAAAAAGACAGAGCAGAAGCAGCTTAAAAGCGCCTAAAGCAGTGTTTAAAAGGTAGAGTAGGAAAGACAAAAAGGTGAAATATAAACGAAAGGCACACAAAGAAAAAGAGGGGAAAGGCCAATGAAGATACTGAAGGTAGAAATGAAGATTGCGAATGTTTTTTTTCTCAAATACATGAATGAAAGATGTGTTATTCAGTTATTCTCTCGCCCCAGTGTATGTCTGCATGGGGGTAGAAAGGAAGATTTGCAAGAAAAATAAACTATCACTCAGCAGAGATATTCATTCAGAATCAACCTGTTGACTGTTGTCTCTCTCTAGTGACTTTTTTCTGCAGTTTTGCTTTCTCTTCTATTTCATTGTCACTTTCCCTCCCCCTTTTAAACTCCTTTCTTTGTTTTTTTCCTAGTCTGGATCATTCTCTCATCCAGAGGAAATCTTATGTGTTTTTTTTTTTTTGCAAGAGTGCATACTTTGCAAATGATTTGAAAGAAAGTGCTTTTAACCTTGCTAATTTTTTTCCCAAGCTTCCACACAACTTGGAAAATTCAAGGTCACAACATTTATTATTGAATTGTCTGAATCTTATGGAGGGCATCAACCAAATAACCAAAGTTATTTAATTGCTTTTCTCTAATGCTGGTTAAAACAGAAGGGGCCTAAGTAACAGAGATCAGAAATTCTTAAAACAGGTGGATAGATTATAGTGTCCAGACAAGGATTAACCTTACTGGCAATCTAGCAATAATTTTTTAGAGGAATTTCCTTCTTTTAAGGATCCATCATGCCATCTGAAAATTCTATCCATAACAGGAATCACCTTCGATGCTCTCCTCTTACTATTCCTTACTCCCACTTTGAAGTAAGATATAGGTTGACCAGTGCATCTCTTTATTTTGAAATCAATTGATGTAGGGAACTGTTTACATCAGAATGACTATCATTTTATTTATATATTTCTTTTCTTGTATAATAGGGCCTCTGTGGAACTTGCTTCTTAATCCAATATGGTGACTCTCATCCACACTGCCTTTAAAGCCACACCTATTTCAATTGGTTTAAAACAATCTTCTCATCATAAGAACGTAACTCAAATTTAATGCAATCTTTTATAATGTGTGTATGTATAGAAGACAAATAAAATCCATGATTAGATTTTGTGTGGTTTTCCTGCACCATCCAGGTACTTCAGAGGATGGGTGGTCTAAAAATCAATAAAACAAATATTAATGCACGTGAAAAAATACGCCATTTACCCTTGACTTATACTTCCGCTTGAAACTGCACGTCAGCTTGTATTCAAAGTGAAACGGCAGCCTTATAACATACCTTGTGTTCTTTCATTGTTTTTTATTCATCTTAAAAAAATTCCCACTACAGCCTTTCCAAGGAAAATCAATTTCAATTTCAGGAGTTCTCATAAAGCAATATGAAAACAACATTGGAAAACACACCTTTCTCTTCCTGACAATTATATATCCCAGGGGGCAGGATTTCTATATTTTATTCTCCTTTTGAGACAATTTCTGTCTCTTCCGCTGTCTTTACACAGGGACACTCTTGTTTCCTTTCCTGACACTTCACTGGAATGTCAGAAGCAGCCCTAAATGGGGATATCCTGGTGGCTGTTCATCATTTTGAGATACGTCCTTTGCACTATTATTCCCACACAGCTGGTGTGCATCAATCAGCAAAGACTGAAAGAAATCTATGTTCTGGCTATTATGGCTAAAGTTATCTTGGCACCCGGAAAGGATGACAAATTTTTGCTCTATGAACACTTAGATCCAGGAGGAAAAAAAAACCTAAAGTAATCTGGTTGCCCTAATTACACAAGACTGTCCTTCCTTTGTAGACCAGAAAGCATCAGTGTCTCTAGTTGTAATGTAAATTTTTAAAATTCCTCTTTGGTTTTAAAAACATTTTAAAGTCTGGGGTTTTTCTTCTTATTATTTCTTGTTTCGGTAAATGGATACCATATTCCCTGCAATTGGAGATTTTTTTTTTCATAGTTGAGGACCCTGGAAAATGGATATTTAAAGTAAAACAAAGAACTTGTTTTTTGTTATAATATAGACTGTCTATAATATAGACAAATTTCCTATAAGATAGATTTTGTCTTTAATATAAACAAGTTAGTTTAAGCAAATACATTTTCAAATGCTGTATGAAAACAGAACATAGAACACAATATTTCATAGGCCATTCTAAAAAATATTTTTTAATGGCTGATGATGATCATATCCTGCACTTTAGTATTTCCTTTCTAATAATCAGAGGGCAGACAAGCAGAGGCTTCTTTGTTCCCTCTGCCAGAACAATTTTGCACAATTATTCCAGCCCTGCTGAAAATTAAAGGGAAAGAAAACGACTATGGAACAACATGCGCCGAGACTTTTTCCCTCTTTCATCCAGTGGTTTAAGCCTAGTGGGCACATTAGATATTTGGAGAACATATTATGAGTGCTCAAAGAAAATAGCTACCATAAGGTTTTATAAAAAAAAAAAAAAAAAAAAAAAAAAAACCTGCCATATTTTCCAGCTCCTTAAAATTCTCCTTACTCCTCTATTTTTTTTCCTTTTGAAGAAGGAAGGATCCTTGGTAGTACAATGGTCTAAAGCACCCTGTTATTAAGACCAGCTACCTGCAATTACTGCAGGTTCGAATTTCGCCAGGCTCAAGGTTGACTCAGCCTTCCATCCTTTCTAAGGTAGGTAAATTGAGGACCCAGTTGTGGGGGCAATAAGCTGACTTTGTATAAATATACAAAAGGATGAAGGCTATTGCTTAGCACATTGTAAGCCGCCCTGAGTCTCCGGAGAAGGGCGGCATATAAATCAAATTAAAAAAAAAAAAAAGAAGAAGGAGGTATACAACACTGGAGGACAGCTGTTGAGCCATTTTTTGTTTTGTTTTTAAAATTCTATGGAATCCACAAGTATCTACAAGTTTTGCAGTATATCAGCTTGATTTTTGTTTTAGATAAAATAATACATTAACATTCCAAAACTAGAAGGGATAGGAAGGCTAAAGAGCCGAGGTGGTGCAGTGGTTAGAGTGCAGTACTGCAGGCTACTTCAGCTGATTGCTAGCTGCAGTTCGGCAGTTCAAATCTCACCAGCTCAAGGTTGACTCAGCCTTCCATCCTTCCGAGGTGGGTAAAATGAGGACCCAGTTTGTTGGGGGCAATATGCTGACTCTGTAAACCGTTTAGAGAGGGCTGTAAAAGCACTATGAAGTGGTATATAAGTCTAAGTGCTATTGCTATTGCTAATGGATGACAAGGAAGCATCTGCAGGAACATTGGTGTCCAAAGACAGCATGTTAGGTAGCGACCCAAGACATGCATATTAAAAGAACTAGTTAGTTAACCAATGGACACTTACACTTTACAGGGTTTTAGGGGGATTAGCTTTACCATACATACATATGGTGTGAACATTGCAAACAAGAATAAAATGGTATAGATTATAAAACAGTCCATTTAAATGGATGTTCTCTCTTGGCTCAATAGCTGGCTCCTATAACTCTCTTCTTGCTTTACTAACATATTCACCAACAACAACGGACTGGAAGAAGCTACAGAACAGTAGAAGATAGCACTTAGTAATAGCACTTAGACTTATATACCGCTTCACAGTGCTTTACAGCCCTCTCTAAATGGCTTACAGTCAGTACATTGTCCCCAACAATCTGGGTCCTCATTTTATCAACCTCGGAAGGATGGAAGGCTGAGTCAACCTTGAGCCAATCAGAATCAAACTCCTGGAGTGAACAGTGAGTTAGCCTGCAGTACTGCATTCTAAACACTGTGCCACCACGGCTCTTACATCTGTTTATGCAACATCTCGAAAAACAAGATAGAAAACCAGCTACCTGTATAGCTGAAATGGCTCTGTTATACAGGTAGTCCTTGACTTACAACCACAGTTGGGGCCCGAATCTCCATTGTTAAGCAAGGCAGTTGTTAAGTGACTCATGACTGATTTTATGACCATTTTTGGCTATAGTTAAGTGCAAGAACTGATTTTCTCAGTGCTTGTGTAACTTCAAATAGTTGCTAAACAGATGGTTGTGAGCTGAGGACAACCTGTAGTTCGTTTTGCCAAAGGTAATATGGCACAATCTTTACAATTCAACAATGGTCATAATAATTAGAGATGGGATTTCTGTAGTGATTAAAAAAGCTTGCATTCCTTTCAACTCTTTCCTGATATAAAACAGAACACAACTTTTTTTGGAGAGGGGTGGTGCTTTTCTAACTAATAAGCTATGCCTATCCAAATACCTGATTATGGAATAGGATGGCAATGAGACTGGATAAGATTTCTACTCTGGTATATATTTAATATATTAACATAAGTTGTTCTTACTTTTTAAGGTATCACTTTGCCTTTAATTCACTGGTACAATCAGTGAATTCTGGAACTGATTTCAACATGGAACACAGAAACTTTTCCCCAACAGAATCTAAACTTGCTTTGTAACTAACATATATTCCAATTGCTAACTGAAAGATTACTGAGGTCACCAAAAGCTCTTATCTTTCTGACCACCTGAATAGTGGGATGATATATATTTCTTCTCCAATGTACTCCTCTACTCCTGGGAAAAATGAGGTAGGCAAGATGCCTTTACCATATATTATAATGTGCATTCTCAAAATAGTAATGGTTCCTGAAATAAAATGCAATGTTTTAAATATATAATATATAAGCAGAAAACAAATATAAAATTAAATGTAAAATGTCTTAAAGAGGAGCTTTATGAAGTCACTGGCTCTAAGGGCCATTTCTTAAAGCATAAGGCAGCCACATCACATGGCAGATCCAGGGTAGCTGCTTTGAAGATTTTCCTGGTTTGAGTATGTAAGCATCACCTCTTTGGTTCATCAACAATCTTTGCATAGGCACGTGTAGACAACAGAGTCAAATCCTTGTGAGTCACCTCTGCTAAGCCTTCTGGAGCAGGGGTCTCCAACCTTGGCAACTTTAAGACTTGTGGACTTCAACTCCCAGAGTTCCACAGTCTTAAACTTGCCAAGATTGGAGACCCCTGTTCTGGAGGATATGTCTATCTCAATGTTTCAAGGAAGGATATTTTCTCGTGGCAGCAGTGCACTTGATGAATGCGTTGCACAGTCTGTTCTGAAGACCATCTTTTGAATATTAGCTTTATTTTCTAGCAAGAAGCCATAGCCTAGGGACTTTTAATACAACTGGCACCAAAGTTTAGTTTCCTGTTGAGTAGGAAGTAAATTCATTGTGCTAAAGAGAATTGAATGTTTAGCCTCCAGCTTGAATTATAAATAATCCTGATGCCTTAAAAGGACCACTGTCAAAAGCTCATCTTTTCTTCCACCCTGAAAACTATAGCAATCCCCTTTCTGTCTCATCTTCCAAACTTGGAGATTTGATATTTTATTCTTCCTCATGAGTAGAGGGAAACCAGGAACTCCTAATTCTACTGTAACAATTGTATAGTATCTTTTCTACAAATTAGGAATGGATTACAACCAATACGTAACTTCCTTCACAGATCCTGACTAATTGATCTGCATAACTTCAATACTGTAAAACAACAAAATACACTAGAAGTGGAGCTGTCTTTCCAAAGCTTGAAAACATTATTTATTTCTTGCAAACCTGCATAGATTTTTGATTGTGGAATCAAGTAATTATGATCAATCCCATTATGTTGTGATGAGATCCCTGGATAGAAAGAATTGTCACTATAAAATGCTGCATAAATAAATGCTGCATAATTGAGGAAATTTGGGAAATTTAAATATTCAAATCATGCTTAGTTTTGGATGAAAAAACTCGGGAAAAAACACAAGTATAGAATTCTAAAAAAAACCAAAAGTACAAAAGAGAAATTATACTGGGAAATCAGTTAGAATTACATGGACATGCAGAAAACAAGATTTATAACATGCATAGTAAAAGAAGAAATTCACCTTTCAAACCGGCAGTAAGTTATGCCTTCCTTTTCTTAATCACCTTCAACCAGGGGTAAAATCCAGCAGGTTCTGACAGGTTCTGGAGAACTGGTAGTGGAAATTTTGAGTAGTTCGAAGAACCAACAAATACCACCTTTGGCTGGCCCCAAAGTGGGGTGGGAATGGAGATTTTGAAGTATCCTTCCTCTGCCACGCCCACCAAGCCACGCCCACCAAGCCACCCCCCACCCACCAAGCCACACCTACAGAACCGGTAGTAAAAAAATTTGGATTTCACCACTGCCTTCAACGATTATTATTCTATCTTAAGGCAACTTAAAAGAGGCTCTTTCTAGCAACAGCCTGCTATACCTTTTTGAAGACCTGTACTATTTTAGGGATTTCTCTTTGTCTTAAAGAACAAGGAAGAAGACTGCTAAGGCAAGCCAAATAAAGAAGTGTACCGAGAGAGGGGAAAAAATTGATGGAGAAAGGTAAAGATTGAAAGCCGTGATTTTAGTTTACTATTGTAGTAACTGGTAGCTTGATCTTCTCAGCTGTGGATGGCTAAAATCTTCTGATTCTGACTAAAAAAGGAAGCCAAGATGGTGGAGCAAAGCATTAGAGATATATTTGAAAGGTCTCTAAATAAAATACACCAATTTGTAGACCAGTTGTTCTCTGAGGATAAAAAAATCCTCTCAAAGTACTTCTGAGATACAAACATGTGGAGAATGTTACCAAACTGCCAAGGTAACTTCACAAGTAGCTGAAAATGCAGAGGAGTGTATTGCAGCTTTGGAAGAACCGGATATTAACTTTCACCTTCGCCTTCATTACTATGGTTCAAATGTAAACCTCTCAACACAATTGAAAGAAGAAGCGTTGAGAAAAAAATGTGGCAATTTTTTTTTAAAAAAAAAACTTTCTTAATCCTCCTAAGACCCAATGGGGCAGGAGGTCCTTCATGAACACAGAGAAGCTTGAAACTGGCTGTATCAATAATGGTGATACCTCTTTATTGTTCTGAGAACTAATTACTATAATTTCCATGGATAAGGCTGGACTTAAATATGGATTTTCCCAGTCCTTGTCCAACATTTTTGTGCTGGAACTCAAAATAGGAAACATGACATCATTCTGTCCAACAAGAAAGTCAGTGCACATTTTATCAACCATGATCCCAGACAGTACAAATGAAAAGTATCACAACCTATTAAGATATAGGCTGACAGTGGTAAGAGTCCATCTGGAACAACATTAGAAGAGAAAAACCTCGTTGACAATAGAAAATTGGAAAACCAACACTAGAAAATATACAGCAATGGAAAAATTGACTGTATATATTCATAACTGAAGTCTACCTAAATTCAGATAGACATGTTTCTCTTGTATACATCCTTTCAACAGCAAGGCAAGTTGAGACGTTTAGAATATGGTTTTTGATGAAAATGAGAAACTGTTTAAAATAATTAAATGATTTAAACAGAAATGAGTATAATTGAAAATGTTTAAAACATAAAGTTAAGATACTTAAGCAGCAGTTAGTAGGAAAGGAAAGGAAAGGAAAGGAAAGGAAAGGAAAGGAAAGGAAAGGAAAGGAAAGGAAAGGAAAGGGAAGGGAAGGGAAGGGAAGGGAAGGGAAGGGAAGGGAAGGAAAGGAAAGGAAAGGAAGAGAAAGGGGAAAGGGGAAAGGGGAAGGGGAAAGGGGAAAGGAAAGAAAAAAGGAAAGGGAGGGGACAGCTTTCATGTTTCTTTGCATAGACATTTTATTTTTTTTAATCATCATATTAAATCTCAACAGAGATTATTTTTTTAAAGATCATAACAATAACAGTATACACGAGTTAGAGTTAGGTAACAGTATTGTACTAGTATTTTTGTTGTTGTTTTTAAGTTAATTAAGAGAGAGCTTACACACGGGAAACAAATTTCTTGTGTGTCTAATTACACTTGGCCAATAAAGAATTCTATTCTATTCAGTGATGGGTTTCAAATTTTTTTTACTACTGGTTCTGTGGATGTGGCTTGGTGGGCATGGTATGGCTTGGTGGGTGTGGCTTGGTGGACGGGGCAGGGGAAGGATACTGTAAAATCTCCATTCCCACCCCACTCCAGGGGAAGGATACTGTAAAATCTCCATTCCCTCCACAATCCAGGGGAAGGTTATTGCAAAATCCCCATTTACTCCCGATCAGCTGGGTGTGGGGCCAGTCAGAATTTTTACTATCGGTTCTCTGAACTACTCAAAATTTCCGTTACCAGTTCTCCAGAACTAGTCAGAACCTGCTGAAACCCATCTCTGATTCTATTCTATTAATAAAAATAAATGTATGGAAAAAAGAAAGAAAGGCAATGCCCAGATGAGCGTACTGATATGTGAGTTTCATCCATAGCTGAACCAAGGAAAATGCCTGGTTTTCAAAAGGGAGCAATAAACAATAAACTATGACTATAAAGAAGACATTTTCTGGAAAATTTGGAAACCATTTGTGGATTATGCGCTGGGAAAATTGGATGCTTCGGTACCTGTACCCCGAGAACGTGGATTTTGGCGATCATGAGGATATATCCGAAGAACCAAATCTTCCTTTCTTATGTATAGCACAGGGTGAAATATTGTATATGTTGTTTGTAATGTTAGTAATTTAAAATATAAAATGTTAAAAATAATAAAAGAAAAAAAAAACAAAAGGGAGCAATAAAGATTTTGAAACTTTGGGCTGTTTTCTGGGCATGGCATGCCCTTGGCAGCAAAGGCAAAGGAAAATAATTGGTAGGGCTCATTATCACCATAAGATGCAAAGTGAGAGCAAGGTGTAGCCACAACTTTGCACCTCCAATTTTAACACTCACAAAGCTAAAATGGAACCGCAGAAACCACCCCATTGTTAAAGACTTCACTTCAAAAGTTCAAAAGATCTCTCTTTTTGCAGGTCTGATCAGTTTGCCATAGAAAAATTGTAACAAAGACTATATTTTAATTAAGCTAGGATAGGAAATCTAATACCTTAATTCTATTATGTAGAGTAAGACATTTATCTGAGCACCTGAGGTAGTTTTAAATCTCATTACTCAAATGCAAATGAATATGAATTCTCTCTTATGCTGCAAGTTCGGATGTCATACTTTTCCTCTTGCGTAGAGCTGTCTTAATTGTATTTAATTTGTAGCAGTTGCTAGTTAAGGATTAGCAATAGGTTTTGTATGGTCATTAAAAATCGTAATTCAAAACCATATCAATATTATATGTATCTCAAATATATTTCATTCTTATTTCATAGTGTTTTTAAAATAATATGTCAATAGTTGACTCTTAACCCATAGTATTTCTTTTAAATTTCCCCTTAGTCTGAGCACCAAACGCATACATTGTTCAATTTAGCTGCAGCCTCTATTAAATTGGTCTTACTGTCAAATGTTCCTGCTCTCTACCAACAATTATAATATTGATTTTTACTGTGTGCGCATACACACAAAATCAATATTCTCCCAGGACAGAGTTGATTGACAACAACATAATAGAGATTAGCTGGTCAGCCAAGTCTGTAAAACTAGTCTGTAAAACTGGTATCCATTAAAAAAGGGTATAGGGAAAGAAATTAGGGTCTATAAGAAAAATACACTGCACTATTGCAAGAATTTTACTCTGGGAAAATATCTATAAATACAGCTAAAAGAGAGAGAAAAAGTTAAAATGATTTTAAATAGGAATTAGGCAATTAACTTAAAATGTATGCAGGTATCACTTAGAATGGTAATGTCAATTTTATTCTCTCTGTGTGCGTGTATGTTGATTTAATTACATTGTTAATTCACTTTTGGTTTTTTGTTTTATTTGGTGCTCTTCCCCACCTAATGTTATCTTGAGGTCAGGCAAGAAATGCTGTTAAATAAATCAGTTAAGAATATTTTGACAGAAGCCATTCAAGTAAATGTAAATCGCTGCAGTAAAACAGATTTGCCTGAAATTATTGGCAAATATACTGGCTGAAAGTTTTTGGAATGGTTCAAATAGTTTAAAGAGCAAATTGGTGGCTCTGCCTTCCAGGTCTTAATTTAAACGAAAATTCAATAGAAACTTTGCCACAGCAAGGGGTTCCCAAACTGAGGGCTCTGCATCCCTATGCAACATGAATAAATCTCAATGGGACAAATGTGGATAAGAATTTTTAGAAATTAAAAATAAAATGAAATATGGTTCAACCAGTAAGGTTTTAAGTTTGCTTTCAATGCAGACCACATGACCGTGGAAATATCTTTGGACAATGCTAGCTCCCTCGTCTAAGAAATGGAAATGAGCACCGCTCTATAGAATCAGAAATGACTGGACAGGAGAAACTTTTACCTTTAACTATTTTTGACATATAAATGAGCATGTTTCAGAATACAATACATTATAATATATAGTGAAAAGTATTTTGACTATGTTTACCTTGTTTATGAATATTCAGGATTGTCAAGATTGTTCCGATTTTGCCAATGACGGGTAAACAGCACATGTAAAATTGATTTGCGGCAGTCAAATTTATTAAACATTTTTTTTATTGACAAAGCTATGTATGCTATTAACTTTTTATTTTTGTATATAATTTTAAAAATTAAAATACCATTAAGATTAAGGAAAGAAACGACAAAGAAATGTTTATTAAGTACAATTTCACTGTCTGAAACCACCTCCTGCCCGATTGACTGACCTCACTAAACTTTAAATTGTTAACAATGATGCATAAGGCCCAGTCATACTGAGGGACATCTTATAACCAATAACAGACAAGCCAGTGTCAGACCTGGAAGCCATCTTTTACATTTGGGCCTTCAGGCCTGCCACATATTCTTCTGTGGGAAATTGGAAGGGGGGGTTGCATAGAGTATGGGTGATATGTAGTCAAAATAACATTCCTTTCTCAGAGAGTCAAGGACACATTGCTCTGGCACCTGGAGTTGGGTGACTGGGAGGTATCTCCAGTTTGGACGGTGGATGATTGGACTATGTGATGGACATGAGTGTGCTGGGCAGGGACTTGAACTTTCACTTGGGTGGGGAAAACCTGGAAATTTTCAGGTTTCCCCAGATGTGCCAATACGACATCTCTAATAAAAAGTAACTTTGAGGAAATCCAAGCCTCGGAGGTTTCTTTCATTGGGGATGTTACTTGGAACCTTGACAGCCAGAGGAATTGGCTTCAAAAATGAAGATTGTAGCTTTCCATCAAGCATTGCCCAAAATCATAGAAGTATCTTATGAATGGTCACTGATCAACGTCAAATGCAAGAAAACTCTTAAAACAACAGAAATTCTTCTGAATTCTTGCTTGCTGTCTAATATTATTAGCCTACAACTTCTGAAGTGAGGTGGTTTTTAAAACAAACAAATCAAGATGCCAAATAAAGAAGAATATTTGTAGCTCAGAGTTGACGAGGGGTCCTTGGTGTTCTCTGAGCTTGCTTGTTATCTTGCAGGTGTTTCATTACCCAAACTAGGTAACCTCATCAGTGCTAGTCCTAGGTAACATTATCAGGGCTAGCACTGATGATGTTACCTAGTTTGGGTAATGAAATGTCTACAAGAAAAGAAGCAAGCTGAAAGAGCACCAAGGACTTCCCAACATGCCAAATGCAAGTAGAAAAATTACTGGGCAAATTCGATGAAATGTTGCAACGATCTGGTGGAAGATCTTACATGTCAAGCTATGGAAGTAGTGACAGCTTTATCCTTTTCACAATTCAGTGTGATGACACTAGTGATATAGCCATGTGCACATTCAAATAAAAATGACAGAACTCTGAAAGAACTACTTTTTACAAATAAATTGATGATCATCTGAAAAGCTTCAGATGTATGAACAAGATTTCCAACATTTTGGGGGAAAAATTGATTTTCTTGGAAAAAGCAAATGGTCTTTCATGAGAAAGTATGCTCTTACTGGTGGATACACATCTGTAGTGACAACTCACTGTATTGTGCACAGACAAGTCCAAAGTCATTAGGAATTGGGTGGAATATAAATCAATAAAAGTAATTTATGTTTTTATTTATTCATTCTGTTTGTATAAATGCCCATCTCAAACCAGTGACTCTGGGTGGTGAGTTATTATTATTTTATTAATAAATATAATTATTACATAACTGCTAAAACCGTTAGCAGCATATCTGTGTCATTAGATTGCAAATTTTATGAAGAATAGAACTTTAAACAGAAGACTTTTTCAGCTTTTTGCATGAGCTTAGGAGCAGATCATAAAGTACATCTGTTTCACTGAAAGGATTATGGCTTTCCTAAGGGATCACAGTTTTATTTTAGCTGAAAGACAAAGTGGAATTTTTCCTCAGATGGCAGAAGAAATAACTTCTTATGGCCCAAACATTTTGACTTTCACCAGCATTACGGTGAGTATTTTTGAATCCCTCAAATCAATTTAATTTAAAACTGTAGGGAAAAATCTGCAATAACCAAGACTGCAGTTTTATGCGCTGTAATGCCACAGAAATGTTTATGGGGGGGGGGGGGAAGCTGGCTTCTCATCTTTTCTATTGTTATCATCAATGAAAAATGAAGGTTACCATGACATTTGCAAAACCACGTAAAAGTGTTTAACCTGGACTGCTAAGAATCTTCCTACAGATTTGGCGATATACAAATGTAATAAACACAGAAAGGAGTGGCTCAAGATTTTATACTGGCTCCTTATTTAGTAAACGTACATGTAGATTGTATCATCAGAAATGTTTATCTACAAAAAGAACAGAAACTTGAATTAAAATTGTTGAGAAAAACATCAACAATTGCAGACATGCTATTGATAATTTTGTTGGCTGGGTATAAAAAAAAACTGTATTTTTTATTTATTAAAAAATAAAGTATTTATTTAAAGTATTTCATTTTGAATGTAAAAAAGAAAATGCAAAAAATGGTTTGCTGCTCAATGTATTTTTTTTATCAAAAAATTAAAATTATTTCAATAGGAAATCTCTACATAGTGCAACAAGGAGAAGTTGTAACAGATTATCATTCTGGAGTCAAACATTCTTAGAGATTCTAACTTTAGAGAGAAAGAACTGCTACTTGGGAGAAGACTATGACAAAACTTGATAAAATACTCAACTGCAGAGGTGTCACAAATTGTAACACCTGACTCTAAAAGCTGGATCATCTGAATGATGAAGAAAAGCATGATGCCTTTGAATTAGACTGGCAAAAAAAACCAGTTGAGAATATCTTGAACTTATTCTCAAGCTTCTTCTCTAAACTGATCCATCCTTCCCACCAAAGATTAATTCAATTCTCAGTAGCAGCAGGTGATGACTGTATCTTCATCCCATCCCAAGAAAATGTCATCCAGTCCTTGTGAGCACCGATTAGGAAAATGGAAATTTTGTGGGACTCCCACCAGGGCAGTAACTGGAGCGTGGAAATTTCTGTCCTGCTCCTTGCTGATTTGGGAATATAATATTTTAACATGTGAGTCATTTGGAAAATGTCTCAAAGTATACTACTGTAATAGGGTTACTGCTAGGGTAGCCTTCAATGTCAGTACTTTTATTACTGTATATATTTATATATATACACACAAGAGCTATGATGGTCTAGGGCTGTAATAAAGATTTGATTGAAAGAACATACAGGAGCTCATGAGCCTCCTGACTCTAGGGGGCAGTGCTCATCTCCGTTTCAAAGCAGTAGAGCCAGCGCTGTCCGAAGACATCTCCGTGGTCATATGGCCAGCATGATTAAATGCCAAAGGCGCACGGAATGCTGTTACCTTCCACCAAAGGTGGTCCCTATTTTTCTACTTGCATTTTTTACGTGCTTTCGAACTGCTAGGTTGGCAGAAGCTGGGACAAGTAACAGCAGCTCACCCTGCTACGCGGCACTAGGGATTTGAACCACTGAACTGGCGACCTTTTGATCAACAAGCTCAGCGCCTTAGCCACTGAGCCACCACATCCCTATACCTTTATTAAGCACTTAATACCTTTATTAAGTACTGGAAAACTGGCTACTTTCTCCCTTTAGCAGGTATTTCTAATAAGCAAGTTCTGCAAAGAATATGTGTATAAAATGGTCCAGGATATTACGGCACTTTGCATTTGTGAGATGGACAGCTATATAAATGATACATAGGCCACAAAAGGGTTGGTTAGGATGGAAGACATTGAAGAATTCATCAAATAGGAAGTAAATAAATAGAAATAGAATTAAATTAAATAGCAATAAGTGTGAGAGGGATCTAGCAGTCCTAGTGGACAAACACTTGTAAATATGAGCCAGTAATATGCTGCAGTTGAAGAAAAACTAAATTAACAGAGGAATACAATCTACATCACTTAAAGTTTTAGTACGACCTTATAATGCCTTGGCAAGATCACATTTGGAATACTGCATCCAATTTTGGTGACCATGATATAAAAAAGATGTTGAGAGTCTAGAAGGAGTTCAGAGAAGAGCAACAAAGATTATTAGGAGGCTGGAGGCTAAAACATATGAAGAACGGTTGCAGGAATTGGGTACGTCTAGTCTAATGAAAAGAAGAACAAGGGGTACCATGATAGCAGTGTTCTAATATCTAAAGGGCTGTTACAAATGAGTGGAAGGCGACCTATTCTCCAAAGTACCTGAAGTCAGGACAACAAGCAAAGGATGGAAACTTATCAAATAGAGACCCAACTTAGAACTAAGGATAATTTTTCTGATAGTGAGTACAATGTGGAACAATTTGCCTTCGAAACTTGTGGGTGCTCCATCACTGGAGGTTTTTAAGAAGAGATTGGACAGGCATTTGTATGACATGGTATAAGATTTCCTCCTTGAACAGGGATTGGAGATCCCTTCCAACTTTGTTATTCTATTAAAGAGTTCAAGAGAAAGTTCACCGAATTCAATGTTTCAGCTTGACTCTTGTGCACATTTACATGAATATAAGATTCCTGGGGCTTATTTAGCATAATAACAGGACATGGTTCATAGTAAAATCATAACAAATGTTCCAAGCTATTTGCAGGACTATCTTCTTCAGCTGAAATTGATAGTCTGTAACTTTCATTCTGGAAAGCAGATTCTTAGTGACTTCCCATTTTTGTGAAATGAAGGGATCAAAGCTAGGCTGGTATTATAGTATTATGGCATCATCTTCCATGTGAAACCAGACTTACCAATTTTTATCACTTTATAGGAGTTGATAAAGATATTTTTAAAAGACCTTACTAGGATGATGATCTGGTATTTGCAAGTATATCTTTATTTTGGTTGCTGTTGTAAATTTTCACTCAATTTGATTGTTTATTATTTATTATGTATCCATGGACTTATAGATGTATGTGTGGAGACAGGAATGAATGAAGCATCCCGAGAAGAAGGTGGACAAGCAGAATCCTCTTTCTCAGGGAGAAAAATATTTTGAGAACTCACAAGCATTATTTCTTGCATGTTTTTCAGCAAAGAAGTCTCAAAACAAAAGAACAAAGTGTGACCTTGGTATAGAAAATGTCTGGTTTTGGACTCTTAAGATCTCAAATGACTAGCAAAGACTTTTCTATCTAGAATTGTTACCCATCAGGGCAGTGGTGAAATCTAAAATTTGTTACTACCGGTTCTGTGGGCGTGGCTTGGTGGTGGGGGCTAATGTGACTGGGTGGGCGTGGCCAAATTTTTTTTTAACCTTTAAAACCATTTTTTCTACAACCTCTTCAGCGAAGAGGTTGTAAACAAATGCTCTCAAAAGGCTCTGATGATCCCAGCTGAGTTGCCTGATCGTCAGAGGCTTTTTTTCTTTTAAATGCCTCTGCCGGTCAGGCAACTCAGCTTGGATCGTCAGGCATCGTCTTGGATCGTCAAACTCAGCTTGACGATCAGGCAACTCAGCTTGGATCGTCAGAGGCATTTAAAAGAAAGAAAGCCTCTAATGATCGTGCGGCTCAGCTGGGCATGGGGGGGGGCAGGGATTTTTGCTACCGGTTCTCCGAACCACCCGCCTCCATTGCTACCGGATCAGGTGATCCGGTTGGAACCGGGAGCATTTCACCCCTGCATCAGGGTACCCTACACTGAGCAAATGGTATGAGTCTACTTAGTGCATCTTTAAATATGTTGGGTTTTATTTATAACTTGCCTTGCCTTGCCTTGTATGTAATTTTTATTTTTAAATGGTCAAGACATTAATAAACAATAAAATAAAGATGAATACTGACAGAAGTGCATAAAAAGAGGTCTGGAAGTAACTTTCCAGACAAATTAAAATGGAAAGAGTCTCAGCCAATTCTGCCTCCTAAATGCAGCTGTTGCCAATATATAATTTTTTACTGTTTTACTTTAGTTGGTTTTAAAGTTAAGCTGCTTCTAGCTGAAATATAATTCAACATTGCAGAATTTATTACTCATCACCCCAATCCTTATCTGCATCTTCCATGAAGGCATTTAAGCAACATTTGTCTGATTGCCAGAGTTCACAAAACAGACAAGAATGCTTCTTAAGAAGGAGAAAAAGAGGCATGAAAATATTCTCACCAATAATGTAGAAAACACAGAAATGCCAATAACAGAAATAATAGTCAAGTGGAAGCATTAATTGCAATTTCGGTGACATTTTGAGACATACAAAATCCATAATAATGGATTGCTCAAATACTATATGTATTTCTGGGATTATAGGTAAAATTACCATGATACAATTAACATTTATTTTTGATATAAGATTTAAACTAACACTACAGAAATGGAATTACTGCTATTCCAGCAGATAAATGCAAGATTTAAAAAGATTTGCAAGAAGAGAAGACTTTTAGATTATTTTAGTCCTACATAATAGATTAATTTCTTTTGAGATGTACATCAGTTGTTCGTTGGATTATATGGACCAAGGCATTAGTTTGAATTCAGGTGAGGCTGCTGAAGTGGGATATGAACCAAAATGTATTTGCTCACTCAGTTTTATTCCCCCGCCCCCCCCACCAGTAATCCTATGGCCAAAAAATAAACAAAAATTTGAGTGACTGAACTGGGAGAAATAAACCATTGTCTCTCAATTTTGCCTTATTTACTGTATATATATAAAAGAGAAAACCATTCACGCCGTGATCATGAAATCTCCAGAACTGTAAAGTCTACAAACTTGAAATTTGGCACATGTGTTCCTCTTGGCTTCTAGGTGCTCACTAAGAAAGGATTTTTCAAAATGACCATCAGATCATTAGTATTTCTTATATTATTATTAACACGCTCTGATGCTAATTACTTAGACGTTCTACTCCCCCTCCTAACTGGAGAGACGGGGATAGGATAGGAGAGGTTTCTGTGCGGCAGCCCTGAGGGAGAGTAGGGGCTAGAATAGGAGAGGCTTCTATGGAGCAAGCTAAGGGAGAGAAGGGGATAGGATCAGGGATGGGTTCCACTTACCTTTACTACCGGTTCGCAACTACCTTTACTACCGGCTCGCAACTACCTTTACTACCGGCTCGCTTCGCTCATGCACACACACTTCTGTCCATGCACAGAAGCTTCTGCACATACACAGATCATCCATGATGGCGTCTGGGCAGGTGGGCAGAGCCTCCTGCACCATTACTACCGGTTCGCAAGAACTGGACTGAACCAGGAGCAACCCACCACTGGATAGGATAGGAGAGGCTTCTGTGGGGCAAGCCTGAGGGAGAGAAGGGGGATAGGATAGGGAATGTTTATGTGGGGCAAGACTGAGGGAGAGAAACAGAAAAGAGAGGCCGATCGTAACTACTCATTAATTTTCAAGATGTGTCGATTTATAAAGCCTGATCACATAAGTTTCGTAGCAGAGCACGGGTATTCAGCTAGTTACATATATTCTGGAGAGCAACGGACAGTTGTTTTTTTCTATTGATATTTCTTTATTGGTAGGTGATGGTAGAGGAAAGAGGAGTCTACCAATCACTGTCCTGAAACTGACTTGTAATCTTAAACTAAGTTTTATTGATTTTCATCTTCAGAGAGGGTTGATTTAATCTATTACTGTTTTAAAATACATATGCTTTTAATTTATTTCTATTATTACCTTTGTAACTTTAACTTCTTGTAAACTGCCTTCAAGTCTTTTCAGTTGGGTGGACTATAAAAAATGTAAAATATTCAAACAAATAGAAAAAAGAGATAAATCTATAAGGAGCAGCAACATAAGCCAGCCTCAGCGCTTGGGAGCACTAAAATTTGCAGAGTGATGGGGCAGCACAAATTATATCAACTTTTTTCTTCTTCTTCTGACTCCAGGACAGAAACTTGGGAATCTTAATGTTGCCATAAGGAGATATTCTGTTGTGAAATATTTTTGCTCAGCTATTTCATTTTTTCCAAGTGTTTTCCTTATTGGAAATGTATTGTACAATAATAGAGTTGTGGAGTTATGGTGCTCAGGTTTTGGACTATACTTCTTAAACACTTTTTACTAGGTTATATAAAACCAAGATACTTAACAACCTAAGAAATGAAAATAATGTAAGACAAAATTTGTAATCCATATAATTTAATTTGTAAATGCTAGGATTTTATTTATTTGTTTTTATTGTTTTGTTCTGGAAATGATTTGGTGAAGATCAGAAGATAAATGTTTTTAAGTAAAAGTATCTCCAAAACTATGTTCAGCTGTCCTGTGTAGATTACAAAAGCAATTATGTCAATTGTTCTCTTTTTTCTTACATATTTAAATGATAATGTTTATTTAATTTCAGATAGAATAAAGTTCAATAAAACCTATTCTTCGAAGACTTTGCCTTCAAATAAAGACTTTGTGTTCAAACATTATCCATCCAGTCACCCACCCACCACCTACCCATCCATCAAGCCATCCACTGGGGACAATATTTCTGCATTACCAAGAAAAATGAAAAGTATTCCATTAAGTGCAGCATCTGGAGAAGGAAAAAATGAAACTCAATAGTCACATCTGGATATTAAGAGTTAGAATTAAGAGATACATTAGATCAGGAGTCCCCAATCCTCAGTCTGAGCAAACAAGTGAAAACCCTTCAGTGGGATACAGGCAGCAGACAAAACCATACCCCCTCTGGTCCACAGAGAAACCTCTCTCCACGGAACTGGTCCCTGCTGCCCAAAAGGTTGGGGGCTACTGCATTAAGATGGCTGAACGTTGCAAGGACTGGATATGAACTAAAAATGCATAACTTGTCATAGCCCTCAAATGTGCATTGCAGGCCCATGCAATGAAACAGAATAACAGAGTTGGAAGGGATCTTGGATATCTTCTAGTCCAACCCCCTACTCAGGCACAAAACCCTATACCAGGGGTGTCAAACTCAAGGCCCAGGGGCCGAATACGGCCATGGGGTGTTTAGATCTGGCCCCCAGGACCACCGTGGAAACAGTGAAGGACTGGCCCACGGTGCCTCTGCCAGCAAAAACGGAGGCAGAGGGTTGAAGAAGGCTGTTGCAGCTGAAAACGGAGATTGGGAGACTGTTTTCTCTGTCAGGGCACTCGGGTCACCACAGGCGCTCCCGACACAAGTGACATTGAGCTGGCCACACCCACCCTGGCCATGCCCACCCCGGTCCCCCAGGGCAAACACAACCCTGATGCGGCCCTCAATGAAATCAAGCTTAACACATTGCCCTATACCCGTGATGGAAAACCTATGGCACGCGTGCCACAGGTGGCATGCGTAGCCATATCAGTGGGCACGCCAGCTCAGCTCTGGTGTGCATGCCCACACTGGCCATCTGATTTTTGGGCCTTCTGGACCCACAAGAAGTAGGGAAACAGGCTGTTTCCTGCCTCCGGAGGGCCTGGGTGGGGGGCATGGGGAAGGCCCATTTTTCTTTCTTACCTGGCTCCAGATCCTCTCTATGCATCTGCGGAGGGAGAAAACAGCCTTTCCCACTCCCTCGGAGGCGCTCCAAAGGCCTGAAACGGCCTATTTCCCAACTCCCGGTGGGACAGGAAGTGATGTTTTTTGCTGTCCCCAGCCTCCAGAGACTCCTAGAGAGGAGTTGTCTCATTCAAAGATGGAAAACAAATGCTCACTCTGTCCAATTTTTTTTGGTCTCTTACCAAGAAAAAGGAGTTACAGATGCATGTACTAAACTGCTTCTTAAAAATAGATGTTGAATAATTCAAAGGTGAAAATAAGCTCTAGAAAATTGGAAGCAGATTTGTTAATATAAGAAGCTAAATCATCCTACAATTTAGGTAGTATGTGTTATTATCCTAAGCCTGAACCAAAGAGGTGGAAGATGACTGCATGAATAAACTTACCATTAGAATAATAGGATGAAGTTATGAAAGGGGATCTGCAGTCTAAAATCCTGGGGGGGGGACTCCTTTAAGTATGGTTAGTGCCCTGTAAAACAATCCCCCAAGAGAAGAAGTTGAGCTTAATCCAGCTATTTAAAAATTGAACTGGCATGCAAATATCAAGCAATTAATCACATTTCCTTGAAAGGTAAAACCCTATTTTCTCAAACTCTAATACGCTGAATGGGTGTTTTACTAGTAATCTGCATTACAAAATAATTGACTGGGTTTTTTTTAAGGTGTCTTGAATATGGCCTGTCTCAGTTAATGTATTTTACCTAAATTGCCTATTCCATGGGCAGCCAATTGAAAAAAAGAAATTATTGGTAGGAAACACTTTCCTTTTGGGATTTTCAAAGATATCTTCCTTAACTTGGATTAGTTAAATTGGGTAGAACAATCTGAGATGAGATTACTGATTCTATTACTGTACACATTTAAGGTATTAGTTTGTACACAATAGGTTCTAAAAGTCTTATTTACAGATGGACAGGAATATGAATCTCTAGTGTGCTGTTATTAAAAACTAGCTTAAAAATAACATGCTAAATTACAGGTCAGTAAAGGGAAATGATCCTAGCTTATTATGAAACTCACATATTTCTCGCTCATTTTTTTTACTTTTCCTATATGGCAGGAAAAAAAATACTGTAATGTAGCATTTTCCTCAATTTTTCCTTAACCATGCATGATTGCTGTGTCATTTCATGAAATAATTAGAATTAATTCCCAACAGCCCAACTACAAACTGTTATTTTAGAAACTAATTTTGTTTCAATGGTTACAGCTATTGATTACCACTGTTCTTGACTTAGTGAAAGCCCTAATTAGTAAAAGTAGTGACGAAAACTCCTCTCAGACATGCAGGAAGAAGAAAAGGAAAAGAAAATATATAATCCTAAGAAAAGGTTACAGTTATTCACATGTTAATTTATCCTGAAAAGTGATTTTAAACTGCATACAGTTGATATTGGTGGTTCGTGATTCAACCTGCGTGACAATAGCTAAATATTTGATTTTCATCCATCAATTATTCCCTGCAAATAAAAAATTAATTATCAGAAAGCAACTGCCAGTTTGATACAACTGTCATCATGCAAAGTTCTATTATCAGATAATTGACTGGGATGACTTGTTTTCCTTAGGAAAAGAAGGGCATGGTTTGAGTTCCTGGATATATGAAACCGCTCCTCAATTTGCTCTTGCATGGCAACATTCAATGCTACAAAAGAGGAAATTATTTAACACATGGGGATTACTAAAATTACACATACTGAATGATTTGGTATAAATTACCGTATTTTTCGGAGTATAAGACGCACTTCCCCCCCCCAAAAGAGGGTGAAAATTTGGGTGCGTGTTATACACCAAATGTAGCCCCGCCCACCCGCCGGCCGCCACTCTTTGGCGTCTGCCTCCCAGCAGTTTACCTCCTTGCAGCAAACAGCAAACAGCCCGTTTCAGCTTCAGCACAGCCTGATTAGCACAAGCAGCTGATTGTCGGTTGGATCGGCCTCCCGACCCTCAGTTGTTTCAGGCTGCAGGGATTGCCATTGCCTATTGCTGCGCAGGCCTCCGCTGTTTGCTGCAAGGAGGCAAATTGCTGGGAGGCAGATTTTTTTTCTTGTGCTAATCAGGATGTGCTGAAAATGAAAATGAAACTAAAGCAGGCTGTTTGCTGTTTGCTCCAAGGAGGCAAATAGCTGGAAGGCAGAGGCAGATTTTTTTTCTTGTTTTCCTTCCCAAAAAAGGTAGGTGCGTCTTATAGTCCGGAGTGTCTTATACTCTGAAAAATACGGTAGTCGTTTTATTTTTACCCTTTTTATTGGCTTCTACCCTGGTTGCTCAATGTCCTTGCCCTGACTGTTCTTACCTGTCAAGCCAAGGAATCAGGACCATTTATAAGATTGCAGCACAGAAGATTTATCCAAATATATATACAAAAATCTAGTCAACTAACAGCTAGCACTAAATTGGTGCTAGATAAAGGTCAATGGAATTCAAGGGAAGCTGGACCTCGATCTCTTTTGGCAATACAAGGATTCTAATGACATGGTTAATTAAAGCTGTGGTGGCGCAGTATTGGTTAGAATGCAGTATTTCAGGCTAATTATGCTAAATGCAAGCAGTTCGATTCTCACTGGCTGAAGGTGGACTGAACCTTCCATCCTTCCAAGGTCAGTGAAATGAGAACCCAGATTGTTGGGTCATATATGCTGACTCTGTAAACTGCTTAGAGAGGGCTATAAAGCACCATGAAGCAGTGGTGGATTTCATGCGGTTCGCACCGGTTCAAGCGAACTGGTTGTTAAATTACCCATCCCCTGCTATCATAGTGGATCCTGGGCACTGTGCTATGCTGCAATGGAGAAACGGGCAACAGAGGAGCCAGTGCAAGGGAAGGAGAAGGCCGCTTTCCCTCTTTCTTCTCCCTGCTCCTCCACCTTCCCTCGTGCTGGCTGCTCTGTTACCCATTTCTCCATTGCAGTGCAGCACAGCGCTGAGGATCCACTTTGATAGGGGGCGTGTAATAATTTGCCTGGCCAAACTAACCCGCAGCCTCTCCTACATTGGGTCCAGCTTTGATCGTGCTGCCAAGTTAACTCTCACCCCTCTCACTTTTTCCTGCAGACTGACCAACACCCCTGCATGCAACTCCATGGGGAGGAGGGGGGAAATCCCTCCGTCCACTTCCCCCAAATTCTTCACCTTCCCACACGAGCTCTCAGGAACATCAATTCCTTGTCTCTATGGTACCACCCCCTCCTCATTCCTCAAAAACCTCACCTCTTAAAGGAGCCGCATCCAGAAGGCTGAAACAGACGTGAGACCAATGTGCAGACAAGCACCCTCGGAAACAGCCTTTTGGCAAAGGGTGGAAATTTAACAACCGTTTTGCCCAGGGTCAGGTTGGTGAGGTCATCATGGGAGCCTTGTCCCGCCTGTGCGGCAGAGCTGGAGGATGGGGATGGGCCATGCCTCTCACGACAGCCAACCTGACCCTGGGTGAACTGGTTGTTAAATTATTTGAATCCCACCACTGCCGTGAAGTGTTATGTAAGGTATAAGTCTAAGTGCTAAGTACTATTGCTATTAATTCTGGTCCCTTGCTTTGCCTGTTCTTCTTCTACATCACCCATTTTGTACGGTGACCCCTAACAAAATGCTGTGTTTAATCTGAAAAGAGTTGTCCATCTCTGCTTCAAACACATTAACAATTGTGTTCTGATATGCTAAAGATCCCTGTTGTAGCTAAGGGAGCTGATTAACAAAGATGAACAGAAACCAGGCTATCCTGTGGGTAACTAACTCACAGCTTTCCTGCTGGTTCTGCAAAGTGTTGCAGATGACAAGGATAATAAAACTCAGAAATCACTAGCCTTAAGCCTCCAAATGAAAAACCCTGTGTGATTTGAGGGGAGGGGGAAAAGGAAGAAAGAAGGGAGAGAAATTTGCCACCTCGAGCATAGTAAATTAGAGTTGCAACACGTTTTACATGCGTCCCCAAGGAGGGACTTGTATAAGGAATCTGTGGGGGGAAAAAATCAATTGCATTCAGTTTAAAGAGGTGATTTCCAAGTGGTCAGTAAGGAAAACTTTTGGGATACAGGCAATGCTGACTGCTTTCCCCATATTTTCTCCACCTTCAATTATATGCACACATGAAAGCTGCCAGAATGATCTTTCCCTTACGGTTTTCAAAGTCAGGAGACGAGCACTGAGCTGTCATGAATTGTCAGAGGTAGAACTAGATAATAAGCATTGATAATTCAATAGCTGATAGATGGGAGCAGGGAGGGATAGTCAAAGGACTATATGTGGAAAAATAGAACACATACATAATTTTCTTTGGGACCAATTAATGTTATTCAAGTTTGCATATTCTTAATCAGAAATATATTGTAATTTAAGTCACAGGCCAAAGGGGGGGGGCATCTTTTATAATGAAAATCAACAAGTCGCCATGTCGATAATGGTGGGCTTCTCGGTATTTTCTGATGTAATTTATAAATTAAAAAACAATCTAAATGAAATTACAATAATCAGGCAGGAGTTGGTCACTGAAGGAACAAAGTAGGCCTGAGCATAAATATTTTAGCATATGATTTCAGAGACTTATTTTGCAAGCTAGATTAGAGAGGTTTCTTCTATGTGGCAGCAGAGAGAAAGAGAGAAGGAAGAGTTCTTCCTTTCTCTTGTTTGCATTGTTAACTGGTGATTTTTTTTAAAACAATATCACAGGACAAATTATAATATAGTGTTCAGTTGCAATAAAGACATTCAGCCCCAATATCCCACACAACCACCGTAGGAACGCTTGAGGCTACATTAGGTGGCATGTACTACAGAGGCCCTGAAGTTCAAACGGCCTCCTGTTTTGTATGCAAGAGATCACAGATTCAACCTATGGAGTTCAGAGGCATCTGCGGGATTCGTCCTTTTTATCAAAATGACAAGAGCAGCATTGCCCTGTCATACTACAAACCCTGACCTTTTCACAGATGTGATGCACATACGGAAAAGGGCGAAGCTTACAATGCGACACCAGAAGACTGTTTTTCTCTTCATTCCATACAGTATCCCCGAATACAAAAGAAACACCTCTGGCAAAATTAGTTAAGTACAAAGTTAAGATCATTTGAAAGCAGAACAAACAACAACAAAAAAAAGATTGGCTATGAAAACCCAGATACAATCCCCATTTCGACTGGCACTGGCAGTTTATATAAAAGTCCTTTTCACATCATGTCTGAAAGGACACATAACTGGTAACACTCTCACAAATTCATGAAATCATTTATCTCCAACTTTGTTCCTTAATTGCCACAATTTTCACAATCATGGGCATGCTACTTTAAACGAGCATACCCCAAAACATTCATGCTTTGACTTTCTCCCATATCGAATATACCAGGGTGGGTTCTACTTACCTTTACTACCGGTTTGCAATAGGGCCACGCATGTGTGCTTCTGCGCATGCGCAGAAGCTTCCTGATGACATCGGGGTTGGTGGGTGGAGCCTCCCGCTGGTTTTACTACCGGTTCTATAGAACCAGTCCGAACCGGGGGCAACCCACCACTAGAATATACATGTCACTGCAATTATTGGTTCAGCATATTTCTTGTAACATTGAAGAAATCTTAGAAATCTGAATTGTGGCTTCTTTCTTTACGTATAGTCAGTCAGTCTTTGCAAGAGCAATCTATATAGTCAAATGAATTCCCATCTCCAAAGTCTTAGTGTGAGTTCCTTGACTGACAGCATGGCTGATAGCTTATAATTTCCTTCTATTGCCAAGAATTTGCCAACATTAGTCATCCTCTTTCCATATGGTGGTGGCCAGCTTTAATTATCAGAGCGTCTTAAAATGAAATTTTTAAAGTAAAAACAAGCGAAAACCCTTCAAAGGCACCAAACACCCCACAGAATAATGTTTAAAAGTGCAATAAAATATTGATACTGTAAAATGATTCAAAGGAGAAAGAAAAGACATGATGTAATTTCAGAGGTTGAAGAGGGGGAAAATAAAAGAGAGTGGAGTGGAGTTTCTCCAGGGAGAATGAGGAATGCCTTTAACAGCCTATATGGCTTTACAGAAACATTCCTTTCACTTGCCAGGTGCTTGTGGAGAAAAGAAAACATTTTTTATCCCACTCTGGGCTGCTTTAATCATACTCCTGCATGTCAAATAAGACACTGCTCTTTAAAGCCACAGAGGAAGAAAGCTGAAACAGAATTGCCACAGGGAAGAGGAAATTTCAAATTAAATAGTGGAGGTATTCAAATTAAATAGTGGGGAAAGAGGGTAAAATTAGAGTCCATCTTTATTTCTTAACCCGATGCTACAATATTTTATCAATTCTAGACAGACTATGGTTCGCAACTGTCAATATAAAATAGCATGCATTCAAAGGATTTAATGGAGCATTTATTAGGAGTTAGTTTTTCATTTCCACTGGGGTACAGTACTTCAGATGCATTTGCCATTCAACGTAACGTTAAATATACTTAAGATATATGGTGTATTTATTTCTTTGGCTTTAGGCATAAAGTACTGTTGATGCTGGCTCTCAAGAGAAATCTTTAAAAATGAAAACCCAATAAATCTGGACTTGGTTTGCAGAAAAATGGAGGTACACCACCAGATACATTGATGTTCTATTCATTATCTGTATCAACAAGGTTAGTTAAAAATAAACAAGTAGGTTGGGGTTAACAACACAGAGTAAGGAAGCGCTCTCTCCAAAAATACCATTTTATATCAGCGCTAAGGAGCTAACCAATATTCATAACTTTTTCAACTATTTGCTAAACTCTCGCTGCGATCATAAAGCAACCATATGTCGGGAACATTAGCTCAGCACATAGTAACTGAATGCAAATAAACAAGACTATTAGTTCAAAGGCCAATAGCAGTCAGAAAATGATACACAAAACCAAACAAATATCCAATATATCCCATGTGTGACAAGCTACCTTGATATGTTGACTTGAATTCAAGTGTTATATAGCAAACGCAAGACTGTTATATTTTTTAAACCACCTATCTAATATTGTTGTTAAGTTTGGAATACATTTAATATACTTTTTACAGAATAGAAAGAAGAAAGCTGCCATGTTTAAATTAAATATTGAATATGGCCATCCTATAAGAATTTTACAGTACCATTTATGCTAACAACTATAATCCTATACATACACAATATATACTGTATTTTTCAGAGTATAAGATGCACTTTTTCCCCCCCCCTAAAAGGGGGAGAAAATTTAGGTGCGTCTTATACACCGAATGTAGCCCCGCCCACCCACTGGCCCACACCCTTTGGCCTCTGCCTCCCAGCAATTTACCTCCTTGCAGCAAGTAGCCAGAAGAAACAGCTCATTTCAGCTTCAGCACAGCCTAATTAGCACAAGTTGATTGGATCGGCCTCCCGACTCTCAGCTGTTTTGCACAGGGCTCTGCTGCTTACTGCAAGGAGGTAAATTGCTGGGAGCAGATTTTTTTTTTCTTCTGCTAATCACGCTATGATGAAAACAAAAACAAAAGTAAAGCAGGCTGTTTGCTGCAACGAGGCAAAATTGCTGGGAGGCAAAGGTAGATTTCTTTTTCTTGTTTTCCTCACCAAAAAAGGTAGGTGCGTCTTATAGTCTGGAGCGTTTTATACTCCAAAAAATACAGTAAAAGGTAAGGGAGTTCCTGCGGATTTTAGTCCGCTAATTGTTGCTGACTGTAGGGGGCGATGTTCATCTCCGTTTCAAGGCCATTGTCTGAAGATATTTCCGCAGTCATGTGGCCAGTATAACATAACAGAGCACTTTTACCTTCCCACCAAAATGGTACCTATTTATCTTGCATGTTTTTGAACTGCTAGGTTGATAGGAGTTGGAGCAAGGATGGCAACTCACCCTGTCACATGGCACCCAGGTCTCAAACCTGGGCTGCCGGCTTTCCAGTGTCTTAACTGCTTAGCCATCATATTTCCCTTTATCTGAGTATACAGTATATGCTCTAAGGTAAATCCTTTGAGTACAGTGAACTTAAGTTGGATTCTTACCTGCAACAAATGACAGCCTTGCAGGACAATGCTAGGTCCAGGAAGGACTGCCTCACTTCAAAGGACAGGGCATACTTCAGAGTTTGGCCATCTATAATCAAAGCAATATCATTTTCTTTGCCCAGTGAGTCTCCCAGACTTTCACAGTGGTGCGTTAATGCAGCTCTTGTTGCCTAAATGAAAAAAAGAGGGCGGGGAGGGGGGAGAGGAGAAAACCACATTTTGTTATCATTTTTGTTAAGCAGGACAGCCCAAATTGGGAAGCTTGAAGAATTTATTCAAGGAGGAATTCCGATAGATTCCACATTTGTTATTGCATGTATATTACAAAAAGATGAAAATGCATGAGAAAGGCGGCAATATGACTTTTTAGATTAAAGACGTGGTCTATTCTGATGGAAATCTTTTGAATTCCTCCAATTACTGGACCAGTCATTAACTGCTGCTAGGTGGCATTGGTATAACTTGTGATATTTTCCTCCAGTCCAGAATGCAGTGTGTGAGTTATTCATGACCATATTAGGCGAGAGTTTGGGTTATGCAGTTAAGGATTTGTACCAATCGTCCACATAAAGAGCTAACAGAATGAACACACAGCTCTCTCCTAAAGCTATAAAATGCAAAAATTTATACCCTAAATCAGGGGTCTCCAACTTTGGCAACTTTAAGACTTGTGGACTTCAACTCCCAGAATTCCCAGCATAGCGGGCTGAGGAATTCTGGGAGTTGGAAGTCCACAAGTCTTAAAGTTGCCAAGGTTGGAGACCTCTGCCCTAAATTACAGAAACTAAATTGGGGTGTGTATTCTATGTTGATTTCCTTCACTGCAGGTTCTTCAACAGGACTTTAGTTTGAGCTGCTTCTCATTAAGATGTTAACTTTTTAACTTTTTATTTTGCTACTGGCCTTAATCTGTTCAAATTAATATAAGTATAGTACTGGCTTCTGAAATATTTCAGTTTCTGTTTTTAACATTGGCTGTATTTTATTACCTTTACAGTACATTTAGTGGGGTTTTTTTTTTAAGTTGCCTTGCTTTTTCTTGGCCAAAGAACTATAAAATATAAAATCTGCCAGTTTCTGAACTGAGCTGATATAGTATGGAATAAAAAAATGCTAGCCCATTAGCTATATATTTCCAGACTATTCCATTCTATTTCCAATCCCAGCATACTGGGTCCTTTCCAACCTTCAACTCAATGAGTATAAAAAATTTAGCGACTATTCACCGCTTATAAAACTACAAATAATTCTATCTGTCCACCCCACATCCCTTCTCTTATCTACAAACAAATCCATAAAACGTCTTTTCAGTTCTGGTGTCCACAAAATTTCCATAAAGGGTTGCCAGAAGTAACAACATATCTTTTTTTAACCTTGATCAAATAAAAGTAAAAGAAAGAAATATAAAGTTGTTTTAACAGTCTTAATATTTAGTTCATTCAAATATTGTCATAGGATTTGATTTCTCTTCATTTCTTCTTTGTTACATCATACAGAATTCTTCAAGATCTTAACAAGCCTTCTTTAAATAAATCCAAAGGAAAAAAATTGACCAGGTTGTTCTTTTGAGTTATCTTTTGCATTTCCCCTTTGAATTTTATAATATCAGCTAATTTCTTTTATAGATTCAGTGAAACATCCTTTTTCAAGTTATTCTCTGGGTTTGTTAGTTGTAAATGCACTTTTGAATAGTACCTTTATATTGTCAATAAAATGTGTTCTACATGTTATTTCTTCAGTAACATATTTTGGACATAGTCTATCCATAGAAGCAGATACCTTTACTAACATTGTTGATATTCTGCTATTAATTTCTGATTCTATTCTTCAAAAGCCCGTTTCAGTTTTTTCATTGCTATAATGCTTTGCTTCGTTTTGCAGGCTTCTATTTTCTACCTCTGTCTAAAATCTTTAATTAACTCTAGTACCCAGTTTTTAAAATCATGAAATTACTTATCTGTGTTATGTCAACCACTAATTTAAAGAAGGCTGGAGAATTCTAATTAATTAAAATCTTCCAGCCTGAAATGAGCCCCCCAGCGCTGCTGGCTAGGGGACTCTGGGAGTTGAAGTCCACCCATCTTCAAGCTTCCAAGGTTGAGAAACACTGCGTTCGAGGGATAAACCATCATGTTACCTTCCTATTCCACATTTGCCAACAATTAGCAGAGCACCACTTACTAATACCTTATTTTGTTTAGAGTTGGCAACTAGATAAGGACATCTGACTATGATTTTACAGATTTGAGGGGTATAAAGCTCTAGTGAAGAAAAAAACACATACTTCCCGTAGAAGAGAAACCCAAAACATTTGTACCACCATCCTAACTATGTTCTTTTCTACTTCTGCTTATCAACTAAGAAGTTCTGGGCTTCCCTTCTGTGGAAAGCATCCAAATGGAGCCCAGGATTGTTTTCTACTTAGAGGTTTAAGTTTGTGGCAGGGCTGACAGTTGGAGATTAAATTGTTCAAAACTGATCTGGATCCAATCCAATATCTGTAATTAGTATCTCTGAATTAATGCAACCTTAACTAAAGATCTTTAATTATATGCTTAATATGCATAACAGAAACCAACCCTAACTTTTCTTTAGGAGAGATACCGAAGCTGAAGCTCAAATACTTTGGCTACCAAATAAGAAGAGAGGAGTCATTGGAAAAGACCTGATGTTCGGAAAGATTGAAGGCAAAAGAAGAACGGGAATGAAGAGGATGAGATGGTTAAATGGTGTCATTGATGCAATGAACATGAATCTGAGCAAACTCTAGAAGACAGTGGAGGACAGGTGGGCCTGGCATACTATGGTCTATGGCAGAGGTCTCCAACCTTGGCAACTTTAAGATCTGTGGACTTCAACTCCCAGAATTCCTCAGCCAGCGAAGCTGCAAATTCTGGGAGTTGAAGTCCACAGGTCTTAAAGTTGCCAAGGTTGGAGACCTCTGGTCTACGGGGTCACAAAGAGTCGGACACAACTTAGCAACTGAACAACATATCAGAGTTTAGATTATTTCCTTTTATAATACTCTAAATTGCAGATATAGCTACAGAAAATAAGAGTGGGTGGGATTATATTTGTCCCAAATAAAAATAATATATTATGCAACACTCAAATCTTTTGAATGTTTTTGATTTAGTTTCATTCTCTGGTGAACGTATTCAGGTTAACTTAAACATTGAATGTATCATTGCTTTCCAGACCAATCTATTTCTATGGCTGGTGTTCTGGAGGAAAATGAAAGTTGAAAACATTCACCAATTTAAAATAATGGGGGGGAAAGCAGGATAGAAACTTAAATAGAAAATTAAATCCTCCAGAATAACTCTGTTTTAGAAAGCATTTTGTTCCAAGGAATTATGGGAAATTTAAACACCAGCATCAGCTAAAATGTGAGTGACTTTTCCCTAAATTGTGAAAATTACCCATCTCAAAACCACAAAAGAAGAAAGCCTGCTTCACTCCCATCCAAATTCAACACAGACTAAACATTCTGCTGGAAGTTCAATAAAACTTGAATTTGAAGCATTTAAAGAATGGCCAGAATATTCCATCTATAGAATTAGTAATCATAATATCCAGCATGAGACTGAATAATCCTATAAATACAAAACGTTTTGAGAGGAAAAATGAGAATAATCTAATTAGAAAAGATCTAATTTAGCTTCAACAATGCAAGAAAAACAACGAATGAATCAACATTTCTCCTATTCTTTATGAAATTTAATTTAAAAACTATTTTCAATGTTAACTGACAATATCCTGCATAATTATCAGTGGATTTCTGACAAAGGAGTATCTGAAATATATTTTTTAAAACACAAGCTATTTAATATGTTTCCAACACGTTTAACATTATTCTATAAAACTGCTAGGATTCAGCTGCATTAATCACAGCATTTTGTCCAGTGATGCCCTTGAAAATGTTTCCTTAAATAAATAAATAAATAAAAGTTGAAAATGTTTTTCGTTTACTTTAGGCACAACAAAACCTAAACCTGTTTTTCTCAATTAACCTCTTTTTCTGAGTTAACGTGACACACTAAATTATATACTAAGCAGACATACCAGGTGGGTAGGCCAATACAGCTCAGCTTTCAGACCTACTAATGGGTCATAAGTGGCTATGTGCTGAGGAGAGCAGGAAGGATAAGGGTGAAAAAAAAACACATCTGCTTATTTTATTTTTCAGTTTGGGGAAAAGGAGTCTAAAAGTGAGATCGGGAGCATCTGTCTTCTATTATTTTTGAGGCAAAAAATGCACACCAAATTTTAACTACAGCTAATTCTCGATTCACAATCTACAATTGGACCAGAACTTCTGCTGCTAATCGAGGCAGTTAAACGATGCCCTTGAAGTGATGTCCCAGTGCCTGGAGGCTGTGCGGATCTGGATGGGGAGGAACAGGCTCAAACTCAACCCTTCCAAGACTGAGTGGCTGTGGCTCCCGGCATCCCGATATAGTCAGTTGACTCCATCACTGACTATTGGGGGCGAGTCTTTGGCCCCCACTGAAAGGGCTCGCAATCTGGGAGTCCTCCTGGATAGGCAGCTGTCTTTGGAGGAACATCTGACGGCTGTTACCAGGGGGACCTTCTGTCAGGTTCGCCTGATTCGCCAGTTGCGGCCCTTTCTCGATCGGGATTCCTTGTGCACAGTCACTCAGGCCCTAGTCACTTCTCATCTTGACTACTGCAATGCTCTCTACATGGGGCTCCCCTTGAAGAGCACCCAGAGGCTCCAACTGGTCCAGGACGCAGCAGCGCGGGTAGTGATGGGAGCAACATGGCGCTCCCATGTAACACCGCTCCTGCGCTAGCTGCACTGGCTCCCGGTGGTCTTCCGGGTGTGCTTCAAGGTGTTGGTTATCACCTTTAAAGCACTCCATGGCATAGGGCCTAGCTTTCTGCGAGACCTCCTGCTGCTACCGACGACCTCCCATCGACCCGTGCGCTCCCACAGAGAGGGCCTCCTCAGGGTGCCATCAGCCAAACAATGTAGGCTGGTGAACCCCAGGGGGAGGGCCTTCTCTGTGGGGTCTCCTACCCTCTGGAATCAGTTGCCCCCTGAGATAAGGAGAATCCATGACCTCAATGCCTTCCGTCATGCCCTTAAAACCCATCTTTTCCAGCAAGCCAGGCTGGCTTAAGAAGAAATTTTTAAATTCTTTTAATCAGTTTGTGACTTCTTAACTTTATATATATATATATATATTTAACTGTTTTTAATATTTGTATTCTATGTAGTTATCTTGGCTGTACACCGCCCTGAGTCCTCAGGGAGAAGGGCGGTATATAAATTGGAAATTAAATTAAATTAAATTGGAAATTAAAATGAGCCACACCCATTTTATGACTGTATTTGCCCCAACTGTTAAGCCGAGGGTAGGCAAATGTGGCCCTTTTAACCCGTGGACTTCAACTCCCAGAATTCCTGAGACAGCCAAGCTGGCTCAGGAATTCTGGGAGTTGAAGTCCACAGGTCATAAAGGGGCCATATTTGCCCACCCCTGTGTTAAGCAAATCACCAGTCATTATGCAAATCCAGCTTTCTCTCTTGAGTTTGCTTGGGAAGTTCACAAGTGGTGATCATGTGATCCCCAGATTCTGCAACCCTTGTGAATGGGTTACCAAGTACCCAGATTGTAATCACATGATTTAAGGATGTTGCGACAGTTGTATATGCAAGAACCATCATAAGACACTTTTTTTCAGTGCCATCATAACTTCAAACAGTTGCTGCACAAACAGTCATAAATTGGGGACCAACAAGTATTTTGCTGTCCAATCATACACAGTTTACAGATTACCTATCCCTGGATTAATGAGGTATGTGAAGAATCCCTTTGCGGATGATATAAATTTATAATTTTATTATTATAAGATACAAATATAGCTATTTATAGCTTACACAACAAATGCTGACAAGGTGTGGCTTAAGTGTGATAAGTAAACCCAGCTTAAACAACAAGCAGGAGGAAAAAGCCAATGTTCACATTAAGATACACCAAACCTCCCATACAGAATAAACTGCTGAACTACATAAATTACTGATTGAAATTAAACCTACTGAAGGACTAATTTAATCAACTGGAAACATCCCATGTTATCTTTTAACCCACACTGGGAAAATATTTAAGGATATGCATTACTATCTTCCTCTCTGTTAAATGCTCAGCAAAAAAGAAAAAAGAAAATCCCTATTTAACAACAAGGAATTAGCTACACTTTAGATAGATTGCTGACTAATCACTAGCCAAATCTCAGGGGAACTGATTTTAACCCAAGAAAATGAGCATATCCAGGAAAGGCATAATTGTTTTTTTCCTTTTCCCAAATCATAAACAGGCAATTGCAAAAGAATATATAGCAATTCCATAAGGTTTATACTTTTTTGCCTTCCTTCCCATCCTAAATTGTGTGTGTGTGTGTGTGTATGAGAGAGAGAGAGAGAGAGAGAGAGAGAGAGAGAGAGAGAGAGAGAGAGAGAGAGAGAGAGAGAGAGAGAGAGAGAGAGAGAGAGAGAACTTCATGATGGCCTCAAAGAATCCAGTGACTTCATGCCTGAAGCAGATCAAGAAGGACAATTTGCTTCTTCAAATGATTTGCACAGGCATACAAATACAGCAGTGCCAATAAGAGTTAGAATTAGTTAACTAATTCAGAAAGAGGAAGATTCATACATTGAACTATGTTAAAATCAGTCAAATCACATTGTGACTTAATGGCATGTGACAATCCAGCCAAAATGTAAATTATGGGTAAGTTTGCAGAATATGTGAGGACTGAAATGTCATTTCACCATTTTTTTTTTTTTTAATTTGATTTATATGCCGCCCTTCTCTGGAGACTCAGGGCGGCTTACAATGTGCTAAGCAATTTTGTGCTACAAATGCAACCAGCATGTTTAATGAACAGATGTGTCCACACAACATACTTCTGTCTTGTTAGTATATCTGGTTTATGGCATTAACACAGTTGTAGGGACTTGCAAGATACCTTAAACCATAAACATACACATGCCTATTATGTGGCTCAGAGTCCATGGGAATTAATGTGATATGCATACTTGGATGTGGGCATTGACTTATTTGTTATAGCAGGTGGCATCTCCTATTGACCTTGACTGATCATAAAAAAGTAAAATTGAACTGGATGGAAGTTTACAGCACCAAGAAATCCCAGGACAGTCACCTAAGTGGGGATATGAGCGTATCTATAAATATCCTAGAAAAGGACAGTGGCAATCTACTTTTGCACTGTTGACAAAAGAGCTACATGGAACTGTGTAATAACCAAAAGAAAAAGAAAGAAAAAGCAACATTTTCTTCCCCTTCTTAAAAATCTAATCCAAACATTGAATTCTCTTATGATTCCTCTAACCTGGAAACCAAGTGCCAATAATCAGACATATTATGTATGTAATTGGCTTCTCATCCTGAACTTCTCTTACAACATGCACGCAATACATTTGGCTATGGCACAATCATAACTATTCAGGCACATGTTTGGCAAGATTGTTCTATAACTAGACCACATTTATACAGCACATGATGAGATTGTTTGCTTATCCATAGTTGATTACTTGGGTTCACATAACACAACATCCTTGCAAATCCCTTAGTCTTAGGTGTAATGTGTGAACTCATCCCAAAACAAAACAAAGCATGGCTTCAGCTAAAAGTGCAGGACAGACTTGGAGAGAAAATGAAGGAAAACGTTAGTGTAAAAACCTGCTCCTTGTACCAAGAAAAACTGAAGAATTAATGCAGCATTTTAACTGAAGATAATTAATAGCGTACCTGGGTCCTGTTGCTAGATATAACTTCATCCTAAAAGCCGTGAAAAATTTAACACTTCAATATTTTTCATCTACGTTTTTAAAAAACTACCAAGCAAACTGCAAAGCTCCTGGCAGTGATTATACCTTTGTTTGTGTACAATTCACACACACTTGTGTTTACCAAAAAACAAACTTTGACTCTTCTGACCTGTATAAATTGAATTCCATTCTCCAGAGCATTTCATGTTAATGAACAGTAGGGCACTGTTGCAAATCTTGGCAAACAGAGCATAATTTGTTGACAGGCAGGGAATTACAATAACCTAAAGCAGAGCTCATGTGTGGTCCACGCTTGGGACCACATCCTGTGGTTCGGGAAGAAACCTTGTGATGGTTTGTTTGAATTTCCTAACTTTCTAAATCCTTTTAGAAAATATTTCATCTAATCAGTACTACTCAGCAAGTGAACAAACAAACAAAAAATCCTGACAGGTTGACATTCCATGGGACCATATTCAAGCCATTAAACAAACTATGTGGAATTTAGCATAAAAGAGAGGAAACGGCCCAATTTTTAGGATTCTGAAAGAGTGATGATGACCCTTGGATCTACAGAATTGGCCACAACAATAAATTAAGCATAGAAGTCTGGACAATCCCTATAGCCACATCCACAAGGATTGCCCCAAAAGGCTTTCAGCCATATTGATGAGTGAGCATTGTAATCAATTTAATCAGATAAGCTGAAAAAGTACAGGTCTTTTGTTCCTTGGAATTTTACTTCCCTAAACATGCAAGAACAGATTTGTCTTCCCTTTGTAGCTCCCAAAGCAACTTGTTAGTATACTTGAAGATTACTTTTCATGAGTGAATCAGGAAGGCTAGGAACTTCATTCTCTATATATAAAAAAGCATTTAACCCTTATATACATGGGGTTCTCTCAAGCTTATTCTAGGGCTTTTAGGGGTGCATGATCCAAAGAAAATTGCTTGGTATAATTTATACTCGTTGTTCCATCTGGATTCAGAGACTGAGCACTCTTTAATGACTTCTAGTCGTGCCTCTTATTTTGATCTGATTCACAAAATGCAGCAGGTCATAATATGGTTTATTTGGGTTTGGTATATCACATTGTGCAAATTCAATACATTCAGAATTAACTTGCCTGAGAGAAATTACAGGTAGTTCTCGACTTACAACAGTTCATTTAGTGACCAAAGTTACTTTGGCACTGAAAAAAAGTAACTTAAGACCATTTTTCACACTTACGACCGTTTCAGCATCCCCATGGTCATGGGATCAAACTTCAGACATCTGGCAACTGACAGTTGCAATGTCCCAGAGTCTTCTGATCACCTTTTGTGACCTTCTTACAAGCAAAGACAGTAGGGAAACCAGATTCATTTAACAACCGTTGGTACTAATTTAACAACTGTAGTGATTCACTTAACTGTGGGAAGAATTGTCATAAAATGGGGCAAAGCTCACTAAACAAATGTCTCGCTCAGCAACATAAATTTTGGGCTCAGTTGTGGTCGTAAGTCAGAGGTGGGTTTCAGCAGGTTCTGACCAGTTCTGGATCAGAGTCCCAAGCAGAAGGTTCTCTGGAGTATTTGTTAAGTACAAATATAAGTACAAATTTTAGCTAGATGTGCTAGTACATCTAGCTAGTAAATTTGTACTAGCTAGTAAATTTTAGCTAGTACAAATTGAACTTTTAAACTTCTGCTTGGAAAGTAAATACTCTGCCACTGAATTAGAGTACCTACCCATTTTCTCCTTGGCTATATGCCTTTAGAATTAACACTTATTCTGCCAAGCACAGAATTTAACTGTGGGATAACACAGGAGCCCGTCAAAAAAGCCATTTTTGAGATCAAGAACAATGCTAGATGTGCCATCAGGTTACTTTAACCAATTAAATAGGTCATGTTGACCATGAAAAAAAAGTGTTTAACCCTCTGAGTTTCTGAATTATTCCCTCCAACACTACTACTACCTAGTCCCCCAAGCACACTAAGCTGCTATTAGTTCTGCAGAAAGAAACACACAATGAAAACAGATATTCTAAAGCAATTCAGGTTTGAGAGGGGAAACAGCGGGAGAGTTACAGATGTGGAGATGCTTTTTAAAATTTCTTTGTGATGATTTTCCTCACTTTATGGCATACATATAAATAAAACATTCTTGCCTATTCCTACATTTCATATCTAACTCTAACAAAATACAGATATAGCCTGAACTACAGTTTATTTTTTATTCAAAAGTTTTTGTTAATGCCTTCAAAAGAGCATCTCCAACACTTTTTATGACTACAAAGGATTGTTTCATAAATGTCTCTTACTCATCAACAGTATCTAAAAAAGTAATTTGCCCCAGGAAATCAATTAGGAGTGGGATATTTTGTATGTTTATACTAGAATATTCTTATAGTTCTTCTAGTTCATTCTTCTAACTAAACTAAATCAGCTAGCTGTACCTGACCTCACTTGTAAGTGGATCACAAGCTTCCTAATAGACAGGAAGCAGCAGGTGAAGCTAGGCAAAATCACATCAGATACCTGTACAATTAGAACAGGGGCCCCACAAGGTTGTGTGCTCTCTCCACTTCTCTTCTCTCTATACACCAATGACTGCATCTCAAACGATCCATCTGTTAAAGTACTGAAGTTTGCAGATGATACAACAGTGATCGGTCTTATTCGAGCCAACAATGAATCCGCATACAGACGGGAGGTTGAACAATTAGCCTCATGGTGCGACCGGAACAACCTGGAACTGAACACACTCAAAACCGTAGAAATAGTGGTAGACTTTAGGAGAAACCTTCCCATATTACCACCACTTACAATACTAGACAACACAGTATCAACAGTAGAGACCTTCAAATTTCTAGGTTCCATCATATCTCAAGACCTAAAATGGACACCTAATATCAAAAACGTCATCAAAAAAGCACAACAAAGAATGTTCTTTCTGCGCCAACTCAGGAAGCTCAAACTGCCCAGGGAATTGTTGATACAGTTCTACAGAGGAATTATTGAGTCTATCATCTGCACCTCTATAACTGTCTGGTTCAGTTCTGCAACCCAAAAGACTTCAGAGGGTAATTAGAACTGCAGAAAAAGCAATTACCAGCAACCTGCCTTCCATTGAGGACCTGTATACTGCACAAGTCAAAAAGAGGGCTGTGAAAATATTTACAGACCTCTCGCATCCTGGACATTTCAACTCCTACCCTCAAAACGATGCTATAGAGCACTGCACACCAAGACAACTAGACACAAGAACAGTTTTTTCCCAAACGCCATCACTCTGCTAAGCAAATCATTCCCTCAACACTGTCAAACTATTCACTAAGGCTGCATTACTATTACTATTAGTCTTCTCACGGTTCCTATCACCCATCTCCTCCCACTATGACTGCATGACTGTAACTTTGTTGCTTATATCCTTATGATTTATATTTATATTGATTGTTTTCTGATTGCTTATTTGTACCCTATAACTATAATTAAGTGTTGTACCTTATGATTCTTGATGAATGTATCTTTTCTTTTATGTACACTGAGAGCATATGCACCAAAACAAATTCCTTTGTATGTCCAATCACATTTGGCCAATAAAGAATTCTATTCTATTCTAATATTGTATTTGAATCTGAATATTTGAGTAGGGCTACTATTTACTCTCTCCTATTGTATCTGAACTCTATTTAACATTTAAAAACACAAAATATGAAGAATTGCTTTGATAAAAATAAATATAAGCTACAGTAAGTATTCTACATTATTATTCTTATAAAATGCTTGTTAGTGCAAGGTTACATATGAACAGTCAAAATGTATATAAACAGTCATAAATAGTAAATATTATTAAATTCATAGAGGAGGTGCCCTCACATTAGTGAGTAAAAAAGACTGGGAATTAATTAGCATTTCTTAAATGTAGGTCAGAAAATTGCATTTGAGTATAACATTTGTTTTTATAACCTCCATAGAATTAGTATGTTGAAATCTTGAGTTGTTGGTTAATGTATCATACTAAGCCGTAAAACCAAGGTCAAGAAGGCAACAGCTGGACTTGCAAGTTGAAGAAGATTCCAGCTGCATTAAAGTTTACAGCACAGTCAACAATCTCTTCAGTTGATGGGCACCATCATGCAATTTCATGTTACAATGCTGGAGCCAAAATAATTAAAATGTAAAAAAATGTGTTTAAAATAGCCCAAATCTGATCCAAGTTCACAACATTGTGAGTTGATGAAGATTCTCAGTGATCCAGGCCGAGTTGTCTGGAAATTGAGTCATGGCAACTGGACATCTTTTATTGTTGGTTCGAAGCATTTCATTGCTTATCCAAGTAGCTTCTTAATCTGAGCAAGTTGGTTGGGGAACCTCATATATGTCCTCCAGGGAGGTTTCATTTCTCACCTACTCTGGATAAGCTTGTTAGGTGAGTAGGCAGAGAGTCATTGGAATGTAAATGTTCTTACTCCTAAATCCTTTGCCCTAGATGGGTCGTTAAGTGTGAACCTGTGAGTGGCCTTAATCTTCCTGGGGATTGATGAAAGAGCAGCATAAAAAATGGAGGACAGGTTGTGTCTGAGGGCTCCACATCTGTTGAGGGAAGGATTTTTCACTTTGGCATAAAGGGATTCCCTCACTCTTCTCTGAATCCCTCTATCTTCCCTGTCCAAAATGTGAACATTATTGTCCTCAAAAAAGTGTTTTTTTTTTCCTTCTAAATGAAGGTATACTGCTGATTGGGGTCCAGTGGTGTTGTTTCTCCTATGTAGGGTCATCCTCATGTGTAAAGGTTACTTGGTTGGCTCAGTGGCTAAAACACTGAGTTTGTCAATCAGAAAGGTCAGCAGTTCGACGGTTCGAATCCCTAGTACAGGTCTCCTGCATGAGCAAGGGATTGGACTAGATGACCTCCAAGGTCCCTTCCAACTCTATTACTGTTACTTTGGTTTCTCCACTGTAGAGCTCTGAACAGTCTTCACTGCACCAGACAGCATACACTACATTGCTCTTCTTATGTTTTAGTGTCTGATCTTTAGGGTGGACAAGCCTCTGTCTCAGTGTGTTGCTGGGTTTGAAGGAGACAGGTATGTGGTATTTTCCAAATAGCCATGTCTTCCATGTGGAGAAGAAAGCGCTCAGCTACTTCCAGGGGATGGCCCCAATCCTCTGGTTAAGTTATGTGGATGATACCTAGGAAAAAATCAAGTCCGAGAAGTCCAGGCCTTCACAGACAATATAAACACCATGGACTCAAACATCAAGTTCATTAGGTAGACACAATTCTGGCATTCCTAGAATGTGAGATTCTGATTTGGACCAATAGCAACCTAGAAGTAGAGACCTGCAGGATCTTCAGACAGGGAAGATAGATGGCTTGAAAGAGAAGGCTTTCATTTATGCCAAAGAGAAAAATCCTTTGTTCAGTAGAGGCCTCAGACCCAACCTATCCCCCATTTTTTATGTTGCTCAGAAAGATTAAGACCACTTCACAAGTTCACCCAGGAGACAACATTTAACGACCCACCTAGGGCAAAGGATTTAGGAGTTGGAATATTTAACATCGAATGACTCTCTGCCTACTCACCTAACAAGCCTATCCAGAAAACTCTCTGGTGCCCCTAACCAACTTACTCAGACTGAAGAAGCTACTTGGATAAGCAATGAAACGTTTCAATCCAACAAGAAGTCCAGTTGCCATTACTCAACTTTTAGACAATGTTGTAGTGTTTTGTCTTTTCAATTTTTTTTTTATAATTGCAAAAAGTATTTAGCTTCCTAAATAGAAGTGAACTGATTTTAGCTACGTGGGAAATGGTTGGGCCTCCATATCCATCCACAAGGAGCTGACTGATGGCTGAAAACAGCCTGTGCATTCTGCAGGAGGCTCATTGTATACACGGCCCTGTGGTGAACTTGGCAGTGAATTGTTCACATTTCAATTATTCAGGCTCTGCCTGCTCCAGGTTACAAGACTGAAATGCTCCCAATTGGGAGTTAAGAGGTTCAATTGTGCATTGTACATGCAAATTTATCTGTTGCAGAGAGATCTGAAAGATCAGTGAGTCTGGTGTGGGTAAGGAATAGTTCTCTTGGTCTTACATTTAATTTAAGTTATACACTCAAGAAAATTGACCGGCAGACCTTATTTCTACAGTTCCTGCATCTGTATTTTTCTGCCCCAGGCTTTCTTCAGGCCCTAATTAACCTTTGCTCATAAAGCGAGTTTGTATTCCAAAATTGCTTAATAGCAATCATGTACAAACTCACAAAGGGAAAGAAGACAGAGTGAGGGCACCAATGAAAAACTTAGAAAATCTAATCTAGCGGATGGGCATATATCTGAAACTTCATTTATTATGGAATAAAACAAAAATGAAATCTATGCTCCAAAATTTAGCCACTTGCATAGGAGATTGTATCTCAGTAGGTACCGTTTCCCAAGTTATAGCCGGGATCCTTTAGCTCTATATAACATATCAGATCTTCGGAGAAATTGGCTGGACTCACTAGGATACAAGCATGGGCAAAGTAGTTTCCAATCTCTGTTATTCATAAACCGGTTCAAATCTGCATTTTTTTCCTTTAAAAAAAAATCTCAACGTATTTAATATGTTTAATATTTATTTGTAAATATATGTTATTTCAAAATGCAAACTGTTAAAACGTGCAATTAAAAATGTAAAAATGTATGTAGGTTCTTGGTTCATTTTCCTATGGTTTTCTTTGTACCTGTGTTTTAACAGTTTTAATATGTTAAAAAAATATTTAGTGTATTAAAAGGTAAAGGTTCCCCTCGCACATATGTGCTAGTCATTCCCGACTCTAGGGGGCAGTGCTCATCTCTGTTTCAAAGCCAAAGAGCCAGCACTGTCCGAAGACGTCTCTGTGGTCATGTGGCCGGCATGACTAAATGCCAAAGGCGCATGGAACGCTGTTACCTTCCCACCAAAGGTGGTCCCTATTTTTCTACTTGCATTTTTTATGTGCTTTCAAACTGCTAGCTTGGCAGAAGCTGCGACAAGTAACAGGAGCTCACCCCGTTATGCGGCACTAGGGATTCGAACTGCTGACAAGCTCAGCGTCTTAGCCACTGAGCCACCGCGTCCTTTATTTATTGTATTACAATATTTTAAATTGTTTATGTGCTTTTTTTATTGTACATTGCCAAGAGTCACATATGTGAGAGGGATGGTTAGCTATATAAATTGAATAAGTACTTAAGTAAGCAAGCAACTAAATAAGTAAGTAAGTAAGTAAGTAAGTAAGTAAGTAAGTAAGTAAGTAAATAAATAAATAAATAAATAAATAAATAAATAAATAAATGCAGGTGTGTGTAATTTCCTCAATGTTTTGGAGACTTGTAATATACACAAAGGGAAATTATACTATCGGTAATGACAGTACTAACAGGAGAACTCACACTGAGTGATGGTATAACAATATCCATCTTCAATAATATATTGCCTATACCGGGGTGGGTTCTACTTAACTTTACTACTGGTTCGCAGCGTGGCCGTGCACGCTCGTTTTGCTCATGCGCGTGCACGCTCTTCTGCGCAAGCGCAGAAGCGTTTTGATGACATCAGGGTTGGTGGGCGGAGCCTCCCACCGGTTTTACTACCGGTTCTATAGAACCCGTGCGAACTGGGGGCAACCCACCACTGGCCTATACAGAAGTTTGCCTTACCTGAATAAGCCTGTATATTTATTTGATTTATAACACGGATATTACATTAACAAATATTAAGTAACTAAACTTTATTTTAGTATATTAGCATATTATTTATTTATTTATTTATTTATTTATTTATTTATATCTCGTATTTATTATTTTTACAAATAACTCATTGTCTCTTTCCTCCTCCTATTTTCCCCATAACAACCCTGTGAGGTGGGTTGGCCTGAGGGAGAGGGGCTGGCCCAAAGACACCAGATGCAGTGGAATTTGAACCCATGATCTCACGCTTTCCAGCCTGGTGTCTTAACTACTAGATTGCTTTTCTATAATTTATATAAATTATATTATATATGGAATTATATATAATTATACATAGCATATAATTATATATATATATAAGCATAATTATATAACTATATATTATGAAATATTATATATTAATATTATGTCAGAAACATTAACAGCAGCTTCACCAAAATGATTTGGTGAAAAGAGTTTCTTTTTTAGTTGAACAGAATAACAAACATAAGACAATTATTTAATGAAGCATAATGACAACAGTAAGGTTTTATTTTTAGTTTACCAAATATATAATTTTATAAGATATAACTAATCAAATAATCAATTATTTGAAAAATAAAATATCAACATGGAAAAAATAATGTTAACATGGGGAAAAAAAATACAAACCAACCAAATCAAATTATTACCAGTAACCAAGTATCACATGGAACCATCAAATATTTAGTGTTAGTTGCAAATTAAATAAGTTGCTTTCAGCTGCTGTCCGTTCCAATGAGATGACAATTTTTATGCCTGTCAGCTGTTCCCAAGTGGCACATGGGCTTCAGCACTTTTTTCAAGTACACAACTGTGAAAATGAAGTATTCCATCTGTCCTATACTTCCTGCTACTCCACTCCCAAGAATTTTCATACAATGTTAAATGTGTTAGATCTCCATCTTTCACAGATATGCCAACAATACCAGCTTCCCAGGCATCATGAAATTAGCTCATGGAAAAAAATAGAATTAATCTAGTTCAGGTAAATCTTCATGGCTATCAGGCCCACAAGTAGTTCTTCTGAAAAAAGATCAATGTATGTTTTCTCACTATAAATAAACTTCTCTGGCATATTAAATTTTTCACAGTAGTTTGGGCTTTTAGATGTCTACTGGGATTTACAGAATGCCAGCATTTTCATGATGGGTTTAGCCATTTGGATCCCAGTAAATGCTGGAGCAAGGATCTCTCCTCATTTGGTTTTATTCCCAGATAAAAATCTATGGTATTGGGTACAGCTGATGGGCAAGCATTCCCCCCCCAACCACTTTTTCTCTGTTAAATTGTTCACTAAAGTCCTATCTAAAGCAAATGAACCATAGTATGTCACTGTCCCTTTCATTTATTTAGCTAAAGCAAAGATATAGGTTCAGAAGATATAATATCAGTAAAAAGCCATTATCTCACACACATTTTTTTTTCTCCTTTGTTTTGCAATAAGTGGAATGTCTGTGGGACATCCAATTCTTCGGGGAGTTTTGAACAATAAGGAACTGGCTCTCATCCTAGTTCTTATCCCTTTTATTGACATAAATTGAATTAGCGATCTGCTGATGTTGAAGGTTATGCTGTCATCTCTCAACGCAGCGATGGAACAAGAGAATATACAAAATATACCCTTTCACACTCCTAGAAAAAGTTTTCCAGCCCATCCATAGCTCAGCTTAAACCCACTTATTGTACATGGTGAAATAAACTAAAACTCAATAATGTTCGAATTACCCAGTTCATGGTGTACTTAAACCTGGAAGCTGAATTCAATCACCCAGGTTTCGCTTGTAATTGTAGACAATGACTTGGAAGTGTGGAAAAGAAGTGGGGGTGTCTTTTTTTCTTTTTCCTTTTAAAAATATGGATAGCTATGTATTTGATTTCATATTTGTATTGCTGACTCATTGCAAACATTATTGACAAACTAATTAACATTCTGTTCCTCCAAGTCAGGAAAAAGGCCTTCCCTCCATTTAACTACAGTATGTTTTTTGGCATACTAGATACAGTTCTTTGTGCGGTTCCTTATTAAAGCTGACATCTTTGAATCTCTGTATGATTAAGGGAGGGGGGGGAATTAAAAGCTTCAAGCAAAAAAAAATTGACAGTAAAGTTGACCCCCCAATGAATTCTCTCCCCCAATTTTCCTAATTAGCTCCTTCTGCTAAGTCCCACTTCTGCTTGCAGTCATGGATCTCCAGGTAGCCTGGCTTGTGATTAAGATAACTATGTTGTGGCCCAGATGTTAGAAGAGCCTCTAGTGTCTCCTTCAGGATAACAACCTTTGGTTTTCAGAAATGCCAAGCCTTAAGCCTCATTTTTCCCCATGGTATTTATTCTGCCATTTTTCAATCCACTGTCTTCACATATTAAAATTATTGTCAGTTTACAGATGGGAGGAGGGGAAATCCCCTTATTTGCCTCTGCTGCTCAAAGCATACGATATCTACATTAACTGTATGATTTGCAACATATGGAGCTATTAAGCTGGTAAGTAGCTCACAGCAAGAGAAAACTGGAAGAGGGGCCTGGTGAAAGAGAATCCTAGAAGGGGACTAATTTTGCAAATTTCAAAAATGAAAAAAAAAAAAAAAAACAACAAGCAACCAAACAATTGGAACTCCCCCTTTCTGGAAAAATTCACTAGGCAAGTAAGAATGGCCTATATAGGCAGGCAAATCAAAATTGGCGGATTACACAATGTCCAGGTTTATGATAGATTTTACAAATAAATAAACTAACTGAAAAATTAACTCAGATAGGAGCAATGTGCAGCCCATCTGCCAAATGTATTCAATCAGTTCAGTCTTTTGCCAAGAGCCCTTCCTCAGCAGCTTGCTACCTGAGGAAGGAAAAAGAGAAAGGAAGGATGCTAGAAAAGGAGATGCAACAAAATTATTGTTTCCTTTGGCCAGGCACTGGCATGTGACACAATTCCAAAAGATTACTTCAGCTGGAATGCAAGGAGTAAAAAGAATTTTACTCACCCTGGACTAAATATATGGACTAGTATGCTTCTTCCCATAAATGTCAGTATGTAAAAATAAACAGATACTGTCAAGTTCAAAGCATGATTTTCTATGCATCATTCCCTCTCAAGGGGCATTTAAATGTTTGGACCTTTGTTTTCTTTTTGTGTCTTGAAATTCTTCCAAGGTTAGATGAGCACTACTAAACAACCAGCCCTGCTTTGCAGTTATACCCTTGTAAACAAAAGGAAAACAAAAACAAGATTGAGTAAGTCCCTTATACACTCTTCATGTAAACATATGAAAGCGTAGTGGTGATAGCAATTTGACCCTTCTCTACAGATCCTTCACATCCTAGATGTGAATTGTTTCAACTCCTCCCCTTGGGATGCCGTTACAGGGCATTGCATGCCAAAACAATCAGACACAGAGGCCCAAAGGTGCTTTTTCAAGAGGCAACTGGACTTCCTGGTTTTTCTTTGAAGCTTCTCATCCAAGAAGCTGAAGCTGAAGAAGCTTCTTGGATGAGAAGGGAAACGTCTTCAAAGAAAAACCAGAAAGTCTAGTTGCCTCTTGAAAAAGCACCTTTGGGACAACCAGGACCTGGATGCTGAGAATCTCCATAGACATTTAGACACAGAGACATTTTCCCCCTCACACCATCACTCTGCTGAACACCTAATTACCACAGTACTGTCTTATGTATATTTGCCCATGAAGTATGGCTGTATTATTACTATTATCCTTTTCTTTTCTACTACTTTCTCTTATGGGTGTCATTATTATGATTGTTGTTTTGCATGTACACTGAGAGTTTCTGCACCGGAGACAAATTCCTTGTGTGTCTAATCACACAAAGTATCCTTTCCTTTCCTTTCCTTTCCTTTCCTTTCCTTTCCTTTCCTTTCCTTTCCTTTCCTTTCCTTTCCTTTCCTCTCCTTTCCTTTCCTTTTCCTTCCCTTTCCTTTTCCTTCCCTTCCCTTCCCTTTCCTCCTTTCCTTTCCTTTCCTTTGCTTTCCCATCTCCTTTGATTTGATTCCTTTGATTTCCCATCCCATTTATTTGCCATACAAATAAGACAATAAAAAAGCAGTCTCCTTCAGGTCAAATCCTGCATGTCTAAATAGTTTTCTTGACAATCATATGGAAATTGTTTGCCATTACCAACTTCTGCTTTGTTCTAGAGTAGAGACTTAGAGTAGTCTGGTGGTTTCTCATCCCAGTATTTCAGGTATGACCAGCCTTAGTTTTTTGAGATTATGAAGGTTACCTATGTACTGCTAGCTGCTGTAATTCATAAGGCAATGCCAGTGATTCAAATATGTATCCAGAGGCATATTAGATTAATCTGTATGGATCTTATTCACTTTTTATAGTGCACATGCAAGGCTAATTTGGTATAGACATCCCTTTAACTGGAGCCTAAAACTCGTATCATATCTAACAACTCAATAAATAAGAAAACTTCAAACAAAGCAACTTATCAAAACCAACCAATTATTTACTAGCAGACTAAAAAATGTTACTGCATACTAGCTGAGAATTTAAGATTGTTCTCATTCTATGTTATTCTACCACTTAAGTGGGGAAAAAGAAACCCCACAGACCAATTTTAAGCCTGAAGTAATTTATTCTGGGTCACATAATCTGGTTTTTGCTATTTGGCAACCACCCCAAAACCAAATTATTCTGATTAAAGTGCACGTTATTGCTTTGGATTGCATATGTGAATTATTACGTTCAATCATTACGGCTCAAATCCAAATGAGCTGCTTAGGCACACATAAGTACTTGACAATCTGTGCCCCCTTCTAGTTCCCCTGGACTAAATCAACAGACTTACACATGCTTAAACCATTGAAATCAATGGGTTTATGTATTCCTAGCTCTAGTAAAGCATCTGGTTTTAATTTGCAAGTGCAACTGCTTTCTTCTGGGTTTCTTTGAATTTTAGGCATAGCTTTATTGACTGAATTGAATGCAGCATTAGGAAGGGGCAGATCAGAATTCTTGTTTAAGATAGCTGTCCTCTATATGAAACTCTGACTTCTGCTGCAGGAAGAACAGATTTTGATTTAGTTTGATCTGGGTTTATGATTAACTATCCCACAGACAAAGCCGAGTCCCTCAACTGCAATGAACCTTGGAGAGAAAAGGAGAAATGTAACAGTTGGAAGAAATTATTTAGCCACTGAAAATTCCAGCTTAGTGCAGGATCCAAATTAAGGCATTTACAAAACCTGTCTATCCAATTTACTATCAATTGTCTGCTTGAAGTTACCCATGAGAATTCACCACCTCGTTAATTAGTTCCATTATAGAACTGGCCTGACACTTCCCAACTAGAATTTATCTTCTATAACTTAAGATCCTGATTATTTCACCTCCTACACCAACAATACCTGAAAAGATATCATGGTTGCTTGCTGCGTGATACTATTTTGGGTTCTATTTGAGTCCTATTATATTTCTCAAGACCAAACACCCAGTCACCTCAATCATCATTGTTAACTTCTCCATACAGTTTCAGTTTACTTTTCTTAAGAATGTTAATTAAACTCTACAGCTTTCTAAAAATGTATTTGAGTGCCAGTTCCCTGTAATATGAGCAGCTCTTCTTGAAGATTCCTTGGATATGGTCTATGTCACCTCAAAGCAGGAAACATTGGTTTGGGGGGGGGGGGTTGGGGAGAATATTTTATTTTAATTTTAGAGGATCATTTTTCTATGTGCTCAAACATGACCTTTTCACAGACTTTTTCCCTCAGTTGTCAAACTAAGGGTGATCCTTTATTTCCATTTGTAGCTGCATGCAAAATTGTGTGTTTAAAAACTGCTGAAATTATCAAGATACTTATTTTTTCCCTCAGGGCTCAGGTCAAAAAGTTCTTTTTAAGCTTCCAGCCAAGTACCATTACTCAGAAAGAAAAGCGCTGAATGTAAACCCTCTTCAACCTGGTATTTTTCAGATGGGTTGGATTTCCAAACCCATAATCTAGATCCAGTAAGATCAAAGACTATGGTTATGTGAGTTAAGGGGCAATATGTCTGATAGGAACAATGTTTGGGAAAACTGTCAAAGAACAGAGGGAGAATCAAAACGGTATAGTGTTTAATATTTAGATTAAGCCGAGGAAGAACTAATTTAAAATTAAATAAGCTTAAAGAATGCTTTGGCCCAGACACTCTTAATCAGATCTCTTAATCAGGTTGGCATTCTTATTAACTTTCTTAGGTCTGTGTTGGGAGTACAACTACCTATTTTTGAAATGATAGTGAAAAGAGGACCCTCGTCATGTATTGCCTGCTTAGGTTGCCTTCTTGAATTCCTCAACCTTGTTGCTAGGAATTTCTCCAACTATTGAGATTAGAGAGGTTTTTTTTTCCCCTCAACACTTAGCAAATGGTATAAGGACACCTCAAGACAACCATGGACTTGTCCCAAATAATTTCTGGCCTAATTTTCATCTCCAAGCAGTTGGTTTGTGATCTGAAGATGGAAGAAATGGCTTTAATAATTCTTTGCCATAGCCAAATCACTGCCTGATCCAGATGAGACACATCACACCTGTGACCCTACGGTGGGGAACTGGGTTGGTTTTGAAGATCCGTCTCAGACACCTTATGGATTTGAAAGAAATGCAGTGGGTCCTTGGGATTTTTCCAGTAATTGGGTAGAATTTATTTCCTTAAAGTAGCCTGTTTCATTTATTAAAATGAGTAATTTCTATACTTGCATTCTACTCGCAAAATATGAGAGTGCGATGAATGGTACCTAAATTTGACAAATAAATAAAATCAGGATAAATAAAAATGATTTTTTTTCCAACAAATCTGTCAACAAACAAAATTGTCTGCTACAATGTTCTACCTGTCAATGACTACTTCAGCTTCAACCTCAATAATACTCGGGCAAACAATAAATACAAACTTAAGGTAAACTGCTCCAAACTCGATTGCAGAAAATACGACTTCGGCAACAGAGTGGTCAACGCCTGGAATGCTCTACCTGACTCCGTTGTTACATCCTCAAACCCTCACAGCTTCAACCTTAATCTGTCTACCGTGGACTTCACCCCATTCCTAAGAGGTCTGTAAGGGGGCATGCATAAGCGCATCAGCATGCCTGCCGTCCCTGTCCTACTATCCCCATTTATTTGTACTCATTTCCTATGTTCATGTCCATATTTATACATATACCTGTTATCTTGTACATGTTTGACAAAATAAATAAAAAAATAAAAAAAATAAATTTGTCATTGATCATGGTTGTGTGATGATTGATTAATCCCCCTTTTTATGTGGTATGATAGGAGTAGATATTGGATTCTCAGATCTAGATCTCAAAGTCTATTATTTTCAACAGAATGCCAATTTTTCTGGCCCAACCACATTTATTACAATGTTTGTGTATTACTCTTTATTTATTTATATTTACTCTATTCTGAAGGTTTAAATGGAAAGAAGGCAGAAGCTTTCTAGAGTCAAATTATTCAGAAAAAATGTAAGCAGAATAATGTTACTTTCCCTCCATTGGACCTTTAAGATTTTTTACCCATTACTCAAGTTTACTTCCCACCACAAGCATTTTTATGGTTCATGGTAAAAGGGGTAGCTTGTGGCATAGTAGACTGAGGTTGAAAGAGAGGGTTCTCCCCAAATTTAGTAAAGGATTAGAAGCACCATTTCAAGGCAATTTCAGCCCTACACCCCAAACATCTTAACCATTCTCATCTTAATAAGTCATTTGGTGGAACGGGTAGGCATGGGCAACTGGGGGCTCACAGAGGTTCGGGAGAACCTCTAGCTAAGATTCTGTGTAGTTAGGAGAACCCCCAAATCCCACTCCTGCCTGGCGCTGTCCACCCCTCCCCGCCCTTCCCAGGAGTCCCCACACGGCCCATTTTGGATGCAGGTAAATGCAGGGTGCACACGGAGGCTCGGGGAGGGTGAAAAACAGGCCTGTTTTCGCCCTCCCGGAGGCTCAAGGAAAGCCTCTGGAGCTTGGGGAGAGCAAAAACGCCCGTCTGCTGTGGCGCAGGAGGCCAACTAGGCCACGCCCACCATGGCCACGCCCACCCAGCAACCAGGCAGAGAACCCCTTGCTAAAATTTAGAAGCCCACCCCTGGGAATGGGTATGCTTCAATAAGAGTGGGATGTGGTTTGAAGGCCCATGTGTTTCGGTACCTTTCTGTACACATTTGTCTGGTTGTGTTCTGGTTGTGTATTGGTAAGCTTAGATCGAAAGGAATAATGGCAGCATTTAAATCAAACAGAACAGTAGAATTCCACTTACATCCAAAGAATCTTCATTCACGAGGATGAGAGTCATACTCTGGGAAACGAGCCTGCAGGAGTACCCTAGAGAAATAATCAACATACAATGGGTGGTATCAGAAAATATAATCAAAGGGCTCATTAAAAAAACCATCTTGTTTTCTTCATGTTAAAAAGAGCAAAGCATCTTCTTCTGTCATCCTACCATCATGAGTGAAAGAACAGAGTCGGGCTAGAAAGCCCAAATTCTCCATCAACCTCCCTTCCTTCATTGGCACATTTGCCTGAGTTGGCAGGTCAGCCACAGAGCCTTCCTTTGTGCAAGTTTAATATATCACTAGGAATCCTCATGGACATTTCTAAATTGTGTAAGTCTTTGCAGAGAATCTGAGAATTTAACAGGATATACAAAAGATTCCCACCATGACCCTTAGGACACTTTTAATTGTGTGCAAGAAACACATGCCCAGTGTAGTATGAGATCAAAATACATTTTTTAAAAAAGAGCTGTGCTGAATCAGGTAACAGCCTTCCCTAAATTAGCATCCACCAGCTAACTTAAAAGGTTGTGTACTCTGGAAATTGTTCAGTCTCAAAGCAGCTGAAGAGTGCTGGATTGAGTAAACCTGGACTATGTAATACATCCACTTGATTTCCACAGTGGCTAGTTAGATGCTCCTATGATGGTGCCTCTGCAATAAAGTATAAGGATGGCAAAATATGTGGTGACATCATCAAAGAAACCATTTTTCATCATTTCCCCAGTCACACTGAACCTAAGAAAAATAACAGGGCCTGCTTTGCCCATCAAGCTGGCACAGGTTGCAAGTTACAGTATTTGCTTGCTGTATTTGTGTTTGGCTTAAAGTGTTATGTAAACCCAGGCACTTCGATTGGTAAACTATGGCTTATCCTGTTATGCCAACTCAGCCAGCTATGTTTTATTAAATAAAGCATGGCTTTATTTACTCAGGCGATCTAGAAGCTGTCCATCTCCTATTGTGTACTGTATTGCACTGCACTGCATTATAATTATACATAAAATTTAATGACTGTCCATCTCACTCATACTCTAGACTCCAGATTACAATTTAAAAAGTAAGAAAAGAAAAAAAAAACCATGAGTGACTTGAAGTTAAATATTGAAACAAACAAACCTACTACAACAACAAAATCCAATGGGATTTCAACCACCATCCTACTCCAAAAACCAGGTCTTGAATAGCTTCCAGCATGTCATCAGGGTGAGACCCATCCGGATACCTTGGAGATTTAATTCCAGAGGGCAAGTACCATGACAGAAAAGACATACTTCCTTGTCCTGTTAGATGACATTGCTTAATTTGAAGTGCACCCACTTTGTCAAATTCCAGTAGTTGGATAGAGACAAATGGAGAAAAATTTTAGCTCCGAAGCCATAGTATGAGCCCAGCATAAAGAGAATATAGCAATGAAGTGAGGATACTAATAAGCAATTAATTCAACTCTTTATGGGAGAACTAGACAACCTGTGATCCATTGGCTCATTGTCCCAGAGATATGTCTTTACGTAAACAGAGAAACAGAATGGCCGAGGCAAAAATGCAGTGGGAGAGTGAAAGTGACTTCTGATTTCCTGCTGGCCTGTCTGGGTCTGATCACCCTCCAGCATTCAATTGAGGACTGATCTACTTGGCCATCAGAGGGCTGGGACAGAACCAGCCTACAGAATCTCTGGGCAGCATGGCAGCAGTGAAGCAATTATAAATTTGCCAAATTTCAATCCCATGGAATGCAGGGTCCATGAGAGTTTTTGTAGCATATAGATAGTCTTTTGGAATGGAGAGGCTCTTTGTTCAATGTGTATACTGAAGTCAAAGAAAGCCCATCTTCACATTAGTCTAATGTGGCTTGCTTGATTTGGCTTGGGGTAATTTGTAAACCCAGCCACTACAGTTTGTAAAACATGCTTAACTGCTTATGTTTTTGGTGAATCGGGTCCCTGTGATTTATTTCTCTATTAAATTATTTATTTGTTGATTTCGTCCAACAAACCTAGGCTAAAACATATCATGATTTGATGTAATATGTATAATACATGAGCCCAGCAACTATCAGATAAATCAAAGGTATCAAACTCAATTTCATTGAGGGCCGCATCAGGTTTGTGTTTGATCTCAGGGGGCCAGGGTGGGCAAGGCAAGGGTGGGCATGGACAGCTTGTATTGGAGGCATCTGTGGTGGCCCAAGCAGTCTGCCAGCAAAAACGGGCTCCTGAGCTCTGTTTTCGCCTGCGATGGCCTCCTGCAACCCTCTGCCAGCAAAAGGATATCTCAGGAGGGCCGCCCACAACATCCCGAGCTCCATTTTCGCTGGCAGAGGCACTGGTGGCTGGTCCTTCGCTGTTTCCAGAGTGGCGCTGCGGGCTAGATCTAAGCACCCCGTGGGCCGCATTAGGTCCCCGGGCCTTGAGTTTGACACCCCTGAGATAAATGGTCTTATTGAAAAGTATTTGTATTATTATTATTTACAAAAGTATACAATACTCACGGTGAAGAATAGTAATGTAAATGAACATAAATTATTAGATTAAATCTGAATAAAACTGAATAAAATTGGGGGGGAGGATTAAAGTTTATTATCAAGAATAAAAACCAACTATAGACAAATGCAGTGAGTTTCTATAAGGTCTCTTTAGAGGCCTGTATGCTGAACAATTTCATAATTCTGGAATGAGGTCTGGCATGCCAAATTATGTTTTTAAAAATTCTTTGAGAAATAACAGCTTTAAGGATTATTCATCAAGTGAGACCTGGTTTTTCCCCTGAGAATGACTGTGGACCTAAACTGTTACAAATTTGGTATAACTAATTGAAAGGGATTTTCTGGTAGTTTTTGATTGGAACAACAGCTGCAGCAGCGAACAGTAATTTCTAAGCTTCTTCTTGCTGTTTTATTTTACATCTTTCATATCATGCAAGACGCCACTTGACAAGTGGAACTGGAGAATAGCAAGGAACATTCTACTGAATTCCTCAGTAATCAGCAAGAGTTCACATTAAATTATGCAAGGAGATTTGCATTGGGATTGATTTCTCACTCGAATACATACGTACACTTCTCTTGGAGATGTAAAGAGAAAAGGGCCTGTGATAATATTACACTGTTTACAGGAGAAGGAAAAATATCTGTCCGTCTGTCTTCTATCTACCATCTATCGATCGATTATCTATCTATCTATCTATCTATCTATCTATCTATCTATCTATCTATCTATCATCTATCTATCTATCTATCTATCTATCTATCTATCTATCTATCTATCTTTTATCTATGAATCCAATGGCATTGGATTTGTTGGCTCTGTTTTCACTGGCAGAGGCACTGCGGGCTGGTCCTTCGCTGTTTCCAGGGTGGCCCTGTGGGCCAGATCTAAGCATCCCAAGGGCCAAGAGAGGAAGCAGTGGTGGTTTGCCCCTGGTTCAGACCGGTTCGCAAGAACCGGTAGTAAAACCAGCGGGAGGCTCCGCCCACTGACCTGGACGTCATCATAGGTGATCTGTGCATGTGCAGAAGAGTGCGTGCACGATTGAAGCGTGCGGGTGCGATGCGAACTGGTAGTAAAGGTAAGTAGAACCCACCCCTGAGAGGAAGGTACAGTCAAACAAAAATCTATCACAAGCAGACAAAATGTGATATCTCTCCTTCTTCCCATGGCATAACTGGGCCTCAAGCCTAGGAGTAAATCCTCAGGCTTTGCCATCAAGATCAGTACTGAACATCCTCCTTGATTTGTTTTAGCTACTGAATGTATTTTTACATTTTTCGCTACTGTGGGAAGCAAGAAAAGCCATATGACTTACTTCAAATGTTACTTCTAAGGAGGCTATTCCAGTTTCAAATGTTACTTCTAAGGAGGCTATTCCAGTTTTAAGTGCAAATAATAGGACCTACTAGCTATTTAAACTCTATTTAATACAAGTGAAGCCAGAACTTTGTCATTAAAAGCCTTTGTTAAATTATACTTGAGCTCCTGGTCTTAGAGTGTGTTGTCTTTGGAATCACAAAAGTCAAAAGCACTTGGTGCAAGAGCACCTGGAATTGAACAGAACAGTGAAAAATTAAACTCCAGGAAGAGTACACGGTAATATTGTCAATAAGGAGGGGTGTTACTAAATGCATGGAAAATAGAGGACAAGTTAGGGAACGGACAATTGGAGTTATACAATTACAGCTTAAATTAACTTTGCAACAAGTTCCCCCTCAAACTTTTGCAGGACGTTAAGACTACCAGTACCCTTTAATAATAAAATCCGTTAGGAATACATATCAGAGGGATTCTGTGAAAGAATGGACTTAAATAAAGTGGTCCAGAGATGTCCCAACTTTTTTTCAAAACTTACAATGCACCAGTGATGGATACATCACTGGTGTATAAATATCACAGCCTGGCAATATGACAATAGCATCTCTTGGAAGTGATCCTGAAAACATCTTGTAAATTTTTTTCTAATTTTTTTTCTTTAAAAAAATCTGTAAAATCTTAAAAGCTGAATAAGTACACTGCGAAGCAAGGGGTTCAAGCACTTTCCCTTGAGGTCCAGGGTTGAAATTCAACCGGTTCAGACCGGATCGTGCGTACCGGTAGATGCGATTTTAAATGGTTCGCCGAACCAGGAAAAATCACCCTTGGTTGGCCCATCCTTGCCCACCCGCTTGCTTGCCTGCCTTCGCAAGCTGGCCATGGGGACCTCCGGGAAGGCTGTGTGGAAGGCAGGCAAGCAAGCATGTTGGGGCTGCCTGGCCACAGGGAAGGGAGCTAGCAGCGGCCCTGCCATGCTTGCTTGCCTTCCACGCAGCCTTCCCAGTGGTCCCCCATGCCCACTTGCCTTCCGAGGTCCAGTCCCACATCCAGCCCTTGACGGGAGACGCACCGCTTCCGGGCCAGGCCGGCCAGTGGGTGGGCAGCCGGCCCTTGGGGGAGATGTAGCCGCTGTGCTGGGGCCAAGAGGGGTGGCAGTGGCAGCACTGCATATGCAGCCCCGGGACATCCGCCCTCCCTCCTGGAGTGCCACTGCTGCCCCATGGGCTTGCCTTTGCCTCTGCAGCCCACTGGCCCCTTGGGGCAGTGCAAATACTGCTTTTGCCCTTCTCTTTCTGGGCGCAGTGTTTCTGCTTGTTGGGCCACTTTCCTGAAGCCAGCAGCTCCGCGGTCAGCTGCTTTGCTTTTCCCCTCTTTTTGGGAGGCTCGTCGGAGGCTTGCGCAGCGGCACCGGCACTGGCATGGGGGAGGCAGACAATCCAGGCACCTCGTGCTGGTGCTTGTTCGATGCAGCTGCAGGCAAGCCAAGAGATAGTGGGACAAAGGGGCTCGTGCATTTGGATCGCCTCTGTCTCCCCCATGCCGTTGCCTCCACCTTCTGCTGGTGCTACCACGCAAGCTTCCCATGAGAAAAAAGAGGGAAAAAGCAAAGCGGCTGGCTACAGAACTGCCAGCTTCAGGAAGTGGCCCAACAGGCAGAAGTGCTGCACCCAGAAAGAGATGGGCGAAAGTCATTCTGAGCTGAAGCAGAGGCATTCCGAGCCTTCAGCGTATCCCAGGATTGCAACGCTGAAGGTTCAGAATGGAGCTTTTTTGCGAATGGCAGGGAAATGGGGAGGGGGATTTTCCTGCCTACCATTCTTCCCTCAGTCTGTGCTGAGCGAAAAAGGCTCCATTTTAAACCTTCAGCGTATCCCAGGATTGCAACACTGAAGGTTCGGAATGGAGCCGTTTTCATGTAAGGCAGGAAAATGGGGAAGGGGATTTTCATGCCTGTCATCCATTCCTCAAACTCAATACAGAGTGAGGGAAGGATGGTAGGCAGGAAAATTCCCCTTCCCATTTTCCTGCCATTCACGACAAGGAGTAGCTGGGAGGAGAGGGGCCGGGTAAGGCGCTCCTTGACGTAAGTGATGTCTATTTGGCCATGCCCACCCAGTCACATGACCCCCACCAAGCCACGCCCACCAAGCCACACCCACAGATCCAGTAGGCGAACAAATTGAATTTCATCCCTGGGTTGGTCCCTGTGCATAAATACGGAAATTAACTTATTTCCTGTAATACCTCATTTTTCTTTTCGGAATAATTTCCTTCTTAGTTGGATAACTCACGCAAAAATTTAAATTATCCAGATGCAGTTCCAGATGCAAGGGGGCAAATACAGATTATTCATATAACACCGGAATAAAAAATATTAATACCATAATCAAAATATTAGGAAAGTGATATTAAGCTCCATTTAAACACCCAGAAACTAGCTAACATTCTGTTTGAATTTCATTTGCAACTGTCATTGGGGATTATTGATTTTTAAAATTAAATTCAGGATGCTATATAATTGTTGGGTTTTAGTTACTATTTAGTCTATATGTCGGAATGAAATTGACTAAGTTTTATTGAGGAAAACCACAGGAACTTTAAGGTTTTTAATGATTTTGTGATATTTTCCTTTTGGGTTAATACCCTATTTATAGAACATTGAATCATAGATCATTTATTATTTTTATATACTTGAAATTGCTCACAATTGCTCCTTCCATCCTATTTTGACTGATTCTCTCTGCCCCATTTCCTGCAGCTCCGTTAAAAGAAAAAACTTTTGATTCATGCAATATATTTGGCAATTGGTGTTGACGCTATTGCAGTAATTATTTGATTGGTTAGATTTCTCTCACCATGTCATGTATACCTTTATTATCCATTGAAGTAACATAATGTAGCATAATACATACATATATATAAAATGAGAAGCTAGAATGCCAATCAAGTTGCCTGCACTAATGCCATTCCTTGTAATTATGGATACAATATCTGTCTTAAGGACTTCCAGGAATTTTCCAAATATTCCACTGATTGATTGTCTCCTATAGAGTTCCAATCGGTCAGATTACATGCCAAAGCAGCAGGGGTGAAATCCAGCAGATTCTGGAGAACCAGTACTGGAAATTTTGAGCAGTTCGAGAACAGGTAACGGAAATTTTGAGTAGTTCAGAGAACAGGTAGCGGAAATTTTGAGCAGTTCGGAGAACCAGTAGCAGAAATTTTGAGCAATTCGGAGAACAGGTAGTGGAAATTTTGAGCAGTTCAGAGAACTGGTAGCGGAAATGTTGAGTAGTTCAGAGAACTGGCAAATACCACCTCTGGCTGGCCCCAGAGTTGGGTGGGAATGGAGATTTTGCAATATCCTTCCCCTGCCACGCCTACAGAACCGGTAGTAAAAAAAATTGGATTTCACCACTGCAAAGCAGTAATCTTTCATTTACACCATAACCTCAAGATCTACAATTTATATCTGGTGGCATTTGCAAAGGACAAACTTCACTGGGAAAACTGAACAGTTGTTACCTATATTGAGAGCAGTTTCTTGTTTGTCCCCCGTTAGTACCCAAATCTTGATCTCTGCTTTTATTAGAGTAGATATTGTTTCTGGGACGCCAGCTTGAAGGCGATCCTCAATGGCTGTTGCACCCAGCAGCAGCAATTCCTGAAGGAGAAAGAAATGGACGATGTTCAAAAGTAAAAAAATAATGATAGCAAGTTGTGTCTTACTTTTGTTGTTGTTGTTGCTGACAAACTAACGTAGTTAATGGACATATAAGCATAAACCTAGCCATTTCAGAAATCATCAGAATACCACCTGCTTCGGGGAGGGGTCTCCCAAAATCAGGGATTCATAGCCTATGAAGGAGTTTTCTTGGAGGCTAGCAAAGAAGCGGGGAGGGGGCACCGAACTAAGCCTCAGACTCCCTCCACGCCAGACACATTTCAGAAAGGAAAATCTGATTGCATATATTTCCTGGCACCGTTCCAAGGGCTGCAGGATTGAGTCCTGAAATGACTAGTTTCCATCCATTTTCTAGAAGCTTGTTTTCTAAAAGGGGTTTAGAAGGAAGGTACTCTTTTTATAGCAGGTTTATAGCTTTCTAAATAGAGTGGTGCAGTGACCTAGAGGTGGAGCGCTCACCTCACAATCAGGAGGCTGGGAGTTCAATCCTAGGTAGAGGCAGATATTTCTCTCTCTGGGCACAATGAGAATATATCTGCTGCTCTGCATTGGCAACAGGAAGGGCATCCGGCCATTAAACGCTCTGCTACCTCCATTCAGTTGCCCAGACTCCACCCCGCAAGGATTTATGAGGTTGTTAAATGATGATGATGATGATAGCTTTCTAAATCAGCACAATAGAACTATACTGTTGACATGACCATGTAGGCAGCCACGCAGAAGTTAACCACATGTGCTAATTCACTGAGTTTGCCCTTATTAAGTTAAACATGCTCTTATGCACATATAGTCATTCATGTAATGCTAGCTTTCACACAATGAATGATATTATTTATATATCTATTACAATACATGGGAATTCATAAATTACAAATGTGCTCCAATTTGAACCTTGCTCCATGTTTATGGCGGAGACCATAACTATCGATACATATCATTTGCCAAAAGCTGTGACTACAAATATATTTAATGGGTTAAAAAATAACTGAAATTTTGAAAAACAGAGAAAGAACACGATGTTTTCATAAAGAAAAAATGTATACCTTCAGTCACTACATGATGTATTCTAGAAGAGGAATGTTTAGGTTACAAATCAAACGTACAAGCCAAATATTCATTTAAGAGATGATTAGTGTATTTTGAAAGTTATGCGGTAACAATTTAAAAAAAAAACATTTAAACGTATGTTCCAGGAAAACTATATTTCGATTTAATATTTTTAAACCAAATGTTAAGCCACAGGAATGGAAAACTTTTGAGCAATTTTGAGCACTGTAAAAAACTTAATAATTTTTGAAAATGTGGCATTAGGAAAAATTATAAGGGAATCCAATTTTTTTATCCATTTGTTTATCTTAAGAAAAGATAGACTCATCTACTTTGGTCCCTCCCTTTACTAGACAAATTCTAACACAATAGGAAAGGACGGAGATGAGTTATTGTCTTGTCGCTTCCATCCCAGTTTACAAAGTCTGAGATGAAAAGGTTCGGAATTATGAAACCCCAAAGAACTGGAAATTAATCTTATTGCTTTCCCACAAGCCAGGGGTCTCCAACCTTGGCAACTTTAAGCCTGTAGGATTTCAACTCCCAGAATTCTGGGAGTTGAAGTCCTCCAGGCTTAAAGTTGCCAAGGTTGGAGACCCCCTGCTCCAAGCTAGGCTCCTTTTTCCAAAACACAGCAACTTCCTTCCAGGATTTCTAACCAGTGCAATTTTATATGGAAGCTGAAAATCATCAAAACTTCCCCATTAGTCAAACTGTCTTATTCGAACTGACTAATTTATTTAAGAAATGTATAATTTAGGACTCTTGACAGTGTGCGTCAATAAAAATCCTGAACAAGCCAAGCCAAAGTAAAATGATAGAAAAGTCAATTTAAAAACCACATTTGAACACTAGCGCATAATCAAGACTGGGAACTTAGTAGCATTCACACTCCCAGCAGGACAGGCACAATTACTATCCTGGCCCAACTCATAGGAGAAAAAACAGATTTTCATAGCTCCACAAAAGAGACTCTGAAAAAAAAAACAAATAAGATCAGGCCTGTCTGAATTTTGGGGAATAGGGGAGGAGCGGTTTCTCCCAAAGGGTGATATCCAACTAAATGCTTTTTTCCGAGATCCAATTAGATAATACTGGGTCAAAGAGGGGCAGGAACAGTGGTGGGTTGCCCCCGGTTCTGACCGGTTCACAAGAACCGGTAGTAAAACCAGTGGGAGGCCCCACCCACCACCCCAGATGTCATCATCAACAATCTGCGCATGCACGATCCCGTTGCAAACCGGTAGTAAAACTAAGTAGAACCCACCCCTGGCCAGGAGCATGCTTATTCTGCACAACATAGTACGGTAGACAGAAATAACTATAGGAGAGTCTCACAATGTAAAGCTATGAATTGCACATAGGTGGTTACCAGGAACCAGTACAGCTTATGTTATATGGGGGTACCAAAGTGCACCTTTTAACTACTGATATTGTTGCATTCTGGATGATTGCATATGCTGATGCAATAAGAGTGCAGCAATACTCACACATACTCTTTACTCATTCTTGGTTAGATTTTGTTTATCTTCTGCCAATTGCATTATGTTTGCCATTTCATCTCGCACAAAATGCAAGGGATTCTCCAGGGTTCAAAGCAGCAAGTTTTCATGCCTGTATGATTTAATCCATACACAAGAGTCCCCAGACAACCCAAGCTCCTTCTGGGTCCATTACTTCTCTGTGGCGAACCAATTGAACAAGTCCTGTGATGAAGGGAAGTCCTAAAGAACTCCGACTAGAAGTGGCTGTCCATGATAGGGAAATGATGATAACAACCCATCCCCAATTCCAGATAGCATCACAACTGTCTGAGATTAAAAAACAAACAAACAGCTGCATTGTGTGCTCGTCTTCCTTGTGAATTAGACGTTCAACAGCTAGCATCAGGTCCATGGTTGCCATGATAGTCTTGAACTTTTGAGTCATTTATGACTCTTCTCACACCCAGAGATGGCAGACTAAAGTCACCCAAGACCACCATCAACCCAGCCACATCATCCACCAACTCATGTAGAGAGGGACAGCTGCTCAGCAGAAAGGCTGGCACAGTAGCAATGGTTGATCCCAAATCTAACTTCACAAGCAGTTGTATATTTCACAAATGCAGAGGAGCTTCCAAATGACCAAAGCTACTCCCCTTCTCTTGAAGGACTCATTTCATTTACTGGCCTCCCCAGGCCCCAGTAATATATTATTAAATCATATACGATTTAATGAGGCAGATCTGAGACTAACCCAGCTATGAATAGCAGCAACTGAAGATTGGGGCCACCTAAGGCATGGCTCCTATGACACAAGCAAAGTCCAAGCTCCAATCAGCTGTATGCAGTTACTAGCAACTGATTTAATAAATGGATAATAGTCAAGTGGCTCCTAATAAACAGCATTTTGGAGATACTTTTTCTCCAAGCTGTGTAAAACCTGGATTGGAATAGTACCCCATTTTTAACTCTTTCTTTCCCAAGCATAATTGTACAACTTCTGAATAAAGGAGGGAGTACAAATTTAAAGAAGCAAAATTATGTTTATTAACCTTCTCAATTATCTCATAACACTCTTCCAACTTTTGAGTTCTGTCTTTCAAATTTGTGCTGGCTTCGTTATATATGTCCAGCCATTCCTGGTAAGAGTTTTCTGATATGTCTGCATAGGCGATGCACAAAGTCCTCAAACCTAGAAAAGGAAATACAGAAGTTCAACCCAAACATCTACAGAGGTTAGGAATTTGACTTAAACTTGAGACAGAAAAACAATTATTAAGTAAATGAACAAACTCGATGTACCCGAAAACCCCAAACTGCCTTCCTACATAGAAGCTGATTTTCAAAATTATTAGAGTAATACATTGGAGGTTATAAATTGTACACTCAAATGTATTTGGTGCAAAAAAAAACCAAAAACCCAAGGAATACAGGTAGTCCTTGTTTAGCAATCACAACTGGGGCTGACAACTCTGTTGTTAAGTTTCACTAAGTGAAACCACAACGGTGCTTATGAACTTACTTTGACTTTCCTTTGCTTTACTGATCTGCTAAGACAGGGATGTCAAACTCGATTTCATTGAGGGCCACATCAGGGTTATGTTTGACCTAGGGGGACTGGGCGGGCATGGCCAACTTGACGTCACTCGTGTCAGGGGTGCCTGCAGCGGCCCATGAAAATGGAGCTCGCTGACAGAGGCAGTGCGGACTGATACTTTGCTGTTTCCAGGGCGGCCCTGTGGGCCAGATCTAAGCACCCTGTGCCTTGAGTTTGACACCCCTGTGCTAAGGTTATAAATGCAAGGGCGGGATGCTTTTTTTCATCCCCTGTGTAACTGTGAATGGTCAATAACGAGGCAGTTGCTAAATAAAGACTATCTGACTGATTTTCCTAAGGAAAGAACATACAAAGCAGATTTGGGCCCAGCATAATATTTGAAACTGCACAACGCAGTCTTATTTTTTGAAATGTGAATGCCACAGTTGTTAAGCAAGCCCATTGTTCGCTATGGGCTGGTTTTTGGAAATCAATGCTAAAAAAACTGGAAATAAATGCTGGTTTCTGGCAAAATTATTATAAATTGTGGTCATGTGACTGTAGTGCACTGCAAACAGCCATAAATGCAGGGTGGTTGCCACCCTGCATAATATCTGGTCACATGACGGGGGGGGGGGGGCGGTGGCCATTGAAACTTCAAAACTGACTTCTAATTAGCTTTTGGGGAATCTATTGTAACTTCAAACGGTTGCTAAGAGAATGGTTGTAAGTCAAGGACTACCTATATTGTAAAATGAAACTGTAAGACAGAGTATCCTGGTGTGAGATAAATATATAGTTTCCCAGTTTAGCTAACTAGTAGCGTTAACCCTCAATTCTTTTTTAATCATCACATGCTATTTGCCTTGATTTTAAATAAATGACTTAGCCACAATAATCTGGAGAACAGCTCCTTCCTTTTGGAATATGGACAACATGATTTTTACAGGGCCACTGTCTGTATTCACCAACATTAGTGTAATTTATTTTCTTCTATTGCCCATTGAGTATTAAAAAATGGGGAAAAGTTGCCATATTAAACAGAAAGGCTACATAATGAGCGTGTAAGTGTTCCTAAAACAAAGAAAAATAAAATTTTCAGGCACAAGGAGAGACAAGGCTCTTGCTGCGGTGCAGTGCCATTAAACATTTACTATATAAGAGAGCACTCAGATCAATAAGAGATTGATATAAAAGATTGATACCACATAACAAAACTCATTGCAGTAGCCAGAGAGATTGACTCTTAAAGAAATCCAGGAAAAAGATGGGCTGCATTGATGTAGTTTGCTCTAAAGAAAGTGTTTAAACATTTATAAAATGAGTATTACATGGACCATTTCTTCATCCATCAGCCTCGTTATCAATTTCAGCCTTTCTGGCCCCCAAAGTTTAAGAGAGTTAACATCTGTGGAGACCTAATGGCTTGAGACTATCACGTCTATTGCATTGCTTCCCTCCAATAATCTTTTCTTTTTCACATTTTAAATAAAGCCTCAGTCCCGACAAAGTCCATTTTCAACAAGGTTTATTTCACCGCTGGCTTGAATAATATATGTAGGAATGAGCTAAGCTGCATTTCAAGATATCTTTTGCCTAGAGGCAAACACTAGTTTTAAAGGGCTGAAAATGTAATGAGTAACTATAACTTTCTTCAACATTTTGTTTCTTTTGTCTCCCTATTATATTTTTCTGTCACACTAATTTTGCAACTTTATGAAATCTGGAATAGCAAAGACAATAGATGAGTTCAAGGCTATGATTGTTAAGGATGGAAAGCGAGCTTGGTCACTTTATCTCTATGCATTTCTTGCTTTGTACTTTCTGAATCAATGTGCCAACTGATGCGCAAATATTTTGATATTTGTAAGTTGAAGAATTTTGTAAATTCTAGGTAAATATGGACATATCAGGGAAAGGGTCACATCAATATGTGTATTTTGTGAATATAAAATGAACTTCACATTTATATATACCAGATTAAAATACATAAATGTGCATAATATTAGGAAAAGTGCACACAAAAGTATGCATATTGGGAAAACCTGAATAGAAATATGTATAAATTTAGGGTATGTGTTTAATATATATTATATATATATATATATTATATTTATTAAATTTTTATACTGCCCCCTCTCCCGAAGGACTCGGGGCAGTGAACAGCCAAGATTAAAAAACATACAATATAAACATTAAAATACATTTAAAACAAAATTAAATCCAAAATTGCTCCCCAATTTAAAATGCCTTACCCATAACCCTATATTTAAAACAAATTTAAAATTTCCACATTAAAAGGGGAAAGATTTAGGCCAGGCCAGCTTGATGAAATAGAAGAGTCTTAAGCACGTGGCGGAAGGTGCGCAGATCCGGGATCCTCCGTATCTCCGGGGGGAGCTCGTTCCAGATCGTAGGTGCCCCCACAGAGAAGGCTCTCCCCCTAGGGGCCGACAGCCGACATTGTTTGGCCGACGGCACCTGGAGGAGCCCCTCTCTATGGGAGCGTACTGGCCGGTGGGAGGCTATTGGTGGTAACAGGCGGTCCCGTAAATAACCTGTCCTAAGCCATGGAGCGCTTTAAAGGTGATAACCAGAACCTTGAAGCACACTCGGAAGACCACCGGGAGCCAGTGCAGCTCGCGCAGGAGAGGTGTTACATGGGAACTCCACGTCGCTCCCATAACCACCCGCGCGGCCGCACTCTGAGCCAGTTGGAGTCTCCGAGTGCACCTCAAGGGGAGCCCCATGTAGAGAGCGTTGCAATAGTCCAGACGAGAGGTAACGAGGGCATGAGTGACTGTGCGTAGGGAGTCCCGATCTAGAAAGGGACGCAACTGGCGGATCAGGCGAACCTGATGAAAAATCCTCCCGGTCACGGCCGTCAAGTGCTCTTCTAAAGACAGTTGTGAATCCAGGAGGACGCCCAAGTTGCGAGCCCTATCCGTGGGAGCCAATGATTCGCCCCCAATAATCAGAGATGGCACCAGCTGACTATATCGGGACGTCGGAAACCACAGCCACTCGGTCTTGGATGGGTTGAGCCTGAGCCTGTTCCTCCCCATCCAGATCCATACAGCCTCCATGCACTGGGACATCACTTCAAGAGCATCGTTGGGGTGTCAAACTGATTCAAAAGCTGAATGAATGAATGAATGGATGGATGAATTAATTAATTAATTAATTAATTAATTAATTAATTAATTAATTAATGATGGAGAAAGCTAAGTTTGACAAATTTATGTTTTCTAACAAGGATGTCTCAGTTATATTCAGAAAAGCAGGACTGGATAACATATGCTTATTTTTAACTCTGAAATTTCCCAAACTTTCCCATTTCGTATATTCTGAAATAGATTTTGTTTAGCTACAGAACGGCCCACATTTGTACTTGAGAAGAGCCATAATAAATCAATAAGAAAATATTTAGAGCACTACAAATAATTAAATAAACAAGTTCTTACCTTCTGTGGCAAAATATTCAAGATGACATAAAGTTTGCTCCATGTACTTTGAGTCTTTGGATAATCTCTCAAAAATGACATTATCCTGTCAACAAAAAAAATATATAAATATTGCCATAATGATGCCTGCATTCCTGTTTTTAGAGATATATTCTGTCCATTTATAAGGGATAAAATTAATAAGGCACAGACCAGTAATATACAATCTAATACAATCTTTGCCTAAATATGGATTAAATGTTTCTAATTATTAAGATCAGGAAAAGAACAACCAAGAATCTATTAACTCCAAGAATAGGAAGAAAAAGGCCTAAGATTTAAAACTTGAGCTGACATACTAATATAAGATTTGAATCTTCTGTTGTGAAGTAGCTATGACTTTTTTTTTCTTATATGCAACAAAACAACTTATCTAGCCATGCTGTGGCTGTGAAGTTTGTGTTCTGGGTACTAACTAGCTGCAAAGTTGAGTTTCTGTAGAGTCACAATTTACCACCAATGTCAGAAAAGTTTGACATTATCCATGATAGCAAAGTTGGTTCGGATTTTTAAAATGTCAAACAATGTGAAAATTGTTCTTCATTGTAAGGAAGTAATAGCTCTTATGGATAATGATAAACTATGAATACATTGTCCAATCTGTAGGAATGGAGATATGACTTATGACCACAATTGAGCCCAAAATTTCTGTTGTTAAATGAGACATTTGTTGAGTTTTGCTCCATTTTATGACCTTTCTTGACACAGTTCTTAAGTGAATCACTGCAGGTGTTAATTTAATAGCACAATTGTTAAGTGAATCAGGTTTCCCTGTTGACTTTGCTTGTCAGAAAGTCACAAAAAAGGATCACATGACCCTGGGACACTGCAACTGTCATAAATACGAGTCAGTTGCCAAGCATTTAGAATTTTGATCACGTGACCATGGGAATGCTGCAATGATTGTATGTGTGAAAATAGCCGTAAGTCACTTTTTTCAGTGCCATTGTAACTTCAAACAGTCACTCAATGAATGGTTGTAAGTTGAAGATTACTTGTACAATGTTTTTCCAAATCATTAACTGATACTACTTAAGCCAGGGGTCCTCAATCTATGGTCCACGGACCCCTGGGGGGGCTGTGATGTCATCACAGAGGGTCTGCAAATCCTTCAAGAAACATTATAATTTGAATCTTGAATTAAGTCTTGGTGGTCCATGGCCACAAAAGGTATTTAAAGAGGGTCTGTTGTGAAGAAAAGGTTGAGAACCACTGACTTTTAAGCCATTTTCCCCACTTAGTTCATTCCAGATATTTTGGTCCTAATGTCCCAAAATTCCACACTATACAGCTACTAAAATTTTTGAGACATAAAGAACGCACAATTTTCCATAGCAGTACAAGTACTATTATCATTAATATTTACACATGCCAAAGAATATGGGCTGCCACACAATTATTTTGTGAATAGGCAGGATACTTACAGCTCCTTTGCAATACAAACGTAGTTGACCGTCTGGAGTTCGAACAATTACAGACATTCTCTTTCGATCACTGGGAATAAGAGGAACATTCATTGTAATTTTTAGAAGTTGTTGTTGCTAATGATTATTAAAGTATCCATTAAGCGGTGGAAGATATTTATGGAATCGTTTTGCCAGTATTTCATAAACACAAAGTGACAATAATAGTCTGAGATTTGAGTAAGGATTAGTTAATAATGTCACAAAAAAGCAGTAAAGTAGGTTTAGGAATTTCTGAAGTTGTAATAGTCCCAAAGTATCTGTAAAATATGTTGGGGAAGGTTGACCTAGTGACTAGCTTCACAGTGTACCAAACTATGATTTAGTTTGTTTAATAATGGTTTAGACTGTTGCGTAAAGCCAGTCTTTGAGTCAGCCCTCATAAAAAACCAGACAGAAAACACAAAGTATGAGCTACATATATTTTATTGTATGGCTAGATTAACAGAATCTTGCAAGTCTGAAGATAGAAACTTTCCACCGCCATTTTTAACTGTCAGATCAGTTAAGAGTGGATCCTTCCTAAGTTTCTCTGTCTGGCAATTAAGCCACCCTTCTTATTTTGTGTGATCATTTCCTAGACAGCATCTCCTTCCCTCATCCCCCAAAGTCATCCACACATTCCATTACATGTGATTTATAAACCATGGTTTATAAATACTTAATATGTATGTACTGGCCAATTATGATTTTTTAAAAAACCAACACCATAAATTATCTGTAATGTCAGCCTGAATGGAAGGTAGTTTCTCGGATTTAAAGTGAATGACTGATCCAAAGTCATCCAAGTTGGCTTTGTGCCTAAGGTGGGACTAGAACTCATGGTCTCCTAGTTTCCAGCCTGATGCCTTAACAACCACACCAAACTTGCTTTCAGATATATAGCATAGTAGAGTATACCTGTTAGGATATGGTTTGAACCTAACAAGTTGTCCAGGCAATATATGTGTTCTGTGACTTTAAGTTTTCCTGCTGATTCATTGTAATGCTGAGTCATGCTGTAATTAGTTGTGAACGTATTTAAGAAAGTATTCAGTTGATGATAAGCTACCATAGTGTGAGGAGTGCTATTCATTGTGCTATCATCGTTTGATGGATTTGCTACCATCGTGGTTTGTGAACCAGAGTGAGTTTGTTATTCTAACCAACTACTGTTTGTGTGGTAAGAAGATTCTTGTACTACTGGACTGATTTAACTGGCAAAGACTTGGAATTGATTTAAAGACTATGAGACTGTTTTTCTACTATAAAGTAAGCTTTTGATAAACCAGTTTGCATATCTCTTATTCATTGCTCTCAGCAACGTTTCCTTGTGCATTTACTCTGCTGGTTGGTAACACAACACCAATATCCTTAACAATACCACAGCACAGTATGTGTGTGTGTGTGTATATATATAACTTAATTGTAGTGTAAACAGTTCTTGTATCTAGTTTTAGTAATGTACTTTTTAAATTAAACCACAGGAGCAGTTGTGGTTGCCCCTGGTTCGGACTGGTTCACAAGAACCGGTAGTAAAACCGCCCATTAACCCAGACGTCATCATAAGTGACTGGGCGCAATGTGAACCGGTAGTAAAACTGGCGGGCTCCGCCCATTGACCCAGAAGTCATCATAAGTGACCGGGCGCAATGTGAACCGGTAGTAAAAGTAAGTAGAACCCACCCCTGCACAGCAGGCATACTGCAAGTTTTGGGAGTGGGACTTGAAGAAAGAAAATAGCAACTGAAAACTAAATCAAAGTATCTCTATTTTTGTACAGGTAAAACTGTATCAAGAATAAGTTGAGATTCAAAAAGAAGGAAAACCCATATTTTAGAATTATTATAGTATAACTATGTGATGTATCAACCATGTTTAGCACACCATTAACACTTTAGTACATAAAAAGGGAGTTCTTATAATCTTCAAAAGGTGTTGTCATTTCAACTCAGTTATATGCCATATTTTCAGCAGCTGCTCTGTATTTTTTATGCCCTGTATTTTTTACAAGGTTATTCTTTTTGTGGACAACACTATTTAATTCTAATTCACGTAACTCAAGTTGCTATGCAGCTAAGTCATATTTGATAGTAATGAACTATAAGGCTAAATTGTCAGAGATGCTGAAGTTTACGATTTATTGGCTATTTCTGCCCTGCTTCCCAAGATTGATATAGTGAAAAGTGAGAGAGGAATATTTTCAAAGGTTTCTGATACTGCCTCAATCACATTATCAATCCTTTTTCCAGTTATCTATCCCCCTTTTTCTTTCCCCCCTTTTGAGAAAGAAAGAAGGGGAAAGATTTGTCATGGGATTTCCAACATGAAATGTAGGTCAATATATTTAGATTTACCCAACTGGCATGAGGAACAGAACAAGATTTTGCCTTGTATGGAACATCTGTCTCTAATTGCTGTAAAAATCAGAATTACTAAGAAACATCAGGAATAGCCTAGAACCATATTTCCAGCAACTGTATTTATCATGTATAGCTATTCTAAAAAAGTAAGTAATATTGGAGGACAGGAGAGAGAAAATTGTTTCTATGCTATTAATTTGTTCTGAAATTCTCCAAGTGGAGTTCAGTAAGACTGACAGGCCGGTTATTTGTAGTAAGAAAATACCATATATATTTGCATATAAGCCAAACCTCAATTTTTTAACCAAAATACTGTGAAAAACAAGCCACCTGTGGATAAAACAATCTACACTTTTCATGATGTTTTGATTAAAAGATTGACGGCTGGTTTATCCACGGAAGAGCTTATATGCAAGTATTATTTGTTTGTTTGTTTATGTATGAAATGTGGGTATTATATTTTTTTAAAGTATTGCTATATATGCTCACAGATAAGTCAATCTGCAGATAAGACAAACATTTGTTCTCAATTCTATTACTTCTTTAATATTAACTATTACTTATTAGTTCTCAGTTCTGCCTATGAAAGGTGAATAATCCATCAATAGAGGTCAGGTAGAATCCAACCCACTGAAACCAGATGCAGCTTATATTGCAGCCCTTCACAGATTTCAAACCAAAGACAATTCCAGTGAAAAATAAACTCAACAAATGAAATGAAACAAAGAAAATTTCTTTTAATTGCAGGACATTCCTAAGTGTTTCTCTCCTTTTATTTCTTGCAATTGCCATTAAAAGCCAATTACCTTGAAAATTCCAAAACGTTAAGGATCTCAAATGTCTCTTCTTTTCCTAGCTGGGATCGTAACAGAATAAGACACACTTTAGTAAAAGAAAAACTAAAAATACACAAAGAACTGGAAGAAAAGCATTGTTTTCAAATATCCATATTAAAAATATATATGTGAAAATAGCTCCCTCTGCTGGGCACAACCATGTACTTATATTCTTAAGAACATGCCAAAAGGAATATTTTCTGTAACTCAACATATCACCATGCCAGAATTAAAAATGCTGTATTGAAAATTCCTTAAAATTTCTTAAAAGTTTTGTTCCTCCATTAAGATGGTTATAATTGTCTATCTTTTTCTCAGTGCATCTAAAAACATCTTCCACTTTTCTCTTGGGTTGTGTTTTTGAGGTGTTTTTATTGTCAATTATGGCTCAGGATTGGCACTGTTTTCTGTTTAATCCTCACTGGCTGCCCGGTTAGTAAAAGCCCAAGAGAAAATAGAATTCCCTCAAGATACTTTTCATCTGGATTCTATGAGCACCTGAGAGGCTACTATTGGAGAGACTACAATACAATCCAAGGCAGGATCTCCATGTATGCACTTGGCCATCTTAAAATTAATTAATATGACATTTGGAAGAAATGCTCAAGAAACATGCACACAAAGAGGCAGGAAATGTTGCAGGTCCTATCCCCGAGGGACATACACCTGGTGAGACCCAGAAGAAGGGCCTTCTCTGTGGTGGCTCCCTCTCTCTGGAACATCATTCCCCTAGAGATTAGAACGGTCCCCACTCTAATTCTCTTCCAGAAGACGCTGAAAACCTGGTTCTGCCAGCGGGCCTGGGGAACCCAGAGTGGGATGGAGCCCATTAAATGGCTCGTGTGATCGGCTGTCGCTGGGGCGGGAAGTGGGGGGTGATTTTATTACGTTAATTTATTTGATTTTTTAATTAGTTTTAAAAAGTGGTTTTTAAAAGTGGTTTTTATATTCTGTAAGCCGCCTTGAGTTGCCATAGGCAAACAGGCGGCAATATAAATTAATTAAATAAATAAAATAAAATAAATGATTCAAGTGCAGTCTTTTAGCTGAGCATACCAGAAGCACAATTTGGTAAGATTTCATTATTTCGACCTCTCACCCTACAACTGGCAGGGTTAAAAAGAGTTTTCCATTGTGACAAAGAGTAGAATTGCTTTGCCAATTAACCAGTTAGATCAGTGTTTTCTCACCTCTGGCCATGTTAAGATGTGTGGATTTCAACTCCCAGAATTGCCCCCGAATTCCCCAGCCAGCTGATGAATTCTGGGAGTTGAAGTCCATGCATTTTAAAGTTTCCACAGTTGAAATAGATGGAACTTCTCAGGGATATTTTGCCCTGTTTGCCTTATTTCTCTGCAATATTTCCAGAACAGTCTTATAAAAGAATTTGGGAATGATCGCACAATACTTCCTTCCCACACAGCTCTTACCGCATCAATGATGACAGAACGTGGTGTCCTCCCAGTGAAAACATAGCCAAGTTTTTTTGCTCCTTTGACTAAAGCTCCTTCATCTGAGAAGAGAAAGTGCTTGCCATTACAAATGCAGGAATAGAGTTGCATTCTTAAAAAAAATAATAATAAAAAGACAATGCAGATGTGCCTTTATGAAAACATCCCCCAATTCCCCAAACAGCTGCAAAAGATTTCCAAATTTCTCAGGAGCCCACTCAGTTCAGAGGTTCTTCAACTTACTTACTTACTTACTTACTTTATTTGATTTATATACCGCCCTACTCCCGAAGGACTCAGGGCGGTGAACAGCCAAACAGTAAAAATACATAGATACAAAATTTAAAAACAAAGTAAAATCAAATTAAACAATTTGGCCCAGACAGATTAAAACACCCCAATCATTTAAAAACCGATTAAAATTTGCATAATTAAAAAGAGGGAAAAGATTAGGCCAGGCCTGCCTGATGGAATAAAAAGGTCTTAAGAGCGCGGCAGAAGGTGCGCAGATCTGGGATCCTCCATATCTCCAGGGGGAGCTCGTTCCAGATAGTAGGTGCCCCCACAGAGAAGGCCCTCCCCCTAGGGGCCGCCAGTCGACATTGTTTGGCCGATGGCACCCGAAGGAGCCCCTCTCTATGAGAGCGTACCGGCCGGTGGGAGGCTATTGGTGGTAGTAGGCGGTCCTGTAGATAACCAGGTCCTAAGCCATGGAGCGCTCTAAAGGTGGTAACCAAAACCTTGAAGCACACCCAGAAGACCACCGGGAGCCAGTGCAGCTCGCGCAGGAGAGGTGTTACATGGGAATGCCATGAACAGAAAACTGTCAGTAATGTTAGGCAACTTTCTTTGAAAGGGAGAATGAGTTCATTATTGTCATCATGTCTGCCATGGGTAGTCCTTACATTTTTCATCAAGTGACAGGAGACTTGAGAAATCTTCAGGAAATCCCACAGACGGGATGTTTCCAGGCAGAGGATAAAGCACTGACACAACCTAAGGCTCAGGCAATGAGCCCCAGAAGAGCCTCCACCTTCACAGTTTTGCAAAAATCTGACATTGCAAAAATCAAATTAGGTAATACTGTTAAGTCCTTTGTTTCAAAAATTCTGGAAACACTCCCATATATATATATATATATATATATATAGGTAGTCCTTGAGTTACGACCACAAGTGAGTCCAAAATGTATGGTGCTACGTGAAACATTCATTAAGTGAGCTTTCTCCATTTTACGACCCCTCTGTGCGACAGTTATTAAGTGAATCACTGCAGTTGTTAAGTTAGCAACACAGTTGTTACGTGAATCTGGCTTCCCCATTGACTTTGATGGTCAGAAAGTTGCAAAAGGGAAATCACATGACCCCGGGACGCTGCAATTGTCGTAAGTATGAACCACTTGCCAAGCATCTGAATTTTGACCATTTGACCACGGGAATGCTGCAACAGCCGTAAGTGTGAAAAACAGTCTTCAATCACTTTCTTCAGTGCCGTTCTAACTTAAGTCTACTTGATCTATTTTTTAAAACGTTTCTGTACTGCTCCACTCATCACTTCTAGCAACTTTGAGCAAAATAGACCATACATTAAAATAGTTCAAAACCATCAAATAAAAATGAACTCTTTCAACATCAATTAAATGTTCAATTAAATATGAAATAATATCATATTGCTATAGAACAGTGATGGCTAACCTTTTTGCCGTCGCGTGCCAAAAGCAGGGGGAGTGGGGGGGTCGCGGGTGCGGGTGCCCACATCCAGAATTCAATGCATCCCACCCTCCCGCGCATGCACACGTGACCCCCCACACACTTCCCCCTGCTTTTGGCACGTGATGGCATGGTGGGCACGGTAGGCCCATTTTCCCCCCTCCCCAGGCTCCAGAGGCTTTCTAGGAGCCTGGGGAGGGCAAAAACAGCCTTCCCCATTCTCCCGGTGGCCTTCCGGAGGCCGGAAACAGCCAGTTTCCCGACTTCCGGTGGGACCGGAAGGCTTGAAAATCAGTTGGCCGGTGCGTGCATGCGCGTTGGAGCTGAGCTAGGGCAACACTCGCGTGCCCACCAATATGGCTCCGCGTGCCACCTGTGGCACCCGTGCCATAGGTTCGCCATCACGGCTATAGAATGTTGTAGAGGTCATATTGTGATAAATCTAAAAAGAAAAGGAAAACTAAGGGGACCTTTCTCAGCCAATTCCAAACAGAATGCAAAAAAAAAAAATCTACCTTTTTTCAGCAAATGTGAAATCTCTGATTCAGACAAAAATTACTGTGGTTTCTTTTAGGGGGATGGAGGACCAAGTTCAATAGAAGAACTTACTTGGAGCTCTGTATTTCTCAGTCCTATTTTTCACTGTACTTGTCTTGCCTCCTGTGCAATCCTCATGTTGCCACAGATCTGGACAATGTCCAGGAAAGCAAGCGTAGGCCTGAAACTTCAGCTACAAAGAATATCTTGTTATTCTCTACCTGCATTAACCACACAATGTTCTTATTCCTAATATTAGATTGCAGGAAGCTCCTGGTCTTCACTCTAATAACTCTAGTCTAGATCATAACTCTTGGCAACTTTGAGACTTGTGGATGTCAACTCCCAGAGTTCCCCATGCTGGTTAGGGAATTTTGAGAATTGAAGTCCACAAATTTCAAAGTTGCCAAGGCAGGATACTGCTGCTCTAGATCAGGGGTCTCCAACCTTGGCAACTTTAAGACTTGTGGACTTCAACTCCCAGAATTGAAGTCCACAAGTCTTAAAGTTGCCAAGGTTGGAGACCTTGCTCTAGATCAGTGTTTCTCAACCTTGGAAGCTTGAAGATGGGTGGACTTCAACTCCCAGAATCCCCCCGCCAGTGCTGCTGGCTGGGGGTTGAAGTCCACCCATCTTCAAGCTTCCAAGGTTGAGAAACACTGATCTAGATGGTATATATATGAATGTGGGTACAGTAAATATAAACTCAAGACAATCTGTCTTGTGTCCTAGATAAGATTCCCTGAGTCTCTTGTCCTTTTCAATGGTTCTTTGTTTCAACCAAAGGGTCAGTAACTAACCTGGAGAAGAGGCCTGGTAGATGATGGAGTTTTCATGTCTTTCTGGAACAACAGTGTGACACACAGCCAGCAGAGTGAGGAATTCTTTGATGTGCATAGCTGTGGGCTGAAATGCAAGGGCCATGTTAGTCCAATGAATATGACCTGTAACTTGTGAAAAAAAAAGTTCAATTTTCTGTCACAGACAGAGAGCAAATAAAATGGATGGATGCTACTTCACCTCTGTTATTTTTCAAAACGATAATTACATTATACAAGCTTACTGGATTTTAGCCAAGTAAAATCCAATAAGCTGTATAATATAATTATCTAAGGTAATAAGGTAAGAACAGCTTTGCCAGGTGAGATCAATCATCCTCTTTGTTTCTTGCCTTCTCTTGCCGTCATTGTTCATATGACAAGAATATCATCTATCCTCCTGATCCATGCCCTCAGCACAAGGTTGGTCTGCTAACACAAAGCAATCTACTTTTCCCAGCAAAGCCAGGCCTGGAGAGACATCCCATAATTTCCCTACATTACAGTTAAATCAATTATTTAGTTTGCTTTTGTCTCTGTTCACAATTTACAATAGATTCCATCCACCCAATTTTCTGAGAACAATGAGGGCATTTTTATCACATCAGCTCTTCTACAAAGCTGCTATTCACCCTTTGATGGACAATCAGCAGTGATGCCCTATTTATTTTACTGCTGAATATCAAACCAAATGGTTTAAACCATTATCTCAGAGTTATCTCTAAATACCAGCCATGGGAAGAGGGATGGATGGAAGATTCACTCGTATGGAAATAATCCCCCCCAAAAGTGACGGGTCACATGGGTTCTCTCTAAGCTATCCAATAAGCACATTAGTGCAACACACTAATCCTGGCTTAAGGCAAATCACAGTTATAGTACTTACACCCAGAGAAGGCATTAGGTTATACAGCAAATCACAGCCAAATCAATTTGCTGGCTACCATCTCTATCACACAGAATCCCTGTCATATATGCATCTGATCTTTTCCCCACTTTCTTGATTTTTTAAATTTCATTTCCCTGCATACTGTGCTTAGGAAAGTGAAAACAAAAGAACATGGAAAAATACCATTGTTGCAGCCAGAGAAGCACCATTCGTGGCCATTCTGGAGACCAGAAGGAGAAGCTAATAGCCTTACTTCAAGGTAGAAGACGCAAATGCCATGGCCAAGGTAAACTGAGCTATTGTAAACTAAGAGTGTAGTTGTGATAAAAGTACTTTTGATTAACTACAAGTTAACCCATGATTCCCAGTTAGTACATATCGCACTAGGGGGAACCATGCCATAGTTTAGAGTTTGATGTGATCTAGATCAGGGGGGTCAAACACAAGGCCCATGGGCCAGATCTGGATCCAGAGTGGCCCGTAGGGTCACCCTGGAAGCAGAGAAGGACCAGCCTGCAGTGCCTCTGCCAGTGAAAACGGGCTCTCAATCTCCGTTTCCAGCTGGGATGGCTTCCTGCAACCCTCTGCCAGCAAAAACGGAAATTAGGAAGGCCGCGTGAGGCCCTCCAGAGCTCTGTTTTTGCTGGCAGAGGGTTGCAGGAGGCTGTCCCAGCTGAAAATGGAGATCGGGAGCCCATTTTCACTGGCAGAGCACTCAGGCCACCACAGGCACCCCTGACACGAGTGACGTCAAGCTGGCCACACCCATTCTGGCCACGTCCCCCCCCCGGCCCCCCAAGGTCAAATACTCAATGAACACATCAATGAAATCGAGTTTGACACACCTGATCTAGATCATAGAGGAAGGCTATTGAGGCCACAAATGAATAATTCATGCCCAAGTGTTTTATGAACGGGTCAATGACTGCAATAAAAATTCTAGCAATAATTCATGGGAAAATTCTGAAGAAAGGCCTTACATGATCAGCCTCGATGTTCTGCAGCAGTCTTGGGTCATCAAATTCACAAGATTCACTAATAGGAGGAGGAAGCTGGCTAAGAATATAATAAAAAGGGTGATAAGATTCCTGAACAGGTGCATTTCTATTAAATACATATATTATGGCATTGTAAACGATCAGTCCAACAATCAAATACAGGTAGTCCTCGACATATGACCACAATTGAACCCAAAATTTCCATTGTTAGGTGAAACATTTCTTAAGTGAACTTTACCCCATTTTACGACATTTCTGGCCACAGTTGTTAAGTAAATCACTGCAATTGATAAATTAGTATTCCGGTTGTTAAGTGAATCTGGCTTCCCCATTGACTTTGCTTGTCAGAAAGTTGCAAAAGGGGAACACATGATCCCGGGACGCTACAATGGTCGTAAGTATGAACCAATTGCCAAGCATCTGAATTTTGGTCACACGACCAATGCTGCAAAGGTTGTAATTGTGAAAAACGATCATAAGTCACTTTTTTCAGTGCCGTTGTAACTTTGAATGATCACTAAATAAATTGTTGTAAGTCGAGGACTGCCTGTACCAGATACATTTATCTGTTTTTTATCAGAAGTGTCATCACAGTGATAATCAAACTTTCCTAATGATATAGTCTTTTGTTTTCAGAGTTATCTCCTCTTTCATTCCCCGGCATGTTTCACTGCATTTATTTTGTTTCTTTATCTACTTTGCTTTCCAGTTAGGTTGAACTCAAACCTCTATTTTTATTTTATTCATTTTATTAAGAAAATTTATATAGCCACCCAACTCGCTCTCTTAGCCAGCATGGGGGATTCTGAGAACTGAAATTTAACACACCAGAAGTCCTTATGCCAGGGGAGGAGATCATAAAAGAATACAATTTCTTTTTCTTCTCCAGGGTCTCTCCTGTATACAGTAGTGGCCAAAATTGTGGAAACCTTTTGGGAAAAGTGTATTTTTGAGGTTTGATGGCTAATAACACCACTTTTTTTTTTTTTTGGAGTTTCAAGATAATCATATTCCACTGGTGGAATGGCCTGGGAATAGCCCAGACCTTAACCCAATTGAAAATCTATGGAGCCGACTAAAGAAACGTGTTAGTCAGAAGCGACCCAGCAATAAAACCCAGTTAATAAGAAGCAATCATTCAATCTTGGTTTCACATTATAACAGTGGCAGAACTAAAAGACTTGGTTCACTCCATGGGAAGACGATGTTGTAAGGCCGTAATTCATGCTAAAGGTTACCCAACTAAGTATTAACTGACGTGATAATTTTTGTATATCTCGTTTTTTCTATGTGTTTCACTTTTCTTCTTTATACTGTAACTGCTAAATCCTTCATAAAATTATTGCATTACATTCTTGATTAAATTATCTTTCCATTGATATATAATTTTATGGTACTACTCCAATGGTGGGTTGCCCCTGGTTCGGACCAGTTCACAAGAACCGGTAGTAAAACTGGCAGGAGGCCCCACCCACCACCCCGGATTGGTGATCTGTGCATGCGATCCCATTGCGAACCAGTAGTAAAGGTAAGTAGAACCCACCCCTGTACTACAAAAAAAGTGGTGTTATTAGCTAGTTTTAGAAAATACACTTTTCCCAAAAGGTTTCCACAAATTTGGCCACTACTGTATACTGTATGTTTTCCTATTGTTCAACCTCCAAAAAACCCCAAGAGTACCTCTCCCAAAAGTGCCTAATCTTGAGCCATCTTACAGGCCTACAATTACAACAATTACACGTTACCAGTACCCAATATTTATTTACCTGAAATCTTCTGAGGAACATTCTCTTGCCAGTTCTGGGAAGTGACTAAACAGGGGGGGGGAAATGAAATACGATTGATGGTATGCCTATCCCGATTAGAAGGAAGCTACTGCTGAATAAATGATATGTCATTCTCCAAAGAATGCTTCTTCCATGCAATACAAGGGATCAATTATAGGCATGCATACAACATACTATAGAATCCAGCCTTTGCTGCTGCCTAGAAATTGGACTGAGGTTACATTCTGTGCCTACTGGTTACAATTAATGCGACTTCCTTCTTGAAAATGGCTCAGAATTGCAGCTACAACATAGAGTAGGTAGTTCTCGACTTACCATCACAATAAAGACTGGAAAATGCAGTCAATAAGTAGCAGAATAACAGAGTTGGGAGGGACCTTGGAAGTCTTCTATTCCAACCCCCTGCTCAGGCAGGAAGCCCTATACCAGTGATGGCTAACCTTTTTGCCATCGCATGCCAAAAGCTGAGGGAGTGCAAGGTAGTCATGCACATGCGTGCCCACACTCATAATTCTATGTGCCCTGCCCCCCCCACACATGTGCATGCAATCCCCCCATGCTCCCCCCACTTTTGGCATGTGATGACACAGTAGGCCCGTTTTTTGCCCTCTCCAGGCTCCAGAGGCTTTCTAGGCACCTGGGGAGGGCAAAAACAGCCTTCCCAACCCCACTGGAGGCCCGAAACAGCCCGTTTGCCAACTTCTGGTGGGCCCAGAAGACCCAAAAATCAGCTGGCCAGCACGCACATGCGTACTGGAGCTGAGGTAGGACAACGTGCCCAGCAATATGGCTCCGCGTGCCACCTGTGACACGCGTGCCATAGGTTCGCCATCACAGCCCTATACCATTTCAGATAAATGGTTGTCCAATCTCTTCTTCAAAACTTCCAGTGTTGGAGCATTCATAACTTCTGGAGGCAAGTTGTTCCACTGATTAATTGTTCTAACTGTCAGGAAATTTCTCCTTAGTTCTAGGTTGCTTCTTTCCTTGATTAGTTTCCATCCATTGTTTCTTGTCCTGCCTTCAGGTGCTTTGGAAAATAAGTTGACTCCCTCTTCTTTGTCCCTTAGATATCAGAATACTGCTATGTCACCCTAGTCCTTCTTTTCATTAAACTACACATACCCAATTCCAGCAACTGGTCTTTATATGTTTTAACTTCTATCCCCTAATCATCTTTGTTGTTCTTCTCTGCAGTCTTTCTAGAGTCTCAATATCTTTTTTACATTGTGGCAACCAAAGCTAGATGCAGTATTTCAAGTGTGGCCTTACCAAGGCATTATAAAATGGTATTAACACTTCACGTGATCTTGAATCTATCCCTGTGTTTATGCAGCCTAGCCTAGGACTGTGTTGGCTTTTTTGGCAGCTTCAGCACATTGCTGGCTCATGTTTAAGTGATTGTCCACTAGGACTCCAAGATCCCTCTCACAGTCACCACTATTGAGTAAGGTACCACATATACTATACCTGTGCACAAGTGAGGCATCATGAAATCGCACCTGATTTTACAACCTTTTTTGCCATGGTTGTTAAGTGAACTACAGTGGTCATTAAGTAAGACATCATGTAACCACAACTTGATATTCTCCCTGCTGGATTCCTTTGGCTGTGCTTGTTGTAAACTGGCTGGGGGTGTTGCAAATGGTCATCATGGGATGCTGCAACTATCATACATGAGTGATGAGTGCCCAAATCACAATCATGTGTCCCCGTGAATGATGTGATGATCAAAAGTGAGTGGACCATTTGTAAGTCACTTTTTTTCAACACCATTTTTTAATTTTGAATGTTTGCTAAACAAACAATTGTAAGTTGAGAACTACCTATAATACATCCAGGAGAATAGAGGGGAGTTAAGGTTCTGAAAATGGAGGAGTAACATCAACTCTCTACCTGGTATTACACAATACATTAGCTAAAAACATGGCCCTATGACTATATAGTGTCACAGTATGTGAACAAACCTAGTGGTACATTTCACTACTGTGTGTCATGTCAACTCAAATTGATTAATTTAACAAACAATGAAGGCAGGTGTTAACCTGTTGTATTAATCTGACCAAATTAGTCTCTGCTGCCTATTTTTGCATATCTAACAAAGGAAAAGCAATCTTATGCAATCATATTTTGTATGCATTATATTGCTTCAAACTTTATTCTATGTTTGTACTTCCACCTAACAATACACTCAGGTTAACAATTTTGGAACCTCCGAGGCCATTAGATATCTTAATTTCAGCAAATGATGAAATCGTATTGTTTTTTGCTGGGGGTAGGTAGATTTTGCTACTTTAAAGTGTGAAATTGTTGATCTTCTATCTCCAAAATTAACAATGTTGTAAGTAAAATGAAAACTACTAGAAAAGTATAGAATTACGATCCCACACACGCAATGTAAGACAATATCAATCTAATAAAAATGATCCTTAAGCTTATACAGCAAATAAAAACATGGTACATACCCATAGGTTACTCCAGCAATACTACATTTCTTAAAATTCATAATATTGCATGTTAAGGTGCCTGTTTTATCAGAGAATAGATACTTAACCTAGGAGACAAATGATATATATTATTATGAATAAAACAAAATAGAGAATCTTTGAGAAAATTGGAAATTAAAGCTGTATCGTCAAATGTTCAATGGAGCCCTGTCTGAGATATGTGGACAAACATACAATGAGGCCTTGATCGATTTAACTGCTTTTTAACACACTCTTTCCCAAACAGGTCTTTCAGGTTTGTCAAGTATCCCAAATCCCATAATTCCCTGACCAGATTGGCCGATTCTGGGAAATGCTATCAATATATTCCAAATACATGTTGGGAAAGGCTTAGTGACTAGTTCTTCAACTAAATGTGCACCTAAGTTACCTTTTACAAAATGTACAGCAACTTATCTCAGTATACAAGAGCTCAGTATACAAGCGTATACAATTTACAGAAGTGAGTCAGAAACTTGACTTGTAGCACCAGAGGCAGGATAATACACAGATTTTGAACTAAATATACAGTCTAATGAATAAGAACAAGCCTCCCTTGTTAAGTTGCTGAATGAGAGTTGGGAAAAACCCAGGTTTAAAATTAACCCCCAGCAGTCTTTTTCTCACAGGAATTATGTGTGAATTACAGCAAAATCAATTATTCAGTCTGTTTATCTCTATGTTCACAACCTTGAATTTTGCTTCAAATTTATCAAAGAAGATAAAATAATGTAAATGCCTTACTTTTGTGAAATGAATAACTGGTGTAAGAAATCATATACTTTCCCTGAAAAATGCCACATGGAAAATTAAAAGGCACTGATATAATGAGGACCTGTTCCGATAAATACTACGCTTCGTACAAAGAATCTTAAGTAGACTTAAGTTCAACTACTGTTTTATAATCAGTAGTGTCACTAATTTACCAAGCTACATGAAAACAAACCCAATTCTCATTAGATAAATGCCTACTGGAATATGTGACACAGAAAGGGACTGGGTATGGTTCAATCACATAACTGGCATGGGGCAATAATATGGGTTGATGAAAAGTTTAGTCCAATAAGAACTGGAAAGTAACAGATTTCTCCACTCTTATTACAAGCTCTGGCTGGATCATCTTACAGATTGCCATTAAAAATCAGATGTCTACAGATTCATCTCAAATTGATTCATGGACTAAATATATGAAATGAACAGCCCCTTTTTGTTACGGTGCCATTCCTTATCCATACCTGGCCAAGTTCCTCATTAAGATTTGAAGTTCTGGCCATTGCAGGTGTATCGGTTTCAGTATAATACATATCTATGTCCTGAAAACAAGCAAAAAACCATAATCATTGTATGCTAGTTTTATATTTTTCTGTTTATAATGTGTACTGCATTATAATTATTTTTTTAAACTTAGTCATTTATAAAAGAAAAAAGAGCAAACAAAGAAGCAAAAAAGACAAAAGACAAAAATAATTGGTACAAGAATACAGTAAGTGAACAAAGGGAATACCAAGATATCTTTGATTAAAAAGTAGAGAACATTGAAATCTTTTTTAATTAAAATCCCTGAAACAAAGACATACTTCCTGACACCGAACTGTACCATAGATTGTGATGGGTCAAATTACACATTTGTTTCTTTCACAACATTTGAATGACTATGATTGTTTGGTTATTTCAATCAAGATTGGAATCATTTTTGTGCAATTTCTGCGTATTTTAACCAGTTTCAAACTGGTCCAGTGAATTATAATTAGCAGGAGAGACAGAAAGCTGCCTACCCCAAGCTCTTAAACTCAAGAAATCTGTATTTATTTTGCATATGAAGTGCTTTGTTGTTAACCCTAAAAACTATACTTATTTTTATTTATTAAAAATCCTACTTCAGACTCTCCTTCCAATTTAAGAATCATATTGGGTAGGGAGATATAAGCGCCACATTTTTACATATTTTACTATTAGAAGTCTAATAACTTAATATTCATTTGTCTCTCATTGTTGTGCTGTTAAATTAAGTTGCATTTAATTGTACGTACCCAATTTATAAAAAGAGCCTGAGTAAACTTCACAACTTCCAGAGTCACCAGTAGACTGATGGGAATAAGGTTGTTGTACAAGATTATAAAGGTGAGCAGATTATATCCAAAATTAGTGGATCGGACTTCTGCGGGCCAAAACAAACACAGGCAGAGGAACAAGTTAGAGAAAGAGAAGATATATTGACTATGCACATATGATTGTGTAATCCCCAAAGAAGTGGAACACACAAATTGGGAAACTGCTATCAATTCATGTAACAAAAAGGAACATTAAGAAACAAGATTTCTGAAATTACAAAGCTTTCAATATTGACCCTGCATTATATGAATTAACAATTTCATGTGAAGCTTTTTAATACATTGCTATTAAGATCCCCAAAACAGTAAAATACTTGTATCTAATATTTGTATATTGCAGTCAGGGCTGGACCAAACAGCCTGTCGATTACTTGAAATACCAGATCAACCATGATGACAACTAAAACAGGGGAGAATACGGAGTGTATATCTATTTTCTGATTCAGTTCATCCTGAGATTCAGTTGTGTTCATGTTGACACAATATAAGGGAGTGGACTTCTAAAATACTTTGAAAACAGGTCCAAAAATATTTGGTGGGGAAAATCAGAGAAAACCAAAATTAAGCTCAGAGAGAACAGTGGCACTGTAAAAAAATTACAGTTTGTGCCAACGTTAGGGAGTTGTATTAACCAATAAACATCACTGTGTGTAGAGATTTGAAAGGGGAAGAATGGTGAGAGCATTCTGAAATGCTAATCCATTCTTTTAAGGTGGCCAATTACACACCCAAAGGGATATAATATGCTTGGGTACTTTTATATGTAAGTTGATGCTTTGGGTGCTTTTAAGTAGAAAAGTGAAATAAAATATTATCAACGCATACTTTGGAAAGAATTACTGTAATCTGAATAGTAAGGAATAGTCAGCTGTCCAGGTATAATCCACCAATGGAGTATTATAAAGCTTCCGTTGTTTTCTCATTTTGAACCAAACAGAGGCCAGATGGTTCTTCACTTAAAGGATGTCTTGAAACAAGTTCTACTCTTTGTTTTTTTAAAAAAGGGTACCTAGTACCTCCCACCCTTACAACCATTTTTCATTCAAAAGATAAACCAATATCACTCCAATCAAGATTATTCAGTGGACAAATCAGAGAAGATCCTTCACCACTACCAATGACACTCAAATGATGCCTGTTTCTACAGATATTTCAGCATTCAGCACAGATGCTTACAGTTTCAAAAGCTTCAGAAAACATTTGTCTGAAATGGTATCCAGTCAAAATGGTATTGAACAGGGGGTTGGACTAGAAGACCTCCAAGATCCCTTCCAACTCTGTTATTCTGTTATTCTACTTCAGGGGTGTCAAACTGGCGGCCCGCAGGCCAGATGCGTCACGCACAGGCCATGCCCACCCTAGCTCCGCAAAGGGGAAAAACATCGGAAAACATCATGTGACGGCAACGTGACGCCATGAGTTTGACACCCGTGTTCTACTTCATGCAAAAAGTTGCAAACTTACATATAGGTCACCCCTCTGCTTTATGAAGCTTTTCTCCTGCAGTGGAGAAAACTACATCTGGTTATCTGCAGAGGATGGTACAACTTTAGGAATTTCATGGGTTGTTTGATCTTTTCCAACTCACAAAATGTCTTTATGAGGTGGCTTAATTTTACTATCCAAACTGGGTGGGAAAATTTAGGCTATGAAACAGGGAGAGCAGCTGGAGAGAAGAGTTTATGTAATTCAGAATAAAAAAGAAGTTTATGGAAGGAGACTGTAGCTGTGGAGTGAGAACTGTGCAGCATGTTTCTAGCCCAATGCGTTTAACACAGGAGGTGGTGATGTATAGCTTTGTATTTGTATACCACTAATAGGCAGAGATATATCTCCTACTCCATAAACCATATACTAGAAGAGGTGGGAGAGTTAAGGCAAATGAAATAACTTTTTCACACAACACAGAATTACATTGTGGAATTCACAATGGGATGTTCAAACCAATATTTATTTATTTATTTATTATTGAATTTCTATACCGCCCTTCTCCCTGAGGACTCAGGGCGGTGTACAGCCAGAATTAAAAAACATACAGGACAAATATTAAAAAACAATTAAAAGATATATAAATTTGGCCCAATTAAAACTCACTACCAATTAAAACATTTAAAACATTTAAAAACATTTAAAAATTTCTTCTTAAACCATATACTGAAGCTCAGATTCCTATTAGCCATGATGGCCCTAAATTCCCTTCACAATCAGAAGTAACAAATGTCAGATGCTGAGAAGCAGAGGTGGAAGAGAGAGAATTTCAGTTATAGGACATTCTATAGCAGGCTTGTCAAACTGGCGGCCTGCGGGCCGGATGCGTCACATGCAGGCCACGCCCACCCCAGCTCTGCAAAGGCAAAAAAATGTCATGATACATTATGATATGTCACGTGATGCTATCGAGTTTGATACCCGTGTTCTATAGGTTCTTCCATTAAGCACAACATTAGACCAGGGGTCTCCAATCTTGGCAACTTTAAGACTTGTGGACTTCAACTCCCAGAGTTCCTCAGCCACCTTTGCTCTGACAGTTGAAATCCACAAGTCTTAAAGTTGCCAAGGTTGGGGACCCCTGCATTAGACTATCTGGATTTTGGTTTGATCAGCTGCAGGTAGAAACTGCAGATGTTACCAGATCTATCACTTTGATCATGCATGTATAGTTACAAAGCAAACATGGCAGTTTGATTTCCTTTGGCTCTTTTTTCATGAACTTGCTTCATTGCCCCCTCTTAATATATCTACCTTCTGTAGTTAAGAAATGTATTGTCCTTATCTCCTCTCTCCTTTTCTTTTGCTTCAGTCTAATTTTGGCAGAATGTATTCTTACCCAGAAGAGGGGAAAAAAGAGCAGCTAGCCTCTGTTACGATGTTATGTTATAAACATTACGCCTATTTGAAGCTAGCTCGGCTAGCAGCAGCTCTATAGCAGATGAGGCCTACTGCCATCTTTCCCAAAGTGATTGTATCCAGACAAAGAGTGACCGACCTGAAAAAGCACATGACAGAGCAGAGCATACAATGAACAATGCCTATCACAACCAGTAAGACGTTTTGTCTCGTTACAGAAGAGGTATTCATTTATTGCTATTGTCTGCATCACAAAAGCTTACCATACGCTATTCAGTCTCCCCATGAAATATAATCGTGAAGAGCTGCAAATCATTTTGTGTGGGCTTTGTGTCCACATAGTGGCATTTAAGACCCTGCTAACTCCTTTGTGTTAAATCTGAGGGAAGCTGGCCAAGGACCAAGATAGAAATCCAAGGAATCACTGAGGGAAAGGAGAGAAGACACACTGCCCCCTTTGTCAATATAGCAACAGTTAGACAAGAGTGGAGATACTGTGAAAGTCCACAGATGACTATAAATATCTTATTTTAAAGTTTGGCAGGGTACAACTTCATTATAGTCTGCCTGTTTTGAAAACTGTTTTATGACAAGTTCATATCCACTGAGAGACAGCTTGGTGTAGTGATTAAGGCGACAGTGGGAGACCATGATTTCTAGTCTTAAAGCAAAGGTAAAGATTCCCCTCGCACATATGTGCTAGTCGTTCCCAACTCTAGGGGGCAGTGGTCATCTCCGTTTCAAAGCCGAAGATCCAGCGCTGTCTGAAAACGTCTCCGTGGTCATGTGGCCGGCATGACTAAACGCCAAAGGCGCACGGAATGCTGTTACCTTCACACCAAAGGTGGTCCCTATTTTTCTACTTGCATTTTTTACGTGCTTCCGAACTGCTCGGTTGGCAGAAGCTGGGACAAGTAACGGGAGCTCACCCCGTTATGCAGCACTCGGGATTCGAACCGCTGAACTGCCGACCTTTCAATCAACAAGCTCAGCATCTTAGCCACTGAGCCACCATGTCCCTCATTTTCTAGTCTTACCTTAACACAAAGGCAACTGAGTATTTTGAGCCAGTTGCTCTCTCTCTCAGCCCTAAGAAGGAGGCAATAGTAAACTACTTCTGAAATCTTTCTATGAAAACTATAGGGACTTGTCCAGGCAATTGTTAGGAAGTCAACATTGACTTATACACTGCCCTGATTGGGACAGTTTATAAGTACTCTGCGACAACACCCAATATACCCATCTTCACAAAAGCCACACCCTTCTGACAGCCATTTTGAGAACAGGATAGTTGCTCTCCCCTCCTCCCCATGGTAGACATTTTCTTAAAGCATTAAAAAATACCAACTGGGGCCTCTGCTTTATTTTGTTAGTGAGATTCCTTCTTCTTCTTTCCAAATAATTGAAAACGGCCTCTATGCTGGCTGAAGCTATGTTTGCTCTGAAACACTCATTCTTTTCTAGTTTTTTCTTAAATCAAGTAATGGCTATCATGTTTCGGGCCTCTTCTATGCAATATCCCTACTACATTTAATATGAGAAGATAAACTAGTACTATGCCAAAAGGAAATCAAACTCAACTCTGCTCTGACTGCACATGTAACTTTACACTCTGATCAAATTAGACAACCAACACAATGAGTGCAGGTGTTTTTCTTTGGCACAAATCCATAGCTAGTTCTTTCAGACTAAAAACACAGAATAAAAAGAGGGATGCAATACACCAAATTGTAAATGAATAGGGTTTTGGAGATCCAGATCATGTTTACCATTTACATGATGGGGAAAATAAGGCAGCTGGTTTGCACTAAACTTCAGGTGCTTTTTGGTGGGTGCATTGATTTGAAGAACCTTCACTTTCTTAAATTGGAAATGATGTTTTTGGTTTCAAGATAAGAGCCTATTAAGATAAGAGGCTTTGCTCACCATTGGAATCAAAGTACCAAATGACTTCTCCATGTGTTCTGTTCCACAGTAAGGCACCGACAGAACTCACTAAAGCCATGACGAGAAGGATGCAAAACAAAATGAGAATCTGCATATTGGTAACTTTTTCTACGTTTGATCTCTTCAGTGGAGCTTTGGTTGAATTCTGGAAAGGATCAGCCACAGAATTGCAATGATTAATTGTGCTCACAAAAAAGAATAATAAAAACCAAGATGAAATTACAGCCAGACATTATGAAAGACTTTACATCCATTATTAAAAACAGAAGCTGTGTTTCTCTTTATCCTTCTCTTCCATAACAGCTATCAATTTAAAACACAGAATGCCACCTGCTTTGCGCTAGCAGCCAGTCTTCTCCAATCCAGTGACTTCCAGGTGTGTTGTACGAGATAGTTCAACACATCTGGATAGCATCAAACTGGGGAAAGCTGAAATAGACATACTAAGGGAGAGAAGACTAGCTGTGTTCACACAACACACTTAACCAGATTAGTTGCAGACCTTCTGGTTGCATTTCCACAACTGCCAATCTTTGGGGGGTTTTTTAATTGCTTAGCTTGTACTGCAAAGTCAACCTGTTTGTGGTTCACTATGTATTGTGGAAATGTTGACAGTAGATTAATTCATTAACCAATGAAGTATCTTCTGGAATGCAGTTCATGAGATAAGCGTGATTATGCATCCCTGCAGTCTCTAAGTAGTAGCAGAAGGAGCAGGATCTCCTTTAATTAAAGGAGATAACTAAAGACCTTGCTGTAATTGGAAACACAGTCCCTAATTATTTTAACATTTTAACTATAGCTTGCCATTTACTAGCCAGTTGATTAAGATTACCTATCTATAGCTCTGTGTGCACATACATGCATATACTCTGCAAATATAGCTGCATTTTCTCCAAAAAGTTAAACACCGCAATCTTCTAATTTCTACAAACTTCTGCACTATTATAATCACAACTACTACAGCTCAGTCTAAAAGACAAACAAACATGTAAGATGTACAATAAATTTGCCAACTGATGCAGGAAAGTTATTGTGTCTAATTACCATTTTTCAAGGCATAATTTCAAATGCTGTTTTTAACTTGTAAAATCCTACATTATTGAGAACTTCATTATCTCACTGTCTTGGTATAAACTATGTATACATTAGCATAAGTAGGCAACATCCTGTTAAAAATGTGTTACATTCTGACATCAATGTTTCTTCAGAACTATGGAGTACATTCCCTCAAGACTTATTCCCATTTTTTCTGCTTTAGAAAAAGAAGTCAAGCTATTCCTCCCTAAGCCAGACCTGATCAATCTGAGTTGGTTTTAACACTGATATTTACTGTTTCCATGACATTTTTATTGTTTATGGTATGTTTTATTTTTTTAATCTCATTAGCCTTAGATGCTACATAGGCCAAAAAAAAAAAAAAGTAGGATCTAAGTGTTAAAATACCCAAATAATTAAACAATAAAGATATATACTGCTCAAAAAAATAAAGGGAACACAAGCAGAAGACATCCGAGATCTGAATGAATGAAATAGCCTTATTAAATACTTTGTTCTTTACATACAGTAGTTTATACACTGCTCAAACAACTAAAGGGAACACAAAACTATTGTATGTAACGAACGAAGTATTTAATAAGGCTATTTCATTCATTCAGATCTCGGATGTCTTCTGCTTGTGTTCCCTTTATTTTTTTGAGCAGTGTACTTGAAATCATTGCTAGACTTCCCAACAGAAACATGTTAAGACTTAGAAACAGATCAAGAGATACTTACCTGCATAAGTTTTGTGTCATGTCCTGTGTAGACAACTATTCCTAAAACCCATTGAGTGTTCCTTAATTGTGCACCTCTTAGTAAGATCTGATCAGGTCCAATTGGAAGTGGACTGATGAGAAAAAAGAGAATAAGGAAGATAGAAGTTTATAATATAATAAAAAACAAAATATAGGTTTTTCTAAATACACTCATTAGAGCAGTAAAAGTAGTTGTAGCTATTTATTTTATTTATTATACAAATTTATATAACCACCCAAGTGGCTATACAAATAAAGGTGACTCTATATAGGTGAAGCCAGGCAGCTTGCAAAATTTAAAAAAATCCATCATATAATAAAAATCCATTTAAAAACCCACCCCAATGGCAGCAACAACACAATCAAATCAGCTACTGCTGTCATTATTGCTAAAATACTATCATTTCAAAAATTTCCTTATGACCTATTTAAAAAAATCTCTCATGGTGACATGCAGTTAAAATGCAAATAAAATCAATAAAAAATCAAATATGCAATAAGTTAAATCAAAATCAAAAATTAAAGGTAGTATACTATAAACGTCATAGGAATAAAATGCCATCAATGCATCAGAAAGCAGCTAAAGTACAAGACAAGGCCTAAGACTGTGATGGCGAACCGATGGCATGTGTGCCACAGCTAGCATGCAGAGCCCTCTCTGCAGGCAAGCAAGCCGTCGCCCAGCTCAGCTCTACCGCACGTGCGCACATGCCTCCCACCAGCCAGCTGATTTTCAGGATGTGCAGGGGGTGGGGCGGGAGATGTGCGTGCATGCACAGGGAGGGTCGCATGTGCACACGCATGTGCAGGGGGTGGAGGGAGCACGGGGGTACGGCACCCCCCCATGGCCCATTTTTGGGCCCAGGAGGCTGCAGGGAGGCCTGCTAGGCAAAAAATGGGGGGGCAGGGAGGGTTGCGTGCACATGCATGGGGGGCAGGGGGAGCGGGGAGTCACATGTGCATGCGCAGGGGGGCGCATTGCATTATGGGTGCTGGCACACATGCACACGATAATGTGCGTGTGTTGCGCTTTCAGCACACGACAAGAAAAAGGTTATCCACCACTGGCCTAAGGGGATCTATCATATTTTCATCATCATCATCTCCTTTTAATGACCCCATAATCTTTTGCGGGGTGGAGTCTGGGCAACTGAATAGAGCTAGCAGAGTGTTTACTGGCTGGATGCCCTTCCTGTCGCCAATGCGGAGTTTTGTTCAGCAGATATATTCTCATTATGCCCAGAGAGAGAAATATCTGCCTCTACCTATGATCAAACTCCCAGTCTCCTGATTGTGAGGCAACAGTTCCACTTTTAGGACACCACGCCATTCCAGGATCTATCATATTTTACCCATCATATTTTGTGCTACTTGAAGTTTCCAGACAGCCTTCAAGCGTTTTTGTCAATATTTCTTATTAACTCAATTCATTCAACATCATTCTGTCAAACACTAAGGATACGTGTACCCTATTTCCCTAAAATAAGCCCTCCCCTGAAAGTAAGCCCCCCCCCAAAATATTTAAATGCATGCACAGCTGCTCCCTGCCATTTCCTCTGGTTTCCTCCATGCACCCAAAATAATAAGACCTCCCCGAAAATAAGGCCAAGTGCTTATTTGGGGGTTCAAAAAAATTTAAGACAAGGTCTTATTTTCAGGGAAACACGGTAGCACTTAGGATTCAAACACTTAACTTATTCTGGGTTTTACCTTATGTTTTTCTAACAGAAAATAACTTCCATTTAACAAAGAATTCAATTAACTGTTTTCCGGTTCATGCTGTTTCCCCCACCCATCACCAGATTTCATGCGCAAGAGAATAATTTTGAGAGAGTTCTAGTCATGCAAAAGTTTTTTTGGGGGTGGCGGGGAGGAAATACCAGTTGCTTTGATATTAATTTGATATTAATTAACCTTTGATTTTCAAGGCGGAGATTTCCAGTGAAATCATAGAGGTGACGATTAGGTCCTTCACACTCTATCTTCCCAGACATTTTCATCAAGTCTTCTTTTGATTGGAGGTTAGCAGTCTGAATCAATCCCTGTATAGAACCAAGCCATAGATATATATGACAAAATATCAATTCTCTTTCACAAATTAGGAACTTATCTTCCTAGTGGAACCTATAGCCTACAATTTCCAGCTTCTCTCAGCATGGACCACCTAGGATGATAAGAGGAAGCTTTTCAATTCCCTCAGAACTTCAGAATCCTCATCAGTACAGAGACCTCACACACTCTGGCTGCTGTGAAGTCATTACGTCCTGATTTTATTCTGGCTAATGGAATGGTACTTTTGCCCATGCTGGACCTCCCTGCCACTTACTTTGGGAAAAAACAAAAACAAATGAAAGTTCCTGCTGTAAAATATAAGAACATTTTTGCTTTTCAGTGAGAGCTAACAGGTAAACTCTCTGAAAACTCCTAAAAATGCCTCTACATACACTGTCCCAAGCCACAAATGAAAATAGGGAGAATAGGATGACTAATTCTGATTTCCTTCATTGCCAAGAATAATTCTCATCTAGCTATGGTTTAATAAAAGCCATTGCTCAATGAACAAGACTTTTAATACAGAAAATCCAAAGGTCCCAGACAAGATACATAATTCTGAATAATGTGGACCTAAAACAAAAATAGCTTTGTAATTACAATCCTGGCAATGATCTGCAAGAATAATATCCCAATATGGCTCATGCTATGTTGTTTTAAAATTAACAAGTACCTCTAGATCAGAATTTCTCAATCTTGGCAATTTGAAGATGTGTGGACTGCAACTCCCAGAATTCCTCTTGCTGGCTGGGGAATTCTGGGAATTGGAAGTCCACACGACTTCAAGTTGCCAAGAGTAAAAAACACTGGTCTAGATTGCCCCTTTAAGAGAGGAAAAAAAAACAATGTTCAGATCTCCATCTACAATCACATCACACAACTAATATTGCAAGAGAGCCCAAGCTATTTTCCAAGTTATCACTTCATCACTTTCAAACACCAAAACAAAATTTAATTTTACCTGTCGTATTTTAAGATTCGTCTCTCCATCAAGATTAGCTGTTTCAATATAACACATTGCCTGAGGTTCACTGTAAAAAAAAAAAAAAAGTAACAAAACAATCATCTTTAAGGACAACCTTGAAAGAGAAAAGTGACTGAATTTCCAGAATCCTTATTTTATTCAACTACTGATTTTTCCCCAAATTATTATTATTATTACCAAAAGGATTTAAATAATCAGACATTTTCTTTTTTTTAGTAGGCACACATTTAAAAAAATATATAATGTAGTATATCAGAAAAAGTACTACCTCAACAGCATGCAAACTCTGGTGAACTGAGGCCTTTATAAAGAAACACAGTAAATAAAATATACCTGGCACTTTTAATATGAGGCTGTGTGTGAGGGGCTAGAGGAGGGGTCTACCCTAGCCCCTTATTTTAAAAAATACTTGTATCAAATTGAACAGATTATTTTTAATCAGGATGATGATGCTTAGTTGAAATTCTAATTCAGATTTTGCCATCCGTTTGTTTGTTTGTTTGTTTGTTTGATCATTCCAGCAACTCCGCCCTAACTGGCTTTTATAAAGTTCCGGAAAAATTGCAGAATAATTGCATTGTCTTAAAAGAAGGGGATACCTGGTTATCAGTTCACAATGCAAAAATGTGGATTTCAAGTTTTAATTTATTAGGTAGATCAATACGAACATTTTGCCTCTTTCAAACTTCTACAGCTCACATCCAGCACTAATTATGACCAGAAGTTTGTGATATAAATTTCTGAGGGAATTTTCACAACTTCCTCATATTATTTTACCATCAGAAAATAAATAAATAACTCAATAAATAAGAAAGTGTGCAGCTTATCAACCATTCTTTCTGTGAAAATAAAGGTCAAGTTTTTTTTCTAGGGAGGAACATTGAACTGTAACGAATCCTATATTCCTGAATGAATAATAGATGGTGAGAATTGTTGGAGACCCAGTCTGGTATAGCAGTTAATGCACCAGCTAGAAATCAGGAGACTGTGAGCTCTAGTTTGGCATCTAGTTTGATAAAGTCAGCTAGGTGACTTTGAGCCAATCACACTCTCTCAACCCTAGGAAGGAGGCAATGCTACCTTATATTTTTTTTAAAACCTTATTTATGCATATCCCATTAATTTAATTATTGCTATTTATTTGTCATCATGAAATGTTTAAGTATATGTATATTGGCGGTCAAAGCTTTTTTGACTTGATATTAAGGTATTTTATATTTGTGTGTATGTGTACCTAGTTCAGAAATTTTTGAATCTTAAAAATAGCAAGCATTTGAAATTTAAAGTAGAACAGTTTATTCCCAAGAAGAAATCTGTGGGCACAATCCCTTGCATACCTCACAGCTGGGCTATCTGGAGGAGGTAAACAGTTGTATTTTCTGATTAAGGAAAGACATAAAAAGGTCATGGAACAATAACATTCTCCAGTAAAATACACTCACCAAGAGAAAGGAAATTCCGAGAAAATGTTAGAGAAGCAAACTTTTTCCTCAGAGAAAGAGAAGTTTTAAAGTGACCATAAAGCAAACAGGAAGACAGTTTTAAAGCTAGTTATTCTGTTAATCAGGGACAGTTTTCAATTTTGATACTAATCAAAAGTGTGGCAATAGCTAGTAAGGTCAGGAATTATTTGTTTTCTATGCATGCTGCCCATTTCTGAAAGAACCTATCCATTTGGGCAAAAAATAATGTAGAAATTATCTTTTGTTGGAAATGTTAGCTTTGTAAACATTCATATAGGCTGTATCTCATTTAACAGAAGAAGATAATGTGGAAAATTTACAAGTCTATGATTTCACTATTGTAATATATGTTGGAATATGTCAATGTTTTAAATTGCTACTATTAATTTTAGGTACATTTATATTCAATAGGCTGGTGAGCAAGAGGCTAAAGTCAAATAGATAAACATTATAATTGTTACTAAATGGTACAAGGTAAGAGAGCATAGAATTAGGTTTTGTCAATGCCTGAATGAGAAATTGTTCCTAAATCTGCAGTATTTCATCCTAAAAATGGGAAAAAAAACAATTGCAATGCAAATGCTAATCTTCCTTCTCATTTGGGTAATACTTATTAAGATTAGCGTAGTGTGCACCAACCTTCTGGACGCCGTATTGTAAATAATATAAAATGAAGCAAAGGAGGAGGAAGTACAGTCTCATCTTGTGGCTTACTGATTTTTAAAATTGCAAATAATGTGCTTTAAAACCTCAGTTCAACAGAAGCCCAAGTTCACAAACATTCAGGGATAGCTGACCTGGTAGATAAAATGATCATGTCTGCTGGGAGATGCTGCCCATTGGTGACCTTCGCAAAGTCTCCCACTGCCACCTGGTGAGCAGCGGCAAGAGTGCAGCAGAAATAGGAAAAAGAGAAAGACAGAGAAAGCCCAACCTACAATTAGTTAGCTAATTACCAACAAAGGAAGAAAAGAACAGGTTGCTTACCTGAAAGCTGAGGTTCTCTGAGTAGAACTCAGAGGGTGAATTCAAACTGATGAAGGTCTGAGCCTGCACAGAACTTGTGTGTGAAAAATCCTATTGTTTTTTTTTTCATATGGCACAATGCTTAATGCATCTGCGAATTGACACCCCCCCATTGAGATAAAAATCACTTTTGCACCCAAAACTTCCCCATGTTGGGTGTTATCATAAATGAGGATCTGACCTGGGGCACTCACATTGCAGCACTGGTCAAAAGGGCTCAGCAGAGATTATACTACCTGAGACTTCTCAGGAAACAACAACTGAATGAAAAACTGCTGGTGACCTTCTACCGCTGCACCATAGAGAGTATTTTAACTTACTGCACCTGTGTATGGTTTGCCAATTGCACAGTGGCAGATAGGACAGAACTCCAGAGGGTCAACATCATTGCCCAGAGGATCATTGATTGTCCTCTCCCCTCCTTGGAAGAGCTTTATAGCTCCTGCTGCCTTAAGAAAGTTCAAAACATTCTTAAAGATCCATCTCATCCTGGGACCCCTTTTTTTGAACTATTACCATCACTGTAATTCATCATTAGTGTACCAGATGGTACAGGACAATAAAAACAAAGACAAATAGGCTGAAAAACAGCTTCTATCCCAGGGCAATAACCATACTGAATTCTACGGTATAGTGCAATGTCGGGTTTTCAATTTCAGTTACATAGAATGTAAAGGATGTATGTTTGTGTTTTTATTTTTACAGTTATAATGTACACTGAAGACGGCATTTAATTTCATTGTACTATGTGCAATGACAATAAAGTAAACTATAACTATAAACTACGTTATTCGTATGATGAAATGGCACAACTGCATTATGGAGTTTTAATTCGGAGGTTGCTCTGGTGAAATTTCAGCCTGGGTCACTTGGAACAAAAACGATGCAGAGCCAGTGCTGACTTAGATACCAGGGACTCAGATGCTCACCTAGGACAGTGCCCTAAAATACACCCACAGATAAAGAGGACTGAACAGCAGAGAGGTGCATGATTCCTTGAAAGGTGAGACTAATTCATGAACATCCCTATTTTTTTGACCTCCATTCCTCACTACACACTCCTCATTTGCCTGTTTCTCGCCTACTGTGATAGAAAGAGGGCTTTGTTGAGAGCAGGGGCAAATTAGTCATTACAGGAAAAAATAAGCTGGGAAAATAGTGTGAAGGTTAACAACTCTGCCTTGATTGGGTTAAATGTAAGTTTATTTATTTATTATTTATTTATTAATTTTATTTCTATACCACCCTTCTCCCGAAGGACTCAGGGCGGTGTACAGCCTAATTAAAAACACAAAGACAGACAAAATTTAAAAATAATTAAAATTATTAAATAATAGGCCCAATTTATAAAACCCCAAATTTAAAATCCCATTTAAAACCAATTAAAATCTTTACATTGATAGCCCAGCCTGGCGGAACAACATGGTTTTGAGAGCACCGCGAAACACACGGAGATCAGAGATTTTACGAATTTCTGGGGGCAGGTCATTCCAAAGGGCAGGGGCTCCCACAGAGAAGGCCCTCCCCCTGGGTGTCGCCAGCCGACATAATTTGGCTAATGGCACCCTGAGGAGACCCTCTCTGTGGGAGCGAACTGGCCGGTGGGAGGCTACTGGTGGCAGAAGACGGTCTCGAAGGTATCCAGGTCCAATGCCATGGAGCGTTTTAAAGGTGGTAACCAACACCTTGAATCGCACCCGGAAGACCACTGGGAGCCAGTGCAGCTCGCGCAGGAGGGGTGTCACGTGGGCACAACGAGTTGCGCCCATAACCACCCGTGCGGCCGCATTCTGGACCAGTTGGAGCCTCCGGGTGCTTTTCAAGGGGAGCCCCATGTAGTTGAAGTAGAGAAGAGCTTTCATAGGTTTTTAAGAATGATATCAGCCCTTCAAGATAGATGAGGACAAGAAATAGGGACTGCCATTATTTTTAGAATGTACTTTTATGCAGTTAAAGTATTATTATTACAGAATCTTGAAAGCACATCAAAACCTTTGAAGAGAGCTGCTATTATAAGCCACAGACAAGAACACAGTCTTTTTGTTGAATACAGACTTCTATCTAATTTATGTTTCTTGGTTTAAGTGTTATCTTGTACTCTGCTTCTATAATGGAGTGATTTATGACAACCATTAAAGCTTAGAAACTTGCAAATATCCTTTATCTGTATGTTTGCAGCCTAAGGAACAGGATAAACTGGCAAAAACCAATGCCTTGCTCAGTCACGTTTGTTTGGAAAACAGTTTGGCCAGCAGGTAATTTTCTCACTTGCTAGAATTGTGGATAACAATTCTAGAAAACTGAGTGCTCAATAAAAGGGTGGGGGGGAAGCTTGTATAACAAGACCCAAACACAATGTCCAAATGATGTCCTTCAAGCTACCACCTTTATTACAACTGCTAACCAAGTTTAAAAACGCAAGGGCTTATTCAAGCAATATAGCTAGTTTTCAACTTTTCCAATACATGCATTCTCATACCTACAGTTTTAGTTTCATAGGTTCTAAAAGGGAATTTCCCATTAAAACCTTTCCTATTTGTAAAGATCACATCCTTCTACAGTTACTATAGTGTTTTCAGGATGTTTGTAAGATTCGGTGTGTGTTTTTGTGCTTTGGATATAAAATTTCATGGCTTTTTTTTTTCCTGTTTTCCCGGGCCTCACTGGAAAGTCCAATAACAGATTAAGCCATATTAGAAGCTTAGCTTGACTAGCTACAGCAAACTGTAATTATCTTTTACTGAACAGAATTTCAAGGATGTCCACCAGAGAGATTTAAATTATATCCTTTCCCAGTGTTTAACACTCTACCAGAAACTTGGTAGTACAGGGGTTTAAGGCACCCTGTTATTAAGCTGGTTATTAAGACCAGCTGCCTGCAATTACTGCAGGTTCGAATCTCGCCAAGGCTCAAGGTTGACTCAGCCTTCCATCCTTTCTAAGGTAGGTAAATTGAGGACCCAGTTGTGGGGGCAATAAGCTGACTTTGTATAAATATATAAAAGGATGAAGGCTATTACTGAGCACATTGTAAGCTGCCCTGAGTCTCCGGAGAAGGGCGGCATATAAATCAAATAAAAAAAAAAAACTTGTAGAGATGAACATTATGTGGAAGCCCCATTGCCAACCCATGTCTTAGCAGGGTTTCTGGCTGCTGCTCCTCTTTCTGAAGACCAACCCAACAATAGGAGACAAAAGACAATGAACAATGATAAAGGATGGGTCACATTCACAGGAGACTTTTTGAAAAAGTCTGGTACGTGTAAGTAATCAAATTCGTCTTTGTTATGATTTCTGGGATTAACATTGATGGGAGAATTAGAAGATATATACCTGGAGATGGGCCAGTGACAAGAGATGGGTGTTATTTCTAAGCTTCAACATAATGTATTTTTTCTAAATGAAATTAGAATATGAAGACTAGGGTTTTTTTTAGAAAAACAAAAAATGGCATGGATATGAAGTTATATCATCATCATCATCATATATGTGTGTATGGTATGTGTATTCACACATACACACACATCTCTATCACTGTTATTTTTGTGTTTCGCTCATTTTTTTGTTATTAATTGAAATGCAATAAAAATAAATAAAGCATACAGATTGCTAAAACTTTGAGGGGAATTAAAGAGGCAGTTTCCCATGGTATTACATAAAAGCTCAAGTTTCCAGTGACTGAAGAGGTCTACTCATTAACATAGACAAAACAAAAGAAAAACTCCAGGCAGAGACTGGTATCATTTTCAGGGTATGCAAGTTATGCAGGCCTTTGAGAAAACATTTAATCTTCATGTGCAGAGAGAAAGAGAGGGAGAGAAACGTGGATAAGATCTTGAGACATGGAGATAACTGACAAATCCATAACAAGTCCACAGGAGTGCAATGCAAACAGATTTTAGCTAAGTTAAAAAAAAGATGACACATCAGTAAGAGAAGATCAAATTTCCAATGTTCAGCAAACTTTAAAATGTTTCCATTTTGATGCATAGCATTTGAACACAGAATACTTTTGGGATGTATCTAAAATGCCTTCTGGTATTTGGAAGTCATACCCTCCAAGTGTCAGAAGGAGGAGGTTAGGTTGCAACCATGGGTAAACTTTCCCTTGTTAGATAGAAAGGAGGGATAAACAATACTTTGTTTAACCATGATGGAATAGTGAGGATGTGAGTTTAATGTCAAACAGAGTGGGAATAAATTAAGCGATAATCCCTTCCATAATAACTGAAAGATACCTTGCAAAGATTCATGGCTAAAATAAGTTCTAATGAAAAACAGTGTACATTCAACACTGGATGGGAAAATCAACTGATAGATCAGAACATTTTCCTGCACTTGGAACAGACAGAATCAGTCCCCAAAACTCTGCATTATGAAAAAGAAGAGGTATGACTCTGGTCTTCCTTTCTGCTGATATATCATAGCTAGTAATATCCACTGAAGGCTTAAGGAACATCTTCAACACTTGGAGTACTTTTAGAAATACGAGAAGTTCTAGAACATTTATCTGTGGATTTTCTGCAGTCAGAATTCCCAGTTACAGCTATACTGGAAATAATTTAAATATCTTTTAAAGAAATATCTATGTAACCTAAGAACTCAGTTCCAGCATAGCAAAAGGCACACCCACAAAAATATTTATCACCCTTGGAGAGTGATAAAGCATTTTGGAGAGGACTACAAAAAAGATACCCTTGTTAGTGAATGTAATGAAGATGTCACAAGTGAAGTCAACACATGCCCAAATGAGTATAAGAATCATTGTGTTAATTGCTGATATGAGCAATTTGAAGATGTATGCGATGTGATGCTTGCCACATTATCAATAGTTAATGTGTCCCAGTTCAAACAAGAAAGTCTACGCTTCTGTCAGAACCTACTTGAATAAATTGGATCACTAGACTAGTTCTTCTGACTGGGTTGTAATCTTATGTCAGAAAGCAAAAAGAAATAACCAAGTGAATTCAGAGTTCAAGGTGCAACAAGGTACTATGTTTGAATAAAGGACCATAATGATCCCTTGAAGATACAACTGCATGACTACTGTAGCTATACAATCTGCCAAAGTCATGGAGTACTGTAGCTAAATCAAAATGCTTCAAAGCTGGAAACATGGTTCCCTGAGGTATTTTCTTGAGCAACTGAACAATTTTCTTGAGCAACTGAAATATGAGTAATAGACATTAGTGATGCCCATCAACTGCCAATAAAACTTTCTTCCGTAAGAATGAAAGGGTGATCTTTTGGCAATGAATAAAGGCTGCAGCTCTTCAAGGATGTAAAATATTCTGAGAAGAAACCAGCTGTGCCTTCACCACACTGAACTGGTCTTTTTCTTTATAAAATAATGATCTGTCAATGAATAGGCACAGTAATCTTATTCTTCCAAAACAACTGAAGAAGTTTTATATGAAATCCTATGTACTACGGTATATACACTGTGAAGTATTCAATTCAATATGGAGAGATGTATTGCAAACTGTTGGTGCTCTGTCAATCTGTAAACCGAAAGGTAGTCCTCTTTAAATAACAAATGTTCAGTCCTAGCTCTAAATTCTGAGAAAAAGCTCAGGAACTTAATCATATATATAAAGCAGAGGCAGCCAACAATATGTGTTGATATATTTCATCTACTAAGCCAAGTTCTGCTTTAATATACTTTAATTTGGAAGTATTTATAAAGAAAGCAGTCTTACTCTTGAACCTGATAAAGGTTATCTATATGTTTAGAGATGTATGTGGTGTAGAGAGCTTACGTCATAAATCCTCATAGGCCATTAGTGAAGTCGGCAAATTGCATTTCCACAAAAAGTAGGAAAGAATGACAGAAAGTAGGAAAGAATGAAAGTAGTGAGGCAGGAAACAGTACTGTTCAATCACACAGTACTGCTGTGTAAATATAGAGCAGGTGCACTCCAATCTCAAGCCAGGAAAAAAACAATAGCCAGGAGTCCACTGATCAGAAAAATTCTGATTCAAATCCTGGGGTTGATAGAGGTTTATTTATGCAATCTACATCAAGAAGATCTTCTGTGCATTTATACCTTATGTTTTGTCTGCAATAAGCTAGGTTCTTATCTTTGAGGATCATCAAGTCTGTTAAGCATCAGGCATTGTTCAGTTCTTGAATGGAATGGGTCATTGTCCAAATGGAAACCCTTGAAAATCACCAGGAAGCTTCAATTAGTTCAGAGTGCAGCAGTTCCTTTATTGGCTGTATGAGCAACCATAAAAATACTGCACCAATGCCTTTCCCCACTTTTGTGTGTAAGGACCTTGTGATTATCTATAAAGCGTTATATGACTTGGTGCCAAAGTATCACCAAAATGTTCTTCAACTAAAATCAATCTGTCTGGTTCATTTGTCCTGGAAAAAATATAGACAGTTCCTCATTTCCCCTAAGTACATTCCATAGAGGGTTTTGCTTTTTAATGACATTTAACACTACCATTAAGTTGTAATTAGATAGTATAGTTCCTACATTTTTGAACAGCTTCCTGCTTAAAGTGAGGTCTCTATCCTCGGTATGGTCTTCTGGAAACTATTAAAACAGGAGTTGATTTGGAGATCCTAGAGTGGTGCATGTCACCCAAGGGGATTGTAATTATGGATTTGTGATTTAATGAGTTTTTATTTTTCACCATGGACATTTTATTTCTATGTCTTCATTACTCCAAACTGCCAAGTGTTTCAAGACTAGAGCAGGTAAGAAATCCAATCAATAATAAATTCAAGGAAACTATTGTGAGGAACTGCCAGGAAAACAAAACACTGGAAAAGATACAGGCAATGGTTCCTGCCAAAAGTTTAGCTCAAGAATGATCCAACAGAGGTACAGTATGCAAGCGCAGACTCCCATTAATGTGAATCAGGTACAATGATGTACTTAAAGAAGAATGATGGCTTGTGTACTTGTCACCCCAGGTGATGAAATGGACACCTGCAGAAGCAGTAGGGAAGAGCTTTCCAAGAGAGAGGCCTAGCTTAAGAGACTGCACAGTCCCAAGTTGGAAAGATGAAGAGGTTGAGAATTACCATACCCTAAAACAGGGGTTAGCAACTTGTGGCTCTGGAGCCACATGTGGCTCTTTCATCCCTCTGCTGCGGCTCCCTGTCACCAGTCGGCTCCACAATTGATAGGGCATTCGGTTAGGACAGGTAGAGAAAAAAGGACGACCTGCTAGGAGGAGACTCTATGCTGGGGGAACCGGACTTCCAGTTGGCTCCAGAATTGAATGGGGGCTTCTGGTTAGGACCTTTGTGGCTCTTTGAGAGTTTAAGGTTGCCGGCCCCTGCCCTAGAATCTCTTCATATATCTAGTAGCTTAGAAAGTTATAGCTTTAATTTGTCAATATTCTATCCATTAGGTATAAGAAATAAAGAACTGAACTTGAATGAAACTTGCTGGGGAAGAGATGCTGCCTTGAGAGCCAATCAGATATTTGGGAGTGGGGAGCCCACAGCTGCATAATAAGCAGATTTAAAAAAAAAAAAAAACAACTCAGGAAGGATCCTCTCTAACTGATCAAGCTGTAAAAAAAGACAGTGGGGGATTTGTACTTTTAGACTTGCAAGATTCTATTAATGTAACTTTACAATAAAGTAGAATTAGCTCATCCGGTAGTGTTTCCTATCTGGGTAAGGCTGACAAACACTTACCCCCTTCATAGAGAAAACTGCCAGGTTAAGGAGTTGAGTAGTTCTACCTTTTTGTTGTTAATAGTCACAATTTTTTTCTTGTATCAGTAGAAGAAAATGTATGTAGCTCAGGGCTGTCCCATTGGGTTCTTGAGCTATCTAAGCTTGGTTGTTTTCTTGCAGATGTTTCATTACCAAGCTAGGGTAACATCATCAATGCAATGAAGAATGGGAATTGTTGGCTATTTATTACATAGTGGCTTGCCCTGCCAGTCCTGGTGGTGTTGTGGCACTCTCCATGATGACTCCTTGAGTACTATTTCTTCCATAATTGTTTATATCGTGAACAGGTTCTATGAAGTGCCCCCTCAGACCAGGGGGGCCCTCAGACCAGGGGGGCCCTCAGACCAGAGGCCACATGGTTTCGCATGGTGCCTGGATACCATGCATGCTGGATGGGGCTTCACTCGCTTACACGACTCGATTCCTGGCAGGCTGCAGACCACTACCAGTCTGCAGATCAGAGGTTGGGGACCTCTGGTTTATATGGTATATTGTTTCTCCCCCTCTCCTTTTATTAGAAGATGTATGAAGAAGCACTTTTTATTGTTCTTGGCATCTTTTGCTAAATATTTTGAGCGTTAGTTTTTCTGGCAGCATCTCCTGAATTCTGAATTACCTCTGTCTACCTTTTCTTGGTGATCTGTCTCCTTGCACCTCCATGGTTGCATGTTCAGAAGGGCATAATTGTGTTCCACACTTCCCAATTACAACAAACCTTAGTCCATCAAGCTGCAATTCTGAATAGGTTTAATTAGCATAAACCCAGGTTTATACATTATACTAATTTGAACAGCCTAGCCATATACGGATTTCACTTGGAAACAATAATCTCATTGCATTTTTTAATTTTTTTTATTATAAAACTATAGAAGATAATTTTACACTTTCAAAATTCAATTTCCTCTGAGGTGTTGATATTTTTTCCTTAGTTATCTAAGGTACATCAAGTATTGCTTCTTGTTGAATTTTATTTATAGTGGTCTTTACCAATCTCTTTCTACAATGGCAGCCACAACCGGCAGGATTTTTCCAACTGAAAAAAATATTGCCTTTTCTAATTGGCCTGTTTTAAATTCCTTTCATTTCCAGATTCAAAAATTAGAATGGTCCACGAGCTGAACGTTCATTGTGATCGTTTCAATCGTTGTGTTCGTTCTGATCGTTTCGTATCACCCTTCCCTCCCTTTCAGGAGACATACTTTCTTGGTGTTACCTTATACAGTTAATTTCATGAATTGGTTTACTGGCTCTCTTCCTCAAAAGATTTAAGACATGCATTATTAATTGCTTACCAGAATGAAGATTTAAAGCCTATAAATCTGATCTGCATCAAAATGTACTTTGATGCACTCATATGCACAATTATAGCCAGACAATCATTGCTTGTTCCAGGATCTGTAATTCCATTCCTCATTTTGTTTTCTTCCTCCCTGTGCCAACATTTTATGTCCAATGCATGTAACCCAACCCTATGAGACCTGTTTTAGAGGTCTTCCTTTCCTTTCCTTTCCTTTCCTTTCCTTTCCTTTCCTTTCCTTTCCTTTCCTTTCCTTTCCTTTCCTTTCCTTTATGATGTAAAAAAGATGTTGAGACTCTAGAAAGAGTGCAGAGAAGAGCAACAAAGATGATTAGGGAACTGGAGGCTAAAACATATGAAGAACGGTTGCAGGAACTGGGTATGTTTAGTTTAATGAAAAGAAGGACTAGGGGAGACATGATAGCAGTGTTCCAATATCTCAGGGGCTGCCACAAAAAAGAGGGAGTCAAGCTATTTTCCAAAGCACCTGAGGGCAGAACAAGAAGCAATGGATGGAAACTAATCAAGGAGAGAAGCAATCTAGAACTAAGAAGAAATTTCCTGACAGTTAGAACAACTTGCCTCCAGAAGTTGTAAATGCTCCAGCACTGGAAGTTTTTAAGAAGATGTTGGATAACCATTTGTCTGAAGTAATGTAGGGTTTCCTGCCTAAGCAGGGGGTTGGACTAGAAGACCTCCAACGTCCCATCCAATTCAATTATTCTATAATCTATATTCAATATCCAGAGGAAAAACTTAAAATCAAATAAGCACCTGCATTGGTTTTCTTTTATATCTTCCTTGTATACCTTATGGATGCTTGAGCTGTGAATAACAAGCAACTAAAAGTTGGTTAAGAGCCTTTATACTACTTGATACTTTCCTTTCCTTCTTTCCTTTCTTTTCCTTTTTCCTTTCCTTTCCTTTCTCCCAGTTCTATTAATTTAATTCCAGCTAAGTAAATACAGATTTTGGGCAAGGGGACAGAGTGTTGTTCTAAAAATGTATGAGTTTCCAAAATCTCATTTTGTTTATGGATAGTATTATCTTCCCTACTCAGAGAATAAAATCACTAATTGTACATGAGATTCTGAGATAGTCAGAAAGAAATAATAGAAGTTTAGAAGTTTAGAAGTTGATGTCATTTAGAAGTTTGATGTCATCTTCTCCATACTGCCACAGACAAGGAGCTATGTATTGTACATCTACATTATTCAAAGGGATATACATATATACAAATAAGCTTTTCTTGAGACTGACAATGGTAATGAATACACAATGGGAAAAATATTCAAATAAGATTCACAGTGCCTAGCTGTAAATATCCAAGAAGATCAACATCACTTATCATCCCATCAAAGATTTGCAAATTCCCAGAACATCTTAAAAATAGTTCTTACCTTCTTCCACATGATATCCTCCCATGTTCCATTTCTTAAAACTGGGAAAGGGAAAGAAAAATGTAATTTTTTCCCCTTTAAAATCAGAAGTTAACATAAGACAAGAACTCAGAAGGACCGGGGTAGAGGGAGAAGGTTAACTGAGCCCTAACTTGATTCTTTTCAAAATGCTCAATGGACCTGAAAACTATCTTTGTCCATCTATCTTAGTTGGGCAATTCAGTGATGCCTTCCTGATGTTTGAGATAGTTTAAATAAGTTTATGTGGGTTGCTTATAATCAGAACTCCAGCTTACCCAACGTGAACTCAGGAACTTCATCATATGCTACCAACAGACCCATTTCCAGGGCTGTCTCTTCTTCATTGAGCTGGCAGTGAAGGACAAGGCAGCATTCTTAAGATACTTCTGGATAAATCTTTCATTGGCAATCAAAGCTCCTTCGCAAAAATTTTATGAAGGATTTTCCTCTTGTGTTTTACCATAACTGTTTTCCTTTTGTATTCTTTCTTTCCACAAAACATGCACTAAGGCAAGAAAATGGCATTGCTGCATATTGATTTCTGATTGGCAGAATCTAGAGCCGCCTATGAGTCAGAAAACAGTCTTTGTTATTCCATTATTGTTGAAGTAGCTAATGTATTGTGCCCTTTTCTGTGGTTAATTTGAACTTTAAAAAATGCTACCCAGTTTCTCCCTACAAATTGAGACTGTAGTTCGTGAGTGGACCAATTTTTGTATCCTCAAACCTTCATTGTTAACGTTGTGTATCTTAATTAAACAATTGCAGCCTGCAACAATATTGTAATTATTATTGCTCTCTTAGACACAGGTTGCCATGTTAAAAACCACTTAAGAGAATTGATCTGAATACACTGAAATTACTTAGAAAGTGGCATTCTATGTCACTAAATTCAATACGCAGATTCCCATAAATGAAGAGTGGATAGTGAAATTAATGGAACTAGCGCCGATGGCAAAATTGACTACTTTGATAAAAGATAGAAGTTTACCTAGCTTTCTTACTATATGGGGACCACTTTTGGACTTCTTGCTTGAGAAAGATAAAAATGAAATTTTGGGTTTAGGGTTTGATCATTAGATTTGTTATGATTGTACAAATATTGTGCTTTACAAGATACATATATTGTACATTGTTAAGGATTATGTTTAATCTTAGGATAGGCGGTTATATTGCTATATAGTTTTAGGGTTTTTTTATTAAGTTTGTATATTGTTTATGTTTAGTTTTGTTTTAATTTAAAGTAAGATTATTTGTATGTGTACTAAAGAAAGTCAGAAGTCAATTTTCCTTTTTATTCCCTCTTTTATTTTTACTACTTTTTAACTTCTTCCTCCTTTGATCTCCTCCCCCTCCTTTTTTCATCTTTTCTGTTTTCATTACCTTATATTTTATCTTTCTTGGAAACTTAATAAAGCTGGTCTATGACATTAAATTCAGCAATAATTTCCAGATAAGCACAGTGCCCTGCTGTCATTAAATGCTTCAACCCAACTGATGTTATTTCTACCCACATGAATTAGACAGAAGAGTACAATATGAAATTATGAAACTAACGATATTAATCACTGACTAGCGATAAATTGTTTCTCACATTCATTTATTTAGAACTGAATTACTGTAGCTATTACCTTAAAAGGTACAGCAAACAATTCAGAACAACATAGCTACAGGGCAAAGGCAAAACATTATTAAAACAAATCAAAGCATGATATGACAAATACTTACATAATTTATAATAAAAGTCACTTAATGAAAATTAGCAGCCCTTAATGTTCACAGTAAGAAGGCGAGAGATACAACTCTCAGGGCAAGCTATTCCCGTTTATAGAATTGGGAGCTTTCTCCCAATTCTTAAACTTGGGCATCACATTATTCGCAGTTAGCTGTAAAACAAAACATTAATAAAACCAAATATAATTATTCCTCTAAGGAGGCTATAACTCTTCCTACCGTATAATTTGTATGAGAGAAACTGAAAAGGCTTTACCTATTGTTTTCTTTCTGTTCACTGTACTGTCAGCTTTGTGTCTTTTCTGTTGAGAAATAAAAACGAACAAACATACATTTAGGTATATTCAAGGGTAAACTGAATGAAAGACAGAAAGATTAAGACAAAACACAGAAGCTTCATTAGAGTTTCCAGTATGTGTTAATAGTATAGGGAAGCCAGTTTGGTTAGTACTTAAGACACCAGGCTAAAAGCCAGGAGACTCCCATCTTAGGTATGAAAACGAGCTACAGTCAGTCAATCTCATTCAGCCCAAACACCTCATAGAGTTGTTGTTGTGGGGAAAAATAAGAGGAAGAAGGAGTATTGTGTGTGTTAGCCACTTTGGGGTATTTATAAAAATAAAAAAGGCAGATATGAATAAATAAATAAGCTATTCTCTCCTATGCATTAGTATGAATCTTTCTACAGGTAGTCCTTGACTTACAACAGTTCATTTAGTGACCATTCAAAGTTACAACGGCACTGAAGAAAGCGATTTATGACTATTTTTCACACTTAACAACCGTCACAGCATCCCCATGGTCACATGATCCACATTCAACCGCTTGGCAACTGACTCATATTTATGACGGTTGCACTGTCCTGAGATCATGTGATCACCTTTTGTGACCTTCCGATAAGCACAATCGACGGGGAAGCCAGATTTACTTAAGAATTGTGTTATTAACTTAACAACTGCAAGGATTCACTTAACAACTGTGCTAAGAAAGATCATAAAGTAGGACAAAACTCACTTAACAACTCACTTATCTCACTTATCAACAGAAGTGTTGATAAGTGTCAATTGTGGTCATAATTCGAGGATCACTTATAGTTCAAGATGGAGCACTTTTTAATTCCTGTATGCAGTGATTAGCAAACACTAATTAGGAAAAGCAATAATACCTGCGGAGATTTTTGCTTTGCTCCCTCTTCCCTTCCCTTCCCTTCCTTCTCTTTCCCTTCCCTTCTCCTACTTCCCTTTACTCTCCTTCCTACTTTGAATCATGTCTATATGATTCCCCAAATCGAGGGAATATATACAGAGAAGAACCTGCTCAACTGACATATACCAATTTATCAAGAAATTTCATAAAATGAGTAATACTGGATTTTTCACCAATATCTTTTATGCAGTCATACAGTTGTATGTTCAAGGAATATATTTCTTATTAAATATCTGTTTCCACCTCCCCACCGTCCCATTGCTTAATTCTGATTCCTAGGTATTCACTCATTTAGACAGTTTATAGACTTATACAGTTCAGCAGCATTAGGTTTTTTACTCAGACCGATTTTTTAATTAATTTACTTAGTCCCATACTGTCTGCTCTGACTGGTATTATCTCGGTAGTATCTTTTATAATGAAGTTTTTCATATCAACTACTATTTGTTGTTTTAGCTACATGATAATGTTGAGGATCACCCTGAGAACCTTTTCCATGAAAAATGCATGGATCATCTTCTCTGTTGAATCATCTTCTGAGTCACACAATAGGGCATGAAATGGTAATCTATAACCTTCCAGATGGTTTAGATAAAATCCCAATTCCCATCAATCCAAACCAATATAATCAAGTCTGGTTGATGGGAATTTTATTTCAGTAATATTTGATATTCTGATATACTGAATGTCTAATATGCTGAATATCTTCAGTAATATCTTCACAGCATTTTGGCTAACCTAGCATTAAAGCAATTAGTACAAGCGATGGAAGAACTTCCTTTCATTCCATTTCTGCATAGCATAGCAGAATTTCATACATAAAATTCTAGAAAACTTTTCTTTATGCAATTTCATACCTAAAATTAGAAAACTTTTCTTTATAGCATGTAAACCTTTCCATATGTTGCAATATTATCCCCAGGGAGGTTGGTCATTATTCTGAATAGTTTCTAAGTGACCAGTCCTAAGCTGAGGACTACCTGTAATTATTTTCTAATTTTCAAGGTAGTACACTCCTAGTTTATCTTGCTGTTTTGTTATTTTTTTGATTAAAATATTATTTTTAATTTTAATCTTCAGTATCGCATTGTCTCAAAATGGAGCTACTATTAAAGTGACTTGAGTAATCATGTAAATTAGTTTTATACATCTGAATGTTTCTTGCTATATTGCAAAGGGACAGTCATTTCTTCCAAAATCTAAATTTATACTCACATAATCTTCTATTATTTCTTTGATGCCAGCAACTGTTAGAATAAATAGAAATGGCACCAAGGTAGTATATCTTCCAGTTGGAGAGACCTCTGGAATTTGCTGAAAAAGAAATGTATGTATTTAGAAAAGTATTCAAAGAAAGAGGAAGTAAAAATATATACTGCAAAATAAAAATGGTGTCATCTCTTAATTTCAGAAGGGGGAATTGAGAGTGGGCAGATGACTGAGAAATTTATTCTTGTCTTACTTTTTTATGTTGCTTCAGCACTTCAATCCCTTCTCTGCTGATTTATCTTGCCAGGGATCCGAAGTCGGAAAAATATGACTTGACAGAATCATTTGGGCAGAAATTTATAAAATATTCAGGATATAAACATCCTCTACCTGCAGCTGTTCTAACTGACCCTGTCCATACTAAGAAGTGAAATTAGCCTATAATAATGAGGCCTAAATAAAGTAACTACGATGGATTATGCGTGATCGAGGTTCAAAGCTCTACTCAGACCAAATTTTTTCTAGTTCCTGACCAAATTTCCTGTTGTTGTTAAACTGCAGCACACACCATCCCAGCCTACAAGTGATAAAAATTCTACTCAGTAACAACTGAAGCCCCAAAATCGGGAAATACACGTACTAAAAAAGTATCAGAATGTACAAGATTGACTCCTGTTATTTGTTAATGAGTAATTTCTGATTGGCTGGGATTACTATCAAATTACTGCTGCCTTTTTATTTTCTCTGACCCATACAATTCTGAGCTTCAGTTTAAATCGTCAAACCTATATTGGAAAATCCAAATTCTGAGTCTGCTTTTGGATAAGATTGATATTTCCAATATTTCTGGTTTTTGTTAAGACTGGTTTTAGTTAAGATTGCTATTTCCTGCTTTGATAACTGTCAAGTATAAAAGGTTTAAAGGTTTCCCCTGTGCAGTCATAACTGGCTGAAGGGGGTAGTGCTCACCTCTGATTCTCAGCTGAGGGAGACTGTGTTGTCTGAGAGATGCTTCTGTCATCATGTGGCCAGCATGAAAATACAGAATGCAGCAACCTTCCCGCCAAAGCACTACCTATTTATCTACTCACATTTGCATACTTTCAAACTGCTACGTTGGCAGGAGCTGAGGTGAAGAACCTCACCCCATTGCATGGCACTCAGGTCTCAAACCCGGGCTTTCCAGTTGACAAACCATTGTGTTTTAACTGCTGAGCTATCGTGCCGCCCCGTTGTGTATAACAATAGATTAAAAGCATTATCATTATATTTTCTAGGCTAACATTCAATTTACCAATACCATTATGATTCAGCATAAAATGGACAAATGATCTACATACATTTGTTGGACTACACTGAGTTCATCATGCATGGTTAAAGTATATGCTTATGCATTGTGCAACTTCATCAATGCTACAAGAGTTGATAGTCGCAGACTGTTCACCTGCCACTGTATTAAATTAAGCTATGCATAGTTGTTTTACTTCAATATAGACGTACCTGCAGTAAGGCAATGAAGAGGAAGAAAGCATTTGCAGCTTTTCTAATCTGTTCATACAGGAATCGAGGTAGAAATGTCACCACGCTGTATTTAGCTGTGCTGTTTTGAGAAGCAAAATAAGACGCTGCTTTAAAAGGTGGGAAGAGGTGAGACCATTGAGCTAAGTGATTTAGCTGTGAATTGAATCATAGCCAGATAATTAGATGATTGCTTCAAATTAATACAATCAACTTTTATTTAATGGTTGCTCTTTCTAGCATCTGTATCTTCTGCTTTTACACATTCCCTCCTCAGTTTTTCTGTAACTGTCTTTTCAGGGCTTGCCAAGTCCAAGATCAGGGATTTACAATATATCTCACTCTAAACCGACTAAATAAACAAACTGAGCCCAGGAAGAAAACAGAACACATTAGATCTAAATTGAAAATCATCACAGCTAAGCCAAAGAAACCAAGTAATGTCCTTACTAAACAACCTCAACAATTCTGTGACACACAAAGAAGAGGTTTCATTACTATCACTTTCAAATCCTATAGATATTTACTATCAGAAAATCTCAATGTTCTATTACATTAATAGTGAAATACGGATCTGAATCCTTGGTTTATTCAAACAGAGATTTTCTAATTTAGCTCTTCTAAATCTGTTGTCTCAGATTTGGTTTTGTTAGTATTTGTAGTTTAATTAACAATGGATGTTTCAGAAATAAATATATATATATAGTTCCCATTCTCAAGGCAAATATATTAGAATTCTGCTTTGCTTCCATTATGGATGGATGATTAGAGCCAGCAGACTTCTATCTGATAGCAAACCATAACAATTAAAAAAAATCCATTGTAAATGTAGCAAGCAAACTTCAGCACAACGGACAGTTCTTTATGAGATTAGATCTTTTTCCTATACATTCTGCATACGAAACAGCAGCTCACATCAAATTCTCCTCTTCGCCACTGCCTGTAGGTCCCAAACACTATATGACATGAACTGCTACCCATTGAATTTTTTTGTTGTTGTCCACGACTGGTGCTTTTGAAAATAGAAAATCAGCTATGACTGCTTCTGCATGTTACCAGATGATAGAAAGAACTGGTTGCATGGCATCCATAATGTTTAGTTACTGCTTTGGGAAATCAACTTGAAAAAGAACAATGAGATTTTCAGCAAGCATTTTAATAGAAAGCACAACTTTACTGCAATAAATCCCAGGTAACTATAGGCTGGGTCCTGGTCCAAGAGTTGGCATGTTTCATCTTTCTCAACTGTAATTTATATTTTGGCCTTCTTAAAAATTGCCATTCCTAATTCTGTTTTTCATTCTCAGAAGCCTGCCTCAAGGTTGTACTGACTCCAATAACACGCTCAAAACAAGAATAAGAAAAATAAGAACAAAGTCACAAAAGACCAGTATAGATATTTTTTTTAAGAATGTAGAATGAAAAACATAGCACACAGCACATCAGAGATTATTTATATATTGTCAATACATATGGCACACCTATATTGTTCAGGTCAGGAGAAATACTATATTAATCTGTATTTTGCAGCACACGCTCACACAAGTCAGTTTTTGATTTATGGAGTCTACCTGGATAAGTCCCTGCAATTTTCTTGGCAAGTTTTTTAGAAGTGCTTTGCCACTGCTTTCTTCCTTGGGCTGAGAGAGTAACTGGCCCAAAGTTACCCAGATGGCTTTGTGTCCAAAGTAAAATTAAAACTCATGATCTTCTGATTTCTAGCCCTCAATCTCTAAACTATCTTTATTATTGTTTCCCTAATCTTTTATGGGTCACCAAAGACTGCCAGTTTTAAATAGCAATTACAGCAAGACACTGAAAAAAATACATCCAGGGATACTGTATGGCACTGAAACAATTCACACATTTTATATTAATATTTTTAAAACCTCAAAATTAAGACATTGTCAGGATTCACAAAACCAATCTAAAATGAGATAACTTGTTTGTACTAACAACTCTTTGCAAAAAAAAAAAAAAACAACAAACCTACCACAGAATCTTTATTTTTCATTTTCCATTCTTTCTTTCATCATTTTAAATGTGTAATGCACATAAATCTAATCTCTCTGAAGACTGTCTTGCATTACACTGCAAAGAAGTACAGGCTAACCTCCTTTCCCCCCCCCCTGAAGATTTAGGACACCGTATCTTCCAACATTTTCAAGCACAAGTGCAGACAAGCTACATTTTAAATGAGAAGCACATAGAAAAATAGTTTGTACTGGCAGATTTTAAGAAATATGTGAAGTCCCATCATGTGCTCTAAAACAGAAAATACACTTCCAATATAGGGAAAGAATTACAGTATGTTTTTATAACTCAGAATGGAGTGTGAATATATAAGTTAGAATAGTTAACTGATCAAATGCGGACAATAACATATGAGCACATTAGCAGAAACATAATACATCTTGTTCATACTGTGAGACTTCCAGAATCAATTGGTGTTGGGCAACATCTAAAATAAATTTAAAAAGTTAAAAATCATTTTTATACTGTCAAGGTCAGGCTGAGACTATAGTCAAGGTCAGGCTGAGACTATAGTCAGAGCTTGGGAGGTTTTTTTGTTGGACTTAAACTCTGGCCTCCACCAAATGACCAGAATTACTGCTAGAAGGTGGTAGAGCTCCAACAGTAAAAGTACAATAGGCTAAACATATGACTAGAGATGGGGAAAAAATCTGCCATGGACTTTAATGGGAGAAATATGATATGATCCACCAAATCAACCCCAGTAAGGAACATACAGACTTCTTTGTAACAGATGCATCCAAAATCATGTAATAGGGAAAAGTTGTACACAAAAAATAATTAGAACATATAATACACTATAATATTACAGAGAGAAAGATTCTTATATATATAAATATAAAAGCTATGCAGGTAGGGAAAAACACAAACCATAAATAAAGATTTTTCTGCTGGCTATTCCTTTGAAAATATGTGATGTTAACATGGGTCAAATTAATTCTTAGTCATACATCTCTAATTCAGGAGGGTCAAAAGGCTTCTTCCCAGGTTTTAACCAGATGCACCTACATATTTCTCACAGCCCTCTGGGTAGTTCTATCTGGATTTAAACCTCATTGTCTTCTATGAAGGAACCCTCTGTTGTGTTCAGTTGCAATGAAATTATAACATGATAGACAGATAAGACTGATAACTAAGTCAGGTAAGAGAAAATCCTATTCTAATACCAAGCCAACAACTGAGGAAATCTCTTACTGTTTGTCAATTATGGGGACATATGACTTCATTTTTTCAACTGTCAATGCTACCAACCTATTTCCAGGTCCAAGTGAAATTGCTGGTTACCATTTTGCAAACCCAACTTCTGGCTTTCAAGATGCATACACCCATTATTCCCAGCCATCAAAACTCAATAGCACAAGACAGTAGCAGCTATAATCCAGCAACAATCAGAGACACAACAGTGCATAAAACTAATCTAATTTGGAGGTATCTGAAAATGTAGTTTGCTTATACATTTATTATGGTTATAAATGTTCTTTCACAGGGGATTTTCTTCTTACTCTGTTTGCACCTGGATTCTAAGGCTTGCATGTTTTAAAATATTTCCTTCCTTCCAGTGGTGAAATCTAAATTTTTTTACTACCAGTTCTGTGGGCATGGCTTGGTGGGCGTGGGGTGACTTGATGGGCGTAGCAGGGGAAGGATACTGCAAAATCCCCATTCCCTCCCCACTCCTGGGGGAAGGATATTGCAAAATCTCCATTCCCACCCCACTCTGGGGCCAGCCAGAGGTGGTATTTGCCGGTTCGCCAAACTACTCATAATTTCCGTTACCGGTTTCCCAAACTGCTCAAAATTTCTACTACCGGTTCTCTGAACTGCTCAAAATTTTGTGGCCATGGCTTGGTGGGCGTGGCAGGGGAAGGATACTGCAAAATCTCCATTCCCACCCCACTCCAGGGGAAGGATACTGCAAAATCCCCATTCCCTTCCCACTCCAGGGGAAGGATACTGCAAAATCTCCATTCCAAATCCCACTCTGGTACCAGCCAGAGGTGGTATTTGCCGGTTCTCTGAACTACTCAAAATTTCCGCTACCAGTTCTCTGAACTGCTCAAATTTTCCACTAACAGTTCTCCAGAACCTGTCAGAACCTGCTGCATTTCACCCCTTCCTTCCTTCCTTCCTTCCTTCCTTCCTTCCTTCCTTCCTTCCTTCCTTCCTTCCTCAATTAGACAACTGCAGTAAAAAAAGCAACCAGTTTAACTCTGATGGGATTGCAATTTATAAAATTAGGAAGCTTAGATATGCTGTATTACCAGCAATGAGAATCATTTTTTTTTCATTGATTCATTTAATTCATATTTCATTCTTTTGCTTTTAGGTATCTGCAGTAGCTGTCAAAGAAACCATGCCAAGGAGAGTATTGTTTAGGTCTAATTGTTTTGAACACACCTTGCATAACCCTTTGGCAGGAAGAATTGTCTTGTATTTTGTTCATTCAGCTTCCTGACCTCTGGCATACGTATAATTTTCAGTGAGTAAGAAAATCGATTGCTGGCAAGCAATAAAACATGACAATATTCTGATCATTTATTTGCTTGTATTAATTAAACACCCTCACATTAGCCTATTTTTGTTATTAATGCACCATCAGAATAATGTTCCATTTGGAAAAGCATCAGTACTCAGTAAAAGGATGCCTTTCTATGAACACGAATGATTCTTACAATATACATAACATTCTTCATCACACCATGCTGGAGATAATGTTATAAAATTAGATCATCTGTGTCATATTCTATTAATAAAGTAGAAAAGCCTGCGAAAGGAAAAGTGAAGCATAGGGTTTTCTGCTATGAGTGGTTCTAACAATGATAATGTGTGCAGTCACAGTTGAGTTGAGACTGACCACTAAGATACATCTATGTAGCTTTCTTGACATCAGTGTGGAATTGGGTTGCTTTTGCCTTATTCTGGCAAGGTTTCTCTGTCTTTGTCTAACTAACAATCCTGATATCCCATTGTGGTCTCCCATCAAAGTAATAACCAGGTCTGATAATACTTAATTTCTCAGCACAAACAAAATTAGCCATATGAAACTTGACAAATATCAACAAATCTCTGTGGTCCATGGACTTCTTGCTTCTGAAAGAATCAGTCATCCCTATATATTCTCAGTTTCAAGTATCTCAGTAGACTAAAATATTTTCTTTTAAAATTATTTATTATTACATTTATATTCTACCCATCTCATGATTTGAGGTGACAATATTAAAATAACACATATAATAATCTTTTTCATTAAATTTATGTGTTTTTTTCTTTGGGAACAAAAGATGGTATACATAATATTCCTACCCAATATAACTATCCTGTTCACCCACACTAACCTATAATTAATTGTTAGATGTTGGCCAAACATATTGTATTGACCCAGCCATCTTAGTTTCTAAATCATGGCTTTTGGCTTGGCATGTTACAGTCCAACCCATTGAGACTTACTTAATATGGGATTAAGACTGGCCTAATGTCATACATAACAGAGTGAAGTTTCCCACTTCTTAAACACCCTAACCCGGATCTCAAATTCCAGATACTAATAGCAAACTAAGAATGGAAGCTCAACAGATGGGTATAACTTACAGATGTTGATTAAATTTACAATAAAGAAAATGAACCATAAAGAAGTGGAGTGAATAATACAATTTAAGGACTACAAGTAAATAACATACTTTTATATTCAATCTATATTTAATAAATTCCAATCTTAAGAAATATTTAAAACTGACATCTTAATCTGGAATTATGATTGGATATCCATTTGTTCCAACAGTTGTATGATCTTTAAGTTTAAGAGGTATGGACTTCCAACTCCCTGAATTCCCTAGCCAGCATAGCATTTGCCAAGGTTGAGAAACACTGCAGTAGGTCATTTGAAATTAATGACATTAAAACATTTAATCACAAATAGCCTACAATGTGGATTCTCAAGGATATAATGCAACATTTGCCACACATATCAATTGCTTATGTTCCCAAAGATATAGAGCATTGACATGCAGTTGGTCAAATCCTATCCCATTTGTAGTCAAGGCCTAAATCTAACTTCCATCTGCATGTTGCACCTGGCCTTTTCTACTGCCTCCCTCCCTCAGAGTCTTTCAATTATATTTGCAAAACAAAGTCTTGTCAAAAGTAGGGTGCAAGCAGGGTGAAATGACATTTTCTTTGAAAGGGAGTAGTAATTTGAAAAGTTAAGATGACTTCACGGTTTATTTCTAAACATAAATCATCTCTTATCTCAGACTTTCATATCATGCAGCTATTCTTAATTTGAAACAAAGGTAAAAGTTCCTTGACTCCCTCACCATTTAGCCTTTTTTTGGAACTACTTTCTATAAATCTTAATTCCTCCATTTCCAGTAATAAATGCAGGAATGGTATCTGGATTGGTTATGGTGCTGGCTCTTGGTTTTAATCAGCTTATTTTTTTTTCTTTTCAATTCTAGAATTCACTTGGATTATTTTGCTGGTTCACTTTCTACCATATAGCAATTCTTATAATTAATGTCTGACTGCTTTTCTCACCACCCCACAAGCTGCTTGTGAATTCATCAGCCTTGGCACCTCTGAAGCAGAAACTCCCATCAGAAAATGAGAGCATGGGTTAGAAAAGGAATAGAATATTTTTTTGTGGCAGGGGGACACACTGAGCAGGAAAATGAGGGTCTGTAGCTAAAAAGGAAATAATATGGTTGCATTATGCCTAAGGCAGGCATCGGATGGAAGGAGTCTACGTTTGATGCTTTTACTAGGCTTATTTTATAGTTTTCACTACAGTTCTTTGTAGGATGAAATCATACCATAGTTATAATCAGGCAGGGCTTTAGGAGCTTCAAAAATAGAAATAACAGAGGTTGGAAGCAGTGGCGGGTTTCAAATTTTTTTACTACCAGTTCTGTGGACGTGGCTTAGTAGGTGTGGCATGGCTTGGCGGGCGTGGCAGGGGAAGGATACTGTAAAATCTCCATTCCTTCCCCAATCCAGGGGAAGGTTACTGCAAAATCCCCACCGTATTGGCCTTCCGAAAAGCAGTGAAGACCTGGCTTTTCTGGCAGGCCTGGGGCCGTTGATCTCGCTCTTGTGATCCGGCAAGATCCGGCTATGAATGGTGTGAATGAGTTTTAATGTTTTTAATGTTTTTAATTTTTAAATGTTTTTTATAATGATTTTAAATGCATTGTGAGCCGCCCTGAGTCTTCAGAGAGGGGCGGCATACAGATTGAATTAATAAATAATAAATAATAATAAAATAAATAAATAAAATCCCCATTTCCTCCTGATCAGCTGGGACTCAGGAGGCAGAGAATAAATGGGGGCAGGGCCAATCAGAATTTTTACTACTGGTTCTATGAACTACTCAAAATTTCCGCTACCGGTTCTCCAGAACTGGTCAGAACCTGCTGAAACCCACTTCTGGTTGGAAGGGACCTTGGAGGTCTTCTCGTCTAACCCTCTGCTCAAGCAAGAAACCCTATAACATTTCAGACAAATGATTGTCCAATCTCTTCTTAAAAACCTCCAGTGATGAAGACTTCCATCCTTCTAAGGTCAGTAAAATGAGGACCCAGATTGTTGGGGGCAACATGCTGACTCTGTAAATCACTTAGAGAGGGTTGTAAAGCACTGTGAAGCGATACGTAAGTCTAAGTGCTATTGCTATTGCTACCTACAACTTCTTCAGGCAAGTCGTTTCACTGTGGAGTGGAACTGCAGGTTATTCCCTGTGGGGGTCAAGGCCACTGTATTTCCAGGACTCCGGTTCCCTACCTTTGCATTATATTTCTATATAAAGGCAATGTCATAGAAAGAATTAAATAAGCCCAGACAGGGAAGTTGGTATATGCTGCAGGAAGATAATATGCCATCTTAATTTGAACTAAAGATATCAATGGCATTTGCAAAAGTCATCATGAATTCCAATTTAGGATCCTCCTCCTCCTTCAGCTACAAGTTAATCAATAGCAATTTCTTTCCATTCTTGCTGTTCAATAGAAGATTGTGGAAAGGGAGACAATCAAAATATTGTTGCCGTATTTTCAGCAATGATTCATTTATAACACAATATATGCCATACCTAGCACCAGTTTGTTTAAAGTTTCAGTCTGGAAAACATAAGTTCTAGCAGTTTGTTTAAGGCCGTGATGGCAAACCTATGGCATGAGCGCCCAAAGTGGCACTCGAAGCCATGTAATCCGGCACACGCAGCCTTGCCTGTCTGTCTTTTGGGTTTCTGGCACGCATACGCACGCAACGATCAGCTATCCTTCATGCATGTGGCAGTGCCAAAAACCGGTGTGCGATACGTGCCAGCCAGCTGATTGTCAGGCATGCATGCATGCCAGAATCTGGAAGTTTGGCTTTTCCGGAGTGTGATACTTTCACACGCAGCAGTGCCAAAAACCAGCCTGCACATGCACGCCAGCCAGCTGATCGTCAGGTGCGCATGCACGCTAGAACCTGGAAGTTCAGCTTTTCTGGAGTGTGGCCTGACGAGTGTATGCGTGTGTGCGCAACATTTCCATGCAACCTTTTCGGCACTCAGTGCTGAAAAAGTTCACCATTACTGGTTTAAGGTATCAGTTTAGAGCAGTGATGGCTAACCTTTTTGCCAACGCGTGCCAAAAGTGGGGGGAGTGGGGGGGGTCGCTCGTGCATGTGCCCACACCCATAATTCTATGCGCCCCGTCCCCCACGCATGAGTGTGCAACCCTCCTCGCGCTCCGCCCACTTTTGCCATGCGATGGCAAGATAGGCCTGTTTTTTGCTCTCCCCAGGCTCCAGAGCCTTTCTAGGAGGCTGGAGAGGGCAAAAATGGCCTTCCCCACTCCCCCAGAGGCTGGAAACAGCCTTTTTCCTGACTTCCGGTGGGCCCAAAAGGCCCGAAAATCAGCTGGCCAACGTATGTATGCATGCTGGAGCTGAGTTCGCATGCCCACTGATATGGCTCTGTGTGCCACCTGTGGCACGCGTGCCATAGATTCGCCATCATGGGTCTAGAGCCATAATGGTAGATGCAGAGCCATCTCTCCGGGCACATGAGCCATCACCCGTTGCTCTTCCGGGTTCCGGCGCACCAGCCATCTGGTCTTCGTGTACACATGTGTGCCAGAAACCGGAAGACCAGGTCGCCGGTGCGCATACGCATCAGTGATGGGTTTCAACCGGTGTTACCACCGGTTCACTTCACGCACACGCTTTGCACGCGAAGAAAGAACAGGTGCTGGAAGGCTTGCTCGGTAGCTAGGAAACAGGTTTCTATTGTCATTCTCCCTACCCGTCAACTGCAACTTCTAGTAGGAACAGTTGGGCTTTTGCTATTCTGCTGCTCATCTGGCAATATAGTTGTTTGGATTTAATTTGTCACATATTTCTGGATCAACTGTCAAGCAAACCTTATTTGCCAATGACTGGTACTGTTTAATGTCTCTTTAATCATACAAAAGTGCTGTGCAACACAATGACACTTTGGTACTTTTTAATGTGTCTCCAGACAGAAGCACATATTCCTTGCATTTATTAAAATACTATATCCCAGAAAACAAAGCCAACTCTCTCCTCAATCCTGTCAGTTAAACAATGTATGGTAATGTAAGAACAGCCCTGAGGGCACATTTTAAGTTTCAACCAAATTGTTATTATGAGACAAATAGCCAGAGGAACATAGCAAGTTTGGTTCCCCCACTCTAGAAAACACATTTTTAAAACTTTTTTTCTGGTCAGATGATCACAAAAGCAAGCACTGAATTGCAGCTTCCACCATTAGTATTTTTTCCAACCAAAGGAATGTTGAAAAAAAATAAGTGAAATGACTTAAGATTTTATCTGTTCCTCAGTAGAATAGCTCTCCAAAACTGGAATATAAGGGTACAAAATTTGGTGCAGAAGACAACAAAAGCCACCAATCTCTGTTTTCCTGATCACATAGCCCAGAGCAGAGTACCAGAGTCTTCCTCTCTCCATTTGAAATCCTCCCTCCCATGTGACCTAGAAGGAAGTTATTTTGATGGGCCTGGAAAGAATTCCAGAAACTAGGTTCTACAGGCTTTGTAATATAATGGTTCTGTTCACTGCTTACCATAAGGAGGCAATATATGACCACTTTCAATCTTTTACCAGGATTTGATTTCACAGATCTTGCACTTTCATGACTACAATGCAATGCACTTAGCTGTTAAAATGAGCTGCCTCATTCTAGAAGCCTCAAGATTTTCTAGTACAAAGCCCAGATTAATACCTAAAGGTTTCCAGCCTGAGAGTGCAAGTGAACAAGAAAGGAAGGCCTATCATTCATAGAATCCGCAAGTTTTAACCACCTTTTTTTGTAAAGAATGGCTATGGAGCTTTTGTATTCTTGGAAATAAGGGTAAGCTGGATATTGGCGAATTGTTTTTCAGCTTGCTAGCTTCCCATTTATTTTTGCTTAAATTTAACTGCCTTTGCCCAGATCCATTCTAGAATTTTTCCATCCAAGTCCATTTTTTTCATTTTGACAATATGTAAGAATTTCAATTCAGTGAGCAAATGAAAAGAACATCTGTATTTCAATCACTGTTTAGTAAACAAACTGCAATCGATTAGGCACACAAGATGCTAAACTAAAACATAATATATAATACCAGCTAATTTACATGAGCTTGCCCTGCTGGCTGGAAAAAATTCCCATGACATTTCTTTGGGCATCTCAAACTGAAGAAAGCAAATATCAATTCCAAGACAAATTACAGTGAAATGAAGGGGGGAAAAGGTAGAAGATATATTTTTTAAAAAAAACAGCCAGCTCTACATTCTAAGAATGCATTTTAATAAGGAGGGCAAGTGCATTGAACAGTATACAAAGCAATTTTGTGAAAAATCAATCTCTGAATTTCAATTTACGAATGTTAATTTAAGACAATAAATAGAATGGTTCTGTAATGGAATAAAAAACCTAAGCAATAAAAATGTCATTTTAAAACTATTTTCCTATGCTGAACTTAATTACTTCTATCCAAGGGCAATGCTTGCAAAGCTTTTTTTGAAAAAAACTTTGGCATGCAGTGATAACAATTTAAAAATCCTTCATAGGAAATTATATGAAAATTGACATGGCATCTATTTTCCCACTGAAAAAAGCCCTAAGCAACAAAGTAATGATTTCAGGATTTAGCAATGTTATCAGATAAAGACTGGAGATGAACTAAAAGATATCTAAGACATTTTTTTTTTAATTTGATTTATATGCCACCCTTCTCCGGAGACTCAGGGTGGCTTACAATGTGCTCAGCAATAGCCTTCATCCTTTGGTATATTTATACAAAGTCAGCTTATTGCCCCCACAAACTGGGTCCTCAATTTACCTACCTTAGAAAGGATGGAAGGCTGAGTCAACCTTTAACTTTCTTTCAAACACAACAGAGCAAATGTAAAACAATTACTGGATTCATACACTGTATTACACAACAATTATAGTTTGGCTTAGTATGTGTGAATCATCACTGCTTTTCTAAACTTTTGGCTTATACAGTAGTGGCCAAAATTGTGGAAACCTTTTGGGGAAAGAGTATTTTCTAAAACTAGCTAATAACACCATTTTTTGGGGGAGTAGTACCATAAAATTATATATCAATGGAAAGATAATTTAATCAAGAATGTAATGCAATAACCTTTATGAATGATTTGCTATTAGAATAGCAGTTACAGTATAAAGAAGAAAAGTGAAACACATAGAAAAAACAAGATATATAAAAATTATCACCATAGAAAAAAATGAGATATTCAAAAATTATCACCATGTCAGTTAATAGTTGGGTAACCTTTAGCATGAATTACAGCCTTACAATGTCTTCCCATGGAGTGAACCAAGTCTTTTAGTTCTGCAGCTGCTTTAATGTGAAACCAAGATTGAATGATTGCTTCTATTAACTGGGTTTTATTGCTCGGTTGCTTCTGACTAACACATTTCTTTAGTCGGCTCCATAGATTTTCAATTGGGTTAAGGTCTGGGCTATTCCCAGGCCATTCCAGCAGTGGAATATGATTATCTTGAAACTCAAGAAAAAAAGGTGGTGTTATTAGCCATCAAACCTCAAAAATACACTTTTCCCAAAAGGTTTCCACAATTTTGGTCATTACTGTAGGTGCCTCAGGCCGTGGTTTGTTTGTTAAACCATAGTCAAAGCAAACTAAAATATTCAGTCTAACTAATGCCAGTTTGCAAATAATTTAACAATGTCAAGACTGAAGGGTCTTTGGTGCTCTCTGAGCTTGCTTGTTTTCTTGCAGACCTTTTCTTCAGCCAGGTTCACTTCAGAGTTGTGGAACAACTGGACAAAATTGTATAAAAATCCAACATATAAACACAGAAATGTATTTAGTTATTTCTTACATTTCTATCCTGCCTTTCCCAAAACCAACTCAAAAGCAGAACATAACAACCCCTCATTATTATCCATCCCAAAACAGTAAAAACTGCCTTGGTTAAAGTCATCTACTAGCTCTACAGCCAAGTAGGGACTTCAATCTTGGTCTCCCTAATAGCAATGCAATACTTGAATTATTACAAATAGTCCTTAACTTATAATTATTCATTCAATGATCATTCAAAGTTATAACAGTGCTGAACAACTGCTGCTTATAACTGGTCCTTGGGGTTCCGGAAGTCTCAGCCCCTGTGGTCATATAATTACAATCTGAATGCTTAGCAACCAATTTGCATTTGAAATCACATGATCATCATTTGCAACCTTCCCTAAGTATGCATTTTCCTAAATTTCACAGCACTAAAAGAGGAAGCAAGGCTTTTTAATCTTTTAAATTTTTTATCAAGATCATCTTTCCTTCATTTTCAGGATTCCATTTTAATTCTCTTAACAATGCTTCGTATACATATCTTTTTAGAAGAACAGTATGTTGACACTCCAGTGAGATTTTGAGGGATACGAAAGGAACCTGATATATCTACTGGCTTCTGAAGATTGAAGGCTATTGGGTGTAAGCAGAGCAAGAGGACAAAAATGACAAAACAGGCACAGATTTCACCACTTATTTTATGATGTCATATGAATGAACAAAAAGAACTGAGCATACATCACAATACTTGTTTCCTCATTTGAATGAAACCACCAGATTCTGCAGATGCCTTTGCCATTGGCAAATGATTAACAATGCTAAGACTCTAGGATATCAGATCAGTTCTCAGGCCAGTAATTATGAGAGCACAAAAAGCTTTGGCCAGGAATTTACAATGAATTTAAAGTAGTTTTACACTGAAAGGACTTACATTCAAATAAATTAGCAAGGCACCTAAGACTGGAACCAAAAATCACAAGTAGAAAAAAACTAAGGTTATGTACCACAATGCAAAAGTTCACAGAATGATGCAACAGCAATTGTGAGACTTCTGTTTCTACAAATGGTTACACAGACAAGTAGACAAATGTACTGGATTTAGTTTCACATTTCTCATGCAACATTCATGTTGAAGATTCCATCAATAAGCCAATGACTTGATTCATTGCTTCGCTAAACCATGGCATAAATCTTGCAAGCTTAACTTGCAAATAATGAGTTGTCATAAATTCATTCCTTAGCACAACAATGTAAACATTACTGCTTGTTTCAAAACAAAAGTTAAAAATAATGAATTTGCGAATGGGTAAAGCCAGTCAGGTTCTTTTCCATATGAAAAAGCATTAGATCCAATAACTGCAATTACCTCTGATGCTATTACCATTATTAAAAACAATGCATAAAAGGCAAATTCAGTTTTTTTTAATTGTTAAGTAAAATTTGCCCAACCTAAAAAAGCCAGATGCATTGAAGTTAAACTTCCCAGAAATCCTAGCCACTGAAGCCAAATTTTCCCCAAAAGAAAAAGTACACTCCTTGATTTGTTTTGTTTCTGCATAATAAGATTAGTCACTTTGTTCCACTAATCCCTGTTTCACATGCCACATAAGAAAACTAGTTTTGTAACATCATGGGGTGCCCCGCATTCCAATAAAATACTTTGGACTTATCAAGTGTATGTGATTTTGTTCAGCTTGCAATAGTATTGAAGTAGCACAGTTACATGTAAGTACTAGCAGTGGTTTCAGTCAGGAGACTCCCGCCCGCCTGCCCTTCTATATTCTTTTCTACTAACACAGAAAGAGCGAACTATTTAGAGCAGGGGTCAGCAACCCACGGCTCTGGAGCCACATGTGGCTCTTTCATCCCTCTGCTGCAGCTCTCTGTTGCTGGTCAGCTCCACAATTGATAGGGCTTTCGGTTAGGACAGGTAGAGGAAAAAGGATGTTGCGCTAGGAGGACACTCTTTGATGGGGGAACCAGACTTCTGGTCAGCAGAGAAAAAAAGGACACCGCGCTAGGAGGAGACCATGATGGGGGAACCGAACTTCCGGTTGGCTCCAAAATTGAACGGGGGCTTCTGGTTAGGACCTTTGTGGCTCTTTGAGTGTTTAAGGTTGCCGACCCCTGATTTAGAGAGAGAGAATTGATGGCGCAAACGTGTTTTCTTCCCCCAACAAAGCTGACATTTACAAGTAAGTGATGGTCTCCACTAGACAACATCCTGGCTACAAAGCTCCAGCCTACCAAAGGAAAGCCACTTGAGTGGGGATGACTAAGCACGGCTGCCATTGACCTGTCTCATCCATGGTCAGAAATGACTATCTTCAACAACATATACAGTGAAAGCATTCTGCATGGAAATCCAGAAAGCCCAAGATAACAAATAACGTTAAGAAAATATCCATACAGAAGGATAAATAAAGAGTTTGGCATCTTAGCTGAGTTTACAACCTGCTTATAATGAGAATTTCTCCAGGTGGTAGGAAGTACACATGAAACATACACCTAAAAGGCAATGAAAACATATTCAAATCATTAAACATATATAATAAAGGGAGGATGGTAACTGTTGATTGCAACAGTTCAAATAGACTTTCTAAATCAAATAAAGGTTCCATATATCATTTTGCTAGATGGATAATGAAACATCTTGCTGAATTTATTTATCTACTTATTGTTAATATAATGAATTAGACTCACTAAATATGTGTGTCTTCTCCAACTTTTTGTTTTCATTATGGCCAATCAGACGCCTATGGAAAATAGGGTGAAAAAAAGTGAATTGGTTTGACTTCCCCATTTGCCTGTCCAGAGTGCTACTCAGGGTTGAAGCCAAATTGCCAAAACAGTTAAAATTTACTCATCACTACTTAGCAGAGTAGCCTATGGATACTTCAAAATAGGGGTGGGAGGCACTGTGTTGCGGTGGTTCTCCTCCTTTCTCTCTGACCGGTCGCAGTCTGTGTTGACAGGGGGACAGAGGTCGACCCCGAGGCCCCTCATATGTGGGGTGCTGCAAGGGTCGGTCCTCTCACCTCTCCTGTTCAACATTTATGTGAAGCCGCTGGGCGAGATCATCCGTGGTTTCGGGGTGGAGTACCATCAGTACGCTGATGATACCCAGCTGTACATCTCCACCCCGGATCACCCCAACGATGCCCTTGAAATGATATCCTGGTGCCTGGAGGCCGTACGGATCTGGATGGGGAGGAACAGGCTCAGGCTCAACCCATCCAAGACCGAGTGGCTGTGGTTTTCGACGTCCCGATATAGTCAGCTGGCGCCATCGCTGACTATTGGGGGCGAATCATTGGCCCCCACGGAGAGGGCTCGCAACTTGGGCGTCCTCCTGGATTCACGGCTGTCTTTAGAAGAGCACTTGACAGCCGTGACCAGGAGGATTTTTCATCAGGTTTGCCTGATTCACCAGTTGCGTCCCTTTCTGGATCGGGACTTGTTACGCATGGTCACTCATGCCCTTGTCACCTCCCGCCTGAACTATTGCAACGCTCTCTACATGGGGCTCCCCTTGAGGAGCACCTGGAGGCTCCAACTGGCGCAGAGTGCGGCCGCGCGGGTGGTAATGGGAACGACATGGCGTTCCCATGTAACACCCCTCCTGCGCGAGCTGCACTGGCTCCCGGTGGTCTTCCGGGTGCGCTTCAAGGTTTTGGTTACCACCTTTAAAGCGCTCCATGGCTTAGGACCTGGGTACTTGCAGGACCGCCTACTACCACCAATAGCCTCCCACCGGCCGGTACGCTCCCATAGAGAGGGGCTCCTCCGGGTGCCGTCAGCCAAACAATGCCGACTGGCGGCCCCCAGGGGGAGAGCCTTCTCTGTGGGGGCACCTACTATCTGGAACGAGCTCCCCCCAGAGATACGGAGGATCCCGGATCTGCGCACCTTCCGCTGCACTTTAAAGACCTTACTATTTCACCAGGCGGGCCTGGCCTAATTTTCTCCCTCTTTTATAAAAGATTTTTAATTTTTAAATATCTTTTAGTATTTTATACATTCAATTTTAAATTGGTTTTAAAAGTTTGGGGTTTTAAATTTGTCGGGGCCAAAATTATTTAATTTGATTTTATTCTACTTTTAAATTTTGTATGTATGTGTTTTATTGTTTGGCTGTGCACCGCCCTGAGTCCTTCGGGAGTAGGGCGGTATAGAAATCAAATAAAATAAATAAATAAAATAAAATAAAATAAATAAATAAATAAAATGATTCAAAATGATCTCATACGTGAGAACAGTAATTCTCTCTTAGAATTTAAAGGTATATCTCTGTTTCTCAGGCTTTCATGAGATTTCTTTAAGAGTTACAATATATATGGTATTTCAAAGACTGTGATCATTAAAGAAGCAGCATCTTTTTGAGACATAAAAGTACATAATGCTGCCAAAATAATTGTGTATGAAAGACTTACTGTAACTTAGAGCTCTAAAATGATCAACTAAATAATTCAAAGGAACAGAATGTTTGGGTCTTTTTAGCATAGAAAAGAAAGGAAGGAAGAGAAGCATGATAAAAAAATAAAACTACGGTATTTTTGTGTATGGTTAGATATTAATTATAATAAATTCTGATGGCTAGCAGATATGTTTAATTTGTTTACTTGGGCTTTGATTGTGAACTATTTTTCTTTATTTCATAGAATTACCAAAGCTATTTATTATATTCTAATAAACTCAGGATAGTCTGAAGGCAATGGAGAGTGTGGTTGCGCGACAGCTCCCACAGTACCTGGATGAAACCGTCTATCTAGATCCGTGCCAGTCCGGCTTCAGGCCTGGGTACAGCACGGAGACGGCATTGGTCGCATTGGTGGATGATCTCTGGAGGGCTTGGGACAGGGGTTGTTCCTCTGTTCTGGTCCTGTTAGACCTCTCAGAGGCTTTTGATACCATTGACCATGGTATCATGCTGCGCCGGCTGGAGGGATTGGGGGTGGGAGGCACCGTGTTGCAGTGGTTCTCCTCCTATCTCTCTGACCGGTCGCAGTCTGTGTTGGCAGGGGGGCAGAGGTCGACCTCGAGGCGCCTTGCTTGCGGGGTGCCGCAAGGGTCGGTCCTCTCGCCGCTCCTGTTCAACATTTATGTGAAGCCGCTGGGTGAGATCATCCGTGGTTTTGGGGTGCGATGCCATCTGTACGCTGATGACACTCAACTGTACATCTCCACCCCAGATCACCCCAATGATGCCCTCGAAGTGATGTCCCAGTGTCTGGAGGCCCTGCGGTCTGGATGGGGAGGAACAGGCTTTGGCTCAACCCTTCCAAGACCGAGTGGCTGTGGATGCCGGCGTCCCGGTATAGCCAGCTGGTGCCATCGCTGGCTATTGGGGGTGAGTCACTGACCCCCACAGAGGGGGCTCGCAACTTGGGCGTCCTCCTGGACACACGGCTGTCTTTAGAAGAGCATATGACGGCCGTGGCCAGGGGGGCTTTTTATCAGGTTCGCCTGATACGCCAGTTGCGCCCCTTTCTGGATCGGGACTCCTTGTGCACAGTCACTCATGCCTTGGCCACGTCACGCCTGGACTACTGCAATGCTCTCTACATGGGGCTCCCCCTGAGGAGCACCCGGAGGCTCCAGCTGGTGAAGAATGCGGCCGCGTGGGTGATTATGGGAGCGACATGGCGCTCCCATGTAACACCTCTCCTGCGCGAGCTGCATTGGCTCCCGGTGGTCTTCCGGGTGCGCTTTAAGGTGTTGGTTCTCATCTTTAAAACGCTCCATGGCTTAGGGCCAGGGTATTTGCGAGACCGCCTGCTGCTACCGATAACCTCCCACCAGCCAATACGCTCTCACAGAGAGGGCCTCCTCAGGGTGCCGTCGGTCAGGCAATGTCGGCTGGCGGCCCCCAGGGGGAGAGCCTTCTCTGTGGGGGCACCCGCCCTGTGGAATGAGCTGCCTCCTGGAATACGATTGATCCCGGACCTCCGGACCTTCCGTAAAGCCCTGAAGACGTTTTTATTCCATCAAGCCGGCCTAGCCTAAATGGTTTTTAATTGGGATATTAAATTTTATGGATTTGGGGGTTTTAAATTGGGAAGCCAGTGATTTAATTCTTTTTAATTATCTTAACCTTTGTATTTGTATGTTTTTTAATTTTGGCTGTTCACCACCCTGAGTCCCTTCTGGGAGAAGGGCGGTATACAAATTAAATAAATAAATAAATAAATAATTCTCAAAAAGGCCATGTGAAGCTGACTATACAAGAAATGATAATTTAGTTCAAGTTACCCAGAATTAAGTTTACAGACTGCTCTAAACAATAATGTAGTTTGCTTGATTTTGGTTCCAGACATTGTGCATAACCCAGACAATCATGCTTTAAACAGTATCACATATTAAAAACAAAGTCTTGTTTCGTATAAAGTATAAACCCATCTAAGTGCTGCAAAACCACTTTTAAAAGCCATTAATGTTCAAATACTTATATTTTTTAATTATTATGCCATTAGGTTATTTAGCCTCATTTTTTTAATGCTTTGCTATTTACTGCATGAAAGTAATGATCCAATTCAAAATTACAGTTTAACATGTAACATTCATCCATTTCTCTGTATCTGCCATCTGTCTCACACACAGACAGTATACCTCTTTTTCATTTTCAGATGCAACATAATTAGCATTCCTTTAGCCATTCTGACATTCCCAGGATACATCTGAATACAAATTCACAGAGATTTCAAGTATAACCGTGACTACTTATGTCCAGGGTGTCACAGAGATTTGTTCTTTTTCTCATGTTGTTAACCAACTATGTAAAAATGCTAGGTGAGACTTTCATTTGTTCAGGATCCTTATGTTACCTGGTAATATATCCCTGCGAAGAAGATATAATGGACTTCCTTTGTATCCCAGGTGGCGCAGTGGTTAGAATGCAGTATTGCAGACTAACTCTGCCCATAATCTGGAGTTCAGTCCTGATCAGGGTGGATAAAAATCAATGATATTTTTAAAAAAATCAAAAAAAAATCAGATTTTTTTTATTTAAATCGGATTTTTTGATTTTTATCGAATTTATTTTAATAAAAAACTTTGGGGATAAAAATCTATCGTAAGATAGTTTTCTATTTAAGATACATAAATAATTTAGTTTATTCAGCATGAAATGGAGCTTATGTAGCATGAGGCTGCATATTCTGCAACACTGGGACTATCGGTGAGTCAACAGTGGGTCAAAGGAGTAGCAGAGATGACAGTTGCTCTTTAAAAATTATGATTTAAATCGAGTTGATTTAAATCAAGCCTTTTTACTAGTGATTTAAATCGTGATTTAAATCATGATTTAAATCGTGATTTAAATCGTGATTTAAATCAATTCGATTTAAATCAAATCCACCCTGGTCCTGATGGGGCTCAAGGTCGACTCAACCTTCCATCCTTCCAAGGTCTGTAAATTGAGGAGCCAGATTGTTGGGGGCAATATGCTGACACTGCAAACCGCCCAGAGAGTGCTGTAAAGTACTATGGGGCAGTATATAAATCTAAGTACTACTGTTATTGCTATATGGGGGCAGAAAGAGATACATGGGTTGAAAGAAGTTGAAATGGAATCCTAGCAAGGTATCATTATTGTTCAGAAACTAAGAAGTTTGGCAATGACTCCTAAACTGGCTCATAAAAGAAGAAAATTCCCTTGGATTTGTGGTTTTCACTTATTTAGCAGGTTTTACAGAGCATAGGAAATGTGCTTGAAGGACAAAAGGAAGAGCCGCCACCAAGGCAATGATCAGATAAAAGAGATCTGAGTCCAGGCCAAAAAAGTAACATGAATAATGGCATCAGACAAGACCCTCCCTAGTTCACACAAAAATAAAGGGAAGGAGTGGGGACATACCCTGAGACTCTGCAAGATTCTGCTACTGTAGTTTTACAATAAAAATAGCACTCACTCATGTGTCGCTAGTTTCCTAGTTTGGTCTACCTTGAAGGGAAGACATAGATGGAGAATGTGGTTAGGAAAGATTTTGCTGACATGTGTCAGTTCATCATGCTGTTTTTACTCTGAGATTGGGATTAGCAATGTATTCTACTTGGGGGTACCTCAAGTATTGTTTGTGATTCCCTGGTTGCCAGTATGTTTCCAAATGCAATTCAAAGTGCTGAGCTTGCTTTTTAAACTTCTGGATAGTTTGGGTTCATGGGGCATTCTCAGGGGTGGGTTCTAAATTTTTTTACTACCAGTTCTGTGGGCGTGGCTTATTTTGTGGGCGTGGCTTGATGGTCATGTGACAATTATTTGGGATTTAGCAGAGGTACTGGTCTACCAGGCTTTTAACTGCTTGCAGAGCTGTACCGATCTACCCATTTATTTTTTGCAGGCACTGGTCTACCCATTTATTTTTACAGGTACTGATCTACTCATGTATTTTTGCAGGCACTGATCTACCCATTTATTTTTGCAGGCACTGATCTACTCATGTATTTTTGCAGGCACTGGTCTACTCATTTGTTTTGTTTTAACACTGATCAGCTGTAGGCCGGCCCTTTGAAGCCCTGCAGCAAGAATTTAAACATTTTTTTTCCCTCTAGCCATCAGCTGGGACTCAGAAGGCAGCAATAGATTGGGGGTGGGGCCAAATAAAAGGTAAGAATAATGCGGGGGGGCGGGGGGACGCGGGGAGCAGAACCAGTTCAGTGACATCATATCGTCACCGCTACCGGCTCGGGAGAACCGGGCCAAACCGGGAGGAACCCACCACTGGGCGTTCTTCTTCAAATAGAATCTGCCCATATGCAATCAAGCTAAGAAGCATTGTTTCAGCTCTCTCCCTTAGAGATGTTAGAGAGCTCTATCCTTTGAGGTCTGGATGCTCCCCAAATATATATATATAAATATTTCTTAATTGCAGCAACTTTAAATTGTGTAACGACTTTCAGTACTTTAGTGGGAGTTGAAGTCCACATATCTTAAAGCTAAAAAACACTGCATAATGCCAGTGATCCAGTCTAGCCTTGGTCAGGTAAATCTCACTTTTTTCCTAGCATGCCAATAGTGTGTAATGCAGAACTGATGATGCAACATAGGGAATATATTGCATTTCCTCCCAGCTACAGATGAACCTTATAACTCTTGCTTTTTTTTTAAGCAGCAGTGAGTGGAAAGTATACATGGATGCCTTGTATAAATTGTTATCATGAATATATTTCAGGACCCTGGACTTCATAGTTTTCTTATACCATCTCCACCACCTCTTTCTCCATCTCATTTAAGCTAGACAAGGTTTCTGAAGCATGAACATAAGAAACAATACCCTAAATCAAGAACTTTCCCCTTTGATTTCACTCCTAAACCAACATGCCACTTTTTAAATGCAGTTAATTTACGCTAATCAAACTTGGGGCCATCATTCTGGGCTTGAAGACTGATGATTTAGGGTCAAATCAGTGAACAGACTTTGCCTGGAAAAAGTTATACTTTGCCATTCTTTATACACCTAAGGAGACCACACAGATTGCTGAAGCTATAAAAATCAAAATATATTCCCCAAGCAGGCATCCTGAAATGCATTTTGACAGCACCAAATGCTGCTATGTTATGATACACCTCACTTCACAAACAGCCTTTTAGTATTCAAAAACTGATAAGAGTAAAATTGAAACTCAGCAAATCACAAGAAAAAAGTAAAAGTCAAGATGCTGATGTATTTTTAAAAACCTAAGAAAAAAATAATCTAAAATGCACAGAGAAATTGGGTTAGAATGCTACTTACACAATGGATAATCTACCCGAAGATAAGCAATTTATTGGTGCATTACATTTTTATCTCATCTTTCTGCCAGGAGCTCAAAGTGATACACAGAGCACTCCTTTCTTCAATTTTTCCCATAATAATCACCTTGCAAGGTATGGTAGGCTGAGAGAGAAAAGGATTGGCCCCAAAGCACAATGGACTTCCATAATACAGAGTGGACTCAGACCTGCATTTTCTAGGTCTTAGCAGGCTACTGAGCTATTAGAGCTCTTAATTTACATTTCTACAATTAAGCAACTGCGGAACTTTTTCCAACCTCTGAAGCGTAACCTATATTTTTTTCAGAATAAATGAATACAACGACACTGCAATCTTGTATAGGTTTCCTCAGAGATCAGTTTTAATTCAACTGATGCATAGGACTGAAGTTCTGGTGAAGTCATGCGTCATAGGATAAAAGTTTAAAAAGTGAATTTGGGTTTGTCGAATTTGAGGGGTTTTATCTATTTTCCCCATGGTTCAACTATCTGTGGCAGAATGAAAGGTATATCACACATTGTGATGCAAGCAGCAGACTTTTGCAGAACTTGCAACTGGATGGAAAGGAATGGCCAACACAGCAATTCTATTCATATCTCTATTTGAAAGCAGGTCCCTTTTAATCTAGTAATGCTGACATCCAGATAACTCTATAGCAGCCTTCCCAACCTGATGATCTCAAAGTGCTTGAGGAAAATTCTGAAAGGCCCAGCTATACTTCTCTTCCGAGTGCCAGCTACTGCCAGTCTTTTGTCTTCTTCAGAGTTATATTTGTTAGGCAAAGAGCCTCTCCTTTTTATTATTCTAGCAATCACTTTGGGATCATTTCTGCTGAAGAACAAAGCAATATGTTTCAAGGAAAATACATGACAAGGGCAGGGAGCAAATGTTCCACAGATATTTTTAGATAAGAAGCAAATGGGCATGTGAAAAGCGAGCATTTTGGTGAGTCTTGAGGAAAGAAAGCCTGTCTAATGTCTTAGCAGGGAGCTTGAATAGGGACTTTCATTCAACAAAACTTAATCCACTGATCAAAAGTAGATCTTCTGCGTCCACAGAATGTTTGAATGGGGAGGCGGAATGGGACATTCAAGGAAAGGTACAAGGTAGGGAGTAGCCAAAATTCCTGTTGCAATATTTTCTAGTATGTTTTTCTCATCATTTTCTAGTCTGTACCTCTTGAGATATTCACATCACCATATTATTTTAATATGTTCTCCGTTACTTAAGATTCTTCCAGCCGATGCCAACGAGCAATCATCCTGCATTAAAGATGCCTTACAGAACTGGATAAATCATTTCAGCCACTTTATCACTGTTTGTTTAAACGGATGCTACAGTCCTGACAAAATGCAATAACCTTCTTGACCAAAATCTTGTCAAAGGTTTAATAATGTAATCCTTTCAATTGCTTTGATGGGATTTTTAACATGTGCTATCCAAAGTACAATTTATCCTTTTGTCTCTCACACACAGAATTATTAATTAAATATGTATTACTAAAAAGAGTAATAAAGTGGGAATGGTTCCAATTTTAACCCTCTCAAAGCTCCATTCACTGGCTTCACTCAAATAACACATGCACTGACAAGAGTCTGGAATTCTCTCCTTTAATGACAAAGTATAGGTAGAAAGAGGCAGATTTGGACATGAACTTGGATATGCTGGTTTGAAACTCTGGAGAACTGCTGCTAATTAGTACCTCGATTCATGCATCGTTACCGAATCACAATTTTAATAAAGACCAACAATAAGCTGTTATTGTTGTGTTCCACATTATAAGAAAATTTAAAAGTCACATATCTGAACCAGTGTCGTATAAAGCAGTATTTCAGGTTTCTGTTTGACTTTCCACATCAGTGGTGTATCAAAAGACATTCATTGATATTTGCCTAAATACACATCTCACACAAATTCAATCCTTGGCCATGTCAGAATAAAAGGATCAGGTTTCAGGAAATGAAAAGAACTGGGAGAGTCGCTGGCCGAGTTCACAAAATGCACTGTTAATGTGTTTTTCTTCTTTAGTTTTGGCTTGGTATAAACCATACTGAGCAAGGCTCATTCAACGAACTTGTTGAAGCAGGCCATGGTTAAGCATAGCATATAACCTAGCAACCAACTGTCAAACACAGAATATAGACAACAACTGACAGACACAGAATGTAGACAACAACTGACAAAAACTGTCATTCCCTCTTTGCAAAAACATGATGCCTTATGCATATTGAATTAATATGCATGATTTAGTTTTTTCCCATTTAGAGAGCAAATAAGATATGGTCAATTTGCAACTCCTTTTACACATATCCATATTTAGCCTCCTGCCCAACAATGCTGTCCGTTATTAGCTTATCTCCTCATTCTGAGTAGAGTCGCTGTACAATCAGGAGTAACTGATCTCTCACTATTGTGCCTTAGTGATGGTATTACCTAGTTTGGTAATGAAACTTCTCAAGAAAACTACCAAACTCAGAAAGCACCAAGGACCCCACAGTTCAACCTTAAGCTAAAAATATTTTCTTCTATTGTAAATAACAGCCTATTAGCCATCACTTGCCTTTTGACTTTCACTCTTTTTCTCAGTCTGATCAGGAGATCCTGGTTTCCTACTGCTTCATACCTACTTCCTTATATGATTATTTCACCGCTCAGAGAAACTTGGACATCATTCTTGCTAACAGCTACTGAATAATTAAAACAACAAATCATTCTGGTGTGGAGTGGACACCACAAGCTTCAACACTTCTGTTTGACCAAGGCACAAATATAAATCACTCCGTTTCTTTTTTTAAAAAGATAACTGAATATACTCTCTAGAAGACCTTATAGATCTTTCTTTCCTTTGAAATTTAGAAGAGTGGGACTCACTAAATCTGGTGCCTTAAGTTTGTGTTTCCAGGATTTCTTTAGCCATAGTTTAGTCTCTAAGTCCATCTTTCTTGATGAACGTATCTTTTCTTTTATGTACACTGAGAGCATATGCAGCAAGACAAATTCCTTGTGTGTCCAATCACACTTGGCCAATAAAAAATTCTACTCTATTCTATTCTTTCCAGAATTAAAGGGACACACCAACTTAATACGAGCAGGGTTTGCACAGTGCATGAGGGTAAATTATGTTCAGTTCTGTTGCAGTTTTATGCCTTATAACATGAAACTAGCAAAAAGCGGGTGGCAATTTCTAGGCAGAGATGAAACAAGGCTGTCCAGTCAAACTCATGAACAATCCATTTTTGACTACGGAGGACTTGTCCTTCCCACCTCTACCCCTGCAGCTAAGCAAAAGTTAGCCTCCAAGCCTAACTTTTCCATTTTGGAGTATTTGGAAGTCTGGGTATCAAGTTCAGGTGGTACTTTGGGCTCACTCTGGACGTTTCACCCAGCTTCCTCTCCTTCCCTGCCTCTAACCGTGGAGACCCAGGCTTTTCTTACCTGACCCAGTTGTCGTGGAACTTGCTCTGCTGAGGTTCATTCAAGTAAATGGTGCGAGCTGCTGCCTCTCCCTGGTCTGCAGAGGACGTGGCCCCGGACATCTCATCATCCGCCTTCTTGTAGCCCGAATTAGAGCAAATGGGACCTGCCAGGAGAGCAGCCAAGCCAAGACAGAAAGCAACAGAAAGGAGGGAAGAGGCAGTTAGTTACACGGGGGGAAAGAAAGAGCCGGCAGAAGGCAAAAGCGAGGAAGGAGCAAGTGGGAGGGACGAGGGCCCAGAAGCCTGCAAAAGGCGCAAAATCCCGCCAGGCGTCCATCCCAATTGCCGGCCGGAGAGCCTCAGTGGGTCCGCTTGGGACCACCCGCTTTCGGAAACTAGCCCCGACGAAAGGTGGATCCCAGCATCGCCGCCTCCCCGTGGTTCGCGGCGGTGCCTCGGCTCCCCAAAAGCCCTCCGCGTTGCCAAGCGCACACCATCCCCAAACGGCACCAGCCCGCCCGAGGAAACGCGACGGGCGCTCGCTTTTGACTCGCGCCGGAGGAGGAGAAGAACGCACCGACCTGGCTGCGCAACTCCCGCCGAAGCAAAACAACAACAATCAAAGTCGTGGCAAAGAAAAAGGCGGGGCTTCTTCCCTCCCCTCCTGCCGCCGCCGCCGCCGCCGCCAGCTGGAGAGAGACCGCCCCTCCCATCGATCGCCGGCGACGCGACGACAGCCCCGATTAGCGGAAAGACGCGGCCGCGGGTTTCTCTTTAATGGATGAAAGAAGAGCGGAGGGGATTCAAAGCGTGTTTGGGTTCAGGCTTGGTGGCGGCCAGACGGCAAGACAAGACCAGGAACGAGGAAGGAGAGGCCAGGAAAGTGGAAGGATGAGGGAACGTTGTTAGATAGATGGATTGGTATATTTGCCCCGGAGCATCCTTCCTAATGTTCCTATTAAAGAATGACTGATGAATAATGCAGGGTGGATTAATTCTTTATTTAGAATTTGGGAAAGTAGCATCTAATAACTTCAAGAGTAGCCTGGCGCAGCGGGCAACCCCACGCGTTTGGCTTGATACTGGAGCAATAAATAGCAAAGCATTGGCAGCAGGGGTGAAGAGCTTTGGTAGTACAGTGGTTTAAAGCACCCTGTTATTAACACAGCTGCCTGCAATTACTGCAGCTTCGAATCTTACCAGGCTCAAGGTTGACTCAGCCTTCCATCCTTTCTAAGGTAGGTTAAATGAGGACCCAGTTTGTGGGGGCAATAAGCTGACTTTGTATAAATACACAGAAGTATGAAGGCTATTGCTTAATGCATTGTAAGCCGCCCTGAGTCTCCGGAGAAGGGCGGCATATAAATCAAATTAAAAAAAAAAAATCCAGCAGGTTCTGACAGGTTCTGGAGAACCGGTAGCGGAAATTTTGAGAAGTTCAGAGAACTGGCAAATGCCACTTCTGGCTGGCCCCAGAGTGGCGTCGGAATGGAGATTTCAGTGGTGAAATCCAATTTTTTTTGCTACCAGTTCTGTGGGTATGGCTTGGTGGGCGTGGTGTGGCTTGGTGGGTGTGGCTTGGTGGGCATGGCAGGGGAAGGCTACTGCAAAATCTCCATTCCTACCCCGCTCTGGGGGAAGGATGCTGCAATATCCTTCCCCTGGAGTCAGGTGGGAATGGAGATCTTGCAGTATCCTTCCCCTGGAGTGGGGTGGGAATGGAGATTTTGCAATATCCTTCCCCTGCCATGCCCACCAACCCCCGCCCACCAAGCCACACCACACCCACCAAGCCACACCCACAGAACTGGTAGTAAAAAAAATTGGATTTCACTACTGATTGGCAGCCCTGTTCTGCCACTGAATGGCGTCCCTTATTCTACTTGTTCAAGTTATTTAAGGCCACTGAGGATGAAACTTCTGTAAGTGACTGTACTTCAGTATCCTGGAAGTAAAAATAAGGAGGGGGAGGAGGGATCAGACATTTCTTTAGCTTTCAGGACAACTACAGCTCTAGCACAGCTGCTTCTTTCGTTCAGGACCGTATTTGCTAAGGTTTTATTTGCTTCATTATGCACTTCAGTCAATCAAGAGAGAATAGGGGATTTCTCTCCTTTATACTTCAGTCAGCAGTTCTGTTGGGAAGTAATGTTGAGTAAAGTTTAGACAACCTAGGGAGAAGTTTGCATTAGTTCAACAACTACAAATTGTGGGCTTTTCCTATTGCATTTGAGGGCCCTCTTCCACAAATTGCTGAGTGTAAGTTGGATGTCTGCCATAAGGCCCTCTCTTGTCTTGGACCCACTGAAGCAGACATACAATAGTGAAACAGTTGTTACAGAATCCAAGGGAAAGAATGAATGGCACACCATCTGTTGTCTTTCCTAGCTGGCTTTGATGAAATCTCCATCTGGGTTTGTGTTCCCGTTTAGGGCAGGGGTCTCCAGCCTAATGCATGTGTACCTAGCACCTGTTGGGAATATCTTAAATCCAGACTCCTCATTTTCAAACTGCAGGGGGGATCTGCATGAGCCTAAGCTTGTTTAGAGCCACTAAATAAATTCAGCCAATATAAAGGAATCCTCTGATATGGGCTGCCTGGATAGACTTTTGATGCAATTTCTTACATCTGCCCTTGAAAGTGATGTAGACAGAAAGGTGGGATATACACCGAATCACTAACAATAAACCACATTAAGTGAGTTTTATTGCCAAATGTGATTAAAGGGGTCAAACCCTAAACCAGGGGTCTCCAATCTTGGCAACTTTAAGCCTGGAGGACTTCAGCTCCCAGAATTCCCCAGCCAGCAAATTTTGGCTGAATTTATTTAGCGGCTCTAAACAAGCTATTAAAGCAGCTGCATCTTTTCCTGGGTTTATGCAGCTCCCCTCTGCAGTTTGAAAATGAGGAATCTGATTTAAGATATTCCCAACAGGTGCTAGGTACATGCATTATGCCAAGAGTCACGCTGGCAGGATACAAATGGTCTGAATAATTAAATATAAATTGTGCTCCGTGTTTTGCCCTTAACATCCATATCTCTGCACAGCTCTATTTCTAAAATACTTTTTGGTAATAAAACATATTTTCTATCATCACCAGCCACTTAACATTATCCTCAAAAGAAATGAACAAAAGTTAGTGAACATGACACTAAATCTAAATATGGAAACCCAGTTTGGAGTCGTGGTTAAGGCATCAAGCTGGAAAGCTGGAAAATGTGAGTTCTAGTCCTGCCTTAGGCACAAAGCATCGCCATGGTTACGTGTTCAAAATTCAGATGCCTGGCAACTGACTCATATTTATGACAATTGCAGTGTCCCAGGATCATATGATCATCTTTTATGACCTTTTGACAAACAAAGTCAATGGAGGAAGCCAGGTTCACTCAACAACAGTGTTACTAACTCAAGTGATTCATTTAACAACCGTAACTGCAAGTTAGGGCAAATTCACTTGGCAAAAGAATTTTTTTCTAAGTTAAGGACTACCTGCAATCCTCAATATTTGCTAATGCTCTTTGCATTAACATATTTTATATGTCATTAGTTACTTATTTAGTAACTATATTTACACAGAACTCCAAACAAGGGGATCACATTTTATCCTACCAAAATGTGCAAACTTATTCCATGTGGTTATTTTAAGGTTCAAGTATGTTGTTTGAATCAAGAAAAATGAATTGAATCAAGCATGCTTAAATTGATCATGATAACTAGGTAATGCAAATGCTCCATCCTGGCTTTTTCTGGGGTTTTTTCTGAGCAGGAAGTGGTATCTCGAAAATATATGCTACTCCATAGTACTAAGCATAGGTGAGATAGACAAGGTTGGGCAAATCCTCCCAACCTCACCCTTTGCTTCTTTCTTCAAACTTATCATGGTTTTGAACATATACAAGGACCTTGGAGTACTCATATCAAATGATCTAAGTGCCAAAGCCCACTGTAACAACATCGCCAAAAAGGCATTAAGGCTTGTAAATCTAATCTTGCGTAGCTTCTTCTCCGGTAATATTACACTACTAACCAGAGCATACAAAACATTTGCTAGACCAATTCTTGAATACAGCTCATCTGTCTGGAACCTGCACTGCATATCGGACATTAATACAATCGAACGTGTCCAGAAATATTTCACAAGAAGAGTCCTCCACTCCTCCGCTCGCAACAAAATACCTTATGCCACCAGACTTGAAATTTTGGGCTTAGAAAATTTAGAACTACGCCGCCTTCGGTATGACCTAAGCATAGCTCATAAAATCATCTGCTACAATGTCCTACCTGTCAATGACTACTTCAGCTTCAACCACAACAATACACAAGCACACAATAGATACAAACTTAAAGTGAACTGCTCCAAACTCGATTGCAGAAAATACGACTTCAGTAACAGAGTGATCAATGCCTGGAATGCACTACCAGACTCTGTGGTCTCATCCCCAAACCCCCAAAACTTTAACCTAAGACTGTCTACTGTTGACCTCACCCCATTCCTAAGAGGTCTGTAAGGGGCGTGTATAAGAGCACCAGCGTGCCTACCATCCCTGTCCTAATGTTCCCTTTAATTGTATTCATTTTATGTATTCAATTAATGCTTATACTTATATATATATTATCTAATACGTACTCGACAAATAAATAAAATAAATAAAAAAATAAATTCACATGTTCATATATGTGTGCATACACACACACGCACTAAATCATATATGATTTTTGCTATTTCATAAAGAGTTGTATCTGTCTCTATTTCATAAAGATTGGTATCTACTAGACATAATGTGATTAATTTGGTTTTCAAGGCATTTGTTGTGGGAACCAGCCCTTTGTGTTTGTAGACAATAGTCCCTTAGGTGAATGATGGGTTCAAGCAACCTTCAGCGCTCCTTCCCCAAAGTCACCCCATATCTGACAAGCTTGCTAATCTCTCAAGAAATTGGATATATTTTCAAACTAGTTCAACATAATTGGGGGAAGATATCCATAGGCAACTTTTTAGGGATTAGGGAAATCCTGGAGTCTGCAGACAGCATATTATTAGGCAGCACATAATCCCACAAATTGCTGCTGAAAAATAATTATTCAGGTGACAAAAGGGGGAAGTTACATCAGGATTGCATTTCCCTGAAGAACACATTGGCACTGGGGTGAAATCCAAATTTTTTCCCTACTGGTTCTGTGGGCGTGGTTTGGTGGGTGTGGCAGGGGAAGCATATTGCAAAATCTCCATTCCCTCCACTCTTGGGGGAAGGATACTGCAAAATCTCCATTCCCTCCACTCTTGGGGGAAGGATACTGCAAAATCTCCATTCCCTCTCCTCCTGGGGGAAGGATTGCAAAATCTCCAATCCCACCCCACCCTCGGGCCAATCAGAGGTGGTATTTGCCTGTTCTCCAAACTACTCAAAATTTCCGCTACCGGTTCTCCAGAACCTGTTAGAACCTCCTGGATTTCACCCCTGATTGGGACGCATTTCCTGTATTTCCCTAAATTCCATTCCAATTAATTTAAATTGGATTTAGCTTTTGTGTGTTAGCTTTTGTATTGTGATTTCTTTGTCTCTCTGCTACCCATTTTCAGAATGCAACCCCTTCCAAAGTGATGTGCATCCAGGTCAAGTAAGGCATCCCAGTCTTCAAAGATCTGTCAGGAAATTCATGTATGTTTTATTTATTAAATGACCACTGCTGATCACACTCATTTACAGTATCTAATATGCCAGAAAGATTCTGTTTTGACAGAAGCAGATTCATGCCTCTCAGACAAGAATAATATTTGAACAGCTGAAAGGAGTGACAGGCAACAAACTAGAACAAACATAGTATTATCACATTTTTTCTTATTTAATTTTATATTTTAAAAAAACATCCACTTTAGCTAAAGCATTCTTTGGCACAGAATTGAAAAATAATTAATTTCTTGAGTCTTCTGCTAGGTCAATAGGAGCTGTAGTGATTACCAGAAAAAGAATCAAGCCCACAGCAGAAAGATGTGTATCGTTGAATACATTTACTCTAAACATATGGTACTTTTTTCCTTTAAGATCAGCTTTAAAAGTAAGTAAATCATCTTTACTTTTAAAGGTTAACTTTAGCAAAACATCTCTTCTAATGGTTGATGATCAGTCAAAAGGTAATTCTTCACTGTAAATCTTTGAAGAATGTTTTCCTATGCCTAGGAGGAAAAGGTAAATGAGTCCCTTAGGATTTTTACTCCGCTAGTGGTTGTGACTATGGGGGGGGGGCAATACTCATCTCCATTTCAAGGCCATTGAGCCAGTGCTATCCAAAGACATTTCTGCAGTCATGTGGCCAGCATGATGTCATGGAGTGTTTTTACCTTCCCACCGAAGTGGTACCTATTTATCTACTTGCATTTGCATTCTTTCAAACTGTTAGATAGACAGGAGCTGGGGCGAGAAAGGCATTGTGTGGCAGTTGAGTCTCGAACCTGGGCTGCTGGCTTTCCAGCCGACAACCCAGCATCTTAACTGCTGAGCCCCCATGCCCCTTTGCTATGCATATTGAAGAAAAATAGCAGGGTTTGGCTGTGTAGAAAACTAAGGCATTACAGAAACTATGATAAAAATAAAGAAAAGTTTTTTCTTAGTCTTTAATATACAGTAGTTGGGCATAAGATATTAAGAGTTTAGCCATCCATTTTAAATAAATCTCATAAAATTTTATGGTCTTTCAGTAGTCAGCTAAGGTTTAAAGCACTTTTCCCTTTTCTAAAACTTCCATTTTTTTCTCTGGTCCTAAAGTATGTTTGATTGGCTTAGATCCATTTAAGCACAGATGTTTCTTGCACCAAGCTGTATTAGTTTGTAAGAGCCATGGTGGTGCAGTGGTTAGAATGCAGTATTGCAGGCTAATTCTGTTAATTCTGCTGATTGCCAGCAGTTTGATTCTCATAGGATCAAAGCTCACTCAGCCGTCTATTCTTCCGAGGTCGGTAAAATGAGGACCCAGATTGTTGGGGGCAATATGCTGACTCTGTAAACTGCTTAGAGAGTTTACCTAAGACCTACAGATGGAAACGAACTGCATTGCATTGTCCTTTGGAAAGAAGCAATGTTTGTACCTTAGGAGAACAGATGCATAATCGTACCTGTGCATCTACATCTCTTTAGGCAAACAGGTTCTTCAATCACTGTGGTTTCCATGGAAATCCAGTAAGATGCCTTGGTCCAGGATGCAAAGATTTTACAGATGTACCAAGACTGGCAAATGTTTTGTCCTATGGTTAAAGTTTCTTTAATAAAGGAGAATATTTGTAGTTCAGGGTTGACATGAGAGACCCTTGGTGCTCTCTGAGCTTGCTTGTTTTCTTGTAGACATTTCATTGCTCAACTAGGTAACATCATCAGGACTAGTACCAATGATATTACCTAGTTTGGGCAATGAAACGTCTGCAAAAAAAACGAGCAAGCTCAGGGAGCACCAACGACCCCTTAGAGTTGCTTTGAATGTTACTCTTAAAGACTCCAGGTTTTAGGAGGTTTAAGGACCACTCTTGGAACAATAGCCAGGGGAAAAAAATCTATTGATGCAGAGTTCCCATACAATTTAAAACTGCCAAAGCTATCATAACAATTATGAAGAAATACAGTCCACATTTTATATGGAAATAAAAGTAGTAAGGCTGGAAGTGTGTGTGTCTCAAACTGCATGAAGATGACGTTTTGCCGTATAACTTCAGTAAGATTTCATACTTCTTATGTACTTCTGTAAGGAAAAGTAAGGCCGTTATGTAGATAAAATTCTACAATATAGCAAAAATGTCTTTATTGCATCTTGGCTTCTCTTGGCAATCTATTAATCTATTAGTCAGGTCATTGAAATTTCATAAATCATAGGTTATGTTTCATTTGCTTCAACGTGGTAAAAAATAATTGGGAACATTCTGTTCCTTAAGCGCATTAAAATGTCCTGAAATGTAAGAGATTCAGTGGTTCCATTTGTGTTGCTAGGAATACATAATACAAAGTTACATGTTTAAGCTATATTTTCTTATTCATAGTTAAATAATTGATATAAGTAGGAAGACAAATCTATCAAAGACAATCCTCCCAGTTAATTCAGCAACATGGCTGAAAGCCTTCCCCCCGCCTTTTTAAATTCATTTTTTTATGTTCTCTCTTTGTTTTCCAGATTCTTCTACTGCATCCAGTAATAAGTGCCAGAGAAATCAGAAGACCCAGGCAATTCAAGTGGGTTTAAAGATTTATTGCAAGTTTAAGCTCTCCACAAGAATCTGAACTACTAAGGGGCAAAGCAAATTGGTGGTAGATAAGAGTCAAAGGAATTCAAGGTGGGTTGGACTTCGATCTCTTGTGGGCATGAAGGGATTCATGACCGAAGAGGCTCTTGACCCCTGTCTCAAGGTCAGCCTAGTTATCTCCTACACCCAGCTTTATACTTGGGCCATGCATTTCCCCGATCCCTCCAGAAAGATTTGGTATTCCTTCTAATGTAACAGTACAATTTTGGATGAATAATAATGGGGCATTGTGGGAGGATAGATCTCTGCTTTTGGAAATGAAAAAAAACCACACATTATTTTGTAGCCTCTTGAACATACAGTACAACTGCACCATGTACTCTTAAGGAGCTGAGCTTGACTCAAGGGACAGCGTGTCAAATCACATTGCTAAAATTTCAGGTTTCAGCAATGTGATTTGAGGTTATAAGACATTTTATTTGAACCTTAAAAATCTTACTAGATTTGGCAATTTTGTGAGAGTTTAACCATTTTAAAGAGCAAGGGAATTATTAAGTCCATGAGGACTTAAGTCTATGAAGAAGAAAGGGAATAGCTAACTATTTAGAACAATGGTTCTCAACCAATGGTCCATAGGCCCCTGGGGGTGGGGGGGGGGGCTGCAATGTCATCACAGAGGGTCTGCGAAGGCTTGAAGAAATGTTATGATTTAAATCTTGAGTTAAGTCTCAGTGGTCCGTGACCATAATCCGTGGCCACAAAAGGTATTTGAAGGGGTCCATGGTGAAGAAAAGGTTGAAAACTACCGATTTAGAGAATCAAAATGAGAAGGCAGCTGAATTTCACGTATACATTCCAAATTATCTAAATCTGCTTTCTTTAACTTACTTTAGAAATGACAAGACTTTCTATTTCAACACATCCAGAGTTTTTTTAGTTTACCTGAAGAGCTTCACCATATAGACTGTTTCATTGGTTATACTTCATTTAAGTTTCCCAAGACACCATTTGTTTTTGGGTTGTTTTTGTTTTGTTTTGTTTTGTTTACTTTTTTCTCATTTTTCCTCTTTTTGCTTCTCGGGTTTTTAAACTAGCCTAGTACATGCTATCAACTTGAGCAGGGAGGCAATATATTGGAAGACTCTATCAAACTTCTGCTTTTTCTCTGTTTATCCCATCCTTGGAAATCTACTGCCTTATATTTGGACTCTGTTTTCCCTGCTTACTCAGCAGGAAGCCACCAACAATGGGCTTTCAGCTAAGAACAGGTTTGCAACAATAGCGATTGAGGGGAGGATTTTTATTCCTTTCTGCTGATCATTCAATCCATCAAAGCATTCAGCACTTCTTGCCATCCTTTTCCTTCTACCAACAAACTCCTGTTAACTTTCTATGTTTACTTTGTCAGTAAGAGCAATGGGTTTACTCTCTAGCAAGTATGTTTGAAGTTATAACTGAAGTTTGAATTCATTTGGCAAATATCTGACACAGCCTACATTCAATAGGAGAAGTTGTTTTTCAGTAGCAACTAGCTCAAACAAAATATATTAAGGAAATCAGGTTATTAACACTGCAGATGTGTGCCATTTTAACATATAAAGCCACCTAAAATGAATATACTCATTAGCTGATTTACAATCATTTCTCAAGTCTAAGTCAAGATTGAATGCCAGCAAAGACAATAGCTTCATTAGCAGTTGGACTGAAAGATAGTGGAGTGCTGTATAAGGGCCCCTGCATCATTTCCGCTATTCTCTAGTCTTCATATGCACTGAAAGATGTTGTTTTATATGAAAAAGAACCACAAATAACAAATCAGAGGAGAGATCCAGATTATTTTCTTACACTGAATTTACAGAAAGGATTTGCTGGACTTACTATATTAGAACTACAAAGCGGACTTGATGAGGATGAAGAAAAAAGAGAGTATGAGAAGGCAGATCCTAGAACTTCCTTTGAGGATTTTAAAGACTGCGGAAAAAAGAATATAAAATTGATTTATTGATCAAGGTCAAAATAATCGGTTACTTTGATTGATCTTTAATGGTTTTTGATTAGGACTGGATGCCAATTCATGGTTATTTCTGGTAACATTTAATTGTTGTTTGAGTAGGATTGAATTTTAATTATTTGAAGAGAGGAAATGGGGAGATTTATTTAAAGGGAAAAAGAAGGATTCGGACTGGATTTAATAAATAATTTGTAATATTTATGTTGTTTCTAATAACTTTTACTGGACTTTTGTTGTTTAATAGGGAGAGACAGAGATGGGTATATAAAAACTGGGGTTAGATAGGGAATGAAGGGAAGTCTGATTTTATTTTAAGAGGTAGTGATAACTTCTTAATTTTGATTATGCTTGCTTGGGATGAAGAGGTTCTTTTTTCTTTTTAAATGTATTTAATATATATATTTTTAATGTATTCTTTGGTTGTATAAGTTTTACTTGTATGGTATAATATTTAATAAAATTGTTGGAAAAAAGTAAGATGTTCTATCACCAGTATTGGAGAAAATATTACATTAAAATGGCAGGGACCTTTCTTGTTCTTTGAGCTTGCCCTGAGCTACAATTTATGAAAACCACGCTATGTCCTACAAAACATTCACCTCTGAAGAGAGAAAAAGTGAAAGTCAGTGAGACTGCTGTCACTTCTATTTGATAGATAGCCTCCGAATTCCATTTTGTGGTAAGGCACAGCAGCTTTTCCTAGCCTACAGATACTACAATCACCACTTGGTACAAGCCAAATGTAGGTATTTTAGCAAGAAGCTAAAAAGAATATATTTATAAAGAAGGCATCATGCTATAAATAGTAAAAGGACACATTAGCAATAATAAAACAAGTAATGGGCAATTACCTTTTTCAATAAAAGTCTATATGTAGCTCGAGGTTGAATTTTGAGTCTTTGGTACTTTTTGAGTTTGGATGTTTGTATGCAGACATTTCATTATCCAACTAGATAATATCATCAATGCTATGAGTGTGGAGTTTGCTTTCTATACAATAGCTTATCCTGCCAGTGTTGGGGGGGGGGGTATGGCAGTTCCTTGATTAGGGTATTGTCCTACTGCTTGATTGTCTGGTGTTAATCCCTGTTTATATAGGTGTTGGCTGTTGCAGAAGACATGTTCCAGTCTTTTTGTTTCCTTGTTAGCTTTTTTAATTTGTCTCTTTTGAATGGTGTGTACATATTGTTTCTTTCTAGATGTCCATTGATGGTTGTTTCGTCTGAATGCTGAACTTCCAAGAATTCCCTAGTATTTTTTATTTAACTTGGACTAGAATTTTCAGTTTCCCTGTGAAAACTATGGGTGAGTCTCGCCATGTATTGTGCGCTTAAGAAATTTTCATCCTGTCTTCTGACTGCTAGATGGTGTTCCTGGAGGCACTCTACTGATCTTCTGTCTATCTACCTTATAGAGTGACTGATATAGTCATACAACACTGTTTGTCAACAGTGTTAGTCCCAAATAAGCAGGAATTAAAAAGTGTGATATAATGCCTTTCTGCAAATGTGAATGCATACTTACTAATTACTTTTTTCTTTACAGATTACTTGAATCTTTACAGATTCAATTTTATCAAATAGTGTAATGCTAACTCTCATACAAGACAGTAGAAGCATTTTTATGCATTCCCAATTCATACTCTAACTTGCAGGCTGAACACAGCATATGTATGTGCTATATTTGCCAACAGATCCAGGTAATTAGATTGCTTTTGCCTTGAATGCCATTATGAGGACATACTGAGAAAATTTTGCTATTAAGAGATAGCATTCATGGTCCAGATGTAAGGCCACAACATTTGCTGAACCAATCAGAGCATATTTTACTACTATTTATGAACAAAATAGTGTAGGGTTATACTATAAGTAAGTTATGAACAGCCAGCCCCAGGACTTTCTCTCAAAGGCCACTAACAGCAAAGAAAGCATATTTAAAAGATATAGATAAGCAGGAGGTCAGGAAAAATACAGACAATGACACAGGAAGTAGTAAATGAATTAAGAAAGTATCAAAAGAACCAAAGAAAGTATTAAGTGCTTGCTGTTTTTAAAAATGAAATTATGATTTATTATAGTGAATGTAGGTATATTCCCAAGAGTTGCTGGCATTTCAGCTCTCAACATTACCCAATATATGATCTACGACACAGAAAAATGATATCCAGAGTTGCCCAATATCTTTGCATTGCTGAATTTCTTTTATATTAATCCAGTAAAAGAAGTAGGATATGTCATAGTAGATTCAGGGCTACATAAACCCCAAACAATGTAAGGCTACAAGCTGAATAAAGCCAAAATAAGATCATTTCTCTGGATATGCAGATCTTTCCAAGTGATAATCTAGAAACCCTCTGTACTGTTTAAGCTGAGGCAATTTGCTTGACTTGAAGCCAGAAATTGTTTTCAGTGTTAAAACTGATATCATGAACATTAAAAAAAAATACTTTCTGCAAATAAACAAAGTACATTTTTTGTATTCATAAACAGCCTTCTAAAGTTTCAGATAAGTTTCATGTGAAAGCAATATCTCAGCTATTTTCTCAAGAATTCTACAGCAAACGCAAACAACCTATTAAATTTCACTTGAGACTTTTTTCCTGAGCATCAAGGCAAGGCGTAACTATGTAGAGATGAGGGAGTCTTTTCAAGTTTATTTCACACTTTTCCTCAAGTGATAAAACAACCTGAAATTAACTGGAAAGAATCTCAGTGTGTGAACAAATAGAAAATGCTTCCCCCACCAACCCTATAACAGTAAAATTTATGTGTTACTTAGAATGAAATCATCTCCGCAATCAAGGATTTTAAAATCTATATATTACTGGTCCACCCCTAGACCAGGGTGGAAAGACACCCCTACTTCATACCTGCCCCCACCCTTTCTGGGATCATTATAAATTAGGGAGTTGAATGGGCAAGGGAGATTGGGTGAGAGGGTTATTGGGCTGCCCTAGGACCATTCCATGCTCAGCATAAAAGCTTACTTGGTAACTCACTGCCTCTCCGCCAAATTAAACCTATGAAGTTTGCTTGGAGGAAGAAATGTTATGCATAGAAGTCATGGAGAAAAAGCAAAATAACAAAGATAAACCTTTTTTTTCTGTTTAGCACCAATACTTCAGCTGATACACAACTATACAAACCTTCTGACATAGAAGACTTGAAGACTAATAGATTTACACAATCTGCCTGGTTTCTCTCCCTCCATCTCCAGACTTGAAGATGGGGGTTTAATGTCTAATGCTGGTGTTGAAACCATGCCATTTACCCAGAAATGAAAAAGAAAAAAGATGTTGAAGTAGCATTCTGCACACTAGAGAGGGTGGCATGCTATGTTGTTGCAGCAGCCTGAAATACACTCCCAAAATTCAAAATGTCCTTACCAGTTCAAACAAGCTGAGAATCTCTGCTCTAAGCAGTGATCTGTATCTCAGACTTGATGGTCTTGCTTCAATTTATTGGTTCGATTTATATGCCACCCTTCTCCGGAGACTCAGGGTGGCTTACAATGCATTAAGCAATAGCCTTCATACTTTTGTATATACCTGCTTAGTAGGGCTTTCGCCCTCCCCAAACGGTGTTCTTTTTTATACAAAGTCAGCTTATTGCCCCCACAAATCGGGTCCTCATTTTACCTATCTCGAAAGGATGGAAGGCTGAGTCAACCTTGAGCCTGGTGAGATTTGAACTTGCAGTAATTGCAGGCAGCTAGTGTTACTTAACAGTGCTTTAGTCTGCTGCGCTACCAAGGCTCTTACTTAAGAAGCATTAAGAAGAAGAATTAAGAATTAAGAAGCATTCCATTTAAACCAAGTCAACTCTTGGTTTTCACATAGTAATATATTTTTAAAGGAAAAAAAAATACAATGATATCTCAATAGTCATCGTTAATTGGTTCCGGGAAGCGCAATGAGTACCAAAAATAATGGATGCCAAACTAATTGTTCCAATAAGGAATAATGTAGTAGGTCACAAGGCAGTTGACAGCGACAAGTTCTAGCTTGAGTATCAAACAAACAATGAGCATTGGGACAAAATTTTTGCATCAAAATGCATGGTATACCAAATGTGATGAGTTTCAAAGCAGTTGAGCACCAAGGTACCACTGTACATTGAGCACATGAAATTGTGTTTATAGCTAGCCAACTCCAGATTATAAATGTTTAACATTAAAAAATGTGCTGTATTTGGGGAATTAGCTTAGGTATTAAAAGCAGGTGTTCTTGTACCTATTTTCATCACCTCCTACATCTGGTCAGAGAGCTAGTTGATGTAGCAGTTAAGACATCAAGATAGAAATCTGGAGATAGTGAGTTTTAGCCTTAGGTATGAAGCCAGCTGGATGACTCCGGCCCAGTTCCTGTCCCTGGAAGAAGGAAATGCAAGACCACTTCCCAAAAAATATTGCCAGAAAACTGCATGGATTTGTCCAGGCAGTTGCCGGGAATCAAGAATAATTCAAAGTCCCCCCCCTCCCGCATTAACCTCTGTTGTGGTTCATCAGATGAGTCAGAGGAGATGGAGGGAGCGCCTGGGTTATCATCGGGGCCTGCGGAAGGCTCTGAGGAGTAGGAGGTCTCAGAGCCAGATGCAGAGCAGGGTCCATCTACTCATGCTCAGGTAGAGACAGCTGTTTTCAGGGCCTGAGCTGAGTGAGGGGGGGAGGAACAGCTGAGGCCTGCCCCATATGCACAGAGAAGTGTGGAGAGGAGAACAATGTAGGATTGAGGGACAGCTATCCAGGAAAAAGAAGGAGTTGTTAACAGCTGGGATATAAGGAGGAGGGTTCATGCTCCAGAAGAGTTCCCCCCACCCCATTCCTTGCCAGGATTTCCTTGCCACTATTCAGGTTGGTTGGTCAATACTCTCTGTGTTGGGATTGAAATGGTAATTGAGGCTCCCTTCTGGGAACTCAGAGACTGCTAAGGCTTGCGAATCATCTAAAGATGTGTGACCTGGAGTTTTATCAGTGAATGCTCTGTATTCCTCCCTTTCTAAATAAAAAGGGGTTTCTCCTCATGAGTAGGTTGTTGAGTGGGGCTCATGAAGGCTGAGTCAGAACCCTATCTGGTCACTTGCCCTTCTCCTGCGTAGCCCCAGGCAATACTGTCAGCGCAACAGCCATCAAAAACCTATCCGCTCACTAGTCAGGTTTTGCTATATTTCTAAATGGCCTTCATTTTATTTATTTTTAGAGTGCTTCAAATCCACCCCAATCCCAGGGCACAACAGAAAGTAAAATAACAAAAGTGATTAATGTAATCCAAATGAGTGTCAGAACCAGAGGATGACAAGGGAAGGGAAAGCAAGGGTAAAATCTCAGTTAGGCCCCCACAATCTAGACAGCTGGAAGCAAAAGTATGTTGAGATAAAACAGCTCCTTTACTGAGCTGCTGATTATACCTCTGGGTAATGGGTATAAGGTGGGGGCTATTATACAGAAAATCTGTTATCTCATCCAAGCCCTACAAACCTCACAAGAGGTCTTGATTCACTAAAGGGGACTTGCTTCACAAAATTTTGTAGCACTTTCTACCTGGGTGTCCCAGTAATAAAAGACGTTTCCAATTTATTTTTAATGCGCTTGAACTGCCTACTAAGGTGATACGCTAGGATTCCGAGATCAGAGCCAAAAAAAAAAAAAAAAACTAATGGCTCTTTGGCATTTATTTGGCAGATTTTTATGACCTACCCCTCTGAGACTACTAACAAAATGGTTTTATGATAGAAGTGATACTATTCAGGTTCTGCCTTGGGTTGTTTTTTTTTTTCTATTCCCGTCTTTTATTTAAAGCTTTACAGGGAGAGCCAAGCAGAAAATTCTGTTAAGTTGTAAGTCAGTCAGGAGACACCACGAGTCAAATCCAAGGAGCCAAAGGCAGGCCCAGTCTATGAATGTCCCAGGTAAATTGAGAGACAAAATCAAACAGCAAGCAAAAGCAAGCACTAAAGCATCCAGAGATGAACACAGTTCCAATAGCTAGTGCCAGAAATGGAAGGGTTTAAAGCCAAATTGCCTGGACCCATGCCCAAGCCCAGCTAAAGACAATCCAAGCCATTTGGGAAGCAATTCTTCTTGGAGAAGGCCACTCTTTTTCAATAATCATTTACTTCCGAAGAAGAGTTTTCTTCCCAGCAACCACATTGAAACAACGGGAATCCCTCAACTGCCTTGTCTCCCCCAGGTTTGATGCTGTGGTTGTCCTTGGTCTCTGATTTAGGAATGGGATTCAGTTCCTTTGAAGATCTCAGACCTCCCTATGTCCCTGAAATATATGAGTTTGGGTTCAGGTTGACTTCTAATGAAGACTTCTCTAGCTGAAATATGATAAAGATGAGTAAAAGCAGTGGTGAAATCCGGCCAGATCTATCTGGCTCGCGCGAACCGGTAGGGCCAGTGGCAGGAGACTCCACCCACCCGCCGGGACATCATTATGTCCCATTTTTGACACTCTGTGCATGCGCAAAAGAGGCACATGCACTCACATTTATGAACCAGTAGCAAAGGTAAGTGCATTTCACCGCTGAGTAAAAAAGTTATGAAAAGCACATTCTAAGGCTTTACTCATTGCTGCTCTTCATAACAAATCCCTCGGCAGCAATATTGCAATAATTTATATAGAAATTAGAGAGCCTCACGCAGGAAACCTGAAAAAGAATGAGGGATAGCCACAAGAAGAAAACTGGAAGGAAATAATGGCTACTAAATCAAAATAGCTCAGGCAATTGAAGATGTATACTTTTAATAAAGTACATTTATGGCCAATAAACTCAGATGAGTTTTACACTGCTGAAAATGTATTACTTTGCAAGCAGTTGTTGCTGAAGAGTTGCTCGACATACAGGTAGTCCTCAATTTATGATCATAAATTCCATGGCTAAGCAAGACAGTTGTTAAGTGAGTTTTTATGATCTTTCTTGCCATAGTTGTTAAGTGAATCACTACAGTCGTTAAGTAAGTAGCACAGTTGTTAAGTGAATCTGGCTTCCCCATTGACTTTGCTTGTCAGAAGGTTGCAAAAGATGATCACATGACCCCGGACACTATTGTAAATACATGCCGGTTGTCAAGTGTCTGAATTGTGATACAGTTCAGACCAGTGGTGAAATGTAAAATTTGTTACTATCGGATCTGTGGGTGTGGCTTGGTGGGGGGGTGTTAATATGATTGAGTGGGCATGGCCAACTTTTTTTCCTTTTAAAAACATTTTTTCTATAATCTCTTTGGCCAAAGAGGTTGTAGAAAAAATGCTTTTAAAAATAATTTTAAAAAGCCTCTGATGATTGCACGGCTCAGCTGGGCAATGGGAGTGGGGGGGGCAGGGATTTTTGCTACCAGTTCTCCGAACCACCTGCCTCCATCGCTACCGGATCGGGCAATCCGGTCTGAACCGGGAGCATTTCACCCGTGGTTCAGACTCCTGTATATTATTCAGCATTATGCTTAGCTTAATGGAACATTTACTCAAAGATATGTAGGAAACTTTAGTTTGGGGGAAGTTACAAATAAAATTGTCTCTTCTTAGCATATTTCTAATAATCAGTGGTTTGTGTTACACACATAACAACTTTCAGCTTTCCAGGTTGCTTGGAAACAACATATTTCATATCTATCAGGAGTTATCAACCCATAGGTACAAGTTATCTGCCAACATCAGATAAAATAAAATTTAAAATAGTGAAACCTTTTAATATAAAACATCTCATGAAATTTCTAGAAGTTAATAAAATTATGCATGAAAATGCTCTTCTGAATTTCCCTCACGAGATCTCATCAGATTTCTCCAAGTTAGATGACCAACATGCAGTCAGTATATTTCTAATTAAGGTATAATAACTTCCAACTTCCTAGCAAAATACAATTTATGACATATTTTGCCTTCTTTTGTCTCTGATTTTCTTTCTTTCTTTCTTTCTTTCTTTCTTTCTTTCTTTCTTTCTTTCTTTCTCTCTCTCTCTCTCTCTCTCTCTCTCTCTTTCTTTCTTTTGAATTGCAACTATTTAATTTGCTACTTTAATAGCAATAGCAATAAGCACTTTGACTGCAGAAGAAGACAATTGCTACCAACCTGCCTTCCATTGAGGCCCTGTATACTGCACAAGTCAAAAACAGGGTTGTGAAAATATCTACAGACCCCTCGCATCCTGGACATAAACTGTTTCAACTCCTACTCTCAAAACGATGCTATAGAGCACTGCACACCAGAACAACTAGACACAAGAACAGTTTTTTCCCGAATGCCATCACTACTAAACAAATAATTCCCTGAACACTGTCAAACTAGTTATTAAGTCTGCATTACTATTAATCTTCTCATCATTCCTATCACCCATCTCCTCTCACTTATGACTGTATGACTGTAAGCTTGTTGCTGGTATTCTTACGATTTATATTGACTGTTACCTAATAGGATTTGATTGCTTATTTGTACCCTAGGACTATCATTAATTGTTGTATCTTATGATTCTTGACGAATGTATCTTTTCTTTTATGTACACTGAGAGCAAATACACCAAGACGAATTTCTTGTGTGTCCAATCACACTTGGCCAATAAAGAATTCTATTCTATTCTATTCTTATATACTGCTTCATAGTGCTTTTACAGCCCTCTCTAAGCGGTTTACAGAGTCAGCATATTGCCCCCAACAATCTGGGTCCTCATTTTACCCACCTCGGAAGGATGGAAGGCTGAGTCAACCTTGAGCCTGATGAGATTTGAACAGCTGAACTGCAGCTAGCAGTCAGCTGAAGTAGCCTGCAGTACTGCACTCTAACCACTGTGCCACCTTGGCTCTAATCCTGTTTGAATGGCTGCATTGTACTCCACAAGGGGCTGCCCTTGAAGACTACTTACAAGCTACAACTTCTCAGTTGTAGAATGATGGACAAAGTTTTTGGTAAGGTCCTGAATGCCTGTTAGTTATTCCTGTTACTTTGTATTCCCCCGTATCACCATTATTGGTTACAATTATGTTTTCCCATGTGATTTCCTATGCCACCTCTCAAACTGAAGTGCAAATGACCAAAAAGGGATCAGTGCAATTCATAAAGCAAGAATCTCCCTTTCACTTAAGTAAATTAAATAGCAAAGTTACAAATGCCAGCATCTCTCAAAACACTTGATAGCCCAGCCTTGCATTATGTCCCAAATCATTGGAATTTTTAAATCTTTCCTCTGTGACCGAGAATATGCTCAGAAGATGTTAACATAATGCAGTGCATTTGTTCGCTTACAGTTACTATTGCATAATGTATGAGAAATCCCAACAGAAATAAATGCATCCTCAAAGAACATTGCTTTGTTTTTGTTTTGAGGTGGGTGTTGCCATATAAAATCAATCAAATGACTTCCATAATGCTGCTATTAGGGCATTTTTCTTTTTTGTCCTTAGAACTAGGCTGTGGCAGAACATTCTGGCATGAGTCTAATGCCTAACTCTGAATAGGATTTTATTAAAATAAAATAACAGAGGTGGAAGGGACCTTGGAGGTCTTCTAGTCCAACCCCCTGCTTAGGCAGGAAACCCTATACCATTTCAGACAAATGGTTATCCAATCTTTTCTTTAAAACTTCCAGTTTTGGAGCATTTACAACTTCTGGAGGCAAGTTGGTCCACTGATTAATTGTTCTGTCAGGAAATTTCTCCTTAGTTCTAAGTTGCTTCTCTCCTTAATTATAGTTTCCACCGATTGCTTCTTGTCCTGCCCTCAGGTGCTTTGGAGAACAGCTTGACTCTCTCTTCTTTGTGGCAGCTCCTGAGATATTGGAACACTGCTATCATGTCTCCCCTAGTCCTTCTTTCATCAGACTAGACATACCCAGTTCCAGCAACCATTCTTTATATGTTTTAGCCTCCAGTCCCCTAATCATCTTTGTTGCTCTTCTCTGCACTCTTTCTAGAGTCTCCACATCTTTTTTACATCGTGGCAACCAAAACTGAATGCAATATTCCAAGTGTGGCCTTACCAAGGCATTATAAAATGATATTAACACTTCACGTGATCTTGATTCTATCCCTCTGTTTATGCAGCCTAGAACTGTGTTGGGTTTTTTGGCAGCTGCAGCACACTGCTGGCTCATATTTAAATGGTTGTCCACTAGGACTCCAAGATCCCTCTCACAGTTACTACTATTGAGCATATATATTGTACCTGCGCATTTTGTTTTTCTTGCCTAAATGAAGTACCTTACTTTTTTTCACCACTGAATTTCATTTTGTTAGATAGTGCTCAATGTTCAAGTCTGTCAAGATCCTTCTGTATCTTAAGCCTCTCTTCTGGAGTGTTGGCTATTCTTGCTAGCTTGGTGTCATCTGCAAATTTGATGAGTTCCCCATCTATCCCCTCATCCAAATCATTATTCATTTTTATTAATAAGACATTAGAATGGTGTCTGGAGATTTCAAATCTCAGCAAATTGAAACCATTCCCTTTTTTTTAAACAGTAATCTAAATCTTTGTTCATATTCAATAACTGATAGTCTATATCCAGATTCCATAGCTTGGTGCACTCCAAATGTTTTTGGGGCTACAACTTTCAGTACTGCAAGTTGGAAAAGCCATTCACATGATTTTGACTTGAAATTTTGGAAGCTGTAGGTTCAACATAGGTGGTTGAGATGTTCTTGATTATGGAAGGCTGCTTAGATAGAAGTAATGAAACATGATCGTTATTCATTTAGTGTACAGCCTCTACAGAGGTCATACAATCACTGGTATACAAATTTAGTTTACACAAAGTGTCAGATAAGATATATGAACAACGCTGCAGTATAGAGGTGGTAATATATTAAATTAAGATAGAACCATAATAAAAGCACCATAATACGGCGTCATTGAATTGCAATGGGATAGATGTGGAAACTAGCCAGCTAACTGCTTCTGGTGTGGTTGTGGTGAGATCATCCCAGATGCCTTGAAATATCCTGAGGAGACATTCTTGAACTAATTTATTTTTATTTTATTTTATATCAAATTTATATACCGCCCTTCTCCCTGAGGACTCAGGGCGGTGTACAGCCAGATAAAAACATAGACTACAAACATTAAAATATTATTAAAAAGATATATATAAATTTGGCCCCGTAATTAAAAAACAATGACAAACCAATTAAAAACATTTAAAAGTGTTAAGCCAGCCCGGCTTGCTGAAAAAAGAAAGTTTTAAGGGCACGGCGGAAGGCACCGAGGTCTTGGATTCTCCTTATCTCTGGGGGCACTTGGTTCCAGAGGGTAGGTGCCCCCACAGAGAAGGCCCTCCCCCTGGGGGTCACCAACCTACATTGTTTGGCTGATGGCACCCCGAGGAGGCCCTCTCTGTGGGAGCGCACAGGTTGATGGGAGGCCATCGGTAGCAGCAGGCGGTCTTGAAGATATCTAGGTCCTATGCCCTATGCATGACCCTCAATGAAGATAATGCCATTATAATTAAGGCAGAAGTTTCGATATCCCACTTTGTTCAAATAATATTTTTATAATAAAATCACAACGCATTGAATGAATTAAAATGGGAGACAAACCCATAATTTTTCATCAACCCACAGGTAGGTTCTAGCTGCCCCTACCTAGATACCTTCCAGATCTTTTACATTGAATTTCGGCTCTTCTCGTTAGCTTACAAAATATAGCAAACTGACTAGGAATTGTAGAAACTGAAGTCCAGCACATCTGAAAGTCACTGAATTGGAGAAAGCTGAACTAGAGCTACTGTATGCAACCGTAGCAAATGACTCCTTTTTTATTTAAAAGGCAAAAGGGTTTTCGCTTCACTAATGTTTGACAGACTTTCATTAGAGGTTTGACTTTGCATTAAAAACCTGACTGGATGTCTCTAGAATTTACAGAAAAGTCATAGAGAATTTTTTAAAAGCTGTGAAATTAAGGGAAAGCTTCATTTTTCTACATAATTATTTCATTGTGATATATGCTTTTAAAATCCTATAAAATTCTGCAATATTTGAAAGTTTAAAAGCCTGAAGCCTTCCAGCGAAGTGAGTATGGAGCTAGTAAATATTTAAAGGCTCGATACCAAAAAGCAGGAGATGTTAAAAGTAATAAGTTTATACATTATACATTTTCAACTACCTTTAAAAAGAGAATGTTTTCTCACACTCATTTGAACTTCATATAACTTGGGTCAAAAATGTCATTATAGGCATTGCAAGGCTAGCTGGATTTAAAAATAATGCACTTTTTTTTTTTAGAAAAAGATAATGAAATGCACCTTTAAAACGTATTTTCTATTTTCAAATCTAATATCTACTACTAATTTATCACATTTATTAGAGAGACAAAGTTTAGAGTAATCTAAAATTAACATTGCATTTTTCCTTAAATAGTAGTTAAACATAGAAAGATAGAAAACTGATGGCAGAAAAGGATCTAGCAGTCCATCAAGTCTGCCCTTTGAGTTTATTTGTCTTTGTTTTCTTTTTTCTAGTTCTTTTTGTGTTCGGTATTATGTCAGCTTTTAAGGTAGGACAAAAAATGTCCTATTAGACATTTGCAGGGTGAGGCATCAGCAAATCTAATGTCATATAATCAGTATAACTGTTTTTCCTAATTAAACTACCAAATCTTGAGTATCAGATGCTTTACCCGTAAAACTATTTTATGTTGTCTGAACCCATCATTTCAATCAAGTGCTTGGAACTCATTATAATATACTGGTTGAGATTCTGAATTAGGTCTGGGGAGACCCTGGTTCAAATCCCTCCTCAATCATGAAAAGTCAGGGATAACTTTAATCTCTCTTTTGGACTCTCTATCAGTCTTACCCATATCATAGGGTTGTTGGTATAGGGATAAAATGAAGGTGAGATCCCCATGTAAATTGCCCTAAATTCCTGGGGAAAGATTAGGTTATCAGTTTAACAAATACAGGAAATAATCATTCAGCATTAAACATTTTACTACCTACCATTATTGGGAGTTGAACAGTATATAAATTTAGTATATAAATAATAAAGTGTAGTTTAATACTGTTTGGTTAACTAAACCACCCTTAACTGGATTCACACAACATACTTAAACCTAAACAAAATAACTCACATTATAAATCGGTTATATGAACACAATTTAAAGTAAAGAGGAATAATTGGATTTGGAGTTGGTCATTGTTGGATTAGGCCCATTGAAATCAGCAGGTTTGCAGCTAAGCATAATTATCTAAATTTCCTTTGTTTTTTGAGGGTTTTTTATGGGTGTCATAAAGTCTCATTAGTTTATATGGGTATTTTAAGCATATGATTTAAGTCTGGATTCAAATCTGCCACCTTTTATAAAGTTTTCAAATCTCACAGTATTTTTGTTTTAATAGTGGGAGACAATCTAACACTTGTATTTAAGAAAACACAGTTCCACCATCAATAATCTATTCATATAGCTTGTTTTGAAACTAGTGCGTATTATTATAGTTAGTAAGTAAGTGACTTGTGGTTATTAAGTAAAACATAGCTTGCTATTTTACTGCGGGTTTCTCCACTGACATTGCTTGTTGGCAGCTGGTTGTGAAATTAATAAATTTAATACTCATTTTTCTGTATATTATTTATAAATATTTTTGCTGTCAAACTGGAATTTCTGCAGGAGTCCACAATATGCTTTGCTTGGGAAGAATGACACAAATCAAGCTTTAGACTTTCTGAAGGGCTGATGGAGGCTCCGTTTTTTTTTTTTTATTTAGAAACAAATGAAGCATTACCATTTAATTGTCCAGGAAAAATGGAATGACATTAAACAGACTAGTTTCTATGTGACTGTCAAGCACAAAGGATCAGGTTGAGGCTTAAAAGATTTATTGCTCAATCCTATACACAAGAATCTAGTCAACTAATGTTCAATACTAAATTGGCACCAGATAAGGGTCAACGGAATTCAAGAGGACTTGGACCGTTTGTGGTAGTATAATGACTCTAAGATGATGGTGTACTTACCTCCACCACCTCCAGCTCTGCTTGCTCTTTTCCTACCTACAGTGATGTGTATACGTGTGTACATTCTTGCATATTGAATTGCACTAGTATCTGCAGAAAAAGGTAATTTAATTAAATTGTTCTACTGAAACTCTTTAAAAGGATTTCTCTCCTAAAAAATCAAATGCAGTGGAAAATACAAATCAAATATGACCTTCCATTTTAATTTTATATACTGTACCTTAATAAACTTTACAGAGTTTAAGCACTGCATTAAGCTGCCATAGGAAATATTTTCTTCCTAAATATTATATCGTATGTTGAAAAGTAGGTGAATCAATTATATCAGTGAGAGTAAGAACAGCTAGGTTGCTAGGCTCACATAATTATGCTTAGTCTGTTGCCTCACTGTAATTTGTAAAAAATAATTTATGTCTTAGTTGTTATAGAAACCAAGCATACTGTAATTTATTTAATAAACCTTATTTAAATTAACTATATTATACTATTTGAAATAGACTAATGTCATTAAAAAGTATGGGGATTTTTAATAGTTTAGTCTTCTCCATTTTATTACTTTTTGAGGCCTGCACATTCCAGATATTATCTTTATCTAAAGCAGAAAATTATCTCACAAAAGAAATAGAGATAACAAGGCATATAATCCAACCTAATCTAGGAAACACTGTTGTGAAATATTGGATTGGAACAATTTGCATAATTTTTCTATGCTGTTATTTGATTCCACAAAGAAGCAGCCAATCCAAAAAAAGAAGGAAGGAAGGAAGGAAGGAAGGAAGGAAGGAAGGAAGGAAGGAAGGAAGGAAGATCGATCCTTCTAGACAAGATGTATGATCGTGCTCTGACAGAAGAGGCATCCCAGCTGGATCTCTGAGCAGAAATGCTTAAATGTACATCCACTATGGTTCTAGTACTAATATTCATTTTCCCAGAAATGAATATTACACAATGCTATCAAAACCTTCAAATCAGGGAACCAAAAGAATGAGAACAGAAAGCTGCATAGGGGACTATGCAGGAAAGAGGAAGAAGTCAAGGCTTATAGAAAAAAGATTACTAAGACCAAGAGAAATGTTGGGGGGGGGGAGCTGGACAAGCATGGCAACAGGAAATGAAGCAGCAATGAGAAGAAGAAAGTGGCAGCAAAAAGGACTCCTGTGCCTTCTGTAGCGCTCGTTCTCAACGCAGGGGAAAGCAGCTTAGCTCCAATTCACTCTTTCTCAGCTTCCAAAGATATTTGTCTACAGTCCGCAGAATTCCTAGCCATCGTAGTCAGTTGTGGCTAGTAATTATAAACAAATACATATGAATGTGGCCAATTGGGAGAAGGTGCTCTAAATATTTTACCTTGGGAACAAGACTCATTAGGTTTACTGTCCATGCAAAAGATTGCATGCATCCTTATTTGAAAGTCTGTTCTGGTCTGCCTTTAATAGAGTTTTTTCCAGATAAACATACTGAAAGTTCTTGGTTTCCATACTTTGCACTTGAGTCAGAAACACTGAGACGTTTCCGGCTTGAAAGGATTAGCCAGTGACATTACTGTTGTCCTGGGGACGCCCAGTTGGGGGCTCCTTTCCCATCCCTGACAGGAGCTGGAGTGAATGACAAGAGCTCAACCCCGCCCCATGCAGCTCTCAGGTCTCGAACACAGGCTTGCTAACATCCTACCCAGGGTTCCAACCGCTCAAGCCACCATGCTCCTTCGGCTTCTGTACTATTATTGGTTATTTATCCCATCTTTTGTCAGGGTAATGAAGATTTAAAGTGACCAGCCGTTGTAAGGCTGTGGACCAGGATGATGAACTAGAAGGAGTCAGCAGGGTTATTGCCCCTTTAAGACTGAGGATGAGTCAGCAGGGTTATTGCCTCTTTAAGAAGATGTCTATATAAGGGAGGCCATTAGAGGGCGTCTCTCCCCCCCCCCTCGTGTATCACTCTCCTTATTGTGTTCTATCTGCATTGTAGTTCTCCATGTAGAGTTGAAGACTGATTGCTTGCCTGGTATGTGCCTACCACATGTAAGTCTGTATACAGACATCTTATATATAAACCTGTAAACACTCTGATATCTTTTCTTCAGGTAACTCAAAACAGCTACTTGATCCTTCCCCATTTTGTATTCTCACAAATGTTACATTGTATCCCGCATGACCTGAGTGAGGGATCACATCTGGACTCTTCGGTCCAGCTCCAGTTTTTAGCTAGACAATGCCTACTAGCATGTCAAGGAAAAACAATATGCCAGTAACTGATAGGTTATGCTGGCAGCTGGCCCTCAATAATCCTGAATAAGGTTTTCCAAGTTTCTTTTCATCATATATTTCAGCCATAATTCTCAATCCACTTGCATTAAGCCCCAATTTGAGCATCTGATTCCACTCAAGTACATATCTAACTATCGGTTTGCCTTCTGATCTATCCTCAATCCAATGTCTTTCCTCTGATGTCATTTTGAGGTGTATTTATCTTAGTCTCACTTCCACAAAAACCTTAGGTATTTTATATAAGCAATTTTGACTATATTCCAACATAACTTTACTCAAAGTATCAGAATCTGAATACACCCACTAGGAAACCTTATCACTATGAAGGTTTATTGTTTATTCTGAGTTAGCTCATATTTTTCATTTCTTTCTTTTTATCCTACCCCATCTTAACTCTTTTTGTCCTACTGAAGTTGCCTTTTGCCTCACTGTTTTTACAACAATTTAGTTTAAAATTGCTGTGACTGTAAGGACATCCTATACTTGCTCTTTTGTTCTATTTTAATCCTATCTTTGCTATCTATAATTATCTCTTGTATTCTGAACCTGATCTGTGATCCATTAATTGGCTTTTTAAAAAAATTATTGATCTATTTCTGTTTTCCTCTAGGGCAAGTCATTTTTCCACTGAAAAAGATGAATAAGCAAAATATTTGTTTGTGTATATGTGTGTAAATTTCATTAGGGGTTGGGGGTTTTTTTATATTTTTTTTCTATTATTTTTTCCCAGATGAGTTTCTATTACTTAGTAATGGACTGGGAACCTGCCAAGTATAAGTCCTCCAGATATCTGAAAACTTGAAGCTGTCATTTTGGGACAGCTATAAGTGAACAGCACTAAAAATGGTACAATGCTGATAGGTTAATTGATGGTTCCTAGACTAAAAAAAATTTACTTGCATTTAAAAAGATATGGCTTTGTCATTGTCCTTGGGGATATAGTTGTGAAGCCAGCTAAGCTAGAAGGCTGCATTGATTGATGCATTACTTATAATTTCCTAGCATATATTTTATGGTTTTTATTGGGATTTAATGGTATTATTTGCTATGGGGTTTTTTTGTTGGTTGTTTTTGTGGTTGTTTTTAATTACAAGAGCAACTTATAATGGAACATAAACTGAACTTGGAGTGACAAGTGTAAATTGAATGGCTACACATATTGAATGAATAAACAAACAAGCAAACAATCTAGAGAAGTTTTCAGCATATGTCTGCTATATAAACCATTAACATTTCCACTCTGCTATTTTATATATTTACAGTATTAAATTTGTATGGTGTTTGTCTCACAGTCACATGACCCTTGGTGATGAGTCTAGGACAACTCACTGCAAGACAATTCAACATTGTATTAATCGTTTCATTCAGGCACTTTTATTATTGGTGACCACATTTTTGTCAAAATTATTGTAACTCTTGTATTTCTGGATTGATGATTTTTATTTTATTACTATTGGCCACGGTTCTGTCAAAATTAATTTAAGTTTTATAATTGTTGAATTGTCTCATGGCGAATAGTCCTGCAGTGACTTGGCCGTGGCAAGTTGGCCATGGCAAATTGACTGTGGTGAGTTGTCCCATTCTGCTTGGAGACTTATAATTAGGTTTTTCATATGCAAGTTGGCTTCTTTTGGGGTTCCAGGTATAAAGTTCAGGATCAGATCCTGAGAAAGGAATGCATGTGGATAGGAGACATCCAACCAAATGTTTCTTGAAATTCACAAGCAACAGCCATTCTTGTGGTAACAAAAGCTTGCATCAATTGCCCAGAAATATCTATGTAATACATTCATTGATTCAATGAGTGTGTGCGTGTGTGTGTGTGTATTACACTTCTGTGCACCCATCTTGCAGAGGTGACTCTAAGCGGAGTTTTACGGTGTTCCTCATTTCTACAGGGCCCGTTGAGGTACTTTTAAATAGAGATGACATACAGATTTTAGCTATAGGAATATTTTCTTAATATAAAGTGCTGAAACAGAGTAACATAACATTGGAGAAATTCTTGGAAATGAACAAGTAGATACATAAATTGCCCGTTGCTCATCCAAGCAAATGAATTTCTTGTGAAATGGAGTTTCAGAAAAGACAAGAGGAGTCCAAAGTGGTGTATATTGTTGCGGATCCTGATTATGCCAGACATTGAGTGACAACCAAGATTCCATGAATTGTGTGACTTTCTTCTTCTCTGAGAATCCTGAAATGTTCTCCCAAACTCCAAGGACAAAGCCATGTAGTGCTTAGGGTCTATCTCTTTAAATATAAAATCAAAACCTGATGAACTAATTTCAAATGTTGGTATCAAAGCCCTGGTTGAACATGATTGGGTCAAATAGAAAAAGATGTTTTGCATACTAATATTTATTATGAAGCATGAACATCTTTCACTAACCACAAAAGCAATGTATAATCAACCAAGAGTACTTAAATGTTTAAGAAAATGTTTTAAAGTGATATTATAAATTGACATTCTAACTAACAGACTCCTTCATCATTGATCCAAAGAAAAGTAGTAGCACTAAAGTCCATTAAAATACATGAAAAATATGCTAGTAATGACCAACTGCCTCATTGATTAATTTGTCTTGTTGATTTAAAGTTAAATATGCCTAACATTTTCTAAATCAGCCTTTTAGACAACCATTTTACTGCAAAGATGGTTGTCAGGGGACCAAAAAGTCTTAATATTATTCTGTATTGATACATTTGTAAAGAAGAAAAACCACATTTCCCTAGTGGGAATAATAAAGTCAGTTTTGGCTACGTTATGACTTTTTTTCCCAATTAGCACATTAATTACTGTGCAATGTAAGAAACTACAAATTTTGCAAAAAAGGGAAATCTCAATCTGTTAATTTGTCACAAAAGATGAAGAATAGGAAAGGGAATTCTGGAAGCTGAAGGAAGTTCCTAGATCCAATTTTGAGTCTGGAATGCTAAAGTTTTTTAGGAGACCCAGAAAACCATAAAGTTTGAAGAGTATTCTTACAAGCAAGGACAGATGGCAAATGATAAGCATAAAAATTACAGCTCGGCACCACTAAATCTAATATTTATATTTCCATTTTGCAACCTGGAAAACAGATACTTTAATTACTGCTTTGGTGCAAGGATATTCTGACTTTTATTGGAGATCACAGAGATTTCAGCAGCACTTTTATTGATCAATATTAATGGTGCTGATGCTTGACCTCTAGATTTTTGCAAACCATGAGCGATCTTTTTGAAAAATGCACTTTGTAACATTAAGTGTGATATTGATGGTGGATTATTTTTAGTAAACTTAAAAGAGGCAGGAAAAAAAACAGGATGGATGTTTTTGCTGTCTGGGTATACAAGAGAAGAGATATAAGCATTTTAGAGAATAATTTAAATATAAATCAATTAAAAGCCTCTTACTTATCATTTGGATATAAATTTGGAGATGCAAACTTTAATATTGTCATTCCAAAAACAAGTTTTAGGGTGGTTTGAGTCACGTGGTATTTAGCTCACCAAAGTATAAGCAAATTTAAGATTATATTTAAATCATTTCTTCCTGCCACATGCTAGCACCTACATAGCACTTACATATCACATTTTAAGGAGGTTTAAATTGAACATACTGTATATGATAATGGGAGAAATAATTGTAAGAAATCTGAAGGAAATCATAACTTTTCAAAGAGCTGTACATAATTGTCTAACTAAAGAAACAGTTAAGGAAAGAGACATGACTTAATCTCTCCTTAGTCCTCAAATATTGAAATTGCTGTCATGCAGCAGTCAAAATAAGTATATTCTCTATTGCTTAACTGCAGGAATAGAACTAATAATGGAAACCGGAGAAACAAATTTCAAGCAACTTTTGTAGAAATTTCCTAGAGCTATATACTAGTAGAGCACTGGAAAGTAGAACTCTCCTTCACTGAATTGTTTTTTTTTATTATTTAAATTATTAAATCATTAAATCATTGGATCATTCACTGAATATGGCTGAACAATAAAACCTCCAAGTTCCTTTCCAACTATGTAATTTTAAGACAAACATTTAAGTATTTGCTTTAGTCCCAATGTAAGTGTTATATAAATCCAAATATTTTAGTTGTACAGCGTGGCTTCTGACATATCTGTGCATATTTTTCTGGGCTGACAGCCACAACAGGCCTTTAACAATTGTAGTGGTTGGAGCCAAAACAAAAAACTAAATTAGATTTTGTTTACATTTAGGCTTAAGTAAAATTAATTATCCTCCAGTAATGTATCTAATTCCTTTAACCTTTTGCAATAATAAAATTATACTAATAAAAAGTCTGGAAAATTCAAGAAGACATCTCAGGCTTGCAGAGATTTGTATTATTCAGAGTGATAGAAATCCCTGCAAAGCCTGAGATATCTCCTTATTGAATTCTCCAAATTGTGAAAACTAGCCAATGCAACCAACAATTGTTAATACAACATGTGAAACTGAACCCAAGATTTCCTGAAATCTCTAAAACTCTGGCTTCTATTATTTAATTAATTTATCTTTGAAACTGGAGATGTAAAGTGGATTTGATACTAATAGAAAATACTTAATTGAGGAAGGAGAAATAGCAGAAATATTGTGGGAAAGTGACCGTGTAATCCCGGAGTCCTTAATTTTAAGGGAAATGCCTTTTACTTCAATTCCAAACAACACCGGTATGATTTCATGATTGAAAAAACTGATTGGGGAAAAAGTGTTTGAACTGGGTGGGAATTTCTAAGAAAGGGGGTACTAAAATATAAATTCAAATTACATTGAAGAGGAAAATGAAGACTAGCAAAGAATGAGAAATTCTGAAAATTTCACACCCCTGAAATACTATTCACATCCCTGAAGCAATCTCATATTGCTGTATCTGTCTCAGCATGTTCATTTACAAATTTGCAAGTCCAGTGCTAAATATGTAAAAAGAGAGCAGGCTCTTTTGGTACTTCTCATTGGGTCAAAGAAACTAGAGGAAGAGCTTGATACTTCCAAGAGTTGCTTCACTAACCAGTTTTCTTTTTTGAGAATAAATTCTGACCAGACTCTGGAGAAGTACCACCAGCAAAAAGTCAATTAGAGCTGTCCGTGGTCCTGATTTTAATACTCCTTTAGACTCTATCCTTGACAGTTTATCTTTCTGATCTGTCATCCTGACTGGATTATATCTATTCTCCCATTAGTGTTTGCAGTCTTTCATTGCCCCAATCCAGCTCAAGTGCCACTGACTTCCCCCATGGGCCTTAAACATGTACAGAATGGGATCATTTTCTATTTCATCAAATGATCATGAAAAACAACAAAATGGATTGGTTTAATTCAAAGCTATTGACTTTAACCGCTAAGGTAGCTGGAATCCCGATTCCAACTTCTGATTTCATATGTTTTCTGACTAAACAAGCATGGCTATATAAATTGAATTAATGATATGTTTTTTTAGATGGAAAACATGTAGTATTTCTTCAAAACACTGCATATGTCAAGAACATTTAAATTATCTAGTCTTATGAATATAATTAAGCTTCAAAAGTAGAAACTTGGGAGAGGTGAAATTTCAGTCACTCACTACGTAAAGAATGTTGATTTCAAATTAATACAGTTACAAACTTTCACTACAGATATATTGGTTCATATTTTTATTTTTTTTCTCATATGATTGTACAGAAGTGATTTTAGAGAGCAGATGCCTTTACCAGATAGCATTATTCCATGAGGAAACTCCCCCAGATAAAGCAAAAATACACCAGATTTATTCACTGTCCTTTTCTGAGTCATCTAGAGCATGTGATATTATGCTCTAAAATAGAAGCTATTTTACGAATAGCTTCTTTTTTAATAGTAATCTTATTAAAAGGCACAATTCAATTATAAAAAAAACTGATATAACCTAAAATAAAAAGAATTACATAAACAATTTAAAATCAGTTTAAAATTAAATTAAAATCAATTAAAAATTATTAAAATTATTTGAAGTCACCACTACGGATTCAGCCCATTTGGTGAAAAAGCCACGTCTTCAATTCGCAGCAGGAGAGGAGGTCCGGGGCTGTCCTGAGGCCGGTGGGCAACCCATTCCAGAGGGTCGGCGCTCCCACAGAGAACGCTCTCCTTCTGGGGGCCACCAGACAACATTATCTGGTTGACGGCACCCTGAGGAGGCCCGCTCTGTATGAGCACACTGGACGGTGGGAGGAAGGCTGGAGATGATCCTGCAGATACCCCGGGCCTAAGCCATGTAGGGCTTTATAGGTGAGCACCAGCACCTTGAAACGAACCCGGAAAGCAAGCCACCGACAGCCAGTGCAGCTCGCGCAGGAGAGGTGTCACATGGGAGTAACGAGAAGCCCCTGTAATAACCCGCGCGGCCGCATTCTGGACTAACTGTAGTCTCCGGGTGCATCCCAAGGGCAGCCCCAACCGAGACATGAGACATGTATTATACACATAACACATGAATAGAACTACTGAAATGTATACCTAACTCAGATCTTAGCTGCCCAAGACTTATTTTTTATTCAGATGACTAGAAGTTCAATTTCCATCAAATTGGCTAGTAATTCTGTACAATGTAATCCAGAAGGCAGCTATTTATACAAACTGCCTTTTTTCTATTTTCTAAATTACTAAACAGGAGAAGTTGGTGCTGGGGAGAATTATGGAAAGAATTAATTCTCTTAGAATTGAGCTCTGTTCAGGAACTATACTTTAAAAAGGGATTCCTACAGAAAGCTTGATTCAGCTATCTCTAATCTAGTGTGTGCAGGTTTCTTCTCTATGTGCTTACTGTACTTAAGAGCACCCTCATTTGGCCAAATTGATCTTCATTTCAAAGTTATGTGCACAGGATTCTAGCCTTAGGATTGCAATATGACATTAACTCAATCTAGTGTTCTCAGGAATGCTTCCATCATCCCCAGCCAGGCAGGGAGAAGAAGACAGTGATAGCTCCTCACCTCTGGAAAGGATAAATGGAACAGCTAATCAAAAGCAAGACAGAAATACTTATTTTGTTGTGTGTATATGCATACATCTTTGTTTTTTGATAGGCTGCTGAAGGATTGTGTGGGCCAAACTGGATTGGACGACACCTCATCCTTGCCCTTAACATCATCCTTGCCCTTAACATAAAAGGCTGGTTCTGCTTTCATTTGATCTTTATGCAAAGAGGAGAAAGGAGGGAAGATTACACTCCTTGCCAGTGAGGTTTGAAAGAGAATCATTCTCGCTCCACCAATTTCAAATCTGTGGGCACTGAGAGGACAAAGCTATTTTTGCCAAGAGACCAATCCTGCACATCTATATCTAGAAATAAATCTCATTAAACTCAGGAGGCTGTGAAACACACAGCGCCAACACACACACACACACACACACACAAAACGCAGAGCTTCCCATCTTCTGAGCATTTTCCAAAAGCTAAACCATCCTCAGGCCAGAGAGAGATCCCAAATCTTCCCTTGGTCCAACGAGGAGCGTTCAAAAGAGAAACTGGAAACCGGAAAAGATCCAGGGAAGCTGGCAACAAGGAAGCCCAGGAAGCCCTTCGTTATTCGTTCCCGCTCCTTTCCGCAGACCGCAGAAAATGGGAGGCGAGACACGGGCGCGCACACTTACACACACACACACACACACACACACACACACACCTTGACGCGAATTCACCAAGTGAGGGAAATGGGGGAAACGCAACGTTGCCATTAAATCCCAACATGGCTCTCATGGGAGATGCACAATCGGGGTGGGGAAGGGGGGGGCGACAGAGGGGGGTCCGCTGCTGCGCGGAGTAGGCTTAACAGTTGGGGAGGGATGCATACAGCCTCCCCGTCCCTCCCTCCCACCCTCCTTCCTCAGCCGCGCGCGCACACCCACCAGCCGCCGAATGAATCTTGGTCTTCCTCCGCAGGGACATTTTCAGCGCCTTGTCGAGGCGGCGGGGAGTCGTCATGCTGCGAGTCTGCTCTCCCGCCCGGCGCCTGCTTTAAGGGTTGGCCGGCGGCGGAGCGAGCGGGAGCCTGGCCATCTGCTCCTCGCCGGCCCGCTCCCGCGCAAACCCTCCCGCTGACGGCGCCGAAGCGCCCGTCGCCGTCGCCACTGCGGCTGGGCGTCTTTGGCTGCCCCGCTCGTTGCGGCAGGAGCCGAGCAACTCGGGGGGGGGGGGACACGAAAGGGGGGGTGAGGCGGCCCCCGGTGCTGAAGTGTGAACTTCGCTTCTCAGCTGCGAAACTCCGGGGGTTTTATCCGCAGGACGCAGCGCGACCCGGAGTCGGTAGGCCCTGCTGAGAGGGGAGGTTGTCTCCGCACCTGGCGCATTTTGTCGTGAAGGCTGGGCTAAGCGCTCCCTTTGGCAAGCCTAGACCGACCCTGCCTGTTCCCGCCGGTTCCCGTAATCCGCCGAACTGGCCGGGCCATGTTGAAAGGTAGCCCCTTTTTTTCCCCATCCAGAGGCGATGGCTTGCAATACCCAACCTGATGTGGGAGCTGTGGTGGGGGACAAACCACGGTGGTTTCCAGAACTGCTTTTGCATTTTAGGAATATTGATCATCATTCCCCACAGAGTGGGCCCTCGGAGGACAGATCCGTGACCGCTGTGGAGAAGTGGTGGGATAACAGTCACCAAAAGCAAGTGTGCGGTAAATTGTACAGTCGTTTGATGGGCATCGTGCAGTGGTGCCTTCAAGATGCCCAAAGACAGCTGGTGTAGGCCAACCTCTTTGGAAGACTGTTTTAAATACACAGTATGTACTCACTTTTGTTGCCAGCAGTTTAGATGGCTGTGTGTTGCGTTATTTTGAGGGGACAACACATTTACATTGTTATACAAGCTGTATGCTCACTACTTTACATTGTAGCCAAGTGTCATTTCTTCAGTGTTGTCATACGAAAAGATATACTTAAATATTTACAAAATGTGATGGTGTACTCACTTCCGTGTCATACTTTATGTATGTGTGTGTGTGTTTTTCTGTTGAAGCACCTGGTCTACCCCAATATGGGAGGGAGCATACTGCTTCCCTTTTGCCTTTCAGCTCCAATCCAGGAGCCCTCAAGCAGTCGCATTCACGACAAACCATTTTATACCAAATTTATATTTTGCTGATAAGGTTTGAATCTGAGTAAGGGTATGGCTAGCTGATGAGAGCTAAATAGCTTGAAATAGATCTATAATAGTCTCCCTTTATTTCTGTATCAGCAATATGTGTGTGTGTGTTTGTATTTGTTGGCCCATGGATTGTTGCTTATGAAGCTTCTCATTGCCTCAAGAAGTGGTAAGGCAGCAGGAAATAATTGTGTTCCTATTCAAGCAAATCCAACCTGTTCATGCAAAATCATGAGTATCACAAAGAATAGCACTTACTGAGCTCAGTTTTTGGCTGTGTCCCTTTTCTCCTGGAAGATCAGTACTAACACATATGTGATGGGACATGTGGAGCCCAAGAGCCAAATAGGAATAGTAAACTCAAGAGTAGGTGCTTGCAAAGTTTCCCAAGAACCTGCAAAGGGCTCACTGTCCCATGACCTTGCACACACTTTAAGAAAACCAGATGCAACTTAAGCGAGCCTTCTATGCATAAGTTTATGCACATTGTTATTTACTTTATTGCAGAACAGGAAAGAATGATCAGGCCTGTACTCTAGGACCAATGGAGATGGATTTTTCTTTCCTTTAAAATTAATATCCATTTCCATCGGTCCTACAGCACAGGCCAAATTCAGTTCAATACAGATGAATTAATCATCAATAAATAAAGCAAATAAAGCATCCTGCAGTGAATCTACATTCTAATTTCCTATTCAATTAATCAAATTTTCATCACTACACTTGGGGATGGAAAAGATGAATTGCCATACAGATGAGCATCATGGTATTTGGAAACTTCTCATCTTTTTCACGCTGAACTTTTCACATATTTCCTCTTGTTTCTATGGCCTTGTACTTCCTCTAAATTTTCTTCCTCATCCAACCATGCTCTAAAATGTTTACATTACTAATCCATAACTCAGTGCTTTGCACTAAAAATTGATAAATATAATAAATGCATTTATATGATCAATAACCATCATGTAAATATAATAACGTAAAGGGTTTCAAGAATTAATACATGATTTGTAAACCACCTAGGGGCAGAGTTGTATAAGACATTGAGCCACAACCTTTGGCATAGAGAAATGAAATAAACTTGTACAGAACATATTTTCAGGGTAAAAATTGATTTCTAAACTGATCTTGCAAGTCTGGTCTGGGAACTAATACATTTTTTACTGATTTGATGGAATCTACAATCAAGAAAGTTACTAATCCTCTATTAGGGTGTTATGACTAAAACATGTATATGTATGCACTTTTCCACCAGAACATTAGGTGAGCTTTCTGATTCATTTCTGTTAGAATCAAGAAAATGTTCTTTTAATTAAGCTTCAAGCAAGTTTCCTGAGTAAGGGGTTGGACTAGAAAACCTCCAAGATCCCTTCCAACTCTGTTATTCTGTTACTGACACAAATTAGATTCCTTATTTAACTAAACAGGCAATTACAGTACAGTGAAGGTTGCATAAGACATAATAAAATTAACCAAAGTGAAACCATTCCTTGCCAAATAGAATTTATACAGCAATTACAGCAAGTTTGAACAGTTATTATAATATTTTACAATTCATTATGTTTATTCCTTCACTTTTAGCAGCGCTCTTGCTCATTAAGATCTCTCTAAAAATAAGGCATGTACGTAGATTGCAGATATTATATCTTAAAAGGGCCATAATGATTTAAGGCATGCAGTAGAAATTTCATCTAATCTCTTTTATTTCTTTCTGTAATGATCAATGAATTTAAAGTTATTAACATATTTCAGATTCGAAATAACATGAAAAACTAAGTCTATAGAATTCTTACATCAAAAAACCATGAAAGAAGTCTTAAGTACAAATTATTTAGAGACCATTTTGTATAAACTTTATTAAAATTATATACATAAAATAAACATTAAAAACAATACAAAAACATAAGCCTGAAAATACAAACCCATCACACTATTTCTTTTTTATGCTAATAAGGTTATGCAAAACACAAAAAAAGTATAATCAGTCAAAAAATTTAAAGGCAGAAGATAAAAAAAAACCCTAGTCTCCAGATAGGACAGGGGTTTGCAACACTCAAAGAGCCATTTGGACCCATTTCCCACAGAAAAGAAAACACCAGGAGCCATAAAACCCTTCTCTGTGCCTGACTATTTTTTGAGTGGCCACAAAACTAGCATATATAGTTGAATTAAATGGTCTGTTTTCTTCTGAAACTTTTATTTTCTTGCATTTATCCACGGTTGGCCTTCTGGGGGTTGAAAAGCTTAAATCGCGTGCCAGAGGGTGTTACACATTGGCGGTTGTGCCGCATATTTTGAGTGACGGGGAGCCACAGCAGAGGGGTGAAAGAGCCACATGCGACTCCAGAGCTGCAGGTTGCTGACCTCTGAGATAGGAAATAGAGGCAGTATATTGATATTGGAAGTAGAACATTTGTCAGTGCCTCCAGAGTAGGCTGAACTGTAACCTGTTTAATAGCCACACAGGAATTTAAAAACTTCTGATAAGTAAAATCTACCACTTGTAGAAAACCTGAAAAGTATCATAAGAGATTTCCAGCAGCTATGCAAGTTCTATTTATACAATCAGTATTCAGATTTATTATGTTTCTTTCCCCAACCTTCTCTATATAAACCAATATAAGTGATTCTCTTTTGGTCTTAGTCTTACTACCATAACAACCTGGTGGAGTATTAAATTATTTACTTTTGTAAACATGAGAACCTATTTTCACAATAACACGTCACAAGGATTCATTTGTTAATAATTTTTATGAAGATAGACATAGATATCTGATAGAAACCATAATGATGCATGAATTACTTGTGTTATTTGCATGATATTGTCATGCTACATGCAACATCATTTGATACCTTGGTTACCCTCCAACACTGATGATGGCTTTCTGGGGGGTACACTTACTACCATTAGTAGCATACCAAGGGGCAGGCAATAAATGCTGCTGAAGATAACAAAGAGGCCAGTGATGGGTGAGGAGTCAGTTTACTCTGTTGGTGCACTGTTTAGTGGTTGGTGCCACAGTGCAAAAGCTACAGAGGACAAGGGAATTGTTAAAAAATGATCCCCTCCATGTGACAAATATGTTAATCTTCCCACTGATTAATGTTAATGTTCATTGAATTTTATAAAAGAACCCAAATTCTAAATGTTGTGGAGCTGGATCCAATATGTGCTACTTATTTTTGTTCCAAAGCGGATATCACATACTTTTTATATCTCCAAAACACTTTTGATAGGCAATCAACAATCATAATTTTTTAAGGGCTAAACACAATAAATATTATAGGCATGACTGGCAGAAAACTCAGATTTTCTGGAGGAGGTGGTTAAAGGTTTGATTTTCAGTAATGTTTGTTCTGCTGCTTTCCATTCGTAACTGTGAGAATACTTTTTTTAAAAAAGCATTTTAAGCAATGTGGTGGTAAGCAGAACCATCCAATAGTCTTGTTAAGAGTTCTTAAACATGTCCTAAAGCTTTGCTGGCTGCAGACCAACAGGAGGGAAGTCGGAAAATCACTATTTTCAATTCCGCAGGTTTTGTTTTTGTCAGAAAAAAGCAAGTTCCTCCAGTATTAGTTAATCTCATGGAATAAATGAAGAACAATTCTGAAGCAGGTTTAAATATTAAAGGTATTGGAGTCATGGTGTAGGGTTGGGCTGGGCCTAAAATCAATGAGTCTCTTCGGTCCCAAGCCTATTTTTTAGAACTTTCCAAGACTGACTATTCCCCACTGGCAAAGAAGAAGAGACAATTGTCTAAGAAAAATAAAATTAAATAAACTGTTTTGGTACCCAATTAAGGCGTTTTGATGTAAAATCTCGGGCAAAGTTCTTCAACATGCAAGATTTGGTTTTTAACTGAAATTTTTAAAAGTATTAGGAGAAAACTCTGATAACTCCTAGAAGTCATAGAAAGATGCCATAAATGTGAAATTCTTTGGCATTTAAGAAAATCTTTCAACTGATCTAGTATATTGGGTGCAGCAAATTGGTAATTCTATTACCTTTCTCATCCACTTTTTTATATTCTTTTAACTGTTTTATGGCTATTGATATAGTAATGTCATACGCTAGTATCGCTTTCCTCACCACTCTTCAAATGCTGGGATTTAAATCCCAAAATTTTCTGCAAAGTATGATAAAAAAAGCTGTACTCCCTAAAAGGTATGCAGAAGCATATTGCATTTGTAAAACTACAAAAAAACCAGCACAATTAATCATTCAAGATGAACTATGCAGTGAAGAAGATCTCTGATTCAGAAATGGAACAAAGGAAACATGATTTAGTAGCTCATTATTTTAAATACTAGCTATATAGTATCTTGAAGTTGTTTATCCTTCTACTGAGCCTACGGTTCTTCCACTGAAGTAATGATGTGTTTGAAATAATGATTTGTTCAAAGTCCACATCGTAGATTATTAACTCTATTATGAAATGAATATCACCGTATCTCAATATTATGTATTATTTATAATGTGTCTAGCATACCCTTCCTTCAAATAAAGAGGAGTTGACAAAGAGCGCTGGGAACAACAATAGCTAATCCATTGCCTGCAATAAAGAAAAGGAAGGGAAGCAGAACAGTTCCATCATACTGGCTCAGCTTTGTTCTTGTTACTGGGTAACCACTTTTGTCCCTAGCCATTCCATCAAGAATCCGGAGCTCTTTCTATCACATCTAGTCTTTAGAAGAATTGGAACTGTAAACATTTGTGCCTAAATTTTCTTATTTCTTCCAATCTGCCTTATATTCCTTTTGGTATTTTAATGCCATGCCTTTAGATAATCTGAGACATCCAAAGGACGGTCTGCTTTTTTAACTTGAACTTTCAACTGCTTTTAGAGTTTTATCACAAGTATGCAATAAACATGCTTTAAGAAAAATAAAGGAATAAATACATTATACTGGCAGCAACTACATTCCCTCCCCAAAATATTTTATTGGTGCCCCAAAGATCAATTTATACAACATTTCTGTTGAATCCTGTCTTAGCTTACTCTAGTTAAAAACCTGTTTGTCTAAATTTAAACTGCAACCATTCAAAAGCAATGTTCTTCGCTAATAACTTATATATTTCCAATACTCATAGCATACTCATCCAGTTTATACAGTAATTGCAGCAACAAATGCTACTGTTCATAACATAAATGATAAAGAACAAAAACAAGTCATCTGCAGTCATTAAGATGACCAAATTTGTAACAGTTCAAATGAGAATTGTAAAGCAATTGTATATCTGGAACAAAAAAGAAAAAAATTCAGAAAAGGGAAAAAAACTTCTTGTTAAAAACGTACAGATTTGGTGGATGAGATGAAAGGGAGAGGATTTTCATCTGTCCGTTGAGGGTGTGTAAGGACAAGAAACCAGTCCAGACACACAGGGTGTGATGTTCATCACAGTTGACATTTATTACTGTTTACAAAGGATTACAATGAAGAACAGAAAGTGCTTGTGTATATATAGTATATACTGTCTTGTTCCTGTTCTGAGTACAGGGTGCACATGTGAATATTGAAATTTAACAAAAAAAAAATATCCAGCATGTATTTATCACACCTCTGTCTAAACATTCCTTAGCTTCTTCTGTGTCAAATGTACAGAGTTTTCACCTCCTCCCTTCTCCCCCAGTTGCTTAATTGCAGGCTTTTTGCAATTCTATAATAAAGCTATTCCCTCTTTAACCAGCTTATATTTCCAAGGAAGAAAAGTCTTGGACTAGTCAAAAGTGGGGAAGTTCAATCCCCACTTTTCAATAGTTCAATCTTCCATGAAAAACCCAGCTAGCCTCTGAAGCGCTTTTTTTAAAGGAGGATTGCTTTGTTAGGCATTTTTCTGGCACTGATTTGGTTCTTTTCCAAAAAGAAAAAAAATCTGTCTTCCCAATCCACTGAAGATGACCAATGATCCTCCTCCATTCTTTGTTCTTGGTTTCTTAGGGCTCTGCTTAGCTGGTCAACCTTTCACCAACAGCATCTTGTGTAGACTATGGAAGAACTCTTCTTCCCCAGTCCCTTCCTATTGTAACTCTTATATATGTCTATGTGTGCCCATTTGCAGATGCTCTAAGACAGGGGTCTCCAACCTTGGCAACTTTAAGACTTGTGGACTTCAACTCCCAAAACTGGCTGAGCAAAGCTGGCTGAGGAACTCTGGGAGTTGAAGTCCACAAGTCTTAAAGTTGCCAAAGTTGGAGAGCCCTGCTCTAAGAAGTTACTTAAGAGGTTTTTTTTAATTATCTAGATGCTTTAAATCTTAAACATAGGTATCAGATTTCCCCCTCCTCCCCAAAAAAGCCCTTTAACACAATGCTGAGAGAAAAAGTGGAATTAAGTTCTGGTTTTGGTTTTTGTAAACAAGCTGCAGACTAGCAACCATGAAGGCCTTGGAAAAGATGCTCATATGCTGTAATATGTCTATACATAGAAAGATCAGAAATGGACACACCATGATATTCCCTTTGACAGCTAAAGTTGGACTTTAGAAAAGCAGGATAGGAAGGAAACTGACACCTGTGGATTTTAGAAAACTTCTGTGAATACCAGGAGCCTGGTGGTGCAGTGCACTAAACTACTATTAAAGTAGTTTTTAGCTGCCAGCTGCCTGCAATTACTGCGAGTTCAATTCTCATCAGGCTCAAGGTTGACTCAGCCTTCCATCCTTCCGAGGTAGGTAAAATGAGGACCCGGTTTGTGGGGGCAATAAGCTGACTTTATATAAAATAGAACACCGCTTGGGGTGGAGGCAAAAGCCCTACTAAGCAGGTATATACAAAAGTATGAAGGCTATTGCTTAAAAGCATTGTAAGCCGCCCTGAGTCTCCGGAGAAGGGCGGCATATAAATCAAACAAACAAACAAATAGCCAAGAAAGCAAACTGATGGATCTGTATGAGCCGTGGTGGCGCAGTGGTTAGAGTGCAGTACTGCAGGCTACTTCTGCTGATCACCAGCTGCCAGCAGTTTGGCAGATCGAACCTCACCAGGCTCAAGGTTGACTCAGCCTTCCATCCCTCCGAGGTGGGTAAAATGAGGACCCAGATTGTTGGGGGCAATATCCTGATTGTGTAAACCGCTTAGAGAGGGCTGTAAAGTACTATGAAGCGGTACATATAGTAAGTCTAAGTGCTATTGCTATGGATCATCAAACAAGTGAATCCAGAATTCTCACTTAAGGTTCAAATTAACCTACTTCAGACATATTATTTGAAGACCCAGCTATTTGAAAAAGGCTCTAATGCTGGAAAGGTGGAAGGCAACAAGATCATTGGGCTCTGTTACAGTGGTAATGAGTGCACCATTGGTGTGTGGGGGGGGAGAGATAGATTGAAAGAACAGGTTGGGAATCTATGCAGCTGTTAGGAGTCAAAGGTGACTTGATGGCATCTAATCAATCAATTATGGAATCTCATCTAGATTGGCAGAAAAAAAGGAAGCCTATCTATCCATGAATTCTTGACTCTTAACAGCAAACTTTGCCTTTCACATCTTCTCCCAAAAGGAATTTTCCTAATTCCTTTCCCTCAAAAGAATTCTACTTGTTTGATTCCTTCTTGCTTGAGAGAATGTGATCACACAGAAACACACACGCAAAACACATACAAGTACTCCTTGCTTAATGACCAGTAGCTAAAAGCTACTTATGACCCATAGTTGATGTTATGATTACTGCACAAACATCCCGTGAACACTTGGCAATCATGATTGTGTGACTGCAATTTGCAATTTTTTTGATGTTTTGTATTAGATAACAAAAAAAAAATAATGCCCACTGGATATGTTGGATTCATTTAACAGTAGTACCTAGCAACCATGTAATTTGCTTAAGAACCAGTGACTCGCTTAATAACATTGTAAAAACGATTGTAAAATTGAGTCAGGTTACACACTCAACAACCGCAATGACTTAAAACCAAAATACCAGGCTCAATTCTGGTTCTAATTCGGGGTCTACCTATATAGATTTCTGTGTTCTACTTTGGATTCAGATTTAATGCTCAGTTGTTTGTTGAAAACACTAGAGGTCAGTATAGATAAAAAACAGGAAACATTTGTTTAGGCTGGTTTTTTTTAATTGAGGAAACAATAAAATGGGACTCACTGAGCATTATTTTTGTTGGAGATATAAGAAAGGAGAGAAAAAGGAAAGACCATCTGTGATCCACCCATAGTGTAAAGCACTATGAAGTAGTATATACAGTTGCAAGAAAAAGTATGTGAACCCCTTGGCATTATGTGGAGTTTTGCATGATTGGTCATAAAATGTGCTCTGAACTTCATCTAAGTCACAACAATAGAAAAACACAGTCTGCTTAAAATAATACTACACAAACATTAGATGTCGCCATGGTTTAATTGAACATAACATGTAAACATTCACAGTGCAGGGAGGAAAAAGTATGTGAGCCCCTAGCCTAATGACTTCTCCAAGAGCTAATTGGAGCCAGGAGTGAGCCAAACTTGACTCCAATCAGTGTGATAATATTGGATATGTTGCTGACAGCTGTCCTGCCCTTTAAAAACACACACCTGTTCTGGGTTTACTGATTTCAAGAAGCAATGTCTGATGTGAACCATTCCTCGCAGAAAAGAGCTCTCAGAAGACCTACGATCAAGAATTGTTGACTTGCATGAAGCTGGAAAGGGTTACAAAAGTATCTCCAAAAGCCTTGATGTTCATGTGTTCACGGTAAGACAGACTGTCTACAAATGGAGAAAGTTTAGCACTGTTGCTACTCTCCCTAGGCATGGTCGTCCTGTAAAAATGACTGCAAGAGCACAGCGCAGAATGCTTCATGAGGTAAGAAGAATCCTAGAGTGTCAGCTAAAGACCTATAGAAATCTCTGGCACATGCTAACATTTTTGTTGACACATCTACAATAAGGAAAACATTAAACAAGAATGGAGTACATGGGAGGACACCACGGAGGAAGCCATTGCTGTCCAAAAAAAATATTGCGGCACGTTTGAAGTTTGCAAAAGAGCACCTGGATGTTCCACAGCACTACTGGCAAAATATATTGTGGACAGATGAAACCAAAATTGAGTTGTTTGGGAAGAATACACAACACTATGTGTGGAGAAAAAAAGGCACAGCACACCAACATCAAAACCTCATCCCCACTGTAAAACATGGCGGAGGGAGCATCATGGTTTGGGGCTGCTTTGCTGCCTCAGGGCCTGGACGGATTGTTGTCATTGATGGGAAAATGAATTCCAGAGTTTATCAAGACATTTTGCAGGAAAACGTACGACCATCTGTCCGCCAACTGAAGCTCCGCAGAGGATGGGTGATGCAACAGGACAATGACCCAAAGCATACAAGTAATTCAACAAAAAAATGGCTTCAACAGCACAGAATACGCCTTCTGGAGTGGCCCAGTCAGAGTCCTGACCTCAGCCCGTTTGAAATGCTGTGGCATGACCTTAAGAGAACAATTCATACTAGACATCCCAAGAATATTGCTACACTGAAACAGTTTTGTGAAGAGGAGTGGTCCAAAATTACTCCAGATCGTTGTGCAGGTCTGATCTGCAACTACAGGAAACGTTTGGTTGAGGTTATTGCTGCCAAAGGAGGGTCAACCAGTTATTAAGTCCAAAGGTTCACATACTTTTTCCTTCCTGCACTGTGAATGTTTACATGTTATGTTCAATTAAACCCCGGCAACATCTAATGTTTGTGTAGTATTATTTTAAGCAGACTGTGTTTTTCTATTGTTGTGACTTAGATGAAGTTCAGAGCTTCATCAAGTTTTATGACCAATTCATGCAAAACTCCATGTAATCCCAAGGGGTTCACATACTTTTTCTTCCAACTGTAAGTCTAAATGCTATTGCTATTTATCATTTTAACATCTGAAGTGGACTGCTGGCCCATGTTTACTGTGATCAAAAAGGATACTGTATGCACTACTGCAAGAGAAAAATTATTTGAGGAAATGTTCTGGCTTCCTAGACTGTTCACCCTATTCTATGGGGAAACAACATACATGACATTCTAAAACTAATTGATATACACCTGTCCTTAAGCTATTTACTACAAACCAAGCTCAACAGGTTCAACTAGCTGCAAGAAAGAAACAAGCAGTACATCAATTTTGTCACTCATATTTTAGATGACATAAATGATTCACAAGTTTTCCATTTTTGTAGTTTTATTTCTTTATCAGATATTGGTATAATATGCCTTCAACCCAAGCATACAGATGTTTCTGGTATCTTACAGTAAACATACATTTTCTCTTAACAACAAAATCCTCTGGAAGTTCTCCATTTTAAGATAACAATAATTACATGCTTTTTGTTCACAGCAAACTGATAGTATTGCTTATTAAAAAAAAAAAAGGAACCATGCATGGTGTTAAGGAAGTATGATCATTGCCCTTGTTCATGTACAAATTAAAATTCTTTTAAAATTAGTCTGTCTTCATATGTGTCAAACGCATTAAATATGTTGGGTGTGCAGTGCTTTGGATTTGAAAGGAATGCAGTGCTGCGCTTGGGTATCAATCATCTTTTGACAACTCATTTAACTAAAGCCTCTTTCCCAAGGCTAAACTGGGATTATGCTAATCTGGAATGAAGATGGGTGTATGACCAAAGAAAAGACACCACGCTTTCAAGAAGTTGCCAAGGGCCAACATGAGCATTCCTGCAACATTCCAAAGCATCATTTTCCTTTTCGTATCCAAAACGCTGCACAGCCATATTAAATGTACGCTTTCCTTTCTAGAATGTTCTGAAATGACCACAGAAGTGGTGAGTATGGATTAGCAATCATGGCTGTATATGCTAAAATATGGACTGTCCAAATCAGTTGAGTGAATTAAATTTTAGTTGATCTTAAGATTTAAACCTTAATGGGTCAATGAGAGACTGTATAAAAAGCATGCAAAACTTCTAAAAAACATTTAAATAAAGCCAAATGTGCCATGTGTAGTCCATAAAAATATACATTGTATATGAAAAGCACTTCAAATAGCAAGTATCTTTTTGCCAGGTGCCCCAATGTTCGTTCTTTGGCAACTTAAAAGGGGGATTGTTTATAGAATAATAACATTACTTTATAACTGCAGAAAACAAATGGAAATCTCAATAAAAAGTATGTTATTAATAACATAAGCTCCCGAATTACACAAGTGCTATGCATAACAAAATTATATAGAAAAATATAATTTCATTAAGGTCATTTGAATATTTACTCTTATACCTCTTATATCTGTACTTGGAAAGTTAGGCTCCTTTCTCCTACTTTAAACATATCTAAAACATCCTCTCTTATTATTCAAAGTCAGTAAAATAAAAAAAAAAAGAGGCCTCTGGATTTGATGATTCATCTACTGCCTGCTATATTAAGTTACTACAGGTTGCCGACAAATTGGGCAAGTGGAATTTTCAGAAAGCCACCGATCAATACAATGAAAATGGAATTCATGCATGCATGGTAATTGCCTTAGCTTGTTTCCTACAACATATTCATTAATGCACACGCTACACATCTTACTTATTTCATCATCTTCTGAATGGGGATTCTCATAATTCCGGGTAGAAAGATTATCAATCTGGTCTTTGGTCAACCCTCTCAAGTTGTCACTGGAATCTTCTTCTAATAAAAGGTAAGGTACAAGGCGAAGGATGGGAAGTGTTCCATTTTCAACAAATGAAGCTCTGCTATTTGGGGCATTATTATTTTGATGGTCTTGGATAGAATTTGTTTCTCCCTGCCTTTCCCTGCTACCCTGTTCAGTTAATCTATCCCCAGGCGAAGTTGTATTAAATACATCAATATTATTTAAAGTGTCCAAGTTAGGCACTGGGGGCTGAACTTCCGACAAGTGCTGACTATTCCTCTGAGTTTCAGAACCTGTTTCTGTATCCATTAAGGAGCTTAGCTCTCCAAATCCAGTCATAATTTGCCTTAAAATTGATCGGACAGCCACTGATGAAGATTCACCAAGTCCAGTATCTGATGCCCTATGAAGAGGTATCCGTATAGTGTTAACGTATGTCCGTATTCCTGCATATTCAGACCGTGAAACGTTCTGAATAAATCCTTCGTTATCACTTTCGAGAGTCACCAAGTTGTCTGCCATGCCTGCTCTTGAACGAGTTCTAGAAGCAATACTGTCACGGTCTCTATTTTCTCTGGGACGAATTCTCCTCACCTGAAGATCTAATGTAATACTAGGATGCCTTCTAGATGCAGCTGCGGCTCTTACAGATTCTTCCTCTTCCAGAGTTACACCCAGTGATGATGCTTGTTCTTCAGTTTGTTCTGTAGAAGGTTGGGTTGTGTGCGCCCTATTAGCTCCTGCATGTATTTGTTGTATATTGACTGGTTGCCCATTTTCCAAAAGAGATTGGAATTGGCCTCTAAAAGTTGATCTTAATCTTAAAACCTCCGTTCTTTGCCTTGAATTTCTTCGAGTTCTAGCTCTCCCTCTGTGATATCTTACTGGAGTCACTCTCTGTGTTCTCCTTTGTCTAATGATGTTGTGTTCATTGTCGTCTAAAAGGCTGTTAGGTGTTGAACTTGCCGAACTTCTAGCTCCAAGTCTACCAGAGAAGAATCGAGAATTTTCTTCAGCATTCTGAGTCAGCAAACCACTAGCGTTTCCAATTCCTGATGAGACAAATCCATGGCCAACAGAATTAGCTAATGTCCTGCTCCTAGTTCGGCTGGCTACTGGGCTATTTGCAATTACTGGTCTATTTTCCGTATGCATTCTACTGGAATGGCCATGTAAGAGCTCATTCAGTTGTTCCCCAGGAGTAATATCATTGTTCTGTTCGTGGTTTATATTTATTTCAAGACTAAATCGGAATTCTCCACTACTTGGGTTTGCCTGGCTTACAGCTCTCCAACTCTGGTTTCCACTCTGGCCACTATGGGTGGAATTTCCTGTATGATGAAATGTGTTCAGCCACTCAAGCAAAGAGTTGCTGGTTATGTTTTCCCCAAGCGTCTCTGAATCTGTGAGTAATTAAAGAAATACATTTTTAGGAGTTTTGGTTTGATTTCATTTAGATAAGGCAATTAAGTATGAGTGTCACTTGATAATATAAATACATGCTCCTTACAGAAATAATATGAAGTGTAATCCAATATACTGTTCTTTTCTGTACTATACTATTTTACCACAGAGAGCTAAATACAATTTCTATTTTCATGTCAAAATCCAGTAATTGCTTTCAATACTGTAATACATGAGCTATGTCAATTACCCAAAATAGGATAGAGATTATAGGCATATATTCTATATTATCAACAATGTTTTGAATAAGTTTTTTTCCCCAAAATTAGTAAGAGTTGTTTGTAAAATTTCATGTCAATTAACTGACTAAAGTACTCTCTAAAGTTTTTAACTTGGTCCAATGTATAAAAAGAAAGAATACAAAATGGTATCCCATCCCATAATAAGCAAAGTTCATAATAAGATGGTTAAAGAGAAAAATAAAAAATTTACATGATCTGAAATATCCCTAGATTTTTCAATTACAATTTATTTCAGATGATTTTTTTTCTTAACATGCATTCTTAATGCTTCTGGGAAAAAAACCCCACAGAATATCTATCCCTTCTAACAAGGTATGCTTGTTAGTCTTCACCTTCCATCTAAACCTTCACCAGCCACATCCAAGATGTACTTTGATTTAGTGGTTAAGGCACCAAGATAGAAACCAGAAGATTGTGAGTTCTAGTCCCGCCTTAGTCATGAAGATCAGGTGGGTGACCTTCAGCCAATCACTTTCTCTCAGCCCAATTCACCTCACAGGGTTGTTGTAGTGGTGAAAATAAAAGGAGGAAGCAGAATTATGTAGGTTTGTTGCCTTGAGTTATTTATAAAAATAATAAGGGGGGGGGGGAGAATAAACAAATGGTAACAGCATAGATATTTTGCAGCTTTCCCCCTAGAAATAAAGTATCAAACCTTTTCCAACAAGCACTTTTTTCAAAATTCCAACCCTAGTTTTCTTTAATTCCCTTTCACAGTTCTCCACAAATAATCCTCTTCCTTAGCCTCAGAGAAGCTCATGAAGTATGTTGGCTGATGAGTCTAATAAATATTTTTTTTCTAAAGCATATATATAAATTGCATTTTTCTCCAAAACTATATTAATTAAAAGAAAACGACAGGAAGGAAGGAAGGGAAGGGAAGGGAAGGGAAGGGAAGGGAAGGGAAGGGAAGGGAAGGGAAGGGAAGGGAAGGGAAGGGAAGGAAGGAAGGAAGGAAGGAAGGAAGGAAGGAAGGAAGGAAGGAAGGAAGGAAGGAAGGAAGGAAGATTTAGTTTACATCCAGCAGTATTACCTTCCCATTCTCTATTTTCTGGCTCAGATTGGGATGACTGATTTTCCTTTGCACTTTGCAAACGTTGCTGCAGCTCATCTGCTGTTATTTCCCCTAAAAGAGTTTGTTTTATGCTGTTAATTTTATTTATTATCCGAATGCACATAAACAGACAAAACAATAGTTGCTATTACAATTGAAGATTTTTTTAAAGAAATAAATGGAAAACCAGAATGGTAAAAATGCATAAACCACAAAATCTTTCATAATTTTTCCTTGCAATTATAAGTCATTTGCCTAAAAAGTTAAGTGACCTCAAACTATTGTGTATTTCTTCTATGCAATGCTGTTATCTGAGATTTAAGAAACTGTATTTGCTCTACTTTGTATGTACTTTCTGCAAGCTTTATCCAAAATCAATTAGAAAAGATTAAATGAAAAAAAATTGCAATACATATTTTAAAAATCCTGGTAACAGTATAATCAATGAAATAAAATTTAAATAAATAGAATTAAATTTATTTCTCATTAAGATTCAGGGCATATACAGTGGGGCAAAAAAGTATTTAGTCAGCCACCAATTGTGCAAGTTCTCCCACTTAAAAAGATGAGAGAGGCCTGTAATTGTCATCGTAGGTAGACCTCAACTATAAGAGACAAAATGAGAAAACAAATCCAGACAATCACATTGTCTGATTTGGAAAGAATTTATTTGCAAATTATGGTGGAAAATAAGTATTTGGTTAATATCAAAAGTTCATCTCAATACTTTGTTATATATCCTTTGTTGGCTATGACAGAGGTCAAATGTTTTCTGTAAGGTTGGCACACACTGTTGCTGGTATGTTGGCCTATTCCTCCATGCAGATCTCCTCTAGAGGAGTGATGTTTTGGGGCTGTTGCTGGGCAATATGGACTTTCAACTCCCTCCAAAGGTTTTCTATGGGGTTGAGATCTGGAAACTGGCTAGGCCACTCCAGGACCTTGAAATGCTTCTTACAAAGCCACTCCTTTGTTGCCCGGGCGGTGTGTTTGGGATCATTGTCATGCTGAAAGACCCAGCCACGTTTCATCTTCAATGCCCTTGCTGATGGAAGGAGGTTTGCACTCAAAATCTCACGATACATGGCCCCATTCATTCTTTCCTGTACACGGATCAGTCGTCCTGGTCCCTTTGCAGAGAAACGCTCCCAAAGCATGATGTTGCCACCCCCATGCTTCACAGTAGGTATGGTGTTCTTTGGATGCAACTCAGCATTCTCTCTCCTCCAAACACGACAAGTTGTGTTTCTACCAAACAGTTCTACTTTGGTTTCATCTGACCATATGACATTCTCCCAATCCTCTTTTGGATCATCCAAATGCTCTCTAGCAAACTTCAGACGGGCCCGGACATGTACTGGCTTAAGCAGGGGGACACGTCTGGCACTGCAGGATCTGAGTCCCTGGCGGCGTAGTGTGTTACTGATGGTAGCCTTTGTTACGTTGGTCCCAGCTCTCTGCAGGTCATTCACTAGGTCCCCCCGTGTGGTTCTGGGATTTTTGCTCACTGTTCTTGTGATAATTTTGACCCCGCGGGGTGAGATCTTGCATGGAGCCCCAGATCGAGGGAGATTATCAGTGGTCTTGTATGTCTTCCATTTTCTAATTATTGTTCCTACAGTTGATTTCTTCACACCAAGCTGCTTGCCTATTGCAGATTCAGTCTTCCCAGCCTGGTGCAGGTCTACAATTTTGTTTCTGGTGTCCTTCGACAGCTCTTTGGTCTTCACCATAGTGGAGTTTGGAGTGTGACTGTTTGAGGTTGTGGACAGGTGTCTTTTATACTGATAACAAGTTCAAACAGGTGCCATTAATACAGCTAATGAGTGGAAGACAGAGGAGCCTCTTAAAGAAGTTGTTACAGGTCTGTGAGAGCCAGAAATCTTGTTTGTAGGTGACCAAATACTTATTTTCCACCATAATTTGCAAATAAATTCTTTCCAAATCAGACAATCTGATTGTCTGGATTTGTTTTCTCATTTTGTCTCTCATAGTTGAGGTCTACTTTTGATGACAATTACAGGCCTCATCTTTTTAAGTGGGAGAACTTGCACAATTGGTGGCTGACTAAATACTTTTTTGCCCCACTGTAAGTAACAAATGGTATCATTTATCTACTATGATACTGTAAATTTTGTGTGCAATTTAAAAATAAAAGTTAAAGTATTATTTGAATTAATTTTAATTATCAAACTGCAGATAATTCAGTATTACATTCAATGTAAAGTATTTTAAACTAAGAGTCACCTGGAGTCCCAAGAAGGTTGCGATCCCTCATTAATCTGTAGTCTTCATCACTAAGCGCATTAATGAATTGATAATAAGCTTCCTCTCTGTTGAGGCGTTCCTGCTGCCATTGCCTCTCACTATCACCACTGTTATTCTGAGAAGTGGCCTGTTCTCCATTTTCTCCTGAGCAAGTTCTAGAACAAGCCATTCTGGAAGAAATAAACTATTTAAAAAAGGGAAGAAAAAAAAATCAAGTGACTTATCAATTGAATGTTCCGTATGGTTTTAAAGTTACTAAAGAAGAAACAATAACACGTTCACATATTTGTCAATTCAATATATGCATGCAATGAACTGTACACTTAATTTATTTGTGGCACAGCATGAATTTTGGAGTAAGTTCCAATGTACATAATATAAATTATTACACAGTAAACATATGTAGAATTGAACTTCAAGTTTTTATTTGATATTAGAGTTTAGTGCTAGAGATCAAAGCTTTCTTCTTATTATTATTATTTTGGTCAGGTTACAACTGATAACAATCCACGGTACAAAATGCTATTATGCTACAGTATCAATGCTACAAAGTATCATAGTTTATACTAAACAGCATTACATATCATTACACTTTTCTTAATCTATTTCTTTGGGGGCATCTTCAAGATCAGACAAAAAGGAAAAGTCAGTAATAGCTATTCAGAAACTCCAGCATTAAAAGAAATATATATACATAGAAAACAAAAATAAAACTCCAGATGACAGGCTCCCATAGTGAATCAGCTGGGATAGAAATTGCACTGAAACGCTACAGTTTTGACCTGTTTGCAGAACTGCAGAAAGTAGAGTTACACATACTTCCAGGGAGACTATTCCATAAACTAGATAAAATCTGCCATGTCATTCTTTGTCTGCAAACATCACAAAGGAACTTTCAGCAGACCTTCCATTAAAGACTATAACACAGTATGTCAAATCTATGTCACTCATTATAAATGCAGAGAAGCATGTTTAATTTCGAATGCAGGTTGGTCATCACTCATTCCTTCAACAGTTATATATCCTGCAAATCCCTATCAAGGTTGGTTTCATAAATGCATTTTACATTTAAAGAATTGTGAAAATTCTTTGCTAAACTATCAGGTAATTTGGCCATTAGCCATTGTCAAATACCAAAACTGTACTACATAGAAATACCTCATTAGACAATTAATTTCAATTAATTGAAAGAGAGTAAAGAACTGATTAAATGTGGGTACGATTTATTCATTTACAGAATTGGAATATTTTTATTTATTTAAAAAATAAATGCATCCAGGTATTTAAAAGCCATAAGAATGAAGAATCAACAGTTAAAACAGTTCTCAAATCAATATTACCTCCCCCCCCCCTTTTCCTAAGGAGAGAAAATGAAGATTTTAACACTGTATAATGTTGATACTCCTCTGAGTTATACTGAGCATCTTCAGTTTTCCAGAGTTCTTTGAACAGGGAATTGAAATTGGATTATATATGAATCCTATTCATGACAAAATAAAAACGTGCTGAATATTTTGTGATAACAGGCAAAAAAATATCGACCAAGAGGATCATCAGGCAGTCTCTCCTCTATTATGTCTATAGATTCACCTTTTAGAACATGCTATCATTGACTACTTCTTTAAAAAATGCAATGACAGCAGATATATCATATCTGTACAAGTCCTAGTTTTAGAAATAAGGATCTGTCATGACATAAACAGTACAAGTACAAATTCACTCATATCAGACAGTTTTAGAAATCCTTTTGATGCTCCTTTTTACAGATATTCATTATATTAAATATTAATATTTAATATTAAATCTTGACAACCCTCTCTCATGTGTGAATAAATGGGAGGAACAGTAAGGATTGGGATACTATCCCAGCAAATAAATATGCGACTAATCCAGAAAACTCGTTAAACTTGACATTCCACTGCTATTTTCCTGCCCTACACAACTCCCAGTGAACAGGGTTAAGAGCAAGATGACATGAAGTGCCTTATTCCTTTGCCAAGGACTACTTTCAGGAAACAGCAAATAAAGGTGTGTTGTTAACTCTGGAAAAGGAAGGACTATTGAATACCTTATCCAAGGATCCTAGCAATTTCGGGATTGTGTGATTCTCTTCTTCCACCCACCATGAAAGGCGCATTTCCCCAGGAACAGATCCTTAATCTATAACCATAAAGGCGCTTACAGACTAGCAACTTCACTGTAGCATAAGCTTTTGCGGGCTGATCCTTTCCCAAGGCATCTTACGGTATACCTTGTGAATAGGTGGAGGAATAATATCAATTTAGGGTTTTTCTTTTTCCAGGTTTTTAATCTATTGCCACAAAGACGCTTACAGTCTCTAGCAGCAACTTCCCTGTAGCATAAGCTTTTGCGGGCTGATCCTTTCCCAAGGCATCTTACAATATACAGTATATATACCAATTTAGGGTTTCCTTTTTCTTTACCTGTCTGGATTTCTTTCCGTCTTGGTTGATGGCGCTGATCTCTTCCCTCCTCGCCTGGAGACTTAGAGGAGGGGCGGGGGTGGGGAGAGAACGATTAACACCACGACCAACCGGCCATCCACTGAAGGAAGGAACAGGGCTGAGCAGCATCCAATTGACCCCTTTAGCCCGGCAGTCTAAAGGAAAGTGCCTGTAGCAGCCAATAGCCCGGGAGATCACAGCTGTCGCCAGGAAAAGGTTAAGCGGCAATTACTTATCCCCTCCACCCCCCTTGCCCGCCGAAGGCCGGTTTTCTTACAACCCCATCGCAGCCAACGTTCATCTTCTCTGGGCGGCAGCAGCTTCCGAGAAAGGGACCGGACCAACTACAGTACCAGTCGTTGAGGTGCGGCAGCAAAGCAATCCCGTCGGGTTCTGACGCCTGAGCTCATGGGTTCCGGGGCGAATGCGCATGCGCGAACGCTCTCTTTCCTTGCGCTTACTGAGCCAACGGCGGGTTTACGGGAAGTTGCACGCGAAAGCGGAAAGAGCGACGGGCTTTTCGGACCGGCGGCTGCTTTTTTTTTCCTTGCCAGCTCGCTCGCGAAAGGACCCTGGAAACCCGAGTCGCGGTGACAGTCTTAGGAAGGGCCGGCACCAGTATCGCGCCGGTGATAGAAAGAGAGAAAGCAGATGTATTTTTTATTTATTTTTTGTGTGTGCTACAATATTGAACGTAGCGTTTTAGAAGGCCATGGCTGATTCCAAGAAAGCTAAGTGGGGTCAGATTTAATTAATCTTCGGTTAGGATGGGGACCCAGGAAATCCTAGGTATTTTCTATCCTGGGAAAATGGAAAAAGTAGCAGGGGAAAAAAAAACAATAGGAAACTACTTATATGGGTATCAAATTTAAAACTATTTCATTCATCTATAGCAAAATTGGATCCATTCATGAAAGTACCCGAGATCATACGAATTTGTTTTTGCAGAATTTCCATGAAGATAACTGCTATTTCTTTGTATCTGATCTGTATATATAATTCATAAAATGGTTAAGTCATCTGAGAGTAACTCAACCCAATTATCTGAATTTGCATGCTACTCTAACCAGAAATCAATCAATTGTTGTGGTTCACATAACGCATACGCAATAGTGTGGTTGGTTATTTTTTATTTAGTATGTTATATAAAGACAGCGGGTCTCAATTAGTTCAGTTAATGAATTCCATAAAGTGGTCATATTATTTGAATTTGCCCTATTTAAAGTGGAAAATTGGAATATTTTCTATGAGAAATACTGCAATTGGTTCCAGCTTGATGCTAGGCAATGACAATTTTTCAATATAATTTCTTGTATATACTGAAATATTACAGTAAATGGTAAAAGGGTATACTTATAATTTAAATTTAGCAGACTACCATAGATTCATACAGTTCTACAGCTATTCTTTTATGCTATGATCATATTTATGTCATTGAATTACATCAGATTTTTGCTCTAATGTAATAATGGGCCTGTTATTTTTTTGAAATTGTACTTGTTTCCTCTGATGAAATCTTTTTCTCCATTTTGCACATAAAGACTAGCAGTGTCTGAAACCTCAAATGCAATTGTGCAGGCATTTGCCTTAACTGTATACACACTAGCCTTGAATTAACTGAATTGTGGGTTGCATTAAATGTAACCAGGCATTAGTTTACAATTCATACTAAATCCAAAAATGCATAATTCGAACTCACATGAATCATAAAGTACTTGTATTGTCCCAGAGAGACACTCCAAGGCCAAAAAGCAAGCAGCAAAAGTGGGAAATATAGTATTATAATATCTACAATTACCAGTAGATACATTGATTCCTGATGCTCAGCAGTAAAGCTTTCTCAGATCCCAAAACTAACTTAGCCTTAGTCAATACCCAACTAATTTTGAAGATTCATATGCTTCTCTCCTGCCAAGTTATCAATTGCTTGCTGTTATAATACTCATCAATAACCATGCTGCATTCCTGCCTCATACATAACTGGGTCATTTCAAGATCCAGCATGTTGTGCAAATTCATAATCCTTTAAATTATTTTAAATTGAAGCATCCTAAATCAATTGTTAGAAGTACTTTCCTCTAGTCATATCGCTACTAAAGTGACTTTACTACTATTCATAATAATACAATCAAAAGAATCTATGACCATAACTCCATTAATCTAGAATTAATAGTCTTGTACTACCCAGTCAGTTGCCTGGAAATGAGATTTAAGCATAAAATGGCTAACAAAATTGTCCCTCACAATGACAGAACCTGTTTTCCAAGGACTTCATTAAGCTGCAGTGTTCAAGCCATGCCTTCTGCTACCAGTCTGACTGTGGGGAAGGGACTGTTTACATATTAAAGCTTTGACAGTACTTTCTTCTACAAGAGATATAAGTGAAAACAGAACAGAAGGAAGCAGAGGAACCACATTCTTTAAAATGATTGCCCTTTATTCAATTAGTGTAATTATTCTAGATCAAAACAGTAAAGATTAGATAGTAACTGACTGGGTTTAAACATACAGTGTGACCTTAACCAGTGAGTTTCAACTGAAAGAACCCTACAGCAATCACAAAATATGTTGGGAAAATGAAAATGAATAAAATACTTTGGTCTCTAGTAATATTTTATTTTGTAGAAATTGCAATAGTTTAATTACATCAGAGATACTTAACAGAATAACAGAGTTGAAAGAGACCTTGGAGGTCTTATAGTCCAACCCCCTGCTCAAGCAGGAGATCCCATACTATTCCAGACAGATGGCTGTCGAGTCTCTTCTTAAAAGCCTCCAGTGATGGAGCACCCACAACTTCAGAAGGCAAGCCATTCCACTGGTTAATTGTTCTCACTGTTAGGATATTTCTCCTTCATTCTAGATTGCTCCTCTCTTTGATAAGTTTCCATCCATTGTTTCTTGTCTTGCTTTTTGGTGCTTTGGAAAATAGGTTGACCCCTTCTTCTATGTGGCAGCCCCATAAATATTGGAACATTGCTATCATGTCACCCTTAGTCCTTCTTTTCACTAGACTAGCCATGCCCAGTTCCTGCAACCTTCCTTCATGTGTTTTAGCCTCCAGCCCCTGCTCCATCTTTGCTGCTCTTTTCTGCACTCTTTCCAGAGTCTCAACATTTTTTAATAATATGGTGACCAAAGCCGAATGTGGTCTTACTTATAACTTATATACTTCCAAAATAAATACAGATGTTTCATTCTCTTTATAACACTGCCCTTGTGTTTGAAGCAATCTATTTATGGGATTGTTTTGGAGAAAGCATAGTCTATGTTGCCTCAAACACCTTAATGAAAGGGTGGATAGAAATCCAATAAATGATAATAAATGATAAAGCAGATCTCAATAATCATAGATACTCTACAAATTTTTTCCAACCTGGCAAAGTTCTGGGGAAGTCTGAGAATTCTGGAAACTGTAGTCCAAGTGCAACCGCAAAAGACCAATTTGAGAAAGACTGTATTATAAAACTTTAACAGAAAAACATATTATTGATATTAATCCAAACTGTTATTTAAGCACGATGAAAATAATAAAAACATAAAATAGAGCGGTGTAGTTTGGCATAATAATCTTGTTTCCAAAAATAAACTTGGAACTGTTCCATGAAATCTTTCGCTTGGCACTGCAATTTACTTTTGTCATAGATAGTCTTGCCCATTTATCAATTACTTTATATGCATGGCCTATATAAAGTCAAGGTATTATTTAACTGAATCATCAAAAAATGATTTAAGTATGCAGTTTAGTGAATCAGCAATTCACATAATTAGTTTTAGGATTTTCAATCCTCAGTCAATGATTTATTTTTTTCAAAAATAAGTGGCAATGAAATGTTTATCTAACTGACCAGACAAGGAGAAGTGAGGAAAACGAAAACATCCTGCAGTATTTTTGCTGAATTGTGATTAACATTACTGCTTGCTCATGTCTGCACCAAAAGCTCTTCTTCAGCTAAGGCATAACTTTTGAAGTTGGTTTAAAAATTGACTGCCTGTGGCAAGACTCTGTAAAAAATTAACACATCACTGTAGAGTCTGCAGTGATAGAGCTCTCTAGTAAACAATTTATGGCATAATAATAGCACCCAAGTTTTGAGACAAACTAGTACTGTGATTTCACCATTAAAAATGTCCATTAAAAGTGATGGAAGAAACCTCTCTGCTTAGGTAGTGTTTTTCACAACAGGAGACAGGCCACAACAGGCAATACAGATAGTTCTCAAATGTGGAGTCTTACCCGCGATCCTCGAAGTTGCAATGGTTGTAGTATCCCTGTGGTCGTCACAGGATCATGATTCAGGCACCTGGCAACCATCTAGCATTTACAATGGTCACAGCATCCTGCAATCATGTGATTGCCATTTGCAACTTTCCTTGCTGGGTTCCCAACAAGCAAAATCAATGGGAAGCCAACAAGAACTTGCAAGATACGGTCACGTAATATCATGCTTAATGACTTTGTGAAAGTTGCTTACAACCACAACTAGAACTGCTGTTGTAAATCAGTGCATTTATGTGGTTGCGCTTTCACTTAGCAGCAGAACTCCCAGGGCCAATTACATTACCATCGTTAACATCACCTATACTTTGCTTATAAAAGGAGTTAAGAAGATCCTCTTTATTTTTTAGCCTCGTTAGGAAACTGAGAAGTTTTGGGAAGTCTTCAACTAGTGCTTCTTTAAAGTTATCACACTTTATTACCATCATCCTCAAAATAAAGCTGGAATGTTTTGTTTGGGTTATGTCACCATTCTGCCCTAATGCCACGCCAGTTTTGAAAATTGCTGTAGCTCCTGGGTTAATGTTACCTATCAGTTACTTTAAAGACGTAATCTTTTCGGCGAGACCATGACACTCAGACCCCCAAAACCAGTTTCCAGAAATAGGTTTCCATGGAAACTAGAGGAAACCCCTCCTCCTCCTCCTTGCCAAACACATACGTGAACTACAACGCCCAGCATGCGCCTGGCTTTCCTCTTCGCAAATTTCTCCGATTACAGCCGATAAAACTCCAACTCCCAGCATACACCAAACACATATCCGGTTAATGTGTGTAACGACGGCTCCCCACCCCCAAGGCGCTTAGAATATACGTTTCTTAATGCGGCCCGTGTTGATTTCCCGTAGCGCTGCTGCCAAAGTCTTTAGCTGGCAGCTATGGCGCGGTGCATGTCGGGGAGGGAAACTGCCCGGGGAGGAGGGGCCGCCTCGGAGCCGGTTGGATTCCACGTGGTGCGCTCTCGAGGACGAGGGGAGACTCGGAAAAAAAAAAAAGAGAGAGAGAGGAGAGAGAGGGGCGACGCTTTGCGACGCTCTCCTTTTGCAGCAGCGCGGTCAGGCGCGGTTGCCGTATATCGAGAAACGAGATACCGGCTGGCGTAGAGCCGCTTTGCCTGTGTGGCTCTTGAGCCGGCAGCGAGGAGGAGGAGGAGGAGGAGGAGAGGAAGGCGAGGAGGAGGAGGAGGCGGCGCGGAAGAATAGAGGGCTCCGCCTTGCCTCACCCGCTCTCGCAGCCGCTTTCCCCTTCTTCTCCCCACTGTACCTGGATGGTCCGCGTCGCGGCGGCGGGGCCTCCTCCTCCTCCTCCTCCTCCCTGGTGCCTGCGGCGGCGGCGGTGGCGGGCGGGGGCTTCGCAGGGTGGTGGTGGTGGGTTGCCGTCTTAAAAGGCGGCCAGCCCGGGCGCTGAATGAAGATGGACTATGACTTCAAGGTGAAGCTGACCGGGGAGCGAGAACGCGTGGAGGACCTCTTCGAGTACGAAGGCTGCAAGGTGGGGAGGGGGACCTACGGGCACGTCTACAAGGCCAAGCGGAAGGACGGGTGAGTGAGTCGGGGCGCTTGCAAAGGTTGGGCCGGGCGATCTGCGCCCGCCCTCCTTTCCTCCCTTCCCCTCTTTCCTTCCTTCCTTCCTTCCTTCCTTCCTTCCTCCCTTCCCCTCTTTCCTTCCTCCCTCCCTTCCCGTCCCTTCTTTCCTTCCTTCCTCCCTTCCCCTCTTTCCTTCCTTCCTTCCTCCCTTCCCCTCTTTCCTTCCTTCCTCCCTTCCCCTCTTTCCTTCCTCCCTCCCTTCCCGTCCCTTCTTTCCTTCCTTCCTCCCTTCCCCTCTTTCCTTCCTCCCTTCCCCTCTTTCCTTCCTTCCTCCCTTCCCCTCTTTCCTTCCTTCCTCCCTCCCTTCCCCTCTTTCCTCCCGTCCCCCCTTTCCTTCCTTCCTCCCCCCCTCTTTCCTTCCTTCCTTCCCCTCTTTCCTCCCTTCCCTCCTCCCGTCCCCTCTTTCCTTCCTTCCTCCCTCCCCCCTCTCTTTCTTTCCTTCCCCTCTTTCCTTCCTTCCTCCCTCCCTCCCTCCCTCTTTCTTTCCTTCCCCTCTTTCCTTCCTTCCTCCCTTCCTCATCCCCCCCCCCGTGACTTTCGGACGCCGCTTTTCCCCAACCTGCTGGCCTCCAGATGTGCCAGACTACAGGTCCCATCGTTCTCCGTTGGGCAGGCTGCCTAGGCTGTAATCGGACCCGGCTGGAGGTCGCCAAGTTAGAAAAGGTTGCCGCAGCCTGTCGTGCCTGCCGTGCCTGTCTGTCTGTCTCTCCCTCTTCTCTTGGCCAGTCTCTTTTCTCCCTTTGGGGTCGGGGCCGTTTGGTTTCTCTCTCTCTTTCTCTCTCTGCCCCGGAGCCATTCTTGAGGGCTTTTCGGTCTGCCACGCAGCCTGCCTCGCTCATGGTCCCGGTAGGTTCCTGGACAATGACCGTCGTAACTTTCTCCTCCGGTTTGCCCTTTGGGAGAGACCTGTGGAGTTTTGATCAGAATCTGACCCCCATACCTCTTCTCTTGAGTTTGCTTTGGTGTATATAAAGCCTTGGCATCCACGTATAGGGAAAAAAAGGGTATGGTAGTCTGTTGAAGCTTATGCAATGAGTCATTCCATAGGTAGGTTCGAGTTGCAGCTTCACCATCTCCAAATAAGATGGGGCACAAGTGGGGTGGGTGGGGTGTAGCCTATTGGGAAAAGACCCTTCTTTGCATTGAGCAAGCAGAGAGAGGATTTTTTTTATCCCGAACTGCATTGCTTTATGCATCAAGTCCTGCTTTGTTTATGACTCTAGTCGCAAATCTTCACGATCTCAGGCAAACCCAGGTCTTTTTCATCCTCTACTGCCTGATTCTTTATACAAGCTGGGTGTTTGTGCAGGCAAAACACATGCTGGATGACCACCTTATGCCTTTTCCCCATATGGAAACATGCCTGCATCTACTATACTAAGTCTGTTACATCTCTCTTTTTAATATTTCTTGCCTATAATTGCTCTTCTAAATATTTTACTACCGTCCCCAACTAGCTTTTTGCAAAGCTCTTGCCATACTCTTGGTTGTAATCCAATATTATTTAGTGTTGGATTTAATTACTGACATAATTATCATCAACTGATTAAGTCTTTTCCCCTTGCTCCACTACTATCATGCTTTATAATTGCTTTTCTGTTTGCAAGTATAAATAAACCATTGGATAGTGGGATGAGAATATATTACTAAAATGAGATAGCAGTTAACTTCCAGAACATAGCCTCTCTTCATACTTATCTTCTTAAGGTTGTGTCTCTGGCTTTTATGTTAACGATGCCTCTTGTCTCTTATCCTACTACCCTAGTAGCACATTCTTGTGTTCATAGCTGGTTTCATTAATGATTATGGTTTTATTTGTTGTGTTTCCTGCACTCTTCATCTTATACTATACATAATATCCTAATAAATACAGACTTCAGCAAACAGCCAGCATATAATACATTATCATGGATAATGTTTTTAAAGAAAGCTCCCTGCTGAATATAGTGGCTAATATTGTGAAAACTATTGTATCTGTTCTGGGCAAGTTATATTTGATTTTTGTATTTTAATTTAAGATATAATATTGTGTCACTGTAAAATTCCATTCTGGCTACATATATTTCTTCATCCACCATAAAAAGGATGTGTTTTCTTAATGTGAATTGTTATTCAACTTTAACATATTTAAAGCAGTAACGTATTATTTTACCAAGTGACATACTTTTTAAAAAGAATCAATAACCTCTAAGTTTTCTTAATACAATATATACACTAATAGTTGTAAAATGTGGACAACAGGATGTTAGCTTGCAAGATACCATAGTCTTTAAGGATCCTAGCTTTTATAGAATAGCATGAGTTTGCAGAAAATAAATATCAGCTTTGGTTATATTTGTGGTTAAAAAATGCCCAAACTATCCTTACTTTTAGCAGGGAAAATTACACCTGGTGCAATCGTGGCCAAGGGTAGTAATCTGATCTATACCTTTTCAGTGTTTCTTAAAAGTAGTCTATGAAAGCCTCAATTGACCAAACCTGTTTGGTTGCAGAAGTCAATATCTGTGGGCTTAGCTAGTGATAGGCATGTCCTATGAAAGATTGTGACTTGGACTATAATAGGAATAAATGCTAAAAAGCCTGAATTAATGTATATACAATATACTGAAATAAATTAGGTATCTGATTTATCTGAAACGAAAGGGGAAGGATGTGGTTGATCTAAAGAAGTTATCATCTTGTGGGTTCTGGTTGACAAAGACATCTAGAAAATTGAAACCATAGATTTAATTAGCAATAAAATGTATTAAAATATATTAATTAAAAAATTAGGAATAATATATATATAATGAGTGGGATAGGAGTCTATAGGTTGTTAAGAGGAGTAAATGATGAAGTAAGACTCAAATGTTAATTCTCAACATTCTGAATGAACAATTTGGTGGAATAGAATATTCATTAAGCAACATGAATAATATGGAAATGAGAAAACAATGCATAAAAATTATTGGGCTGTTTAGAGATCCAGGAACAAGTGAAAATTGAGACTTTTTAATGATCATCTACTTAGAAAAAGATCTGTTTTGAAGATGTGGTTCAGGCATAAATCTGTTTATAATATTCATTCCTTCAGAAACTGGAGAGAGAGAGAATGAGAATGAATATAATTTCCTTCCCTTTTAGTACAGAAAGCAAATATATTTCTAAATATATTTAATATATATATATAGAAAATGTATCTTGTGAGTATAAAAAAGAATGAATATTTCAAAAGCATAATTGATTATGATAGATTTTGGATTTATGCATTTTCTTCTATTTTTGTATGTACATTTTTTTATTTTATTGCAAGTTCTGGCAGCATCTGATGTAGACTAGCCTACAAATATTGCAAATACATGATTATTTATGATAAAAGGTTTAGAGAATAAATGAAGATTACAAAGGGGATGAAAGATTTCGATTGTGGGATCGAGCATTTTTGGTAGTGCCAAGAATGGGTCTTGAGTGAAATGAACATGAAAGAAATGGGAGGGTATATTTCAAGTAAAAAAAGAACAGTTGTGACAAGAAATAAGTATGAGTTCTAACTGAAAGAATAGTAGAGGACAGATTAATCTCCCAATAGGATGATTGGTATTTGAACATAATAGATGATGTGAAAATTGTTTGGGATAAAGTGGAAAGAATTATGTTATCGACTGCCAGAAAAAAAGTGGCGTAATACTAATGGAAAATATGTAAAAGGATGTTTGGTAGAACAGAGAATTTAAAGTGGTTTTGGATGAAAAATTGTGCGCAATAGAAAAAATGCTGCACAAATAATAGTTAGAAGATAATGTATGATATATAAAAAAGTAAAATATACTTGTAGATAATATAGTCAAATAGAACAAGAAATGATTAAAAGAGGAAAATAAAATACTGTGTAAACAAGGATCCGCCATTTGAATGAATTAAATTCAAAATATGTCATCGTTTACAATGGTACTTATCGGTGGGTTGCTACCGGTTCTCCCTGGATTGGGTGAACTGGTGGCGGTGGGAGGCTCCACCCACCCACCCGGATGCTTCTGCGCACGTGCACCCACGAGCAAACCAGTAGCGACAGGATTTGGAACCCACTACTGGTACTTATATGAGGAAATATTAAATTATTATTTAGAGATGTAAATGGAAATGATAGTGATATATCAAACATTAAATTGAAAATGCGATAAATGTTAGTATTGAAGAAAAATGTCTTGACAAAGCCACAAGCACAGTGAGTGTTAAAAAATGGTTAGGCCACAAGTGTAAGCTGTAGACTGGCTATTATTAAAATATAGCTAAAGCTTGGTTAGAATGTGACTATGTCACTTGTTTAATATGTGTAAAGGCTGAATGATTGCCTGGTGATTAAAAAATTCTATTCTTGCATATAAAGATATCAGGAATAAATGAAAAAATTACAATGATCTTGACACATTATTCAATAGTTATTATTATTTTATTATTATTATTTGTTATTATTATATTATCTTGACACATTCAAAGTTTAAGTTTTGGAAAAAACCACTGTACGTGGCATTCATAGACTTGAAGGCAGCCTTCGACACAATTGCTAGACAAATTTTATGAGATAAATTAGAGGCCATGGGAATTGAAAAATTGTTATATCTAATTAGATTGTTATACACGGAAACCCAGGTAAGAGTTCGAGTGAACAGGACAGGATCGGTAACAAATGCAATCCCAATAAAGAAGGGCATCAGACAAGGTTGCATCTTAGCCCCAACACTTTTCAACTTATATTTAAATGACCTTCCAAAATGTTTGGAAGATATATCACTCCATGGGCCTAGTATAGGAACAAGACAGGTAAATTGCTTGTTATATGCCGATGATATAATTTTGCTGTCGGCCTCACAGGTGGGGCTACGAAGGTCACTCGGGAGGTTGGCAGCATATTGTATTAAAAAATTGCTTGACAATTAATGTAGAGAAATCAAAGGTAATGATATTTAGCAGACAACAAAATATGAGGAGATGGGTTTTAAATGACAGAAGAATAGAACAAGTTCAGTCATTTACCTATTTAGGTCTAGTATTTCAGACAAATGGCAAATGGAATAAGCAGGTAAAAGCCGGAGCTCGGAAGGCCATGGCTCGGATGGCTCAATTAAACAAATTTATTTTAGAGAAAACTCTTCATTAATCCTAGCGCTAAAGGTCTTCCAGGGGAAAATTGAACCAGTATTTACCTATGGTGCAGAAATATGGGGGTCGGTTAAGTTGCCTGGGCTGGAAACTCCTCAAAATTAGTTCCTGAGGAGAATTTTGTCAGTGTCCCCTGAAACCCCAGCATGTGTAGTAAGGGCAGAAACGGGAGTCCATGCGATTGGCACTAGGGCCTTGTTGAAGACCGTTTAGTATTGGTTAAAAATAATCAAGATGGAGGAAGGGAGGTTACCAAAATTAGCGCTAATGGAGCAGATTATCTCAAGTAATAAAAATAACTGGTTATCAAGAGTTCTGAAGCAAGTATCTGGTATGCCTTTAAATTGGCAGCAGTACAATTATAGGCAGATCCGAAATTGGATTGCACAGAGATTTAAGGACATAAGTGCCCAATCGGATATTGCACAGGTGACAGCAGTAAAAGTTTGCCCCTGGTTATCAGCCAATAAACATTTTTAAAATAGAAAAATATTTAACTGTGCCTTTATTTCCCGTCATAAGGAGATTTTTTACCAAATTGAGATTAGAGCAACTTCAAACAAACATGTTTTGGGGTAGGTATAAGGGTATCCCTGTAAGAGAAAGAGTCTGTTTATGTGGGATGGGGGAAGTTGAAACAATGTACCATGTAATTTTTGATTGCCTCCTATACTCAGATTTGAGGGAACATCAGCTGGGCAGGATCTTTTATACCAGCACCCCTAAATCTAAAGAGCGCTTCTTGCAACATTGTCTGTTAGGTTCTAACTTGCAGCTGGTGAAATGGATTGCCAAATTTGCGGTAAAGTTGATGGAAAAAAGGACAAAGTTGGTGCAGCCGAATGTGGTAGATTGTAGGAAAGATCATTTGATTTAATAATGTAATTTTAATAGTAGTTTTAAGACTGATTGGATAGATGCAGGGGTGACATTATAATATAATTTTAATCATATTCAGTTTGTATCTCAAATGATTGTATTTTATTCCGATTTCATTTTAGATCGTATTTTATTCTAATTTCATTTTAAATCATGCGTTATTCCAATTTCATTTAAATTGTTTTACCAAACTTTTGTAATGATTTGTTTCTGGAACTCTGCACTTTGATATGGCCCAAGGGCTAATCAATAAATAAAAAATAAATTCACTCTTATTCAATATGCTTGTAAAGCTATTTGGCTAAATTTTGCACTGAGTAGAAACCAGGACACCGTGGGTTCTAGTCCTGCCTTAAGCACAAAGCCAGCTGGGTGACCCTGGGCAGGTCATTCTCTTTCAGCCATAGGATGAAGGCAGTTCTGAAATCTTGCCAAGAAAACTGCAGGGTCTAGTAGTCCAAGGAGTCACCAGGAGTCAACAATGACTTGAAGCCATGGACACAAAATGCTTGGAAACATATTTGGTTGAATTGAGATTGGAAGTAAGTGAGATAACAATGAATAAAATTTGGGAAGTGCTAGGAAGCTTAATGCTAGGCAGGAGAAATTATTTTTGTGTTGAGAAATATGTGAATATATATTTTAAAACATACTATTGCCAAACTGCCAATTGACCAATTTTGGCTCTAAAGATCATAAGTTCTGAGTGATGCATAACTTGTGAGTGAAACGTGTACTAATTTAAATCTCCTACCACAGTAGAAAAGAGTTATTGTAAATATAATGAATGACTGAATTTGATAACTCTGTCCACTTGCTCCAATAAAGCTTTCCATCAGTGAATCTGGTAAGAAGCAGTTTTGGCTACTTCCTTTATAATTATTATCTGACTGCTCCAAAAGGCCAGCCAACACTCCAGTGCATGAGTTCAGGAGGAGAATTACAAAAAAAAAAAAAAAAAATCCAGTGGTTTTACATAATGTGCAAAACGAACCAAATTATTCTTTCTATGTCACTTAATATATAATACTCACTCAAGCAATTAGAATCCATGAATTTGTTCAGTTTCTGGTAGATTTTTTTTTAACATGTCAGTTCTGTTTTATGTTATGTTACTGTATTTTAAACTATACTTAGCTGCCCAGACTCCTTATGGTCAGAGAAATGGACATATACATTGATTGAATGAATAAAAAATTAGATTTTTTCTAATTAACTATCACTACATAGTGTATGATGCACAAGCTTTCAAGATTTTTGTTCAATAGGATAATAGTTAAATATAATATATAATTCTTCTGAGTTGACCATCCATGGTCTACATGGATGCCAATACTGTAATTACAAGGAAAGTAATAGGTTTTTTTCTCCATTTTCCTGTATATCAGCTGCAGTTCCTTGGAAGTATATTTCTTTTTGTTATTTTTAATGTAGGATTATCTTACTGTAGCTGAACTGAACAATTCTCCCCTTCCCCATGCTTTACTTTTCTCCAGACCTTTCTTATTGTATAGCACTTACATACAAGTGCAGTATCCTGGATTATAATATAATATAATACGTATTTTTCTGACTTAATAACAATATAAAGCTTTTGTAAAAAGGGAATTAAATCCAAAATTGAAAGTTGCTGCAATAAATAGGAAAAAAATGGGCATATTATGTACAGTGGTACCTTGGTACTCTGAGGCTTTGAAACTTGGTACTCAACACATTTTGATGCAAAAATCTTGTGCCATTACTCACTCATCGTTTGGTACTCGACGTGCAAGCTAGAACTTGTTGACTTACTATATTATTCTTTATGGGAAAAATTGCTTGGCACTCAAGAGTTTTTGTATCAAGAGTATCAAGAGTTTTTGATACTCTTCGCACCTCCTGGAATCAATTAATGAGGGGTACCAAGGTATCACTATACTAATAAAATGTGATTCTTTTTTTAAAAAAAAATTAGGAATGTAGACAAAAATGAATAATTTTTGAAAATATAATTAAAGGAACAAGGTCTGTAGACTATATTAAACTCTGCATCCAGATTAAATCTCCTTTTTAGCCAAAGTAAGCGAAGGTCCCAAGGTACTAGAAGATTAATAAGAAAATATTAAAAATAACTTAAAATCTGAAATTTATGATATATAAGTGAAAGGTGTTTTAAAGGGAGAAAAAAATAACTGATATAGATATTAGCTCTTTGTTACAATATTCGTAAAAATAGTTATGCTGAGAGAGGACAGCGAAGTAAATTTTGTGCAGTTCTTAATTCTTTGGCCAATGTTATGGAATTGGGTTCGTCTCACCCTTGTTGAGATTACTTTCTTCAGAGGTATAATAACAAGATCAGTCTGTTAGAGAGGAATGTTCTTTTTGTTAGGGAGTGAAGAACTAATTTCCATGAAGGGTATCTGTTTAGATGATGTTTATGTCATGGATTTGGTCTGAAAAAGGAGAACAACACTGAAGGGAATTCCAACCACGTTTATTGGAATTATCTGTTGGGTGCCTAATTATATATAATAACAATGAGGGATCCTGAACAATGGAAAAACAAAAGATTTTTTACAAATGTTGAGGGCTACAAAGTGGAAAATCCCAGGGATCTGATTTGCTGGCCAGTTTGGGGAACCTACCCATGTCCTTGTGAGGAAGTCCAAGGAGATGGAATATTGAGGTCATCACTTGATGGAGGATGGAAGAGTTAGGGTTTATCTAGGTTGCAGTTTTCTTGCAAAGGCTTGGACTATACTGTGAACTGGAGAAGAAACTTCTATGCTTTGATTTAAATAGGATTTCAGGGGAAATATTTGAGGGCAGGAAGAATCAATTTGGGTCTGATACAATTAAGCAAAGAGATGGATTAGATTTGATTTTGGTCATAGCTAAAAGATAGGAAAAGGGTACATTTTGTTCATAGTATTTATTTTGCCCACTATGTACAGTATAAAACCAGCTTTATTTTGTTCAGGCTGTGATGCCCTCCTTTATGCTGTGATGAGCCAAGGAGGGATAGTTAAAAGTGGCCAGTGTCCTCAGTTAGAGGCTGAGAGGTATGAGCTAATGCAAGGGCACTCTGGTAATTCCAGGTTATGCTGAAGTACAGTGTACATAGATTAGAGTGATAAGATAAAAGATATTGAGATGTGCATAGTAAATGATAGATATACTGATTAGAGTGCTCACTGTTATCCTAGCGAAGCACCGCAGTAAATTGTGACTTTATGAAGGCTGGCAAATCCAAGTTTCATAGATAGCAAGACACAATTCTAAAAATACCTACGACTTACATCTATAGTCTTATGTTTACAAAGACTTTAAAAAAACCACTGTAGAAGTATTGTCACATTGTGATATTGAAGAGAAGGCTTCATCTTAAAATTTGAAAAGTATAGCAGGAATACAGAGAGGTCTCCTAGAATTGAAGTGACCTGTATCTTGCTGACTTTAAGTTGTTTATCTCCGAGCTTCGGGCAACAACCACGTCACCCTTCATTCTCTGGCAGTGGATGAGGACAGAATATCTTCCACTTATTTGTTTCTTTGTTAAATTTATTTGCCTTCTATCTCACTGTGGGTCTCCTTTGGTGGCTTACAACAATAACAATGGGGAAATGAAAAGAAGTATAAACATAACAGTAGTAAAGTAATCGAACAATAGAATAAACAATGAAAGAAAACAATTATATAGTGATATGAGAATAAAAGAAAGGCGGTTGGGGAAGCAGGCAGCGAGTGGGAAGGTGGGGTTCAGTGGTGGGATTCAGCCGGTTCTCTCCGGATCGCGCGAACCAGTAGTGGCGACTGCGGGAGGCTCCGCCCACCTGCTCGGACATAATGCATAACTACTGCGCATGCACAGAAGGCCATGCGCATGCACAGAGGTGGCGCGCACGCTCACATTTGCGAACTGGTAGGGAAGGTAAGTGAATCCCACCTCTGGTGGGGTTTGTTATCAATCTAGTAGCTACCTCCAGTGTGGTACTCCCCCATTGAGTCCTGAGACCAACTGGCAGAGCCAGGTCTTCAGACTTTTACAGAAGAGAGGAAGATAGGATGTTCCAAAGAGGGGGTTGTTATGGCAGAGAAAGCTCTTTTTCTGGATCCCAATATTTGGGAGTTCTTTGATGGGATCCACAGTAGACTCTCTCTGCCAGCATAAGTGAGGCGGGCTTGTCCTAGCAGAACAAATTGATTCATCAGGTAGCCTGGAGCTATGCCATCAAGGGCTTTAAAGGTCATGACCTTGAACTGCACTCAGAAGCCAATGCAGTCATTTTCTGCAATCTGGTCACTTTTTTCAACAGATCTGCTCCAAATCTGATGAATTATAGTAACTGCTATTTCATATATGCCCATAACTTGCACCTGTTGTGCCCATCTTGTTTTTTTTTATCATATAGATTGAATTTATTTATGTAAAATAGTTTTGCATCGCTTGTTATACTGTGCCTCTCCAGATAATTAATACAATTTTAAATTATATTTTATACATATTAAAACCAGTGGTTTCTGAAAATAAATGGATTTTTGCAGAATCTGTTATTCCTCACAGCTGAGATGGCCAAGCTCTTGCTTCATGCCCTCATGATGTCACACTTAAGATTATTGTAGCATCCAATTGGCTGGATTACACAAGACCTTACTTCACCTCTTGATTTGAAAGAAGAATGCTACATTTATTTTGGACCTTCCTTATTTTGCCCCTATCTCTTTTAATTGCCAGTATTTATATTGGTTGAGGATTCAAGATTCAAGAAAGATGCTGGTACAAAATGATGGTGTTGAAAAATCTGCTGTTGGCTCAGGTACCTGGGAGCCTGACTCAATAATTGAACCAGAGTTGTTTTGTTCTATTGTGTTCATAATAAGAGAAATTGCGGTTAAGAGATTTGGTCTTGGCTCCAATAATTTGGAATAGACGTCCCCAGGATAAGAGGCCAGGGGGAGAAAAATCTCTGCAGACAGAATAGCACTCGATAGACAAGGGTTGTTAACTGCACAGAATGTGTTCTCAAATGGCTCTCTCATTCTTTGCTGAGTACTTAACAAAGTGGAGAGAATTTAAGATGCATTGTTATGCAAAAGATTATTCTCACCCAATTCCAGGGAACCTAAGACTACAGTTACATTTAGATAAGAAGAAAAGTAGATTTTATTGCACATAAAATCTTGGCCTTTACTCTGCAAGTGGAGTCTCAAGGTTGCCTTGCAGGCTGCATTGGGTGTGGCAAATTACTGTGGAACCCATTGGTGAATCTTAATGCTTCATTCATTTGGGCAGGATTTTACAGGTTGGTCATAACAAGTATATGGGACTCAAAATCCTGCTTTTTGCTTACAGTCAGTACATGATTAATGTACTTATAGAAGGACAGGCATGTATCCAAGGTAGCCAAAAATCAGAAGGAATTTGTTCAGAAATCTTAGCAGCTTGCTTCCGATCATCCATTTCCTTATCTTGGTGACAGGATTTAAATTTATTTTCTAGTGAACTTTATAAATAAATGATACAACCAAGATTATTACCTGCACACTGAGAACACCATTGCACGTTGTAGAATGGTGAGTGCAACAATATCGCAATGCTTTGTAAGGCTTCAGAAGGTTTCCAAAGGCTTTCTGAAGCATCACAAGAATGATGTGGAGAATGATGTGAGTGGCTTTGGGAAGAAGGTCTGCCATGTCTGGTAGTTGCCTGATATTGGGCCAGGCCAAGAATGCCTTCTTAGCAATGGGAAAATGCCAAAGGTGCAGCAAAACCTGTGGAATGCAGAGTTGGCAGGGATGGCTTGGGCTTTATAGCATAGCAGTAGCATTTAGACTTATATACCGCTTCACAGTGCTTTTACAGCCCCCTCTAAGCAGTTTGCAGAGTCAGCATATTGGCCCCAACAATCTGGGTCCTCCTCTTACCAACCTCGGAAGGATGGAAGGCTGAGTCAACCTTCAGCCTGTGAGAATCGAGCTGCAGTACTGCATTCTAACCACTGCGGCTCATATATGCTATAGTGCTGGTCATGGCACAGATCTTGAGGACAGTATTCTTCAACATTGGGGCTGAAGTAGAGGCCCATGGGTGGGGATGGCTAGCTGAGACTGATTAGATTTTTTAAAAACAATATTTTTATTCCACCTTTGTTATTTTTATACATAACTCGTGATGATGAACCATCTTAATACTCCTTCCTCCTATTTTCCCACCACAACCCTATGAGGTAAATTGGATTGAGAGAGAATGACTCGCCCAAAACTGGCTTTCATATTTTCCTTGTTTCTGACCTGGTGCCTTAATCTCTAGACTGTTGAAGGCCTCAGAACTCTACTTCAACCCCAGTGCCACTGCCACCAAGGAATGCCACTACAGAGTGTGGCCAAAGGACAGAGATGGGGAGAGATAGGCAGATGAGGGGGAATTGAAGAGGAGGCAGTCCCTTACCTTAAAAGGCTCAGGGCTGAGAGAGACCAAACAGCAAATGTTTTGGATTGGGGTGGACAATTGCCTTACTACTGGTTGGATTTGGTTAATTATGGCAATGGGGACTGCCAGGATTGCTCTTGATTGATCACATGTCACACTTAACAATTTCACTTAGCAAAGAAATTCTGGTCCCAATTATTGTTGTAACTCAAGAACTATCTACTTTAAAGAAAGTACAATCTCACCTAGAACAGATTCCAAGTTTTAGAGTTCTCCAATTTTACTACAGTTCAGACTTGGTTTATTCTTGTACATACCAACTTCTGTTAAAGGAAAGATTATGTCAACAAAATGGGGAAGGAAATTATTCTAGTTATTTTTCCATATATTTTAAAATGCACTATAGAAGATATCTTAATCCTCCAGCAAATTTGTGAGAAGGACCTAGATTTCTTCAAGGAGAAAAAGAGAGGAGATCACTTAGAGGATATCAGTGAGAGATGTCAAAGCTTTGTTGAATATTACTTAATTTTTTCTAAACATTTCTGCTTGATTTTTTTATCTTAAGGTCAGTTCGGTGGAGACAGGTTTTCCCATGAATTGGAGGGGATGTGGTTTCATGTGCTGCCTGAATCCCACGGATGGGGCTTCACTTGTTTGCACGGCCTGGTTTCTGGCAAGCCGCAGACTGGGACCTGTCCACGGACTGGGGGTTGGGGACCCCTGCTGTATATAGAGAACATGAAGGAAAGAAATGGGATTGAGCATACAAACCTCCTAAAATAGATGGATAATTTCCTTTAGATTGCGTTCCCTGCCCTCGGTGCAACACATTTCATGTCACATTATGTCAAGTTAAATGGTTGTAGTTTTAAAAGCTGTTTGCTACAATGGGAAAAATAAATGTACTTTGCTAAGATAATTTTTATTCTTTACTTTTCAAAATCAGTCTTGCATGTATAATTTTGTTTTTATTTCTAAGCCATTCAGTCAAGGCAGTTTTGGACAGATCACATATATTTTGAAATGGGAAAATAGATTGTATAGTCGTAATGGCGAACCTATGGCACACATGCCGGAAGTGGCACGCAGAGCCGTCTCTCCGGGCATGCAACCCATTGCCTGTTGCTCTTCCAGGTTCCAGCGCGCAGGCCAGCGGGAGCACCAGAAACCAAAAGAGCAGCCATCCGGTGCACATGGGTATGAAGACCAGCTGGCCAGTGCACATGTGCGTTTTCCAGTTCCAGCTTTCCAGTGGAGGGAGGCGGCATTCCCTGCCCAATTTTCCTTGTCCGAGCTGCAGAACGGGATCGTCGGGGATATCCCGCCACACCCGCAGGGGGGTGGGAGGACCCCCGAAAGGCCAGGCAGAGCCAGTGCATGCGCGCTGGACAGCTGGTCTTCACACCCACATGCACACCAGAAGACCAGATGCGCCGGAAACCAAAAGATCATCTGCTCTTCCGGTTTCCAGCACGTGTGCACGTTCCCGTTTCGGCACTTAGTGCCGAAAAGGTTCACCAACACTGGTATAGTCTTATGCATTCATGTTAAATATTTAAGTTTACATTTTAGCTATTCTGATGATATATCAATTTCTGATGTATTTGGAAGATAAATTGTTTTATACAAAGAAAATACATAAACACAGATATTTAGTAATATGTTTTGTCTAGCTTGTAAGATTCTGTATCTTATATTTGTATTTCTAGTTGATGATAGCATATTTAAAAATAATTTTCAAGCTGTTTATTTCATGGAATTTGTACTCAAATGTTTACTTATTCTTGAAGATTCCGGTACATTCAACTTATATTTATGCACAGCAAATAAAATAAATGTGCCATATAAAGGTCATGCTCCAATCCAGCTAGCTATGTGGATTTGGCTATGTATTATATAAATTATAATTTGAATTGAACCTACCTAGTATTTGTCTTTTTTCAAACATTTACTTGAATGTAAATAGTTTTGAACATTTAACTGAGTGTGTTACCCAAAATGTTGCTTATAAGACTTCTTTTGAATTTATAATGCGGTTTTGTGCTGTTTTTTCTTCCGTATCATAGGAAAGATGATAAAGATTATGCTCTGAAGCAAATTGAAGGTACTGGGATTTCTATGTCTGCATGCAGAGAAATAGCTGTAAGTAACTTCAGTTCTAAACTAGTGTTCATATTAACTTTAATTCAGTTGCTGTGATAGTGTACATCTTGTTTTTCAACAGGATGGGAAAAAGTCTTTTTAAAGTAGATCATAAAGTAGATCATAATGCTGTTTCTAGTTCAGGTGCACAGGTAGTCCTCGACTTATAACAGTTCATTTAATGACCATTCAAAGTTATAATGACACTGAAGAAAGTGACTTATGACCATTTTTCACAGTTATGACCTTTGCAGCATCCTTATAATCATGTGATCAAAATTTTGATTCTTAGCAACTGGCTCATATTTATGACCGTTGCTGTATCACAAGGTCATGTGACCTTTTGAAATCATCTGACAAGCAAAATCAATGGGAAAGCCAGATAGACTTAACTAACTAACCAACTGCAATGATTCACTTAACAACTGAGGCAAGAAAGGTCATAAAATGGGGCAAAACTCACTTAACAAGTGTCTCACTTAACCACAGAAGTTTTGGGTTCAGTTGTCATAAATCAAGGACTACCTGCAGTAACAAACCATAGCAATTGGTAAATTGTCGTTAAAGTACAGTGGTCAGTTTTCCTATCGAAGCAATTTTCAAAATAAGCTTAGGAAAAAATCTGATTTTATAATTCAATATCAATAGGAGTCAATTACATAAATAGATGGTGACTGTTGTACAAACTGTACTAGGGCAAACACAGATTATGAATTTAATTAATGTAAGATACCTTTGCTTGAGTTAAAGTAAAATTGTGTTATGTGAAAAACCTCTTCATCTGCATGTTTAAGATCAATCTATTTCTTATGGTGGTACTTTATCATCATCCTTAGATTACCTTTGAATAGTAGTTGGATGATGTGAACAGGATCATGAGTATAATAGAAGGAATATTACTCTTACGCAATTTTCTGTTTGTAAATTGCCCTACTTTGTTTTGCCTTAGTTACAGAACAAAATAAGAACAAAGGAAAAAAGTAAACAGACAGAGCTTTATCTGTAAATATGTCTTTACCACTGAACAAAGAACAAGTGAAGGGATGGGCTTTTAGTGTATAAACAATAAAGGGCTTTTTTGAGACTGTTCAGGTCACTATGTTGCCATTATTTTAAAATAATATTTATGAAAAATATGTATTTTTTACAGAGCTACTTTTCAAAAGAGACTTTTTAAATGTGCTACCTCTGGCTTTTCTATTACGAAGCATTCAGTAGTAATCTTAAATCTTTTAGCTTAAAGTTACTATTTTTGTAAGTCCATTTTTATAAGGAACAAATTGATATGACAGATATAGAGATAAATATCGACAATTGAACAAAAGAATGATTGTAAAGCATGACTTGTGATATAGAATATAAACCACTTTGCATATCTTCATCTGTAGCCTACATATTAATAAAGAATAATATACTGAGCAATTTGTCAGATTCTTGAGTTACTGTTCTATGATTGACATGTATAATAAAAAGTCATAAAAGATCTAGGTCCACAAAGTATATTTGGTTTAGTTATATGCCGTTAAGTTTTGGGTTAAAGTTGCATCATTTTTTAAATTGTGGAAGTTCCCTTCAGTTCAAATTTAACTAACGATATCTGTATCCTAAGGGAGGTATGTTTGACCCAGCTGTTAGTCCAATTTAAAAACCTGGTAGGAATTCTTTAATTAAAAGGAATCCCACACTGGGCTTTTTTTGGTCCTTTGTGAATTAAAAGATTTCAGATTAAGCCTGAAAAACAAGCTTATTTGTTTTAAAGCTATAAAAAGAATGGTCAGTTTGTATTTTTGGTTTGTACATCTTTCTAGTCTATGGTATTTGTTTTACAGCTGTTGCGGGAACTCAAGCATCCAAATGTAATTTCTCTGCAAAAGGTGTTTCTGTCTCATGCTGACAGAAAAGTATGGCTCCTTTTTGACTATGCGGAACATGACCTTTGGGTAAGGATGCTTGTGGATTAGCCAATAAAATGGCAAGTGCAGCTACAAATTGAAGCCCTGTTCCTTTGCATGTTCATCAGTATTGTTTATCCTACTAAGTCAGGGATGTCAAACTGGCATCCAGATGCATCATGCGCAGGCCACACCCACCCTGGCTCTGCAAAAGCCAAAAACGTGATACATCACATGACACGATCGAGTTTGTCACCTGGATACTAAGTGATAGAGCTTCAATCAGCAGTTGCAACAACTTACGAACATTTCTCAATTTAAGCATGACACTCCATTGTCATCAGTTTTTCCCTATACTTTTCAATGATACTCTAAATGTAAATACTATAAATGTTGAGTATAAAAATGTGGGAAAGGGTGTGATTCTAAATACTGTGTTTTTCAGAATATAAGACGCACCAGAGTATAAGACCCAGCTTAGTTTTTTGGGGGGAAAATAGGGAGAAAAAAATCTGCCTACCACATATTCATCTGGCTAGCGTCCTTAGTCTGGTCAGTTTAAGCACGTTAGTTTGCTGGTTTTTATCTCCTGCTTGGGAATAAAAAACAGCTCTAAAGCACAACTGATCTTTGGTAGAGAGAAGCAATGAGAAAAGCAGGCAAACCATGGAGATCGCTTCACTCTCTAGCGCCTTGTTAGGGCTGGAAAAAAACTTCACAGTTGAGAGTCTGAGGGAGCAGACAAAGCAGGGAAGCGGAGATGCTTCACTCACTACCACCTCATTAGGGCTGAAAAAACTAAAAAGTACATTCGAAGTATAAGACGCAGCCAAATTTTCAGCCTTCAGCCTTCAGCCCTCCCTTTTGGGAGGGAAAAAAGTGTGTCGTATACTCCAAAAAATATGGTAAATAAGTTTGGATTAGGTCCAGTTTTAAAGTGGCTAGAAGTCCAAAACAACTTTCCTCATTGCCATTCATTGCAAATATTTTTTTCCCGTAAGATACTTAAAGATTTCACAAGATGTTTTTTAGAGACACTTCTGTATTGGTACTTGGCTATGTAGCAGATAAGAAAATATTTTTTCTTCCCTAAATTAACACAAGTTGGATAAAGTAAATGGCAACTCATTTGTGGGAGGGAGTGACAAAGGGAAATAAAATGTTTAAAATATTTTAGACTTTTAGACATGCTATGAAAGACAAAAGTGCCTCATCAAGTACATTACATGGCCATAATAATATTCTCATCTTCTGGTAGAGAAATGGTTATATATCCATAAGAAATAGATCTATACCATTATTGAAAACATTGAATATATGTAAGTTTATGAAATAAATTGTTTTAATCTGATCTTGGTGTAGTTGTCGTTTTCTTGTTATTTAGTGTAATTATAGCCATACTGCATCTTCTATATTAGGGGTGTCAAACTCAAAGTCCGGGGGATGGATCTGGCCCATGGGGTGCTTAGATCTGGCCCACAGGGCTGACCTGGAAACAGCAAAGGACTGGCCCGCGGTGCCTCTGCCAGTGAAAACAGAGCTCAGGAGGACCGCATGTGGCCCTCCCGAGCTCTGTTTTCACTGGCAAAGGGTTGCAGAAGGCTGTCACAAATGAAAACAGAGCTTGGGAGCCCGCTTTCATTGGCAGAGTGCTCAGGCTGCCACAGATGCCCCCGACACATGACGTTGACCTGGTCACGCCCACCCTGGCCATGCCCCCCCCGAGGTCAAACACAACCCTGATGCTGCCCTCAATGAAATCGAGTTTGACACTCCTGTTCTAGATGTGCAGGCGGTACAGATTTAGAAACAATTCTTTGAAAGTATTGTTGGAAAGGTTTATATATTGTAATGTACAAGATACAGAGATATAAATATGCTGTAGATATATAAAATTTAAGATCAAAATTCAGCTGTTGAGTACAAAATTAAATGAAAAGGGTATAACCCTTACAAAGTGATATACGTATTTCTTGTTTTAATCTCAGAAATGCCAACTCAGAATATAGTATGAATACAGCAGACATTTTTGCTATAATGAAACATTGTATCAAACTGTTTCCACTCATGCTGATTAATTATGTTTGGTTTTTTTAGCACATAATAAAATTTCACAGAGCTTCTAAAGCAAACAAGAAGCCAGTTCAGTTACCTCGGGGAATGGTGAAATCTCTATTATATCAGATCTTAGATGGCATTCATTATCTACATGCTAACTGGGTGTTACACAGGGATTTGGTAAGTAGATCTACAGTGGGGATTAGAAATAGATATAAGGCTTTTATGTAGTGATAATGTTTTGCACAATATGTTAGATATAAAGTATTCATAGTTTGTTTTCAAGTTTAACTTAGAGGCAAATGTCTATTTGAATATGTGTTTTTATTTCATATGTCACTTTTTTCAATATTTGACAAGAGAAACAGCATAGCTGTTTTTGCATTCTTTATTTAAAAAACAACATAAAACCTATTAGGTAGGGATTCAGTATTCAGTATATTCAGTATAACTTGCATATTTGGCTTGTCAATTACTTAAATTACATTTCTTATTTTCTGTGAATCTCTTAAGAACACAAATGTTGCCTTATTGGATTAGTCCAAAAATCGGTCTAGGCTTTCCCTAACAGATTCTCCAGATGGGTTGAGACTATGCTGGTAGAGCATTCTAGCAGTTGGAGCGTAGTACTCATTCTTGCTTTTGGCATCACTTAATTAGAACTAGGGCTCAATAGCCATTAGTATGGTGTCCACCCTTTGCTTTCTGTCTGAACTAATGATCATCAATGTATGTTGAGGTATTAAGATTTATTTTTTGTATGAGAAAAATGTTCTCCTTGCCTGGATCCGGCACAAATTGTCAGCAAGTGCAGCGTCTAATCTGATTTTTTTTAAGAAAACCATACACTTAAATAGTCAGAGCTTCTTAGTACTTGGATACCGTATTTCCCCAAAAATAAGACCCTGTCTTACATTTTTTTGAACCCTGAAATAAGCGCTTGGCCTTATTGCCATGCGCTCAAAAAGCCCGATTGGGCTTATTATCAGGGGATGTCTTATTTGGGGGGAAACAGGGTAATAGAAACCAGAAAATCCCAGGGCTGCAGGCTGGGTTGAAGAAAATTAATGGCAAATCACTTCAGGTAGTCCTCAACTTACGAATGGAATGGAGCCTGCCCATTCCATTTGTAACCCGAGGATTCGTGGGAGTGAATCTTGTACCTTGAATGGGATCACTCCCTCCTTTTGCCCACACATTCACTAATCGAATACAAGGCTCATTAAGTGCACACTTAATTTCAGAGTGGGGAACGCCACGGGGGGCCTAGTGATGAAACAGGCCACCTGCCTAAGAGCACCCAAGGCTTCCCTGACCCACTGAAATACCTCATGCTCCCCACAATTGCTTTCACGCACCCCACCCAACCTGCTGCACCAGGTCATTTGTGAAGATCTATCAAGCAGCCTCCTCTCCAGCCTCTCAGCTGCATGCGCCCCTCTGCAGTTCCATTTGGGCCTCTGCAGAGCCTCACCCGCACATTGTCGGCCAAAATGCAGATTCTGAGGGGAAGATCCACCGCTCAGAAGCTCCGTTCGGGTGTCCAGAGGCCTTGCCTGGCATGTTGCTGGCCAAAATGTGCAGGACGAATATTGCAGAACAATTGCCATGGTGCTGCAAGATTCATAGTTTCGGGAGTTGTTCGTAAATGCTAGGGGTGCTTATCACATAACTTTGAACGTTCGCAAAGGGAACGCTCATAAGCCGAGGATTACCTATATTCAAAAACTGTGAAAATATCTGTGTTGTTACCAGAAGTCAACCTTGATTAAAAAATACTTGCTGTTCCTTTGCTGCAAATCACTTTCACAATGCAAGTCATTTCTTTATGGTTTCCTTCTATACAATGAGCATTAGTCTAGGAAAACATACTTGCTCATTGAATTCCAAACAGTGCACATGTATGAATAAGGATGCATGGCCTTTATGTTTGCAGAAATGTTTAGAATAACACTATGAAAAATGTTTTAAGTAAAACAAATGCTCTAAAAACCAGCTTTGCTAAAGAACTCTTTAAAAGTTAAAGAAAAAAATGCTTATTTTGGGGACTATCTTCTCCAGAATCTGCCTGCTCTACACAATCTAGACCAGTGTTTTTCAATCTTCGCAAGTTTAAGATGTGTGCACTTCAACTCCCAGAATTCCCCAGCCAGCATGCTATCCTAGGAAATATGGAAATTAAAGTCCACATATCTTAAATTTGTCATGGCTAATAAATGCTGATTTAGACAAAAAAGGATGCTGTGAGTGCCTATCTAGGATGAGCGGGGTCAGGACCCAGAGAATGGTATTCTTATTGTCAGCCCCCTCACTTTGTAACAGCTATCCTCCTGAGATCATGTTAGGTCCTGCTGTTTTATTCTTTCAGAAGAGGGTTAAAATAGTCCTCTTCCATGGGCCTCTCAGTGAAGGAAATTCGTAGCTGAAGATAAATACTTATATAGGTTTAAAGATGTTAACGTGATACTGATTTTTATAATTGGGTTATTCTTGCACCTTGTAGGGCATATAGTGTTGTGCAACTCAGTAGCATATAAATAATAGCTAATAAATAAAATACCCGACTTTTATGAAGAGCTTTTTCTTGCACTATTCTTGGAATTCATTCAAAGTTGCCTTCAAACCAAAGCCTACATTTTTGTTCTACTGCTACACCTTTTTTGAACTTCATGTTCAAATAGTATGGAAAGAAGAAACTATTTCTTTCAAAATAATTTTTCTTGTGCACTTATTGTCTACCCTGCCCCCCATTGACTAATTCAGGGGTGTCATACTCAATTGAGGGCCGCATCAGGGTTTTCAGCTGCAACAGCCTCCTGCAGCCCTCTGCCAGGGAAAACGAAGCTCCGTTTTCGCTGGCAGAGGCACCATGGGCTGGTCCTTCACTGTTTCCAGGGCGGCTCCATGGGCCAGATCTAAGTTCCTTGAGTTTGACGCCCCTGGAATAATGTAATAAATGGATGATTCGTTAGAACTTTTTTCATCAGTTCTGTAGATTAGCAACTTGTTCTACTTAAGGATGTTGGGCTGTTGTGAAATGGATTGGCAGCCACAATTCATCTAGGCACCTCCATTGCATTTGGCAAATATTGAATCAAGGCAGGAAAAGCTATATTATCAACACAGGTTCTCTATTAATATGTTTGGAGATAAGCTCAAATTACATCTGGGCCGCTGTAAGGGGACTTGCAGGCTTCATTATGATAGTCCCGCAACTGCAAGTTTATTACTTTTCAAACTAGTATCCAACAGGCTAATCTGCATAAAAAGATAGAATCGATAAATCTACAGAACTGGAACATGGATGGCCTACCTGTTGGGATAATTAGGGAGAGTTTTGCTGTGGTGGACACAGGACAGGACTGGACTGGTACCAGGGTCCTGTAGTTGCAGCTCCTCTCCACCAGTCAATCGTTCAATACATTAGGATAGATATCTCTGCGTGGTCTGTGTCAATAGCTGAGAAGAGTAAAGGGATTCTGTAAGAAGATACTGGATTGTTAATATCTAGTTCCGTGATGGCGAACCTATGGCACGTGTGCCATAGGTGGCACGCAGCTCCCTCTCTGTGGGCACGTGAGCTGTCACCCCAGTTCATCTCCGCCGCACGTGTGCCTTCCGCCAGCCAGCAGGTTGTCGGGTCTCTGCCACGCATGCACGGGGGACAGGGCACATGCGGGGGGGCGTGCGTGCATGTGTGGGACATGTACGGGGGCGGGATGCTGCTTGGCATGACGCATTGCATTTGGGGGTTTGGGCATGGGCACTCAGTCCGGAAAATGTTAGCCATCACTGGTCTAGTTGAAGGATTTAGAGGGTGAAGTAGAGCTGTGCATGTGGGCTGGCTTGCCACTCGTGCATCCAGTTGTGAATAGGCTACGGCCCAGGGATTGAGGACCCCTGTTCTAGTGGGAAGCAGTATGTCAATTGTGCTTGTTTTATGTTGTTTGGATTTTTTTCCCCCTGGTTTATCACTTTTCTATTGTATGTCATCTAGAATCACAGTGCTTGAGTTAGACAGCCTTAGATTGATTAAATCTAAATATATAAATAAAATAGTATGAACTGAATCAAATCATTATTCAACAGATAATTTTGTGCACACATTTGGGCTGCTTAGTTCTTTCTACCTGTGTCAATAATTGAACATAACAGATTCCTGTTTATCAAGTGAGTTTATAGCTGCTTACTAGGGGAAAACAAGTCAGGGGTATTGAATTGCATACAATCCTAAACAAAGCAGCGTTTCTAGTTTCTCTTGCTGCTGCTTTTGCTAGCACAAGAAATCAAATCTGCATGTGAAATGTGTAGACTGATGTGCTATACATTTGAGAGATTCACACTAGTCATTTAAATTGTACCTAAACAACTAATAGCAATCAACTAATAGCAGTCAAATCTTGGATAATACCTTATGTTATAGTTTCTCAAATATAAAAGAACCTTCTACTGATCAATTTTCTATCAGGGATTGATATATCTTGCAATGCAATAATCAGCAGCGCTTAGAATAAAAGCTTAATACTCTTATGCTTTCAGTATAAGAATACTCTCATCTTTAAATAAATTTCTTTAACCCTCTTTTTGGATGAGCTGATTCGAAATGTGGGAATAATTACTACCTTACAAAGATGGATAATTGATGTTATTCTTGTGACATTTTTTCACTGCCTAAAGAATTAAATAATATGTACTGCAGATTATTCATAATTTACTACTGCTACTTTTGGCCTTGAAGTCTTTATTTATTTTGAATAATAAGTATTTTATTACTATTTTCAGAAAGAGTAAAACACAATCTCATATGATTTATAATATAAAATACTAGCAAATAATGCAAACGAGTTTTCTGTGGTGTTTCTAACACAAGATTGTGGCATGTATGGGGATACTTTATTAGTAATAGCAATAGCATTTAGACTTATATACTGCTTTACAGTGCTTTACAGCCCTCTCTAAGCAGTTTACAGAGTCAGCATATTGCCCCCAACAATCTGGGTCCTCATTTTACCCACCTCGGAAGGATGGAAGGCAGTCAACTTTGAGCCTAGTGAGATTTGAACTGCCAAATTGCAGTCAGCAGACGTAGCCTGTAGTACTGTACTCTAACCACTGCGCAACCAAGGCTCAGTAAGCTTTATAATTAGCATTCTAAAGTGCTTGCAAATTCAGTGCTTGCAACTTGTGAAAATAATAAAAGGTAGATAATTTATGGTAAAATAGAAGGTATACAAAACCTTTCTATTCTTTTGTGTGTGTTGGGATTGTGGTGCTGCCTTTGTAAGAGTTCCATCCTTGCCAAATATCCTCCCGAGTGGCATATTTTTGTTTTCTTTCTTTCTTTTTCTGTGAGATAAGTGAGGACTTAATAGCTATAAAAGAGTTACTTAGTAAAGTAAATGCAAGTAAGAAAAATTGATCCTAATCCACCTTCCTAGTAGGCTTATGAATAGGATACCATAATCACTCTCAAGAGTTCATATACTCCCAGGATCTAATTCAAATAACTTTATGCTCTGCATTATAAGAATTTTAAAAAGTGTTAGCAATTTTGTTTGGGTTGGAGACACATTGACTAATACAGCTTTTACAAATTCATTGTAACACTTAGACTCTGCAAATAACTAATCAGCTGCATTTTGCATATGGGAAAATTGTAGAGTTTTCAAAGAGAGCCCCAAGTAAAGAGCAATTTAGAAGTGAAGGAATCTTTTCTTAGCCATGCTCACTTTTCTTGGACAGGAAAAGTTGGCTATTCAGAACTAATAAAAGGTGCATAAACATTACTGTATTAGGCTAATATTTACATGGATATCTAACTATATAGGAGACCTGGCTAGCGTGATCTAACAAATTCTTGAATAAACATATATTTGGTCTTACTTATTAAGTTATATAGAAAGTCATTTCAGATCAGATTGGAGCAAACAAAGCAAAAAAATGCGAGCTCAGCCTCTGTAACCCAAAAAAGCCAAAATTAATTGGAATTTTGCTGAACTGTGTCTGCCAATACATATTCTGATGTAATGTTTATAAATTCTGTGTCAGCCCTACAAAGTAGACCTGACTAAGAAACAAATGTCATATAAATATATGACTTTTATTGTACCAGCTATAATTACAGAATTTTAAACTTGAATATGCTTCCCCCCTCCCTCATTTTATCTTCAGGTGAACCAGAGAGGGGCTTGTTGAGACATTTTCTCAAGTTCTTTTCTTAGCCATGCTCAATTTATCTTATTATTGCCTTGGCTATTCCCTGTGGCGTCTACATCCTATGTATTTCCCAACCTTAAAAAGTAGAGCTTTAGACCAGACCATCCATAGACCACACTTGATTGACTCATTGATTGATTTGAGTACAGTCTTATTCTGAGAAATAATTCTGTCCAGCTCATTCTTTAAAGACAACCAAAGAAAAAATAATAAAAGAACTGAAAGAGTGGTAATATATAATGTAAAAGAGTGATATATATTATTAATGCATAATAATAATACAAATATTATCTATATATAATTATATATATAATTATATCTATCTATCTATCTATTTTCTCAGGTTTTCGCGGGTGTTTGTATGTAGGTCTTTGGTTATTCCAGGAGCACGAAGCTGAGAACACCAGCCTGAAGATGATGAATGAGACTTCATCGAAATGTCGCCAAGACACTTCCAATTTTACGTGGGAGAAGACCCGAATAACCAAAGACCTACATATATATGTGTGTGTGTGTGTGTGTGTGTGTGTGTGTGTGTGTGTGTAGTTAATATTTCGGGTTTCTTCCCGTGTAATTATGGATATATCCCTAAAAGGGTAGAAGCGACGTTCTGCCATCGACAGAATCTCATCTGCCATCATCAGGCTTATGAGATTATATAATGATATTCTGTCGAAACGTCGCTTCTACCCTTTTAGGGATATATCCACAATTACACGGGAAGAAACCTGAAATATTAACTATACACACATATATACCCGTGAAAACTTACATAGACAAATATATATATATATATATATATATAAATATTCTGATATACCATATTTTTCAGAGTATAAGACGCAACGGAATATAAGACGCAGCTTACTTTTTGGGGAGGAAAATGGGGGTGGAATCTGCCTACCAGGTATTCATCTGGCTAGGGTCCTTAGTCTGGTCAGCTTAAGCACATTAGTTTGCTGGTTTTGAGCGTGCATGCGTTTTATCCCCTGCTTGGGGATAAAAAACAGCTTCTAAAGCACAAATGATCTTTGGAGAGAGAAGCAATGAGAAAAGCAGGCAAACCACGGAGATCGCTTCACTCGCTAGTGCCTCGTTAGGGCTGAAAAAAAGCTTCAAAAAAGCTACATTCAGAGTGTAAGAAGCACCCAAATTTTCAGCCTCTTTTAGGAGGGGAAAAAGTGCATCTTATACTGCAAAAAATACGGTAATTACATTATCATATATATTATTATTTAGAGTGATATAGTAATATATAATGTAAAACAGTGGTAATATATAATCTAAGATGGATTAGGGGGTGACATGATAGCAGTGTTCCAATATTTGATGGGCTGCCACAAAGAAGAGGGGGTCAACCTATTTTCCAAGCACCAGAAGGCAAGATAAGGAACAATGGATGGAAACGAATCAAGGAGAGAAGCAACCTAGAACTAAGAAGAAATTTCCTAATAATGAGAACAATTAACCAGTGGACCAGCTTGCCTTCAAAAGTTGTGGGTACTCCATCGCTGGAGGCTTTTAAGAAGAGATTGAACAACCACTTGTCTGGAATGGTATATGGTCTCTTGCTTGAGCAGAAGGTTGGACTAGAAGACCTCCCAAGACTTCTTTCAACTCTGTTATTCTGTTTGTTCAGCCACATAAGGAAAATGAAAAGTCATTCACAGTCATAAAATCAAGATATGCTATCAGGGAGTGGATCACGTCAAGCCTGCTTAATCAACTTTACCAAAGCACAATGGGGTGGAGCCATATGGGCCTTAGGGAAGGCTGTTTCACAGGAGGTACTTTTCTTAAGTCCCATGAGATGACAGTGCTGTACAATTCTAGATCTTACTGGTAAGGCAAAAATGTCAAAGGAAATGCAGTCCCATAGGTAACCAGATCCTAATCTATGAAAGACTTTATTGGTAACCATAAGCATCTTGAATTGCACCTTGAAGCCCTGTGGTAGCCTGGTGCTTTGAAGAAGAGCAGAGATACTACATGGACAAAATGTGGAATGCCTATAGTTATTTATACAACTGCATTCTAGTTCAGTTGAAATTTCCAAGTGATCATCAAAGGGAAGTATATTGCAGTTCTCCAAACTGGAAGCTATTAAGACATGATTATGAGGATCTCTCAGTCCAGGAAAGGTTGTCATTGGAATGCAAGATGGATTTGTATAAAGATTCTCATGACCACGGCTGCCATCTGTTCATTAGGTTGGAGCCTCAGAATGCCACCTTGGAAAAATGCAAACCCATCAAGAATTCAAGATGGTAAATCCCTTAAACTGGAAAGACTTTGAAAGCAAACCACTCATTCTTTGTAGGCCTGAACCTAAGCCTGCTCCTTTCCATCCATATACTTAACACCAATAGATAGGAGCTATGCAGCATTGCCTATTCATGTAGGCGGGGATTGTATATATAACTCAGTGTCATCTGCATACTGGTAATGTCTTAGCCTATGCTGATGGATGTTATCACTTAGCAACCTAATGTTGACATCAGACTGTGAAACCCTGAATAGCAAAGGCCTTAGGCTAAATCTCTTTCCACCTACCTACATCAAGTGAAATTACTTCAGAAGAAGGAGGAGAACTGGCACAGTACAGTGCTCTCACTTCCAGTCCCCATAGGCTTCCCAGAAGGCCCACATTATTGGTGATTTTATATTCTTCTTAGAAATCAAGTAGGACCAGGAGAATCAGATCCAATCTTGGTCCGACCAAAGCTCATACAGAAGCATATTCAGTATTTTATTAGTCTACTGAAAGAGCTGTCTTGTTTTCTCCAGGTCCCTCTAGAATTGCTGTACTACCTCCTTCGATACAACCTTCATTTTAACCTTGGATACAGGTTAACAGTTTTGGAATCTAGCAATTGGGACTTACCACTATCTCCTTAAATGCAAGCAAGGCAATACCATCACTCTAGGATAAATTAAATCACCATTTGAATTCACTTCTTGATCACTTCTTGATCATCAATCTAGAAATTCCCCAGGAAGAATCCCAACTAAATAATCCAAGTCATTTTATCCATCAAATGCCTAATATATTTTTCACCAAAATCTGAACGTTCGTTTTGTATCTCAGCTCCTATAGGCATCTGGATTATCTTTAAGAGAGCTGTGGCCATGATAAGGGCATTATGTTTCATCATTTTTCGTGCAATTAAGTGAAATAGGCTTACACAAAATAAACTAAAAGTAAGGATACAGTGATGTTTAAGCAGGAAAGTGAGTAACAAAGACAATATTCAATCAAGTTATGATAAATTGTGAATGTGTATCTCAGAAGTCATTCATAATCATAATCTGGGCAGCACTGTAGGATGTAAAAGAAATGGTACGGTGGTTCTTGATGTTTGTTTGGCATCCAAGGCACAGAGGAGGATTTTATTTATGTTTTTATTTTTATTTTGTTTTGCATTGAATCCAGATTTTGCTTTCAATTAGTTAATGAGTTTTGCTTGGAAATAGCTGTAAGCATAATATGTGTGGTTTTATAGAACTATATATAAATTTAGATTTTATGTAAGTCTGCTTGTAAAATGAAATCTAGCTTTGGGGGATTTCTTTCTATATATCTTTGTATGGTTTTGCCTTTTTATGCAGAAAAGATCAGGCATTATAGATAACAACCTGTATAAAATGCTGTAGCAAACCTATCTGTTAACTACGTTAAGATAGAATAGCGAAGAGAGTTAGAAACGATGCATATGCTATGCAGAAGAAATTATTAAAAGTTGGAGGCTTTGAAAATAAAATCAAATTAACCATGTTATTCCTGAAGGGAGAAATTAATCATCTGTGAATAATGTCATATCTTTGCATATGGTATAGTTGTTCAGTGCAATATTGTTGTTGAATTATTACTGAAGATAATCCCTAATTCTTTTATTCTATTTCTAATTTAACATGTACATGTCAATTCATTTGAGTTTGGGGATATGGATAAAACAATTAATATATCTGTTTAAACAATTAAGTATTAAATAATTTGCCAGTGAAGCTCTGACATTTTTTTCATGATTATTTATTCCTAATCTAAATTAAAACTTTCAGAATAGCTTGTTAGGAAGTATTTTAGAATCATTTTCATTAATTCCTCAAAACCCTTTTTGATATATAGCTATGTAATTTTGTTGCTTATAAATATATAAATTTAAAGGACCAAAAGTTTTCAGAGGACAAAAAATAACAGTCTTGTTTGTGATATATGTAAATCATTGTTCTGTGAATGATTACTGGTAATAAATAACCGAGACTTCCATGTGTATTTCATTTGTTTATAATTCTCACTGTTTATGATTTTTTCCTCATCCAACTTTACTCCTGGTGATTAAATAAATCTGACAGAAAGTAACATTTTGTGCATGCATCTGAAAGCATACGGAATAGTCATTTAGATATCACAAAATCTTTTGTGGTTTTCATGCTTAACTAAGTACTCAGAAGGTTTATATCAATTGTTTTCTCTGTTTTTAAAATGGAAGGAAAATCCATTTCTATGAACTTGATGAAAATTATCCATAGAAATAGTATGAATGAGCAATTCAAAAGAATTTTCCAACATATGAAAATAATCGTATCATAAGATTGATATGATAACAGACACCAATTTTCAGACTTTTAAAAAGTAAAGGTTTTTTAATTTAAATATTTTATCTTTAGATATTTTATCCTTATAAAAACATATATTATTTCTACCAAGAATATTTGTAGCTGAGAGTTGAAGTTTGAGGTCCTTGATGCTCTCTGAGCCTGGTGGTTTTCTTACAGATGTTTCATTAATCAAACTAGGTAAGATCATCAATGCTAGTATTACTACTAGTTCAGGAGTGGGTTCTACTTATCTTTACTACCTGTTTGCAACAGAATCGCACGTGTGTGCTTGCTTTGCTCGTGCAAGCACCTTGCTTCTGCATATGCGCAGATCGCCGATGACGACATCTGGGGTGGTGAGCGGGGCCTCCCACCAGTTTTACTACCGGTTCTTGCGAACCAGTCCGAACCGGAGGCAACCCACCACTGTACTGTAGCATTGCTGATGTTACTAATTTGCATAATGAAACATTTGCAAGAAAACAATCAGGCTCAGGGAGTACCAAAGACCTATTTCCTCACTGATGTTGAAAGGCAATATAGCAATTCTACATATTCTTCTTTGATTTTTTTTTATAATTATATCAGTCACTATTAGAGCTGCATAGCCTAATAGTGCCTTGTGATCATTACCATCAGTTTTTTAGGTATGAGCACAAATCTACAGCTTCCTTTGAATATCTGCATAAGTATGCAGTCATAAACAACCCTTTTCAAATCAGTTGTATACCTTTTCCTGTCAAAGGTAATGTTATTATTGTCATACATTTTTGTAAAGATTGAAATTGTTAATATGGATCTTAAAATTCATATATTGCCATATAGCTACCTCAATATTCAAGTATGTTGAAAAATTAGTGTATTTCAAGGTGTATCTTTTCCTGGCAGATTACTCGAATGAACAATAATCATTTCTTTAAACTGATTTCAGAGATAAAAATCTGAACCAAATATTCACCATTAGGACCAATATAATCCAATTATTTTTTTATAGTTTTAGCAACATTTTAATAAGAAAATAGCAATTTAATATTGGCATAGCTCTGTAATACTTTAAAAGCAATTGCACAAGTTGTTTACAAGAATTTCTAAAAATATTGTCAAAGAAAATATATTGGGCAAATGGATGAAACTAAAAAACATTAGAAGAAAAAAAAACTCCGTGAAATAAGCCTTTAAAGTCCAAACTAGCACCTGTTTTTCTAAAAACGAAATATTAGATTAATTTTAGAATAATATATAGTTCTATATAAAATATTGTACAGTTATATTGTTTCTTGGGAGGAAATGTGCATTGCTTTTCTGTATTTGGCTAATGTTGGAAATTAGGCAGGAGAAACAACGCATTTTTCTCTGTGTTCTGATACATAGCTGAGGAGCTATTGTGAGGACACTTGAAAGAGGTGAAAAAAATTCTGAAGGAAATTATTTGGCTGCTTATGTAGCCTTACAATAAACTAATAATGTACAGGCATTATCACTTTTAACATTCCACTGCATTTTGATTTAAAATTGGAAAGTAAAACTAATTTCAGCCACAAATGTTTAGGTTTACTTTGGTATATGTATTGTGTATTTATTTTTTTTCCACAGAAACCTGCTAATATTTTAGTTATGGGTGAAGGTCCTGAGCGAGGAAGAGTAAAAATTGGTATGTTTATATCTTTAATAAGTCCCAGTGTAGCAATTAAGACAAAATGTTCTAACAGTGCATAGGTCAATACTTATTGTTAAAATATACCAGATCACAGATCAAATGAAGAGAGGTAACATATGTTCATGTTGGACAGCGTTAGAGCAGGTTATAGGCTGAGAGAACCTAAATTGGGCCCTGCTTTCATTAAAAATGTTGTAATTTTCCTCAATAATGTTAACATTTAATAATAAATTTAACAGTTATGGTTAGAAAAGTACTTATGCAAATATTGATAATTCCTCAATCATAGGAAGCATGTTTTTTAATAGGAAAAAGCTGTGAAAATTGTATCATTTTTAATTGTGGTAGAACTGCTTTTTGTAATTTAGAAATTCTATATTCTATTTAAATAGTTGTTTTAAAATATTAAAACATCTAGTATAATAGTAAAATTCACAACATGCTATAACCAAACATATTATGACTGCGTATATCCTGAGGACATGTTCATCAGCAAATGGCTAATGTGCATCCTGAATCTTTAAGCAGATATACCCAGATATTACTGCAAAACTTTTAAATATACTTAATTTCCCTTTGTCTAAATTCCTTTTCTAAAATGAATTTACATGGAATTAACATGATCTCGATTAGATGAGACTGTTGAACAGCAGTCTGTTAAACTAGCTGGTCCTGTCTGAAACCAATGTAAGTTTCAGTTAGAAAGAAATAGAATTTGGTCAATATTGAACACTCCATCACTTAGATTTGTAAATACATAATTATACTAACACTAACACTAATTTAAGTCCTCTTGTCAGTGAAACATGATGGTCTAATGGGAGAGGACAGTTTGCACTTTTAGCATTAATTTCAGTGATGTTTCTTGTGATACAGGTAACCTATCAGCTATTATTTGAAAATTGACACCTACTTTTCTTGCAAACATGAACTATTTACAAAATTCTGAAAAATACGATTGCTCCCCCGAAACAGTTACACATTAGTATTGGATTTGAAAGGGCACTTCCAATTCAGTTAAGCCACCCAATGCCATTAACAGCAAGTTTGCCTTTCAAAAGTGTGATAAAGTTGAGGATTGATAAGTGATAATCATGTCGGTCTTTTGATGTTTAAATTTTTTTTAAAAAATTCAGATGTTTATATTCGGACACTACCCTTCCCTTCCTCCCCATTTTCTATGCAGCCAAAGGTGATCTATCAACATTCGTTTTTTTCTCAACTGCTAAATGTTCATTGTCTAACGCAGAACAAAATTAATTTTTAAAATGAAATGTAATAAAAGTATAAATAGGGTTCGATATAGTTAAAGTAGAGCAAATGAATGGGATTTTTTTCTAATGAATATCCAAATATCTGGTACCTTGGTCCTGAAACATTCTTAGGTTTCCTAACCTATTTTTAAAAAACTTTTGTTGTGTGCCCTATAATTACAACCTCAGATTCTCAGCTCTACTGGAATTTCTACTGAAAAATGCATTATTTTTGCACTTAGCCGCAGCAATAGTTTTATTATGCAAGTGATATATTTTACTAATCTGTTGCTGTTTAAATACTTGCAAGCATCATTTATTTTAATGTGATAAATCCATCAAAGTAGAGAAGAATTAGATAGCTAAGTGAACACGAATTCAGATGTGTTATTTTCCTATCTTAAAGAAGAATCCTGCTACCTTTGAATAGCAGGTTCTATTAATTTGCTAGTTGCCTTATTGCCGGTTGCTACAAATTGAACTGTTTCTGTCAGGTTACTAATTTGGTATTAGAAATATTTTCAGTCTTAAATGAATCAATATTTTTATATGCATTAAAATATTCTTGCCATTTTCCAGTGATTCGGTTCCAGATTTCCAAACTTTCCAAGGACTGATCAGAATATGGGTGACATCCTGAATGACCAAGAGTTCATATTAGCATGATTTAATCATGCAACACACTCTGTACAATTCTTTCAAAATAAGTTCAATATGTTTAAAAGTTAAATTATATAGGATTTCTGCCTATTTGAATTCAAATCAGTTTGTATTAAGCAACATATATGTTAAAATTTAATTTCCCTCCTCATTTTACAGCTGACATGGGCTTTGCCCGACTATTTAATTCACCTTTGAAGCCTTTAGCTGATTTGGATCCAGTAGTTGTTACATTCTGGTATCGAGCTCCAGAATTACTGCTTGGAGCAAGACATTATACCAAAGCTATTGGTAAGTAATGTGATTGTCACTGTTAAGTTAGGAATATTGTATTATTTAACTCTGACTTACTTATTTGTTTTTGCATAGAAAGACTGTGCCACATCTTGTACAGACTTCTTTCAATTGCCTAGACATGTTCTTCACAATTAATTAGCAAAAACCTTATTTAATTTGTTGATATGTTTCATGTTTTGATAATAAATGTTTCTAACATTTAGCACTTAAATTGATTTGTATTCTAAAACAAGGAAATTGTTGGCTTTGAATCCAGATTTAAGACAAAATGATTCAAATCCATAGAAACTGGATGCTAATGTTTAGTTTCCTCAGATTTTCTAAACAATACTAATATGTTCCCTCAAATGCAGGTAAAACTACTTCATTGGGAATAGTGAAGGCAAAAACGCCCTTGCTCCAATCATTCACCTTGCACATGTCTGGAGCCAATGATTTGATGATAGCCTGATTGTTAGAGCTAAAATAATATATTTAGTTTTAATTACATTATTACTAAAAAAACTTCTATTACCAAGTGTTTCTGAATTCTCCCTCAACTTTATCTCTTTCATCTAAAACTTAAATAATGCTCAAAGTTTCTGATAGAATGAGTTACAAAGTATTATGTAAAATACATTTGTCCTATAGATTTTAATAATTTAATTGAAGGACCATTTATTTTTGTTTTAGTGTATTTATTAAATTTATTTACTGTCCATCTCACTTCCAGATGACTCTGTAAAACTTACAAAATCATAATTGCTGATATTACAAAAGAAAGAGATTTTTCCTTCCAAAAGATTTCCCTGGATACAACTTTTGATTATGTTGACTTTGTCTCTTTTTCATGACAATTTAAAATCAAACTCACAAATACACTAGATCTCACCTGTGGGGGAGTCACCAGGTTTAAATTTTTGATATAATTTTTTGATAATTTTTGGTACGCTTTTCTGTAACTTACTAAGGTAGGCTGTAATAATTTCTGATGAAGAAATTAGATGTGCTTACTGATTTCTCAAAAGAGATAACTATATAGGTAAACACCAGTATTGCTTACTGTACTTCCCTTCCAAATACTTTTAGAATAGGTTTTGTCTTTTTCATTATTTTTTTAACTATGTGAAACTAAATGATAACTACCTTTTTACCTGTTAGTAGTCTTTAATTGAGGTTCCCCATTCACACAGCTTGGAGGCAGCTAAATTTTTTTCTGTCTTGAATAATCTGATGACATCTGGAATCCTATTTACAAACAGAAATAGTACTGTAAATCATTGGAGTTGGGCATTGCTCATTGCCATGTCTGTGAGAATTGTCATACTAATGCTCTCAGCCATAGCCTCTTAAGCCATAATTAGACCTCTTATCCTATGATTGCTAAGTTTTCTAAAGAGATTTATTTAAAAAAATAAAATCTTGTCAAGCTTGCAATTACCATATTTTTCTGAGTATAAGACGCACCTTTTTCCCCCCTAAAAGAAGGTGGAAATGTTGGTGCATCTTATACACTGAATACAGCCATTTTTGGCCTCCCAAAGCCGCGCCCCCCTTGTTCCATTTTTGCGAAAAACAGGCCCGGTTTTAGCAAAAACAGGCATTTTTGCCCTCCCCAGCCCCCAGGAGCACTCTGCAAGCCTCCCAAATCCTCTGCGCACCCCGTTTTTTGCAAAAATGGGCCCATTTTTCGCAGAAATGGGCACTTTCTTGTCCTCCCCCAGCCCCCAGGAGCACTCTGCAGGCCTCCCAAATCCTCTGCGTGCCCCGTTTTTTGCAAAAACGGGTTTAAAATGGCCCCTTTTTTTTCAAAAAACAGGGCACGCAGAGGGTTTGGGAGGCCTGCAGAGTGCTCCTGACAGCCAGGGAGGGCAAAAAAAATTTTTTTCTTACTTACCTCTTTGAAATCTTGGTGCATCTTATACACCAGTATGACTTATAATCCGAAAATATGTTATCCCCAGTCAGTTCAATTTTGCATAGTTATGAATTATACCTAATTGTATGAGTAAATGAAATCAGGCATAATAGATCTCACTCCCCACACTTCCAATCCATTATAAAGATTGAAGTTCTTCTGGAGCAGTTTTGAAAATTTGTAAATAGTAGTATTGTATTAGTTATAGCCCATAAGATTTAAATACAAGCTTTGAAATCTCCTTAGGGAATTGTTCAATTTTTGATACTTTATTGAAGTTTCAAGTCATGGGAATCTATTTATAAAAATGGCATTTTAAAACATCTTCCTTATAGAAACATGTTTGCTGTAATTGAGAATTTTCTATTGAGAGCTTTAATATTTTAACAGAAGACAAAGTGACATAATGCATTAATTAGTTGCAGGTTACAAATTTACTAGTTCTTGCCTAGCTCTACTCTTCTGTTATAACTAGAATTGTAATAGGCGATATGAAAATACAGGAGAATCTTTGACATTAGCATAACAACTGAAATGTTAGTTGGAAATGCTTGGAAGTATAATTATTTCTTCATGAGCACATCTATAAACCATTGTTTCTTCTTTTTTAAATGCCTATTTGATTTTTCTCTCTCCTTTTTTGTAAAGATATTTGGGCTATAGGGTGTATATTTGCAGAGCTGCTAACATCAGAGCCAATATTCCACTGCCGACAAGAGGATATAAAAACTAGTAATCCGTATCATCATGATCAGCTGGACAGAATATTCAATGTAATGGGATTTCCTGCAGGTACATATCCTGTTATTGCTGATATATGTAAATTACACATATTTTTTTTAGTTTTCAAATGGTTAAAGCAATACCACTATGAATATTTTAATACATTGTAAATGGTAGACATTTAGCAATGCTAAAGTAAATAGATTATTGCTATTATATATACAATGAAATGAAATCATAACTCCCCATTGTTTACTGGTGTTGACCTTCATTTGCATCAAATTCTTCCAAAAAACTTAGGATGTCCTGATGTATTGGCATAGTATATATGCATACCCAAACAGTGTGGCTTTTTGTAATTAATTGACAGATAGAAATTTTGTTAATGCTCAGGTTTAAGTATATATGCCACCCAACTCCCAGGAACTAATATCACATTAGTTCCCCAATTCATCATGATATAGTTCATTTATCATCAGCAGTTAAGGAAAAGTCTTGATTGCATTTTACCACGTTCAATTAACTAAAGCCATTACTGCTATTTTTAATTTTAAGAGGAAAGGAGGATAGAAGTCAGTAAAGAGCAAAAATGGATTTTAAAGAAGGATCCAATGATTTAGATAGGTGATAAATTTGGGCTTCAGTATATTCATTTCTCTCCAGTATCAATACCATTTGGAACTGTTTCAATCTTACAATCTTAACATTACAAAATTATATAACCTGGGAGCCAAATCAGACTTTAAAATATAGTAATCAAGAAGCTAATGAAGTCATTGGTAACTGCGGCATTAGTTTTAAAGTTTTATGTTAAATCAATTCAAAACTTGGACATTATATCAGATTACAGATAGTCCTCAATTTACGACCACAATTGAGCCCAAATTTTCTGCTGTTAAGTGAGACATTTGTTATGTTTTTCCCTTCTTTTTTTTACAATCTTTCTTGTCTTAGTTGTTAAGTGGACCACTGCAGTTGATAAGTTAGTAACCTGGCTGTTAAGTCAATCTGGCTTCCCCATTAGCTTTCAGAAGGTTGGAAAAGAGGATCTACATGACCTTGGGAGACAGCAAAGGTCATAAATATGAATCAGTTGCCAAGCATCTGAATTTTGATCACATGATCATGGTGTCGTAAAGGTCGTAACTGAAAAATGGTCACAAGTCATTTTTTCACTGCCATTGTAACTAAATGAACTGTTGTAAGTCGAGGACTACCTGTATATTGTTTTATTTACTGTACAGTATTTCGTGCTTTTTTAATAAGGAAAAAATATACAATGTAAATAAGTAACAAAAGAAGATTCATGTTCTTGTGTTAATAAAAACTATGAGAAGAGGATGTTCACCAAGGGTGAAAACTAAGAAAGCAAAGCTCTGCATTTGAAGAGGAGAGAGAAGATGATAATTTTCAGTGCTTAAGTGATGGTATCCTAGCTTTGTATTAAGAAAGATGAAATTATACTGATATTCACTTCATAGATAAAGATTGGGAAGATATTAAAAAGATGCCTGAACATTCAACTTTAATGAAAGATTTCAGAAGAAATACGTAAGTTTTGTGAAGATCTGAGAAATTTTGACAAAGCTACAACTTCATGAATTTGTACACTCAGTAAATTGGTTTTCTGGCAAACTTTATTTTCTACCCTCTGATGATTGGCCTTCCCCTTGATACTAAAACAAAGATGATTTCCTGTTATTGTTGAAAAAACAAAAAATTGGAGACAAATGTGTACTTTGGAAACAATAGTATTGAGATCTGTATAGCTTCTATAGAAGCCCAGTGCAAAGTAAGCAGAATAACAGACAAGAAGGTGGGAAGGATAGGCTGGGAAATTCTGGGTGTTGAAGTCAACCCATCTTAAAGTTGTCAATGTTGAGAAACACTGGTCTGGATACTAAGCCCCATCAAAAGATCAGAAAGGAGCTAATTGTTGCTTGCCCCACAAATCAGAGTATAACATCTGTATAACCTTGAAGCTATTTTGATTTAATAAGACATTAATTGTTGCATACAAAAGTATAACTTTTTAGCTTGCAGGCATAAAATGTAAAGACTTGGCTTTGATAAGTTTTAGAAACTATTATGAAATGCCTCACTTCCAGAAATCTTGTAGAAGAGACATACTAAATAACTGCTAACAGGTTTTCATTTTTGTTTATTTTGTGTGATATGGGAAGCCATTTCCATGTGGTATATATAAAGGAATGTGCATCCTCGGGCTTCTTCCACAGAGCTCTGGCATCATTTTGAAATACAAATAAATTGCTCATAGCAATTAAATTGAATGAGGCCAACTCTGCTACCTTCTATAACACCCCCTTATACACATTTTATCTTCAGTTTAATGACAGGATTATTATGAACCAGTATTTTCTTTCAGATATACCAACTGCAGCCTTATCAAATATATGGAAAAACATAAAGTTAAGCCGGATAGTAAAGCATTCCATTTGGTAAGTTCATAACAGTTCACTCAGGAATGAATTCTGACATAATTTCCAAAAACAATCATATGAGATGTTTAAAGTGCTTTTCATTACATCTGCAGAAGAGCATTTATTATAGACTGAAATCTATTTGCTTTCAACTTCAAAGTGATGGAAACCTTAGAAAAGTAATCTAAAGTGCCCCTAATGTGTTTCATAAATATACCGTGTTTCCCCCAAAATACAACCTACCTTGAAAGTAAGTCCTAGCTTTATTTTTACATGTGTGTCCAATATAAGCCCTCCCCCCCCAAATAAGCCCTAATTAAGACCCCACCCACTCCAGGGTGCACGGGTAAAAATTAAGCTGGGGGGGATGGGGTGTGTGTGTGGAGCTGCCCTATTACTTACCTTCTGACAGTTGCAGCCAGGCCTCACATACCCCAATACCTGCCTTGCCGGCCCATTTCTTCTGCAGCCGGCAGAGCTTTCCTGAAGGCCTCTGCAGCCGATAACACAGCTCTGGATCAATCCTGTTATCGGCTGCAGAGGCCTTCAGGAAAGCCTTGCCGGCCGCACAAGAAGTTCCTAAGGGCCTCTAACAGAGAAAAGGAGGCCGGGGGCAACCTGCACAAGTGAGGTGAGTCAGTGGACAACACCATCCCACCACTCTGAAAATAAGACCTGGTGCCTTTTTTGGGTGGCAAAAAAATATAAGACGGTTTTGTTTTCAGGGAAACACGGTACTTATTTGCAAGTATTGGTTATTAAATATGAGATTATGCAAAAAAGAACAGCGAGAATGAAATCTTCAAATGTAAATTTTGAACGACTGTATCTTTGTTCATTTTTACCTTATAACAACCAATCAGTTTTGCTTGTTTTGCTAGGTCCAAATATTATCTCTAAACAACTGGAGACAAGCTTTTCTCCTCAGTAGCGAACATTGGTTCTGTTTACCTTCAGATGGGGAGGGAAATGAAAAATTCCATATTATTGGTTGATTTACCATGGCTGTCCTGGGTTTCAGGCAGATCTTGGGGACTGAATTTAGGATCTTCTGTATGCAAGGTATATAGGATGACAGCAATGGCTTGTTGATTCTGAAGATGCATATATTCACAGAGTGGTGGAATATTTTCTGGGTTTGACAACAGTGAAGATCTTCTGTTTTAATTGTACTTAGCTACAGAAATTGCTTACTATGGACCCAATAAAGAGAATTACCTCAGAACAGGCTATGCAGGATCCTTATTTCTTAGAAGATCCACTTCCGACATCTGAGTAAGTGATACAGAATTCATATTTCTTTAATGCTTTCTAGTTATTTTAAACTAGGAAAGATATTAAAATGCTTAAAATGTTTAGGAGATTAAGGAGTGGAGCTGGGGTTCATGAGAATAACTGAATGATATTTCACTCTTGACAAGCAAGAAATGTCTTTTTATGCCGTTTGCCATTTTTTAAAAATGTCCTATTAATTTTTGTTTTATGAACCTCTGATTGTGTTAGTTTGTAGCATTAATCCTTTATTCATTGGCAGATTGATTATAACATCATATATAGTGCCTGCTAGACTTCCCACTTTTAATATCAAATTATATTATTTAATTGGTATATCTTCTTTATAAATTCAGTGATATAAATTGCAGTTTAGTAGAAACAGATTAATTGAAGCCAAATGAATAATTCTTAGCATTCATTAGCTGAGGTTTTCTGGGATCTGCTAGTTGGGGTATTATAGACTTTTGATTTTTCAGCACAGAAGTGTTATTGTTTATTTACTATACAGCCTTGTATTGTAACCCACTTCAGTGGTGGAGCAGCCCCACTTCGATAGACATTTTTCTTTCCAATCCTTAAGAGCTGTGTCTATATGGAGCCCTGTACTTTAAAGAATAAGGATTATTAGGTTTATCTGTTGCCTTTTCATTCAAGACTGCAAGGATGTAAAAATGACATATGATCTTTGTATCCTGAGAAAAACTGGTTCTGAATCCTGATGTAAACGATAACAAGGAAATTAAAGGTTATGAATTATTTTTTAAAAGTTATAAACAATTCTGTAATGTTTGACTTCACTGGGACTGAAATTAAAGCTGAAAAAGCACAGCCGTTTATACTTGATTTAGGTGAAAAGAATATATTGACAGGGTAAAAAAATGTGTTTTATATCTTAGTATTACGTGGAAATGTAAGATTCCTATATAATACCAAATAAAACTAAAATTTCCGTTGAAGCAGCTTTTATATACCTGTCACGAAAGAGCTAAGGATTTACAGAGATTATAACTTTCATGGATAGGAGACCATCTCAAGTCAATTGTAAGTTATTTTAGTCACCCCAACAGAATAGCCTGATACATGTGGGATTTTGGAAGTTTTTTTAACTTCTCTTTTAAGCGATAAAACCCCAGGGAAGAGTTTTCATCGCACTCCATCCAGATGCTGATAGTTTCATTTTGGGAACTAAAGGCAACCAAACAAGAATTATAAACAATGACTCCTGCTATAAGAACATTCAACAATATTGAATTTGATTCTCATATCCTTCTGTAATCTTAATTTGATAGCTTCCTGTCTTTACTCACCAAAGAGTAATGTTTTTTCTTAGCATCTTAATAGAAAAGATAAAAGCATTAGTAGGTTATGAAGGCAAGGTATTAATGTTATCAAAATTCTTAGATTCATTTATGGTAAATTTTTCCGGAGAATATTAATTCTTGAGATATTTCCAAACAGCATGCCATTTGATAAGCTAAGAGGAGTGCTTCTATAGTCTTTGATAAGAGCATGCCTACTCAGTATGTAATGTGATTTTGGTAATCCACGAGAGAGATTACAAGAAAATTAATGGTATTCAAGACATTATTTTGTCTAATGTTGAGATTTGGATTTAAGACATCTTAAATCTCTGCCAGAACTAGGAAGATCTGTTCAGACAACTAGGGAATCTTCATTGATTTCTGAATCTTCTGGTAATTTTCCAATTACCAGAATTGGGTTGAGACTTCGGCTGAAAGCCTAGAGGTCCATCAACATAATCATTCTAATTGGTAAAAGTTATATTGCATTCGGGCTGGGCTTGTCCACTCCCTCGCTACCAGTCTACTTCTGAGTGCAGCTCAAGGTGTTGGTTATGACCTTTAAATCCCTTAATGACATAGGTTCAGGCTACCTGATGAACCATCTCATCCTGCTAGGACAAGCCATTTAACAGACCAAGGAGCTAAAAATGTCTTCACAGGCATATCAGCATCCTTTGTATTGTATTGTGGACCTCGACACTAAAACATACAGTTATGTCTACAGCAAGCAATACATGCAGTTTATTTCATTGCTTCTATTGTATCTATAAATAGAAGCATTTTGTATCATCCTGAGATTATTTTTTTAATGAATGTATTCAATTTATATTACCATCCATCACACATAGTATGTGATTTTGTGCAGCAATATACCTAGATTTTGGCTAGCTGATTGGTATGTTGACATCTACCAACTATTTGTAACATGTTTGAGGACTTCATAGATGAAAAAACTCCACTCTTTGCTGACTTAGACACATGTTTGCAGATAAAGTATCTCAAGGTAACTGAAAAGATTAGTCAGATTGACATTGATCCTAATTATATATACTCCAGGGATATGACATCAGCAATTCATTGTATCAAATAAAGACTATGGGTTAAAGTATCCTGTTGTGCAACATTTGGAATTAATTATATTTTTCCAATTCCCTAAATATTTGAATAGCTGATACTTTAGTAAATACAGAGCAGCTTTTTCAAAAGCCAGATTTAAATGTGTTGCCATCAAATATAGTATATGGTATTTTTTTTTAAAAAAAAACAACCCTATCTCTCGGGGCTTGTATGGCTTGAAAGTGTGGATATTTTGTGCAAGATTTTGAAGAGGATGGTGGAAGACATTCTTAGAATACACTAGTTTCAGTCTGATTTGAAATGTGATTTTGGGACTGAATTGATTTTAATCATTTTGTTGGATTATCTTTATTGAGAGAGTGACAGACAGTGTAACTCTTTTATTCTTTGCTCTTGTAAAAGATTTTAATAAGGAGGTGCAGAACTTTGAATTCAGAGAAAAAGGTATCCTCTAGAGCAGTGTTTCTCAACCTTGGTAGCTTGAAGATGGGTGGACTTCAACTCCCAGAATCCCCCAGCCAGCAGCGCTGGCTGGGGGATTCTGGGAGTTGAAGTCCACCCATCTTCAAGCTTCCAAGGTTGAGAAACACTGCTCTAGAGTTATATCCACACCCTCCAGACTTGAAGCACTGTAATGTACAGCCTTAAGCTTTAATATATTTGACAATAGTAAACTACTGGATCACTTCTGTAAACTGACAAATCTGCCGGATTGACCACAACTGGGTGATTATTTTTCAACTTTCTGGCAATTATATCAAGGCATACACAAGTTATCACCTTGCCCCAATATTTCAAAGCCAATCTACAAAGCCAATTGGAGGAGCCATCTGGAGATTCAGAGTATATTGTTGTGAGTGAGCCATACTGGGGATCTGGTTACAGACTTGTGCTGGTGACAATGATTCCGTTTCATGGTTCCTCTGTAAATCGGCAGAAGCCGTGCTAGTCATAAGCCAATATCAGGATGCCTTGGTGGGGTCCCGTCTCTTCATATCAGAGGCACCATTTAAGGTGCTTCCAGTTTGAAGGGATTAGCCAGAGACATCACCATTGCCTGGGGGACACCCATGGGGGCTCTTTTCATATCCATGTAAAGGAGCTGGAGTGAATGACAGGAACTCACCCTGCCATGCAGCAGCACTCAGGTCTCAAACATGGGCCTGCTAACCTCCGACCCCAAAGATCTCATTGAACATTTAATGATTACACACAATCCCTAAAATCAAGCTGCAAAGAACTGGTGAAGCGGGACTTAGTTCATAGTGAAAAATGTTTTATTACCACTTTTAATCATGGGTTGAAACTTGTTATTAAGATAAAGTTACTAATTCTTCTTAGGAAAGAAAATAAATACAGATTGTCCTCGTTTAGTGACCCCAATTTGACTGGCAAATCCATTGCTAAGCACCACAAATTATGTAGCCACTAGAGACTTGCAATATCACTTCCCACTCAATCGTTAATCCAGTCACCATGGTCTTTAAGAGAAATATCACATGGCAATGACTTATGATTTTCATTCCACATTCTCCCATCAATTGCTTGTCACAAACCAGTTGGGAAGCATGTGATCAAGTGACTGGGATGCTACAATATAAATACATGCCAGCTGCAAAGTGCTCAGATGGTGATTACATGACTGTGGACTCTGCAGTGGTCATAAATATGAGGATTGGTCACAAAGCTGTTTTTTACACCATAGTAATTTTGAACAGTCACTAAATGAGTGGATCAGTAAGTGAGGACTACCTGTACTTGTAGTTATCCTTCTTCATACATTTCTTCATTAACATACTAAAAAAACGGGCTTTTGCAGTGTGTTTGCAGGGTGTCAGATCCCATATCCAAAACGAGAATTTTTAACTGAAGAGGAGCCTGATGACAAAGGAGACAAAGTAGGTATCACATCAAGGGGTATAACCAAACAAGTACATTTAGACTTTTCCCCCATCTTGTACAGTTTTATACTTGCCTGTTTATTTGGAGAATTAGATTGGTATTAATAATTCTGCTTAAAATCATTCAGTATATGAAGGCCACATAATAAGAATGTGAAGTTGTATATTTTTCTATCTATATTTAGTGGAATTACTTTTATTGAACTGTTCCTTGTCAGAATATGAGAATTAATATCACTTGTGGGAACAAAATGAATATTTGATAATATGGGAATATCACTACATTTATCACAGTTATTTCCAATACTAAACATTACAGTGAGAAATTTAAGAATGTCTACCAAATATAGAAAAGCTTAATGTCAGAGACTGACAGCTCACATAATTTGTAGAGTTACAAATGTAACTCTTTATAGATGTTTGGGGCGGTGCCTAGTTTGGATGTGATTTAAAATACTGGTATTTGCAGAGTTGCAGACTTCCCAATGTTGTATAAATCTCTGTGAAAACAAACTTCACTATTACAAGAACTAAGGACAATAGTAAAACGCAACCTTTTAAGAGTAGCAGAAATAGTTTTGGGCATGTATTATGGAACAACCCTCTTCAGGACTGAATTTTGTAATCTCAGTTTGTACTGTAATTGTCTTTTACTGTGTAATCATTTGATAATGTGACCAGCTTGATGATAAAATGTGGCAAGAATCTTAAAACAGATCTAAAAAAACTTAAAAACAATTGCTTTTCATAAAGCTGTAAATAACATTGGATCCCAGCAATGTGCGATTTTACAAGATTCAGGGCTTTGCTACACAATAGAAGACCTTAGACCCGTGATGGTGAATTTATGCTACGTGGGCCAGAGGTGGCACTCAGAGCCCTCTCTGGGCACATGTGCCGTTGCCATCTCTCTTCCAGATTCTCGTGCTTCGGCGCACACGCTCCAGTTTTGGCACTCAGTGCCGAAAAGGTTAACTATCACTGCCTTAGACATTACAATGCACTCAGATTATCTCCTGGAGAACAGGAAGATATTTTATTATCCTCAGGAATAGAGTTTCTTTTCTTATTAATCGACTTTAGCTAAAGCTGCAAATCTAAAATGCTTACTTATATAAGGCCCTCACTTAACAACCACGCTTGGGACCAGAATTTTGGTTGTAAGTTGATGTAGTTATTAAGCAGGTCACCGTGTGACCTGACTCAATTTTACAATTGTTTTTATGACAGTGGTAAGGCAAATCACTATGATCTTTTAGCAAAACACATGGTGGTTAAGCAAATCCATTCTCCCAAATGGGAAGGTTTTTCTGGAAACTGGCAGAAACATCACAAATCACGGTCACATGACCACGAGATGCTGCAACCAGTCATATTTGCAAGGCAGTTGCCAAGCACCTGAAATGCAATCATATGACTTGGGTGTGAGTGTGGCAGTTGTAACTTTGAGGATAAATCATAAGTAACTTTTTAAGCCCATCCTAACTTCAAATGATTGCTAACCAATCACACTTTGATTGTTAAGGGAGGACTACCTATACACCTAATCTCAATTTAGTTCCAAGTAAACATTTTTGACAGGCCAAGTAAATAGTTTGATAGGTTGTCTTTGCTTTAGATCTTAGATCTTAGTATCTTAAATATTAGTATCTTAATATTAGTACTTAGATATTAGTATCTTAAATATTAGATACTAATATTTAATTAGTATCACCTTGGTGTCTCATTGATCTTACAGAGAATTTTATATTTCCAGCATTTGAATTGCTTCTGAGTTGTATTTTTCTTTTTTCTTTAACCACTTGAGAAGAACCAGCAGCAGCAGCAGGGCAATAACCACACAAATGGAACTGGCCATCCAGGGAATCAAGACAACAGTCATACCCAAGGGCCTCCTTTGAAAAAAGTGAGAGTAGTTCCTCCTACCACTACCTCAGGTGGACTTATTATGACCTCAGATTATCAGGTATCGCTTTTTCGCCTCTCTTTCCTTATCTTTGTTGCATTACTTTGCGAAATATTTGTTTTAGCACACATTTCAAGTAAATCGTTGTGCATGTATCTGTTTGAATCCACTTTTATTATTAAAAAAAAGTTAGTAATAAAATCTGCATGCAGTATAAGGGGCATAAACGGTCTTCAATGTTACATTGCTTTCCCGCCAAGATTCGTGACAAAAAAGATTTTGCATCCTGAACACTTTTGGGTGTATTTTACAGATTTTTTTGGCTGCCAATCATGAAAAATAACCTGGAGTTTAATCTATCACTGACCATTTTATAGAAATTTCTTGTTTTTTACACAATAGCAATGTACACCCTTCAGTACCTGTTGCACACATGAAAGAAACAAACGGAAACATGGAACTGTTGTTGAAGCACATCCGGTACACCAAATACAACTGAAATATAAAGGCTTTTCTGCTTGGAATGCAACTCAGCTATAACAAGTTACATATGCAAATGGGACAGTCATGCAAGGAGTCATGTTACATTAAAAAGAAATGGCTACTCCGAAAGAATTTGGTTCCAGGACAGAAAAATGTGGCACATGAACAACTTGTTGACCCAACAAAAATATTTTTGTAAAAGCAATGAACAAGGAAAGTGAACGCTTTGGTATTTTGAGACAGATGTTTCCAAGAGTAACTGATGCCAAGATTAAGGAAGGCTTTTTTGTTGGTCCACAGATCAGATACATCATCAGTGACAAGTGGTTTGAAAATCTGTTAGTGGGGCTAGAGAAAAATCACCTAGAAAGCATTCAAGGATGTTGTGTCAAGCACCGGGGAAATCAGGAGATTCGGGTAGTTCAAATGAATATAAAGATTTATTGCAAGCTTAAGCTCTCTACAAGAATCTGACCAATTGGCGGTCAAGGAAAATGAGCAGGAGATAAGAGAGGCATTCAAGTGGGCTGGTCTTAGATCTTTTGCGGGCGTGCAGGGATTCGTGACTTATGACACGTTTGACCCCTCCCTCGGGCTCGTCCTGGTCATATCCCACATGTCACTGAGAATTTTCTTAGCAACTACAGGTCGCTAAACAATATTCAGCTGATTGACAAACTTGTACACATATAAGACAATGAAATGCAAGATGTCACTAAAGATTCATTTTCTCCAATCATGCTTGAACTTTTCCCCAAAAAATCTAGGTGCAGTCAATGACAGTATGATTAAAAAATTTACCAAGACAGTGAAAAAAACAGCATCATAGCAACTGGAATCCATCAGTGCTGAGTGACTATTGTTGTACACTACAGTGAGATGCATCAGCCACTGAGCACAAACAAAAAACAGCAGCAAAACACTTTTAGCCCTGTTGAATTCATGTAGCTGTCGGAAACATGCGATTAAATACATTATAGTCATTAAAAGTTAATTTCGTATTTCTCAAGATTCCCACTTGATGCAGTCATTCTGAAATCATGCATTCAGTTTGAAAGGGTCTATCATAATCACCAAATGTTTTTCAGGAAGCAAAGCTTTTGAAAAAAAAATATCCAGTGTAATATTCAGTAAATCAGGTTACATATTCAGATGTTAGAATCTTTTGACAATTTAGGAGATTGATTTATTAATGTAGTAGGCAGATGAGAACATGATTCTTTTTCCTTTTGTTCACCCTATTTTTATCTAGCATGTTCTTGCTTTGGTCTCTGTTCAATAGAAATTATTTGCAGAAGGCACACAAAAGAAGAAAAGAAAAGACTCTCAGCTTTTCACAAGTCATTTGCTTTTCTTCTGAAAAGAATTTGCCATTTTGTGGCAGGCTGCTCTATTCTGAGTAAAGGACAAGCCTATGTTGCAATCTGGCATTTAATGGATATTTCTGTTCGAGACTCACACATCTGCCTACCTTATGTCAAAGAAAAATGTTGGAATCAATGAAAGTACATAAAAGAGTCAGAAGGTGTAGAATATTCCCTGTGAACAAAATTTTTTTTACAAGATGAGCTTTGGGGTCAAACAAAATATTAGTGAGCAGCATTTTATCCATGACAATATTCCTCTATAAATATTGTTTCTATAAAAAAAAATCTTATACAATTACTTTTCAATAGAAGAAACATGCAAATAAGTCATATGTGACAAATATGGTTGTTGAATGTACTAAAGCAGATTTTGTCCAATGTGTAATTTTTTTTCATATAAGGTTAACCAGCTTTAACTGTTATTTTTAAATTATTAAAGTCATTCATGGAGTATAACTTCATAGTTTTAATAAGGAGAAAGTGAATATATTTCTTTACATGTCTGCCATTCTAGGTAGGCTTCCTAGGAGGCATGTGAATAATTTATTGTTTCAAATAATCAAGTTTCAGAATCTCTCTCTAATCTAGCATTCATTTTCCGGGGTATTTTGAAAATATTGCCAATTAGTATAGCATAGGTAGAGAGGGGTCGTTTTTGTGTGTATGTGTGTGTAAAACTGTAGTTATGTATTGATAGGTACAGGTGCAAATATTCTACAGCCATTAGAAATGAAAATGAGATTAATTGCCAGTGAAGATACCGAAATATTGGACATTTTTTGCTTTTTATCAATCTACTATCACTAATAAAAGAACCAGCAGACAATAAATGCCCTGCAAATTAGCCCTTGATAGAATAGTAATAAAGGCTCTGGGAGACATAATCAGATGCCCCAGTGACCTACAAATAGCAAAATCATGCAGGCCGTGTTTTTTCCTGTGATATTCTATGGAAGTGAAAGTAGAGCTTTCAAGAAGCAGGGTAGAAAGATTATTAATGTTTTTGAAGTTTGCCATTGGAGAAGGCTCATGAGCAGGGGCCACATGAGGAAACGGACTGTTGTGGAGAGCTGGGACTGCTGTGGAGGGCCAATAGCTCCTGGCTACACTCTGCCTACTCGCCCGCTAGGCCACATCATCTGAGGCAGCAGTGGGTTAACAAGCCCAGATCCCCTTATATAATGACTGCTGCTGCCTCAGGCGGCTCCAGGCAGCTCAGGTGAAGGGCGAGCACTGCCTCAGGCAGCTCCAGGTGAAGGGCGAGCACTGCGCAGGTGCGCAGGAAAGCACTTTACTTGTCCTCTCATTGCCACCAGCCAACTGAAGGAGTGCATGGCAACTGTGCAAAGCCAGACCTGACTCGGCTTCTCCTGCCCCATGTGGTTCATTTATTTAGTTTGATTTCTAATTTCCAATTGACCTCACACGGGTCAGACAGTGACGATCAAAGTGCCGGATGTGGCCCAGGAGCTGTAAAATGCCCAGGTCTGCTCATCGTAATAACCTGGATAGCCAAGAAAACAAATGGATCATCAAACAAATCAAGTCACTGAAGGTACAAATGTCCAAGCTCAAATTATGCTACTTCGGACATATTATGTAATGAGCTAGTTCTCTGGAGAAGTCTGTAACACTGGGAAAGGTTGAAAGAAAGAGGGCAGCTAGTGGCAAGGAAGATGAATTCAGTTACACTGGCAATAGTACACTTTTGGAAACCTGAGGACCAAGATGGGAACAGATGATCCTAGAGAAGATCCTTCTTTGTGGTGTCTAAGAGATGACATTTGAATGTTCAAAATTATGCATATGCATTTAAAATGCAAACAAGATCAAGGAAATATTTGATATCCAAGTAATCGGGAAGACTGTGTGAAGGCATTGTCCTTAAGTCTTAATACCTCTTCTGCTGAGAAAGTAGAAATCCATTTGCAGAATTGAGTTTTCCCCATCTCCCCACTGAAATCCCTTGCACCAAACACGGAAAACCACTTTCGCAGGAATATTGGAGTAAATAGTGATAAGAGCTAAAGATCATACAAGTAGAGTAAATGTCTCTAGAGTAAAATATGAGTGCCACAGGTAAATAGCTTTTTGTATCAAAGAGGATTTACCTTTTCCTATTCAGCTGTTGAATATAATCAAGCTCAAGATCTCGGCCTGCTGTCTTAAACACTTCTGATTATATGGTATTGGGGAAATTTTGAAAGTATTACTTTATCTGCTACATGTGTGAAAAGATGACAAAATATTAATAACAATATCTTAAATTTATATGCCATCCAATTCCCTTGTTAGTTCTCAAGTTTTTTCTATTCAAATACATTTTTAGGTTCCCACGTGGTAAATATATGATTTTATATAGGACACATTCTGCCACACTCAGCATATGCTCCAGAGCAGGAAAGTGTATTTGAAGTAGTTTCATTACACTGACAAAATATTTCTGAAATGTTGTTACCCATTTGTCATCAAGTCTGCTTAAAGAGGATAGGCAAGAAATCTTTTTTTTTAATCAATGTAAAAATGAACATTGTGTTGGTATATATGAACACCAGTTATAGGACATATAATTGTGGTGGGGGTTAATCTTCGGCATTCGTGTTCTTGTGAATATTTAGAGGAATGAATCAAAGCAAGCATATACCTGTGTTTTCCCGAAAATAAGACCTTTTTTTGCCACCAAAAAAGGCACCAGTCTTATTTTTGGGGGAGGGGGGGTATTCACTGACTCACCTCATTTGCGCGCGTCACCCCCAGTCTCCTTTTCTCTGTCAAATGCCTTCAGGAACTTCTTTGGCCAGCAAGGCTTTCCTGAAGGCCTCTGCAGCTGATAACACAGCTCCAGATCAATCCGGAGTTCTGTTATTGGCTACAAAGGTCTTCAGGAAAGCCTTGCTGGCTGCAGAAGAAATGGGCTGAGGTGTGCGAAGCCTGGCTGTAACTGTCCGAAAGTAAGTAGTAGGGCAGCTCCACCCCACCCTAGCTTAATTTTTACCCATGCACCTAAGAGTGGGCGGGGTCTTAATCAGGGCTTATTTTTGGGGTAGGGCTTATATTGGGCGCATGGGTGAAAATCAAGTAAGGCCTTATTTTCTGTGTAGATCGTATTTTCGGGTAAACACGGTATGTGTCCCAAGATAATGTTGCAGGATCCAATCTGAGTCAGTCACTGGGAGCAAAGGTTAAGCCAAGTTGGATTGGATCAAGCATGTTTTCTCACCTGTTTAACATGAACTGCACTTGGTATACAACGTCAACTGTGTTGTAATTCTTTTTCAGCGTTCCAACCCCCATGCTGCCTATCCTAACCCTGGACCAAGCACATCACAGCCCCAGAGTAGCATGGGATATTCAACTACCTCCCAGCAGCCTCCACAGTACTCTCATCAGACACACCGGTACTGAGCTGCATCTGAATATAAAGTCAATGCACTGTTGCTAAGACTGCAGGAGTGGCCGTGCTGCTGTCTGCCTGGAACCTGGCTTTGGGCTGCAAGAATGTACTGGAACTGTCAAAATGTCTGATAGCCACGTTCTGCTACTTTTCACAGGCTGGGAGTAGTCCCTCCCACAGATTGTACCTGTTGATGGAATGAGACTTGAAAAGAAAGTACTAGCACAGTTTGTGTTGTGGATATGCTACTTCCATAGTTTACTTGACATGATTCAGACTGACCAATGCATTGTTTTCAGTGACAGTCTGTAGCAGTTGAAGCTGTGAAATGTGCTAGGGGCAAGCATTTTTGTTGTTGTGAATTCTATTGATGTTGACAACATTATCTGACCAATAATACACACAGACAAAAAAAAATCTCTTAACTGGTATTTGAAGTATACAGTATGTGTTAATGAGATGAAAACAAACTATCTATGGCTTCAATTGAGAGAATTTTTGATATGCATTGATTTTTAGTGACTTTTTTGTGGGTTGATCCATTTTCCACATTGAGCAATGTATTATGACCAACAAATTTGCTGCAGAGATTTTTTTAAAGACATAATAAAAAAGAAACATGAGCATTTTTTCCAGCAGATTTACAAGCTTCCCAAAGATTAATTTTCAACATAAGTTTATTTTGTTCTCAGATCTATGACTTGACTGGTATTAAAGCTGCTATTTGATAGTAATGAGTGTGTTATTAAGATAAAGCTGTTTGGTTCAGCAAACTATACTGATTGTCATAGGCAATGTTTTTCCCCCCTCTTGGTGTTAACTGATTTGTGAGCATGCTTTGGAAGTTAAAAAAGCATGAGTGATGTTCCCCTGCAAAAAAAAAAAAAAAAAATCACAGTGCGGCATTCATCCAGATATGTTTGTCATGACTTTTTGAGAGCTGGCTTGATGTAGTGGATTTTAAATTTTCTTAAATATTTTTAAAGATGTTCGCACGTTTGTTTAGGGCACTCTTACCCATCCTGGAACTTTCCGGATGAATTGGATTTCAGTTCCACATGTTTTCAGCCAGCATGGCTAGATCTGGGGGAGTTGGTCATATGGAGGCCCCCGGGATGGAAAAGGCTGGTTTGGGTGGGGGGGTCGCCCTTAATAAAGGATTATGGTGTTAGGAGAACCTTAGAATTTGAGGAAAAACTATACCATGTACTGTATCAAGCTATTTTACATGAATGATGCAGGTATTCTGAATTTTAAAAGAAATCAACATTGTTAAAAACAAGGTGTTATGTAATAAAAATATTTTTCATAAATCTGTATATGATTATATCTGTGCTTTATCAGTTGATACCGATTTGTTCTGCATAGAAATTAAAATGCAGGTAGTCCTCATTTAGAGACCAGAATTGGGACTAGCAACTCGATCATTAACTGAAGACCTTGCTAAGTGACACCAGTACTGTGCTTGTGATCTTACTTCAGCTTTCCTTTGCTTAATAAACCTGAGAAGGTTATAAATGGCTGTAAAGCTACTTTTTCATCGCCATAACTGCAAATGGTTGCTAAATGAGGCAGTTCCTAAATGAGGACTACCTTATGAAAACCCTACCTGTCTTCTGCTCCAAAAGCATTCAAAAAGTAATAGATGTTGTGTAACATCTATTACTTTTCGTTGTTCTCCCTCCTAGGCCAGGAGGCTCTGCTCATGATCATTCATACTTCAGTTATTTCATTTGGATTACTGCAGGAGTGTCAAACTCGTGGCCCACAGGCCAAATGCATCATGTGCTGGCCCTGCCCCCGCCCGGTTTACGAAGGGGAAAAAGTCCCGATAACACGAGTTTGACACCCCTGGATTACTGCAATGTGCTCTATATAGATCTGCATTTGAAGAGCATTCAGAAATGTCAACTGGTTATAGCTGTTCAAACTATTGTATGTGCTCCACGATCTGCACACGTTACATTTCTGCTGCGTTGGCTGCCAATTTGTTCCAGGTTCAAAATTCCTGGTGTGGGAAATTCCTGGTGCTGAAACCATACATGGCATGTGGTCAGATTATTTGAAGGACCACGTGTCCCTAATAACATAGTTTGACCCAGATTATGGGGGCAATAAGATGACTTTGTATAAATATACAAAAGTATGAAGGCTATTGCTTAACGCATTGTAAGCCGCCCTGAGTCTCCGGAGAAGGGCGGCATATAAATCAATTTTTTTTAAAAAAAAAATACCGATTCCAATCAGGTTGGGCAGGAGGAGCCTGTGGCAGGTCCCATCAGACAGAGTTTTATCATGCAGGAAAGGAGCCTTTTCTGCCATGGCATCTGCTCCAGTGGTGGGATTCAAAAAATTTTTACTACCAGTTCTGTGGGCGTGGCTTGGTGGGCATGGCAGGGGAAGGATACCGTAAAATCTCCATTCCCTCCCCACTCCAGGGGAAGGTTACTGCAAAATCCCCATTTCCTCCCAATCAGCTGGGACTTGGGAAGGAGAGAATAGATGGGGGCGGGGCCAGTCAGAATTTTTACTATTGGTTCTCCGAACTACTCAAAATTTCCACTACCAGTTCTCCAGAACTGGTCAGAACCTGCTGAAACCCACCTCTGATCTGCCCTATGGAATGTCAGTCCTCCAGATTGGCCTCAACCTGGCTGGCTTTTTGCAGACCTGAAGACATGGCTTTGCCCATGCACGCAGGGACCCAGTGATGTGGTAGAACCAGTGCAGGGGATGTACTGATTGTTCTGATGAATGGGATTATGAGCTGTACGTTTTTGTATTTTTATGATGGCTTCTGAATACTTTTACACTGTATTTTTGTTTTTAAATTGTTCCATCCTTTATCTTGTTTTTACATTTTAACTGCTAGCTGCACAGAATCATAGCTATATATATAAGATGGGTGGCTAAAGAAGAGTGAAATATAAATATTCTGCTCACCATTCATTCCAGCCGACAATTAGCCATGTATATACCGTACATGTGTTCCTCCCCTCCCCCCCCTTTTTTTTTATTTACCCAAAAATGTATATTGTATATACCCCAACCTTTGTGTTTGGTACAACGGGTCATGGAATATATCTGTAAAAGTATTTGTATTTTTGATACAATGAAAATCAGCTTCTATAAAGTGTAATGCAGACCAGCTAACAGGCAAAGCAATCCAAACTATGACAGAAGATTAACTAAAAATGATAGGGAGAGAAATGTCTTTAAAAAATTGAAGAGATCCTGTCAAAGCAAGATATGCAGCTGAAGAGACTGGGTTGCAGGATTTGGAACAAGGCTGGTTATTGTCATTAATGCTTTCTTCTAGCACTGTTTCTCAACCTTGGAAGCTTGAAGATGGATGAAGAATCTGGGATTTGAAGTCCACCCATCTTCAAGCTACCAAGGTTGAGAAACACTGTTCTAGCATAAGGCAGTATACAAGTAGTCATCAATTTACAACTGTAATGAGCATGTCCATTACGGGGGAGGGGGGGCATGTTTGTCAAAAGATAGTAAATGTTTTGATAAAATGTCCTAAATTGGTTGCAGAGAGAAAAATTGGAGAAATCCCCTCTTCTAAGATCATTTTTAATTTATGGTTGTCAAGATCCTATTCCATATTTTAGTCTATACATTACACCAAATCATTGTTTGCTGTTGAACAAACCACAGTTGACCATATTAAAGCAAAATATATTGATAATATTTTATAAATGACAATATCTGCAGTCAGAGAGCATGCTAAGCAAAATAAAACTTAGAGTAAAAGGCCAGCTAAAGCAAGAATACTTGAGATCTACCAAATTATTAATACAATAGCCATGTGTGCATTCTAATCTGTATGTGGATTTGTAAATATAATAGGAAAATTCTTGATTGCTGAATACAGCTGTCAGCTGGGTAACTTTGGGTCATTCACTCCCTTTCAGCCCTAGGCAATGAAAATGGCAAACCACTACCAAAATCTTGCCAAGAAAAACTGCAGGGATTTGTCCAGACCAGGAGTGTCAAACTTGCATCACGATGCATCACGTGACGTATCGGGACTTTTTTCCCCTTCGCTAAACCGGGCGGGGGCAGCACGTGATGCATCCGATTCATGGACCGCGAGTTTGACATCCCTGGTCCAAACAGTCACCAGAAATCAACAACAATGTGAAGGCATTAAAAACAAAATGCAAAAAGAAAAAGGTTGATCACAAGATAGGCTCAGAGATGGTGTCCTTTGCCACCATTTAAGCTTTTAGGTCAGTTGAGGCTTTCATATAAGGAGGAGGAAAAGGAACTCGTGTTATTAGGTTGAGGCATGCTAATTGCCATATGCACCTTTTCCTGTTGGTAGTAAGGACAACATTGGCTGTTTTGGGCAAATTCTGGCCAGTATACCTTAAGCACAACCAGAGCCCAGCTTTAATCTAGATCAGGGGTCTCCAACCTTGGCAACTTTAAGCCTGGCGGACTTCAACTCCCAGAATTCCCCAGCCAGCAAGCTGGGCCTAGAGCCCAGCTTTAATCTAGACCAGGGGTCTCCAACCTTGGTAACCTTAAGCCTGGTGGACTTCAACTCCCAGAATTCCCGGAGTTTAAGTCCACCAGGCGTAAAGTTGCCAAGGTTGGAGACCCCTGATCTAGACTACGCTATTCCATGCAAATTAGGATCACTGATCTAGAGACTGTTATAAACCAGCATAAACCTCACATAATCAAGGTAGGTATAATATACCAACATACATTCAGTGATAAAATATTGGCTCATTTCATTGCTACAGTTTTACAGTCTCGGTGTTAAAATTAGCCAAAATCACTTAACATCATCCCACTCCTCCCCAGAGACATATAACTTTTTAAAACGGTAGAAAGAGCAAACCATTTTCTGTTCCAATTTCTTCAGCTGCACCTGGAGACAGGCCGGGAATTTGGCTTGGGATTTTAATTCTGAAATGCCACGGAGAGAATTTTACTGCTGATAAATATTTGAGATAACCACACTTCAGTGATGTTTGCTGCTCAAGGGAAGTTTGGCATTCCTGTTTAATGGAGGCAAGGGATAAATTGCCACTTTAGGAAACAAGGTTCCTGATAATATTGATTCTGTTATGAGCAAAATGCCTGATGTGCTTTTAATAGAGGAAAATTAATGAGTTAGTGATTTATTTCATTGTGGTAAGGTCATGCCTGAAAGTCAGCAATCCCAAGAGTTACAGTTAAAAAGCACTCAATAATGAAGAGTGAACACAGCCAACACGTCCATGAAAGGGTTCAAGAATGAATAATGCCAATCTATTTCCTGACTGAGGCAATTGGACTGTACCAGTCAGTATCAAAAGATAATGCAATATTTAGTGCCATGTACAGTTAATACCTATTGCTGACTTAGAAATTTTGTTATCTTTGAATATCAGTTACATAGGCAATCATACTCTGCTTGAGTACCTTATGGAAACATTTGGTAGAAAACAGCTAATTATAGCATAATAAAGGCAGGTTCAATTCATGGTGACTGCAAATAATTCATGGTTCATCCAAGGACAATGTAGTAGTCCATTTGATTCTGGCCACCACTAATTTAATTTAATTGATTTAAGCAGCAACCATTCTCTGGACAGCTCACAATGATAAAAGAATAAAATGCAATAACCTAGAATGCATAAAAAACACCAGAGCCAAACAAATAATAAAATAGAAAACAATCTGGCCAACAATACAAGGAATATGTATCAACAAAACTTGAAAAATTATCCAACCGCGTGTCAGGACCAAGCCTAGAGACAATACAGTGAAATCCAATCAAATTCACTCCTTTATATGCTTACACATAGTGGACAGAATCTTGACAAACTAAAGCTACAAACTTCTAAATCTAGATGGATACATCCTGAAAAAGTCTAGGGTTGGCAACCCTGAACCTCTTCCCCTACCATTTTAGGATTGTTCAGTCTCTTATTCTCTTTGGGAAAACTCTGTTGCCAAAAACCCCACTACTTCTCCAGGTGCATATTCCACTCACCACCTAGTTCATGTTCTGGAAGAATAACCATGTCCTTAAGGAGCTCTGAAACAGGATGTCAGATTTCAGGGCAGTTCATTCCAGAGTACGGGATGCTGGGGTGCTATAATGGAGAAGATGCACCCCAGAGGTGGGTTTCAGCAGGTTCTGACCAGTTCTGGAGAACCGGTAGTGGAAATTTTGAGTAGTTCAGAGAACCGGTAGTAAAAATTCTGACTGGCTCCACCCCCATCTATTCTCTGCCTCCTGAGTTCCAGCTAATCAGGAGGAAATGGGGATTTTGCAGTATCCTTCCCCTGGAGTGGGGTGGGAATGGAGATTTTACAGTATCCTTTCCCTGCCACGCCCACCAAGCCATGCCACGCCCACCAAGCCACACCCACAGAACCGGTAGTAAAAAATTTTGAAACCCACCACTGGTGCACTCCCTGAGTTGTAAAACTTCTCACTGTTTAATTGAAGAGATCCAACACATGCCAACCCTAATGACTTATTTATTTATTTATTTATTGGTTCAATTTATATGCCGCCCTTCTCCGGAGACTCAGGGCAGCTTACAATGCGTTAAGCATACTTTTGTATATACCTGCTTAGTAGGGCTTTTGCGCCCCCCCCCAAGCGGTGTTCTTTTTTATACAAAGTCAGCTTATTGCCCCCACAATCCGGGTCCTCATTGTACCTACCTCAAAAGGATGGAAGGCTGAGTCAACCTTGAGCCTGATGAGATTTGAACTTGCACTAATTGCAAACAGCTGGTGGACTGGCATCCATTGTCTCCTCTCAACTTTTTTTAGTCCCATCATCTATTCACATTACATGTCCAAGTGCCACGGTGGCGCAGTGGTTAGAATGCAGTACTGCAGGCTACTTCTGCTGCCCGCTGGCTGCCTGCAATTTGGCAGTTCGAATCTTACCAGGCTCAAGGTTGACTCAGCCTTACATCCTCCCGAGGATGGTAAAATGAGGACCCAGATTATTGCGGGCAATAGGCTGACTCTGTAAACCGCTTAGAGAGGGCTGTAAAGCACTGTGAAGCAGTATATAAGTCTAAGTGCTATTGCTATTGTACTATACATGAGTTTCTGCTTTCTTACGATCATCTTCAGAGAGTAGCCAGCCTTAATTTTATCTAGGGTGGACTGAGTAGTTCTTCCTGCAGTTCATAGTATTAAATAACCATATTCTACTGTACAAAGGACTCTATCTTCTTTCTCTTTCTCTGCATCCAGCTTTTGCATTTATGCATTTGCCAGTAGAAAGACCCAGCTTTAACTATTCTGATCTTTGTGAAATAGAACACTAGGCTGAAAAGATCATCCACCGCAATCTAAAAATGTTTTGGGAGATTACTTTGCAGGAGATTATATAAGATATTTCTAAAGCCGTACTTGAGTTCACATCCAATTCTCTTTGGCCTGCATTAAAATGAGATGAGAAAATATTTGTGTGAAGGGATATCTTTGCCTTGCTGTGAAAATAGTTACATTGGGTTGGGTAGGTTATTTATTCATTTATAAATATACATGAAGCACTTACTAAAATATTAACACTGAATCAAACATATTACTCAGCAAAATTTTGGTAAAAACAGTTAAAAGCAACTCCTTATCTCTAGATGATCATTCAGTTCCTATAGCTGGTTGGAAGGGCAATATCTTTACTTCTTTCTCAAATGTAATCAAAGCAGCTCTTCTAATCACAGGAGGAGATTTGTTCCAGAGGGCCAGAATCAGGGGTGAAATCCAGCAGGTTCTGACAGGTTCTGGAGAACCGGAAATTTTGAGTAGTTCGGAGAACCAGCAAATACCACCTCTGGCTGGCCCCAGAGTGGGGTGGGAATGGAGATTTTGCAATATCCTTCTCCCAGGAGTGGGAAGGGAATGGAGATTTTGCAGTATCCTTCCCCTGCCACGCCCACCAAGCCACACCCACAGAACCGGTAGTAAAAAAAAAAAAATTGGATTTCACTACTGGCCAGAATGATCACCACGGAAATCTGACTCTTATCTTCTCTCCCCTTTATTTTTCAGATTAGAACAGACTGGGCAGATTCTGTTTGGAGGAAATGGTCAAGACCCACAGGCCTTCAGATCCACACAACCATCTTGACTTGCACTATGAAACTTATTGGTAACCAGTACAGTACCTGCATCATACTGTATAGGTCTTCCTAATGAATTACTGTACATCTCTCCTGACAGCCTTTAGGTTGCTTAATTCTGTTAACAATTGCAATTCCTGGATGATCTTCAAGGACAAGTCCAGATACAGTAACCTGATCATGGAGTTATAATGGCCCCACTCTCAAAAAGGATTAACTGATGCAGTGGTGGAGTTGAAATTTTTTTACTACTGGTTCTGTGGGTGTGGTTTGGTGGGCTTGGCAGGGGAAGGATACTGCAAAATCTCCATTCCCACTTCACTCCTGGGGGAAGGATATTACAAAATCTCCATTCCCACCCCACTCTGTGGCCAGTCAAAGGTGGTATTTGCCGGTTCTCTGAACTACTCAAAATTTCCGCTACCGGTTCACCAAAACCTGTCAGAACCTGCTGAATAGCACCCCTGAACTGATGGCCCAGCACACTGGTTGATCCAGTCAGATTCATGTATTGCATACCATGGACCTGCTCCTCTAGAATGTGTTCCTCTCCTGAGCTAGAGGAGGACTTCACAGCCCATATAATGTTAAGTGTACAAACAACTCCAACTTTATTTCCCCAAATTATTTCATTCCATCTACTTTCTCATTGCCTCCAGGTTTCAGATATCAATTCCTACTAGATCTGCCCAGTTTGGAGAGCATAGATACAACTGGATATCAATGTCATAATAATTAAATCTCATTCAAATGGTGGATGGATTCCTTCCCTTAATATCAGACAAGATCTCAATAATCTCATAATCTCCTCTCATTCTTGGAATCATTGCTCTGTTCTTATTCAAAAGATCTTAAGATCCCATATCTTATTCAAAATCCTGGTTAGCAAAGTTCAGAAAAGCATCCTCCTTGTATCCTCCTCACCCAATCAGGTCTTAATAATACATACCAAGTTTGTTTGCTCCCTTAATAAGACCACGGCCTTATTGCAAATATATATAGCAGCAGACTGAGGCCAAGGTGTCCTGGACATAGCATCTAGGGCAGAGAAGGATTTCAGCAGGTTCTGACCAGTTCTGGAGAACCAGTAGCGGAAATTTTGAGTAGTTTGAAGAACCGGTAAATACCACCTCTGACTGGCCCCACCCCCATCTATTCTCTGCCTCCTGAGTCCCAGCTGATTTGGAGGAAATGGGGATTTTACAGTATCCTTCCCCTGGAGTGGGGTGGGAATGAAGATTTTATAGTATCCTTCCCCTGCCATGCCTACCAAGCCATGCCCACCAAGCTACCCTACATCCACCAAGCCACGCCCACAGAACCGGTAGTAAAAAAAATTGAAACCCACCACTGATCTCAGGGCTGGGTTAAAGGTTCCCTTCTCCTAGACCGGAGAATCAAAACCAAAGATTGGGCTGCAAAATCCAAAGAGTAATTGGATTCTCTTCCCACTGGCAAAAGGAAAAAATAAACTCAACAATCCAGATCTGTTAGTTAAGATTAAGCCAGGTTATTTATTTTTTAAAGGTGGTTAACTTCCTGCTCAAAACCAACAGGAAATCTTATATTTTAGTAGTGCTATATCCTGCTTTCCCCAACACAGTACTTTCTAAGTGTTTTGGAGGTAGGATTTAAAAAGTTTACACTTTCTAATAAAATGTGTTGATCAGGGTACAGCCTTCCAATTGCTTGCCACCATAACAAATATATGTCTCTTCCTACAAATTCTTCTAAAATGTCTATGCAGCTGGTAAAAGGGAAAGCATCAGCCCACCAAGGTTTTTCTCTCATGCATAGATTTCCATAGTAACTTATAATTATGAACCTGGAAGCTGGAACCCAAAGCAATGATGTCCACATTCATGTTCCACGTTCACATTCCACATTCACATTTTCAAGTTCTCCAGATGCTTTTTTTTCCTGAATCCACTAGGGGGCAAATATCAATATTACTGTACTTTTTAAAATCCAGACTTTTAAATTACATTATACTCACTAGAGTCCAAATTTCAAGTTTTTTTTAAGGTCAAAGGATATAACTCTATGAAATCTAACAGCAGTAACTTGGCAAAGTCAATAATATTTGCAAAGAATTTCCCATGATCTTAAAAACAGTGTCTGCTGTCAGATTGGAATTTAGGGTAGGTAGGTGTATAGTATTTTTAGCAGCTTCAGGGGTCTGGAAGAAGAATGTTAAAAAAAAAAAACCCCACAGTAAAGTAGCATGAACCACCACGTGTAGATTATTGAGCTGTAGACTAGAGAACGGCAGAGGGAAACTCTAATGAAATGCATAATTTCAATCCCTCTCACTTCTCCTCTATAACAGATGGATATTCTTCTGGAGATTGGGCAATTTAGTGTTTGTGAGGTGAACAGCTGTGGGGATTTGGGCATTAAAACGACGTAATTGAGACCATCAAGAATGGCATTTGCCTATTTTTCTGTTTCCTTTTCTTTTTTGAAGGAACACATAGATCCTGAAAGGATTTATACCAAATGGTGTAGTGGTTAAGACAGTAGGCTTGAAGGCAGGAGATCACGAATTCTAGTTCTAGTTTAGGCCCAAAGCCAGCCCAGTCTTACTCGCCTAGCATTAGGAAGAAGAAGGCAATGGCAAACTACTTCTTCCCAAGGAAATGCAGGCAGTCACCAGGAGTCAAAACTGACAGGAGAGAGGGAGGGAGGGAGGGAGGGAGGGAGGGAGGGAGGGAAGGAAGGAAGGAAGGAAGGAAGGAAGGAAGGAAGGAAGGAAAGAAAGAAAGAAATGTAACTAAGTTCATATGAGGTGATTCCATCTTAAAAAGGAAGGTCTTGATGTGTTGACACTGAAGTCTGATCTTTTGATGCAGGGGATTTCAAAGATTAGCATAGCGTCTGAGAAGAATATTTTCCTTGCCATCAACAATCAATCATACCTCTGAAGGTCCATCCTCAGATATTATGCAATGACTCACGACTGCCTGCAATTTGGCACTTCAAATCTCACCAGGCCCAAGGTTGACTCAGCCTTCCATTCTTCCAAGGTTTGTAAAATGAGGACCCAGATTGTTGGGGACAATATGCTGACTCTGTAAACCGCTTAGAGAGGGCTGTAAAGCACTGTCAAGCAGTATATAAGTCTAAGTGCTATTGTTATTGCTACCGGTATTATCCACATTCTGAATTGTGCTTAGAAATAAGCAACTATATAAGGGCTGAAACAATAGGGTTTTTTACGTATTTCTTATCTTAAACTCAACTGATTTTCAGCAATGGAAAAGGCTCCAGGAGATTTTTTTTTTTTTAAAGGAATGCACATTCAGAGCCTGTAGATTACCTCTGTTCCAAAGTTTTCTCAACATCAGGCAAAAGTTAACAGAAAAAAATATTTGAGATAGAAAGGGAAAATATATTCTGTGACTTTTAGAGGTAAGTGAAGCATGCTTAGAGTTAAAGTGATGTTCTTTGAATATCACTTGAAGGTCTCATATATTTGCTTTCCTAGAAGAGTGAAACTTGGTTTCATTGACAAAATAAAGAATTGAATGGAGAACCAACATGGTTGCTCATAGTTTCTTCAAAATTAGCCAGACAATAGAAGAAAAGCAGAAAGCAATTACTTATATTCAGAGAGAGATGGAGGTTTTGGATTAACCAATCATGGCATTTGTGTTTTGGTCAAGAGAGCTATTCCAAAAGTGAATGGAATTGTAATTGGACCACAATTTCCAAAATCTTGCCGCCTCCTTCTTTGAGAAAGGATAGATGAAACAGAATGATCTCACCAGTTCTCCAGCTCCCTGTGGCTCTACCTTGCATTTAACAGAAATATGGAAATTGAATGCCATTGAAAGCGTAACCTGCTGCTGGATGAAAAAGAAGGCAGGTACAGTAACTGCTATGCCATCTCCATTGTAAATAAGGATAAATACAGGTAGTCCTCGACTTACTACAGTTCATTTAATGATTATTCAAAGTTACAAGGGCAGTCTAAAAAGTGACTTATGACCATCTTTCACACTTTTTTCTATTATTATTATTTTATTAATCATATTTCTATGCTGCCCACTCTCCGAGGACTCTGGGCGGCTTACACCAAAGACAGTATACTAAATAGCATATTGCCCCCAACAATCTGGGTCCTCATTTTACCCACCTCGGAAGGATGGAAGGCTGAGTCAACCTTGAGCCGGTGAGATTTGATCCGCTGATTTGCTGAACTAGCAGTCAGCTGAAGTAGCTGCAGTACTGCACTCTAACCATTGCGCCACCTCAGCTCTTTATGACTGTTGCAGAATCTCTATGGTCATGGGATCACCTTTTGTGATCTTCTGACAAGCAAAGTCAATGGGGAAGCCAGATTCACTTAACAACCGGGTTACTAATTTAACATTTGCAGTGATTCATTTAACAACCGTGGCAGGAAAGGTTATAAGGTGGGGCGGAACTCGCTTAACAAATGTCTCACTTACCCACAGAAATTTTGGGCTCAATTGTGTTCGTAAGGCGAGGACTATCTATAACACCACATTCTATCCATGAGAATCTCACCAGTATTTCTTTTCTTTTAAAAGTAATTTTGAATGCATTTTTTTTTTTTTTTTATCAAATAGAATGAGCTGTTTGGAAAAACTATCCCGAAGATCTATGTAGGACACGGGTGTCAAACTCAACCGCGTCATGTGACATATCCTGATGTATTGCAACGTTTTTTGCCTTTGTGGAGCTGGGGTGGGCGTGGCCTGTGCATCCAGCCCCCGGGCTGCCAGTTTGATGGGCCTCCGGGCTGATCTAGGACATCTTGGAGATAAGCATTTTTTTTTTGTAAAGAATTTGAAGGAAGAAAATATTTGGTGAAGTATGTTATAACTGGGTGATAAATCCAGAGGTTAAAAAAAAGTAACAAATGGTATCCACTCTACTTTTGATATGCCATCGTACTGCATCCATCCCTTATTGTTCTGTATTTGGCCTCTGGAAAATATCACTGTGCTATTACTTTTTTTCATAATTCTGGGAGAGGATTGGAAAGAAAATCCCTAGTTTAGGAACAAAACATACTAGAATGTCAACAGTCCCTTGGGGAAGATAATATGATGAGCCAGAAGCTGCAAAGTCCAGATTTATGAAGAGAGCTTGTGGCACCCCAGGAGGTTCTTGTGACGTTTATCCTGCTTAGTTTTTCAATAACTTCCTTCTCTTCCCTTCTTGCTTAGTTTTGAGTGCTACATAAACACTGACAGATGGAGACTTTTTGAAAAGTAAAAAGATCTGGGAAGCGAGGAAACTACTAAAAAGCTGGAAGGGTCGAATAAATGGGATCTCTGTGTGACTGGATTTGGCTTCAGATAATTAATTTCTCTAAGGCTGCCCTCTTTCTTCCACCCCCTTCACTTCTCTGGATCCACATGCATCCATTCATGCAAATACACAGCATGTGTACCATTTTTTTAAAAAAATCCAATCAGTCATATCCAATTTTTAGTAACTGCCTGGACAACAAATCCCTGCAGTTTTCTTGGCAAGGTTTTGTCAAACACCAGAGAAATCAGGAGATTCGGGCAGTTCAAATTAGTATAAAGATTAATTGCAAGTTTAATTAATTAATTAATGTAATTAATTACAAGAATCTGAACTACTAACAGTCAATGGAAATTAAGTGGGAATTAAGAAGGAATTCAAGGTCGGTTGGACTTAGCTCTCTTGTGGGCATGCAGGGACTCATGACTGATGACATGTTTGACTCCTCCCTCAGGCTCAGCCTGGTCATTTCCTACAGGTTTCTTTTTCAAAAATGATTTGTCATTGCCTCATTCCTAGGGCTGAGAGAAAGTGACTGGCCAAGGTCACCCAGCTGGCTTCATGCCAAAGGTGGAACCAGAATTCACAGTCTTCTAGTTTCTATCCTGATGTCTTAACCACTGCATCAAACTGGCTTTCGTATATACATTTACAAACACATATACCCAGGCATGTCCATGTTTGTGTGGGAATTTGATCGTATTTAATAGTGATATGTTTGAAAGAATGGCTGTTATGCAATTTGGAATTTTGATTTAATTTGGAGGACAAATTATCTGAAGAATTATCTGAAGAAAGTAAGAAACAATTCTTTTATTTAATCTCACTTCAACTTTGTTCAATTGAATGGAAAAAGTTTATTCCAGTAGTTTTCAACCTGTGTCCACCATATTGTCTCATCACGAAGGCTTGAAGAAATATTATGATTTAAATTTTGAGTTAAGTCTTGGGGGTCCATGGCCACAAAAGGTATTTAAAGGGGGACCATGGTGAAGGAAAGACTGAGAAAAACTGGTTTATACCATTGAACTGAAGGAAGTATTTTCCTTAGTTATTAATTCTCTAGGTAAGCATGAATGAGCTTAATTAATATATTTTCTGGTTCTACTCACTATAGTAGACTTTCATAATTAGCTATACCCAAAACATATGCCTTTAATATGTTATATTGGCAAAATCTGGAATCTAGAAATTATAAAAAGAACATTTTTGTTACTTGGCTATATGGGTGTGTATGGCTAAAATAAAGTGCTAGATTAAAAACAGAATAATTCCAATACATTGGAATATTTCCCAGATGCCTAAAATATTCATGTTAATGCCTAGGAATCTGAAATGTTTCCAGTTCTGTACACAACTCATTTAGAAGATCTCCCTGCTTTTGACAGCAACTATACATATGGTTAGCAGACGATAGCATTTGACTGAATGTTATATGAATGTTAACCTATCGCATCTGGAGAACATCAGGCTTAAAATGTTAGCAAGCCTAATTTCCTAATTTGATATTCTTCCTTGCCACTGAGTTGCACTAGGAACATATGGGAATTTGGATAATTAAAATAATCTGGGCAGAATAGTTGGTCAAATGGACTACCAAACTTGGCAGGACCAAGGGAGGACTGTAGTTACTTTCTTGCTAATTGAAACCGATTTGCCTTTCCTAACTGAGCATTTATTTATTTATAATCTGGCACATTCACATCATTTTTTCAGTAAAAAGGAACATAGGGGTAAAACCATAAAACATTAGAACATAACCTATTCCTAACGGAGTCCCCTGAAAGAACAATGCAAGACCAGACCTAAAGTTTTATTCACCCAAGTACAATCATATGAGCATTTGTACTGTACTATACTATTGTTTTCCGATTTTTATAATGTAACTTCATATAAACACAGTTATTTGTCTGATATTACCTACTTTCAATTTATTCATATAAGATTATATGCAGATGGATAGGCTAATGGTTAAAACACCACTTTTGATGCAGGAGGTAAAGATAAAGGTTCCCCTTGCACATATGTGCTAGTCATTCCCGACTCTAGGGGGTGGTGCTCATCTCCATTTCAAAGCCGAAGAGCCAGTGCTGTCCGAAGATGTCTCTGTGGTCATGTGGCTGGCATGACTAAACGCCAAAGGCACACAAAACACTGTTACCTTCCCACCAAAAGTGATCCCTATTTTTCTACTTGCATTTTTTACGTGCTTTCAAACTGCTAGGTTGGCAGAAGCTGGGACAAGTAACGGGAGTTCACCCCGTTACACGGCATTAGGGATTCGAACCACTGAACTGCCGACCTTTCAATTGACAAGCTCAGCATCTAGCCACTGAGCCACCACAGGAGACTAGGGTTCAAATCCCAGTTGGTACCTATCTTATCAGTAGGGCTGGACTGCTGCATTCTGGACTGAGTGTAACTTCTGAATGTTCTCCAAGGGCAGGTCCATGTAGAAGGCATTGTAAACAGTCCAATCAGGAAGTTAAGGCAAGAATAGCCTTTGTGGCCATAGCTGGCATTGGCTGAGCAGTAGCCATTAATTCAAAAGCCTAATATATTGATCAACTATGTCTGATAAAGATGGACAATCTCAGGATGTGAGAAGGATGGCTTAGAACCCATAGCCACTCAATCTTAATGGGGCTGAGCCAGAGTCTATTCTTCCTCCAGATCCTCACAGCTTCCAGGTGCTACAAAAGATAGTTGGTGGGAGCATTTGATTAACCTGGATGTAGAGATGTATGACTGGGTACCATTAGTATCCTGATGATATTTCAATCCATGCAGATGGCCTCACAAGATTTCTTCATATAGATGTCAAAAGGAAAAGAAGCAGAATGTTTATTTAGCTCTACAGTTAGTTCTCTCCTCTCCCAATATTAACTAGAGCTTGCCTCCAAGGAAGGTTGAGAACAACCCTCACAATGTTATCTATCTCTTGAACAAGTTGTATATGTGAATTATATCTTCACAGAGCTTTCTTATGAGAAAGCCTCATGTTTGGAGTCCCTACAAAGAGGGAAACGCCAGAAAACAAATGGAACAACAACAATGCTTCTTCTATAAATTGCAGCGCTCTTTGCTGCTATGTTTGACAATAAAATTGTAGAGTGCCTGCAACTTCTCTTCTGCAGCTGTGAGCCATTCAGATTTTCAAACAGTGTTTTCCATAAAGGCTGGACCATAATTCCCAGTCAGCGTGGTCCAAAATTTGCTAATAGGGATTTATGAGGATTATGGTTCAGGATTACAGTCCATCTGAAGGACACCCAGATGAAGATAACTTTATTGTTTAAATATTTAAGACTAGGGGGGAAATGGTATAGGTAAGTTAATATGTGCAGCAATAAATGTGTTCCTTTAGTTTGAGACTTTCACCTCTCCCCAAATATTGTGAATTGTACCTGAACTAGAATCTGAAGATCTCTTGGTACAGGTGCAATCAGAACCTTTGGGATTTTCTCTTGAATGGTAGACCTGACAATTTTAATTACATATCATAAAAAACTTAATGCCCTCTATAGTTTCAGTAGGTTTCTACACAATCTCTCTCTTAATTTTTTTAATCCTTTGAACTAACTGTACAGCTTTTTTAAACCAAGAGCAAGTGTTGTTATTGAATCAGATTGAAGTCCCCCTTTAACTATTGAGCTAAACTGGAGATCAACCCAACCCACCCATGTTTTCCCAAAAATAAGACTGGGTTTTATATAAATTTTTGCTCCAAAAGGCGTATGAGCCGAGGTGGCACAGTGGTTAGAGTGCAGTACTGCAGGCTACTTCAGCTGACTGCTAGCTGCAATTCAGCAGTTCAAATCTTGCCGGCTCAAGGTTGACTCAGCTTTCCATCCTTCTGAGGTGGGTAAAATGAGGACCCAGATTGTTGGGGGCAATATGCTGACTCTGTAAACTGCTTAGAGAGGGCTGTAAAAGCACTATGAATGGTATATAAGTCTAAGTGCTATTGCTATTAGGGCTTATTTTCCGGTTTGGTCTTATTTTCAGAGAAAAACAGTACTAAATGCGTCCCTCTTAACTGGAGCTTATATTACTGGAGTAGGGCTTATATTACGAGCAACCTGAAAAGTCATGCTAGGGCTTATTTTCCAGTTGGGTCTTATCTTCAGGAAAACATAGTGTTTCTCAGGGGGAAAATAAGATGATGACGACAAGATTGATGATGATGACATTATTTAAAACATTTAATTAATGGAACAAATTAAATTTACCTATACTTGTTAACAAAAGATTGAAGTGTGGAATGTTTGTTATTGTCAATCATCAATGTCTTTGCCTCCAAAATTTCATTCTATTCCAGCCATGTTTATTTATTTATTTATTGGTTCGATTTATATGCCGCCCTTCTCTGGAGACTCATGGCGGCTTACAATACGTTAAGCAATACCCTTCATACTTTTGTATATACCTGCTTAGTAGGGCTTTTGGTCCCCCCTAAGCGGTGTTCTTTTTTATACAAAGTCAGCTTATTGCCCCCACAATCCGGGTCCTCATTTTACCTACCTCGAAGGATGGAAGGCTGAGTCAACCTTGAGCCTGGTGAGATTTGAACTTGCAGTAATTGCAGGCAGCTGGTGTTACTTAACAGCACTTTAATCTGCTGCGCCAAGGCTCTTTTGCTTTCTGTATTTCCTCTGAAGGGAAAGAAAGAGACAGATTCTTCTTTTTGGTCTGTTTTCACAGAGTGACTAATGCTTTAGCTGCTTGCTTCAGATTACAGCTAGCTCTCCATTTAGAAGAGGAGGATTTGAATTTCTTTTCTTTGTAAGACTGAACTCTGCCCAACTCTTAGTGCATTTAGTTAATTCAAGACTTCTATAATACTCATTCACAGATTACTGAGCTGCAAGATAAGCTCCTTTTATAAAAAATATCTTTTCACAATAGCCTTTGAAAGGGCATGACAACAACTTGCAATATAATGAGCTTTAGCTGTTAAATCTGTGCAGCCTAAAGCTCATTATGAGATGTGCCATAAAGTCTGACCTTTGTGTCACACAACAGGACATATTTTCCCAAGGGGTAACTTAGGAAAACCTGTGAATGCTAGGACAATACTAATCAAATGGGCAAATAGTGAAATGATTGGAGAATCTTGAATACATCTTTAAAGGCATGGAGAAGTGAAATGGAAGATGACATTGGAACACATTTCCAATAAGTTTTCAGCTGAGATATTAATAATGGCCATTATTCTTAAAACACATATGAGCCAGCTAGCCACTAACTCAGTTTAATCTCTATAACCACAATTCTGGCACACAATTGGCTCAAAAATTACCAATTTGAAGTTATTGCAGCATTACCCATTTTTGCCTGGTATCCCATGAATCCTTGCACTAGAAAATTACGGGCACAGCTACATGATATTTCTATCCCCTTTTCCACTGCATCACTGCAGCCCATCATGTTTGAAAAACATGTAACTGTACTGCTAGGCTGCACAGTAGGATCTGTAATGGACAGGCATCCTTTTTTCAGTTTCTCTTTCTATTTTCTTGAGGGACTCTGTATACCAAATGGTCTGGTTAACAAGGCTTATATGTTTCTATGATATAATTGACAGTAGAGAGTTAATTTAACACTGTGCATACTGGGACAGTCCTGGGATACATTTAAGCTGCTTTATCTCATTTGACTGGATTATTTGGATCTTTATGCTGTCTTGATGCCTTATATCCTCCCATTGACCTAGTTAAGCATATTGGGGGAATGGGGGCAATTTGTACTTTAGAATCCATGTTTTTTTTAAAAAAACAAACACATGTCTTATCCATTAATGAAAGTTCTTTGTGTTAGGTTTTGGGCTTTTATTTTTTGTTACATTGATATAAAATCTTGCAATTAGGTTCAACCAAATTCTGGCAGTGTCCATAGTGATGGTGTGTGTGTGAAAATCCTGCCCTTTCCATGTGATCAATGACATACGGAGGGGTGAGGGCTATTTTGATCTCCTCAATAGAGAACTCTTTCACGTACATAGGCATGATGGAAATTATATAAAAATACATTAAAATAAAATTGCAGTGTATTCCATTCCATTTCCCATTCCATTTCAATCCCAATCAGGTTTTCTGTCTTCCCTAGTAGATACTTAGCATTTTATCTAATCCTAAATGGGTTGCAGGTTTTTTTTTCCTCTTCCAGGATTTAAATATGGGGCTTCTGTCATTTTTTTTTTTGAATTTTCACAAACATGCTTATACCTTCTTCTTATTAAATGGTGTTATTCTGGCTACAATCCTATTGACATTGATCAATTGAGTTTATTATTAGCACAAGGTGCTATTTGTGCAATGCAAAATTATTAGTGCCCTACAAGTTATGTATATTTCTTACTGGATGCCATATATTTATTAAATATTTATATTACATATTTACTGCACAAACCCAAGATAGCTATAATTCAGCTTTCACTGCTATTGATCATGGTAACCTTCTGGATCTGTTTTGGGAGTTGGGAGTGGACAGCATTGTGTTCTATTGGTTTTCCTCCTTTCTCCAGGGCTTGTTCCAGTCAGTGTTGATAGGAGGGGAGAAGTCTAGCCCATGGCCCCTACTTTGTGATGTGCCACAGGCTCAGTTCTTTTTTCTTTCTGTTTAAGAACTACATGAGGACATGGGTGAAGTAGAACTGATGGTTTTGGGTGATGTATCACCAGTGTGCTGATGATATCAGCTTCATATTCCCAACCAAGATTCCTGGGTGATGCTGTTCCAGCGTCTGGAACCTTTGGGAATCTGGATGGAATGCAACAGATTTCTTCTCATCCCAATCAAATGGCCTTTGTGCCAGAGACTTTCCATTGTTGGTCATGGATGGAATGGCACTGCCTCAGATGGACCTGGTGCACAATCAGGAGGTCCTCTTTGGCTCATGGCTTCTTCTGGAAAAGCAGGCAAAAGCAACAGCTAGTAAGGACTTTGGGGACTTTGAGTTGTGTGCCCGTTGCACCCATTCTTGCACTGGGAAGCTCTCCTTACTGCCACTCATGTCCTCATGCTCTCCTGTCTGTGATGAGCTCTACACAGGGTCTACTTTGAAGCAGGGCTGCCTTTGAAGAACAATTTGAAAACTTCAACTGTGCAGAATGCAGGTAGCAAATGGTGTCAGTTATTCCACAAAGGTAACACCATTATCTGTGAGCTGCATTGGTTGCCAGTCTGTTTCTGGGTGCAATTCAAGGTGTTGGTTACTATCTTTAAAGCCCTTCATGTCTTGGGATCAGGCTACCAAAAGGATTGTCTTTTCCCAGTTGTCTCTACCTGTCCAATCCATTCTGGAAGACAGGGCATTGACCAGGGAATGCTGGCTGGTGGGGGGGGGGAAGAATTGTGCTTTTTCTGGGGTACCATTTGCTCTATGCAACATTCTCTCTCTAAAGATTAGGCTGGCCCTGATGCTGCTGGTCTTTTGTAGACCCTAAAGATCTGGTTATGTGCCTCAGACCCAGAGTGAATGAAGGGACTCATCCAGGGGTGAAATCCAGCAGGTTCTGACAGGTTCTGGAGAACTGGTAGCAGAAATTTTGAGCAGTTCAGAGAACCAGCAAATACCACCTCTGGCTGGCCCCAGAGTGGGGTGGGAATGGAGATTTTGCAATATCCTTCCCCCAAGAGTGGGGAGGGAGTGGGGATTTTGCAGTACCCTGGAGTGGGGTGGGAATGGAGATTTTGCAGTATCCTTCCCTTGGAATGGGGTGGGAATGGGGATTTTGCAGTATCCTTCCCCTGCCATGCCCCCCAAGCCATGCCCACCAAGCCACACCCACAGAACTGGTAGTAAAACATGTTGGATTTCACCACTGGTTTCATCCCCCTTTAATTAATATTTAATATTAATATTTAATATTGATATATATTTTAATCTTAATCAAAATTGCAATTATAAAATACATGCAGATTCCAGATTAGGCATATTGTGAATGTAAACTAATGCTGTATTGGTCTAAAATGTTTTGAACTTTAACATATTTTCGGCAGAATAAACGCATTACTAGCTACCGTTATAGAAATATGTCCATTTATAAAGACACTAGGTTCTGTTGATAGAATGAATCTGGAAGATGGAAAACAAGTCTAATTCTATATGCTCCTTATACAGTAAAACAGTTTCAGCTTCCCCCTTTATTAGAGAATAATGGTTTAGAAGTGTATTGTGAGAAGTAAGATCAGTGATGTGATCAGTTCTGAGCAAAGAAATGGAGAAAAAGTCAAGGAAAGGGAAAGAACAGCAGAGGGAAAGAACAGTGCCAAGAGACCCACTTTTAATTCTAATTTCAACCATTCTGAAAATGTAATATTCTCTTTGATAGCATATAGAACAGTAATGCAAGTGCTTCTGATTCATGCTCTTAGCTTCTCTACAAGATGCGGTACTCTCCAAGGTGCTGAACAATTTCCAGCACAACACTACAATATTGAATTATTACGTATTAATAAATGAAAGGAATGCAGATCTAATTGATATCTAATTTATATTGTCAGTTTATTATTTGTAATTAAGATTGCACTGTAGTTCAATTAATCACTCAATAACAAAGATAAGATATACCATATGAGTCATTGATGTTTTACCACAGAAACCAATTTGTGAATTTAAATATATTCAAATTCTGTGCCAAATAATATTAAAATCAGTTTTACAACTGACTTCAAAAAAGATGTTGCATATCCAGACTAATAAACAGTATAAACCAGGGGTGAAATGGTACTGGTTCGCTCCAGTTCAGGCAAACTGGTAGTAATAAAAGCTACCAGTTCATCTGAACTGGTATTTCCGATGATCAGCTGTGCCGCGTGATTTATATTCGCTAGAAATCAGGAAATCCTGCTTTCTAGCGAATCTAAATCGCGCGGCACAGCTATTTTCCCACCCTCACTGTTCAACTTACCTTCAAATGGCTCCTTTTTCCATGCGAAGTGTGCGTTTGGTGTGTACTGTGCATGCACGCACACACAGTGCACATCTGGCACAGACTGCGCATGCACAGGCAGCGAACCAGTGGCAACCCGTGGAGGATTTCGCTACTAGTTTTGCTAAAGGAAGCTACTTGTATACAGTACGAATATCTTCAATGTTCTGATTCAGAAAGTCTAGCAAAAGTAACAATCCAAGATAATGTTTTACTATAGCCATTCTCAGTATTCCTGGGAATATTCCAATTTTCTCCCTTTATTTATTTATTTATTTATTTATTTATTTATTTATTTATTTATTGGTTCGATTTATATGTCGCCCTTCTCCGGAGACTCAGGGCGGCTTACAATGCGTTAAGCAATAGCCTTCATACTTTTGTATATATCTGCTTAGTAGGGCTTTCGCCCCCCCCCCAAGCGGTATTCTTTTTTATACAAAGTCAGCTTATTGCCCTCACAATCCGGGTCCTCATTTTACCTACCTCAAAAGGATGGAAGACTGAGTCAACCTTGAGCCTGGTGAGAATTGAACTCGCAATAATTGCAGGCAGCTGGTACTATTTAACAGCACTTTAGTCCGCTGCGCCACCAAGGCTCCTTTTCATGCCACCCATAAAACCTTATTTTAATGAATACATTGTAGCTGATAAATAAACATGAGAATTTTAACTTTCACCTTAATTATTAAATACTACATATGTATTGAGTATTCAAACCTTAAATCAGGACAAGCATCTTTTGTGCCCTAGATGTTGCTGAATGATCATCCCTACTTCATTAGACATGCTAGCTGGGATTGGGGGAATTGTAGCTCAGCAATATATAGAGTCCAGTAACCAGATCAATTGTAAAACGGAGTAGTAGTCGCAATAAACTACTGACCTCAAAAAAGGACCCTAAGTATTAATTTAGTTATGGGATATATGCAGGGGTGGCTGCTGGGGGTTCGCAGAATCTAGCTAAGATTCTGTGCAGTTTGGAGAACCACCAAATCCCACTCCTGGTTGGCCCCTCCCACCCCGCCCCTCCCAGGAGTCCCCACACAGCCCGTTTTGGATGCAGGTAAGTGCAGGGCACGTATGGAGGCTCAGGGAAGGTGAAAAACGGGCCTACCGAAAGTTCAGGAAGGCCAGAAATGGGCTCGTTTCCAGCCTCCAGATGGCCTCCAGAGCCTGGGGAGGTCATTTTCGCCCTCCCGGAGGCTCAAGGAAAGCCTCCAGAGCCCAGGGAGGGCAAAACACCACCATTTTAAATTGATGAATGTTAAATGTTAATTTAATTAATTCTTCAAGCATTGTTTTTTTTAAATGTGCTCTTTTATGCATCTTCACACTCTCACACTCCACCCCATCATGTTACTTTACTTACTTATCCGTAAGTATTTATTTGTAATAAATAAATGAGAAAATAAATAAAAATAGAGATTTTCTAAATCTGGAAAGGATGTCAAAGTCGCAGCAACACCATTAGATCCCTTAGAGATACACCAAGGTTACTGGGATTATGTTTCAACTTTGAAAAACCAAAAAATAAGCGAAGAAATCAACCAAAATCTAATTGGCCTCACAGTGTGGTTGTACAGCAGACATATATAGGATTACTTTAATATTTTCTTGAGTTAATGTAATATTTTTCTCCAATTTACCTTTAATTATTTTTAAAAATAATTTCAAATGGCTTTAGAATAATAATTATTTACCTATTATTTACTTCTTATTTATTTATATATTTACTATATTGATTTTGATTTAAACTATCAGAAGAAATAAGTGCAAAGTAACAGAATAACAGAGTTGAACGGGACCTTGGAGGTCTCCTAATCCAAGAAGGAGATCCTATATCAGTGATGGCTAACCTTTTGGCAGTCGAGTGCCAAAAGCGGGGGGAGTGCGGGGAGGTCGCGTGCATGCCCACACCCATAATTCAATGCGTCCCCCCAGCACATGCACGCGTGACCCCCCCCCCACGCTACCCACAATTTTGGCACGCTTTTGCACAGTGGGCCACATAGGTCCATTTTTCGCCCTCCCTAGACTCCAGAGGCTTTTTTGGAGCCTGGGGAGGGCAAAAATGGCCTTCCCCACTCCTCCAGACTCTCTGGAGGCCAGAAACAGCCCATTTCCCAACTTCCGGTGGGACAGGAAGGCCCGTTTTTTGCCCTCCCCAGGCTCCAGAGGCTTTCTAGGAGCCTGAGGAAAGTGAAAACGGCCTTCCCTACTCCCCGTAGGCCCTCCGGAGGCAGGAACAGCCCATTTCAGATAGCCAGTGCATGCATGCGCATTGGAGCTGAGTTAGGGCAACGCTTGCATGCCCACAGATATGACTCCGTGTGCCACCTGTGGCACGCGTGCCATAGGTTCACCATCATGATCCTATATCATTTCACCCAGGTGGCTATCCAGTCGCTTCTTAAAAGCCTCCAGTGATGGAACAACCACAGTTTCTGAAGGGAAGCCATTCCATTGGTTAATTGTTCTCACTGTTAGGAAGTATTTTATTATGAGTAGTATTATATGTTTACTTTCATAAGCAATAAAGACTTGGCCTATAGTTTTCCAAATAGGAGTTTCTATTTTCTTTTGTTCTTTTTATTTCTGTAGAGTATTTTGTTAAAAAGTTGTGGACACTTGATTGATTTTAAATTTTCATCTAAAATTACATTTTCCGTACCTCACTGAGATGAATATTATTGGTTAAAGCATCTAATTTTAAGTAATATTAAGTTAAAATTCAATATGTAAGTAAGTAGGGACTTATTTATAGGTAGACATATATGGGATTGTATATTGTGAATATATGAATGCTAGGAGAATGGAGAATCATGTATCTGATTAAGTGGAATTTAACCCAGACAGACATATGCCATTATCGGTTCTTTGTTAATAAATGGCACAAGATCTATTCTTTTCTTATTCCATGAGATATGATCTACAAGACTACAGATTATTCTTAAATTCTTAGCAAACTAAAAAAAGAAATATATTTTTAATTATTGAAAACAAAAAGCAATCTAATATAATTTCTTAGAAGAAGCACATTCAGTATTAAATTGTAATTGTAACCTTTTCTTCTGCTTTTCTTGGCCATCTTCCTAATGGTCAGAGAAAAAAAGTTATTACAATGTCAAGTGAATACACCCTTTGGTTAAAAATAGATTTCCTTTCCTGATGAAATAGCCAAGACTGACAATGCTGTGTTCGTGAGATATCTGGCTTTGTGTTAAGTGACAGGTTATCAATAATTGAAGTCTGTAGTGAATAAAAGGAACATTTTTCAGTATTAGGCTGTTTCATGTGTTCACCGTGTAGCTGCTTTCAGTTAATTCTGCTTTTTTAATGGATCACTCATCTATCAAAGATACCAAACTTGACTAATTCTCTATAATTTTTTAGTTTCTTAAAATAAAATATTATTAATTATTTCCTAAAGACTTAGAGCAAATTATACATACATTACATGCAATATAATAATTTTTTTCTCCTTTGTAAGCATGGAATTCAGAAACCTCTAATATTCTTAAAATCAAAAGTAGAAAAATCATTATCATGATGCTGTTTTGATAATGTTATTATTACCTCTGCAAGAAATAATATATACTTGATTATATATTCTGTTTATTCCTCCTATTCAAAGGACAGGAAACCATTTTGAACTAATGGAATAGGAATCTGGAATAAATGAAAAGTAATTTATTTCATTGCATTGATTCAATATAAAATTTGTATTGTGCACATCAATGCTCCATTAATGATAATTATAAGTGGGACCGCCTGCTACCACCAATAGCCTCCCACCGACCAGTACACTCCCATAGAGAGGGGCTCCTCCGGGTGCCGTCGGCCAAACAATGTCGACTGACGGCCCCCAGGGGGAGAGCCTTCTCTGTGGGGGCACCTACTGTCTGGAACGAGCTCCCCCCGGAGATACGGAGGATCCCGGATCTGCGTACCTTCCGTCGTGCGCTCAAGACGTTCTTATTTCATCAAGCTGGCCTGACCTAAGTTTTTCCCCTTTTTAAATGGAAATTTTAAATTTGGTCTTAAATTATTGGGGTTTTAAATTTTCAGCCAAATTATTTAATTCGTTTTACTTTATTTTAAATTTTGTACTCATATGTTTTATTCTATGGCTGTTCACCGCCCTGAGTCCTTCAGGAGTAGGGCGGTATACAAAATGAAATAATAAATAAATAATAAATAAATAAATAAGCACCATTTATTATGACATTGTAGATTACACTTTCTTTAAAACATTCTTTTAGTCAAACAAAAGGTTTAAAAAGAGAAATACACCAGAGAACAAAATAAAGAATAAAGAAAAGAATATATGAATTTAAAGAAAAATACAATCATTTAAAACTCTATATTCAGCTTAATTAGGACAACACTGGTGAGTTAAAGCTAATCTTAAAAAAAACATTATTATAGGAATTAATAAGTGATTGCTATCCTTTACTAGGTGCTGTAATGGCTCTTTGTTATTGTATTAAATTTTTCAATAGTGGAAATACTATGTTTGAAAATACTACTGATAAAAAAAGATGCTATTAATTTTGTACAGTAGTGTTTTGCAATAATAAACCTGACACCTAGTAACAGGAAGTAAAACAGTCTCTTATATTTATTCAACTTCTATTCTTAAGGAGAAATGGATAGTAAAGCAACTTACAACTCCACCAACTGCAAAGGCTACAAAGTATTCAATATAATTTCATTGATCTGTACTGTAGTGGACAATTTTGACTGACTTGCTAAAATAAACTTAAAAATGAATTTATACTACAAGAGTCTCAATAAGCTTAATAAAATTCAAATCATCCTTCCAGAATTTTTCAATATTTTTACTAAAGATATTTACTCTCATACTTATTCTCATTAGAGAATGAAAGAGTAATGAAGGAAAAAAAGAAACTTTTCCAAACTTCTGAAATAATTCTTAGATATGAATTAAATATGCAGTAGATACTAATTTCTCAAGAAGAGTGATGTTGCCGTAACCAATAGGGAATCCAATGTTAATTCAATTTGTAACCATTGAAGTTTATTTTAAAGTTTAATTATATGCATTGTCTTAATGAAAATGTCTTAAGATAATCTTTCACATTTGGTATAAATAAACCAATAGTGGGTTTCAAAACCTGTCACTACCGGATTGCTCATGGGTGCGTGATCGCATGTACACCACTTCTGCGCATGTGCATAAGTGTCTGGGCAGGTGGGCGGAGCCTCCTGCCGCCGCCACCAGTTCGCCTGACACAGGGCGAACTGGTAGCAACCCACCACTGAAATAAACCTACATTATGTTTTATATATTGTATGGTTTGCATGAACCTAATTTTTCTATTTGTCAAATGAGTATCTTTTTTCTCTAGGAGCTTGCTGGTTAATATGCAGATCTCTCTTATTTTTCCTCCACAAAAATAACTCCCATGGAATAGATTGGGCAAGTGAATGGGATCATTTCCATGCCCAAAATACTGAGTTTCCTAGTTCCTTTTAAACACTACACCATACTGCCTCTCATTTACACAAATATGAAAAAAAACATACTCTGTCTATTCCTTTGTAATAGAATGTTTAAAGACATTTTAAATGTTTTTTTTTACTCAGACCATTAAATTTCTTATTAATTTAATCAAGCAAATCAATTAAATAAATAAATAGGATTATGATGACAATTGCTGGACACTGCAGTGCCCCCCACAACGTCTCTCATATAGGCTAAAGTGCTGATTACCATTTGAAAATTAAGATGGCTAAATTGTTATTATAACTTTTATTAATCTCTATTTCTTGAAATACTGGTATGTTGCTAGTTCCTCTTCCCTTCTTGTACGTCTTGCTTACCTATTTTTTTCCTCAGAACTGATAAGACGAAAGATTTTGTTGAATGGCTGGCTGTGAAAGAGAAAAGAAAAAGAAAGAAAAGTCAAGTTACTCCCACTGTAACTTTTCACAGTGTTTACAAGGTAGGAGTCTTCCATCCCACCCCCTCGGATACACAAAGCAGAGGTCTTACAATCTGCAATCATAGAAACACCCTCAGTAGCAATATATTAACGAGAAGAGAGCTGGAAGGTACATTGGAGATCTTTTAGTCCAACCCCTTGCTGAAGCAGGAGACCCTGTGCCATTTCAGACAGATGGCCGTCCAGCATTTTCTTTAAAACCTGCAGTGATGAAGCACCTACAACTTCTGATGGCAAGCTGTTCCAATGATTAATTGTTCTCACTGTTTCTCCTTAATTCCAGGTTGCTTCTCTTCTTCATTAGTTTCCAACTATTGTTTCTTCGTTCTGGTGCTTTGGAAATACATTGACCTTCCTCTCCTTTATGGCAGCCCCTCAAATACTGGAATACTGCTATCATGTCACCCCTAGTCCTTCTTTTCTATAGAATAGCCGTACCCAATTCCTGCAACTGTTCTTCATATGTTTTAGTCTCCAAACCTTTAATCATCTTAGTTGCTCTTCTTTGCACTTTTTCCAAAGTCTGAACATGTTTTTTATAATGTGGTAACCAAAACTGGATGCAGTATTCCAGGTGTGGCCTTACTAAGGCTTTATAAAGTGGTACTAATACTTCACATGATTTTGATTCTTTTCCTCTATACCTTTATACAACCAAGGATTGTATTAGCTTTTTTGACTGCTGCCGCACACTGCTGGTTCATGTTAAAGTTTAAGTTTAAGTTTAAGTTTAAGTTTAAGTTTAAGTTAAGTTTAATGTGATTTATATGCCGCCCTATCTCCAATGGACTCAGGGCAGCTCACAACAATAAAATGCACAATTGCATATTTAACACGTTTAAGTGTTGGCCCACTAGGATTCCAAGGTCCCTGTCACAGTTAATATTTTTAAGCCAGGTTTCACCTAATCTGTACTTGTATCTTTGTTTTTTCCTGCCTAGGTGCCTAGGTGTAGAAAAAACAATATTGTGCCTGCTAAAATCTGCTGCTTAAAGTTGATGGGGAAGAAAATAAATATTCAACTTTCATTTTCCTTTAAATCTTGCTTGATTTATATATTACTCCTATAACATTCCAAGTTCACAATATTTGGAATAAACATTTCATTGCCACAATGTTACACTTTATTACTTTGTATTATAGAAGCATTCCAGCTTCAATGCAATTATGATTCTGCCTTCCATGCATTTACAATTTGAATTTTAGCCATACTTTTTTCAACCATAGGCATAGATCACACATCCGAACGCCATTCTTCAAGTGCTAATTGTCTAAAAGTTTCTGTTGTTAATTTATTATAGATTTGGCAGCTAAAAAAAAGACTATGCTGCTTATTAACTTAGCTTAGTGTATCTCTTTCAAACATATGTAATAACCTCAACTCCTGGATCCTTTTTTTTACATTTAATACAGTAAATCTTACTTCTAGGAAGTTTCTGCTAGAAGGATACATATTTCCTGAACTCAAAAACAAAACTAAAAAAACGGTCCCAAAACACCCACTTTAAATGGGACGGCTTCCAAATATTTGGAACTGCAGCTTTAGAGTGTAAATCGTGCAGCATACAAATATACAAATTTAATGTGTTCCTGCTTTTTTGTGCAGTGAACATCTGTTGCCTGAGGAAGGATGTCTTAATCTATCGATTGATGTCAGTATTCTTTTAAAGAGTTTTATTTGTAAATCACTAAGATTAGGAAACTATGAGAAAGGATACACAAAAGAAGTTTCTGCTATTAGTTATCCTTCATGCAAAACACACCCAGTATAAACAGTTTTAATATTTTCTTCGAAGGAATACAGGAGGGTATGTCCATTTTTAAAACAACTTCATTAATAATGCTGAAAAGAAAAGTGATATGTTTCTTTTTTGTGTTACTTTTTGTTGTATGTATATGTTTGATTTTTAATGTGTTTTTAATGTGTTTAAAATAAAAAACTTTTTTTAAAAAATAATGCTACTATTGAAGGAATGAAGACGGAGACTGTTGGCATGTGCCGATAGGTTGGGGGAAGAAGGCAAAATTGTTAGCCAGGAAGGCAGAAGCGTGGACCAGAAAAGACCATGGAAAACAGGACAGGTGACAGAGAAAAAGATTCGGATCACAAAATGGTTAAATCTTCCCACGAATTAACAGATCTTCGCACTATTTTACGAAAGACATTCGTCTGCCCCCCCCCCCAAGAAGCGGATCCTTCCAGGCTTTCAAAGTCCCGCTTGATTCCTCTCAAAAACTCAAATGCTTTAAACAAAACAGTTCGCTTTTGTGAGAGCCCTGGCATTGTTCTGTTCTGTTGTGTTGTGTTTTGTTTTGGAGGAGGGGCAAACTTCAAACCCGTACTTAAAAGAGCTAGCAAGGAGATGAGGAGTGGAGGAATCTGGCTCGGGATCTCCAAGCCCACCCTGCCTTTGTATAATTCTTCTTCTTCCTTAAATCCTCCAAGGAAAGATCTTCTCGCTGGTTCCTTTACCTCTAGAAGCCAATCAGTTCTGAGGGTCGGACAGAGAGAGAGAGAGAGAGATCCTAATCTCCACCCAAGCTACTCCGGCCGTAGCATTATTATTATTGATGATGATGTTGATGATTTTTTAATTTGCGCCCGCCTCCTTTTGGGCGGGGCTAAATTCTAGTACACTCGGGAGCGCGAGAGATGGGAAGGGGGGGGGGGGTGGCGGGAGAGAGGAAGGGATTGCCTGGCTGGCTGGCGAGCCCAGCCGAGCGGCTTTCTACTACCCTAATCCTCGCCAAGGACAGGCAGGCTGCAAGCGCGGCTAGCGGTCGCGCGCCATCGTGCATGCGCGCGCTGGACCGACCCAAGCAGATGGAATGTGGCGCGAGGTAAGTCCGGGGGGTCGACGGTGTGGGGGAGGGGAGGGGGGAGAGATTGAGAGAGAAAGAAAGAGAAGGAGGGGGGGAGGGGAAAAAAAAAAGAAAGCCCCGAAACCCATTTTGGGAACACAAATCCCCAGTCCTCTTCGCTAAAAACAGCGTTATTCCTGAGAGAGAGAGAGAGAGAGAGGGGAAGTGTGAGGTAAGGGGCTCTTAATTCGAAGCGGCGAGTTTCTATGCCCCCCCCTCGTCTCTCTCCCCCCCTCCCGTAATCTCCTTTCTGTGAGTTTGGAATTGCGGAGAGTTGAGGCAGACGTGCGCGCGCGCGCGTGCGTGCGTATGCGTGTGGATGTCCTGTTATTTGGCCCCCTCCCTCTCAGAAGGGAAGCGACGGGGAGGTGGGGGGGGGGGAGATAGTCCTCGGTTCCTTATATTCCACCACCGCCTCCCAGCCCTTCGCGAATTGAAACCCGGAGGGGAAAAAAAAATCAAAAGCGCTGGTGGGAGCCCCTTCTTGCCGGGCGCAGAGCGAGACGCCGGCGTCATCGATCTTGTTCCTGCCGATCTTGTGATCCGCTTCGGCAAAAGGGCGCGTCGCAACTCGCGGAAAAGAGAGTTGTGTTGTGACTCTCCGCGCTTTTCAGACAAAAAGTGCGGCGATGGGACGGGAGGGAGGGAAGGAGGGAGGGAGAGGGGGCAACGAGACGGCGAGAGACTCCGCCCCCGCGGCCAAAGTGGCCTCGGCTTTCCCATGCATTGAAGACTAACCGCCCCCCCCCCGAGGGCTTTATGTGACCCGGTATGCGGGCTGCCTCCCAGTTCTGCAACTAGGTTCCCGAGGGAGGAATTTGCATTTTCTTTATGCAGTCCCAAACCCCATCCTGGAGCTCTTTGCTACAAAACGTTTGCGTTAAAACCGGGCAAATACTCTCAGCTAAACTTCTCCAGCTTTTGTAAATCTCTAATACTGGAAGGAGGTTTTTCAATACGTTTGAGGCGCTAAAAAGCATTGCCAGCATTTGACTGGGTAGGATTAAAGTTTCAAGGGAAAGTTAAATTGCATCGGGGAAAAGTTTGAGCCTCAATTCTCGAAACTGGTTTTCTCTTCTCTATCTACCCTAAGCGGTAAACAAAAGTACACAGATTTTGGATTTTTTATTTCTCTTTAGGGTAGCTCCTTATAATGCTTATTTAATGGATGAGGTGATGGTATCCTTAGTAGGTAGGTTTAACTTGTGTATTGGAATGGGAAAAGTAGCTGCCCGGTGCTAAAATAAATTATAGTAGGTGTAAATTTCATTTTAAAATGTTAAAGACATAAATTAGGAATGGCTACTGATGAAAAGTTAAAGCACCGTGGGAAAAAGAATATTCATACAACAATAATCATTCCTAAATTGCCTAGTAATAGATATTTTACTTTAACAGAACCCTAGTTATTCCAGAACAAGGTTGTGCATGGTACAGTGTCAGCACTTTTCATATCAATTATGATTACGAGACTGAACAGTCACAGTGCATTATTTCTACAGTTATTACTGAAAACGGAATGTTTTATTTTGATTAAACTTTCTGGTTTAATTTAGACATGCCTAATAAAAATTAGGGAACCTTAACCATAAGTTGTGGTATAGTGTCAGAACCGATAAACCCTGTTTTGTATAAGTTGGCAGGTCACAACTGGAAAGCATAAAGTTGTTTGTAACTCCTTGTTTGTGGAAATCGATTTCAGGTGATGCCCAAATTAACAAGTCAGAATAATAATTACTGTTTTTCATCCAAAGAATTGTAGAAAAGTATGGAAATATACAGAGAAAGCCATGAATGCAATTGTATTTTCACCTTAGTTTGGATTCTGAGCAATGAGTCGCTCAACACAAAGTTATGATATTTGAAGTGAGCTATTATCTTGCCTGTTGTTCAGCACTGAATCACTAGAATTTCATCACTTATTTCTACTGGCTGTCTCACAGATGTCACTATTCTAGGGAGAGACACACATACTCACTCATTCACATACACACACACCTTTGATGTTGTTCTTGGAATCTATTGGAGCCACTCTCCAGGTTAGTCGCAGCCCCGAGTGCTCCTACTATCACTGGGGACCACTTTAGCTTTTACTTTCCACATTATCTCTAGTTCCTCCTTTAGGCCCTGGTACTTCTCCAGCTTCTCATATTTCTTCTTTCTGATATTGCTGTCATTTGGTATCACTACATCTAGGCATTGCTAAAAGACAATGTGTGTGTGTGTTACATTATAAGTGTATGTCTACCTGTCTCTGTGTGTACACACATACACACACCTAAAGTAGCTGCCTGTTTCTACAGTTAAAATACAATTAATGGCATAAATACACCTTTGAGACTTTGAGCAGTCACAGTGTAGATTGTCCATGTCTTCTGTAGTTAGAATTTTGATGGCATACTTTTCAATTAACATATAATAAAAACTGCAGAATGGATAGGCTTGCTGATTAGAATCAGAAGCATAAATCATACTTGAAAATGACATGAATAGCTGACCTCACAGAATGATGGATAATGCAGTTCATTAGTGCTATAGATGGATGAGTACATTTTCCAAGGCACTATTACAGATATGTCAACAATATCTTTAGCAGCTTTGTTATAGGGAAATTTTTCAACAAATTGTATTGTGATTTGAAAGAAAAATAGATTCAAGTTTGGTAATGAGCATATCAGGAAGGTTCAAGACATCCAGGAAGTATTACATAGTATTCTCACCTGAATATGATAGAGATTTTCTTCTACGATAGACAGACAGATATTAATATTTTATTTAACTCATAAACAGTTATTAATTTAATAGTTAAATTTACATACCGGTAGTTAAACTATGAAAATCCAGAGCTTTAAAAGAAAATCTGCCTTTTTTTCACATGGCATTAGAATAATATTTATTTATCACATTTATAGACCATCAATCCCTAAGGTTTCTTAGTGGTTTATATGGTTAAAAAAAACAATATACAGTAAAAGTATAGAACTAAAATGTCAAACCAAAGAAAACAGAATAAAATTAATAAAACCAAATTTATTAGATCAACCTTTTCTTCACCTCTTTAAATACTTTTTGTGGTCACAGACCTTAACTGTGCTTTAACTCAAGATTTAAATTGTAACATTTCTTCAAGCCTTCGCAGACTCCCTGCGGCTCCCCCAGGGTTTACTGACCACAGGTTGAGAACTATTGCTCTGGATAACTAAAACCCAAGCTATGTAGATCTTAAATTTCACCCAGAAGCCTATTGGTAACTAGTGTATGTCCCTCAACATTGGTGTAACATGCTTTAAGCAGTACCTTCAAAGGCAACTGTATGTAGTAGAGGATGTTGCAATATTCTAAGTGGATGATGACAAAGGCATGAGGCATTGTAGGAAAGTTTTCCCACCCCAGATAAGAGCCCATTTTTTTCCCAATCAGACCCCTCTGGAACAGCCTTCATCTGCTGTTTAGTAAGACTTGAGAATCCAGGAGTTGTGGAGCTCCTGCTTCAAGCATAGTTTCATTCTATCTAGAGCAGGCAGCAACTCTTCTCTTGCTAGCATAGGTAGTCTTCGAATTTGACACCCCTGGCTTACAGAGATGAGCCATTGAGGGGGATGATTTTGTCACGGGCCCAAGTTGCCTCATGATAGCAGCAGCAAGCTAAGCCTTCAATATATGCACCCACCTATTTGTCAGCAAACTCCCTATATTATATCAAACCTAAACTAGCCAATGTGAGCCAACTAGCTCACACAGCAGCTTTATGTGTTCTATCTAATCCAAAATACCAAGAATTTGTAATTTCATATTATTCAAAGCATTTTGTTTTTATATTTAGCTGAAGTGGGGTACTAGGTTGGGTAAAACCATGAAGACGTTTTGTGAAAAAAATGTTCATTTTGTGCATGTGTGTTTGTATATTGTTGATATCAGATAAATGAAGTCACACAAGTGCTTTCTCTTCATTTGGAGGAAGCTTCTTTTCAGAGCTACTTGGGTTAGTGTTTGGTCTCTTACATAACTAATTTGAAAGTACTTGGACAAATTGTTCACACTGCTGAATAGCCTTTGTGCATATTTGGCTACACATTAGCTTCACAATTTCTCTTAATCATGGGATGCATACAGATAAGCCTTTTCAGTATTGCTTTCGGTATGTGTTTGGTTATCTGTTCTGTTAATAAGAATCACACATATCCCAAGTCTGTTATCAATAGAAGAAAAGGGAACCCAAAGCAAATGTCTATGGAGATTCTTAGTCATCCAGATCATGATTGTCCCAAAGGTGCTTTTTCAAGAGGCAACTTCACTTTCTTAAGAAAAAGCATCTTTGTGAATCCAAAGTAACTTATTTAATTTTCATAAATTGCCTTCATATTGAACTTAGTCACAGAAATATACTACTTTAATTCTAAAAACATCCTTCCTTAACTCTGGTGTTTTTTCATCATAAAAGAATGAGACCTTTATTGTACATTTATAGTCTGCTGACACAAATGTTCTGAATCTTCCTCAGTCACAATTTATAAGCTATCTTAACTTTTACACTTTAATGCATTTTGTTATTCCCAAATTGACACATTTTAATTCTGCATTATTGATTGTACAGGGTAGTGGTAATTACAGAAGTGAGGCACTTATGAGGAATATGTTGTATAACATAGTTGTTAACTATTGTTGGTTTCTGCTTAATTGTTTCTATCTATCTATCTATCTATCTATCTATCTATCTATCTATTTATTTATTTATGTAATTTATATGCTGCCCTTCTTCCGTAGGACTCAGGGCGGCTTATAAAAACAACAGAGAATTACATAAACAGTTAAGATCAATTTAAAATTAATTAATTAATTCTTTAGTATTAGGAAGCATTGTATTCACAAAAAAGGCTTTCGAGTTTTTATTTGTTTATTAAATTTGTTTTTCACCCATCTTGCCACATGATCCTGGCTTAAAGAAAAAGTAGAACAGAAACAAATTAAAAATTCAAAAATCCTGTGCAATGCTCAACTCCCCAAACTTGTTAATTTGATTTATTAGTCTCAGCTGAAAACAATCCTAAAGACTGTATTTGACACAAACTGTGTGTGTGTGTATGTGTGTATACTATACCTGGTAAATTCATACACATGCATGCCCACACCCTCCAAAGGGTAAGAGAATGACAAAAATGAATGTGCGTTAATTGAATTCATGATTAAAATTAATTATAAATCTACCATTAATAAAAATAAGTTATTCATTTACATATATCAAACACTGTCACAAGTGGAAACCACATTGACACACAAAAGCATAATCACACATTCGCCTTTCTAGCATGAATATGAAGATGGTTGCATGAGGAAGGAAAGAGAAAGGCTGGGGAAAAACTGGATCCAAATGAGATATAGGCAATAGCACTTAGACTTACTGTATATACCACTTTACAGCACTTTCTGAGCATTTTACAATGTCAACATATTACTCCCAAGTCCCATTTCTTCTGATATCCTTCAATATCTTTCTCTGTCAAGTTTAACGGTAACATCTCAAATAAAAAATTAAACTTTGGCAACAACATCATCTTACACATTGCAATTCTACCAAACCAAGACAACTTTATCATTTTATATTTATCTATCTTTTTCTCATAAATAAATTTTGCAATGGTGGGAAAAGACCTAGATTAGTGAAGAAAATGTGGTATCAAAATCAAAAGGAAGGTGGATTAGGAATCCCCAAACTACTCAATTATTATTGGGCTTATGCTATTCGGACTGTGGTAAAAATATTTAAAGGTGAAGATAGTCATTGGAGAGATTTAGAATTAAAGGACATCAAGAGATTTGGCTCAACATGGTTTTTAGATAAAGCAAAATCAAAATGTGTAATTAATAGCTATTGGTTAAAGGGACTGAGTAAAATTTGGAACAAATTTGTTAAAATTTTAATTCCAGATATAATTTTCTTAGGGAAGACAATTGAAAATTGGCCAATTAAAACTAATATAAGTCGTGATAGGGTAATGGAAGATGAAAATATACAAACTATAATAGATTGGTTAAAAACTTCAGAAAATGAAAGGAGGAAAAAAGAAATCATTGAAAAATTGGGTTTAGGCTGGTTTGAAAAAATACAGATAGAAAAATGGACTAAGAAGGTAAGGGACAATTGTTCGATAAGTAGAAGTAAAACTGAATTTGAATATTTAGTATTCCAAATTATGAAAGATGAAATTGGGCTAAAGGGACTCGTTAGTAAGATATATAAGATTATAAATTTTGATGGAAAACCACAAAGGGTGATGAAGATGAATTGGGAAAAAGAACTTAATATTAAAATATCAGATTTAGATTGGAACGTGAATTGGAAGAGTAGAATTATGAAGACTTTATCTGTGAGGATTAAAGAGCATAATTATAAGGTTGTTTGGAAATGGTATTTGACTCCATTAAGATTGTCATTGATGGATAAAAAAATTAGTAAACAATGTTGGAGATGTGACATGGAATTAGGGACTTATGAACATATGTGGTACAAATGTGATAAAGTTAAAAAGTTTTGGCAACAATTGGAGGAAATGATATTTGAAATGATGGGGAAAGCAATAATATTGAGACCAGAAACTATATTACTGTTGATAATTAAGGAAATAGAACCAACAAAATATGAGAAAGAATTGATTAGAATTATGATTATAATGGGTAGAATTATAATAGCCAGATATTGGAAATTAGATGTGAATTTTAGAATAGAAGAATGGTATTGTGAAATGTGGAAATTAGCTTTAAATGATAAAATGACATGTGATATTAAAATTAGAAATGGTGACTATAAAGAAGATATTTTCTGGAAAATTTGGAAACCATTTGTGGACTATGCGCTGGGAAAATTGGATGCTTCAGTACCTGTACCCCGAGAACGTGGATTTTGGCGATCATGAGGATATATCCGAAGAACCAAATCTTCCTTTCTTATGTATAGCACAGGGTGAAATATTGTATATGTTGTTTGTAATGTTAGTAATTTAAAATATAAAATGAATAAAAAAAAAAAACATATTACTCCCAAGTCCCAACAATCTGGATCCTCATTTTACTGACCTCGGAAAGATGGAAGGCTGAATCAAACATGAGCCCGTCAGGATTGAACTTCAGACATGGGCAGAGTTAGCCTGCAATACTGCATTCTAACCACTGTGTTACTTTAGGTAACTGGACAAGAATGGAAAAGGGCATATTCTAATTCCAAAACAATGGATAACTTTTCCCAGTAGTCTGATCCTTGAGGGGGAGACGGAAGGCCAAGCTCTGGAGTATACCACTTTATGGAGTCCTTGGTGCCATCTGAACTTGGTTGTTTGCTTGTAGACTAGGTAACATCTTCCGTGCTAAAAGGGAGTAGAGTTTGCTCTTTGTTTATATATAGCGGTTTGCCCTGTCATTGCTGATGGGGATGTTTTCTCTTTTGTAGTTCCTTGATTAGTCTATCATTTACTACCTGATTGTTTGAGTTGGTAGTTCCGTGATTCCAGCATTTATTTCTTGAGTCCTTTTTTGATGTTAATCCTGGTGTTAAAGTATATACCACTTTACAGTGTCCAAAGGCTTATTTCCCCATAACACCGGAAAGAAGTTGAACCACTATAGCAATGGTCCCCAACCTTTTGGCTCCATGGATCAACAGTGGCGGGAAGAAAAGATGATTTCACCTGTGTGCCCGCTGCTCACACAAATGGAACTTCGCATGCTTGCCCACTGCTTGCGTGGCCCAGTTCCCAATGGGCCGCAGTCCAGTAGTGGCCAACGGACCTTCAATACTTAATTCTTTTTGGTAGCCATTAGGAAACCATGATTGATGATACCAAATGCCACTGAGAAAGTGTGTGTCATTCCTGATCAGTTACCATCATAGGTCATCCACATGTGAATGATACAATTTCTATTCCATACACGAATCCTGATTGGAAGGGATCCAAATAATCTGTCTCAGGAAAGAAAGTCTGTGGTTAAAGCCCAATCACGTTTTCAACAACCCTGCCTAAAAATGGTTTGATAATTGTCTGACACAGTTAAGTATGATTCTTTCCTACTGATAAAAAATTAGGATATACAGCCACTTACAAGCTCTTTTGGTGTCAGTAAAGAGACTCACCAGTTTATTAGGTCATAGAAAGGCAGTAAGAAAATGAGTAAGACTCCTCTGTAATGATTGTTGAGGATATATGTCAGGAAATATGTCAGTTAATGGAATTCATGTAACCTGAACCTTTTACTTCTTAATAAATTAATAAATTCTTGCCAGTGAGATTCTGGAAGAACCATAGTTGGAAAAAGAATTACAGACATGTGGGGTATGTCTTCTCTATAAGCTTGCTACTTAACTTTCAGTAAACCAGAATAGGCCTTGTTTCTCCTGGGAGCTGGCAATATTGATTCTGTATCAGGATTTGCAGATTCAGTGCATTAGCAGTTAGGTTATCTTTATTTCACTTGATTGTGGTTATCTCTGCCTCCAAGTCCCATTATATTCTCCAGTGAAGCCATCTTCTGTAAAAAAAAAAAAAAAAGCAGTCATGTGGCAAAGTGATTGTCTGTGTGTGAGTTCACTAAACTTTGTGGTTTGACCATCAGATGATGACCAGAGGAAATGTTAAGACTGGCAGAAGTTATATGGCCAAAACTGCTGCATAAACCAGTGGTATATATTGTTTTCATCAACTGGTATTTAGGAGTATATTATATTAAAGAATCAAACCTCCTTATAGCGAAGGTTAGCAGCTTGGACTCAGACTGTTATTCTACCTATAATGAAATAATTCCCACTATTTCTAAAATAAATAAATATTAAAATACAGCAGCCAAATACTTAGCAGTAACTTTTCCGATTACATTTTTATCCAATGAATTTGATCAATAAAATTAAATAAATGCATTAGCAACTGTCGTTAAATTTCAAATTTAAAAAGAACAATTATATTTCAGGAATACTAAAAGTTTTAAGATTCCTCAGAAATCTGGACTGATAAATACTATGCCCACTGGAAAAATTTCAGTCTAGGTCAGGGTCCCCATCTCCTGGACTACAGCCCTTTCAGAACCAAGCTACGGTGGCTTACAATGCATTAAGCAATAGCCTTCATACTTTTGTATATTTATACAAAGTCAGCTTATTGCCCCCACAAACTGGGTCCTCGTTTAACCTACCTTAGAAAGGATGGAAGGCTGAGTCAACCTTGAGCCTGATGAGATTCGAATTTACAATAATTGCAGACAGCTGGTGTTAATCACAATGCTTTTTTTAGTCTGCTGAACTACCAGGCCCCCAAACACCATCACTCTGCTAAACAAATAATTCCCTCAACACTGTCAAACTATTCACTAAGTCTGCATTACTAGTACTATTAGTCTTCTCATTGTTCCTATCACCCATCCCCTCCCACTTATGACTGCATGACTGTAACTTGTTGCTTGTATCCTTATGATTTCTATTGATTGTTTCCTACTATGATTTGATTGCTTATTTGTACCCTATGACTATCATTAAGTGTTGTACCTTATGATTCTTAACAAATGTATCTTGTCTTTTTATGTGCACTGAGAGCATATGCAGCAAAGACAAATTCCTTGTGTGTCCAATTACACTTGGCCAATAAAGAGACACTTTGTAATATTTTGTATGAAATGTAATATTTCAGTTGGAACCAGGAATGTTTACAATTAAGGCCTGAGATATTTTAATTAATGGTATAAATTAATCCTAGTGTTCTTCAAGACAGTTTTATTGCTTTATGGTAGAAATCTTTAAAATAGGATATTAATTGCTGGGGATTTTTATCCAATAACTTTGTTTAGGATACAGGCAACATGTTTTTTTAACAAAGAAGAGGCCCGCTGAAAGTCAGAAACCTCAGCTTGGCCCTAATATTGAAGTTTCTTACTGGAAGAGATTTTTTTTTATTATTGTTATTATTACAATTTATTTTTTGCCCATCTCATTTCAAAGCGACTCTGGATGGCTTACAACATAAAAACATTAAAATCATCAAATATAAATAAATACACACCCAATAAAGGAGAATATTCGTAGCTCGGGGTTGAAATGAGGGGTCCTTGCAGATGTTTTATCAACATCTAGCACTGATGATATTACCTAATTTGGTAAATGAAGTGTCTGCTAGGAAACAACCAAGCTCAGAGAGCACCAAGGACCCCTCACACCCAATAAAACCACAATATAAACAGAACAAAATCATTGACCCAAGATGGAGAAAGAGCAGGAATCCAGATACTATTCTATCCAATCCCATTTGGAGAGCTTTAGCTTGGCTTGATATCATGCCCCCATTCAGGTTCTGAAAAATTCCCCACCTCAAATAATGCCATCCCTATAGGGATGCAGTTGAGGTCATTGACATGATCTCTTGTATTGCCCCTTTCTATGGAGAAATCTGGATTATTCCCATGGCTTCAATTCAAACAAAGATCTAGAGAACATGAAAAAGCTGCTTGTACTTTTTTTTTGGTCTCGTATAAATGACAGACTTGCTACTTCTGTTATCCTTCAAAAGTGCATGTTTTCGATGCCCGCTCTTATGTACCATGTGAATGGGTGATAGGTAGTTTGTTGCTTGCTTTGTTTTTAATTGTAGTCTTTCTCTTCCATCTCCGTAATGTTTTAATGTGCTGGGTTGTTTTTTTCTCCCCCATTAACTACAATAAAAGTAGAGAGTCAGATCTCATCAAATTTCTCTATTCTGATATGAAATATCATGCAACTTGAGTCCCCACCCCCTTTTTAAATAAACATGGTGCAATGTTTATGGAGATCAGGGGTGAAATGTAAAATTTGTTACCACCGGTTCTGTGGGCGTGGCTTGGGAGGGGTAATGTGACTGGGTGGGCGTGGCCAATTTTTTTTTTTAAAATTTTAACTTTTCAAAGCATTTTTTCTGCAAATGCAAAAAAATGCTTTGAAAAGCCTCTGCCCATCAGGAACACAGCTGGGATCGTCAGAGCCTTTTCAAAGCATTTTTAAAACCATCTCTTCCACTGAAGAGGTTGCAGAAAAAAATGCTTTAAAAGTCTCTCTGATGATCCCAGCTGAGTTGCCTGATCGTTTTAAAAAATGCTTTGAAAAAGTCTCTCTGACGATCAGGCAACTCAGCTGGGATCGTCAGAGAGACTTTTAAAGCATTTTTTTCTCCGGGGAAGAGGTGGTTAAAAAAATGCTTTGAAAAGGCTCTGACGATCCCAGCTGTGTTGTCTGATGGTCAGAACCTTTTCAAAGCATTTTTTAAACCACCTCTTCCCCGAAAGAGGGGAAAAAAATGCTTTGAAAAGCCTCTGAGATCCCAGCTGAGCCGTGCGATCATCAGAGGTTTTTTTTACTTTTAAAAGCATTTTTCGGTGGAAGAAGTAGAAAAAATGCTTTTAAAAGTAAAAAAAGAGAGAAGCCTCTGATGATCGTGCGGCTCAGCTGGGCATGGTGGGGGGGGCAGGGATTTTTGCTACTGGTTCTCGGAACCACCCGCGACCATCGCTACGGGATCGGGTGAACCTGTCCGAGCCGGGAGCATTTCACCCATGACCTGGATGATTAAGAATCTCCATCAGGCATTTCACCCCTGATGGAGATTCTTAATCATCCAGGTCATGGGTGTCCCAAAGGTACTTTTTCCAAAACGCAATTTGGGATTTTTTCTTTTGATAACATTTTGCTTCTCATCCAGGAAGCTTGTTCAGTTCAAACTGAATTACAAAACAATTGTGTAATAGTGCTTGCTACCTAATATGCTTACCTGCAAGGCAGGGGCGGGTTTCAAAAACCCGTCGCTACTAGTTTGCTCGTGGGTGTGCGCGCGATGCTTCTGCACATGTGCAGAAGTGTCTGGGTGGGTGGGTGGAGCCTCCCGCCGCCACTACCGGTTCGCCCAATCTGGGGCCACCACTGCTGCAAGGCTGTGACAGATTTACATAGAATATCAGCTAGGTTATGAGAAGGAAAGCTAAAATCTTCTTAACCATTGTTGTGAAAGGACAATATACTTTTCTAGTCTCTCACCTAATGGCTAACTCCTATCTATAGGAGCAATAAAATTATAACAATTGAAAGACAATCATACAAAGGAAAGCATTAACAGATTAACAGAGTTGGAAGGGACCTTACAGCTCATCTAGTCCAACCCCCTGCCCAAGCAGGAGATCCTACATCTGCATCTACCTAGGATCGAACTCATGACCTTCTGATTGTGAGGCAAGAACTCTACCTCTAGGCCACCGCAGATCATGGGAGACCTGCATCAGCATGCTTCATTTTTGCTCACTTTGTGACCTGGCTGTTCCAACAGAATGACCACACTGGCATCCAGAGCTTGAATTATACCCGGTTTTGTGTGGGGGTGCAAGGACCAAGTCCTTGATCACAGTCCTAACTATCTTCCCATATACCCAAATTTCTGGCCTTAGGAGAATTGAATTCAGAATATCAGTTGTGATGACTGCACTTTTTGTTTTTTTTACAGAACTCTTGGAATTATGAATTGGAGCAATGTTTCCCACTCATTTCCAAATGTTTTTAGAATGCTTTTAGAATTATTAGCAGGGGAAATGCCTGTTTTCAAAGGAGCTGATTACTTTGATTTTGGAGCATTATGTCATCAGGCACTACTTCTGATAGGAAGGAGACATACTGATAGCAGTCATTCATACAAGAAGCAGCAGGGAGCATCCTCTCAAGAGTTTGTAATTGCGCTACATCTTTCATTACTCATTATGGTACAAACTATTACAGTTATGCTAATGACTAAGAAGTAGCAGAATTACTTGCCATATTATCAGTCCCTGGTGCGTAAGAAGTAATTTTGCTGCAAGGTCAATGCTGTGATTTATTTTTTCCCCATCAGGTGAATAGTATTTTGAGGTATCACTCATAAGGATCTCAACATTAAAAGCCAACACTTGAAATCTTAAAAAGCAGAGGGGAATGATAGAGCCTTGATAGTACAGTGGTTTAGTGCACCCTGTCATTAACACAGCTGCCTGCAATTTCTGCTGGTTCGAATCTCTCCAAGGCTCAAGGTTGACTCAGCCTTCCATCCTTTCTAAGGTAGGTGAAATGAGGACCCAGTTTCTGGGGGCAATAAGCTGACTTTGTATAAATATACAAAAGAATGAAGGCTATTGCTTAACGCATTGTAAGCCGCCCTGAGTCTCTGGAGAAGGGCGGCATATAAATCAAATTAAAAAAAAAAATACACAAAGAACGAATATAATCAGCAAAACCTTGCTACATTTGGCAATTAAGATAATGCATAAAATCCCTAAGGGAAAAAATCTTGTTAGTTAAGGAATTAAGAGAAATATAGAAATTTGCTTTGCATATAGCTGAGTTGAGTATCTGGGTACTTTAAATAAGTGTATGAAGATAAGCCAGTATTTGGGCTAATAAATTCTAACTTTACATTTATGGTTTTATTTATTTATTTATTTATTTATTTATTTATTTATTTATTTATTTATTTGATTTATTTGATTTATTTGATTTATATACCGCCCTACTCCCGAAGGACTCAGGACGGTGAACAGCCAATAATAAAATACATATATACAAAATTTAAAAAGCAGAGATAAAATCGAATTAATGGTTAATAAGTATTCACTATAGATGCCTCTTACTTTTGTTTCTGGTGCTCAGTGTTGTGCTGAAAGGAGAGGTTTTGTGAGAACAGCAGCTAGAAATCCTTAGCTGGACAGTATACAGGTAATCCTTGACTTACTACAACCATTCATTTGAAGTTAGAATGGCACTGAAAAAAGTGACTTATGGCAGTTTTTCACACTTACAACCTTTGCAGTATGCCCATGGTCATATGATCAAAATTTGGATGCTTGGAAACTGGTTCATATTTATTTGAGCAGTTGCAGAGTCCTGGGGTCATGTGATGACCTTTTGCAACCTCTGATAAGCCAAGTCAGTGGGGAAACCAAATTCATTTTAACTGTGTTACTAACAAGAAGTAATGTTGTAAAATGTGGCAAAACTCATTTACTTAGCAACTGAAATTTTGGACTCAATTGTAGTCATAAGCCGTGGACTAACTATATTCTCCATGGTGCTTGAAAGCAGGAAATTAAGTCATAAATTAAGGATTACCTGTAATATGTCAGGAGACAACTTATTTATTTATTTATTTATTTATTTAGTTTGTCAAACATGTAAAAGATAACAGGTATAAGTATAAGCATAGATATGAACATAATAAATGGGTATGAATAAATGGAGACAGTAGGACAGGGACGGTAGGCACGCTGGTGCGCTTATGTACGCCCCTTACAGACCTCTAAGGAATGGGGTGAGGTCAACAGTAGACAGTTAAAGTTATGGGGGTTTGGGGATGTAACAACAGGGTCAGGTAGTGCATTCCAGACACTGAAGTCATATTTTCTGCAATCGAGTTTACCTTGAGTGATTTACCTTGAGTTTGTGTCTATTATTTGCTTGTGTATTATTGTGGTTGAAGCTGAATTAGTCATTGACAGGTAGGACGTTGTAGCAGATAATTTTGTGTACTACGCTTAGGTCAGACTGTAGGCGGCGTAGTTCTAGGTTGTCCAAGCCCAAAATTTCAAGCCTGGTGGCATAAGGTATTCTGTTGTGAGTAGAGGAGTGGAGAACTCTTCTCGTGAAATACCTCTGGACCCGCTCAATTGTATTAATCTCTGATATGCAGTGTGAATTCCAGGCAGACTCTAGCAAAGACTGGAGAACTTATCAGAATTATTTTTTTATTGTGGAAACGTTCTGGAATAGTCATTTACTACTACATTCCAAAGATTGTGGTCACTACTGAACTGAAATTAGAGTAGAATAATATAAAAGTATAGTATAGTTTGTATACATGTATGTATGTTATTTCTGGTACCGATTTCTGTAGCTAAGAATCAAAACATGACAATTATTACTACATATGCTTCCTTTTTGCTTCATCACCTCCCTTCCTCCAGGCTCATTTTGAAACAAAGGTATTTGTATGTAAAAATCCTGTGAGACGTAAAAATCCCACATAGGAATTTTCTGTTGGTGAGGTATGGGGATGATAAAATACCTTGGAGACATTAACTTAGGAACAGAGGTATTACAACCCCTTTCCCTCTTACCCTTCTTTGTTCAAAATTTCCAAGTGATTGCGCTCATGGGAGCTGTTTCTTGAAGAATTTCAAGGTTAACATCTGACTTGTAGCATCCAAATCAAAACCAATGATAACATGAAGATGTTTTATCTTAGAGGGGATTATGTATGTTGAGCCTATAATTATGCAACCATTTATATTAGCATTATATTTATATCAGAAAATCCAAAGTTAAGAATCTTGTGATAAACATGCTGAGATTAAGTTTTGCTTGCTACAAAACAAAAAGTTTCTAAATGATGCAGAAATTTGTGGAAACACAATAAGAGCTAAATGTTTCTGAGAACATAAACTTATACTGTAGGACTAGAAGGAACTTTAGAGAACTTCTAGGCCAAAATTCTGCCCAGGACAGGAATAGTCAGAGCAACCCAAACAAATGATTGTCCGGCCTTTATTTGAAACCTCCAGTAATGGTAATTCATGTTTCCAAGAAAGAGGTTGGCTGTTCCATTGCTTAGGAGCTCACAGTGTCAGAAATTCCTCCTTGCTTCAAATTTAGAGCTCTCTCTAAAGCTTCCACCATTGGTTCTTGTTCTGCTTTCAGGTACCATGGAGAATAAATCTACAGGTAGTCCTTGGTTAATGATCACTTGTTCAGAGGCTGAAGTTACAGGGGCTGAATGAGTGATGGTTATGATCAGTTCTCAAAGTTCTGACCATCCCAGAACTTCTGGTGATCATGATTTGGGTGTTTGGTAACTGTGACCTCAGGATGACAGTTGCATCATCCTGAGGTCACATGATCATCATTTGAACCTTTCCTGCTGGCTTCCCATAAGGAAAATTAATGGGGTAGCAGGCAGGGAAGTTTGCAAGTAGCTCCTGTTAAGTCATTCCCACTCCCTTTGCTTTTTTTCATGAGGAGCCCCGCTGCCAAGTACAAGTTCCTAAGGAGTCATTTCCTGTTCAGCACCAAATGTCATCTGCTTCTTGTCTTCTTGCTATTTACACTTTTTTCTTAATACAGATGTTGGAAAATTAGGAGCAGGTTCGGCCCTAGTTTTCTAAACCCCTTAAGTTATTTGCTTACAATGTGGCCTGATCTAAAATGTAGAGCCAGAGATACATTAGGAAGTTTTAATGTTTTTGATGAACACATTTATTCAGCTCTCTTTTGAAAGGCTTCCTATAAAATGTTTTGTTCCAGGATATAATATTGACTTGCAAATTCACAAATGATCAAAGAAAGAATATAGTTACCTCCTCTTCAATAATATATAGAAAGCTACATAGCAAATTCGATAAGATTTGTTTAATTAAATATACCTATAGGTTTTCCTGCCATGCAGTGCACAGTATTAAAAGTACACTTGAATACAATAAATCATAACAGTGGTGATGAATCTGCCAGCAATATTTGGGATCTCAAGTGGTAAAGAAGAATAGGAATATTTTTAGGAGATGTCTGAACTAGAGCAAGGTCACTATGATTATTTGGAGAGAGAAGACTTTGCAATAAATGGGTGCCACAACAACAACAACAAAAAATGATTTTCCTGGATGATCTTCCTGAGGTAATTAACCAAAACATTCTCTGTAAGACATGGGCCCATTTCTCCCTTTACACTATACTAACTTTTGCTTTTATGTTGAAGGAGGATGAAAATAATGTTTTGTTCTTTATTTTTACAGACATTGAAACATGCCATTAATCAAAAGAAACATTGAACCTCGGCACCTATGCCAAGGAGCTTTACCTGAAGGAATTACTAGCGAATTGGAATGTGTAACCAATAGTACTCTTGCTGCTATCATACGTCAGCTAAGCAGCTTAAGTAAGTTCCCCGAGTTGTTTTTAATGCTATTCTTTATTTTTTCTTCCTATTTTATATGGAAAATTGAAGAACATGAGGCATCTTTCAGGTTTATCTTGAATTTTGGGAGGGGAGCACATCAAGCACATGTGCTGTGAAAAGGGACAAAGGAAGTGAGGTGGATTCTAATCTGCCTAAACTTCATGTATTGGGGTACTGTACCCTATAATTCCATATTTTAAATTTCTAGTTTTTATAGATGAAGTTAGGAACACCAGGAAAAATATAAGGATTTTTGCTTGGGTATATCTATTCTGGCTTTATAGCTGTTTGCTTCTTCATGTCATTCTGTGGACTTTTAGCTGTCTTGGCCATTCAGAGAGGTTATAAATTACTATGTTATTTTGGAAGTTCAACTGTATTTTTAAGCAGTAGTCATTAGTCGAAGGATAATTGATTATTAGCATTGCTTATAAAAAGCCATCAGGATTACAGTAAAAACATCTTGAAGAATTCTGATAATATTCTTAAAAAATGTCAGAATGCCACAGGGTTGTGTAAATTAGCATTATAAAATATTTGTCAGTAAATAATAAATAAAAACATTTATTTCTAAGCTGGGGAATATGATCCTGTCTTTTCTCTATAGGCAAACATGCTGAAGACATATTTGGTGAGTTGTTTAACGAAGCCAACAACTTTTACATCAGGGCAAATTCTCTTCAAGATAGGATTGACCGTCTATCTGTCAAGGTTACTCAACTGGATTCAACTGTAGAAGAAGGTAGGCAGTTTCATGCAAGTATTATGTCAAAAGTGATATTGGCAAAAAGACATAGTTACCTATACAGTGGGGACACAGTGGCTCAGTGGCTAAGATGCTGAGCTTGTCAATCAGAAAGGTCGGCAGTTCAGCTGTTCGAATCCCTAGGACCGTGTAATGGAGTGAGCTCCCATTACTTGCCCCAGCTTCTGCCAACCTAGCAGTTCGAAAGCATGTAAAAATGCAAGTAGAAAAATAGGGATCACCTTGGTGGGAAGGTAACAGCGTTCTGTGTGCCTTCGGCATTTGGTCATGTCAAAATCAGTGGAGCCAATAAAATTATTATATTGCCTTTTTTTTTCTTTTCTTTTGCTTTTACAAGAATTGTCAAAGAGAAAGAAAAAGATAATAATGATAGGAATATATCAGGGGTGAATTGCTCCCGGTTCGGACTGGATCGCCCAATCTGGTAGCCCGATCCGGTAGCGGAGCGGGTGGTTCGGAGAACCAGTAGCAAAAATCCCTGCCCCCCCCCCCCATTGCCCAGCTGTGCAATCATCAGAGGCTTTTTTTTTATTTTTAAAAGCATTTTTTCTACAACCTCTTTGGCTGAAAAAATGCTTTTAAAAGTAAAAAAAAAAGCCTCTGATGATCGTGCGGCTCAGCTGGGATCATCAGAGGCTTTTAAAAGTATTTTTCCTACAACCTCTTTGGCCGAAGAGGTTATAGAAAAAATGTTTTTAAAAGGAAAAAAAGCCTCTGCTGACCAGGCAAGTCAGCTGGGATCGTCAGAGGCTTTAAAAACATTTTTTTTACAATCTCTTCAGCCGAAGAGGTTGTAGAAAAAATGGTTTTAAAAGTTTAAAAAAAAAAAGTTGGCCACGTCCACTCAGTCATATTACCACCACCCCAAGCCACGGCCATAGAACTGGTAGTACAAATTTTACATTTCACCACTGGAATATACATAAAAGAATATGGAATGTAAACAGTGTAAGCAATAAATAAAGAATGATAAACCACAGATCTGAATAACTTTGTATTTTAGTCTTAATTAGAACAGATTGTATTTGTTCACAATCTTGTCTCAGATGTGCAACACACAATTCATGTTGTACATACAAAATGAGATGTAGTCATTCCTTTATTTGCTTTTGTTCAGTCATTTCATTTGCATATTGTAAGCTACTCTCAGTCTCTTATGTGACTATTTCTCCTTTCTTTTCAACAGTTTCATTGCAAGATATTAATATGAAGAAAGCATTCAAAAGTTCTACAGTACAGGATCAACAGGTTGTTTCAAAGAGCAGCATTCCCAATCCTATAGCTGATATTTACAATCAGAGTGACAAACCACCTCCACTGAATATTCTTACATCATACAGGTATTGTAATTTGAAATGGATAAATCTGATACAATTGGATATGAAGTTTTCCTTCTTATTTTCATGTATTGTATTTTTGCAGGAGAAAAAAATGTTCTCATATACCGTGCAAATACATGTAGTACATCAATATTTGTACTGAATAATAAACATCAACATAATGGAACTTCATATACTCAGATAAAGAAATACTCGAAATCTGCTTAAGTTTCCCTGATGAGTAACAGAAAACCTTTCGGCTCTTATTAACCACATACAGCAGGGGTCTCAAACTCAAGGCCCGTGGGGTGCTTAGATCCGACCTGTGGAGCCACTCTGGAAACACTGAAGGATCAGCCCGCGGTGCCTCTGCCAGTGAAAATGGAGCTCAGGGTGTGTGTGCGCGTGCGACCCTCTCAAGCTCCATTTTCACTGGCAGAGTGCTGCAGGAGGCTGTCGCAGCCGAAAATGGATGTCGAGCTGACCCTGCCCACACTGGCCATGCCTCCCCGTCCCCCTGAGATCAAACAACCTGATGCAACCCTCAATGAAATCGAGATTTGACACCCCTGACCTAAAGGGACTTTCTCTAGAATCATCTGTCCACACCCTGGTCCTTCAGACCTCCCAAGGGTGTGCCTTTTGCCATAGTTATGGAGTCTCTTCAACTTTCTAGAGTTGTCATCTTCTCTTTCCTTCCATTTTTCCCAGCATTATGGACTTCTAAAAGGAGCTGGGTCTTCCACCTAGTACTCATTTGTACTTCAGGTGAAAAGCTGATCGATTTGTTCTATGACTGATTTATTTTATTGACTATTAGAGCATGAGCAGTGGCCATTTTAAAACAATGTTTTGTTCCACTTTTTTACAGAGATGATAAAAAAGATGGCTTAAAATTTTATACTGATCCTTCTTACTTCTTTGACCTCTGGAAAGAAAAAATGTTACAAGATACAGAGCATAAGAGAAAAGAGAAGAGACGACAGAAGGTAAATCGAAAGAGTTTTAAAAAATAATAATAATTTACCAATCATGTTTTAGGATAAATAGCTTATACTGTATTTTAACAATGTTCCTGACATAGGAATGGTTGTAAAAACAAAAGCTGTCCTGTATTTCAAACTATTCCTTTACCTTTCATCTTAAAAGTGTGCTTTCTTCAGTGGTGGGATTCAAATTTTTTTACTACCGGTTCTGTGGGTGTGGCTTGGTAGGCGTGGCATAGCATGGCATGGCATGGCTTGGTGGGTGTGGCAGGGGAAGGATACTATAAAATCTCCATTCCCTCCCCACTCCAGGGGAAGGTTACTGCAAAACCCCCATTTCTTCCTGATCAGCTGGGATTCGGGAGGCAGAGAATAGATGGGGGCGGGGCCAGTCAGAGGTGGTATTTGCCGGTTCTCCGAACTACTCAAAATTTCTGTTACCAGTTCTCTAGAACTGGTCAGAACCTGCTGAAACCTACCTCTGGCTTTCTTACCTGTATTTTGAAAATATACAGGTAAGAAAGCCAAAAGTCTTCTGGAGATTTGTTAATGGAGTGTTTAAAGAAACTCCCAGTTAGTTTTATAATATAACTACATTTTGGAAGATATTTTGAATTATTACAGACATTTCATAAAATCTTTCAGTTCAGAAGTTTCTGTATCATGGAAATTGAAATTCCATTATTTTAAGCTCCAAGTTTGAAAGATTAGTATAGTTTGTTTGTTTGTTTGTTTGTTTGTTTATTTATTTATTTATTTATTTATTTATTTATTTATTTATTTATTTATTTGTTCAATTTATTTATTTATTTATTTATTTATTTATTTATTTAATTCGATTTCTATACCGCCCTACTCCCGAAGGACTCAGGGCGATGCACAGCCTAACAATAAAACACATCCATACAAAATTTAAAAGTAGAATAAAATCAAATTAAATAATTTTGGCTCCGACAAATTTAAAACCCTGAACTATTTAAAACCAATTTTAAAATTGAATGTATAAAATACTAAAAGATATTTAAAAATTAAAAATCTTTTATGAAAGAGGGAGAAAATTAGGCCAGGCCTGTTCTGTTATAGCTGTGCAGAAATAATGGACTAGATTGCGGAATGAAGTTTACTGCTTTGAAATGTGAATGCATATAAATGAGATCATGAAGGAATGTTGCCTGAATTCTCCATTTTCAGATCATAGCTGTAATAAAATTCAGGAATTTGATAGACATTTTTGAAATGAGTGTGTATATGTGCTATGTGAGCAATCCCTGGAGCTCTGAAACTAATTAAGTGGCTGAAGCTCCTAGGTAATACATAGAAAGAACAGAATTAAAAGAGTAAGCTGCCTTTTCTGTGTGTGTATGTGTGTGTTTCATAACTATGCCACAAAAGACAGGTTAATGGACCTAGAGGCTCTGCAGAAAAAGGAATATCACATTAGAGTGATTGGGTGACCTGCTACTGTTTTTCCTCTATGAGGGACTTACATGTTGTCAGTGTGGTGACACAAACAATAAGCACATAGTAAAGGAGATGTAATAAACTGTGGGAAACAGGGAGTTGGTAGGACATTATGGAGAAATGAGGGTTGAAAAACAAATATAACAGGTCTGCTAATAGCATTTCTATGGTATTCATTTTGCGAACTATGAACTACTGAACTGAGATTTTCCCCCTCTTAACTACATTTACTAAAAATCCTTGATTTGCAACTGGTTGCTTAATACCCATCCAGAATTACAGTGGACCCAGAATCAGTGCTTTTTGGCCCATAAGGCATTTTTGGCCACCATAAAATTTGTCACACTCACCCCTACAGTCATGTGACAGAATTTTAGGTGCTTGGCAACTGACTCACCTTTACGACTAGTTGCAGAATCCTGTGGTCCCATGACTGCAATTTGCAATGTTACCATGTTGCCAATTTCTGGCAAAAAAAAAAGCCTATTTGAAAAAATGGTTTTGTATTTACAGCTGTGAATTTGCTAAACAACTGTGGTGATTCCCTGAAAATCCGCCGCAGAAAATCTCATAAAATGGAGTCTGGTTATGTAGGGCCCTCAATTTACAACCATAACAATTTAGGATAAAAAATCCAGTCCCAATTCGGATTGTAAGATAAGGACCCCCTTTATTAAGAACTAACAAATTTCTCTTGGAGCCAATTGTTTTATCACGGTGATCCATATGATTAAGAACCTGTCCTCAGCCCCTCATGCAGCCCCTCATGGATTCACCTGATTCCGTGTCTGTCTACCTACTATGACAGTAATAAGCAGGAAGTAAGCACTTATCGGCAGTTCAGCGGTTCGAATCCCTAGTGCCGCATAACGGGGTGAGTTCCCGTTACTTGTCCCAGCTTTTGCCAACCTAGCAGTTCGAAAGCACGTAAAAAATGCAAGTAGAAAAATAGGGACCACATTTGGTGGGAAGGTAACAGCGTTTCGTGCGCCTTTGGCGTTTAGTCATGCCGGCCACATGACCACGGAGACGTCTTTGGACAGCGCTGACTCTTTGGCTTTGAAACGGAGATGAGCACCGCCCCCTAGAGTCAGGAACGACTAGCACATATGTGCGAGGGGAACCTTTACCTTTACCTTTACCTTTAAGTACTTATTGAAAAGAATCCATACCCTGTAAATCTGAAAAAGTAGGTCTCATTTGGTGACCATTCAGAGTTACCACAGTAGTGAAAAAGTAACTTTATAAGTTCCCACATTTATGACCTTCTCAGGTCTGTAAAGCAAATGAAAGCTGCAGTAAGATTGTAAAGCACAGTCTTGGTATTACTTAGTGACTGCTTTGATTAATAATTAAGTTACCAGTTCTAAACATGGTCTCTAAACATAGACAGCTTATATTGTAAGAAGCTATTGGAAAGTTATATGTATCCAAACTTTGAAAACACTCATTTGATTTGGCTTACACCACCCAAATCCCTAAACTATTGAACAAATATCTAATCAGTTAACATGAGAAAAACAAGACCAAACTGCCTGGCTCAGTCTTAGGAAAAGTGGAAATCAGCTTGCTTCAGAATAAATACATGCTTCATTTGAGGAACAAAATTAAAAGTTGAATAAGCTTAATTTGCAGCTGGAAAACGACCAAACAAAAGGCTATTTGTAGGTACATTTGTACTGACTCACAGCATGTAATGAGAAAATATTTTCAAGCTACTTAATGTGATGTATTGAAAAACTATTGATTTGTTAGTTAGTTAGATTGCTTTGACTAGATCATATAAAGGAAGTTTTGCAAACTATAACATTAAAATCTTTTCATTGGAGGGGAAAAAAATGAATATGGGACCATGAGATGTCCATATCCTATAAATATTGAAACGTAGCTGAAAGTTTATATAAATAACCAATGGAATCTAATATATGCTTTGATTATGCTTGGCTCACCTGCACATCTTATTTCCATATTCTTAACAGCATTAAACTTGCTCTTTCCTTGTTTCTCTCTTTTGCATGCTTCATCACTTTTTATATTATATCAGGATCAAAAACGTATAGATGGCACAACTCGTGAGGTGAAAAAGGTTAGAAAAGCAAGGAACAGGCGCCAAGAGTGGAATATGATGGCCTATGACAAAGAACTTAGACCAGACAACAGGTTGTCTCAGAATATTTACCCTGGAGCATCTTCTGAAGGGTCTCTGTCCCCTGAAACTAGGTCTGTTGTTAATAAGATTTATATATTCAGAGGTGCTTAGTATCCTTCATCTGCTGCAGATTTATAACTTCCACTTGTACAGGTAGACCTCGACTTACAACTCTTCGTTTGCTGATCGTTCAAACTTACAATGGCAGCGAAAAAAGTGACTGATGACCATTTTTCACACTTATGATGGTTGTAGCATCCCTATGGTCACGTGATTTACATTCGAATGCTTGACAACTGGTTCATATTTATGACGGTTGTAGTGTCCCGGGGTTAGATGACTATCTTTCGCGACCTTCTGACGAGCAAAGTCAATGGGGAAGCTAGATTCACTAACAACCGTGTTACTAATTGAACAACTGCTGTGATTCACTTAACAAATGTGGCAAGTAAAGTCATAAAGTGGGACAAAACTCATTTAACAATTTTTTTTCACTTAGTAACATAAATTCTGGGCTCAATTGTTGTCGTAAGTCGAGGACTACCTGTATAAGAGAGGTATATCTTTCTTTTTCAGTTTGGATGATTTCGGCGTCTGCGTTTTCCTGAATTAGATTAACCGTGAAGACATATTTTTAAAAGATTTTTTGCAGCCTATTGCAACAAAAAGAAACATGGAAAACTGGGGACAGGAAATGGCCCTTTTTGTGTCGGGCACTGTGTGCTTAAAGCCAAGGTGTTAAAAAACTCATGATATATCAAATCTCTGTATCTGTTGCCTTTGAGCTAAACCAGAGGCCTTGAACATGTTCAAGTACAGTGTTTAAATTAGATTGATCAGGCATTATTTCATTTTTGTTCTGCTACTTAGTTTGAAGAAAGGAACAAATATAACAAATAGTGCAGCCCACAAATTTCATTGTTCCATTAACATCTGTTGTGGCTTGCTTATGTCATGTTGTAGTCATTTTAAAACTTGGGCATATAAAGGCAGAGATTTTTGTAACTATTGCATAATCAACTTTTAAAACAAATGGTGTTTTTTTTTAATATTTCCAGAATTTCTAGCCAGTATGTTGTTTTGTCTGCATTAAGAAGACATTTTTCAGTTGATAATATTTTGTGAGATATTCTGATAACAAGTTCTGAATACGCTTCTAAAAGCGACTCTTTCTCCGTCTGAAAGAGTCCCCTTTTTCTACCTTTCTTTTATAATCCTACTGATTCTCTTATCTTAGCCAATTCATATCTTTTCAAGCCTTTTTGGTCCAATGTCTTTTTCTGGCCTGTCTTTATTTGTTGCTTGACAAAATGAAAACTTTGCCTTGCTTTGTTGTAAACAGATTGTTGTAAGCAACAGTTCCATTAAAAGAAGCACACCTAGGTTCAAACAGCTTTAAAAAAAAAAAAACTTGCATGGAAAACAAATGTAACATTGTTCTATGTAACATATGCCCGTCTAATGTAACTCTCGGCATATGAAATTCTCATGTTTCCATCCTGTATGTAATCCTTTTTGTTATGATTTATATTGTGCCCATTATGATTCAGAGAGAGAGGCACAAGCTGAATCCAAGCCGGCATCATCACGTTAATGTGAGAAAAGTAAGGGCCAGGAAAGAAGAGTGGGAGAGAAAGAAAATGGGCATTGAGTTCATAAGTGACATACAGAAACAAGAGCAGGCAGGAGGCACAAAAGAGACCCAGATGCCCAAAGGGTTTGTCTTTTTTTGTTTTATTGAAAGCGCTTTGTTAACTCCCTGGCTTTCCATCTGAATAAAATGATGAACATCTGTTTCCCTTTTTTTTTTAACAACATGGCATAATTTGTTTTACTAATTTATCTTCTCTGCAGCCTAGGGATGCAAGGACAATGTTGCTTGGTCTTAACTGCTATGTACTAAAAGGTTTGCTGTTTTCCAAGCTTTGTGACCAGCTAACAGTTCTCTCTCGCTCTCTCTTTCATCAGATAAAGTTACTTTTATGCAAAAAAAAAAAAAATCCCAGGAAAAAAATCCATATTAAAAAAAATGTTAAAACTTTGGATTGGATTGGATTTTGATAAAATGCAATAATCTGCCTTGATTTATTTTCATCTTTTGATTTTTCTTGGTAATGTCGCTTGTCTGTCTTTTTTGATATGTGTTGGAATATATATCCTATACTTTGAAAATTAGAGAAAAGTTGTTTTTGTGAATGTGGCTTACATTTAATATTGCATTAACATTTAATGTTGCATTAATCTCATCTACTAACAATCTGTAAAATGTTAAATAGACAATCTTTTAAATTGAGTGAGCTTAACTGTATTTTGTTCATGGCTCCCCTTATTCTTCTTTCTAATTTCAGATCCCATGCTTCGGATATTACCAGTTATTCATATCCTGCTACTCCAAATCATTCACTCCATCATCAACTTTGCTATGTGCCTTCATGTGGAACAGGAGATGGATCTCAGTTTATGCTTGCAAAACAGGGCCTTGAACATGAATATAGGTTATCTTCTACCACAGTGCAACATGCTACTTTGAATAGGCCTCAAGAACCACCTCCACCCCCACCCCAAATCTTAGATGGTCCTCTGGGTACTGTTGCATTGATACCAGCAGATTATGGGTAAATAGCTGGTTTTGTCCTCATATTAGACCAGGGCCCCAATCTTTCTGGCTTTGCAAACTGGTGGAGGAGAGGGAGAGAGAGGGATGGTTCTGCATGAGCAGTGGCCAAGTACACGTGCCGTGCATGCGCAGCTCCATTTGTGCAAGTGGCAGGCACATGTGCCTGCTACTCACACAAATGGAGTGCATGTGCTCACCCACTGCTTGCAGAAGTGGGATGCTCACAGCCCAATAGTAGGCCACTACCGGGAGTTGGGGACCCCTGTGTTATACAATGATCAGCAAACATATATATATGCTAAACATATGATTGCAACTAGATGATTGACTAGAAAATTTTCTCTGTTAAGTTTGGAAGGAATAGAACAGGAAGACAATCAGATGGTTAAATGGGATCAAATCAGTGATGGGATTCAGCCAGTTCGCACATATTTGGGAGAACCGGTTGTTGGAAGAAATCTTATTTTGTTTTTTTCCCCACTTTACAGGGCTAATCCTGTAAGGAAGGCAGGAAGAAAACATTCTGGTGTTGTTTCCAGCCTAATCTTTATTGCCCTGCTTACAGAAACTGTCTCTCTGCTTAACCCTTATTACATTGTAACAGCTAAGGCAAAACACCCATTGACGTGAGTGATGTTGAGTTGGACCCACCCACACGGTCACATGACCATTGAGCCACGCCTACCCAGCTGGTCATTAGGGCAGAGAATTGGTTGTTAAATTATTTTGAATCCCACCACTGGATCAAATATATTACTGCAATAGTTTTGGAATGGCTGTGTTTAATACCTAGAGGGCAGGCTGAGATGGCAAGCATCTGTCCAATCATAAGTTGCTGACTTGATGGAACCTAACTATTTAAAACATTTTTCTCCTGCTCTTCAAGAGTTCCATAGAAACAGCTTCCGGATGATGAAGAGCAAACAAGATAGTCTCAGAGAGGGACAAGGTTTGCTCATGATGAATAGCAATAGCACTTAGACTTATATATCACTTTACAGTGCTTTGCAGCCCTCTCTAAGCGGTTTGCAGAGTCAGCACATTGTCCTCAACAATCTGGGTCCTCATTTTACTGCCTCGGAAGGATGGAAGGCTGAGTCAACTTTGAGCCTGTGAGAATTGAACTGCTGAACTTCTGGCAGCCAGCAGTCAGCAGAAGTAGCCTGCAGTACTGCATTCTAACCACTGCGCCGCCACCACAGTGCTATGCTCAAAATATCAGTGTTGTGTGGATTGTATGCTGAACTGCATGTTGTTAAGCATACTCAAAGGTTCTTATTCTTAAATAAACTAAGCAAAATAGGAAAGTTACTACTTCCTGGTGATACTGTTAAGCTGTAGAAATAAAGATTAATATGGGGAAAATTATGTTGAAACTGGAAAATAGTGTGTAATTTGTTCTAAATCATTTGTGCCTTAGAAATTGTAGAGAATATTCGTAGCTCGGGTTGCAGATTCAGGCAGAGATTTGTCCTCCAAGCCTCATACTTGTCTCCCCGACGTTTCATTACCAAACTTGGTAACAATTTCAACAGCGTCTGGGGTGAAGTGCCTTGTTCATTTATAGTTTGGTAACCAAACATTTGGGAGTCAAGTAGCAAGCTTGGAGGATAAACCTCTGTCTGAATCATTTATGCCTTCCTGATTAAATAAGAGCCAACTTGGAAAATATTGGTGCTGTAAATAAATGTTCTAGTATAAAAAAAGGTAATGAGAAAGTAAAGCACTAATATTTTTAAAGTTCAAATCAAGTAGAACATTGATTGTTACATTGCATACTTAATTGATACTTCAACTAACAAGTATTTTGTTCTGTTTTATGTATAGGATGATTGCAGCTCAGATGGTGGATTATTACAATTCTTCAGGAGGCCCAGCCCCTGCATCACCGCTTATGATTCCTTCTGCGCAGACTGCTTTTGTTAGTCCTCTCCAAATCCCTGTGCTACCTACCCATTCTGGACTAATGGCTGGTACACTGTATTCTGGTACTCTTCATCTTCCTCCTTCTGGGCATATTGTTACAGCTCCTGCTCCTCCTGGCCCGCCTCCTCTTCCTCCAGGCCCTCCTGCAGGATCTTCTCTCTCATCGTCTCCATTGCACACTCCTGCAGTAGCTGAGCTTAAAATGCAGGAGTCTATCCAGTCACCCATCAGTGGTGCTCGAAGTGATCTTCTTGCTGCTATTCGGATGGGTAAGTCTTCTAAAACCTGACCTGTGATTTTAAATATCACAGGCTTTGGGTCTTCAGTGCTTGCATGATGTAAGACCTCCGTTCCAGGGGTGGGTTCTACTTACCTTTACTACCGGTTTGCAACGGGGCCGCGTGCGCGCTCTTCTGCACATGCGCAGAAGCATTTTGATGATGTCGGGATTGATGGGCAGAGCCCCCCCGCCGGTTTTATTACCGGTTCTATACAACCGGTGCAAACTGGGAGCAACCCACCACTGCTCTGTTCCACATGTGTTCTAGGCTGAAAGCTGTATCTCAGCTTTCTTGTTTTCGGTTGCATTTATAGTTTTCTTTTGATGAACAATCATCATCCACAGAGGTACGCTGCAGTTGTTCTTGAACTGCTTTTAAATGCTTGACCAATCTTTCTCAACATGGTATCTTCCAGATGTATTGAATTTGTCCCTTGTGGACCGTACCATTTGGACAGCCTGACTGGTAAATGATGAATGTTTAGGTCAACATATTATGTAGGAACAGCTTAGGAGGCTCATGGGGTGGGGGAGTGGCAGCAATCATTAGAGAAAGTCTTTGCCCGAGGGAGGCCACTGTTCCTCAGATAGCCGGATGTGAGTCCCTCCTTGTGAAGTGGGGTCGGGGGATTCAGATGGGCCTACTGATTGCGTACCTGGCTCCCTGCCACGTAACAGCGGTCCTGCCTGAGCTGCTTGACATTATAGCCGGGGTGGCGGTGGAAACCCCCAGACTTATTGTTATGGGGGATTTTAACCTGCCATCTGCTGGTGAGATGTAGGAGACAGCTCGGGAGTTCATGGCTTCCATGACGGCCATGGACCTGACCCAGGTAGTTCAAGGCCCCACCCACTTGGGGAATCACACTCTGGACTTGATTTTTGTCTCTGATCAGTGGCTGAATGATCTAAGAATAGGGGATATAGACATCAAGCCCTTGTCATGGTCTGATCATTCTCTCCTTCACATGGACTTTCAAGTCACTTCCACCCACCGCAGGGAGACGGAACCAACCAAATGGTTCCGTCCCAGGCGCCTGATGGACCCCGAAAGGTTCCTGATGGAGCTTGGGCCATTTCCTGAGACTCTGGCTCACGACTCGACTGAGGACCTGGTGGTCGCCTGGGACAGGGCGGCTACTGGGGCCTTGGACCGCGTCGTGCCTTTGCGGCCTCTGACCCGATGCCGATCTCATCTAGCTCCTTGGTTTTCTGAGGAGCTTAGGGAGATGAAGCGTCGGAAAAGACGCCTGGAGAGCGATTGGAGGACAAGCCGATCTGAATCTGACCGAACACAGGTGAGATCTTATATTAAGACCTACCTAGTGGCGATAAGAGCGGCGAAGTCTAGCTACTTCTCCGCTCTTATTGCATCTGCAGAGAACCGCCCAGCTGCGCTGTTTAGGGTGACCCGCTCCCTACTTCAGGTGGGGGTACGGGAAGATCCCTTAAAGGGTCGAGCTGAGGATTTTGTACAATTCCTGCATGATAAAGTCACTCAGATTCGGGAAGGCCTGGACTGGATTGGGTAGATCCAGGGGAGGAGACGGGGGCAGGTCTTGAGAGCGTTATCTGGGAAGAGTTTGACTCTGTGGCTCCTGAGGACGTGGACAGGATTCTGGGCAAGCTTAACGCTGCCACATGTTTATTGGACCCGTGTCCCTCCTGGTTGGTACTGGCCTCCTGGGAGGTTACACGAGGCTGGCTCCAGGGGATTATAAATACTTCTCTGAGTGAGGGTGTCTTTCCCGCCACCTTGAAAGAGGTGAAGCCCCTCCTCAAGAAGCCTTCCCTGGACCCGGCTATATTATCAAATTATCGTCCAGTCTCCAATCTTCGCTTTGTTGCGAAGGTTGTTGAGAGTGTGGTGGCGCGACAACTACCCCGATACCTGGATGAAGTTGTCTATCTGGATCCGTTCCAGTCGGGCTTCAGGTCACGATACAGCACAGAAACGGCATTGGTCGCATTGGTGGATGATCTCTGGAGGGCTCGGGACAGAGGTTGCTCCTCTATCCTGGTCCTATTAGAGGAGTTGTCCCCACAGCCTATACATAAATAAGGTCCCTGAGATTTAGGAGAGCCGAGGGAGGCACATAATACATGGTGGGTATAAGTGAAGGGGACACGGTGGCTCAGTGGCTAAGACGCTGAGCTTGTCGATCGAAAGGTTAAATAAATAATAAAATAAATAATTTTATTTCTATACTGCCCTTCTCCCGAAGGACTCAGGGCAGTGTACAGTTGGCAGTTGGCAGTTCAGCGGTTCGAATCCCTAGTGCTGCGTAATGGGGTGAGCTCCTGTTACTTGTCCCAGCTTCTGCCAACCTAGCAGTTTGAAAGCACGTAAAAAATGCAAGTAGAAAAATAGGGACCACCTTTCGTGGGAAGGTAACAGCGTTCCGTGCGCCTTTGGCATTTAGTCATGCCAGCCACATGACCACGGAGACATCTTCGGACAGCGCTGGCTCTTCGGCTTTGAAACGGAGATGAGCACACCGCCACCTAGAGTCGGGAATGACTAGCACATATGTGTGAGGGGTACCTTTACCTTTACCTATAAGTGAAGGAAGTTGTTGGCTGTATGCACATCCATGGGGACTATAACCTTTCTTGGATAGATCATCTTCTGAGCGTGTAATTATGCATTTAACTACATCTGAAAGTATCAAAAAGCATATAAACAATATAGATTTTTATGTAAATAGATATAAGTATTTTAAGTCCTAAGTTATTACTATTGTTAACTTGAATAGATAATTACCCTATCCACATGGAATAATATTCCGATGAATGATGAGTTGTTTATACCACACATGCTTATACAGTAGGAAAAATTCTCTCTAAAATATAGACGTTGCCCTTGTTGAAGCTTTTATTATACTAAATAAGTCATTGGCTATAAATAAGCAAGTCATCAATAGGGACATTTGATTGTGGTTTTTTAAAAATAATTTTCATGCTTGGAAACACTATGTGTAAATGTTTACTAATTATGTTAATTCTGGTACATTTTCATGAACGCTTCAGTCCTGTGTATTTGTAAGCTTTTTAAAAAGAAAAATGAGCACAAAAAGTCACATTTCTTTGCTTGTCTCAGGAATCCAGCTGAAAAAAGTACAAGAGCAGCGTGAACAGGAGGCCAAGCATGAGCCGGTTGGAAATGATGTGGCCACAATTCTTTCTCGACGGATTGCAGTGGAATACAGCGATTCGGATGATGAGTCAGAATGTGATGAAAATGACTGGTCAGACTGAAAATGGGTGTGCGGCACCAAAGTTTTCCAGTAAACTGACCTAGAAAATCATTTATATAGCCTACCCTGGCAGTACTGGTATATAATGGACCAAGTAGGCTTACTTGGTGATGTTCAGATTGATCTAATTTAGTTACTTTAGATCAGTGTTTCTCAACTTTGTGAATTTAAGATGTCTGGACTTCAATGCCCAGAATTCCCCAGACAGTGTGCTAGCTGGGATATTCTGGGAATTGAAGTCCTGACATTTTAAAAGTTGCCAAGGTTAAGAAACACTGTTTTAGATCACAGTGTTTCTGCAGATGAAAAAATGAACTTTTATTTTCAGTTTTTGCTGCATTAATTGCAGCAAAGCAGTTTTCCTTTACCATAAATATATATAATTATTTTTACTATTTGAATATTATAAGCAGTTCCTTTACTATGGCAAAGCAATATCTTTCAGCAATGAAATGTCATTGATTCTTCCACTTTGACTCACCTTCATTAACATGCAAAAATTGCTAGCAGCTAGTTCTTCTTTATTAAAAAATAACCTCAACAACTATGTTACTACCAGAATCTATTGAATGAGTTTCTGTTCACCATAATTATGTTTCCAAATACTCTGGATTTGGATCTATTCAAATAGCATATATGGAGAAGTATAGGTTGACATCAGCATAAAAACTACGGTCATGCAAAACCAACTGGAAGAGTGATACAGAATGAATCTGAATGATTTTGCACAATACTGTGGAATGCCAAATGCCTTCCCTCCTTGCTAATTTTATTCAGCTTTCATAATCTGTTTTTTAAATTCACCCAGTTCACACTGAGCACATTGACCTTATGGTTCAATGAATAATGTAATTGAATTTATAGATATATTTATGAATAGTTGGGCTCCAAAAATAAAATCGATTAACTACCCAGGCTCCTCTTGCCCCCTTATTATATGTTAATGGCCTCATTTATGATTGGTTTCCTCATCCAAATACATCCTTAATTATTGAAATGTATGTTCCAAATTGATTAATATAATTTTCTTACTTCTCATGTATTATTTAAAGGGCTGCATATATTACATATAAGGTAGACTCATAATGCCTTTGGCAGCCTATAAAAGTGAACTGGAGTCAGCATTTTAAAAATGGCAGTTTCTATTTACATTTTATGTCTACCTTAATTTACTTTATACTTTTCAATTACTTTGAAATTATTCAGGGTTGAAAACAGATTGGAATTTACCTTTTATGTCTATGGCAGGATAAAATTCACAATTTTATTGTTGCTTTCAAATTTCTAATTCTATGAAACAGTGTTATTATTTTTTGAGGGAATGGGAGTTAGCAGTGCCCAGAAAATGCCCTTTCCTCATTGAGTGCCACTTTCCCTATAGTTTTATTATAGTGGGCAGAACAAAGGAACGTCCGCCCCCTAAAACTTGCAAGATAGAACAAGCTGCGAAACTTCTTTTGTAATAGGTAAACTGCCACCAATTTTCAGTTACTAAATCTCAGGCTTGAACATGTAACAATCCAGAGTAAAGGGACTGAACATCAAAAGAACGACTGGTCTATCTTGGTTTATTTTTTTAGAGTTGTTAATTCCCTTGCTTCTATCATTACTTACTTGCCTATAGAAAACAAGACACAGTATATATGGAAAGCATTATATGCCAGATCAGTTAATAATGAGGCTCCCTTTATTTATGGCCTCATTGGAGAAGAGCAGGCTGACTTGGTATTCATTATCAAAACCTGGCTGACTCCCGAAAGGGGAGTTTCCCTCTTGGAGATATGTTCAGCTGGATTTAGGGTTTTTCATAAGTCAAGACCCCAGGGTAGATGAGGTGGAGTGGCAATAGTCCTCTGAGAATATCTTTTGGCCTTTAGGGGCCCTGTTCCACAAGTTTCTAGATGTAAGACCCTGTCTTGAAACTGGGATCATGGGTTGGGTTCATGGAATTGTTGCTCCTGTACCAATCTTCCTGCTGCATAATGACCTCCCTGCGTCTGCTGTTGGAGGCCATCTCAATGGCACGGTATTGTGTTAGTTTAACTCCCCTTCTCCAAGGTCAACCTCAATCAATATTGCTAGGGAGTGAGAAGTCCAGCTCACTTCTCTTCCTTTGTGGAGTTGCTCAGGGCTTGGCACTCTGTTGTATACCAGTTGTGTCCTTTCCTGGATTATGAAGCCCTGTGCTGTGCCTTGCATTACTGCAATGTGCTCTATATGGGGCTACCCATATATTTGGAAGCTTCAGCTGGCACAAAATGCAGCAGCACAAACAGTTTTAGGGGCCCTACAGGAGCTCATGTAACAACTCTGTTGCACAAGCTGCACTGGTTGCTGGTTTGCTTCCAGATTTATTTATTTATTTAAGAAATTTTTATTTAAGAAATGTACTTGGCATCTCTGTTTCCGTTTGCCCTCTTGTCTTTATCCCCCCCTTCCCCCCCAAAAAAATATGTCTTTAAATAGGAGATGTTATGACATTAATGCTTTCAACATTGTGTGTTTGGTAGATCTCATTAGTGAGATGCAATTCACTTTTCATTTTACCCATTGTTTTGTCAGTAAGTGCAGAAACAACTTGACCAAATACAGATAGTTCTTCACTTACCAATTGCTCATTCAGTGGCTGTTCAGAATTACAGTTGTGCTGAAAAAGGAGAATTACAACTGGTCCTCAAAATTCTGGCTCTCACAACATCGTTGCGATTATGTGATTGCGATTTGGGTTCATGTCAACTTTATCATAGTTGCAGTCAGGTGATTGCTATTTGTGGTCTTTACAGCTGTTTTCTGACAAGCAAAGTCAGTGTGGAAGCTGGCAAGAAGTTGCAAGTTGTAGTCATGTGACATTGCATTTAACAACTATGGGCGATTTGCTAATGATTTCAGCTGGAACTGTCATTGTGCAATGGGCACAATCACGTTATTTTCATTTTTATCTATTTATTAATTACAGTTATGTGGCTGCCTACCTCACAAGAAGCAACTCGATTTTTCACTTTGTAATTGTATGAGCAAAGATACAGTCACTTTAAAAAAAGATCTTGAATTTGCTCATAACTTAGATCTTTAATGAAGATTTAGGTTTGAAATATGGAAATAATCAGCTCTTATCCTTGCATGTGGAAATAAACTATACAAAAAGGATGTGAACATCGTTGATCTTGAAGATAGTCTTATCTGGTAGTGAATTCTTTGGTCTCCCAGAAATCCAAACTCCTGAATTCTGGAAAGCAGAGGTGTGTGTTTTCATCTATGAATATAATTAACATGTTCTCTGCTTCTACATAATATGCTGACTCCTGAGACATAATTTTGGTTTGCTAGTGGTGACTATTGTTTCCTATAATTTGGCACTCTGATATTTAGAATAATGATGGATTTATTGCCTATGCATTTATTAGATCCTGATGTATCTGATACAATACATCATATATATTCTGTATCACACAATGTTAGTAATGGACAGGAGAAAACATGTTCCTTTAGTTGAAGAAATGTAGGGATGCAGGATAAGCCTGGAACTGTTTTTCCTTTGTTATTGTCAAGTAATGAAATTGTTAAAGAAAATGATTCTGGTACTAAAGTTTCTTCTATTATAGATTTATTACAGTATATTTTAGAAGCAAAATAGTTGTATTTTGAATTATTTCTAAACTGTTGAGTAATTCTTTCTAAATTATTTCTAAACTACTAAGTAAGTTATTTGTAGTTAAAAATACTACATATTTAGGTGATTCACTTGTTTGCTTTCTAAACTGAAAATCTTTTTTAATCTCTTTTTAATATTTGATCAATAAAATGTAAATTAACATGAGTGATCTAAGTTTACAATTTAGATATTGTGTCTTCTTTGTATATCTGTCTTGGGTTATATAAAAGTATTAACTTAATAAAGCTTACATTTAATATTTTCTTTTTAAATTCTAGAAGGTACTTAAAATTCCATTTGATTTCACCTAATAGAATTATGGTGTAGGAGCTGTTACGTAGTAATTAATTTCTTGTTAATATTAGTTAATGTTGCTCTTCATTTTTTAAAGATAGAAATCCTAAATTGTAATATTCATTAAACTATTTTAACCACCTAATTATGCACTTCAAGATGTGTAAATCCAAAGCCCAAAATACAATCATACTAAAACATTCTTTCTATTACAATATTTCAGTGGGAGTTAGACATATGCCTCATTCTCCTGAAGAAATGAATGAATCATGCCTATTTAATTAAATTGAACTTTAATCCTATCTAGGCAAGAATGTTCCAATTGGGGAATTGCAATACATGCAATACAAAAAAATGATCATAAATTAATGTATTGTAAGATCTAAATCATCCCCCCAAAAAATGCATACTTATTAATTAATGTAATAGCATTTAGACTTCTATACCACTTCACAGTGTTTTACAGCCCTCTCTAAGTGGTTTACAGAGTCAACATGTTGTTGCCCCCAACAATCTGGGTCCTCGTTTTACTGATCTTGGAAAGATGGAAGGCTAAGTCAACGTTGAGCCGGTAAGGATTGAACTCCTGGCAGTGGGCAGAGTTATCTTGAAATACTGCATTCTAACCACTGTGCCACCATGGCTCATAATGTAAGCTAAGCATTCTTTGCTAATCTTAGTTTTGTGATCAAGTAGTGCTCATTTTGCTTGGTCATATTTTGACTTTGGTTAGTACTACTACAGAGACTGTTTGGTGTAGTGGTTAAAGGCATGGAATTTTAATTCAATCTTCAACCAAAGGCATAAAGCCTACTGGGTGAGCCAGTTGCTCCCTCCTAGCCCTGGGAAGAAGGAGTAGGAGCAGCAAAATACTCCTGAAAATAATGCCAAGAAACTGCAAGGATCTGTCTATAATATGGTTGCTAGGTGTCAAAACTGACTCAAAGGCATAAAGAAAACATTAAACATGATTCAACTATCCAAAATACTGGCTTGAGGACTCCAGTATTTTAAAAGGGCTAAATAATTTACATTGTTACCCACTTTTCTATGGAAAGATATTGACCTCTGGTGGCCAGATGTTACAATTATCACTTAGAAGTGTTTAAAGTGGGGCAGGCAAATTTCTCAGGCACTGGAGTCCATTCATAACACTGGGTGAGCATTCAAAGACTACACAGAACAGAAAGATGATGCAGAATGACATGAAGACATGATGGAGATTGGTGCTTGCAACAGTTAAAGGTTTTTTAAATCTTTTGAACAACTATTTGTGTCCAGCTTATTCAAGTAATTGGTCACAGGTTATTTATTATAGGAGCCTCAACTATTGAACCATTCAGTCTCTCACTTATGATGCATGTAAAGAAAAGGCTTAAGCAGTGTTTATGTCACAGTGGAAGTGTGTGTGTGTGTGTGTGTGTGTGTCTGACTGTCTGTCTCCTTCCCTGCCTCCCTTCTCACCTTTATAGGTGATATGCAGTGGTGAAATCCAAAATTTTAAATTACTGGTTCTGTGGACATGGCTTGGTGGGCATGGTGTGGCTTGGTGGGCGAGGCTTGGTGGGCATGGCAGGGGAAGGATACTGCAAAATCTCCATTCCCACCCCACTCTGGGGCCAGCCTGAGGTGGCATTTGCTGGTTCTCTGAACTACTCAACATTTCCGCTACTGGTTCTCCGAACTACTCAAAATTTCCACTACCGGTTCTCCAGAACCTGTCAGAACCTGCTGGATTTCATCCCTGGTGATATGTGTCTTCCTCAAGCTCAGGTCCTCTACCAGAAGCATGGGAGTTTGAAGGTTTGGTGCAGTATCTTAGCTGTTCCTAGCACTGCATTCTTCTGAACAAAGAGCTCTGGTGTTATTCCTTGGATCTGTTGAAGCCACTCTACCAGGTTAGGAGTCATAGCCTTGAGTGCTCCCACCACTACTAAGACTATTTTGGCCTCTACTTTCCACATCTTTTCTAGTTCCTCCTTCAGGCCCTGGTACTTCTCCAGCTTACTCCTCTCTGGTGTCACTTGGCATTACTACATCTATCATCACTGCTGTCTTCTGGTCCTTGTCTACTACTACTACAATGCCTGGTTGATTGACCAATACCTGCCTATCCATCTGGGTCTGGAAATCCACAGATTCTCCATGACCTTCTCTGGAATCTCCCATCTGGACTTGAGAGGGTCTAGCTCATATTCTGTGTATATGTTCCTGTACACAATGCCAATTACCTCGTTATGCCATTCAGTGTATGTGTGTGTATGTACACAGAAGCACATAGCTTTAATATTTTAACAAATTTGGATTGCCCCATGACTTTCCTCTCTTCCTGAAATGGGGGATAGCATTGCCATTGCCTGAGGCAAGAGAATATTATGCTGTTTTCATCTCTTGTGTTCTGCTGTGAAACAGAGTCTTTTTTTTCTGCTTGCCCACCTGCTGACACTTAAAAAGAAAGTGCTTTTAGCTGAGAATGAAAGAAGTTGTTCTCTCATTTCAGCCAGCTGGTGTGGAAAAGGATGTATCGGCTTTGCAGATTCATTTAAAAATGTGCTTTGAGGTTTCCTTTTTTGCTTTTTATTCTAATTAGATCTTCTAATTAGATGTGATCTTGGTTTTTCCTGATTTTACCTTACGGTTCCTAACTCCTAAACATTGGTTGTGCTGGATGGAGCTAATACAGTCACACAAAACATCTGAAGATGATCAGGTTGAGGAAGGTTTGAATCATCAAGAGGCTGGACTAGAAGACCTCTAAGGTCTTCTAACTCTACGATCCTGTGAAGTAGAGAGAGGTCCAGTGCCTAGCTCAAAAATGTGCTTTCAAGGCACAAATTATACCATGTTTTCCCAAAAATAAGACCCCATCTTATATTTTTTTGAACCCCAAAATAAGCATTTGGCCTTATTTTCGGGGAGGTATTATTATTTTGGGGCACATGGAGCAAGACGGGGCTCCTCTTGCCATCTTACCTGATTTCCAGCTCTATCTCCCTAATCCTAACCAGAGGAAATGGCGGGGACTGGCTGCGCGTGCGGTTAAATATTTTTGGGGAGGATTTATTTTCGGGGAGGGATTATTTTCAGGGTGGTTTATTTTAGCACATACACTCAAAAGCCCGATTGGGCTTATTATCGGGGGATGTCTTATTTTCAAGGAAACAGGGTAGCTATTTCATTTCTGTGCAGTGCTTGAAAAAATTATGTATTCCCTCTATTAATATGCTTTCTGAATATTTCAGTTGCTCATCTAAAATGGAAAAAAAAAAAAGGATTTCTCCCCAAAAGGGACATTGCTAGACAAGAGGAAGAACTTTCCTACATAAATCTGTTCTTGTTCAGACTTATTCATGGTCATCTGAGAAGCAAAAGGGCAACATAATGGCTCTGGATTTTGGGTTCTTTGGTCCATGGACAATTGCCATACCTGGTTTTTGATGGGAAGGCACTGTCCCAGATAGACCCAGTGCATCATCTGGGAATTCTCCTGGACTCATAATTGCTGCTCGAGGGGTAGGAAGCAGCATGGTCAGGACAGCCTTTGCAACAACTGTGGTTTGTGTGCCACTTACTCTCTTTCCTGGAGCAACAATTCCTGGTCCCAAGTCACCCATTTTCCAGTCACTTCCTGTCTTGACTATTACAGCACACTGTACATGAGGCTGCCCTTGAAAACTATGTCAAAACGTCAATTGATTCAAAATGTGGCCTGCATGGTTTGTGACTGTTGCCTTATTTCAAAGTTTTAACTTTGAAATCAGGTCATAAGTAGCCCATTTGCCAACTTCCGGTGGGACCGGAAGGCCCATTGCTGTGCCCAGCCTCCAGAGCCTCTCTAGGAGTCTGGGGAGGGCAAAAACAGCCTTCCTCATTTCTGGCCTCTGGAGGACCTCCGGGGGGGGGGTTGGTGGGGAAGGCCGTTTTTGCCCTCCCCAGACTCCTAGAAAGGCTCTGGAGCCAGGCGAGAGAGAAAAACGGGCTTTCCCCCCCCCCCAGGCCCTCCGGAGGCAGGAAACAATCTGTTTCCCTACTCCTGGTCTTATTATTTTGGGGCGCATGGAGCAAGATGGGGCTCCTCTTGGCGTCTTATCTGATTTCCAGCTCTGTCTCCCTAACCCTAACCAAAGGAAATGGCGGGGACTGGCTGTGCATATGTTTAAATATTTTCAGGGAAGGCTTATTTCGGTGAGGGCTTATTTTAGCGCATGCGCTCAAAAGCATGATTGGGCTTATTATCCAGGGAGGTCTTATTTTCGGGGAAACCTTGTAGTTAATTGATAAAATTTCCATCTGCTATTTTCATTAGGTCACATTGCTTCGATTAAACATATACTATCCAGATACATTACCACAGAAACCTGATATGTATGAAGTCAACAGCAGCTTCAGAACTGGTAGCTGTGATTTCCCATTTTTGTCTATATACAGTAATAATAATGGTCTATATTTTGGGGGTGGCGAATGGAAAGATATATGTGACAGTTCTTTGGAGAAAAAGGAATTTCTTTGATACTGCAACATAACAGCTTTATTCCCAGAAGACAGGAAAATAGGTTACATGCAACCGTGAACACATTTGCTAAACTATAGGAGCATTATGTTCAATATACAGTAGCAGTTTTGCATGTGAATAGTTTCTCACTCCCTGCTGGAGTGTCCCCATTTAGAGTCATAGTTATGTGTGGAGGTTTTTTTCTGATTCATTAATAAGTGTGCAACTGAAGGCTTATATGCCATCAATGGGGTTCATTGCATCTATTCTTGCTGAAAATTTCAGTACGAACTCTCTACTTTCTTTTCCAGATGTCTTTTTATAGCAGTTTGCTTTGGTACAGGGGTGGAGGTATAGAGATGGTTCTTGCTGAAATAAAACACTTCCATCATGTAAGCATAGCCTTCCAAAAACCTGTCACAACACAAAACACAGTTAAAACGGAACATCCACCCACAGAATTCATTTGAACTTCACCATGATTCACGACTAAAAGAATAGATATTATTCTTTTAGGAGGCTGCGTTGGATTATTGAACGCAGTTGTATTTGCTAACATTAAAGATGAAGGGCCATAGTGGAAGAACGTAGGTATGAAAGAATTTTTAAGGCTATAAGGCCGTGATGGCAAACCTATGGCACGCTTGCCACAGGTGGCACGCGGAGTCATATCTGGGCACACGAGTGTTGCCTTAGCTCAGCTCCAGCGTGCATGCGTGTGCTGGCCAGCTGGTTTTCTGGCCTTCTGGGCCCACTGGAAGTCGGGAAACAGGCTGTTTCTGGCCTCCAGAGGGCCTCCAGGGGGGATAAGGAAGGCCGTTTTCACCCTCCCGTGGCTCCAAGAAAGCTTGTTTGTTTTAAAACTTTTTCAATAAAAAAAAAAGAAGAGATTGGAAGAAAAATATAGACACACAAACATCATAAAATTGCTAATTAAAATTATTACTTAGTTTGGTCAATTAAATAAAACCCAGAATTAGATAACATTTTTTTAAAAAAATCATTCACATGTTCGTATGTTTAGCACTGCCTGTTGGAACATCAGGGTCTTGAGGGCACGGCGGAAAGCACGGAGATCAGGGATATTCCGTATCTCCGGGGGCAGTTCATTCCAAAGGGTCGGAGCCCTCACAGAGAAGGCCCTCCCCCTGGGAGTCGCCAGTCGGCATAATTTGACTGACGGTACTCTGAGTAGTCCCTCCCTGTGAGAACGAACTGGTCGGTGGGAGGCTATTGGTGGCAAAAGACGGTCTCGTAGGTATGGGTGTGGGCACGCACGCACTTGACCCCCCCCCCACATGCTCCCCCTGCTTTTGGCACGTGATGGCAAAAAGGTTAGCCATCACTGCTATAAGGAAATTACAAAAAATAGATGTGGGTAGCAGTTCTGAAACTATGGGAGGAAACTACTGTTTCTACCCCTTTAACTTTAAAAAAAACCAAGCCTCTGTCCACTCTGCAATTCAAATAGATGTGGGAAGGCCGTTCTTTGTATTCCTGTTGATGTCATGAGCACCATGTAATGCTGTTCAATCTGCTTTTTTTCCAATGTGGAAGCACTAATGTGTTTAACCAGGCATGGGATGGTTTCCTTGGGGGTGGTGATGATGGGGGAGACAGATTGTAATTTCTCAAGAAACAAGATACTGTATTTTTCGGAGTATAAGACGCACTGGAGTATAAGATTCAGCTTAGTTTATGGGGAGGAAAAGAGGGGAAAAAATCTGCCTACCAGGTATTCATCTGGCTAGCATCCTTAGTCTGGTCAGCTTCAGCACATTCATTTGCTGGTTTTTATCCCTTGCTTAGGGATAAAAAACAGCTTCTAAAGCACAACTGATCTTTGGAGAGAGAAGCAATGAGAAAAACAGGCAAACCACGGAGATCGCTTCACTCTCTAGCACCTTGTTAGGGCTGGAAAAAAGCTGCGAAAAAGCTACATTCGGAGTATAAGACGCACCCAAATTTTCAGCCTCTTTTAGGAGGGAAAAAAGTGTGTTTTATACTCCAAAAAATATAGTAATTAGATTTGAATGCATAATTCCTCCTCCCCTGATAAATGCTGTATCAAGGAAAGGATTTTCCTCCCCAACTGCTAGTTTAAATGAACATTTTTATTTTTCATGCTGTAACCAGGTATATGTTTATCAATTACTATGCAAATGAAATTATATAGGTCTTTCCTTTGTCTGTTAATTTAAAAAACATCTCATTATTGAACCCAATGCTCTAACATTACTATATTTGGGTTTGTTGCCATGATGAAAATAGGAAACAACTCAACATATTTGTTCAGCAAGTTCTTCTAACGTACTACTATATCTCGAGAGTGATCCTACTGTAGTTGACAGAAAAGAGGCTTGAATGAATTCATACTGGAATCCTATCAAGACTGATCTTAAAGGTAAAGGTTCCCCTTGCACATATGTGCTAGTCGTTCCTGACTCTAGGGGGTGGTGCTCATCTCCATTTCAAAGCCGAGGAGCCAGTGCTGTCCAAAGACGTCTCCATGGTCATGTGACCAGCATAACTAAATGCCAAAGGCGCACGGAACGCTGTTACTTTCCCATCAAAGGTGGTCCTTAGTTTTCTACTTGCATTTTTTTACATGCTTTCAAACTGCTTGGTTGGCAGAAGCTGGGACAAGTAACCGGAACTCACCCTGTTATGTGGCACTAGGGATTTGAACCACTGAACTGCTGACCTTTCGATCGACAAGCTCAGCGTCTTAGGCACTGAGCCACCGTATCCCTTTTATACTAATAAATGCATAGGATAATAAAGGAAGCCTTTATTATCCCATGCATGGCTCTTTTTTGCAGATTTTTTAAAAATAATCAATTGCTTCTTTCAAATAGCAAAAATCAGTAAAAGTGTTTGCTAAATTTAAACATTATAGGGTGGCCTCAGGGGTATCCATAGGGTCTGCTCAAAGAAGTCAAGACAGAGCCCATGGTAGTACGAATGAATTCCACCTATTTTTATATGCATCTATTGCATCACTGTGATTGCCATTATGATTTTTTTTTAACCACACTCTGAAGACACTTTTGAATGGGATCCTTCCTTTTTTTTGGTTCTCTGCATAATAACGAAAGCAGAACTGGAAAAGTTAAGAATTAGGCAATGGTATCCAGTCCTCTGTTGAGTGCAGGAATTTAAACTGAAGCACATAGTAATTACCAAACCATCTATCTCAGAAGTCTTCAAACTTGGCAGCTTTAAGACTTGTGGACTTCAACTCCCAGAATTCTCCAGCCAGCTATGCTCAAAACAACCTCTTTGGCTGAAAAAATGCTTTTAAAAGTAAAAAACAAAAGCCTCTGATGATCACGCGGCTCAGAGGTTGTAGAAAAAAATGCTTTTAAAAGCCTCTGATGATCCCAGCTGAGTTGCTTGATCGGCAGAGGCTTTTTTTAAAAAATGCCTCTGCCGATCAGGCAACTCAGCTGGGATCATCAGAGCTTTTTGAAAGCATTTTTTACAACTTCTTCGCCGAAGAGGTTGTAGAAAAAATGGTTTTAAAAGTAAAAAACAAAAAAACAAAAATTGGCCACACCTACCCAGTCACATTATCCACCACCACCAAGCCATGCCCACTGAACCGGTAGTAACAAATTTTAGATTTCAGCACTGGTGAGGACCAATTGTAAGTCAGTTTTTTTTCAATGATATAACTTTTGATAAATGAAGGGTTGTAAGTTGAGGGCTACCTGTACTTAACTGACCTGGCCTAACTCTCCTCTTTTAAATTTTTAATTCGTTTGATTTTATAAATTGGGTGTTTTAATCTGTGTTTCGGCCAAAATATTTAATAATTTTAAGGGACTTTTAATATTTGTATTATCTGTATTTTATCTTGGCTGTTCACCGCCCTGAGTCCTTTGGGAGTAGGGCGGTATAGAAATTTGATTAATAAATAAATAAATAAATAAATTGTCCATGCTACCTTTCTTTGCAGCTGTTCCACTTGATTTAAGCCCTATTTTTAAGGGTGTCACCAAAACCTGGACAAATAATTCAAGCTGTGGTCTGACTGTTGTAGAAGAGGGCAGCTATTATTTCTCTCAGTTTGGAAACTATCCTAGGAAGAAGTTTAGATATTTTTCCGATGTGGATGAGACTATCTGAGTTGGATTGTCCTCTGTAATAGTGGGCCACTCTCTTCTGGGCAGGGGAGGGAGATGAAAAATTCTATGGTTGGTGGGACTCCATGCTGAGGTCCATACAGTTACTGAGCCCGTATCCTTTTTAAACTGCCTAGGATAGCCTCCTCCACTGGTGGGCTGCTGCCTGTTCGGACCGGTTCAGACGAACCGGTAGTTCCAACGATCAGCTGAATTTCTGGCTCAGCTGATTCACGTGGCACAGCTGATTTCCACACCTCTGCAGTTCTACTTACAGGGGCTGCCTTAGAAGGTAAGCAGCTGAGCTTCAAATTGCTGTATTTTGAACGCTGCATGCGAGCACGTTAGGCGCATGCGCACCAGTGGTGGGCTTCAAAAATTTTTACTACCGGTTCTGTAGGTGTGGCTTGGTGAGCGTGGCATTGCTTGGTGGGCATGGCTTGGTGGGCATAGCAGGGGAAGGTTACTGCAAAATCCCCATTTCCTCCCGATCAGCTGGGACTTGGGAGGCAGAGAATAGGTGGGGGCAGGGCCAGTCAGACTTTTTACTACCGGTTCTCCGAACTACTCAAAATTTCTGCTACTGGTTCTCCAGAACTGGTTAGAACCTGCTGAAACCCACCTCTGATGCGCACGCAAAGTGCGCTCTCACAGAATCAGTTGTTAAACCAGTTTCAGCCCACCACGGGCCTCCTCTAGCTTACTACAAATTATTGAATATTGGCAGTGCCGTTTTACATCATGCTGAAGCAGGAAACGTGAAATTTTTTTGTTTCAGACCTAAAATTAGTACAGGTTTTAAAAATAAAGAAAACCTCTCAATTTTTTCTCCTTTCACACACAAAAAAAGGACTTCGTGACTTTGACTATTTCTGTGACAAGCTCCCCGTTTTGCAATGCTGCTCTGTTTACTGGAGCCTTTAACTCCACAATTTGTTATGCCCCCCCCAGTCACCAAAAGCAATCCACTCCCCAATCTATTTTATTATAATAGTGTGAATTGCTGTATGTTCCGAATGTTTGCTCTATGTATTTTTAATGGCTAAGACAAATAAAACTAATGGTTTTCTTGACAGGAAAGAAACTATACAACATCACGATCATTTAAGTTGAGTGGGAAGCAATGAAGCATTTCCAGTAATGTGTGTGACAAAAACAGCAGTGGCAATTACACACGAAGGCTTAGCAAACTGAGCTTTGGTAGATTATGTTTATATCTCCAGCACAGCTCGCAGGAGAGTGATCTGGCAGCAAAACATGAAGATTGTAGAAATAAGCAAAGGGCCTTTATGACTTCTAGTAAAATTGTATGGACAAGTAGATTTCTAAATTGCTTGATGTTCTGAACGATCTCCAGCTTCTGCATTCTTTATTACTGTGTTGCTGATCATCTATTTATTCAATAAACCTGACCTGCCCTTTGCTCAGTCCTGGAGCAATGCTTGGACACTAATATTCCCAAGTCAAACCAGTTTCAAGAGTACCGAGCTAGGAGAACAGAACACGGATATTTTCTGTTTTGATCTGCTTCCTGTCCATGCATTAGAGAAAAGCATAGCCAAATCCTGTTAGCTTACCTCTGCTTTACCAAGTGAAATCATTACAGAAGTCTTTCTGCTGGATATGGCATATGTGTGTCAACAATGTTCTTTTTTTTTTTTAAAGAGTTCTCTTTGCGGCAAAAAGAAACATTTTATGTAAAACCATGTTGATATTTGAAGAATCTCAGCATTGCACCTAATGCTCTGTTTTGCCATCGGAGGCTTCTGCTGACACATCACCTCGAAATCTAGCTCACTGAATGTCAACTAGTGTGACTCACAAAAAGTGGGATTCAGCAGAACACCACAATCTGTATTTTACATATCAAGGAAGTAGTATTTTCACTCTTTATTCAGACCGCCAGGTGAAGTTACTCTCATTCTTAGTGTTGTGTCCTTACACCAAGAGCCTGTTCTGATCTTATCTAAGTCTTCTCTAGCCTGATGTTTCCAGATGTCTTGCATTATCACCTTATCACTAATTGGCATTTCCAATTGGTACCCTCTATTGTACATCAATGCAGTTGCAGAAAACGAAGTAAAGAAAGCAGAGTTCGTGCATGGGAACCACTAGATTTGCATTTGTAACATTCATCTAGGTGTAGTTCCTAATAGCAATTGTTCTCGGTCTTAACAGCAACCCAGATCCTCCTCGAAGGGAATGACATTGATTGGAATTGGTTTTGGATTTTCAATGTTCAAAGCAGGAAGAGACACAAGAATATCACTCTCAGGAAGTTTTAAAATTATATATTTGATATCCAACATACTTATATGGTTCTTTTAATGATAGAGATCAGCTAAAGATGAGTATTTCTGTTGCTAAGCAAGGCAGCTGTTAAGTGTGTCCATCCCAATTTTATTACTTCTTTTGCCACAGTTGCTAAGCAAAGCACTGCAGTTGTTAAATGAATCATGTGATTATTAAGCAAATCCAGCTTCCCCCAAAATCAGTTTGCTTGTTGGAAGCCATGGCAATCGCATGACCAAAGGATGCTTCAACAGTTGTAAATATATGCTGGTTGCCAAATACCCAAATTTTCATCACATGACCCTGGGAATGTTATATTTGTAAGGGCAGGACCAGTCATAAGCAGGGGTGCTATTCAGCAGGTTCTGACAGGTTCTGGAGAACTAGTAGGGGAAATTTTGAGTAGTTCAGAGAACTGGCAAATATCACCTCTGGCTGGCCCCAGAGTGGTGTGGGAATGGAGATTTTGCAATATTCTTCCCCCAGGAGTGGGGAGGGAATGGGGATTTTGCAGTATCCTTCTGCTGCCACATCCACCAAGCCACACCACGGCCACCAAACCACGCCCACAGAACCGGTAGTAAAAAAATTTGAATCCCACCACTGGTCAAAAGCCATTTTTTTCAGTAGCACTGTTACCTTGAACAGTCACAAAATAAGTGGTTGCAACTTGAGGACTACCTGCACCTAAGCTTGATTAAAAACCTCCTGTAAAATAGGCATCCAAGATTTTCTATTTCCTCCGGTGTGCATGATCCCTTTAGTAATCTTCCTTAACATTTATCTTAAATTGGTTTTTCCCACCATTTTAATCCCTTGTGTTGAATCCTATGCCTGGAAGCAGCAGAACTTAAATCTGTTCCATCATCCTTGTGACAGCCTTTCGAATAATTAAAGATAGCGTCAGCAGCTCTAACTGGAAAATACAATGTTTTTAGAATAGAATAGAATAGAATGGAATGGAATGGAATGGAACGGAACGGAACGGAACGGAACGGAACAGAACAGAACAGAACAAACAGAGTTGGAAGGAACCTTGGAGGTCTTCTAGTCCAACCTCCTGCTTAGGCAGGAAACCCTTTAACATTTCAGACAAATGGTTATCCAATCTCTTCTTAAAAACTTCATGTTGGAGCATTCACAACTTCTGGAGGCATGTTGTTCCACTGATTAATTGTTCTGTCAGGAAATTTCTTCTTAGTTCTAGGTTGTCTCTCTCCTTGATTAGTTTCCATTCATTGCAAACATAAAAGTTATAGCCCATTTATTTTAGGATAAAATACACCATGAGAACCTACAATAAATACATATGTCTGATTCAACAAGTATTTGCAATGTGCTTCTATGCAGATTCTTACCCCCTGGGCTGGTATAACTTTCTTCAAACAATTTCACCTGAATTCTGGAAGACAATGGTGCAAGATGTTCTCTGTTTACAATGCCTAGCTTCTTACTTATTGGGTTTTGGATGCCAGCCAAAGCATCTTTTTTCAGAATCCTTTGGATTACCTAGTTAGGTCCCACTCATTCCAGGTGGCTCTGTTGCTTAGATATTCTTATATTTTATGATGTAATATTGATCTGACTGCAGCTCCCCTCTCTGATTCTCTGGGGGGGTGGGGTGACCCACTGAACCCCTTTCCATATGGAATACTCCATCTGGCAATCTTGTCAACTGCTCCCTCCTCGTCTTTCAGATCCATATCTTATCCCTTTTTTCACAGGATCCCACAGATCCTTTTGGAAAGACGTGAAATTGAGAAATTTTGCAAAACAAAAACTCTCCTCTTTCCATAGATGGAGACTCTTCTGATGGTTAAAAAGTATCCCATTTTTTAAATTATCAGTTTGGCATCTTGCTATTTCACTTGAAAACCAATCAGAAGCTAGCTATATGATACAAATTTCAAGAATTGGTTAAAATTAAAAATATGTCATCGGACTATGTTTGTACAGCTACTTTGCTTTTAACATTTTAAAGGCACACAATCTAGTCAATCAATCCATTTTAGGCTTGCCATATTCCTTCCATATTCCAAACAGTGTGTGTGTGTGTTGGGGGGGAAGAGAGAGATCTTGATACTTTAAAATTAAGATATGAGTCATGGCTTTGAACATCTGGGAATGCATAGTGCTCAAAAGCTTAGTCACTCACAGCAGGATGAAAGATTCAATTGGTAAGAAAGGGGAGTTGCCAATGCCAAGCATGCAAGGGCTCTGTCTTAGAAATGAGTACATATAAAACATATAAAATTCATTTAGAACCAGTTCACACAGCTGGGCAAGAGTACATATGTGATGGCATATGTGAAATATTCCTATGTAGCATATTCAATGTAATTTAATGTAAAGTGAAAATACAACTATTCTTTTTGCCAGTTTCCATTTTGACTTCCATTTGGGGTGATTGGGGAGAATACACATAATTCCCATTAAAATTCCATTGCCTTGCTTAGGTGTAAAACTGATGTTCTGAAAAGACATATGTACCCATTAAAACTGGTCCACATATAACGGATAAGAATAAAGATATTCAAAATACCTTGTGCAATAATGGTAATTATGTTTTTAGTTTACTCAATAACTTAGACCAACCATTATTTGTGCAGGTTTTCTGTAAACATTCTTTTCTAAATTTCAGTATGGCAGCATTTGCATCAGTAAAATAAAACTTACGAACTGCCAGTTTTGCTCTCATGGGAGGAATGGCCTAGCCATGCTATTGCTGTGCAATTACATTAGCAGGAGAGACAGAAGGATTGGATACATGAGAATGAACTACAGGTCATGATAGCTGATAACTGGTGAGTACACTGCCCAAGCCCAGTCAAAAATGCTACCGCAGTGCCTGAACAGGTTTCCTTTCAAATTATGTGCGGAAGTGGATTATTAGGAGGGATGAAACCATAGGCAAGCAGAGTTAATTTCCCCTCTTCCAGTTTGCAACTCTAAATTTGGAACACCAAAGCTCCATTGGCAAATGGAGTACCTTTCCAATGTGGGTCAATCTTTTTCCAATTGAGTGATTTAAGTCAAGCTAAGAATGAAATGTGTGACTCCAATCCAACAGTTTGGGAGGCTAAGGAAATGATACATTCCCTACTTATACATTATAGAAGCTGAAATCAAGTTCTCTCCATTTGAAATGTGTCTATATACTATACTTTCTTCTTGTTGGCAAGAATTTATTTCATGCAATTTTAAATCCACTCCACCCAGTAATTAGGTTTGCAATAAATCATAATGTGTTGTTTTGGTTTTAGCTCAATCGAGTTAACCCATCCAATTATAGTTTAATAAACCAGGGCTAACAAACCATGTTTCAGTCTGATAGCACTTAGACTTATTATAGTGCTTCATAGTGCTTTACAGCCCTTTCTTAGCTCTAAGGTTTACAGAGTCAGCATATTGCCCACAGCAATATGGGTCCTCATTTTACTGACCTCGGAAGGATGGAAGGCTGAATCAACCTTGAGCTAGTTAGAAGTATGAACTGGCTGATGTATGAATTTAGCCAAAGAGTTCTTGAGAAACTGAGTTTTCTTTTAAAGTGTGCTCATCCATATTAGAATTTACAGTTAATTAAGTCAGTCTTGCAATTCAATTACAAGAAACCATTACGAATAAGTAAATAAAAACCAGAAAAAATATTGATAAATCTCTCTCTCTCTCTCTCACACACACACACACACACAGTATCATGATGGTGGTATATGAATGAGCATCAAACTTATATACTCTATTTTTCTCCCTAGCTTCTACTAAATTTTTGCCATTATGGGATGAAACTGTGATTATAGTAAAGTGTGTAAATCAGGCTCATTCATTTGGTAACCAATAGATTTTACCCCACAAGTAGGAAACTATGACACTTTCAGGTTTTGCAGCACTACAACTCTTCATGTTTGGTTCTAGAACTGCAGAGAATTAAATATCCTGTTCTGTACTATCTATGGGTTGTAAAGTACAAATAAGGCTAATGATACCTATAAGGCTATAGGTCCCTCATCTGTCCTTGATTACTACTTTATCTGGACCAAACTACAGTTTGAAGAAAAGGAATGTGGGAAAGAGTAACATATTTCCTCATTTACTATAGCTTTTTGTCCTGATTTAGCATTATGTAATAGTTATTCATGTCTAATAGTTTTTGCTATTCATTTCCTTGGCAAGGCATAGATAATACAATACATCCAATTCTTGGACACATAAGGAAGAGAGAGACAAAAGTTTTTTCTACAACATTTTAACAGAGTGTTTCCTTCTCTTTATCAGGGTAATACAAACTCAAATCAATTGACTTTTTAATTTAGTAAACAAGCTAACATATAGTTGTCATACATCATAAATTTGGTACACTTTGTATAAAAATCAAGAGCATTCCTTCTAGATTGCATTATGCCAAATGTCTTTGTTCCTAGAGTAAAACCAGAAATGATCAGAACTTCCATATAGTACAAATGTACACCCAGAAACACATTACAATTTTGAGATGTGGATTCTTGGTCTAGTTATCTGTGAGTCTGGAGTAAATGACAAGCTCAGTACATTCACTTGGATAAGTCCTTACAATGTTCAAGTTGAAAAAAAGCAAACAAACCAGAGTTTAATTTGGCATAAAATCTAGGTTATTGCAGTACAAATCATTATGGGCGCTTCTTCCCCAGCCTGTTGCCCTCCAGATATGTTACTGGCCATACTGCTTGGGCTTTATGAAAATGGAAATCCCAACATATCTAGCGGGCACCACATTGGGAAAAATTGCCCTATGGTCTCAAAACGAGGCCTTTTCACACCTATGAGAATTGGTTTTGTGTAGACCTTGTAAACTGTTTAACACCATAGAAACGTGCCACAAAAGACATGTTCATCATCATAACCACATCAAAAGACAAAGATTAAGAACCAATTCCAACATGTTTCTTTGAGAAGGTGCACTCCTGGTCCTCCTCAACCTTCAGTTGAAGGTAGGAGGGAATTCGCCCTGTGAAAAGCAGTGCTATACACAAGAGAGTGCGCTCCAGGCAGGACACAAATTAGGTACAAGGTTTTTCACCTAAAAAATGGAAAAATAGTTCCTGCTGCACTAGAAGAATGTTCTATCACAATTTCACTTGACTGAATCAGCCCTTGAGTTAATAAAATTCAGTGTCAGCAATATAGCATCTTCTTCCATCTATAATATTATACCAGTATTTTTTTTAAATATAACTTTCAATATTTCTTCTATTACAATTAAAATTTAAACAATTTATACAGAAAGATACCACTGCAACAATATAGCATATCTTTAACATTCAGAAGATGTGTAAACTCATATAAATGCATAGCAATCATATTCTTGGACAGACATCATTCTTGGATTGACATTTGGGGGTCTAGGGACATTTCTAGTGCCCTCCCTCACTTCACAGACTTTTGCTCCAATTAATTCCTGAATCTTAAATCAGCCCTTTTCTTTTGCTGCATGAAAGCAGTGCCACCTTTTCCCTGACAGAGCTTATATGTTTTTAGCAGCTTCCCCACAGGCCAAAATTCAACAGATGGTGTTTTGTATAGCATGGAGACATAGAGATGTAGGAAGCTGCCCCCTTGCTGATGTGGCAGGAAGCAAAGATTGAGTTCAAAGGCATAATCCTTCCAGGAGCACAACAGGCATTACTGGTGGATCATACTTCTCCTTCTCCTCCCTGTTCCCCAAAATTTGTGGCAGACTTGGGATATGTGCAAAAAGGCTGCAGGTAAAAGATATACAATTGGATTTGGTCCATGGAGAATCTCAATTAGGAAAAAAAAGTCAATTAATTCAAACTGGAAAGATGCTCAGATCTTTTTCACACACTGTTCCAGATTGGTTTCTCTGTTCTGCTTAGTGAAATATATAAGCAAAGAGCCTATAGCTGGGAAGTCTCGCTGATGCAGACATCAGAAATTGGCCATCCCTGGCTCAGACAGCAAATACATGTGTTTATCTTCCATCAAACTAAGTCACATTTACTTTAGCGAGTGTGCATGACAATGGCTTTGAAATGCTGTATTTTATAGAATGCAATTTTTAAATCATTTTTTTCCTGCTCTGAGCCCCAAAAGGTTCTCATCTACAGAAATCAACTATGTTGCCTTGCATCACTGAACCCTCTGTCATGACAATATGCTCCATCCATCACAAAAAAAGCTAATATCCTGGAAGGAAATGGAATAATATGCATTCAGTATTGTGCTTTGATATGAAGGATATGTAGCTATTAAACTAGACAACATGTTTTATGCACATTTCATTATGTGGGATGGGGGGTTGGTGGTCACATGTGCTCCCACTTGAAAATGTCAAGCTTTGAGGTTGGAGCCAGAACAAAGAAAATGTCATGAAACATACACACACAATTCAGCGCATATTTTACAGAGCAATTACATATTGATGATGGAGATAAAATGCTGAAATTAAGTAGCTTATGTCATTAAATTGTTCTTGGAGCTTTAAAAATGAATGTTTAGAAAAATAACCAGCTGCCCCTATATAAAAAATGTTCAACAATCTGTTTGCATGCCCTTGTTTATTTAACAGTGAATAAGATAGTTTAAGTAGTAGGTTTGTCAAGTTAAACATTCCGAAGTAATGGTTTGTCACCATATATGTGGGCAACACCACCTGAAAAATTGAATCTGTCTGGAATTCTGAATATTTGGACCTCAAGCTCTGCATAACAGTCATATTTATTGCAAAATGAGTTGTTCAGGATTTATAATCATCAGCATCAACGTATTCCCGGGTTATTAGATTTTCACTGAATTTACAGCCTAGTTTTATATTAATAAAGTTATGACTTTTGCATTTAAAAAAATAATAAAGAGGGAAAAGAATGTTTCTTTTAGCAAAAAAAAAAAAAGAAACAACATAATTTATTCTTAGTTGTGTAAACAATTTGGAAAAAGGCTGTTCTTTTGTTTTGTTTTATTTTTTGCTTGTTAGATAAATTATCGGAATCGTTCTCTAGCATAATGTATGTTATTGTTGTTGGATTTTATTTCCATAAACCCCAGGCAACATAAGCATCCTGATGGGGATGATGGAAATTGTTACCCAGAACTATCTGAAGGACCAGTTTCCCTATTGTAAATATAAAGGGACTACTGGTTTTTTTTGTTTTGTTTTAAATCAGCTCCTTTTGAGTGGCAGGATTAGGAAGTATTGATAGAAATCAAATACAGGTTCATCCCTATAGCTATCCCAAACCATATAGGCCCGTCTGCGATAAACTATACAGATGAGGGTATCTGGTGCCATTCATCTGCAATTCAGATGGGAATATAGATCCCAGGATGAAGTCTTGGGTTATTAGTGAAATATTCAGTAGCTGTCTCTTGCTCAAAATTACAGATTTTGTCTGCTCTTCTAATAAAGCCATATTAAATGTCAGAACTCCCAAGAAACCCAGGCTCCAACCAAACTCATAACAGGATGAATGTCAAGAAGGATGTTGTTCTTGCCTTTTCTTTTCTCAACATTTTTTTGTCTCCTCTGCAGGCATTTGGGATGGAAATTATTTAGGCTAGCTGGTTTAATTATTCCTCCCAGGTTGTAATACAATGGAGGGCTGGAAAAGGTTTTGGAAGTTACAGATCCCAAACCTGTCTTGTTTCACCCTTGCTTGTGCCTTGCTTCCTATATTTTGAAGTTATGATGTTAAAAAGGGAAAGACTAACATATATTTCTGGACTGCATTGGTTGGAGAGGAAACTCTTAACCAAATCAATAGCGATGCTTTAAGAACTACAGCACTGCAGATTGGAACATCACTTGTGTGCTAGAATATGGATCTTAACATGTCTCTACAGTGCATCAGACACACATTTACTCAATGTAACGACTGTGCTGTTGAAATCCATGGAAGTCTTTTAAGCAAGATACATAATCTGAAGTGTGTGTGGAATCATGCATGCTGCTGGATCTCACCACTGTTCACCTAGCTCAGCTCTAACACGGCTCTTACAGTGGTCAACCAGATGCCACCTGAAAATCCAAGAGCAGGACAAAGTCTCTTGCCATCGGCTATTGTGTTCCATTGAATCTGATATAATAGGCCTTCTGCCTCTATTACCCTTCATCTGATACACACAGATCTTATGCCAGTGGGCTTCCATTCATTCATTCAAACAAACAAACAAACAAACAAACAAACAAACAAACAAACAAAGCAAATCTACCAATCCTTTTCTTACGATCCACAGAGCTCACTCCTCTTTGGATCCTGGAAGAAACTAAAGGACAGAATCTAAGCAACACTTAAGCTTTGCCAGAAAAAAAAATATTGCAACTTCCAGGATTGTTCCTGGACTTACACAACATGGTTTATTTTGGTCAACAGGCTTTTTTTTTTTTAAATGTAAATACTCCCCACAGACTGACTGTGACTCTGTTATGTACAATGTACTGAGAGCAGCAGGGCTCACACATCACAATGCTAAATAGACAATGGTCCTCTGCTCCCTTAATCAAACATCACTGGGTGATCTGGCCCTTGCAGAAATGTTTGAAGGTATGCAGCCGCAGCAGATAAGCCAAAGTGCCTTCTGTATTTCTTGATTTCGGAAAGCATATATAACGGGGTTAATGATAGAATTGTATGTGGCTGGAAGCAAGGTGGCGTAGGTGTAGATAGAGGGATATGTGTAGTCAGCTATTAAGGAATAGAGTGTGAAAGGCATCCAGCAAGCAGCAAAGGTTCCCAGGATAATGGCTAAAGTCGATACTCCTTTTCTGGTGGTCACATAGTGGGAAGTTGCTAGGAAGTGATGCTGCAAGGCAATCTGGTGAGCATGGCGCATCACAATTTTGCAAATCTGAATGTACAGCTGTAGCATGAGAGCGAACATAAGTAAGAATGAGACCGAGAGGATGGCCGCATTATTTTTAGTGAGGGGCCTGATAACGCTGCAGGTGGACTCATCTTTGAGGCAGTTCCATCCCATGACTGGCAGCACTCCCACACAGATTGAAGCACCCCAGAGCAGAATAAGCATAATGTAGGTAAAAGTCACCGTCCTCTCAGAATTGTAAGTCAAAGCATAATAAAGGGAGAGGTACCGGTCCACAGTGATGGCCAGCAGACTGCAGATAGAAGCAGAAAAAGAGGCGACGATCAAACCAACTGTGACCAGCTTGGTAGAGTCCGACTGAAGAAGATAAGCAAAAAGAAAATTGACGATCAATCCAATTCCTGCTAAAAGATCTGCCAAGGCCAAGCTGCCTATCAGGAGGAACATTGGGGCACGAAGACTGGGATTATGGAAGATGATAAGGACCACAACCGCATTTTCACAGGAGATCAGTGTTCCTGAAGTACATAAGACAATATCCCAAGGGTTTACTATAAATCCCGGTTCTGGGTCACTGGAAGGAATGAGAGAGGTGACTGCAGCTGAGATGTTCTCTGGTGGTGGGCTGGTTTCTAAGGGATCCTGAGGCAGCCACGATAAATTAACCGTCGGGTCTTCGTTCATATTTAAACCCGTCCTCTTCAAGGAAAAGACATTTTTTTTTAGAAAAAACACATAGAGAAATTCAGCACCTCATTAGCAGCAATATTAAGAAGCATGCAATAGACTTCAGATTTCTAAATAAACCAGCAGATGCTTCTTCCATCAATATGACTGCAAAAAAGGAGGATGAGAACAGACAGCAGGTTTAAAGCTGCTGCCCATGGAGGGGGGTGGGGGAAAAAAAAAACAAAGGAAAGAAATAACACAGTATGCCTTCATATGAAACATGAAGGGAAATGCAGAGACAGAATATACGGTCCTTTTTTCCTCAAGAATAAAATGCCATAAATCAGCTGGAACTGTTGGAAAGAAGATCCTAAAAGAACAACCTTAGGCACAGAAGCACCCAAAATTAAAGGCTCCTCATCCACCATTTCTGAGCCAAGATGATGAATGAAATGACAAACCAGACACAGGCAATAAAGGTTTAGGAACATTTTCTTTTTCCCTTGATCAACCGAGAGGAAAAAAAAAAACACACCAAAAAACACTGAGGCTCTCACAATACCGTGGCAGCAGCTCCTCTGCCCCCACAACTCCATCCGAGCCCTTTCTTAAAGAGGGAGGTGGGGTGCAGAAAACCCTCCGTGCAACTCATTTAACGTCCGTATGGACGAAGTGGGAGGTGGGTGGGGGGGGAGCGGAGAAGTTAACGAGGGAAATGTCATGCAGGGTGATGAGGGGTGGGGGGCGGTTATCTGCATAACCTCCCCCTCCCCACCGTTCAGAACATGAGGGAATGGATGGACGGACACAGAGAGAACGACCACAACAGCTAACACAACGGGACGAGCCCCCGGAACGTTGGTCACCTTGGCTTCTCCTCTAGAGGAGGAGAGGAGGAGGAGGAGTCCCCGCTTCCTTTTTTTATGCAGCAAGCTTTGCTGCGGCGGCGGCGGCTGCTGCTTCTGCGGCGGTCGCCTCTCGCAAGCCCATTGTTCGCCCAGCGCAAGCCCCGGAGCAGGGCAGCCGTCGCGGTGCCACCTCCAGGCTGGCGCGAGAGGAGCGCAGGTGGAAAAAGCCCCTCCGTCCGTGCACGCGGCGCCTCGTGCAGCCGAGGGTGTCGCCAGCGCGCGCGCAACGAAGGAGCGCAGGGAAGGCTGAGGAAGGAAAGAAGGCGCGCCTCGCGCCTCGCCTCGCCCCGCCTCGCGGGCTGCCGCTTGCACTTTGCCACCACGTAAGCCGCTCCGGCTGGCTGAAAAAGGTAGGCTATAGCGCTCGCAGGGCGGCCGCGCAAAGAGAGCGTGGGGAAGGAGGGGAGGGGGGTGGAAACCCCGCAGAAGAAGTCACGAACGGCGTGAAACCGCATGGCATTGGAGGAGAGTGGAAGCGGGTGGGTGAGTGGGTGGAGAAGACGGGAGGGCGAGGGAGACACCTGCTGCTTCGCAATGCGCAAGCGTTGCCGCGGCTGGTGAGTTTTCAACAGTTAGCCCCGTCGAAGCCCCTCCAGCCGGGCTCCTCGCGGCCTCCAGAAGCAGAAAGTCGGCGCTTCCTCTGCTCTTCACTTTACTTGGGGGTTAGGCTGGCAACGGCCTCCGGAGTTTGGCTGGACTTCAACGTTATGGGCTTTGGGTGAAATTATGTGATGCCAATCGGCTTCATGAAAAAGGATGCTGGGTAGATTAACGTTCGGCAATTAAGGTGCACAGATGACGTTCTAAATTAGTCCCTTGTTTGCTGCTCCTTGAGCAGGTGTTTCCTCAGGCTCACCTATAGCCGTCCTGCATACTGTGTAAATAGGATATACATCCCTCCTGCAAGCTGCTTAATGGTTTACTGTTTTGTGCCTCTTTGCTGGATATCTGGGCCAACATAATAAAGCATATTATCCACCCAGCGTAGAGGTTTACCTCATTTCATTTATTAAATTTTTATACCGCCCCTCTCCCGAAGGACTCGGGGCGGTTACCTGAGTTAAGAGTTGTTTTCTCAGTGCAGGTTGCGTGTAGACAGTATGCAACAAATAATCCCTAGCTCCAAAGCTATCATACAACCCGGACTTCTTTTGGGGTTAATCTTGATCAGAGAGATGCTCCTTCCAAAACACAGGGGAAGGCAGATGCCTTAAGGAACTGATGCTGAAGGGTGGGAAGAGACAGAGCTAAAGGTCTCGTGCTGATGGTCCTAAGCTTTCAAGCCAGGGGAGAAGAATGTTATGATCACAAGAGGCTGAAGATCAGTTAATCTGTTCAGCTTTTGTACATAGAGAAAGGAACGTCTTGTTCTTTGCTACAGACATCAACACCTTTGCTTCAGTGATGATAGCTGTCTAAGTGGGTATTAGACAGTGGTGGGGTTCAACCAGTTCGCACCACTTCGGGAGAACCAGTTGTTAACTTTCTGAGCAGTTTGGCAAACTGGTTGTTGGAAGAAATCATTAGGGCAGAGAAACGGTTGTTAAATTACTTAAATCCCACCTACTGGTACTAGGTCTCTGGCTCTTACAGTTTCAGATAGGAATCCCCTCAAAGAGCCAGTGGCTCCTGATTTTATCTTACAGTTTTGGTCAGGTCACTGCTTGCCAATTAATGCAGTCAATTGATCAGTGGAAATTCTGAGAGAAAAAGTTGGGAAAGCTGGAAGGGTTTGAATTAGAAAAGTGGCAGTCAATAGATGGTGGAGCCACCCTCAGATACATTACACTGATTACTTTTTTTTTCTTTGTTCAGTCATGTCTGATTCTCACAGACTGCTCGGACAAGTCCCTGAAACTTTCTTGGCAAGGATTTACAGAAGTGGTTTGCCATTGCCTCCTTCCTAGGGCTGAGTGACAGTGGCTGTCCGAGGTCACCCGGCTGGCTTTTTTGCTGAAGATGCGACTAGAATCCCACTTTCCCAATTTCTAGACTGATGCCTTAATCACTAAACTAAAATGGTTCTATACTGATCGTAGGGGGGAATGTATTATCAATGGCTGCAGATATCAGGCTCAAAGCCAATGGCTTCCAGTTACAAGAAACTGGTTAGTTCAGAAATCACACAGAACCTTCTGATGTCCAAGCTATCGGCAAATTCTCTTTCATGGAGTTGTACTTTTCTGCATTGATGAAAGGTTGGTTTTGATGATCTTTGAGGACCCTTTCAACTCTGATCCTTCAGGAGCTGCAAACTCTGTATATAACACAATCCTGCTTTATTGTGTCCAGTGTCGTGTTTGTTTTCCAGAATGAAAAGAAGGCAATTATGAAAAGTTATTGGATGGTGTGGGCTACAGCTGGGGTGACCACAGTTCAAATTGACTCTCGGGGAAGTTTGTTGGCTAACTTAGAGTCAGTCATGCTTTCTCAGCCCTATCTACTACACAGGTCTGTGGGGAACAATTTAAGGAGGGAATATTGTTCATGGTGACTTGAGCAATTAAAAGAAAGGTGGACTATAAATGTAACGAACGAACAGATGAATGTGTATACTGGTGACACATGCACAGCATAGTTTTGGAAGTGAGGCAGAGTAGGTAACAAGGATTATTATTTGGGACACAGTGGCTCAGTAACTAAGACACTGAGCTTGTCGATCAAAAGGTCGGCAGTTCAGCGGTTCGAATCCCTAGTTTCGCGTAATGGGGTGAGCTCCCGTTATTTGTCCCAGCTTCTGCCAACGTAGCAGTTCGAAAGCACGTAAAAAATGCAAGTAGAAGAATAGGGACCACCTTTGGTGGGAAGGTAACAGTGTTCTGTGCGCCTTTGGCATTTAGTCATGCTAGCCACATGACCACGGAGACATCTTCGGACAGTGCTGGCTCTTCGGCTTTGAAACGGAGATGAGCATCGCCCCCTAGAGTCGGGAACGACTAGCACATATGTGCGAGGAGAACCTTTACCTTTACCTTTTAATTATTTGGGAATTATTGAAATCTGGTCTCTCTATCTCTGTTTCAGCTATATCCACTACTTACTACCAGAGAAACCAATAAAAATTCCCTTTCTTTAAAAGCCGTAAATGCATTTGTTTAACCTAAGAGTCCCGATAACATTTTCCTGAGATGTAGTTGTCGCTGTAACATCTCTGTGAAATCCTTCAAAATTTCTAAAATGGCTTATTTATTGCTTGAGGTGGCTGGTGCAGGGGCTGGTGGGAGGGGGGGCAATGGCGGCAGTTCAATAATTTATCAGATCACACAGCAGCAGTGAGATCTATGGCTGGAATGCTGGTAGATGCCTCGTCTGTTCCATGTGCTGCTCATATCGACTTATTTGGCTGATAGAAAAGTGCTCATCAGGGAAATCAGAACAACTATAAAATGTACCTGGGAATTTAGGAAAGGACTAAAAAAACTCATTAGTATGGCAAGGACTGAGTCAAAAAAAAAAAAAAAACCCACATACACACACACATAAATGGAACAAAGAAATAGAAAATGGCAGTCATAGGAAATCTTTGGTGGAATGACCAGTTTGCTTTCATTTAAAATCTGCACACCCTCCCCACAAGCTGCATATGGATTTTGTGCCTTGCCGCACAGTGTAGCTAGGGGCATCTGCTCTTGGAAACCCCATTAGTCTGCTTTTTATGTTTTCCTCGTCATATTAACTGGTGCTGGGCAGAGAATCATTTTTGCTTTTTACCCCTTTATTCAGTTTGATGAAAGTGTAGGTGGATTTTTCCAAAACTGGAATGTTGTGTTCTTGCATCCACTGAGTCGCGCAGTGATCAAGGGGTTCGTCTTGTATTTCACCATTCCATTGTCCCTCCATCGGCTTGCAATCATGACACTTCAGTGTGCCCCAGAGGACATTTATCAGGTGAGGACTTTTCTCCCTGGACTTCCTCCAACTAAGTCCAATCTTTGAGAAATTGGTGGAGATTTTTTTTCCTCCCTGCAGAAATTTGACAAAATTGTCTACTCAATTTCCCTGCAGAGAATTTTGAGCCGCGGATTTTTGCCCAGCCCTACTTTCTACCTTACAGCCTTACGGTGTTTATTATTTTTTATTCTTAATTTGCGATAAGAATGTCTATTATGTTTGCAGCATTCCAAGTATAATAAATAATATAATCTTATGCACACTGTGTAGTAAATCTGACTGTGTGTTACCCTAGTAAATAAATTTGGGATTACAGCAATTCTATGGTGAAAGTAATTATTATGGTAATTGGTAGGATTTAAATTGTTATTAGTATATACAGCAACTTTTATTAACCCAATAGGATTTACTTCTGAGTTTATAAGTTTATGTATAAGGTTTCATTGCTCATTTTTATCTATGTACAGTATATCCTCAATTCATCCTTGAGTTGGCAGAGAGCTATATTGGCATGAAATTTGCCATGCCTGTTGCCGAGCCCTCCCTTGCTTCCTCTATTGCTTCTGCTCAGGTAGTGCTGACCTCTCTTCAAGGTAATGAGTGTCAAAGCCTATTTGACAAAAACATTGAGAGGCATTCAGGCTTTCGTTCTTCTCCTGGAATGCTTGCTGATTCTCTTTCTTAACCTTGCTACCAGGGTTGCTATCAGTGTTGATTGTTTTGATACAAAGCACAATTCTGTATACCAGCTTTCTTGAACATCTGGTTGGATTAGGAAAACATAGCTAAGAATTCTAGAAATTGTAGTCCCAACAAATCTTCCTGATGCTAGGTTAGGAAAGGCAGGTATACCAATGTACTCAACCTAAACTTGCATTCCTATAGTTTTTACCTGATCAACAGAGTCGGCATTGGCTGCCTTTGTGTATGATTTGTGGAGGGCTCAGAATGAGTCATAATTATATCATAATTTCTTCCTGGACTCCTTTCTATTTACCTGGTTTCAGTTGATGTTGGTGGGACAATTCCCTCTCCCCCACTCTCTAATCCAGAGTTATCAAACTCAAGGCCCGCAGACCACATCCGACCCGTGGGGTGCTTAAATCTGACCCTTGGGGCCACCCTGGAAATAATGAGGAACCGGCCTACGGTGCCTCTGTCAGCGAAAACGGGCTCATGAGCTCTGTTTCTGGCTGTGATGGCCTCCTGCAACCCTCTGCCAGCGAAAACAGAGCGGCCCTCCCGAGCTCTGTTTTCACTGGCAGAGAGTTGCAGGAGGCCTTCACAGCCGAAAACTGAGCTTGGGAGCCTGTTTTCTCTGACAGAGTGCTCAGGGTGCCACAGCTTCCCCCCCAGTGAATGACATCGAGCAGGCCACACCCACTCTGGCCACCACCACCACCCCGAGGTCAAACACAACCCTGATGCGGCCCTCAATGAAATCAAATTTGACACTCCTGCTCTAATCTACAGTATATCTATTTGTCTGTCTTTCTGTTTAACATATGCTACGCATCTCGCCAAAGGCAACTCCGGGTAGCTTACAGTAAGTCAATAAAACAGCAATACTGTAGTAAAGCATTGAAATAATAAATAGTAACATTAATTTGATTTAGAATTGACAAATATGAGGAGAAAGTGAGCAAGATGGACATGGGGAGGAGCTGGGATCTTAGTCTATTAACCATCCTACCCATTGGAGCCCCGGGCCAGCTGGCAGAGCCAAGTCTTGAAGCCTTTTTGAAGGCCAAAAAGAAGAGTGTGGATCTCATCTTGGGGGGGAGGGCATGATGTTCCAGAAAAGTCCTTAACTGATGTGGTCCACAGCATAACCCTTCTGCCAGTGCGGTTGGAGCGAGCTAATCCCATGGGGTTTGGTTCCTCAGATAACCTGGACCAATGCCATGAAGGGCTTCAAAGGTAAGAACTAACACCTTGAAATGGACCTGGAAGCAAACTAGTAACTAGTGCAGCTCATGGAACAGTGGTGTAACATAGGCTACCCTGGGGGCCCAAGAACTGTCTGCATTTTGCACCAGCTGTAGCTTCCGAATATTCTTCAATATTCTTCATGTACAGGACATTATAAAAGTCCAAGTGTGAGATGAACAGGGCTTGTGTGACTGTACACAGAGACTCCCAATCCAGAAAAGGGCACAAATGGTGTACAACATGAAGTTGTGCAAAGGTTCTAGCCATGACTGCCATCTTCTTTTTGAGCAGGAGTCATAAGTCCAGGAGAACCCCCACATTTCACACTGGGTCTGTCTGGGGCAGGGCAGCCCCATCCAAAACTCAAGATATTAAGGACCCGGATCCTGAAGCTCCATTCATCTCAAGCCACTGGGTCTTATTGGGGTTCTGCTGAAGCCTGTTGTCCCCTCTCCAGACTTCCATAGTCTCTAGGCACTGTGAGAGGGCAGCAGCAACATAACATTACGTCACTGGGATGGAGACATAAAGTTGAACATCAATAGGATATTTATGTTGAAGCCATCATCTTATCATATCCATAGAACAACTCGGGAGCGAAGAGTTTTAATTAAAGAATCAATGGGAAGAAGAATGAACCAAAGAACTTCCAATGTATCATATTAGTTTTAATGAAATTGTCCTAAAGTTTGAATGCCAGACTATTTACTGCAAATAAGAAGAGGAAATTTAGTGTCCCAAAGTTAAATGCTATGCCAGCATAAGAATGCTTCTGATAGCCAAAATGGATGTGAAAACACAGTAAAAAAAAAAAAAAAGCATCCCTCTTTCTATTTTTAAAAGTTTTTCATTCAGCAACAATGATTTTAATTTAGGGAAATCTAAATCTGAAATCCAGCTTGGATGATGAGGAATTTAAAATGCCAGGCTTTAGGTAGAAATATTTCCATAATGAATATGAGGAAGTAGATTGTATATGTGGTTATTATTTTTAAAATACTATATCTGGCATAGCTCTCAACTGAACTCAATGAGACTTTGAGCAAATTTAGAATTCTGAAAAAGTGTGGTGAGTTCTTTCACAAAATGGTTGCTCCGAGGATAATGTTTCCATTCACAAAATACTCACTGTATTGTGGTGCAGCAGCCAAAAGTATCACAGGCTAAGGGGGGCTAATAAAGAAGCTAACTTGCCCAAGAAAGAAATACCAAGCAGAGCTGGCATCTGAGCCCTAGATACAAAACCCAATACTTGTGGTTTCCCCCCACTGCTCTAAATAGCAAACAATTTTGAGAGGGATTGGTGGAAATAGATGAAATAGTGGGCCAAATTTATTGGTATGATGATATGTATAGTTTCTATTTTGGAGATTCCAGATTAAAGTTCTCTGGTACTGGAATTTAAAAAAGGAAAGTAGCTACATAAGAAGTGCTTTAGTCATCTCTTTTCCTCATTCCTTAGTAAATATCTCCTCTGAGAAATGCAGTTATTCTCTCTAAGTTGTACAAGGTTGTCGGTATGATACTCTGGAGATTACAGAGAACTGCTTTTATGAGTTCACAATTTACTGGGGCAAAGAGTCCTCTCTGCATTGTTTTCTTCATCACATTCAATTTCTGATAGTATTTAAGAAGTGAGAATTTCATTACATAATTTACAGTATTATTATGAATAATGATTATATAGTTCTATATAATTCTATATAAATAATTCTATATAATTCTATATAAATAATTATATAAATAATATAAATAATTATATAACTTTAATTATAATTAAATAATTTATTTCATTACATAATTCATTACATAATTTATAATTTAGTGTATCTGAGATGGAGATGGTGGAGATAGGTGACTGGTTAATAAAGAATTCCTATCCTATCCTATCCTATCCTATCCTATCCTATCCTATCCTATCCTATCCTATTGACTGGTTGCTCTGGTTGTCCCTCCAAAGGAAGCTTGATAAATGGGCAGTACTGATTAATCTTGGTTTATAATATAAATATATAGGATATATATATATCAGATATATAGGAGAGGATGTCCAGTTGTTTAGAGATGCCTGTCTGGAAAGCTGCTGGGCTCTCTACTTCCCCACCACTACCACCATTTTTAACATTAAAAAGGTAAAATTAGGAAATTAAATTATTATAAAGTGAAATGCCAGCATCCAGATCATCTTTGCTTGTAAGAATGCCTTTGGACTTCATAAAACCACGATAGGCTGCAAAGACGACTTGTTCAAAAATCCTTCTTCTCTTGCCCTCATAAAAAAAGCCAGACAAAATGTAATAAAGGAAGTATCTTCTATAGGAAGTTTTGATAGATGGGGCTTTGTAACTGGTTATGTTCCTTCTCCTCCTCCTCCTCCTCCTCCTCCCCCTCCCTCTCCCCCCTCCCCCTCCTCCTCCTCTTTTTGTAAGTGGGTCAATCCACCGAGCCCATTTATAGAAGTAGCCATAACATGTTTTGTTTTCCCAAATTCCTTATGTGCCTCCCAGTCTGAAAAGGTTAGGGTGCCCTGATGTAATTCTAATCTCCAAAAGTTTTCTTGACCCATTCCCATGATTGATTTGGCTGCTGAGAACCGGAATCTGTGGCTTCTTTAACTGGAATAAGCTACAATTGACAGTTCTAATTTCATTATTCTGCAGCTTTTCCTAAAGCGGAAGAGAGCAGACTAGCCAAATCAAAAACATGTACAAGGACCAGTTTCACTTTGGGAGGTTCTTATCAAAGTCTTATCCTCATTTAGCGATTGCCTCATTTAGCGACCATTCATAGTTATGATAATGCTGGAAAATTATCTTTATGACTAGTCCTCTCATTTATGACCTTTGCAGGTCTGTAAAACAAAGCAAAACTGAAATAAGAGCATAAGCACAGTTGCAGTTTCACTTAGTGACCCCTTTGCTTAAGGACAGAATTGCTGGTCCCCATTGTGATTGCTAAACAAGGACGGGAGGTGGAGGTGGAGGGAATCATTAAGAAATCAGAGGATTTGAAGGGACAAACTTTACCTCTCTTCCAATGTCTTCTGGTTTGCCAAGGATTGGTTGCTTGACTGATGGGGCTTTCCAATGTAAAATCCATTCATTTCCCAGTCAAGATTCAAGTTCCTCACTCCAGGAGTATTACATGCAGAATATTAAAGATCTTATAATTTGATTGCATTGTATCACTTTATTATGGCATTTAATGAAATCCTTCCCCTGCTGCAGGGGTCCTCACCCCTGAGCCACAGCCCACTACCAGCTGTGGCCTGTTCAGAACTGGGCCACATGAGCGGTGTGCCAGGCGCATGTGCACGTAGCTTAACTTGTGTGAATGGTGGGCTGCCGCGGATACATACATGTGCACAGTTCAACTTGTGCAAGTCAATCTGCGGGTGCCTGTGCATGCACTCTGGCCCAAGGCTTGTGCAAACTGAGCTGGATGCAGTCATGCAATGGCCTGCTGTTCACGTGGCACAGTTCCCCTCCCCCACACCGAGCCACCAAGGTTGGGGCCTGCTGCTCTACTGCATTATAAACATTGGGAAAAAATACTTTTGAGAGTCAATTTGTGTACATACACACACGCACTCACAAGCACACAAACTCACACCCCCCCCTGCAGATTAATCACCTTATAAAATTATGCTCCGTGTTCCGCTTAGCATCAATCATGCTCAAACTGCACAGAGCATATTTAGATAAATTCATTTGCTTCTTTGTCAAACCATCAGCCAGGTTTCTGCATTTGACCCACAGTTATGAATATGGATGGGACCATTAATTAATGTCCACCTTTTGCACTAAGAAGTCGTGAGCTGTCGAATAATTATAGTCAAGTGAAAGATGACATATGGAAGATACACTCTTCTCTTCTCTTCATGGCATATTGCCTGTTGACTCAGAGAGCATTTACAAATGCTTTACTCTGACCACAGGCCCAGTGCAAAGCTCTGCAGACCAGCTGAGACAAAGACCATGTATCCACCCCAGGTAGCCTTTGCTCACAGAAATCCACAGGGTTTGCTTTCTGAGTTTTCAGGTCACGAATTATGATAAAGATACCCAATGGAGTGGCTATCGTTTCCCAAATGTCATTATTGGGGCTCCCCTTGAGGAGCACTCGGAGGCTCCAACTGGTGCAGAATGCGGCCGCGCGGGTACTTATGGGGGCGGCATGGCGCTCCCACGTGACACCTCTCCTGCGCGAGCTGCATTGGCTTCCGGTGGTCTTCCGAGTGCGCTTCAAGGTGTTGGTTCTCATCTTCAAAGCGCTCCATGGCTTAGGACCCAGTTATTTACGAGACCACCTTCTGCCTCCGATAACCTCCCACCGGCCAACACGCTCCCACAGAGAGGGTCTCCTCAGGGTGCCGTCTGTCAGGCAATGTCGGCTGGCGACCCCCCGGGGAAGAGCCTTCTCTGTGGGGGCACCCGCCCTCTGGAATGAGCTGCCCCCAGGGATACGACTAATCCCGGATCTCCGGACCTTCCGCCGGGCCCTGAAGACGTTTTTATTTCAGCAAGCCGGGCTGGGTTAAAAAATTTTTAATTGGTGAATTTTATGGGTAATGGGGTTTTAAATTGGAGAAGCCTAAGATAATTTAATTCTGTTTTAATGTATTTTAATATTTGTATTGTGTGTTTTTAATTTTGGCTGTTCACCGCCCCGAGTCCTTCGGGAGAGGGGGCGGTATAAAAATTTAATAAATAAATAAATAAATAAATAAATAAATTATGGACAGAAGATAATAGAGGTTTTGAAATAATTACTAGAGCTGGAAAAAAAAATAAACTCCTGTCTAGAAAGATTCCAAATACCATTCATTTATTCATTCAGGATTATTTTGATTATGTAGCATCAAGTTGTTCTCAACTTTTAATAACCACATAGATTGTTTTCCTTGATCATTCATGAATTAAAGTGCTCTTAATTTAGAAAAGTTGTTATTAATTTAGATGCTGGGCATGTCATTTGTTCATTGGCATTGAGCCATATTATAATGAAAAATACTGACATGGAGGGCACCCTTTCAGTCCCTTCAAGATGTATTACTTGCTCACAATTACTTGCCCACAAGTAATATATTACTATTAATATAATATTCTATATACTATACTATTTAATATATTAAGTATTATATTACTTGTGGTTTTCATACATTTTAAATTTTATGTTCTTATGTTCGCAGTTATGCATAAACATTTAATAAGGATGCTTCTGGCACAAATAAAAAAATAATACTTGCCCACAAGGCTTTCTGTCCCCCTGCACTTGACAAGCATGTTCCATGATTAGATCTCACTGGACTGTTTTTGGATAGCCTTCCCACACCTTGTTTTCCACATTTGAATTGATATGAAACAGTGTGGACAAGTGGAACTTGAAGCAAAATGTTGCAATATGAAATGCTCCTATCAATTAGCATGTGTCTTCCAGGATCCATCACTCAGTTTCCCGTTCCTTCCCTCCCCTCCCCTCCCCTGCCCTCCCCTTCCCTTCCCTTCCCATCCCTTCCCATCCCATCCCATCCCATCCCAACCCAACCTGTCCCATCCCATCCCATCCCATCCCATCCCATCCCATCCCATCCCATCTCAATCATTATTTGTTGATTTTCCAATTATCCTGCAAGCTCAACATTCATTACTAAGACTCAGATCTAATACACAGAACTTAATGTGTTCCTCCTTTGCTGCTTCTTTTTTCTCTCAATATGTTGTTACTTTTCCAGATGTCAGCTTCCAATTGCCCGCTAGTACCTCTTCCAATTTCGGCTCCATTACAAGTGGTATAAAACAGCTGAGATAACTTTTAACGTGTATGATTGTGAAACAGCAGCAGTTCAGCTCATGCTATATATTTAGCCAGCCCAGGCTTGACACAAGAATATTAGGGAGGTAGCAAAGTTGGGGAGGCGAGGAAGCAGGAAGCCTTCTTGCATGGTGGCTTCCAGCTTTTGGCTATATTGACTAGGGCATAGTAGTCACCAGATGCAGGCAAAGTTGCAATATTAGTTTGAAGCAGTGGTGGGTTGCCCCCGGTTTGAACCAGTTTGCAAGAACCGGTAGTAAAACCAGCGGGAGGCTCAGCCCACCGACCCGGACGTCATCAGGATACGCAGAAGAGCCTGTGCACGCGCAGTAGTAAAGGTAAGTAGAACCCACCCCTGGTTTGAAGGGAATAATTTTCTCATGGTAACAAAGCACCTCAGATTGGGAATAAAGGCGACAGAAGGAAGAGGTGAAAGGTTTAGTAGAAAATAAAGAAAAAATTGGCTGCTGGGGGATTCTGGGAGTTGAAGTCCACCCATCTTCAAGCTACCAAGGTTGAGAAATACTGCTTTAAATAAAAACATTTTAAAACGTTTTTGTGATCCCATTTTAATTTGCATGGAAAGCCCTCCACCACAAAAGCCGTGACTTCCAGTTTGAGAAACCCTACCCTAGGGTATCCTTGTCAAACACTTTCATGAAGTACAGTATGCACTTGACTGTCATTCTTATTCATTACATTTTGCCCTTGCAAATTTAAATTATAGCTCCACATTAAACAAGATATTTCTAATTGTTTAATATATCAGTTTTATTAGTGTGTTTATATATTTATGCTGACAGAGAGAACGGGGGGGAGAAAGTTAAACTTTCTTGGTCTGTCTCTTCCACGGCTTCACTTTTGAAGGGCAGCATCTTCCTGACTTCCCCGCAAAACAGCTGCCACAGCGAGCTTGGACAAGTCCTAAAACACTCATGTACAAGAAAACATTCCCTTTTACCAACGACCTGCCTTTTTTCTCTCTTCTAGACAGAAAAGCACAAATCCCCAAAATGTACAAGAGTGCAATTATACACTATCTGCTACCTCCCACTTATCAAGAACAGAGATATTCACAGAAGTGTGAAAAGAACCAGGATGGTAGTGATTACTGCGCGATTGAAGCCTGCCCTGGTTTAACAAGCAGACTACATGTGACAATCTAAAAGAGATGGGAACTTTGAGTGTATGATTGTGGCTACCAATTTTTTTTTGATGCCCACTCCCTCCTCCTGACAGATTCCACTGGCAGGGGGAGGGGAGAGTAGCCCTCTTGTAAATAAAGTTGATAGGCTATACTTTTGATTTGTAACATACAAATAGAGGTGGAATTCAGCAGGTTCTGACCAGTTCTGGAGAACTGGTAGTGGAAATTTTGAGTAGTTCAGAGAACTGGTAAATGCCACCTCTAACTAGCCCCACCCTAGGGGTGGGTTCTACTTACCTTTACTACCGGTTCGCAACGGGAGCTTCTGCGCATGCGCAGATTGTACCTTATGACATCTGGGTGGGTGGGCGGAGCCTCCCGCCATTTTTACTACCGGTTCTCAAGAACCGGACAAAACCGGGAGCAACCCACCACTGCCCCACCCCCATCTATTCTCTGCCTCCCGAGTCCCAGCTGATTGGGAGGAAATGGGGATTTTGCAGTAACCTTCCCCTGCCACGCCCACCAAGCCATGCCCACCAAGCCACGCCCACAGAACCCATAGTCAAAAATTTTGAATCCCACCACTGCATAACAAACCTCCTATTTCTTTCTAATTAAGAAAATCTCCAAATAATAATAAAAGGACAAGAGACTGGACTATATAATATTTATATACAGTACTGAAGAATCCGACTAGAAATGAATCAATATCAGCTATAGAAGTGTAACTCTTTTTACCTGGCAGTTTTGCTTTCTGTAGCTTTTATCAAGAAGCTGCATTCCTCAAGAGGCAGTGTTGCAACAGCATGCCATAAATTTTCAGAGATTCCTACAATGTTGTAATAAGAACCAAATCACTTTTTTCAGAGCTACAAGGCAATTTAGATTGATCCGAATCTCAGCAGTAGGCTTCCAAAGTACATTCTTTTTTTTTTTTAACAATAACCCTTCCCCAGCTATGATTATGAGTTAGCACTTAATATTCTTGCCTTATTATGGTTTCAAATTTAGATTTAAAGAGCCAATGGTGGTCTTCTGCCCTGTGAATGACAATTAATTATATGGCTCGGCCATACCTAATTTGCTAGGATATCCAAAACGCCTTGCTTCATCAACATAACTCACCAAATGTCAATATCCCAAGAGCTATTGTGATGATAAACAGTCTGCATTTAACATAAACTTAGCCACTGAAATCTATTGCAGGCTGAATTATTTTCCCAGAAAGGGCTTTGGCTAGGATTATTTTTGCACGCTCAAGTGCTTTGAGTCCTTTCTTGTACAATCACCTTGACTCATTTGTGGCATTTGATGGAGTCTTCTATAAATTCTTCAATCTAGACTAATTGGTTAGTTTCCTGCTTTTACCCCTCTTCTTTGTCTTTATTAGAAGAAAAAAAACACCTGTTAAGGGAAGAATGAAAATTTTGTTGACCAAATACTATATTTTAATGCATTGTGCCAACCTGCAGGTTTTAATTTATCCAAATCCCAGGCCAAATGGCTGGAAAAGAGAGTCAGGAAAAGAAAGATGGGGGTGGGGGGAGATGGAGAAATGTAGTCTCTACTGTATAGGATTATGTACCCCACCCATCCAACATATTTATTATAAATTGATGGCACTAGTTGGAGTCCATCAGGAAGCATTCTGTGTGGGAACACCCTTGCATTTCAAGAGTAAACATCAGGGATTTTGCATATAAGAAGAAAGAAATACAGAACAGGAAATGTAATATTAAAAAGAGATGAATAGCAATAGCACTTAGACTTATATACCGCTTCACAGCCCTCTCTAAGTGGTTTACAGAGTTTACAGAGTCAGCATATTGCTCCCAACAATCTGAGTCCTCATTTTACTGACCTTGGAAGGATGTAAGGCTGAGCCGGTGAGCGTTGAACTGCCAAACTGCTGGCAGTCAGCAGAAATAGCCTGCAGTACTGCATTCTAACCACTGTGCCACCACAGCTCTTATGAATCAGGAGGAAATCCTTGTGACTATATAGACACATTCATGTATTTTTCCAGACAAAGTACAGAAATGGTTTATCATTGTCTTCTGGATATTTTTCACAGTCTGGTCTTTCTAGTCTAACCTCCACATTGGGATGATCTTGTAGTCTCCACATATTAAAGAGATTTAATCATCTTCCTTTTGAGATCAGCCAAAGTTGACTAGTAGGTACTGTCCAGTTACATATCTATATCCTCTACTTCAGGACAATGTCAAATCAAAGGATCTTTGGACCTTGAAGATGCCCATCTTCTGTTGCCCATTTGGACAATATACAGGTAGTCCTCGATTTACAACAATTCACTTAGTGACAACGGCACTAAAAAAAGTGACTTATGACCATTTTTCACAGTTACGACCTTTATCATCCCCATGGTCATGTGATCAAAATTCAGATGCTTGACAACTGTTTCATCATTATGACGGCTGCTGTGTCCCAAGGTAATGGGATCACCTTTTGCGACCTTCTGACAAGCAAAGTCAATGGGGAACCCAGATTCATTTAACAACCGGATTACTAATTTATCAGCTGCAGTGTGGCAAGGAAGATCGTAAAATGGGGCAAAACTCAATTAACAAATGTCTCATTTAACAAACAGAAATTTTGGGCTCAATTGTGGTCGTAAATCGAGGATTACCTGTACAAAGAATGCACAAGTCACTTGATCATAATCTTCTACTCAGTGATGAGATGTCCTGTTGCTGTTTAAGCAGTAATAGTTCTTCTTACATTTGCCACTCTAGATAAAATTTTGCATTCATATTGGTGTCCTTTTTATCCATGATGCAGGGTAAAATGCTCCCGGTTTGGACTGGATTGCCTGATCCGGTAGCGATGGCGGCGGGTGATTCGGAGAACTGGTAGCAAAAATCCCTGCCCCCCCCCCCCCGCATGCCCAGCTGAGCCGGGAGATCATCAGACGCTTTTTTTTTTACTTTTAAAAGCAATTTTTCTTCGGCCGAAAAAATGCTTTTAAAAGTAAAAAGAAAAGCCTCTGATGATCGTTTGGCTCAGCTGGGATCATCAGAGCCTTTTAAAAGCATTTTTTCTACAATCTCTTCTTTTAAAAATGCTTTTAAAAGTTAAAAAAAAAAGTTGGCCACGCTCACCCAGTCACATTACCCTCCCCCCACCAAGCCACGCCCACAGAACCGGTAGTAACAAATTTTACATTTCACCACTGCCATGATGCATTAAAAGATTTATGGTTCATAAACCTGAATGACTCCCAGCCCACAGCAGTGGCTTCCTTCAAGGAACCCTGACCATTTGTTTGCCATGGAGCATAAACATTCTAGTAAGAATTTGTGTATTATGTCTTATATCTTGTCTTTCCTACCAGTAGCTTATGGCAGTCTCTATGGATACACTCTCATTTACCCTTACAACCATTTTGTAAGGGAGATTAATCAATTATTTATTATATTTATTAATTATTTATTATCATTATATTGTGCCTTTCTCCAAGAATTCAAGATGTTGTTTACACTACTCCTCCAATTTGTTTCCTTTTTTTTTTGAAAAGTTTTTTCAGTTTTATTTCTTATACACATAATATAAAATGTACATTTTCTTATACATAATTAATCATACATATATATGTTTTTCTAAAAGGAAGCATTAAAATGAAGCATTTTAATTACATTTGGAGTTGCTGTTTAACCCTCTTCCCTCATTTTACAACAAACCTTCTACTTCTCCTTTCTTTCCGTTCCCTCCCTCCTCTCCTCTCCTTTCTCCTTCCTCCTCTCCTACCTCTTACTTCCCCTTCCTTTCCCCCACTCCTCTCTTCTTTTCCCTTTCTCACCTTCTCTCCTATTCCTGTCCCCTACCCTTCTTTCCTCTCCTTTCCCCTTTGTTCCATTCCTCTCACTTCCTCTCCTCTTCCTACCCTCTCCTCCTCTCTCCTTTATATCTTCTTTGCTGTGGAATAATCCTTATTTGGTATCCAAGCAACTCCTGTATTCTAATCATATATATTTTCTTTCAGTTTCTTTTCAGATTTATTCTATCTATTAGTATTGTCATAATTGTACATTTATTCTTATAATCTTCTTTCTTTTCCCCCCTCCCATCCCCCCTTTTCATTTATTCTGGTGTCATCTGGGTTTCTATTTCTTTTTTATCCTCTACCTCGTTTAACTTTCTATTATCTAAATCATTTATCTATCCTCTTATCTTCATATTTCTTTTCTAACCATATATAAAATCTTCCCTATGTCTTGAAATACACTGATTCCTCTTTATCTCTTATTCTTAAAGTTAATCTATTCATTTCCGCACAGTCTAAAATCTTTTTAATTACTTCACCTTCTGACAAAATTTTTTCTCTCTTCCAATTTTGTGCAAATACAATTCTTGCTGCTGTTACTATATGTATAATTAGATACACATCTTCTTTACTATATATCTCTGTGAGAATACCCAATAAAAAAAAACCCTCTGGTTTTAATTCTATAGATTTCTATAATATTTCTTCCAACTATTTCTGTATTCTAGACCAATAATTTTTTGCTTCTAAACATGACCACCACATATGATATATGATCCCGGCAAATGCAAACATTTCCAACATTTGGCTGATTTATCCTTAAACATCTTTGCTAATCTTTTTGGTGGCATATGCTACCTGTAAAACATTTTATATAGATTTTCTTTATATGCAGTTGCCATTGTCAATGTATAATTCCTTTCCCATAGTTGTTGCCATTTCTCTAATTCTATTGCATATCCAAAATTTTTCGCCCATGTTATCATTGTCTCTTTTACCACTTCATCTTCCAATCTAATTTGCAACAAATAATTATACAGTCTTTTAATCATTTTTTCATCCTTTCCAGTCATTATCTGATCCAACTCTGATTTCCCCAAATTAAAACCATATTGTTCCATTTGTTTCCTGAGCACTAATCTAGTGTGGTAGGTTGGACTGAGGGATAACAATTGACCCAAAATTACTGAAGGAATTTTGAGTGGCTGGGGTGAATTTGAACCTGGATTTCCTTGTGTCTAGTCCAGCATATCAATCATGACAGTCAAATTGGCTCTCTGAGGTAGAAACTGACCTTGGAGCTCTACCAACTCCCCTGAATTTAGTGGCCAAGGAGGAATTGAAACGTATTTACTCATTGACTGCTCAGTAAACCTGAAACTTTTCATACTCTACTGACTTTGCTTGAATTTCAATTCTAAGCAGTCCTTTGGGGGTAAGCTGGGAAATATTAAATCCATTTTACAATCATCACTTTTATTAAATATACTTTATTTAAAAACAACAACAACACAGGGATCTTTGGCCATGTTGGTAAAGGTAAAGGCTCATTAAGGTTGGTCTAATTTCACATCCTATTTCTCCTAGTGCAATTGACTTTTGAGATTAAATATACATAAAATTGTAAAGACCTTGGTGCTCTCTTAGCTTGGTTGTTTGCTTGCAGATGTTTTGTTACCTGGCTAAGTAGCATCATCAGTGCTTAGTGAGTTGCAAACTCACTAGCACTGATGATTTCATTACCTAGTCAGGTAATGAAACATTTTCAAGCAAACACCCAAGCTCAGAGAACGCCAAGGACTCCACACTTCAACCCTAATCTAGATATATTCTGTTTTACTGGATAACAGAAACTGCTTCCCTTTTTTAGTTTCAAGATTAGATTTTCATAGGCAAAAGGTAAAGGTAAAGGTTCCCCTCGCACATATGTGCTACTCATTCCCGACTCTAGGGGGCGGTGCTCATCTCTGTTTCAAAGTCGAAGAGCCAACGCTGTCTGAAGTGGTCATGTAGCCAAAGGCGCATGGAACGCTGTTACCTTCCCACCAAAGATAGTCCCTATTTTTCTACTTGCACTTTTTACGTGCTTTCGAACTGCTAGGTTGGCAGAAGCTGGGACAAGTAATGAGAGCTCACCCCATTATGCGGCACTAGGGATTCGAACTGCTGAACTGCCAACCTTTTGATCGACAAGCTCAGCATCTTAGCCACTGAGCCATCATGTCCCCTCTTTCATAGGCATATACAATAATTATTATGATGAGTAGCCATTTTCTTCCTTGAATTGGTCTAATCCCATTTTGAAGCCATTTAATCTAGTGGCTATCCCTATATTTCATGACAGTGGTTGAAAATTGCATTTTCATTGTGGGCTTGGGCATTTTGTGCACATACAATTGTAATGCCCTATTTGTTTACAAAGTTGTCTTTGTTCCAAGTCACAATGTAAAAATCTAGAGTACAGTAATTTGCCAACTTACCATGTGTTACTAACTCATTAGATTTTGTTTCTTCTTTCCTACCTCATTCTTGCTGAGATGCTGCCTAGGACACCATCTGGAACTGAATTATTTGAGCATACATAATTAGGAGGAAATGGACACACATTTACATACATACAGCATTGATAATCACTAGAATCACTAAACAGAAAGTATGTCAATAAATTTATCTTGAATACAAAAAAGGGTAGATAGATAGACAGACAGACAGACAGACAGAATTCTAATATGTGTGACTGTATGATCGGTTGGATCATAAACATTGACTATTCTAATAAAATGTAAAATAGACTTGAATATCAGTTTTGCCAGTCTTGATGCCTTCCAAATTTATACATCCCTTCCAGAATTCTCAGCAATGGCCACGCAGGCAGGGAATTCTGGGAACTGAAGTCCAGTCCCCTGCAATCCATTGAGTCAACCTGTCTACCTATCTTCCTTCTTGTTGGAGTTTTACACTCTACGTGACTAAAGTCTGTCTGGTACTACATAAAAATGACAAAAACTGAATATTTAAAACACGTAAGATAAATGAAGTGTATAAAATACATAAATATAAATTTTATTTAATTAAAATAATTTAATCTAATTTTAAATAATAGATAAAATATGGACAGTTATGGAGGGGAACCAGAAGAGTCGTGGTGAGACTGGCTGGAAAAATAGTGGGCTCTTCCGAGCTCCACAAAAATCCAGCCGGACAAACCGCTGTTGGGGGGTTTTCGGACCAGAACTGTCCTGTAGGGATGGTGAAGAAGGAGAGGTGCCTCGGATGACCAAGAGGAACAGGCAAGTTCCTTGAAAGGTCAGAGGCTGCTCTTCAAACCAGCGGTGGGGCGGCGGAAAAATTACCGCTCTGAAGCTGGGGCAACTGGACTAAGTTTTTTGTGCAGGAGCGGTGTCTGAACGGAGTGCTGGTACCGGATGAGTGATTGGCCAACTCACAGGTAAAAAGAAATTTTTTAAATAACTTTAAAAGGTGTCCTGGAGCAGAAATGAGTGGCTAATTGGCACTTGGGAAAGTTAATGGAGGGAGAAGAACAAAGAGGAGGTTAAAATAACAAAGCCCAAGAAAGACAATTTTACAACTGGATTTAAAATTGGATTTGGAGAAATTAAAAATAATAAAAGAAAAAGAAACCTGAGGGAAAGTACTTTTAAGTGAATTAAAAATATTTTTGATAGTCTTGACATTTGAAGGACAAGAACAAAGAGGAAATTAAAATACCAAAGCCAAAAAAAGAAAATTTTATAATTGGATTTAAAATTGAATTTGGAGAAACTACAAATAATAAAAGAAAAAGAAACCCAAGGAAAAGTACTCTTTATGTGGATTCAAAATATTTTTGACAGCTTTGATACTTAGTTGCTCTGAGAATATTGTGGATTTGAGAAAGGCATTTGCTGGCAGAAAGAGAGGACTGCAATATTGGTTGGAAGACAGAAGAGAAAATAATAGCTAGTGACCTTGACTAATAAAAGATAACTCAGAAACTGAAAACTTTTAAGGAGTATCTGTTTTTCTGAAATGCCTGGTTTTGTCTTTCAATGGTTGTGGAAGATAACAAAGCTTTAACTTGAAGTGGATTGGATAAATATTTGAATTGGATACTATTTGGATTTAAAAAGAGACTATATGGACTTTGAAATTTAAATTAAATATAAATCAAAAGTTTTAACAATTTTTTAAGTTGACAATATGGAGTCTTGGATGTGTGAGGAATTAATTGAGATGTTTAAAAACATGCGTGAATCACTAAAGGGTAATAAAAAGTCAGAAATTTTGCTGGAATACACAGAACAGGAAAAGGAGAGCATAAATGAGGAGCAAGAAAATAATATTGAAGGAAAAGGAATTGAATGCAAAAAGCAGTTAGATGATTTCACTGGGATTAACAGTGGCAAAAAAAGAGTGGATGGGGGGAATATGCCCTCAAAAAGAATCAATTAAAGGGAAAAGGAGGAAATAGTGAAAAGAGATTAGGAGAAAGCTTAAGGAGCATTACTTGAGTAATATATCTAAAAGTGAGAAAAAGGATTCAGGAGAAAAGATATAATAAATACAAAAAGAAAAAAAAGAAAAAGAAGAAGTTAAAAGAATGGGATAAAAGGAGGAAATTATTAAGAAGTGGAATTTTGGAGAGAGCAAGAGAGAATGGTTAAAGAGGAGAAGAATAGTGGAAAGGAGGAAGGGAAATAAGATATATATTAATAGATTTAAGGGAACTGTATTAATATTATTAATTGTGGATGGTCAATTAAGTTAAAGGGTTTCAATGTAAGAAGTGAATATGATGATGTATATTGCTTATAGCAAAACAGAATACCAGATGAAATATGAAATGACAATTGGATTTAATTATAAAGACAAGTTAAATTAAGAGACAAAATTGAAATGTTAAAAAGTGGGATGAGGATTTTGAAAAATATATGCTGTAAATGAAGAAATAAGATAATTAATTGATGTTATTGTAAGTAATTAGGAGTTAAGGGCGGATAGTGATACTGTTTATGTATTATGTATTAAGAAGAGATTAAGATAAGATGTGGATGGTTAATTAAGTTAAAGGGTTTCAATGTAAGAATTGAATATGATGACATATATTGGCTATAGTTAAAAAGTGAGATGGGGATTTTGAGAAATATATTTTGCAAATGGAGAAATAAGATAATTGATGTTATTGTAAGAAATTAGGAATTAAAGAGTGGATAGTGATACTGTTTATGTATTATGTATTAAGAAGAGATTAAGATTATCTTATTTTAATATGGAAATATGGAAAAAGAATATTATGGCCGAAATTGAAAATATGTAAAATGTACTTGGGGAAAAAAAAAGAGATGAAATAACAAGATATGGTGAAAAATGATGAATTTGTGAAAGGATTATATAAAAGAGATGATTATGGAAAAAGCAGGAAGATTGGAATAGATTATAAAAATTAAGATATATAAGATGTAACCCAGTCAACACTGTTCATAAAATATGTATGATGAAAGAAAGTTTTTTAATAAAACTTGTTTACAAAAAAAAAAATTATGGACAGTTGTGTTAAAATATAATAATCATTTTAGCAATGTGGTTAAGCATTTTAAAATGAACAGTGAAATATTTTAGATTAGTTGAAATGGAGGTGTTTTTATGCTGGACCATCCAAGAGAAAGTTCAGCATAAGAAGCAATATGATTGGTTGGAGATCACTGTAGTGAGCCTTCAAGGGGAGTAGGGAAAAATAACAAACTTCTGAACTTTGTCATTTTGGCATCATTATGCTTAGGAAAAAAATGCCTACGTGAACGTCCACTAAAATATAGTTTCGAGTATGAGGTTATTTGGCCCTTAGAAGCTGTTTTTAGTGCTTTATAAAAAGAATAAATAATGTTTTTTATGCCCAGAAATAAACTGGGGAAAATGAAATGTAAAGATTTCAAAATACAATTGCATATGGTTTCCTAGACATAAATATGGTCTTCCACATCTTAAGAAGCTGAAAAGGCCTGATAGCATGGTCCACAAGTAGCAAAATGCTTGCTGAAAACAAAGCAACATGCTTTCTGTAGTAACAAAGGGAGGAATTTATCCTAAAGAGTTTTTCACCCATCAAGACACCATTTTGCTGAGGCGTATATTTTGGATGATTCTATTCTGCTGTGGTTTAGTCAAGTAGCATATCAGACTGGTCTTGGGTTTTGTTTTGCTTTTTGCAAGTTACCTTGAGGTTACATCAGCTAAAATTGAAAGGTGGTATATAAACAAAATGTTTATTGGGCATGTGAAATTCCATTCCATTCCTCTTTAATTGAACATCTGGAAATTGAAGACATGTTTTTAATGCAACATTTCCTCCTGCTAATAAAAATGAAAAATAGGGGAAAAGGAAAGGAGCATTTAGTTCCCTTTCTGTATGTAAGAAATGAAATACTATATTTTGCTGTGCAGAGTCAGCTGTCTAATTTAGGGATAAATTGCAAAGGCCAGCATCGTAATAAATGGTACCCAATACTAATTTTTCATTTAGCTGACTAAAATAAACAGCTACTAAGAGATTGATGAATAGGTCCATCAGTTATGTTTATTTGCAGTCAATTAGATATTTTAGCTTATAGTTGCTAAAATCTGCCGAAGTTTGTTTCTCAATCATTCCTTTGAAATATCATCTCCATTCCAGATTAATTTTAAGGCAAGAAGATCAAAATTCAGCTATATATAGTTAGAGCCTTCGCAGATGATGTTTGCATGGTGCAAAGTAAGAATTTGGTACAGATCACATTGTGTCCAAAAAAAGGCAGGAATTTACCATCTGCTGGGGAGAACATAACAGTTACAAAGAAATGTTCTGACAGATCCTTCCTTTCTACTCTTTATTTTTTATGCACGTGGGGGTTTATGGAAAGAGTAGCCAGAGCAGACAAATCCTTGCCTAACCGTGAAGATCTTCTGTCTTAACCATGACATAAGCATGCCCTGAAAGCATTTTTGCTTCTGCCGTGTTCCCAAGACATGTTTTATTCTAATCTGTAAGTGAAACAGGGTTAAGTTCTCTTAGCTATGCAAGTGTTGCAGAAGTGTGTTCCCACAAAGCTGACAGCATTCGACAACAGCTGCAAGGTGTGCACCAATCTATTATGCTTCGCCACCCATTACACTGGAGGCAAAATCAGTTGACCTGAAGTGGGATGAGTCTTGGCTGACGGTTTTTTCCTTAAAGATCTGGCCATGGGATGAAAGGTACAGACACGAAACATGAAAAACATGCATTTTTTATGTTGTAAGCCTCCCAGAGTCATTAGGTTCGAGACATGCAGTAAATAAATTTCATAATAAATCAATAAATGTTGGTGTAAGAATGAAATGATGTAACAGTGAAAAGTAGAATAGGCTAGAACAGTATAGCATTAAACTGCTCCAAAACAGAACATGAAAGAAGGTGCATGTTAGTATTTGTGGTCTAAGGTGGGGGGGGAGAATGGGAGAGAAAATTTCTAAGTAAAATACTGCTTGTGACTCAGTGGCTTCATGACTCCAGTCTGTTTTGGTTATTGCAATTATATTCAGCTTGGATTACTGCAGAATGGCACACGGGGGAGAGAGAAGCAGCACAGAAAGGCGCTAGAGATGATGGACAGAGCCTTGCATTCTAACCTGATTTATTCCTGCTGCAGTACCGAAATTGGTGGGCTTTTTTCTCCCAGATGTTTGTGGATGGCGGAAGAGGGAGAATAATAAACAAGCACTTCTTACCAGGCACCACAAATCAGGACAGCATAATATGCCATGCTGTGAGGGCAGCAGATCCACATTTGCTGCTTGGCCCATCGCATCCTTCTCCAGCCCATTGCCAATGTCTTCTGTGCCCATCTTTTCCAGCTTTGATTCAAAATGGCTGATTCCTGACAAAAGTTGTCTATGCCCTTCAGAGAGGATGACCTCATATCGTCACCGCTACCGGCTCGGGAGAACTGGGCCAAACCGGGAGGAACCCACCACTGTTTCCTAAGGACCTGGGATAGGCAGATGTTGAGGTTTAATAATATTAAAGGTATCATGAATGTAAGATGTTCCAAGTACAATAAATCTGCCTTTTCCAATTGACTGATGGTAATTCTGTCAGTACTGATAGTGTTCAACTGGTGCTTCAGATGTTTTGGAATTGCACTCAAGGCACCTATTACTATTGGTAATAGCAAATCGTTATTTCTTTGTTTTCATTCTTAGTACATTTGTGATGGGTAAGCAACTTTTCTTTCAGTCATCCTGCAGCTGCCAGCCTTGGTTGCTCAGCAACACTCCTGAATCCTATAGCCCACTGTGTCACCAGATGTCCGGGAATTCCAACAATTAGTGCAGTGGTTGTTGACCTGAGCAATGACTGATTCAGTATAGGTTTCTGTAACTTATGTCTCTCACTAGGGATGGGTTCTAAAATTTTTTACTACCGGTTCTGTGGACGTGGCTTATTTTGTGGTTCTTTAGGATTTAGCAGAGGTACTGGTCTACCAGGCTTTTAACTGCTTGCAGAGCTGGACCGGTCTACCCATTTGTTCTTGGAGTGTCCTGGTCTACCCATTTGTTTTTGGAGACACCGGTCTACCCATTTGTTTTTGGAGGCACCGGTCTACCACCACACTGCCTTTTAACACTGATCAGCTGTAGGGTGGCCCCTTGAAGCCCGTGGCAAGAGTTTAAACAGTTTTTTTCCTTCTAGCTGATCAGCTGGGACTCAGGAGACAGCAATAGATTGGGGGTGGAGCCAAATAAAAGGTAAGAATAATGCACGGGGGGGGGCAGCTCCGGAACAAAGAGAACCGGTTCCGTGATGTCATATCGTCACTGCTACCGGCTCGGCTGAATCGGGCCGAACCGGAAGGAACCCACCACTGTCTCTCACCATATTTTCTGTTGAAGAGGCACTCTTTGGCTGGCTCTTTTGATGAGATCTGATCAACATGTTTGAACCCCTGTCAAAGTTTTTATCTTCCTCATTCAAACCCTGCAACCACATCACAACCACATCAAGGAGGTGCCTGATGATGATGATGATGATGATGATGATCTGGGGAAAGCAAAGAAAAAGCACAGGGATGAGGAGAGATATCCCTAAAAGAAAAGGGCATGGGTGGATGGATGGATGGATTGTACTGAATCTAGCAAGCAATTAGGTTTTGGGGTGATTGCAATTTGAATCGAGCACCAGGCCATTCCCAGTGCCAACACACTGAAATCTGGAATGGAATTTCTGAAGTCGAAGAAGAGGCCAGATAGGGATCAACACAGCGGTGAAATCCACTTACCTTCGCTACTGGTTCAGGAACGGAAGTGCGTGCATGCCTTTTCTGCGCATGCTCAAAGGGTCAAGAACGGGATGTAATGACATCCCGGCAGCTGGGCGGAGCCTCCCACCACCGGAGCTACCTGTTCACGTGAGCCGGATAGATCCAGCAGGATTTCACCGCTGGATCAACAATGGGTGCAGCACATTTTGAGTGGATACTGTTTTCTGCTGACTCAAGGAAAAATAGATCGTACTTGTAGATTGGCTGAGTCATGTGGTTTTAGCTTAACATGAAATAAGAATGTTACCATTGTGATTTTTAAACCATGGTTTCAATCTTGATAAGGTCTTTCTCCCTTTCTTCTGTGAGTTTAAAAATGAAATCAATACAAATGGAACTTGAAATTACCTGCAAGGTAAAAAAAGCAACAAGAAGGTACAATTGGGGAGTCAGATTAAGAATTAAGCAAACATTTGTTGCAAGATTCTTAAAAACTTTCCATCTTATGCTGATTTATGCTACTGTTTTGCAAAATGAACCTGTTTCCAGTTTTCCCCCCAAGCTGTTTTGAAATTACCTTGATATGTAATTCTATACTGTATTTAAATCCCAAAATTTTACTTGCTCATTGCAAAATCTCCTCCCCTCATTTCCTCGTAATAAGGCGGCGCCTAGCAAATCATCTCCCCAAGAGGAGGAGAATTAATAGAAAGAGTTCTTGAGCTAGCTAGAAAAAGAACTTTGTTTCCCAAGTGTCTGTGCACACTTGCACATACACAAAGTGCTATGTGCAAGTGTGGAGAGAGAGAGAGAGAGAGAGAGAGCGAGAGAGAGAGAGAGAGAGATGTATCCTGATTGGTTGTTAGACTCCCATGCTTGGTTGAATCTTGCTGGGTGATGTAATCTTCCCAGGTGCCATGTGGTGAGATAGGTAGAGGGCTAATCCTATTATGTCCTGAGGGTGAAGGTCTTTTGTGTTGTAGATAAGATGGTCCAGCCTTTTGTCTTGTAAATAACCAAAGTATCTGCTGGGGGCAGGGAGCTGGGGCTGAGTTTCTGTTTTAAGATTTCTATTTCTCTTTTAGGGGAAATATTCTGCCTTTTTAATATTTCCTAGAATATTTCATTTTTCTAGGAGGCGGGTGAGTGCTAAATTCCTATACCATAATTTAGGAAAATGATTTTCATCCATCACCATTATCAGTATTACAGATTAGTTCTCAGATTACAGATTAACAGAGTTGGAAGGGACCATGTAGGTCATCTAGTCCAACCCTCCGCCCAAGCAGGAGACCCTACACCATTTCTGACAAATATTTTCCAAAGCACCTGGCCTACAGGTGCTTTGGAAAATAGCTTGACTCCCTCCTCTCTGTGGCAGCCGCTCAAATATTAGGATTGCATTGGCTTTTTTGGCTGCCTCTGCACACACATTCCAAGATCCCTCTCATGGTTACTGCTATTAAGCCTGGTTTCACCCAGTCTATATGTGTACTTTTGGTTTTTCTTGCCTAAGTGTAGGACTTCACTTTTCTCTACATTGAATTTCATTTTGTTAGATAGGGCCCAGTGTTCAAGTCTGTCAAGATCCATCTGGATCTTGAGCCTAGGGTGTTAGCTATTCCTGCCAGCTTAGTATCATCTGCAAATTTGTTAAGTTCCCCTTCTATTCCTTCATCTAAGTCGTTTATGAAGATATCGAAGAGTACTGGGCCTAAGATGGAACCTTATGGTACCCCACTGCTTATTTCCCTTCATGTAGACTTAGGCCCATTAAGGACTACTCATTGAGTTCGGTTTGTCTGCCAGTTGCAAATCCATCTGGTGGTGATGCTATCTATCCCAATTTTTTCTAGTTTATTAAGAAGTAGGTTGTGGTCTACTTTATCAAATGTCTTGCTGAAGACTAAGTATATTATGTCTTAGTATATTTTGCTGGTCTACTAATTTAGTCACTATGGATTACTATAACTGTACAGTACTATGTGGTTAATGTTGTTTATTAGTAAAGTGCTGTAAAAATCTAGTATAGGATGTGAAAAGAAAAGAAAAAAGAAAAGAAGAGTGCATAGTAAGTTACTTTCACATTGCTGAGAAAATGACATGGACCTGTCCATGTAGTCATCAGGAGCTGAAATCCCCTCTAAAGAGACTTTAGTTAAAAGGCAATAATTTAACTGCTTTTTAAATTATTAAATTCTTTTTAGTTTTAAAAGTAAAAAGTAAAAAAGTACTTTTTGAATTATTATTTCTTTTATTACTGGGATGGGGGAGAGATAAGGGTACAATTAAAGCAGTGGTGGAATTCATTTCTTTTACTAGTTAAGTGGGCGTGGCTAGATGTGTGTGGCAAGGCTTGATGGGCGTCGCTTGGTGGGCGTGGCAGGGGAAGGATACTGCAAAATCTCCATTCCCTCCCCATTCCAGGGGAAGCATACTGCAAAATCCCCATTCCCTCCCCACTCCTGGGGGAAGGATATTGCAAAATCTCCATTCCCACCCCACTCTGGGGCCAACCAGAGGTGGTATTTGCCGGTTCTCTGAACTACTCAAAATTTCTGCTATCGGTTCTCCAGAAGATGTCAGAACCTGCTGAATAGCACCTCTGAATTAAAGATTCAAACAATTTGAGGCTTGGATTCTGCACTTTGGCTGGGAGAGGCAGTCGGGATAAGCTGCTGCAGATTTATTTCAGGTAACAAAGTTGGATTCACTTCCATCTTTGAGGCAGCAATGCCGGATTCCCAGACTGATAAAGATTGAAGAGACAGTTATATAAAGAGCCAGCTGCAAACTTTTCCATTATCTGTGACAAGATTTGTCTCCCTGCCAGATTACATGGAAGTTATTAGAAAGGAATTTTGAAAGTCCCTGATTTAAGGAGATGAGGGTGTTTCTAAATGGAAGAAGTTCAGTTGCTGAACTTCTTATCGCTTCATCCCATTCCTCTCAGATAAAGAAGAACCTGAGATCTTGCATGATAGTTTTGAAGCAACTTCCAAAAACCCTGTGAAGCAAGCCTTTTTCAGAAGTTTAATATATTCATGCATTAGCAGAAAGACAATTAAAAGTAGACAAGGGTTTGCAGGAAAAAGAAGGAGGCATATTGGATAAATAGGGTTGCCAGGTCTGCTTCCAAAAAATAGCGGACAAGGGGTTGGGGGGGGGGTGTTAAGTAGTAAAAAAATAAAAAAATTTTTTACAATTAAATTATATATTTTCTTACAAACATTTTAAAACGTATTAAAATAATCACTTCAAAACTTTACTTAAAATTCAAAACATCAAATATATTATAATAATATGTAAAATATTAAATTACATTTTACTTTGCTGTCGTGTGTATTTTTTATTTGACTGCGCAGCTTTGATCAATTCTTTGTGTTTAAGGAATAATTCTTTAATTTCAGTACAACCTTGAGAAATATTAAAAAATATACAAAGTTCACTTCGAACTGATACAAGCAGTCAGTTACGTTCGTCAGTCCACAAATTTCCCATGACGCTGAAAATTCGTTCAACGTTTGCATTTGATACCGGAATTGATGCACAATACTGGAACAGTTTCAGTAAACTCGGAGCTGGCTCTTTCTTGAAAAAGTACGTCCACTTATCAAGGGATGAATCGCCTGCAGATGAACATAAACTTCTTCTAAGGCAGAAATTTCATCGAAGAGAGTGTTGGGTGGAAGTTCTTCTCGCCATGGTGATAATAACCAGATGTTCGTCATTTCTTCTAAAGTTGGAGGATTATTGCGATCAATTAGATTGAAACAACTTAGCATCTCATATACTGAATCGGTGAAATTATACCACTTTTCTAGGTACGCAATGGCTCTTTGATACACGTTGATGGCTTTTTTCTTGAACTTTTGCACGGCATTCTCAGGCAAATGTTTTTACGTAAGGCAAATAAAACTTTCATTCCAAAAAACTGCTCATTGTATTTTTTTTGCAAAGAATCACGCAGCTTACACATGATAATGTGAAGATCACATGCAAGAATTTTCTTGCTTTCCAGCTTCAGTAGGGTGTCTTGCATTATTGACATGAAGAAGTGCGTGAAATATAAATACAATTCTGAAATTGTTGGTTCTTCGTCCTTTGCGAGTTCATTTTCCTGATCTGAAATAAGGTTCCAGATAACCTTATGGCACTCATCAGATCCAAGAGAAATAAAATACGATTTCAGAGGTATCCAGTTTTAAAAAAGTCTTTCGACCGCTTTAAACAAACTTAACCAACGTGTTGGAACATGGCGCAAAACTTCATGGAATTCTGACTCGCAAAACTCAAAAAATGATTTCAACTCTTCTCATTTCTTCACAGAATTCGAAAATTCGGCCAAAACCTTCAGCACTACATTTTCGATATCAAAAGATAACTGCTTTAATGCATTTTTTGCGCTGTTGTGTAAAATGTGATTATTGCAATGAGCATTCGATCTTTGACTCATTCTAACTTATGAAAAAAAAGACAAAATGCGATTCTCCTATCCTTATTCTCTTAGACTGTACAGCTTTAGATTACGTACCATTTCATCATACAGCTTTTGAATAAAAAAAATGTCCACTATTTTGTGAAAAAAAATAATGAACATAATGTGAAAAAAGTGGACTGTCCGCTCAAATAGTGGACACCTGGCAACCCTATCCAGGATAAATTAATAGAACAAGACCAGTCAGTGACCAGGTTCCCATGATGTGTTAGCCAAAATACAGTTATTTGGCCAGGAGTGAAATCCAGCAGGTTCTGACAGATTCTGGAGAACTGGTAGCGGAAATTTTGAGCAGTTCAGAGAACTGGCAAATACCACCTGTGGCTGGCCCCAGAGTGGGGTGGGAATGGAGATTTTGTAACATCCTTCCCCCAGGAGTGGGGAGGGAATGGGGATTTTCCAGTATCTTTCCCCTGCCACGCCCGCCAAGCCACGCCCTCAGAACCGGTAGTAAAAAAATTTGGATTTCACCACTGTATTTGGCTCTTTTTACATTATGTAAATGTGGACTGCAATTTATGGATGAACATGTTGTACGAACCTAATCAATTTTGGTTTGCATGCTTTGTAAGTTATGATTAAGCAAATTGTATTTTAACATGCTCTGTAAACATAGGGCAGGCCATATCTATTTCGTTATATTATGTTCTACAGGTAATCATTCGTTTAGTGACCGTTTGAGGTTACGACAACATTGGAAAAAGTGACTTATGATCACTTTTCATACATACAACCATTGCAGCAGAGTCTTCGAGTTACAACAGTTTGTTTAGCGACCATTCAAAATTAGAACAGCACTGAAGAATGTGACTTATGACCGTTTTCCACGCTTACAACTTTTGCAGCTGCCCCATGATCATGTGATCTAAATATCAGTTGCTGATTCATATTTATGACCCTTGTTGTGTCCCAACGTCAGGTTTTGCGACCTTCTCATGAGCAAAGTCAATGGGGAAGCCAGATTCACTGAACAACTGGGTTACTAACTTATCAGCTGCAATGATTTATTTAACATCTGTGGCAAGAAAAGTAATATGGGGCAAAACTCACTTAACAAATGTCTCACTTAACAAAAAGAAATTTTGGGTTCAATTGTGGTCGTAAGTTGAGGACTACCTGTATTTATGATAGGGTCATGTGATCGCCACTGGTAACCTTCCCAGCCGGCTTCTGACAAGCAACGTCAATGGGAGAAGTCAGATTCGCTTAACAATTGCATGAATCACTTTACAATTGCAGTGATTCGCTTAACAACTGTGGCAAAAGAGGTCGTTAAATGAGGCAAAACACACTTAACAGCTGTCTTGCTTAGCAACAGAAGTGTTCAGCTCGATTTTGGTTGTAAGTTGAGGACTGCCTGTATTTTTACTTTGGTAGTATAATAAACAGTCTATGTTCCGAATCCATGGGCCTTTCTCTGCTGTGTATGATTTAATCATCTCTTCTTAGCTGAGTTGTAAACTTGTAGGTGTGTGTTTAATTCTGTTCTCTGCCCTTTGTAGCCATGTGCCACACAGCTGCTAACACAGAATTAAAACAATGGAAAGTATTTCCACTACTAAATTTCAACATATTCATGAAAAAGCTGTAAGAAGCATCAGACTTTACATCATAGAAAATGTTCTGATACACATACGCATACATAAACAATGGTGATACCTAAGATATACATTTATTTACCAAACGATAAATGTTCTTCCTCAAAACAAACAAGTATGTGGTACTCCAATCACAATTAAATAATCAAACATAAATCCAAACAGCTTAATTGCCATTTGCTAAATATATCTCATTTTCTATTCTCAGTTACCCATTTTTAAAACTGTGTTTTAAAAACATGCAGATGAATGCAAATATGACTTCTGGATAGTGAACATGAAGAGAACACCTTATAAACAATCACTTTTATAGTGCTCCTATTAGCATGATGCATATTTTAAATCCTGGGTGGAATCGGATTTTACGTTTGAATGGAAGTATATTTTACATTAATTTATACAAAGAGTTTCATGGCATATTTTGCTTCTAAACTGTTGCTATATGGCAGGTTCCCTAAGCTTTATTTTTCCTGATATCTTGGATCACAGCTTCCAGAATCCTTAATCTTGTTGATGAGATGTTACATGTGCTCTAGTTTACAATTAAATATGTAATTTTAATCCCATTCACTATTAGCTTTCCCTAATCTGGTCTTCTCCAAATATGTTCGACTTTTAAGACTCATCACCCCACCAAGAGTGAAGGGTAGAAGGTTGGGGAAGACCATCTTTTGAAAGTTTTTCTAAAGTTGGTCTAGAATGTTATTAGAGGAATCCAATCTATTCTGTGGCTCAGATCAATGCATGATGATTCATCCCCTTGGTATAAAATTTGTCAAAATACAGGTACTCCTTGACTTACAATTGGTCGCTTAGTAACCATTCAAAGTTATGCAGAAAAAGAGATTTACAATCTGGTTTTTAAGTTCTGACATCTGATCCAGTAGCGGGTTGCCCCCGGTTCGCACCGGTTCTATAGAACCGGTAGTAAAACCGGTGGGAGGCCCCACCCACCGCCGCCGACGTCACCAAAATGCTTCTGCGAAGCAAGAGCGTGCGCAGCCCCATTGCAAACCAGTAGTAAAGGTAAGTAGAACCCACCCCTGGTCGGATCCCTCCATGTTGTACTTATATGACCACAGTCATATAAGTTTGGGCACTCAGCAACTAGCCCAAACTTACTGCTGTTCAGAGTGCTCTGCAGTCAGGTGGCCTCAATTTATACAATTTTTGCTGGAAAATAGTGTTTATTTGTAGTTTCCTGCAAACAACACCCAATGGGGTGACCTGCTTTATAATCATCATACTTTACAACCGTAGTTGTGGGCCTCAGTTATAGTCGTACTTCAAGGACTATCTGCATGGTAATGGTACTTCTTAGAATATTTTTTAAATATATCAGTGGCAGTGCTGAGTGATGCGATCCTAGGTAGAGGCAGATATTTCTTTCTGGGCACAATAAGAATTTATCTGCTGAATAAAATCCCGCATTGGCGACAGGAAGGGCATCCGGCCGATAAACTCTCTGCTCCATTCACTTGCCCAGATTCCACCCTGCAAGGGATTATGGGGTCATTAAAAAGAGATGACAATATCAGTGGCAGTGCCATTTAATGCACGTCTATTCAGAAATAGATCCTAAAAACAAATCCTTATATATTATTTGTGCATGTGAGGCACAAGGCATTGTTGATTTCGTTAAATCCTAAAAGAAATTGGATTCCAGATGTTTGAATACACACAAATGATGCTTTCTGTTTCATTTAGTTAATTCTGGTTAACAATTAACGGGAAACACCTAATTCCTGTACATCTGAAGAAGCTGACATATCTGGTATTCTTATTAACATTTTAACATGATTTCCTGACATTACTTTGAGCTGAATCAAAAGGCTTGATTTACAAGGACTCAGGATTTTGAAGAAGATTTATTTTAAGCTCTGAGATGCCAAATACACTAAGGCTACATCACTGTACATAGTGCTTTGCAGCCCACAAGAAAATAATCCTCTTTTCTGATGCATTTAAGATCTGAAAAATTGTGAACAGCATGTGGTTATTGCATATTACATATTCATGCCTGGTGACACCATTCTGGATGTCTACCAGGCTCTGTAACCCACCTGATTTTGTTTCTTTATTTGTAGATAATTTTAATGTTAAACATTTAAACTGCTTTTTAAAATGTAATGTTTTAGGATGGGGCAAATTTTGTTTTTGCATAGAAACAACCTATATTCTAAATCAAGCCTGCCTGCTGTGGGTTGCAAAATTCTGAACAACTGCTAAATGGTAGAATTACCAATTTTCTGTATCTGTTTGCTGATGGTTGTGTGGATTTCAAATACTTTGCAGAAAATAAACACTGAGTGCTCCACTTTTACCTTAATGTTTAGTTTATCATGCTTTGTGAACTATCTGTTCTGTTTGGGGAGCTATTTGCCTTGGCTGCCTCCTGTCCTGTCTATACAGTTCTCGTTCTGTTTTTTACAGGATGGCATTTAGCCATTATTGGAAGAAATATCCAGGTCCAGTTCCAAGCCGGGAATAAAATGGAGGCTGATTGGAAAGAAAGATTCTGTATATTGATGAGCAGAACCAACACACACACAGCGTGCAGTTCTGGGACAGCTGAGAAAATGGAGTTGAGAATGGGTGGTTTTTTATACTTTCTTGATTCCTATGGGGTCATGTAGGAGTCATGGCTGCCTCTATAGGCAAAAGGGGAAATACAAATCTTAGGTGTTTGTCTGAACTAATCTTGTCAACCTTTGGCTTGCCTAATTGTGTTGCTTATCTGGAGTTTCTGTCTGACCCAGTCTTTCTGAATGGATTACCAAATCTGCATTTCTAAAAGCTGGCTTCCCCAGTTTCTGCTTGCAGGGAGACTGAGGCTGGTTTCTGCTTCCCTTAAGATTTTTCCCATTTCTCCTTTAGGCAAAATATTCTATCCTGCCTTTTTAATAGTCCCCAAAATATTTCATTTTCTAGGAGAGAGGGTGGGTGCTGACTTTCTGCACCGTTTGTAACTACAACACCAAGAAAACTACAATTATAGGCTTCTTAGAATAGATAGTTGTAAAGTTGCATATAATAGATATAAATAATAATAACTTTAAACAATAATAGTAACTTTAAATGCCAGATATTATATAGCTGGTGTTTTTTTAATGAGAAATTTGCAGCTTATCTAGCTCTTTTGCATCCTACAGAACCCATAAAAGATGCTTAGATAACTGGATGGAAACCTACTTACAAATTGACAAAAAAAGCAGAGTCATGGTTTCTCCAAATACTTTTCTAAAGTTTTTCTATTATTAGAAGTCTATATCTTCAGTGAGCTGCTGATTGGCTACTTATAATCAGGTCTACTGAAATGTCCCCATTATGCTAAGTTGCAGATAGTAGAAAGCTGGTTCTTCTTTTTGATGAAGTACTTGATTTGTGAGCATTGACAGCTAAACAATTCATTATTTTTGAGCAATTAACAAAAATTTGAGTTCATCTTCTAATAAGTCAAGGTTTAGGAAGAAGATACAAAAGCCTTTCCCCATTATTGTTGAGTTTCAGGGCTCAATTCACTCATCTTTAAGTTGGCAGAAAAATGACTGGCATCTTGCTCTTTGTTTTCGCTGTTGTGTTCATTCTTTTGTGTCTGTTCCTGACACCATCAATTATCCTTCAAGGTTATGGGTGAGAAAGCCCAACAGATCTTTCACACTTGGAACTGCCCTTGGATAATGTGTGTGTAAGAGAGAGTGGGGGGGAGGGAGGGAGAGGGAGGGCGAGAGGGGAAGAGGGAGGGAGAGAGAGAGAGAGAGAAAGAAAGAAAGAGAAAGAGAGTTGTACATGAATTCTAATGAACTCCCACAATTTTGATTTGTACAGTAATAGGAACAGCTTAGCTGTGGGGCTACATGAAACTCCGCCCTATTTTTGCTATCCGTAAATCCTTCCGTCCAAGATCATACCACTAAAATTTGGCAGCAGGCTTGTTGATTAATATTTTTTATAGAACAACAATATTTCTGCAAAGCCTCTATTAACCTAAAACTATCTATTTCATGTTAAAAAGAGAGAAAACTGTTGGCTCTTTTCAATGTCGTCATATCATTTCATTGTCATGAAATGACAGGCTATTCTTGCAGCCTGAACAGTAGAAATGTTGTCTACCTCTGATTTATATTATCTTGTGGAGGTGAGGATAATTTTGGGATCAAGAATGAAATCAGGTGGATGTCCCAATGAAAAAATGATGCACACATTAATTGTTCCTTAACTTCACACTCCAAGAACAATTACCTGGATTTTTTTAAAGGATTAAAGTGGAGGTCTTAAAGTTACACGGTGGCTCAGTGACTAAGACACTGAGCTTGTCGATTGAAAGGTGGGCAGTTCAGCGGTTTGAATCCCTAGTGCTGTGTAACAGGGTAAGCTCCCATTACTTGTCTCAGCTTCTGCCAACCTAGCAGTTCGAAAGCACATAAAAAATGCAAGTAGAAAAATAGGGACCACCTTTGGTGGGAAGGTAATAGCATTCTGTGTGCCTTTGGTGTTTAGTCATGCTGGCCACATGACCACGGAGAGGTCTTCAGACAGTGCTGGCTCTTTGGCTTTGAAATGGAGATGAGCACCGCCCCCTAGAGTCGGGAACGTCTAGCACATATGTGTGAAGGGAATCTTTACCTTTACCTTTACCTTTACCTTAAAATTAAGGTACCCTTTACCTACATAAAATCTACTAGGATTGCCACCTTTAAAAGGCTGTAGGCCATGTATAGACCAGAGGTCATCTGCTCCAAGGGTTATTGAAGGCCTCTTCCTTAGAAAAGTTTCCAAACAACTGCATAAGGACATAGAAAGACCCTTTTTGGCTATCATTCCTCACATAGACTCATAGGGTGGAATGAACTTTGGAAGTCTTCTAATCCAACTCCCTTCATCATATAATTTAGCCTTCAGACCCCTTATCATCATTGTTGCTCTTATCTGCACTCTTTCTAGGGTCTCAGCATCTTTTTTGTATTACAGTGACCAGAAATGAATGCAAGCAAGGCGATTAGCAGGGCCGCGGGACAAAGCGAAGGCAACATATATACTGTGGGGGTGGGTGGGGTGAGCGGGTGGGCGGGGCAAGTGAGCGGGCAGGTGGGGTGAGTGGCAACTGGGTGACCGGGCAGGTGTGGGTGGGACCAGTCAGAGGTGGTATTTACCGGTTCGGCAAACCAGGTAAAATTTCTGCTACTGGTTCGCATGAACCGGTCCGAACCAGTCAAATACCACCTCTGGAGCGCAGTATTCCAAGTGTGGCCTCACTAGTGCAGTACAGAGAAGTGCTATCACTTCTCATGATCTTGATGCAATCCCTCTGTTGATGCTGAAGTAACAACCATAAAAACATGTAAAAATGATACAATATTATAATAAAATAATCCCTTCCTTAAAACTCCTGTGCTTCCTTTAATTGTCAGTGTCAAGGAAGGAATTCAGAAAAAATTTCCATAAGATTTCTTTCTTGACCTCTGATTAAGACATGTAAGTATCTGGAACAAGCCTTAATGATGCCAAGGTCATTAGGATGTCACTGCATAAATATCACAAGTACAACAAGCTTGTAATGCATCTGACACCACTTGACTTCCTTCCTTCTTTCTGCTCCCAGTCAGCCGTGAATGACTGCATGGATGGCGAACGCTCACCTGTTACAAGACCTGTTTTTAGAACTGTGATTGATTAGGTTTCTTCAGAGTGTAGCTGCTCCTATGCTTTGGGATTTATTGGCAAGCCCTTCCCAGCTTTTTTGATATTCTTATTAAACAGCACATTTAACTTCTTAATCACTGCAGGCACATTCTCATGTCCCAGGAGAAGGAGATATATTAAAAATGTCTGTCTGCCTTGTAGAATCCAATGCCAGTTATTGGCAATATGTCTTGAGAGTAATGTTTTATTGCTTTCTTTCTGCAATAACTCTGATGTGGCCATTGCTTGCAGAATTGGCAGCAACTAGTGACTGTAAACCTCAGATGATTTCTGTTCAGATGTGTGCATTAGGCCAAATCTCCCTTTGGTTACCAAGCCTTGCACAATTTGGCAGCAAGAGTCTCAGTAAAAGTCAGTTGTTAACTGGGCATAAATTCTGAGGCTCAGCAAGCATTTCCTGATGACCTAGAAGAAGTACAAGAATACCATCTGTCTGCTGGCTAAGGCTGGGATGAAATATAATGGGGTTTCTCAGGAGACACATTTCAGCATCCAATTAGGGACTTGGCATAACATTTCACATTGAATTCCTTTGCAGTGGTCTTTTGATACAGATGAGGCAGCTGTGGTCCTGCCCTTACCACAGTAGAAAATCTGAGAGTGATACAGGATATCCTGCCAAGGTTGTCCTGACCTCTTTTGCTGGTGCAAACTTGTGGTAAGCCAGACATGTAGCATTCCTTTTGAAAATGATCTGACCCGCAGGGTGCTTACATTTGGCCCGCAGGCCCGCCCTGGAAACAGCAAAGGACTGGCCCATGGTGCCTCTGCCAGTGAAAATGGAGCTCGGGGAGACCGTACGCAGCCTCCCCAAGCTCTATTTTTGCTGGCAGAGGGCTGCAGGAGGCCATCGCAGCAGAAAATAGAGCTTCAATGAGTGACATCGAGATGGCTATGCCCGGTGGTGGGATTCAAATAATTTAATAACCGGTTCTCTGCCCTAATGACCGGCTGGGTGGGCATGGCCATGGTGGGCATGGCCAGGGGGTGTGACAGGCAGCACTCGGCCTCCTGCATCCCCCTAGGAGCAAAAACAGGCCACGAGGAAGACACCCCGCTCCCCCCGTGCCCCGTTTTGGGCCTAGGAGGCTTCCCTGAAGCCTAAGGTGACCAGATTTTAACATTGGTAAAGAGGGACATTGGGGGCGTGGCTTATTTTGTGGGCGTGGCTAGCTGGTCATGTGACTGGGTGGGCGTGGCTAGCGTGTCATGTGACCAGGTGGCCATGGCTATGTGTATAGGGTAAGGTGAACAGATTTTAACATTGGTAAGAGGGACACCATTGTGGGCGTGGCTTATTGTGTGGGCGTGGCTTGGAGGCCATGTGACTGGGTGGGCGTGGCTAGCTGGTCATGTGACCGGGTGGCCATGGCTATGTGTATAGGGACTACTCAGAGGGCTGGAAAGTCATTTCTGACAGGTCCTCGCACTTTTGACTGGTCCTCACACTTATGACCATCCTCACATTTATGCCCGTGCAGCATTCTTAACAACCATGTCACTCATTTCACAACTGCTTCTCTTCACCATGATGACAAGATAGGGCAAAAATGTAAAATGTGAGGACAGTCGTAAGTTCGAGGACTGGTCAAAAGTGTGAGGACCAGTCAAAAATAACTTTTTCAGCCCTCTGAGTAGTCCATATGCACAAAAGGACTAACCAGAGGGCTGAAAAAAGTCATTTCTGACAGGTCCTCGCACTTTTGACTGGTCCTCACACTTATGACCATCCTCACATTTATGCCCGTGCAGCATTCTTAACAACCATGTCACTCATTTCACAACTGCTTCTCTTCACCATGATGACAAGATAGGGCAAAAATGTAAAATGTGAGGACAGTCGTAAGTTCGAGGACTGGTCAAAAGTGTGAGGACCAGTCAAAAATAACTTTTTCAGCCCTCTGAGTAGTCCATATGCATAAAAGGATACAGTAATAGAGAGGGATGAAGGAAGGGAAGGGAAATTAGAGTAGGAGTGACGGTAAGAGAGGGAGGAAGAGAGGAGGAGAAGGAGAAAGGAAGAGGAAATAGGGAGGAGAAGAAGAGGGTGGGGGGAAGAGAAAGTAAGAAGGAAAGAAAAGAGAGGTGGTAGGTTTGAGGAGAAAGATTGCTATACAATAAAAAAGATGAAAGGGAAGAAAGCCAACCCCAAACAAATATAAAGATAAAGAATGAATTGTTAAACTTTAAAGAATAAAAGAGAACAAATATGAATAAATAGCAATAATTAGAAACACACATACAAACATACAATGTATTTTCTTTGAACAGAATATTTGGCTGGTTCACAAATTTAAACAGTGTTTAGTCATTTCAATTAAATTTACAATTTCTATATTTCCTTTTTGCCATATTTATTCCTCATCTATTTTTTTAAAAAACAATATTACCCTTCATCCTCATCTCTAATCTTAATCAAATTCAATTTTTCCCTTCTATTCTATATTATACCCCTTCCCATTGTCATCTATTTTTATATCCATCCTCACATTGGTTAATTATGTAATTATGTAATACAGTTGTTTAATACAAATTCAACATTTTAATATAAATCAATTAGTTATATAACTATCTTTTTTGTATATTAATCAATATGAACATGAATATTCCAATTATTTCCATGCAATCCAATTTCTTACAAATCAATTAATTATACTTACCAATAATAATAAACCAAATAATTTCCCCCATATATTCCTCCAAACCACAACTTAACCATTTCTGCTTTCAACACAGTATACAATTAATAGTATCTCAATTATTACAATTCCCTAGTTAAAAAGAGCTTTTTTTTCTTTTGTGTTTTAAAATCTTGAACTCTCCTCTTTTGCCCTAAATAATTTCCCATTGTTTGCACCTACCTTTTTTGGTGAGGAAAAGGAAAATAAATCTGCTGCCTAATTTTCCAACGTTGCAAGCAAACAGCAAAGCCAACAGCCTGTTTTACTTTCAGTTTCGTTTTGAGCTTGGTTTGCACAAAGAGAAAAAAAAAACTGCTGAGCAATTTAGCAAGAGCAGAGCCCTGCGCAAATCAGCTGAGAGGGGGAAGCCGAGCTAATCAACGTAGGGCGGCCCTTTGAAGCCCCGCGGCAAGAGTTTAAAAAGGTTTTTTCCCTCTAGCCATCAGCTGGGACTCAGGAGGCAGCTGGGACTCAGGAGGCAGAATGAAAAATCGGGACTTTTTTAAAACGCCGCGGGACACGGGACAAATTGCTCAAAAGCGGGACTATCCGGCCAAAAGCGGGACGTCTGGTCACCTTACTGAAGCCTCCTGGGAGCGAAAACAGGCCACGGGGGGGCATGCCACCCCCAGGCCCCATTTTGGATGTAGGAGGCCTCCCTGCAGCCTCCTGGGGGCAAAAATGAGCCACAGGGAGGTGCACCACACCCCTCCTGTGCCCCATTTTGGGCCTAGTAGGCCTCCCTGCACTTACCTGGGAGCCAAAATGGGGTGCGTGGAGACTCCTGGAAGGGCGGGGTGGGGAGGGGTGGGGCCAGCCAGCAATTTAACTACCGGTTCCCCCAAACCGGCTCGAACCGGATGAATCCCACCACTGGCCAGGCCCCCCGCCTGCCCAAGGTCAAACACAACCCTGATGCAGCCCTCAGTGAAATCAAGTTTGACACCCCTACTCTAGCTCTTCCTCTCTTTTCCTTCTCGCTTGTTTTAGAATGACCCTGTCCAAAATGTCCTTTACCCTCCCCTAGGCCTGTACATTCAATCTTCCCCGCTTTCACCAGTCGAGCATTCCTTCTGCCTTTCTGTCCATCTGATTCATGTATTTTCTCCTTTTGCCTTTCTGAAGCCCTTTTCCTTCTCTTGGCTTAGCCTTTTAATGCCCAGCAGAGCAAAGCTGTGTCATTGCAAGTAGCATTTGATGGCTTTAGATGCCACAGTGCCACAGTCGAAGAGACAGGAAGATTGTGCTCTAATCAATGGCCAATCTGCTCTTTCTGTGCACTGAGGCACCATTTCTTTTTGAAGCAGTAAACAAGCGCTACGTGCTCACTTCTTTGGGAGCTATTTTATAAGGGTCCACAACCATTATGCAGGGGTGAAATGCTACCGGTTCGGCTGAACTGGTAGCGATGGTGGTGGGTGGTTCGGAGAACCGGTAGCAATGGCAGCGTGAGGCTCCGCCCACCTGCCCAGTTGTTGTTACTTCCTGGTTTTTACCAGGAAATAACCTGTTTTTTACCCTCTGCACATGCGGAGAAGGGTTTTGCGCATGCACAGAGGGTCCACGCGCGCATGTGATGCATGCACTTCCGAACCGGTAGGGAAGGTAAGTAGATTTCACCCATGCCGCTATGGCAGTCATTTTGTGAGAACAGAGACAACTGCAACAGAGGGGGCCTTGGTGCTCTCTGAGCTTGGTTGTTTTCTTGCAGACGTTTCATTACCAAACTAGGAAACAGCATCAGCTCTAGTATTACTAGCATTGATGATGTTACCTTGTTTGGGTAATGAAACGTCTCCAAGGGCCCCTCATTTTGACCCTGAGCTACAAATATTCTCCTTTATTGGTAGGACTGCAACACTCCAGAGGCTTGGGGGGGTGTTTGCTTGGGGGGGCAGGGTTGTCACCTGATATATTATAGCTTCAGATTAAGGATCATGGAATCTTGCAATGTTGGGTAACTAAGCCCCCATCTTTCTCACTCCACTTGCTGGCCTCCATATACATTTTTCTTCTCATGCACCGAGCAGCTGTATTTACATGCATAACAATGTCTTCCTTTTTTTCCTGAATTTTCTATCATTCATTTGTAGGTCCATACTGAACAGGGAAAATGAGATGCATTGAATAGTGTTGCTTCCGTGTGCTGGATGTTTGTGATGTGTTATCTGAGATCTTTGCTTGAGCAAGTTTATTCCATTGTCAGCCTGATTGCACAGCAGACTGGAAATCTTTCCGCAGAGGGAAAGCAATCAGCTGTACAGCATGCTAAGTGCTACGGAGGTTATTCTACCGGGAAGAGATCTATGGCAACCTCTAGCGGTGGATACATGCAGTACCATAGGTCATATATCAGCTGAATGGCTGTTCTTGAGGGCTGCCTTTCTCTGTCCTTCGATTGATTGAATAGAACTCCTAGCAGCAAGGTTTACAAGTCTTTCAATGTTCATAGCTTTAGCGCAAGGCAGTTTAAGGCATCAGATTGTGGACTCCTCTGGTTGTATTTCCCTCCCACCCAGCATCACCAACTGCTGGAGAGGAAAACACTACCAGTCTTTTTAAAATGTGCTCAGAGTGGGGAAACAGATCCTAGGGCAGCCCCCTTTCAAACTGCCTAAGTCAGGAGTGTCAAACTCAAGGCCTGGGGGCCGAATCCGGCCCATTGGTGCTTAGATTTGGCCCGTGGGGCCCCCCTGGAAACTGTTGTGGCCCGTCAGCGGCCTGTGCGGATTGTAGCTGATTCAGACAGCGAGGAGGCTGGTATGGTGCTGCGCCAGCAGCCTGTGCAGCTGGCACTCAAGTCAGACAATGAGGAGGCTGGAGAAGATGTGGTGCCAGAGGCAGGGATTCAGCCAGGGCCTTCAGAACCTCCAGAAGCTCCTTTAAGTGAAGAGGATGAAGAGGAGGAGCCGAAATGGAGCTCGGGAGCCCGTTTTTGCTGGCAGAGCACTCAGGCCACCACAGGCATCCCCAGGGCCAGATTTAGATGAAAAGAGGCCCTAGGCTATTCCACTTATGAGGCCCTTTCACCTATAGTCAAGTGACATTGAGCTGGCCATGCCCACCCTGACCACGCCCACCCCAGGGTCAAACACAACCCTGATGTGGCCCTCAATGAAATCAAATAGATAAAAGGAGTAGAAACGATAGGATGAAAGATTACTGATATGTATAAATAAATGATGTAAGAATTTTATTATATATAAGCAAACATTAGTATCGTTATTATGCTTGTTATTATTATCATTATTATCATTATCACTACCAGTATTTTATTACTTTGTATTTATTTATTTATTTATTTATTTATTTATTTATTTATTTATTTATTTATTTATTTATTTATTTCTATACCGCCTTTCTCCCGTAGGACTCAAGGCGGTGTACAGTCAAGAAAAATATAGACACACAAAGACAATACACTGTTTAATGAGCATTGATGTGTTTTTTAAGAAAAAAATGTATAAATAAAATTTAAAAAGAAAGAAAGAAATTGAGTTTGACACCCCTGACCTAAGTGATGGCTATCTAACTTGCTGCTAACTTGTCACTTGGGCTATTTCTGACTGGATCTATCTGCCTTCTGTGTCTATCAATTTCCCTTGGCCATTCTGGTCTTCCACATGCATCTTCAGATTGGGTCCAACAATTATTTTTAAGTAGTGCATACACAGCCCAGTCTGATTACCAGCCTATGAAGTACATTGCTGTCTATTTTAATTACCAGCCATTTCCCAATTTTCTCTTTCAGTTCTTTTTTTTCCAGAATCTCACTCCCAACCATATCTGTAAACTCTCCTTCTATCCCTGTGAGAATCTAAATTAACAACTAACTATTCTTTGCTTCTTGCTATCAACAAAATTAGCACACAGCAGGAAGATGTGTCTGAATGACAGTTTGTCACATGGGCTTTGTGCCTATAATGTAGTTCCTATAAATACATCTGATTTTTGTTGTAGTTATAAAAGCTGTTTCGCTAATCATTGTTCAGCTTAAATTCCCACTCTCAGGAAAATTCATACCTACACACAGAATACATTAACCTCCAACAAGGAGATTGATATTTTCATCTAAAGAAAAAGCAGAACTCTAAAAAAAAAACCCTATTAATAATATATGTCTTTTTAAATGTAGCTTGGTGACAGATCAACAGACCATTCACTTGTTATAAGTTATCATGATTATGATTAATAAAAAAATCAGGGTTTTATACAACATGCTAGACTAGGATAATACAAAAATTGGGTAATTTGTTATTCAAAATGCAAAATCCCAGCCAGTGACCTAGTATTTTAAAAGATTAATTCCAGAAGTAAATGTTTTAGTGTCCTTCCCAAAATGACTAATTTTTCCAATTATTTCTTTGATGAATATAAATAAGATGAATAAGATTTAACAATAGTTTTGGCCTATAGATTGCAGCCTGTTTTGAAAGTTTTTTAATGTGGCTTTTGATTTATCATAAATTTCCTCAACATTTTAAACATTTTAAATTCTGGATTTAATGATCATTATCATCAGTCATAATCTAAAAATGAAATTCTATTTGACTTATATTGGATTCCTCTGAATAATCAAATTTTATATTACCATTATTGTATTAACTATATATATGTAACTTTTTTGTTGGTATCTTTCATGCAATAGCTTTTTAAAATGAAGTACAGATTCTTTTTTAAAGGTGATCTTTTACTGCATCTTCAATTTGATATTTTTAACCCGTTAATAAGCTAGAGCAGATCTGAGATCAATGACAACCCTGTGTCTATGACACTATGGGGCTTGGGGAAGTTTTAATAAAATAAGCTGATTAACTGGAAGCACAATGTGCAATGTTTCCGCCAGAATTTTGGGACAAAGGGTTTCCTCTGGATGGGAATTTTATCTTGTTTCAAGTCTTTGACTCCTAAGAGTTTTCACTTCTTAAGGAAAATGTATTATAACATCCTATCACCATACCTTTTTTTTATTTGTTTGTTTGTTTCTGGCCTCTTTTTGCTAGGAGCCAAGATGGTGCAGTGGTCAGAGTACAGTATTGCAGGCTACTTCTGCTGCCTGCCGACTGCCTGCAATTTGGCAGTTCGAAGCTCAAGGTTGACTCAGCCTTCCATCCTTCCGATGGGTAAAAGGAGGACCCAGATTGTTGGGGGTAGAGGTGAAATCCAGCAGGTTCTGACAGGTTCTGGAGAACTGATAGCGGAAATTTTGAGCCGTTCGGAGAACTAGTAGTGGAAATTTTGAGTAGTTCAGAAAACTAGGGAACAAGAAGATAAACAATATTATTTGATATGGGATTTATTTTATCAATGGTTAGACAAGAAAAAATGGAAATGAAATATGAAATGGATAAGATAATAAAACATATAAAGGGTTTTTTTTCCCCCCTTATGGAGGATAATTTACTGTTAAATAATTGGTAAATGAGAATAATAATGTAATAAACTGTTAAATAAGAAAATGTTGGATAGAGGATTAAGCACAAAAGATTTGTAACCGATCAATACACTTTCTGTAATTGTAATGGATGATAATTGTTTTATGTTTTAAGTTTTGTTTAAAAATAAAAAAAATTTCCAAAAAAAAAAGAAAGAAAGAAAACCGGCAAATACCACCTCTGGCTGGCCCCAGACTGGGAAGGGAATGGAGATTTTGCAGTATCCTTCCCCTGTCATGCCCACCAAGCCACGCCCACCAAGCCACACCCACAGAACCGGTAGTAAAAAAATTGGATTTCACCACCGGTTGGGGGCAATATGCTGACTCTGTAAACCGTTTAAGAGAGGGCTGTAAAGGACTGTGAAGTGGTATAGGAGTCTAAGTGCTATTGCTATTGCTACCCTATCCTCCATCTACTGATCGGTTTTTATCATGGTGAAAAATCATATATAGTGAGGAAAGAATGAGAAATGGTGAGATGCAGGTTGGCTGCTGCAGGGAATGTTTGGATGAAACTTAGAATAATGAAGACACTTTCAGTTTTGTGAACTACAGGTTGTGCCAGAATTAAAGTTTCACACAGGTAGTCCTCAACTTACCACCTTTTGTTTAGTGACCATTCGAAGTTACAATGGCACTGGAAAAAAGGGACTTTTGACCATTTTTCACACTTACAGCCATGGCAGCATCCCCCTGGTCACGTGATCAAAATCCAAATGCTTGGAAACTGACTCATATTTATGACGGTTGCAGTCCTGGGGTCACATGATCCCCTTTTGCGACCTTCTGACAAGTAAAGTCAATGGGGAAGCCAGATTCACGTAACAACTATGTTACTAACTTAACAGCTGCAATGATTCACTTAACAACTGCTAAACAAGAAAGGTTGTAAAATGGAGCAAAACTCGCTTAGCAACATAAATTTTGGGCTCAATTGTGGCTGCAGATTGAAGGCTATGTGCAATGATTCTTTAAGAAAATGAAAGCTGTTTTTTGTGAATTAATTTCAGAGAAATAGAAACTTTAGATAGAATTTTGTTATAATAACAACAACAACAACAACAACAACTTTATTGTCATTGTACATGTATACACAGTATATCCATACAATGAAATTCATTTAACACCCAAAGACCAGGTCCGACACACATAACAATCCCCAAACACACTTCCACCCACCGCAATTCTCCACCCCTAAACCACCTAAGCATCCACACAACAGACCAAGTAATGCTGTCCAACAGCTCACTGATGGTGGCCCTTTAGTTCATTGTTGAGTGCAATTATAGCTCTGGGATAAAAACTATTCAGAAAACATGTGGTCTGAGTTTTAATTGTTCTGTATTCATTTTTCATTTCATTTTTCATTTTATTAGATTTCTATACCGCCCTACTCCCGAAGGACTCAGGGCGGTGCACAGCCAAACAATAAAAAGACATACAATACAAAATTTAAAAAATAGAATAAAATCAAATTAAATAATTTTGGCCCCGACAAATTTAAAATCCCAAACTTTTAAAACCAATTTAAAATTGAATATATAAAATACTAAAAGATATTTAAAATTTTAAAAATCTTTTATAAAAGAGGGGGAAAATTAGGCCAGGCCGGCCTGGTGAAATAGTAAGGTCTTTAAGGCGCGGCGGAAGGTGCGCAGATCCGGGATCCTCCGTATCTCTGGGGGGAGCTCGTTCCAGATAGTAGGTGCCCCCACAGAAGTGTGGGGGCACCTACTATAGTAGGTGCCAGAAGCAACAGCCCAAAAAGATTGTAAGCAGGATGGGAAGAGTCTCTGAGAATGTTTTGTGAGACTTCCTCCAAAAAAGATGCTTGATGAGCTCTTTCCATAGATTAATCCAAATTTGAACACTTTAGCAGAAAGGTCTCCTTTGAGGCCACAGGTACCCACCCAGCTCTGGATGTACCTCCTCTCAATATCTCCAACCATATTTACTTAATTATAATTTTTATTTGCAGAAAATGATTTTTATTTTCTTTTATGAAAGGGAATTTTAATTTTAGCTTCAAAAAAGAAAAATGATGGAAGAATAAAACACATAACTCTATTTTAATTAATTTAATATCAATAAAGAATGGATGCAAAGATAGGAGATAGTGATTTACGCTGAGGTTCTATGCATACCAATTAAAGTTGAACTCACTGGGATTTATTTCTGTATTGATACAAACAGGATAAATCAATTCACTTATTCATTATTTTAATGTAACGTTTTGCTTATTGACTAGCTTTTGGTGCACATATTCTCTCTCACCAAAAGAGGGCAGTATTGCTGTATGTCTGTAAAATTAACCCTGGATGTTTTCAACCTAAAGGACAAGATCTGAAAATAATTAAAGTTCCCTGTATTAAATCAGAAAGAGAGTAATATTTTGGATAAATAGAGGTAAAAATGAAGGACTGACCTTCTTCCTTTTTTTTCAAGTGGACAAGAAAATTTACAGCTTTCCAGTTTTCAAGTGATATGTCAGAAACAGAAACACCACCATCATTAAATAAATATTATTTTTGAACTTGTGAGATGCTATTCAGTAATAAAATAAATATTGAGTAAAATCCATGGGGAACTTGGCAGAGGCACGCAGTTTCCCATTTAGGGTCCCCATCCAAAATATGGATTTGTATTTGTGTCCATTAGATGTTCGGATATTTCTCATTCAAAATAGTAAAAATCATCAATTAACGCCAAGAGTTACTTACGTATTTCTGTATTTGCAGATTTTCTGCACTCTACATTTTGTAGCTATCTAAATAACCTGTGACCCATTAGATCATTATTTCAGAGACATTTTCTTACCAGATCCCTCAAAGCCTTCAACAATGGCAGAGCTGAAGCATCAGAAGACATTTAATTTCTCTTTCGTTTCTTGGATCAATCCTCCTCCTCCTGTAGGCCCAAAATATGTTGGACTATGAGTCTCACACTTGGCAATCAGAATGGCCAAAGGGGCTATAATGCAGCACATGTGGAGGGTGCTATGCTTGGAGAGACTGGTGAAATTTATATAATTTACAGGGATTCATTTGGAGATAGGTAGTCTCCAGAACTGATATACTTGCATATATGTCGAAGATGCAACATTCTTCTCAAACACAATATTTATTTTGAAAAGAAACTATTAATGGGTCTGTATTGACACATGTCAACATGGAAGTTACTTCATATACTTGAATGTTTACAGCGGCATCAGTTAATTTGTCATTTTATTGGTTCTTTCAGTGAGTCGTAAGGCTAATCTAAATGTAAGCAACTTACTGGGTTGACAACTCTCTTTACAAGCTTGTTCAGCACAGAAGTGTCAAATTAGGGCTATATCAATAGATAAAGGGGAGGAAAATAGCACCATTGATGGCCTGGTCTTTCCCAGGTGATATCTTTATACACTGCTATAAAAGCGAATTGCTCTTAATTTAAAGAGGTGACAACTGTTGACATCTCAATTAAATTGTACTCTTTAGGAAACTATTAAATCCAGACTTAATTAGAGGCAAATCAGGTGCGCATCTTGTTGAAGAATCATAAATATATTCCCTCACAAATAGGTGATAGTAGTACCCAGGAGTAATAAGATGGTTATATGGTTTTGTCTGCAGAGTTTTATATGCATAAAAGCATTAAATAAATTCCAGCTGAATTTATGTGGCTGAAAAGAAATATATTGGAAAAGTTATCAGAATAAGATACCTGGTAGGTTAAGAGAATGAACTTTTAACAAAATTTATTTCATTAATTGTGCAAATGTTTCTGATATGTAAGCTTTAGAAATTCAGATTATCGTAAGATAATTTTAATCAATCGCTGATATTGATTTTGTCTTCGCTTGTTATGAATGTTCAATATGACCGAAAAACCAACTTGCTCTTTATTTTTATGATAACATTGTAAATTTTTTCATGAATTTAGACTACAACGCACATTTCTCACATAAAGAAAGAAATTTACAAAAGTAAACCCAACATTTCCCAACGGAATTCACTTCCCAAGAAACAAAAACTGGAACACGTTGTAAAAGAACTTGAACTTCTGAGTGCTTATTTAGAAGGTATTCTCAGTTAATTCACTGGGATTTATTTCCAGATGACAGTATGCTTACACCACAGTCTCACTTGTTTACAAAGCTCATTTCACTAAGTTAGAAAGCAAAAACTCTTCACAAATAGACAGTGATGAAACAAAAGTGAAAAGTAATCAGGCTACCCTCTTAATTATAAAGGCCTTCTTTTCTCCTCCAATATGCTTTCTAAACTTGTATCACCATGGTTACCTTTTTTTAATTAAGTTGCATTATGAAACAAGCTTTGGAAAGCTCTCCATATTACAACTAGCTTTAGTTAATATATCCTAAGCAAAGCCATATGATCAGACTTATGAGAAGGCAAACGACCTTGGGCTAGTTACTCAGTCAGTCTAAATTTAATCTAATTTCCCTGTTATCAACAAAGCACAGAATTATATTCTATGACTTCACAGGCGAAGAGCAAAAAATCTTTATGTTGTCTGGTAAATCTAACTTCAGCAATGTTACTTACAGATTATGGTACTTTACTGGGGTGGAGTGGGGGGGGGCAATGTTCTCTAGATACCGACAGAGGTCAGAGAACATTATCTTAGCCAAGAACCACAGATCTTTTGAACGGGATTTGCAGAGATTATTTTGACCATTACTTAATGGATTTACAGGACTGTATCAACCGAATAGGTTAAGAAGTTTTAGATTCTAATGCATTTATCTGCTTTTTAAATGATCTGAATCATCTGAATGCAAAGATAAAGGGCAGCTGGTAGAAGGGGGTATTCCCATGAAGACCTATCTGACATTAAAGAAGATAAGTGTGTGTGAATATGAGAAATGCTTCCTATATTACTGCACAAACTCTGAGACATCTATTAAATGTGTCTATTAAATAGTAAATTATTTGACAGTGTTATATGTAACTTCCCCTGGAGTGGGATGGGAATGGAGATTTTGCAGTATCCTTCCCCTGCCATGCCCACCAAGCCACACCCACCAAACCACACCATGCCCACCAAGCCACACCCACAGAACCGGTAGTAAAAAAATTTGGATTTCACCACTGGTCTATCTGCGAGCATACAGTACTGTTATTTGGTAAAACAGCCCAACATTTTTCAGATTTCGGTATCACCTTGGGGAAAAAAGTGCTGCTTTTTGAAGAAGCATGTTAATTTAATAAAACTTATTCTTTAAAGCTGTAGCATTTTCTTTCAGATTTACACATCTTCCATGTGAGACTGAAGAAAGTTGAGGTATTTTAACTGAAGACAGATACGTGCCATCTCATGCCTTATGGGAAGTGTTTCTTCCAAATAATTTTTAAGCTCCTGCAATCCACATCAATGATGGAAAAAATTATGTCTGGTTCAATCCCCTGGTATTGCCACATGAAGATAAGGGATATTAACAGCTACAAAAAAGAGGAGGAAAAGGCCGCGTTCTCTTTTGCTACGTGTCTTAAGGGGCCTTGTTGGGTAGCGAGCAACTTTCATCATGGATCAAGTAATGCAATTTGTAGAGCCCAGCCGCCAGTTTGTGAAAGATTCCATCAGACTTGTTAAAAGATGCACAAAACCAGATAGAAAAGAATTCCAGAAGATGGCCATGGCAACAGCAATAGGTTTTGCAATTATGGGATTTATTGGTTTCTTCGTAAAATCGATCCATATTCCAATCAACTATATTATTGTTGGTGGCTAAACACATCAAGAAGACATTACTTTGTGCGTGGTAAAATAGCAGATCAAAGTGGACTTTATTGTCTGTGTAGATCTTTTTTAATTTGTCAATATAAACTAGACCTTAAATTTAAAAAAAAAAAAAAAAGGGAGGAGGAAAAGGAGCAGGTTATGGGTGTGTATACACTTTCAAGTCAGTATTGTCTCCCAGCAAATGCCTGGACAAGTCCCTGCAGTTTTCTTGGCAATATTTTCCAGAAGCGGTTTGCCATTGCCTTCTTCCTAGGGCTGTGTGAAAGTGACCGTCCCAAGACCATCCAGCTGGCTTGTGCCCAAGTCAGGATTAGAACTCACAGTCGTCCTGTTTCTAGCCTGATGCCTTAAACACTATACCAAATGGCTGCCAGATAAAAGTGCTGGGAAGTGGTGATATCCAATGGTATCTGGTATGAAAAGAGGCTCCCACAAGGCTTTCTTATGTCCATTTTCAATCTACTGAAATACAAAAAGAATTTTTAAAAACCCCACAATGAATCCATTGTACAAAGACATTTTAAAAGCTGGTGTTTCCCCCCCCCCCCCGTCAAATGAAACTATTTGTCCATCCAGGTCTGTCTTATCCAATTGAGGTATGCAGCTTATGGTCCATGCAATCAACTCTTTTAAAAAATAGCAAACTTAATATCTTTAATTTGACATAAGAGAATTATTAAATGCATGAAGAACTGCATATTAACGGTGATTTATATAGTTGAAATGACTGTAGCTTATTTAAAATAATTGTAATTAGTTTTATTTAAATTGGGTCAAATTTATTTTTTGACATTAATGCAAAACAATTGTTGACAGTTGTAATATACATTAAGACAAGCCAAATCAAGTGATCACCTAGTCAGCAATGTGATTCTGAATATAATAAATAAAATTAAAAGCCTTATGAATTAGTACAGTGATATAATTTGATTGCCAAAATATTTAATTTCACACATGGGCAGATTCCCAATTTTTAAAAGATATACCATTAATTTTATTTATTTATTCCTTAACTATGTGTACAAATCCACTAACGATCAACGAAATTATGTGCCAACAGATAGTTTTTCAATCTGTGAGTTCAATGGCATTTAAGATTGCTATTAAAATGATTTAACAGATGGCTGGGACAACAGTTGCATCTTAAACTTTGGTAACTCCCAGGACAATCTCTCCAATTAACTTTTCTCCCACTTCCAACACAACCTGTAGAAATCAAGATTGCCTTTGTGTATTCACAGCAAACTATTGTAAATATAATTCTCCTTAACAAACTCCATCATCTTTGCTATACATTTAGCAATATTAACAAAATTAAATAATCTCCACTTGAAGACCTAATGGTGGTTTCTTAGTATAGCCAGTAGAAATTGCAGTCCAACCTCTGCAAGACTCCTGAGTGGAAAAGACTGGCACAACATACAATTTGGTTCATTATTTAAATCCAAACTGATCCATCCCAAACCAACAGCAAACACCTCTTGTGCCCTGTGATTTCCCTAGGATTAGAACACACCATGGTGGTGTGACCTTGTAAAATAAGTAAATAAACATCTAAACCAACTTTCCTAATCAAATTTTGTACAGATGTTTTGGGGTTGCATCTCCTAGAATTCCCACCTAGGAGAGTAAATCTGGGAGTTACAATCTCAGTATAAAAGGGCGCATCAGAAGATGGCTGTCCCATATTTTGTGATAAATGATGATAGCAAAGACAGGAATGATAGGAATGACCTGGCTAGGTGGCTCAATGGCTAAGACGCTGAGCTTGTCGATCAGAAAGGTTGGCAATTCAGTGGTTCGAATCCCTAGTATAGGTCTCCTGTGTGAGCAGGAGGTTGGACTAGATGACCTCCAAGGTCCCTTCCAACTCTGTTACTGTTGTTATTGCATTCTTTCCTTTGCTTTTGCTGACCAGAGTTAGAGGTGGGCATTTTGTAGGGCACTTTAGCCTATCACCTTCCATTATTTTCAACATTTTGGATTAGGAAACAGAGGGATAACACCCTTCCCTTCCCCCCCCCCCATATCTGGTGCTAGTGGTGGAATTGAATTGGATTGGAAATGAACTGGATCCACTGGGGAATGAAATATCTTTGAATCGATAGGATATCGTATCTCTATATCCATTCACAGATCCTTTTAAGGTATGATTCAGTGGTACCATACCTACTTTGCATGCCCTACGTTCCAGGATCAATCACTATTACTCCAGGTCAAGAGAAAGAGAGAGAGAGAGAGAGCCCTCTGGGGATCTCTCTTCATCTCAGTCACCCCAAGTATTCCTTCCCTTCTCCTAGAGAAGTCTGGAGGGGCCCTTTTTCACCTTCCTATCCAGGGTAGAGCCTCCTTGGCCTGCAGCATCTAAAACTCTAGAGAATTGTTAGATGGTAAAGTTATTAGTGCTTTCTACCAGCCAGTCCACTACCATCCAGTGGTCATCCAGAAGTTTGCAATCCCAAAATTATATGTCCATTTCTTTCCCCTAATTCAAATAATTAAAGACACACACGGAAGAACATGCACACATGTAAACAGGATGGAGAAAGGAATACTGTACACATCACCCAACAGTGATAACTGGGGAAGCCCATCAGGAACTGGTGCAGCAACAGTTGATTTTTCATTCGCTCGCTCTTTCCTGCCATGCTGCTCTTCTACAATGGCTCAATTGCTTATCCACTTTGAGGCTGTTATGTCTGAATTGCAAACTGATGAACCACTAGACATGGCAGTAAAGACACACATGAGCACTAGGAACCTGCTAAGCATCAAGTAATCACCTAGATTTGTAAAGGTGTGTGGGAGACCAGGTGAAGAGATCTTGCCTGGTCAGAGAAGAGGGATCATGGCCCACAGCTGCACAGTAGGCAGAGCAAGTGGGTCAGAAAGACCCTCTCTAAGATATTGAGCTCTAAAGGTGAGGATAGAAGAACTGTCCTTTCAGACTTGCAAGATTCTGAACTCTGATGGCGCAGTGGTTAGAATGCAGTACTGCAGGCTACTTCTGCTGCCTGCCGGCTGCCTGCAGTTCAAATCTCACCAGGCTCAAGGTTGACTCAGCCTTCCATCCTTCCAAGGTGGGTAAAATGAGGACCCAGATTGTTGAGGGGCAATATGCTGACTCTGTAAACCACGTAGCACTGTGAAGTGATATATAAGTGCTAGTGCTGGTGCTATTCTGTTAATGTAGTTTCACAATAAAGTGGAATTATCTTATCTGGCCGTGTTTTCTGCCTGATCCTGGCTAAACTGATAGGATTGTTGCATCATAAATCTGGTAGTCCCACACTTTATGGTCAGGTTTGTTAAAAACACAGGAGATGGGCAGCAAGGGGGAACTCAGTAAGGCCAAATGCGCCTGCAGGCCCCAAGGCAGTTTCTCCTCTATTGTTCCTATGTTTATGTCAGTGGAAAGATCTTAATTTATGCCTAAATTATGAATTATGTGGCTTCAGGGATGGAATTCAGGTACATGTTTGTTCGTAGCCCCCTTGGTTATATAATCTTAATATTTATTTAATTATTAGGTGTAGTGTTTTTAATTAAATTAATTACAATCTTTTTTTATTATTATTTTTTTATTTCCAATTTATATACCACCCTTCTCCCTGAGGACTCAGGGCGGTGTACAGCCAGAATTAAGAACATGAAATACAAATATTAAAAAACAATTAAAATATATATAAATTTGGCCCAAAAATTAAAAATCAGAAACCAATTAAAACATTTAAAAATTTCTTCTTAAGCCAGCCCGGCTTGCTGGAAAAAGTGGGTTTTAAGGGCACGGCGGAAGGCACTGAGGTCTTGGATTCTCTTTATCTCTGGGGGTAACTGATTCCAGAGGGTAGGTGCCCACACAGAGAAGGCCCTCCCCCTGGGGGTCACCAGCCTACATTGTTTGGCTGATGGCACCCTGAGGAGGCCCTCTCTGTGGGAGCGCACGGGTCGATGGGAGGTCGTCGGTAGCAGCAGGCGGTCTCGAAGATAGCTAGGCCCTATGCCATGGAGCGCTTTAAAGGTGATGACCAACACCTTGAAGCGCTCCCGGAAGACCACCGGAAGCCAGTGCAGCTCGCGCAGGAGCAGTGTTACATGGGAGCGCCATGCTGCTCCCGTCACTACCCGCGCTGCTGCGTTCTGGACCAGTTGGAGCCTCTGGGTGCTCTTCAAGGGGAGCCCCATGTAGAGAGTGTTGCAGTAGTCAAGGCGAGAGGTGACAAGGGCGTGAGTGACTGTGAGTGACCCGATCAAGAAAGGGCTGCAACTGGCGAATCAGGCGAACCTGACAAAAGGTCCCCCTGGTTACAGCTGTCAGATGTTCCTCCAAGGACAGCTGCCTATCCAGGAGGACTCCCAGATTGCGAGCCCTTTCAGTGGGGGCCAAAGACTCGCCCCCAATAGTCAGTGATGGAGTCAACTGACTATATCGGGATGCCGGGAGCCACAGCCACTCAGTCTTGGAAGGGTTGAGCTTGAGCCTGTTCCTCCCCATCCAGATCCGCACAGCCTCCAGGCACTGGGACATCACTTCAAGGGCATCGCAAGGGCATCGTCTTTTGCATTGCAATAGACATATTTCTATTAAACTCCCCTAATAAGCTGTTATCAATGACTACACTGGCGGTGTCATGGATCATTATAGTTCAGCTGTACCAAGATAGCCATGGATTTCTATTCTGACTTGGACTGCAGTAATACATCATTCTGAAAATATATTATTAAAATATTCAGTAGTCAGAGTGTAGGTGTAGTCACTGTGCTGAACTTGAAGGTCAAAATGTGTTAATAAATATCTTTAACTCAGGTAGGTCTAGCTCTAACGTGTAAGTAAATGGGGATGAAATAAATGAGCTGAGTAAATTAGGTTCTCCAGATTTCTGGTGTCTTATGCAGGAGAGGCTCTTCTTTTTAGCTTGTTAAATGTGCAAAGAGCCACTACTGCCTTTTTTTTGGTTTGCTCTCTACCCATTTTATCACGGAGGTAATCTGCCCTCTGATCCTTTTGTCAATAATACAAAGGAAGTCACAAGCAGCCCTTCCCATGTTGTCCACAATAGCCTCTTCTTCTCTGATGCAGTCATTGGCAACTCATAAAACATTTACAAAACCTATCATAAAAAAAAAAAAAGGTTGATAAGGAAGCAGGATGCCTTCTGGAGTCAGCAGCTTCTCAGCCAAAGGCCCTGTCACACCAAGGGGCCTCTGTTTAAACAGCAAACAAAACTCCAGCAATTTCACCCACCATAAAGATCTTTGAGCAAAGAGCATTATGATTACTTGCTTTGGCAAGTGTGGCCCAAATCAGTATCCTTCTAGGGTTTAGGACTTTTCAGCTCGAACCTTTGGCCCTGCCTGTTTCTTGTGGTTTCTTGTTCCTGAGCCTCCCTCTGAACTGCAGCTGTGCTTACCCCAACCCCGTTCTTACACCCCTCCCCTTCCTTCTCCTAACAAGCGCAGCACTTTCCCCTGCAGCACCTCCCCCCAAGCAGCACCTCTCCGAAAGCCCCCGAGCCTCTGCACTGATTGGCTGGCTGCGAATGTCCTGGGCGCCCAAATGCCCGATGCGAACTGTACTTTGACAAATGGGCTGCGGTGAAAGGACTGGGATGGAGGGGCCGTGGCCCATGTGCCAGGGTGAAATAATGGGGGAGGGCCAGCCGAGGAGAAAAGCTTGTGGATAATAACGCAGAGGTGAAACCCTGGAGGAGAAACAGGCAGGGCCAAGGGTTCGAGCCGAAAAGCCCCATTCCGTCCCCATAGGGCAGCTATGTGGGACATCTTATCCAGGCGTGAAATCTAAAATTTGTTACTACCGGTTCTGTGGGTGTGGCTTGGTGTGTGTGTGTGTGGGGGGGTAATGTGGGCGTGGCCAACTTTTTTTTTTTTACTTTTAAAAGCATTTTTTCTACAACCTCTTCAGCCGAAGAGGTTGCAGAAAAAAATGCTTTTAGAAGCCTCTGACGATCAGGCAACTCAGCTGGGATCGTCAGAGGCTTTTAAAAGCATTTTTTTCTACAACCTCTTCAGCCTAAGAGGTTGTAGAAAAAATGCTTTTAAAAGCCTCTGACGATCCCAGCTGAGCTGCGTGATCATCTGAGGCTTTTTTTTTACTTTTAAAAGCATTTTTTCAGCCTAAGAGGTTGTAAAAAAATGCTTTTAAAAGCCTCTGACAATCCCAGCTGAGCCGCGTGATCATCTGAGGCTTTTTTTTTTACTTTTAAAAGCATTTTTTCGGCCAAAGAGGTTGTAGAAAAAATGCTTTTAAAAGTTAAAAAAAAACAGCCTCTGATGATCATGCGACTCAGCTGGGCATGGGGGGGGGGGGCGCAGGGATTTTTGTTACTGGTTCTCTGAACCACCCACCACCATCGCTACCGGATCGGGTGATCCGGTCCGAACCGGGAGCATTTCACCCCTGATCTTATCCCAAATAAAAATAATGGAGAGGCAACCGATTCTCCCACAGATGTCTGAAAGGAAGACACAATTGTTGTCCAGACATTCCAAGTGCCTCTTTTATAGGAAGAAAAGGGAGGGAACACCCAGCTCCCTTGTAAACTATGTAAGTTTCAATAAAGCATAACCTACTTCACTGTCTCTCAATCTTGGCAACTTTAAGACATATGGACTTCAACAGATTGGAGAAAGATATAAGAAATCAGTGGATCCCCAGTCTGGACCTTGGTTAACCTTTGCAGAATCCTATCTTGTGCTAGGTCCAGATGACCGTTTAATGCCACCTGAGAAGCAGAAGTTTGAGTTCCATGAGATCCATCAAGCGGGAACTGAGCCTATCACCAAATTCTGAATAGCAGCCAATTTGGCTGCTTTTCAACACATAATCCAAACATCAGCCAAGGTTGTGCTGACTATAATAAACCCTCCAGAGCTACAGAAAGGTCAGGGAGCTCAAAAAGTACACCTCTTACCTAGTAATTATTAACAGGGCATGACACCAGCCTCTTGGCTTGCTTTCTTCTCATTAACAAGGATTAGAACAGTTTTACTTTAAAAATGTCCTACGTAATCTCTCTGGGAGTCATGTGATGCTTAGCTTGTAAAAACGTTCATGGGACACTTCTTCTACCTAGCACCTTTCAGAGGTGTTAGGTCATGATACCAGGATTTTCTTACTGGAATCATGTGAGCCATGGAAGCATATCTGGAGGATTTTGGGTTGAGAAGAATGGAAATCTGCTTCAAATAGTGGTGCTCCTCAGCACCAGGGGTGAAATCCAGCAGGTTCTGACAGGTTCTGGAGAACCGGTAGCGGAAATTTTGAGTAGTTCGGAGAACCGGCAAATACCACCTCTGGCTGGTCCCAGAGTGGGGTGGGAATGGAGATTTTGCAATATCCTTCCCCTGCCATGCCCACCAAGCCACGCCCACCAAGCCACGCCCACAGAACCGGTAGCAAAAAAAATTGAAACCCACCACTGGCCCAGAGAAGGGTCGTCCCAACACACACACACACACACACACCTGGGTTTTCTTTTATGCTTGGCACTCCAAGTAGTGCCCGGCAACTTTTAAATTCCCACAACTCCACAGACTTAACCTTATTCTGGAACATTCTGGAAATGCAAAATATGGCTCAGCAGCAGAAATGTCAGTCTCTGCTTTGAACACTGTAAAAACATCCACTGGATAGTACACAACCCTTTTTGATGTAAATACTGTAGGAGAACTCAGTGTAAGCATGAACTGAAGTAGAACTGTATTGGGAGATTATGTCAGAGTTTGTTGCAGCACACACAATCGGACAATTCAGCAGGATTCAACTACATAAGAACATTTCTTTATATACAATACCATATATCAGAAGTCAGCATACAAAATCAGGAACACATAAGCAATATTCATAGAACCAAGTCATTACAGAGTAGAGAGATACAGAGGCTAATATATTGTACAGAGACACCCATTACAGAGGCCAAACCAACTCTTATATACAGTTCAGCAAGTCTAAGCCATGCCCAGACTCCAAACTGTCTCTTATGGCCCCATACAAACAAATACTATGTTTCAGTTTCCAAACAGTCCCCATTGGCTGACCTGTTACCATGTCTATCCAAACAGTCCCCATTGGCTGACCTGTTACCATGCCTATCCAAACAGTCCCCATTGGCTGATCTGTTGCCTATTCTAGTCTATGAATATTCATACTCTGACAGATTAGGAATAAGATATTCAAATTGAAGGTGGGCACAAATGTCCTTTCAGAAATGTCCATCCAACTGGTGGGCTGAGAAATTGGGTTGACAATTTTTCTGAAGTTCTGTGGGAGGAGAAGAAATTGTCCAACCGTTTTCAAGGGCAGCCTCTCATCAAGCAGTGACAATTAGACAATTAAATTGGTTCATGATGTGACGAGGGGATTCTGCAACAGTTGTAAATGTGAAGATTGGCCCCCCCAAAAATGCTTTTTTTTACAACTGTCTTAACTCACTAAAGAAGACAATGAGTAAGGACTTCCAGTATAGGATCCCTACCATGGGCAGAGGATAGGTTTAGTTTTTTCACAAGGCCCCTTCCAAGTTTTACATCTTAATAGTCTATATCCAGAGAACAATAGATTATAGAAGGCTGGTCTAAACTGATTAACAGCAACATAGGCAATGGGGGGTGAGAATGCAGATTTTTACCTGGTAGAATCAAGTTGATTGGCAGTTGCAATTAACAGCTTTTGCATTTAGAGCATAGTTTTATCACTGAACACAAAGATAAAATGTACACTCTGTAATATGGGAGCAGCAAAGTTTTGTTCCACCATTCATACCTGTCACCTGTACAATTACAGCTAGCCCTTGATTTACAACTGGTTGCTTAGCAACCATTTAAAGTTTTGACATCTCCCGAAAAAGCTACTTACAACCCCAATTTGAAGTTCTGACATTCACCTCCCCCCCCCATGGTCACATGACTGCATTTTGGACACTTGGCAGCCAGTTCACATTTTCAGACTTCAGACACGATCACATGACTGTGAATTACATCATTTTTTAAAATGGAAACTGGTGTTTACTTCTAGTTTCCACAAAAACTACCCCATAGTGAACAAAAGGGTTCACTTAACAACTGTGGCATTCGCTTAACAACTGTCGCATAAAAGGTCATAAAATCAGAACCAGGCACATTTTAACCCACTTTAAGATGGTCACAATTTAGAACAGAAATTGCAGACTCAATTATAGTTGTAAGTTGGGGACTACCTCTTATATATTGCCAGAGGGATGTAGCGCCAGTGCAGAGGTGAGTTTCAGCAGGTTCTGGCCAGTTCTGGAGAACCGGTAGCAGAAATTTTGAGTAGTTCGGAGAACCGGTAGTAACAATTCTGACTGGCCCCGCCCACATCTATTCTCTGCCTCCCAAATCCCAGCTGATCAGGAGGAAATGGGGATTTTACAGTAACCTTCTCCTGGATTGGGGACGGAATAGAGATTTTACAGTGTCCTTTCCCTGGAATGGGGTGGGAATGGAGATTTTACAGTATCCTTCCCCTGCCACGCCCACCAAGCCACGCCACACCCACCAAGCCACGCCCACAGAACCGGTAGTAAAAAATTTTGAAACTCACCACTGCACCAGTGTGAATAAACAACTGCAGATTTAATACAATTTATCTGCTGTATCAGTTTAACAAGCATTTCATTTCAATTTGATTCCCTCTGCATAGTGAGTTTGTCTAACCAGAGTCTTCTCTTTGAACAAGCAGACTGGTGACCCTGTGTGATCCAGGGCACGGAGAACCAACAAACAGCACTTCCTCTTAAAATAAGAAAGGGGAAAAAAAACTTGAACTACACCCCTGGCGTCTTTCAGTCTGTAATTTAACTTATCTGCAGTTTATCTTTTACATTCACTCAGCCATTTGAAATCATTAAGGTGTAGAGATAAGCGGCAATGAGTAACCACTCCAAGGTTCACTATTTGAGCTGCAGATGCCCATAAAAAGGCCATAATTTTTATAAATGGCATATTTATATTTATATTGTGCATGCAGCCGAAGGGGAGTTTACATTAGTAAACACTTTAGTGGCACGTATTCCTGGGTGTGCTATCTATTTTCGGCTCACATAACCTGCACTCACGTTCCGCTGCACCTTCTCGCATTTCACAGAAGGAGAATAGGGCGGCCCCTCTCTGACTGACTTTGGGTTTAAAAGAATATAGGCAAAATAATCCATTTCATGTTCTGCAGCTGAACTTACATGGGTGTTTTTACAGTGTTCAAAGCAGAGACTGACATTTCTGCTGCTGAGCCATATTTTGCATTTCCAGAATGTTCCAGAATAAGGTTAAGTCTGTGGAGTTGTGGGAATTTAAAAGTTGCCGGGCACTACTTGGAGTGCCAAGCATAAAAGAAAACCCAGGTGTGTGTGTGTGTGTGTGTTGGGACGACCCTTCTCTGGGCCAGTGGTGGGTTTCAATTTTTTTTACTACCGGTTCTGTGGGCGTGGCGTGGCGGGCGTGGTGTGGCGGGCGTGGTGTGGCGGGCGTGGCGTGGCGGGCGTGGCAGGGGAAGGATACTGTAAAATCTCCATTCCCACCCCACTCCAGGGGAAGGATACTATAAAATCTCCATTCCCTCCCCAATCCAAGGGAAGGTTACTGCAAAATCCCCATTTCCTCCCAATCAGCTGGGACTTGGGAGGCAGAGAATAGATGGGCCAGTCAGAATTTTTACTACCGGTTCTCCAAAGTACTCAAAATTTCCGCCACCGGTTCTCCAGAACTGGTCAGAACCTGCGGAAACCCACCTCTGTTCTGGGCCCTACCAGCTGCCTCAAATGACAGGTAATGGGTACTAGAGGAGAATATTTGTAGCTCAGCATTGAAATGAGGAGTCCTCTAATCTTGCTTGTTTTCTTGCAGATGTTTCATTACCCAAACTAGCAGTGGATAATATCATCAGTGATGTTATATAGTTTGGGTAGTGGTGAAATGTAAAATTTCTTACTAGTGGTTCTGTGGGTGTGGCTTGGTGGGGGGGGAATGTGACTGGGTGGGCGTGGCCAACTTTAAAAAAAACTTTTTTAAAGCATTTTTTACAACCTATTTGGGCGAATAGGTTGTAAAAAAATGCTTTTAAAAGGTAAAAAAAAGGCTCTGATGATCACAATTGTGTCGCGCGATCATCAGAGCCTTTTTTTTAACCTTTTAAAAGCAGGAAGTAATGACACCCGGGTGGGTGGGCGGAGTCTTGCGCCACCATCACTATCGCTACCAGATCGCCCGATCCGGTCTGAACCGGGAGCATTTCACCTCTGAGTTTGGGTAATGAAACATCTGCTGCAAAACAACAAGAGAACATAGAAAAAGAGTTGGAAGGGATGTGGAAGTCTAGTCCAACCACATGCTCAAACTGAAGAGCCTACATCATTTCAGACAAATGGTTATCAAGAGTATTTTGAAAGCCTTCAGTGATGGAGCACCCACAACTTCTAAAGGCAAGTTATTCCATTGGTTAAGTGCTCTCACTGCTAGGAAATTTCTCCTTAGTTCTAGGTTCCTTCTCTCCTTGGTTAGTTTCCAATCACTGTTTCTTGTCTTCCCTATTGGTGCTTTGGAAAATAGTTTGACCCACCCACCCCATCTTTGTAGGAGTCCCTCAAATATTGCAACACTGCTAGCATGTCCCACCTAGTCCTTCTTTTCATTAGACTAGATATACGCAATTTCTGTAACTATTCTTCGTACCTTTTAGCCTCCACCCCACTAATCATTTTTGTTGCTCTTCTCTTCACTCTTTCCAGAGTCTCGACATTTAATTGTGGTGACCAAAACTGGATGCAGTATTTCAAGCGTGATCTTAGCACCAATGACACTATTACTAGTCTCAAATTTTGCCCTTATAAATATTTAATTCTAGCTTTTTTTAAAAAAATATAAGAATGTATCTTTTTCCCTGTGGAAGTTTAGAGGGACAAGGATGTTTGTTTACCTGGTTAAAAGAAAAATTACAAAATTATCCTACTCCACTGACAGTCGGAATTTTGGACATTTTGATGTTTCATCTCTAATGATGCTCATGTTTTAGGAATACTTTGCCATCATACATACATCAAATTCTTCCATTTACCTTCATTTTACTCCCCCTCGTTGCAGGGATGGTTGAAGTTGGTTGATTTTCCTGCAACATGAAAAGGTAAGCCCTGTCCAAATCCATACACTAAAGATAGCAATAATGGGCTGTGATCCAACTGACTGCACACCACAAACCTTCTTATAATTTCCCCCCTTTTATCATCACATCAAGCAGAGGTTTAGAATTAGATTCATTTTCAGGAAAACAATTTCAGCATTAAATTTCTTTTCAGTCTGATCCCATGCACTAGGATAAGCCAAAGGGAAAGAGATTACAAAGGCTTGACTTACATAGAATTAGCCAGGTTTTTGAAAGTTAACTCCTTCTACTGGATATGTCACAAGCTACAGTGCAGGCATCATCTATAGCAGGGGTCTCCAACCTTGGCAACTTTACGACTTGTGGACTTCAACTCCCAGAATTCCTCAGCCAGCGCATGATCTATAGCAGCGGTCACCAACTGGTGGTCCGTGGACCACTGGTGGTCTGTGAGAAAATTTTGGTGGTCCGCAGAAAAATTATTTGCATTTTTTATATTGCACTAAATCAGGGGTCCTGAAACTACAGCCCCTGGGACAGATACGTGCAATGAACTTTTGTGTTTCTGCAGAGAGTCTCCCTCCTTGGGGTCTTTTTGTGTGGGTCAAAGGATGACAGAAATTCTGACTTGGGGTCTGCTTCGGCCTCCTGGTTCAGCGCTTTGGGCAAAGGCTGGAGGGAAGTGCCGCTGGTGGCGAAGAGCCGAAGGACCTTGTTCCAGTGGGACTGCATCTGGCCTGGAACTGGCTGACCAGCTGAGCCCGTTGAACCTCCAGGCGCCTGTACCTGGCCTTGCACTCCCGCAGGTCTTCCCTCTGCTTTGAAAGCCTATGCTGCTAGTCCTCAGTGAGGTGCTTCTACTGAGCCTCCTTCTCGGTCAGATCCAATTTGAACAGCTGTTTTGCCAACTCTTTCTCATGCTGGTGGCTTAGCTCCAACAACTGCTTCCTGTTGGGGTCCTAAGGAGCCCGGGTGGGAGGGGAGGGGTGAGTAGAGGCTGGTGAGGCTCCCCTCAACATGAGTGACATTGAGTTGGCCATGCCCACCCAGTCACATGCCCACCTAGCCACGCCCATTCAGCCGGTCAGTAGGTAGATCATATTAGTGGTCTACGGGATTTAAAATTATGAATTTAGTGGTCCCTGAGGTCTGAAAATCAGGTGACCCCTGATCTATAATACCAACAGTCCCCACTCTTTCGTCACCAGGAACCTTTTCTGTGGAAAACAATTTTTCCATTGACCATGGAGATGGTTTCACATACTACCTAGATCCCACATATGTGTAGATGAAGCTTTGCTTGCTTGTGCGGCCCAGTTCCTAACAGGCTACGACCAGTACCAGTCTGGGGATTAGGGACCCCTGATCTGTATAGTCGTACTGTCACTGCGTTTTTGTATTTACCAGATGAGCTCTTATTTTTGAACTTTCAGACTTACCGTAGCTTGGCAAGTTCTTATCTCTAAGCTAACTGCGCATGTCCACATTCTTTCACTTTCTTCTATCTTTCTTTGTTCTCCGGCCAAGAGATGTCCGGCAGGAACGCTGCCAAGATGTAATTAATTAGCTAGTAAGATGTTTTTACTTCTTTATAATAAAATGTGTTTATTAGAATATATCTCGGTTTTATTTTCTTAAAGTATACTTCAAGGAAAGGTCACGATCCATTCTCTAATCAAGGTGCAATTACCCAAAAACAGAATGGGATTAATTGCCACCCTGACACGTACTTCCTACTACAATATTATAAAGAGTTAAGGAAGGTATTTCAATAAGCTGGCTGCTTCTTTCTTTGGCCAGCTTTATCTCTTGCCAGTTAACAGAATGTGATCTCCCCCTCTGACTTCCCACAGAGACCACCTGTGATGATTTGAACTATCTTTCAGGGGAATTCCACCCCCCCCCCCACTTCAAGCATCTTCTACCAGGCTCTCCTGAAATCAACAAGAATCCTTCCACAGAGTTGCGAGTTGTCTTATCCTTATTGATATTCAACGGCAGCCTCACTTTCCTATGCAAACTATGTTTACTCTCCTCCTCTCACGATGGGCTAACAGTTAAAAAGAACATCGTGTCTGGCTGTACATGACAATACCACATAGGCCCGTGATGATGAACCTATGGCATGCATGCCACAGGTGGCATGCAGAGCCCTTTCTGCGGGCCCGCCAGCCGTCACCCCAGGCCAGCTCCATCGCGCATGCACGCTCACCTCCCACCAACCAGCTGGTCTTTGAGTCTCTGCCATGCATGCATGGGGGGGGCGGGGCGCATGCACGGGAGGGGTGCAGGTTGGTGCAGGAGGCTTTCCAGGCCCAAAACAGGGTGTGGGGGGCACTCGCTTCCCATTTTGGGCCTGGAAAGCCTCCTGCACCAACCTGGAAGCCAAAACGGGGCACGGGGGGGGGGGAAGCACGGGGGGTGGGGTGAATACACGGGGGACATGCACACATGTGCAGGGGGACAATGCACGGGGGTGCTCGCATTGCATTTTGGATGTTCTGGCATGAGTGTGTGCATTTGCACCCATGCGCGCACGCTTTGGGCACTCGGCATCAAAAAGATTAACCATCACTGGCATAGGCTAAGGGTGACTGCAGATCATTGTAGTGAATGTACCCTTCTATTCTGAGAATAGGTATTCAGGGAGCCTGAGGAATGTGTGAAATTGGGGGGTGTAGGACAGTTCTAAAGGCACAGCAGTATTACAGTGCTATCTTCCAGTTCCAGTTTGGAGGCAAAATTATGCTGGCACATATTCAACTGTTTCACTGCCCAGTCTTATTCTATCTCAGTAACAAAACCAGTGAAAAATAAATGTGATTTTTTAAAATACATGCTTGTCTGTGCATGTGAATATGTTTTTTTTTTAAATTTGAAGACTGGAAGGATGGACTTAGTATTATATAGGTTAGCATGTACAAATCCTGATCTATAAGAATGTGTCCATATCCAGGAAAGTTTGGGAAAGATCTGTGCTGAAATCTTTCCCAGCCATGATGATTTAGGATTATGGAGTAAAAATCTAATTCGTCTGCAGGGTTTATATGGGTCAGGTGGCATTTAAATGAAGGGTTGGAGTCAGACTAGAAACATATGGGTGATAGCAGGATAAAACCTCAAATTGATCTTCATTCTGAGTGCCAACATAGACCAGTGTTTCTCAACACTGACTGAGTAACCAAACAACACTCGGATTCAAGAGATTTTCATACATCTCTGCTACAAACAATTAGTGTAGGGCTTAAGAGTCTGGACTCGCACCTGGGACAACCAAGTTCATGTCCATTCTCAGCCATGGAGTGTCAGCAGGTGACTTGAGACTGGTCACTCAGTCCAATATATCTTCCAGGATGCTAGTTGGGAGGGAGCACTATGTACAGCTTGAGCTCTTGAAGAAAAGGTGGGCTATAAATTTAATAAATAAATATTGAGGTGGATCACTATTTACCGTAGGCCAACAGGGACTTTAAAAAGTTTAAATATAACATAAAGGACCCAATGAGAGAGGAGTCAAACATACAAATGAGAATTACATAACAGACTACAGTTGCGATAACTTTGATATGATTATACCTTTTTTTTCTGTGTATATGTTTTGTATGTTTTGTTTTTACTTGTTTTGTTTTGTTTGTATCTTTAAATAAATAAAATTTCATAAATATTGAGGTGGATGAGTCAATTGTCTGAGTCAGGAAGCATACGCCAAATCATGGAACTTCCATTTTTGTGGCTATGAAAATCATAAGAGCTATGAAAATCATACTCTGCTATGCCAGTACAGGGTTTGGCTGGCTTTGACAGCATGTTCTGAGAACGCAGTCCCTGTAAACCATGAATTATGGCTTGGTGTGATGCTGGAATCCATTCAATTGTAGGATCTCAGTCTGAATCTTATCACTACATGATTCTAGTCTATGCAGGGTTAATAATATGCAGGGTTCCCAGATCTGCTTTTCATATTAATGTAATAGCTATAACTAAATGTTATTTACAGGGAAAAAAATGTTATTCATAGAAGTTAAGGTTCCTTCTGTCCATCATATTGTCCAACACACTTCCTATCCTTACTCAGTTTAAAGATTCTCCCTGTCCTAAAATTCAGAAGAATTATTTTGCTCACTGGAAAATGATCATGGAGAGTAATTTTAGCAGGTGAAAATTGACAGGTATTGGAATAAAGAAATTCAGTTGTCCTGCCCTTCACAAGCCTTATCATGTTTGAATTATAAAGCAGAGGAAATGTTGAATTCAGAACTTTGAGAAATATGCCTAGTAAAATGGAATCTCATGAGTGAAAATGCATAAAAACTTGTAAAGATATTGTAATTAATAAACAAACCACCAGTGGGCAGTATTGTACTACCAGAATGCTAATGAAATACCATTTTTAAAAATGTACATAAAAATTGAGATATGAAGTAATCATATTAGAATAAAACATTATAAGTTTAGGTTTCTTCAAACCTCATATGTATAGTAAATTTTCATTTTTTAGTTTTCTTGATCCAGATCACGTAGTTTCTTTTTTTCTCTCTGATCCTAAGTGGCAGTAATTTAAGAGAATGTAGCAATCCAGATTTTATTCAGTACTAGGCCTTCCTTCCTTCCTTCCTTCCTTCCTCTCTATATTTTACAACCAAATGTGTTTGTGTGTATTCATTTTTAATATGTAAAAAACTTTGCTTTGGGCATCTCTACCGTTAGCTAGCATGATATACATACTTGTCAACACTTGCTGGACATTACAGAGATGTGCTAACGTGATGGAGAATAGCTCTGAGTGCAATCAGTTTTAGTCACTGAATGACAGCATTTTGCCTTTTGCCTTGAGTTACAGGTAGTTCTCTATCTAAAACTAATTGATCCCACAATTTCAGTTGTACACAGGGGTGAAATGCTCCCGGTTCAGACCGGATTGCCGGATTCGATATTGATGGAGGCGGGTGGTTTAGAGAACCGGTAGCAAAAATCCCTGCCCCCCCCCATGCCCAGCTGAGCCACGCGATCATCAGAGGCTTTTTTTTAAAAAAAAATTAAAGCATTTTTTCTACAACCTCTTCGGCAGAAAAAATGCTTTTAAAAGTTAAAAAAAAAGCCTCTGCTAATCGTGCGGCTCGGTTGGGATCATCAGAGGCTTTTAAAAGCATTTTTTAAATAACCTCTTTGACTGAAGAGGTTGTAGAAAAAATGTTTTTAAAAGAAAAAAACCTCTGCCGATCAGGCAACTCAGCTGGGATTGTCAGAGGCTTTTAAAAGCATTTTTTCTACAACCTCTTCAGCCGAAGAGGTTGTAGAAAAAATGCTTTTAAAAGCCTCTGACGATCCCAACTGAGCAGCACGATTATCAGAGGCTTTTGGCTGGCAGGGTGCTGCAGGAGGCATCCGTCCCACCCTTCCTGCCACACACACCCCACCGGCCCGCGGAAGAGAACTACAATGCTGATCCGGCCCTTGAAGAAATCCAGTTTGACACCCCTGCTCTAAAAGAATGCAAATGACCAGCTGTCTGCAAGGAATATAAATCTTTCCATTCCCCATCATCCAATCAGAGCTGAAGAAGCTTCTTAGATGAGAAGTAAAATGTCTTCAGAGAAAAACAAGAAAGTCCAGTTGCCTCTTGAAAAAGAACCTTTGGGACAAGTGAATTCACTGTTTGCTGGGAGGAGATTTTTGCAGGAAACTGGAAGTAAATGCCAGATTTTGGCAAAAACATTATAATTCACAGTCATGTGACAGTGGGGCATTACGAATAGCCATAAATGCAGGCCAGTTGCCAATCACCCAAAATACAGTCCTGTGACCACGGAGGAGCTGGCCATCAGAACTTCAAATCCTGGTCATAAGTCCCACTGTAGGAATCTGTTGCAACTTGAACTGGTTGCTAAGCAACCCATCATAAGCCGAAGGCTACTTGTGTTTTCTTCTAGTCTATCTGTCGATAATGGGGAGATTTAGTAACTGCGTTGCTTCTAGAATCTATATGTCCATTCTATCCATTCCCAAACCATAAAGAACTTGAAAGGCAGGATTAGCATCTTGAATTACACCCAGAAACAGCCTCGCTACCAATGAACTCATGTAGCAGCGGTGTGACATGGCAGGACCATGGTAGGCCAGTACATGGTTTGCTGCATACTTGAGCAGTTGAATGAATCAAAGACCTTCCTCGGCAAAATCTGGTTCCCAGACAGGTTTTAACTGGTGTCTCAAGTGAAGTGGGACCCAGGCATCCCCTGGCCTCGGCCTCCACCTGTTGCTTGAGCCAGAGCCCCGAATCCAAATAATCAATCTCTTCTTTGGAGGGGTATAGGGTACAATCCCATCAATAATCAAGGATGGTACAAAACTGAGTTCAGAATAATTTTTTAATACCCTGTTTTCCCCCAAAATAAGACATCCCCTGATAATAAGCCCAATTGGGCTTTTGAGCACATGGCAACAAGGCCAAGCGCTTATTTCAGGGTTCAAGAAAATATAAGACAGGGGAAACATGGTATATTAACAAATATTCCATCTTGCTGGAGTTTGAATTGAAGTTTGTTATTTCCCATCATGACCCAGACAGCTTCCAGGCATCAGAATTTCCATTGCATCTCCTATTGCAACCAAGCAGTGGTGGGATTCAAAAACTTTTACTACCGGTTCTGTGGACATGGCTTGGTGGGTGTGGCAGGGGAAGGTTAATGCAAAATCCTCATTTCCTCCTGATCAGCTGGGATTCGGGAGGTAGAGAATAGATGGGGGCGGGGCCAGTCAGAATTTTTACTACCGGTTCTCCGAACTACTCAAAATTTCCGCTACCAGTTCCCCAGAACCTGTCAGAACCTGCTAAAACCCACCTTTGCAACCAGGCAGGGATATATCAGATTGATGATACTTCACCACAAATCAACAGATGACTTCTCCAGTGGTGTCGTTTAGATATTAAACAGGATAAAGAAAAGGGGGAAAGCTCTAGCATATTTCATAACAGAGAATCCAAGGGCCGAACTTTTCTCCCTCTTTCTGCAATCATCATTCAGGAACCCTCCAGTCTCAACTATTAAGAGGGCTCACAAGGATACTACGGTCAACGGGATCGTTAGCCATTAGGAAAGCTAGGAAGAAAAATTAAGATTATGTTCCTTTCATTCCAGTTAGGCTGACTAATGCTATTTCCTTCTCATATCCAGGTCTGAAACCAGATTGCTATGTATTTATATAATCTGTTTCCTCCAGATTCCTCTCTGTCATTGCAGTCTCACCATTTGCTCAACTTTTTCCAAGAAGAGGAGGTTGTACATAGGATAATAGTTATTTGTATCTCTTGGTTCCTGGCCTGGTTTTTTGAGGACCGGGCAGCCTAGAATATTTTTTTAAGACTGCTAAGAAGTAATCAAAGAAACATTGATTATAGTCAGGACACAGTCCCTTCCCTAGCTTCCACCAGCCAGCTGGAGCAGGGATCCACTCCACAGGTGGCAAAGCTGTGATTACAGAGATCTCTGTCCATTTCCTCAAGATTCATGAGCAAAACAACAGCAGCAGCAGCCAGGGAAGTTCCCCAGGTCTCATCTTTGTCATCTCACTTCTAACTCAAAGCAAATGAAAACGATTTTATCCATGAGATGCTACATTTCAATCACAATTTACACTAACAGATTCTTCTTCAGCCTGTTTTTGGGACACCTTTCATAGTAAATCTGGTTGAGGTGCCTCAGATGCAATGAGGATGGATAAGTGATTCCACCAGCACTGTCCTGACCATCACAATATACACTTGAATTTGAGCTGGCATCAATGGCTGGTCGGTCACAGTTGCTTCTAATTTTTTTTTCAGCATTGATCTGGGCATCTGTTCACCTATTTCATTTTCAGGAATTCCTTGGAGTTCAAAGAGCTGCATAGGATCAGCGGGTGTGGAGAAATTGCTTAGAGGCAATTCTGCTCCGTGTCCTATTAGCTTCTGTGTTCCAGAAGTGTGCAAGGAAATCAACAGCACTACTCTCCAGATTGTTGAGGGAAATGTTTGAAAATTCTCCAGATGTATACAGTGCTTATGGTTTGGCCATTTAGCACAACTTCACAAGCATAGCCTTACATCTATTTACCTAAAGAATTGTGCTTTTCACAACAGCTGGGGTGGGTGTGGGTTTCATATCCTTGTTTAAATAGTAATATTAAAAATACAGGTAGACCTCAGCTTAACAACTACAATTGAGCCCAAAATTTATGTTGCTAAGTGAGAAATTTGTTAAGTGAATTTTGTTTGCCCCATTTGTTAAATGAATCACCGCAGTTGTTAAATTAGTAATATTTATTTATTTTATTTTATTTTATTTTGAATTTGTATACCGCCCTTCTCCCTGAGGACTCAGGGCGGTGAACAGCCAAGTAAAAACATCAAATACAAATATTAAAATACAGTTAAAATATACATATATAAATTTGGCCCTGTTAATTAAAAACAATAAACAAAACACTTAAAAACACTTAAAAAATTATGATTGTTTAAGTGAATCTGGTTTCCTCATTGACTTTGCTTGTGAGAAGGCCACGAAAAGACCGCAGGACACTGCAACTGTCATAAATGTGAGTAAGTTGTCAAGCATCCTAATGTAAATCTCACATGACCATGGGGATACTGCAATGGTCATAAGTGTGAAAAATGATCATACTCATAAGTCACTTTTTTCAGTGCAGTTGTAACTTTGAATGGTCACTAAATGAATTGTTGTAAGTCGAGGACTAACTGTAAGTACCCCCTGGTCATTTTTTCCCATTCTTCCTTTTAACAGTTATCAAAAGTACCGATAATTTCCTTCCTGCTCTTCCTCCCAAAGGCAAGGGTGCATTTTGGGTGGCCTAGCTCTTTCATAGAAGTCCCAATGTTTCTGAATGGCACTAAGATCAAATATCCTTGGATCCACCCCCCGGTCAACATCACACCCAGCATGAAACCAGGAACCAGTCAACATCTCACCCAGCATGAAACCAGAGCATTCCACATGAATCACTTAGTAAGACTGTGAAATGCAACAGCTCCAGCCAGCCAGACGTCTTTGTGTTAGATAAATATGTCATGGTGAGACAAAAGATCTGTGAAGACTCTAACTACCTTTCATCCTTACTGGAAGATGGTTTCATCATACAGAAACAGGAAGTGGGTGATCATCATGTCTTATCCAGGCGAGTAGCTTAGGGCCAAGTGTGACACTACTGTATTCGTTTTAATGAAAAATAGCAGAAGGAAGCTGCAAACATAAGAACATGAAAACATGCCTCCTTACAGCATGGGAGGCTATTTGTTCATCTAATTCATAGCTGTGCAATGAAATTTCATTTTAATGTATGCCAATTAGTGTACATTCAAAGTGACAATAAAGTGATTCTAAGTCTAAGGTAGGCAAAATCCATAGGCTGGAGGCAATGGTGGGATTCAAATAATTTAACAACCGGTTCTCTACCCTAATGATTGGCTGGGTGGGTGTGGCCAGGGGGTGTGACAGGCAGCATTCGGCCTCCGGCACCCCCTGGGAGCAAAAGCGGGCCATGGGGGTGCCCCCCTGTCCCTTTTGGGGCCTAGGAGGCCTCCCTGCACTTACCTGGGAGCCAAAATGGGCCGTGTGGGGACTCCTGGAAGGGGCGGGGTAGGAAGGGGTGGGGCCAGCAAGCAATTTAACTACCAATTCAGCCCGAACTGACTGAATCCCACCACTGGCTGGAGGCCACAATTTATTCCCTTGATTAGCTGAAAAGCTGTTTGGGTAATGTATGGACAAGAGTGGAGAATAGAATAGAATAGAATAGAATAGAATAGAATAGAATAGAATAGAATAGAATAGAATAGAATAGAATAGAATAGAATTTTTTATTGGCCAAGTGTGATTGGATACACAAGGAATTTGTCTTGGTGCATATGCTCTCAATGTACATACAAGAAAAGAATGAGGAAAAAAAGCTTCTAACAGGCAACTCAATTTTCACCCTTTAGAAAGACCTGAAAATGGACCAAAATTGGGTCACTGAAATTTATTAGCCAATTTGTCAACCTTGGATGGTGCAATTTTGGAAACTGGAATGGGGGAAAGGTTAAGAGTGGGAATGAAAATATTTCATCCTAGGTTTATCTTGAACAGTGAATGTTAATTGGGTCAAACCAAGCAGAATATGGAGTTGACAGTAGATGGATTCTACTCAAGCCTTGTGACCACATATATAATTTATGTTCTAGATATTGCACACATCTGCTTGAATCACTACATCTTTTTTTAAACGGATGGATAAAAAAGGTGAAGAAACACTGGTCTAAAAGGTTGTTAGAACATCAAAGCACTTAGATGTTCTAACAACCTTTTAGACACCTTGGCAATTTTTAAATATGTGGATTTCAGTTTCCAGAGTTCCTAACCAGACTTGAGCACTAGAGTGAAGGACAAAGAGGGGTCACATTTTAACTCTTTCTACATTCTCCTGCCTTCCGCATCCCGTTGTGGGATGGGGAAGAAGGTCATGGGATATTGAAGAGTTGGGTCATTAGATTTTCACTTCGAAGCAGAATAATATGCTTCTGCATATTATGGGAGGAATTTTAAGAGAAACATGTCACATTGAGGAAGAAAAGATACATACAGAATGTGTAAAGTCACAACATGTTAAGCTGTAAACCTGATGAAGAAAACACAATGGTTGTGTGGCCACATAACAGGACAGATCTTCCAAAATGAACTGTTTTACGGCTTACCATGATGACTTGGCACATGAAAAACAATGGCTGCATTCTCGCAGTTGATGTGAGCTACATACTACTCATCATTTCAGTTTTAGCCAAATGTTGTGAAAATTACAGTTCTAATAGCAATTTTGAATCATATTGTTCTTGGATCAAATCAGTTTATCTTTGTACATTGCCAGTGGCACAGTTACGGTAATTCAATCTTAACGAAGTGTCCTTTTATCGCAATGAAATTGTCCCCTCAGCTCAGCTCAACGTATCCTAAAAATCTATCTTCTTTTTGAAATGAAGTAGAACCTCTATCTGGACAACAATGCTGTCCAGACCACAACTTCTAAAATATGCTAGGACACATTGATTTGGACATACTATATCATTTTCACTTAAGTTGATTTAAGGAAATCAGATGTAATTCTTAGCATTATGAAATATGTCCACAATTGCCTGGATTTCTTAATCATTCATTTACTGATGATCCAAGCATGACAGTCATACTTCCTTTTCAAGTCACTGAGTTGGTGACCATCACTATCTCTTGTGGTAGAGAACATGATAATTAAATGCCATGTGCTCTATGAAAAATGGTTTCCTTTTATCCAAAGAATGACTCACTAGAATACAACAATAAAGAATTTAGAAGGGGAAACCCATAACACAACTTTCTATGAAGTAACTGTCAGTTGGCAAAACAATGAGTGACTTACCGGTATTTAAGATTAAATAAAGGCTCTAAAATAGTTCTAAAATTGCCAGTGTAGTATTTTACTCTTGGTGTAATTATGTGATTTTATAAAAAGAAAGGAAAAAAAGAAAAAAGAACAGGAAACAAGACTCTAGATATACAAAGTATGAGAAAATCAAGGTATTCAACGGCTGATTTTTGGAAATGGGGGAGGAGTAAGTAAAATCTTAGTCTAATACAAGGTGAGAATATATTTTCAGTGCAATGCTAGAAGCAAGTCTCTGTTCTCCAGATTTTTGCTACCATGTGCTCTATGCCTTTTTTGGCTTATTAAGTGACTTGTTTTACAACTTTCTGTGTGAAGTCATCTTAAAGTATACTGTAAGTATGATCCTCACTGCATCTCTTCACCAGTACAAGGCGTTTGTGGCAGGGCAAGGTAAGTAGAATAGGGACAATGTGCTATGGAAGGCGATGGCCCCATCCAACATATGGTTCAGTATTTGAAACAATTTGATGGATTGATATATTTAATTCATAGCAATGATTCTAATTCAATTGCAACCTCAAGAATTGTATTGCACTGTGAGCCATCCAGAATCAGTTTGGAATCAGGCAATGCCTAAATTGAATGAATGAATGAATGAATGAATGAAAATTATTGTTTATTGTTGTTGGGTTTGTTTCCCTGAATAATCTTGTTCATAACTCATTGCCTTTAATGGAGAAAAAAACAGAGAAAGAGACTCATTGATACAGGAAGCTCTGAGAAGGAAATAGGATGGGAAGCAGTGAAGCTCAAGTAAACATTTTTCCCTGAGCTTCTCATGTTTTACTCAAAAAAAGTCTTTTTGTTAAATGATGATGACGATGGTAGAGATGATGATAGTAATAGTAGTGGTGGTGAAGTAGTCATGAAAAGTTGTTGGTGATAAGACCGAATTAATATAAATAAGCAGGAAATAAAACAGTTCTCATGCACCATCACAGAGTGAAAGAAAGAAGCAACCCAATAGATTTATTAGAAGAGGCATGCTGCAGACCTTGTCAATCATGGAATTTTCGCTGCTGGGGTCCAGGAGAAAAGACTTTTCTGCTGTGGCTCCTGTCCTTTGGAACATTATGACTCCTGGGTTGAGATTTGTATTCACCTATGGATCTTCTGAAAGGGCTTGAATACATGGTTCTGCCTACTGTCTTGAGGCCCTAATGGGGGAATGGCATTCTGGCTAAGGAGTCTCCAACCTTGGCAACTTTAAGCATGGAGGACTTCAACTCCCAGAATTACCCAGCCAGCAAAGCTGGGTGTTGAAGTTCTCCAGGCTTAAAATTGCTAAGGTTGGAGACCCCTGGATTAGACAACATCCCAACTCCTCCCCATGCACACTTTGCTCCTGTCCTCCCATCTGGCCAGCTTAATTTTAGCTGAATTTTAAATTTAAGATGTATTTTGTAGCGTTTTAATGTTTTATATGGCTTTTTAAAAATCGAATGATTGTAAGCTGCCTAGAGTCACTTTTGGAAAAATGGATGGCATATAAATTTAATAAAGAAATAAAATGTGACTATGCCGTTGTACTTGGTTACCACAGTCTGGCAACAAAACCTAATTTATCTTCCAATGTAACCTTTCTCACCAGTGGTGGAATTCAAATTTTTTTACTGCCGGCTCTCTGGGCGTGGCTTGATGGGCATGGTGTGGCTTGGTGGGCATGACTTGGTGGGCATGGCAGGGGAAGGATACTGCAAAATCTCCATTCCCACTCCACTCCAGGGGAAGGATACTGCAAAATCTCCATTCCCACCCCACTCTGGGGCCAGCCAGAGGTGATATTTGCTGGTTCTCTGAACTACTCAAAATTTCCACTACCAGTTCTCCAGAACCTGTCTGAACCTGCTGAATAGCACCCTTGTTTCTCACCAATTCCCCTTTCAGTTGGCTTGCCCTTAAACAATCACACCTCCCCATAGTCAAAACTATCCCAGTGGTTGAAGGGTTATGGGTTTCCAATCTAAAAACATATGGAAGAGGACAGATTGAAGGAGGTTGCAGGGTAAACCTACTCCCACCCCAGCCTCAAAGATTAACAACACTTGCTTTCTGCACACTATATCATGAATGAATCTAAGGCAATTAGCAGCTTTCTACAGTTGCAGCTGTACAAGCCCCAGCTGGGATGATAAACTGCAGCTCCTTAGTTGATTTCCCAAACAAGCGATGGCGCACAGAGAGCATTTTGGGTGGTCATGGAGTTTATTCAAGCTGGGGGGGGGGAAGTGTGAGTGATATCAACTATGAGAAGAAAATAATGAGTGTAATTTTCAACTGACAGTTTCCTGATCTCTTTCTCTTAAAAAAAAAAATAGAAGCATACTGCGTTATTGCTGTGGAAGCTGGATAATCACAGGCAGTGTTATGGCATATATAAAAGATTACAACAAATAAAGTTAGGCTGATTGTAAACAAGTGGCTGCTTTATTAATCAAGGGGATTTTGGTAGGGGTAGAATAGCAGATTTGGAATTACTGCTTAATTGGAAGATGATGACAAACGCACTAAAATTTTAAAATGTGCAATTAACTGTGTGCTGTGGCTCTGCTTCTTCTTATTAAACATCATTAGTAATTTGCTTCATTCTTTGAGTGGAAGGATTTTTAATTATGTTTACAAAATCTCCTGGCTGTTCTATGGAAAGCTTTAAGATGACAATTTTAATTGATAGCAATTTGATTTCCCCTTTCATTCTTGACCTAGTATTTTCATTCTTCCTTTTCTCTGTGCTGATACAGTACTACAAATTTTGTTCAACTAACCAATTTTTTTAAAAAAACTCTCCATGTGGGTTTATATTTAACAAATTATTGACACTTTCTATGAAGTATTTCTAGGTTGCCTGGAGCAAAATCCATTTAAGGGAATCTCATTTTCAAATTCTTCCTGTAACCACCCTTATAGCATCTCAAGCCTTCCTCAAAACCCTTTCTAGACCATGGAAATTAATCTCTTGACTTCAGTAAGCTATGAGTCAGATCTCAATGGAAGGGGGAGGAATACATTGCCTTTACAATCTTGTTTCTGTTTTTTTTTTTACTTTTAGTTTTCTTAGAAATCATTCTGTCCTGTCCTGTCCTGTCCTGTCTGCTGCTTCTTTTTCACTGAAATAATTATTCAGATTTTTTTTTATTATTATTTAACTTGCTCTCAACCCAAACATTACTATATTTTTTCTCCCAACGAGGTTGAAAATTACTTTCTACTGCTTGCACAATTTTTAAACAATGGAAGAAACCATAATACAGGTAGTTCTCGACTTATGACCCCAATTGAGCCCAAAATTTCTGTTATTAAGTGAGATTTGCCCCATTTTACAACTTTTCTTGCCACAGTTGTTAAGTGAGTAACCCAGTTGTTAAGTGAATCCGGCTTCTCCATTGACTTTGCTTATCAGAAGGTCACAAAAGGGGATCACATGAAGCCTGGGACCAGTGGTGGGATTCAGCCAGTTCGCACCTATTCGGGAGAACCAGTTGTTGGAAGAAATCTTCTTTTGTTTTTTTTTTCACTTTACAGGGCTAATCCTGTATAGAAGGCAGGAAGGAAACATTCTCGTGTTGTTTCTAGCCTAATCTTAATTGCCCTGCTTACAGAAACTGCCTCCCTGGTTAACCCTTATTACATTGTAACAGCTAAGGTGAAGCGTCCATCGACGTGAGTGACGTTGAGTTGGGCATGCCCACACGGTCACATGACCGAGCCATGCTTATAAAACTGGTCATTAGGGCAGAGAACTGGTTGTTAAATTATTTGAATCCCACCACTGCCTGGGACACAGCAAAAGTCATAAATATGAACCAGTTGCCAAGCATCTGTATTTTGCTCACATGATCATGGGGATGCTGTAAAGGTTGTAACCAGTGGTGGGTTCCTCCCGGTTCGGTCCGGTTCGGCAGAGCCGGTAGCGGTGACGATATGACGTCACCGAACTGGTTCTCCCCCCCCGCCCTCCCACCCCCCCACCCCCCCACATTATTCTTACCTTTTATTTGGTTCCACCCCCAATCTATTGCTGCCTCCTGAGTCCCAGCTGATGACTAGAGGGAAAAAAACTGTTTAAATTCTTGCCACGGGGCTTCAAAGGGCCGTCCTACAGCTGATCAGTGTTAAAAGCAAACAAATGAGTCGGGTCGTAAGTGCGAGGACTGATCGTAAGTGCGAGGACTGGTCGTAAGTGCGAGGACCTTCCAGAAATGACTCTGACCAGCTAGCCACGCCCACCTAGTCACATGACCTCCAAGCCACACCCACAAAATAAGCCACACCCACAGAACCGGTAGTAAAAAAATTTAGAACCCACCCTTGGTTGTAACTATATAAAACGGTCATAAATCACATTTTAAAAATGCTATTATAACTTTGAATGGTCACTAAACAAACTGTTGTAAATCAAGGACTACCTGTATTCCTAAGAGAAGAATGATTGGGGAATAACCCATCTGTTTACCTTTCCAGACTTTTAAAAATAAACTTTTCCAAACTCCAAGCAGAGTCTCACTACTTTGAAAAAAAAAGAGTTTGACCTCTCTCACGTAATGTCACTTGCAAAAATGGCTTTAACACAATGCACAAACTGGTTGTTGCCCTACTGAAGTAATATGTTGTGCCAAATTGGGAAATGATATAGCCAATGTGTATGTTGTAGTCCAACACCTACAAATTCCCTGATTGGAAGGGAAGTGAGCCTACCACCCTTCCTAAAGCTAATGAGCCAAATGTCTCTGGGCAATTCACAAAAGGTGGCATTTTTCCTCTTGTGGTTCTCCACAATTGAAACTGGCAGACTGCTCCCTAATCTGTCACTTTCTTTAAGCCAAGGGTTGGACATAGCCAATTGGTGCAGGGGAAGAAAGTTACTCCAAAGTTTTAACTCTGATAGGTACCCAGACAAGTCCCGGCAGTTTTCTTGGTATTTTTTTTTCTTTTTTGAAGTAGTTTGCTATTTCCCGCTTCCTAGGGTTGAAATTGAGGGACTGGTCCAAGGCAGTGGTGGGTTTCAAAAAATTTTACTACCAGTTCTGTGGGTGTGGCTTGGTGAGCGTGGCTTGGTGGGCGTGGCAGGGGAAGGATACTGTAAACTCTCCATTCCCTCCCCACTCCAGGGGAAGGTTACTGCAAAATCCCCATTTCCTCCCGATTAGCTGGGACTTGGGAGGCAGAGAATAGATGGGGGTGGGGCCAGTCAGAGGTGGCATTTACCAGTTCTCCGAACTACTCAAAATTTCCGCTACGGGTTCTCCAGAACTGGTCAGAACCTGCTGAAACCCACCTCTGGTCCAAGGTCACCTAGCTGGCTTTGTGTCTAAAATCACCTTCTGGTTTATTTCTTTAACCACTGCACCAAATTGTCTCTCAATCTGATCTCTGCATTGTATTTTAATATTACTGGTCCTCCTGTCATTAACAATAAATATATAATTCACAGCAACTTTTGGAAGGGATCCGGAACCGTACTTAAGGCTGTACACGTCTGAGTTAGAGGCAGTGATGGGAGTCATCAACCAGGCATAGGGCCAGGAATCAAATGAAGCCATGCAATCCAGTATTAGAGGTATCTCACTAAATAAATCAGAAGCAACAATAAATATGGATTTAGGCTGGGGCTTACTGACCTAAAGCATTTGGTGAATTCATTGGCTTTGTTTGCACATTATATTAAATTAGGAACAAATTATTTATGACTTCCTAAAATGTTTGACTTCAACAGCTATCGTAAGGTATAATTGGCTTCAATTAGATAAGTCACATTTCCATAGTTAATGCCCTCTTTAAATGCTGCTGGTTTCCTGAAAGTGGGAAGATTAAATCTCTTTGCTCTGTTGGATGATTTGCCTCAAATGAATTGTAGTCCTTCAGCGGAGATGACCTATTTTGCTTCAGCTGCTTCATACAGAGTGGAAAAGAAAATTATCCAGATTCAATGTTTTTATTAAAATGCAAATTGACAGATTAAATCAAATTAGTTTTCCCGTATTTGATTTATGTTCTCATTTCCATAAACGATATAAAATGTGAATTGTGCATGCCCTCAGACCAACATTTGGCCTGGATACTGGATATTGGGAGTGTCCACAAGAAAGTAAAAAATAAAAAATAAAAAAATTCAACACTCTTTTTGCTGCTACCGGTTCTCCAGAACTGGTCAGAACCTGTAGAAACCCACCTCCGATGCTTGCACTGCATACCAGAAAATGCCAAGCACGGCAATATTTGGTCACTGTCTAGTGAAGAGAAGGACCAGGGGAGACATGATAGCAATGTTCCAATATTTGAGAGGCTGCCACAGAGAGAAAGGGGTCAAGCTATTTTCCAAAGCACCTGAAGGCCAGACAAGGAATAATGGATGGAAACTGACCAAGGAGAGATTCAACCTAGAAATGAGGAGGAACTTTCTGACAGTGAGAACAATCAACCAATGGAACAGAAGTTGCCTTCGGAAGTTGTGGGAGCTTCATCACTTGAGGCTTTCAAGAAAAGACTGGACTGCCATTTGTCAGAAATTGTGAAGGGTCTCCTGCTTGAGCGGCGGGAGGGGTTGGACTAGATGACCTATAAGGTCCCTTCCAACTCTGTTAATCTGTCTATCTGTTAGGTGGCTCCAGAAACTATAAAAGGATTGGTGGCCAGATGTTTCTAGAGTCTGAGGAGCACTTTGGCAGCTGTGCATTGGCTCTTTGCCTGACACACTGAGCTTGTCTATTTATTTATTAAATTTATATGCCATCCTGTTACACCTCTCTGAGTGGCTTACAGCATAATAAAAAGATAATGCAAAATAATTAAAAATGAGGGAAGATGAAATAAATATTATAAACCAAGAGAACAGATTACATGAGGTTGCAGATCTTCTCCGTACCCTGTCAGCCAATCCCAACATTGAGGGTCCCTTTTGGAGCCCAGGTTAGCTGTCAGAGCCAGGTTTTAAAGGCTCTTCTGGAAGGCCAGGAGTGTGGGAGACAACCTCACCTCCAAGGTGGGGGGAGAATATTCCAGAGGCTGGGGGCCAAAACAGAAAAGGTTCTATTCCTAGACCCTCTAGATCAGTGGTTCTCAACCTTTCACAGGGGTCGCCTAAGACCATCGGAAAACACATATTTTCAATGGTCTTTGGAATAATGTTATACATGAGGAACTGTATTAAAGAGTCACGACATTAGGAAGATTGAGACCCACTGCTCTAGCTGAAATTCTTTGGCAGACAGGATCTGAAGTAGACTTGTTCTAATGAAACAAGTGGGATAGGCCAATCCCTTTGGGGCCATTTTTTTTTTTTTTTTTGCCCTCATCTCTTTTTTACTTCCTCCCCAATCTGAGCTCCCTCCCCAATCTTCCTTCAGCCACATGCAAATTTTTCAGCAGGGAGGAAATCTTACCATAATCTATGTTTCTTTATCCAAACTAAGAAAAAATACTTGTAAATGAGAAAGAAGCCATGGCTAAGTCTTGGGTTTAAATTTAGCATGCAGCAAGTTAGACGAAATGTAGACCTTTTCTAAAAAGTCTGTTTTATAAACACTTCTGTCATGTTGTTTAGAAGATCGCTTTAAATCAAGTGTTGGGCAAAACTGCTGCTTATGATCATAAGAGTGAATAAGTTTGGCATTTTTCCATTTGGGAGAAAAATGAGTATGGCATCCAGACAAAAACTCGATTAAATTGTTTAGTCATCATTGCAAGTGTGAGGAGTCAACTCATCTCTGTAAATTGTTTGCTGTCTTTCTGGAAAATTCTTTGCACAGCATGGTGTCTGTTTTATCTAAATGATGTCTCAGCTCATGGCTTGCTTATATTATCAGAAGCAATTGAGCTTCTTTCATAGTTTACATTATAATGACATTGGCACGCACCAATAGATGTAACTCTCCAAAATATAGGCAGGAAGACTTGTGGGTGGTTATTGAAGGTCAAAGGACAGAGCTAATGTGTAATAATGTTACTGGAATGAGTTGAACTGAAAATTTCAGCTTGAAATTTTAGGAGCAAAGTAAAAAGTAGAAAGGTATTTTTACTGATGAGAATGGAGGCTCCATGAAAAATGGGGGTTGCCCACCCCTGTCCTGAATTTAGGTCGGGGTGAAATCCAGTAGGTTCTGACAGGTTCTGGGGAACCGGTAGCGGAAATTTTGAGTAGTTCGGAGAACCGAGAGCCGAGGTGGCGCAGTGGTTAGAGTGCAGTACTGCAGCTACTTCAGCTGACCCCTAGTTCAGCAGATCAGCGGATCAAATCTCACCAGCTCAAGGTTGAGTCAGCCTTCCATCCTTCCGAGGTGGGTAAAATGAGGACCCAGATTGTTAGGGGGCAATATGCTATTTAGTATATTGTCTTTGGTGTAAGCCGCCCAGAGTCCTCGGAGAGTGGGCGGCATAGAAATATGACTAATAAAATGAATAAAATAAAATAAACCGGCAAATACCACCTCTGGCTGGCCCTAGAGTGGGGTGGGAATGGAGATTTTGCAATATCCTTCCCCCAGGAGTGGGGTGGGAATGGAGATTTTGCAGTATCCTTCCCCTGCCATGCCCACCAAGCCACACCCACCAAGCCACACCATGCGCACCAAGCCACGCCCACAGAACCGGTAGTAAAAAAAAAATTGGATTTCACCACTGATTTAGGTAGTAGTACTTTGTCAGTCTGCTGAGCTACTGAGCTTCATTTTGGCTGGCAAAGTGCCAGCGAGGCCTGTGTAAGTCTAAACGGAGCTGCAGAGGGGCGCGTGTGGCTGAGAGGCTGGAGAGGAGACAGCTTGCTATATCTTCGCGTGGTAAGTGACCCGGTGCAGCAGGGGGGAAAACAATTATGGGGAGCATGACATATTTCATTGGGTCAGGAAGCCTTGTGTGGTCTTAAACAGGTGGCCTGTTCCATCACTAGGCCCCCCCATGGTCTTCGATTAGAATAGATGGAGGGAGACAGGTGGTCTTTCATTTGGAGAGGGAGAAAGAGAGAGAGAAAGAGAGAGAGAGAAAGAGAGCGAGAGCGAGAAAAGAATGGAGAGATTCACTGTAGATACTTATATGCATATTATACTGAAATGATGACAATAGTAATGTTCAATGAATGATAAAAATCAAAATGTTCTAAAGTTCAAAAATAAGCCAAAAATTAAAAACCAACATCAAGTGTATTTGATAACTGTATTTGGATTACTCCCACTGATCTTATTATTCAGCAGAAATTCTAATGCAAGTCTCAATCATTTTCTTGTATACTCGAAAGCATTTGTCCTTGTATTTTAAGATACGAGGAAACTTGGTTTGCTTAACTTTGACTTAACATGTTGTGTGATCCAGCCAATTGTGATCAAGCAAATGTGCAAGAGTGTTCTTATGAAATGCTCAACTACATTTAGTAAGACTGTGCAGCTCTTTAGATTCAAATGGTGGTGGTGATTCACAGAATGAATGGGTACATACGGTACATAACAGTTGTTAGGAATACCTTAACGAAAGGCATTTTTTCAGGGATTGCAACAGTACTGGTACAGATTGTCTTGGTTTAGCAACTGCCTCAGACGGCAACCATTTGCAGTTACAGTGGTGATGAAAATGTAAATTTACCACCAAGGCCCACATTTATGACCTTCGTAGCATCTCTTCCTGAGTCACATGTTCAACATTACAGTCAGTTGGTTCACATATTGCCCTATACCCCGTGGTTCCCCCCCCCCTCTTTTTCCTGTCAGGATGAAGAAATTGCTTAAACAAGGTATCACTTTGTGAGCTAAAGGCAATTTAATAAGCTCAGCTCAGTGACCTTAATTACAGTTTTTGATTAGAATCCTCCAGCCAGGTCCCAGGTGTTGCCTGAAATTGACAAGACCCTAAACAGTTTCATATTAAAAGTTTTTAATTATTCTTAAGCAGCTCATGAAGGTTCTACTAGGCAACCAGCTGATCCTAACGGATTTGATGTGTATCCAATGTGTATGTGGCTGCTACTAAACTCTTGCAATAATTTCTTCTCCAATAAATGTAACATCAATTCTCTTCTTGCTAAGTATTCCAAGGGACTGAGATTCCGAAGGGTAGGAGAGTGGGGAAGAAGGACTATAAGATTTGCTCTTTTAGCAGGTATCCTCATGAAACAAGTTCCAGAAACCTTCCCTGTTTGGAGTTAAATCCTCCTGATGCTGTAACGCAAGGGGAAGTAAAATCATATATAGTCATGTGATTTTTCACTTAGATATCACATATCATCAACAACCGAGTTGCTGGTTCCAATCCCTAATCAAGGATAGATGATTCTGCCTAACCCAAACAGATTCTTCCTGACCAATCCTAATGAACAGAGTGCCTCCTGGTTCCCACCTAATGAGAAGTATGGTAGGAGGGGACTTAAAAATAGGATCTACACCTCTCAGGTGAGGATAACTCCCATTTTAATGGCCATTCAGAAGCTAGTAAAGAAGCTAGTTGATTTTCCAAAGCACAAAGGGCATCATGGAGAAAGGATTTAAGGAGATTATGGAAAAAATGGAAAATACTATACAAGGGATGTTGAGTAAAGATGTAGATGCCCAGAAAAGGGAGGAGCCAACAGAAGGAATGGAGGAAAAGATAGAACCAAAGAACCAGCGAACAAAAGAAGAAGACAAGGAGGAGATAATAATAAAAATAACAGTGATTGATGAATTAAACCAGGGGAAAAATATTTTAAGAGAGTTGCAAAGAAAATTGGGAATACAGGAAGATACTCTTGAACGGGAGATAGGGGTTGGGTAGGTACTTTGGAAGCTAGGCAGTGGAAGAGGGTAGAAATGGGAGAATTACTTAAATTGTACAGTATAGTCAAGAAGTAGATGCAGACAGAGATAAAGATCCAAGAGAGGAATATGGGAGGCAAGTCAAAAAAGCATAGCAACTAAAGTATTGAAGTGGGCAAGAGACAATGGTTAGAAAGGAAAGGGTTTCTTTTTTCTTTGATGTTTTGATTTGCTTTTCCTTTTCTCTTTGTTTCCCTTCTTTTTTAGAATGGTGGCATGATTAGAAGTTAGGTAGAAATAAGAGAAGGGGGAAATATTTGTATATACATACCTTTATATGATGGAGTAAAAGTAACAATAAAATGGGAAAGCTAGAGATTGAATGATGGTATTAAGTATGTTTTAATAATATTGTGATTAGCATTGTAATAACATATTGAAACACTGAGCAATTAAATAAAGAATATACTTTAAACTATATGGATGTATGATGAATGTAATAATTGGAATATTTTTAATTAATGAAGGGGACTTTAATAACTGGAATATTCTTAATTACATATTTGGAATTTAAATAAGAAAAGAAAGTTGAAATGATATTGGATTATGAATTAATTAGATATAATTAACTGGTTTTTATAAAAATGTTGAAGTGTATTATTTGGAACAGTTGATAAAGAAAAAAATATTTGAGATTGGAACAAGAGATTCTAAGAAAATAATTAGGAATTGTATAATGTTGTTTGAGTTAAAATTTAGGGGTACAGGAGTTACATTGATACTTAATTGATTTTTTACTGAATATGTTTAACTAATTAGTGAAATTATGATAAATGGATTATTTTTAAAATAAGAAATAAGAATACAAATAATTGATGAAGTAATAGAATGGTAATAATGAATTATTTAAGTCAATATGAAGAAATGCCAAAATGTAGGGATGTTTAAGAATTGAAAATAAGACCCAGATATAAGAAGTTTAATATATTAAATTGTAGTAGTCGGTACATTTGGGTTAAGATATATATTTAATTGTATCATTTGGAATAGCTGATAAAAGAATCATTGGTGATTTTAAGAAAATAATTGGGGATTGTAATATTTATTTATTATTTATTTATTTATTAAATTTATATACCGCCCTATTCCTAAGGGACTCAGGGCGGTGAACAGCGAACGATAAAAATACATGTAATACAAACGTTAATAATAAAAAAAACCAATTAAAATATACTAAACATTCTGGTCCTAGATAATTCAAGACATCCCAGTTTAAAATAAAATCAAAAAGCAATATAAAGGGAAAGTTAGGCCAGGCCGGCCTGCTGAAACAGGAATGTTTTGAGGGCACGGCGGAAAGTGCGCAGATCCGGAATCTTCTGTATCTCTGGGGGGAGCTCGTTCCAGATGGTGGGTGCCCTCACAGAAAAGGCTCTCCCCCTGGGGGCCGCCAGTCGACATTGTTTGGCTGACGGCACCCTGAGAAGCCCCTCTCTATGGGAGCGTACTGGGCGGTGAGAGGCTATTGGTGGCAGAAGGCGGTCTCGTAAGTACCCCGGTCCTAAGCCATGGAGCGCTCTAAAGGTGGTAACTAAGACCTTGAAGCGCACCCGGAAGACCACAGGGAGCCAGTGCAGCTCGCGCAGGAGGGGAGCCACATGGGAGCGCCATGCTGCTCCCATAACTACCCGCGCGGCCGCATTCTGGACCAGCTGGAGCCTCCGGGTGCTCCTCAAGGGGAGCCCCATGTAGAGAGCATTACAGTAGTCCAGGCGTGAAGTGACGAGGGCATGAGTGACCGTTTTTAACGAGTCCCGATCCAGAAAGGGACGCAACTGGCGAATCAGGCGAACCTGATAAAAAGACCTCCCGGCCACAGCCGTCAAGTGTTCTTCTAAAGACAGCCGTGAGTCCAAGAGGACGCCTAAGTTGCGAACCCTCTCCGTGGGGGGCAATGACTCATCCCCAATAGTCAGTGATGGCACCAATTGACTATATCGGGACGTCGGAAACCACAGCCACTCGGTCTTGGATGGGTTGAGCCTGAGTCTGTTCCTCCCCATCCAGATGCGTACAGCCTCCAGGCACTGGGACATCACTTTAAGGGCATCATTGGGGTGGTCCGGGGTGGAGATGTATAGCTGAGTATCATCAGCATACTGATGATACTTCACCCCAAAACCATGGATGATCTCACCCAGCGGCTTCACATAAATGTTGAACAGAAGGGGTGAGAGAACCGACCCCTGCGGCACCCCACATACAAGGGGCCTCGGGGTCGACCTCTGCCCCCCTGTCAACACAGACTGCGACCGATCAGAGAGAAAGGAGGAGAACCACCGCAACACGGTGCCCCCCACCCCTAACTCTTCCAACCGGTGCAGCATGATACCATGGTCGATGGTATCAAAAGCTGCTGAGAGGTCTAATAGGACCAGGATAGAGGAGCAACCCCTGTCCCGGGCCCTCCAGAGATCATCTACCAATGCGACCAATGCCGTTTCCGTGCTGTATCCAGGCCTGAAGCCCGACTGGAACGGATCTAGATAAGCCGATTCATCCAAGTACTGAGGAAGCTGTCGCGCTACCACACTCTCAACAACCTTCGCAACGAAGCGAAGGTTGGAGACTGGACGGTAATTAGCCAACACTGCTGGGTCCAGGGAAGGCTTCTTGAGGAGAGGCCTCACCACCGCCTCCTTCAAGGCGGCAGGGAAGACACCCTCTCTCAAGGAAGCATTTATAATCCCCTGGAGCCAACCTCGTGTAACCTCCCGAGAGGCCAGCACCAGCCAGGAGGGACACGGGTCCAATAAACATGTGGCCGCGCTTAGTCTGCCCAGTATCTTGTCCACGTTTTCCGGAGTCACAGAATCAAACTCTTCCCAGGTAATATTCTCAAGAATATTATTATATGTTATTTTATATATAAAAATATGTTATGTGAATTTAAATTTAGGAGTTCAAATTTTAAGGAGGGAAAAGAAAAATTGAACTATAATAGGATGAGAAGTTAAGATGAAGGGTAATATTGGTTTCTTAAAATTAGAATAAATGCTATGAGAAAAATTGAACATATAAAATTGTGTTAAAGATGAACAAAAATCTGTATAAATTTAAGACTGGGCCAATATTCTGTTCAGAAAAGATGTATGTTTGTGTGTGTGTTTAAAAAAATAAAAAAAAAACTTTACAAAAAAAAAGAATATACTTTAATGTAAACATGTGTATTACTATCAGAATTATATAGATTTGATGATTGTAAAAATATGATTAGAATGATTTTGTATAATAATATTGGGATTGGGATTAGAATTATGTATTGAAATATAAAATTATGAATGATTGAATCTTAATACAAAGAGTGAAATATGGGAGGTAAGTTAAAAATTAACAGGATTCAAAGCACCAAAGTGGGCAAGAGATGTTGGATAGAAAGAAAACACCTTTTAATAAAAGGGTGACATGATTAGAAGTTAGAAGATAGAAATAAGAGAAAGGGGGAATAGTAGTGTATACATTTTTCCATAATAAAATAAAAGCAATAACAAGACGGAAGCTTAGAAATTGAATGGCATTATTATGATGTATGATCAAATGATATGGTGAGTGGCATTAGATCAATATATAAAAACATGGAATAATTAATGATAAACTACAGCTTAATATAAATGTGTATTATTAGAAATAAATTGGTTTAATGTAATAACTATGATTAATTTTACTAGTTTTATTTGTATTAGAATATATGATAACCAGGTGCCACAGTTCACGCATTGATATGTATATGTAAAAAAAAAAAAAGAAGCTAGTAAATCATGGCTATTCTAAAACTTAATGGCCTTAATTAGAAGGAAATAATTGATGCCTAGATGAGTAAATATTGTCAATTATATTTCTATAAATTTATTATCGCATTGGATTGTTGCTATTGCCCTTTTGAATGGCACAGAATCTTTTAAGGCATGGGTGTCAAACTTGTCGTGTCACATGACATTTCACATTTTTCCCCATTCATGGAGCTGGGGTGGACGTGGCCTGCATGTGACACATCTGGCCTGTGACTGCGTTTGAACCCCGCTTTAAGGCAATGTAAACATTTCACATGTAAATTATGAATAAATAAAAGGCATCTATTTTAAGGTATGTCTGTTAAAGTCCTACATGGGTGTCAGTGTTCCAAATGTTTCCATTTGAATGTGACATACTACAGAGTTTTATAATTTAAAATTACTTGGACAAACTGTAGCAGACCTTCATCTTGAATTCTCTATGGATTGAGCAGAAACTCCTACTTTCATTTTAGATTAACCATCAAGGTATCTAATATCAAAAAAATACATGTAACTAATTTTAAACATGTCTGATGAAACTTGTGTGAGTCACACACAGCATTTTAAACTGAAATTGTTGAATCATTCCAAAATTAGTTAACCATCTTCTGATTTCCAGCAAGGAAACAGCTGAGCATATTGTTAAGAGATAAGCAATTTGTGTGATATTTAGGATAAAAAAAGAGCCAGTTTGGTGCAGGGATTAAGGCTAGAAACTGGTAGACTCTGAGTTATAGTCCTGCCTAGGGCATGAGACTAGCTGGGTGATCTTGGGCCAGTCTCTCTCTCTCTCTCTCTCTCTGCCTTAGATAGAAGACAATGAAAACCACTTCTGAAATCTTGCCTAGGAAACTCACCAGGAGTCAAGACAACCCTCAAGAGGCGCAGTGGCTCAGTGGTTTAATGACAGTGGAGATGACCTCAGTTCTGATGGCAGAGTGTCACAGCTTCTGTATATCTAACAGTTCAAAAGCATGTTCTTCTATGCAAGTAGATAGATAGGTACCACATTGGTGGGGAGATGAGCTGGTGCTCTGTGCAGGCAATCAGATTCCTAGCAGCTCTGAACCTTCCCAGTTGCAATGCCCATGTGTGAGGCAGTTCTGAGAGGGAAGGGGGCTTTGGGTGATGCTGCAGAAAGAGCCGCTGGACTTTCTCTCCGGTGCAAAGCCAGCTCGCCCTCCTGTGGCGCACCTTGGGAAGCATGCAAACGTGTCCTATAACAGGGCTGGTGCTTTGGCAAGCCAAACTACTACTCTGCAACAGCATTATGGTCTCCCGACTATTGTAACAATGCCATATGCTAACCACGACAACACAAGTCCACAGCATGGCCAATATTTAGGGATTATGGTTGTTATATTCCAAAATGTGTAGAAAGCAATAAATTATACTGTTTCCAACCAGACAAAGACAGTAACCCCGAATTCAAGTTTTATGCAGTCATAACATCCATAAATAATCCAAACAATATGTACTTTTATATAAATTCCTTTTAAAAATGAATATTCATTCTCCTCAAGAGTTCTTACAGAAGTCTTTGTAATAGTGGAATTCCCCCCAGCAAGATGATAGAATAAATGAAACAAAGCTTTACATGTTTTAATAAAAAAATCTTTACAATTTAACATGATTTTTTTCACATTAGTTAAATAAGACAACCTACATTAAAAATCTGTTCAGTTTGATGATGTTAAATTCCTGAGCTAAATTGTATAGGTAAACTGAATGCATTAATTATAGCAGCAGACAAAAACAGTTTCATACTAACACTGCCAGCAAAACAAAACTATGATGAAAAGGAAGGAGTGCCAAAATATGAAGGCACAATTGATCTAACTGGAAATATGCATTTAGCTTTATTTCATCAAATTACATTCAGCCACTGTCACTCAGACAACATAACAATGATGTAGTGATCCCTTGCTTTCAGGATCAAAATAACCAAATTTAGAATATTATTTTTCTTAATTTTAAAATTTTAGTGGGTAAAACCTTCACAAGACTTTTGGGAGTTTTCAACTATCCATACCCATTGCATTCACAGAAACTGAGATATCCTGAAGCTATTTTACATTTTAATTAACCCTACAATGAAGACCAAAATTACATATTTGCCCTCCTGGTTCTATTCAGCATGGGCAATCCTGGCCTATATTGCAGTCAGAGTGTTTAAAAGAAAAGAAAAACTGGTACAGTGGGCTACCTATACCATCTTAGCAATGATAAAACAGAAAATCTGTTTTTATACCATCAGAGACACTTCAAATTCTTTAAATAACACACATGAAACATATAGCAAAAGACATTGGCTCCTTATTAAAGAAGCAAATTCCATACTTTCCCCTGGTTAGTTTAGGTTTTGAAAGTATATTTTCTGAGAAATTTTGTAGATGAACAATGTAAAAGAGTATTTAAATCCAATAAAATCTAATATACAAATCTAGGTTCCAAAAATTGTGGAAATATAAAACACAGAAACTCTAGAAGTTGCAGTAACACATAAATAAAAATAAAATTATAATTATAAATCAAGTTCTTCCCCCATAGAAAGTTTAAAACTCAAAACTGTTCCCATAAAGGTACTTATTACTGTAATGTAAGCTTCTTACAAGAAGCAAAACACATTTGACTTCTTGGTTCCAGTCACAAAACCATATGCTAAAATTTATTCTGGCCAAGAAAGCAACTGTTAGGCTAATTCTCTATTTATGTGTGCAAAAAAATCTAGAAACTGAATATAGGTAAAATCAAGATCAAGAATCATGTGCATTTTTAGTAATACCAAATAAATTAATGTGCCAAATTTATATTGCTTTGTTGCACTTGCATTCGATGCAACACTGACAAGAAATCAAAGATGCCAAAGATTATGAAAATATATCCACAAAATTGGACTTTTGATCACGTCTGTTAGATACAATTTGCTTGATGGGAAATTCTTACAAGAGTAGCTGATCTGTTTCTCCAGTGGATTTGTGATGCATCAGCCTTGTCCTTATGACCCCTGAGCAAATTCATGGAGCACAATATGAAGATTTTTGAAAGCCTCTCTGAATAACTGGGTTTGTCGCAGCGCAAACCGCATTATTGTTCTTTTGTCTCTGCTTTTACTGTCTTCTAATGAAGCCGTTTTCATGTTATTCAGAAAAGTGAGGCAGGAAGTAACTTTTTGCCTAGATACATTCAGTCCCGGGACTGATAGAAGAGAATATAACCAGATTCTGAGTTTTTTGAAATGTCTGATGTCAACCCGTAGAAATCTTCAATAGCTTGGGCATCTATTTTCTGAAACAAAATAGAGGTGTATACATTTCTCAAAAACAATAATGTGTAATTTTGTAGCAAAACTATGACTCTAGCACCAGCATATTAAAAATAATTTGTCACTTGCAGCAACAGAAATATTTATTGAGAAAAACATGCATAATTATCAATTTTTTTAAGTAAATAACAGATCTATATCAAGAGCAACAAATTAAGTTGCTCCCAAATATTTCTAGTTTTGATTATCTAAAACCAAACAGCAAAAACATACAGCCAACACATTATGCAAGCAATGAACCATAACAATTCTTACCTCTACAATGTCATCATCAAAGAGCAGCCAAAAATCATGACTCTTTACAATAGCAATATAGTGTCCTCTGTTAGGTCCACTGTGAAAAGAAAGCAATTAATGCTATGTCATCTTCAAATTCAATATTATGTGGGTGAGGGGTTACATAAAATGATACTACAGAGAATCTTTGGTTAGCTATACAGCTTTTTTCTTAAAAAAACCAATATAACCTTTTTTGAAGATTTTTCTAAAGAAAAAAATGTGGCTCCATCCTGCTGGAATATTCTATCACTGGAGATAAAAATGGTTCTCACCCATTTAGACTTCTGGAAGGGTATCAAAACTTGCCTTTACTGGTTGGCCCGGACCCCCAAGGGGGACGCTCACTACTGGAGATGGCTGACAGGGTAAGAATATCTTATCCCCGTCCATCTCTTGATTCTGGTTCCAGTATGGTTTGAAAATCATAATCTGTGTAATTTTAATGTTTTAATATCTTAATTATTATTTTTTTTACTTATCTTGTAATTTATAAGCTACCCAAAATTACCGTATAGGTTAGATGGGCTGCATTCCTTGTGTGTCCAATCACACTTGGCCAATAAAGAATTCTAATCTAATCTAATCTAAAAAATGGGCTGCATAAAAATTTAATGAATAAATAAAGAAGTAACAACAAATATTTTTCTTGTTATGGAAGGTATAGAAAATTATACATCCAAACAATGACAGTTAATATCTTTTAAAATGCAACTTTCAGACAAAAAGTGATACTCAAATGAAGGCAATTAAAAGGGTCACTCATAAAAGCCCTTGAAATAATGAGAATTAAAATTATCTATTAATATTTAGATTATTAAAAAATGAAAAATACAACTTTTGTCCTGCAATGTCACTCGTATGTTAAGAGGTTATAAGGCTGTTAAAAGTAACATTTAGTGTAGTTTCAGTCATTATAGTTGTGATCATTAGACCAGGATTCAACATCATTAGATAAGAAACTCATGCTTCTCTTGCCCTGCTACACTCACCTCCATTTTAACTTCCCCTACCCATTTATCACCCTCCCCATGTCCGTCCTCTGGGCCATCCTGCACTCTACCACCTCCAGTTGACCATCACCTTCTCTTTTCTTCAGTTGCCAAGTTGCATCAGGCCTGGCTTTTTGCAAGGTGGCTGCAGGCCATGCAAGGCCTCGGAAAGGCCCTACGCAGCTGTCTTGCTCATGACAGGCCAGGCTGAATGCATCTCATTAGCAATAGGAGAAAGAACCCAATGAAGGTCAGCTGGGGGAAGGAGAGGCCACAGATACAGGGAGAGGTGGGTAGCAGGGGGAGTATTGCACAGAGTGGCATGCGCAGCAGTGTATGAGGTGGCAGAGTGCAAGATGATGAGGGTGCAAGGAGAACCAAAGAGCGATGAGGGTGGCAGGGGTATTGTAATCCAGGACAGTGACGGCAGAGAACATAGGGCACTAGGGCAGCTCAGAGCAGGACAGCCAAAAGGGCAGAGATGGGGAGGGGAGATGTGTGTTGTTAAGTGAGGACTATTGTATAAAAGGGGAGGGACACGGTGGCTCATTGGTTAAAATGCTGAGCTTGTCGATCGAAAGGTCGGCAGTTTAGCGGTTCAAATCCCTAGTGCCGCGTAACAGGGTGAGCTCCCATTACTTGTCCCAGCTTCTGCCAACTTAGCAGTTCGAAAGCACATAAAAAATGCAAGTAGAAAAATAGGGACCACCTTTGGTGGGAAGGTAACAGCGTTCTGTGCGCCTTTGGCGTTTAGTCATGCCGGCCACATTACCACAGAGACGTCTTCAGAAAGCACTGGTACTTTGGCTTTGAAACGGAGATGAGCACCATCCCCTAGAGTCGGGAACGACTAGCACGTATGTGCGAGGGGAACCTTTACCTTTTATTATATAAAAATGCTGCTCTACTCTACCTTAACAGCATGAATACTGCTTACTATTACTTTGAAGAGAAAATTTTTGAAGAAGAAATACAATTGGTTGCTATATCATAGGCAACCACCTATTACCATTCCATATTACCCAGACATACGGTAAATAAATCTGTATCACTCAGATAAGAATAAGGCGTGAGTTAAAAGGATAGAGTTACATGGATGCATTTCCTTATCTCATTTATACACCTAGCACTAATGTCACTTTACATATGTAATAAATTTCAAACTTTTAAGTTTAGGACTTTTAGCATATATACATACATAGCACTATTTTCCAATAAGTCAACAAAAACAGATTGTAATATATTTTATTACCTTCCACAGTGAACTACCACTGCCACAAGATCATACATTCTGTCAGGATTTGTGGCATCACCAGACGTATTAAACAGCCGAAGTTCTAAAGGAAATACTACCCTATAGGAGAGTTTTGTATATCGATGTAGCTGGTCCATGTATTTAAATCTTTTCAGATGGAGAGCAAGAATCATGGGCAGCTTTTTTACTTTCATTCTGAAACAAAATTAAACTGATCACCATATTTAATTAGATTTCAAAATCTATTTTGCTACCTGTCTGCAAAGTCACAAAAAATTAATAGAATTGTTATCAATTTATCTCAATATTACCAGTTGCTGAAAGTTTAAACAAGGCAATTACATAATGCAAAAACTCAAAATATGCAGTTAATTTATATTCCTATATATTGGTAATATTCAAAATAAATGCATATGGTACCTTTTGTGTGCTTCCTGTTTACTGCGACATTCTTCACAATAATATTTATATTCACTGCACAAGGTTTCTGTATTGCTAAAACCCCTAAAATGGGAATTTTAAAAAAAATGAATAATTTTTGAATAAATTATATTTAAAGTCCAACTACTATTACTCACTGAAATATTTTTCATACTGAAATGTATATGGCATATTTGAAACATATGCACTAAGTAGATAAGTGTTCAAGTTCAATTAAGGAAGAATATAAAAAGTGTTATGAAGTCTATTAATCTAAAACTGGTTTAATAAAACCATTTTACTTAATCTTAAATTTATATGCTTATGAGGACAGAATCAGAGATAAGTTATTGCTCATACCTTAAACAATGTGTGATTGAAGTGTTTTGTTCCACATCAACAGAAAGATCTAAAAAATCTTCATCTTTGCTGCTTATCTGCATGTTAAAAATAATTGTATAATTATCCATTTATATATATTTTTGAAAGACCTTAAAACTACAAATAGATGAACTAGCTTAAAGCAATAATGGTAATTAATAATGGTAATGAAACTTTTAACAAAATTCACTCTTCTTAGAGAAAGAATGCTATTATTTTCATCTCTCCATTTGTTAATATTCCACTACTGAAAGCACAGTAAATGCCATATAATTTCAGGGATTTTCTCTTGATTTATCCTTTTACACTGAAAGAAACCGATTCACTTCTCTTGGCAATTCAGTGGTATCTCAGTACTTATCGGTTCTGGGAGGCACAATAAGTACCAAAAACAATGAGTGCCAAACAATTTTTTCCCATAAGGAATAATATTTCCATACTCACTTTTTCTATATGTCATGTTACCTAACTTTTTTTATATTAAAAATTTAGATTACGTTACTATAAAAAAATCTTTGCACACAAATAAACATCTGTGGTACCATTCTATTAAGTCAGGCTATGAAAAAAAGTTTATTGAAATCACACACAACTCAAATTCGTATCAATATTTTATACTCAGCTTTTGATCCACGGCCAAAACCAATATTTTGTTTTTATATATTATTCGATCAGGCAGGGAAGGTATAATGTGGACTCTCTCAGCCAAAGAATTCTGACTGGCAGGATCCAGGAAGAGAGACTTGTCTCCTGTTGCCTTTGGGCAGACATTCTCCCTGCCCAGAGGTCAGGTGGGCCTCCTCTCTCTTGGCCTTTTAGAAGGTTGTGAAAACATGGCTCTGAGGCCTTGCTTTGGGCGCACAGAGGAATACATAACCATGGGGCTGGTTAGCATCCCGAAAGCCCTCTCCCCCTTTTAATTAAATTTTAACTTTGAATTTTAATCAGTCTTGGCTCTTTCTAAATTTATATACTGTTTTAATATTTTATTTGTACATCACCCAGAGTCCGTCTGCAAGGGAGATGGCCAGTTTCAAAATTTGATGAATAAATATTGAAAATTAAGACAGATTTGTAGAAGATGCTTACAGTTTCACAGGTGAGACACCTTGTTTCATTGGTTAATGTTCCCTGGAAGATTTCATGAACCCATGTTGGATCTGGGGAATTATTGTTTTCGCTGTCGATGCTGCCATTAGGTAGACGACCATTCTGTTTCTCCTGTTTTTTCTCCTCTTGCAAAATATCTGCCACTGTATTCAGCAAATAGTTCAAAAATTCATGTGCATCTTGCTGCATATAATTGTCAAACAGCTCTATAAAAAAAATTGATACGTTTAATCTACTTCTTGGATAGATACTGTAAGTACATTTAAAAAGCAATTGCTGGGAACAATGTCAGAAAGCTTTACACACATCCTGCCAAACCAACTTTCTATACCATAGAGCTCTCATATAAAGCAGAATGTTGAGCTATCTAAGCTTTGAGATTGAATTTTGTTCAATATTCCAACCAAAATCTCCCAACTTTACTTCATACATTTAGTGTGATCCAAAACACCCTAAAACCAACTGCAACAGGATGGAACGTATATTCTAGACTCCAATACTTTATATTATTTCAGGCGTGTTATTGGAACTTGGTTCTATATATACTTAAACTTTCAAAAATGGGAGAGGGGTGTTCCTTTTTATCCCTGGCGTCTTTCTAGGAGCATACTGAAGAAGACTGAGAATATTTTTCAAACAACAGAAAAGGATCTCTGCCGTACACAAGCCTTCCACCCAATAGTAGATATGATCTATTATTTAATATGATGCTGGGAAAAGATGTAGCTGCTTTAAAGAGCTACAGATAGATGCTTTCTTGGATTGAGTGCTCAAAGGACTTGCTAGAAGCCAATCCAAAACAATGCACAGCTCCAATGCCTATGAGAATAGTAATTTTTTCAGCAATTGCCTGATGTTTTGCTCCTCACAACTGCTTAATAATTACACCTGTAATTCACCTATGGGCTTGTCTTAACTAAGTAGACATTGAATCAAATTAATAAAATGGTATCCTTTAGGAATAAACAGGTGGTGTACCCCAAGATATAAATGATTTGTTCAAAGGTTGGTCAAATGAAATAGTCATGAGTTCCTTATTCCATGCAAAACATCTTCACAATGCAATTGTATTTGAGGAGCAACAATAAACCAAAGAGACAAATAGGTCTCCAACTGGTCGCTTGTAAAAAAAAAAGTTTGCATCCTAACAGAACTGAAGAATTTCACTAAAGGAGAAAGTTGCAAATGTATAAAATAAATAAGCATGGTATCTTTCTGAATCAGTTTAACAAATGTTCAATTCCAGTTGTACAGTTATTTTTAGAAGTTGGAGAATTTATGCTTCTGTTATTGGCAATATATTGTTTCATTTTCTCCCTCCTTGTTAATAATATTTGTGTGAAGCTGAGGGAAAGGTCATCTGAAGATCGGCAAGCTAAAAACACAGTTTCACTTCATTTTCATTTCAGTTAGAATAAACTGAATAAGTGCCTGGAATTAGTAGATAACAGAAGTTCTTTGAATGAATTATCCCATTGTTGTGAATGATAATGTCTCACTTGTATTGGATAGAGTACCTAGTCTAGTGTGCTAGCTGTGCATTCTTGAGTAAGGGAGAGAGCAACCTATATCTGTGAGCAATTATTTTCAATAAGTTATTCAGAGGCCTATTGTGATTGCTTTTTACTAATAGGAAAAATCTTCAGTATCTACAAATCCATTTCTAAACTCTATTCAAAACACTGGTGTTTACAGTAAATCATAACAACTTTAGCTTCCTTAGGGATTTTCAACGTCATCTTCTGTGTTACCATTTAGACACCAAGTTAAGACTGGTTTTGTTTACCAGAATGTTTTTATTATATTAGTTGTGCTAATCAAATTCAATTATTTTGTAGTCTTATCAAAATTTTACTGACTGCTATTTTACTAAAACTGTGTCTTCAGGCATTTTCAACCTTTCTTCAATCAGATGCTATCAAGCATTATCTTATTTGTTTAAAATAAATGTGTTGTAAGGAAGATTGGATTTAGAAAGAAAAGTATAGGACTTTTATGACAAAACTTTAAAGGTTTGGATTATGAAGATAAGTCCAAGTAAGAATACTGGGAACAAATCAATGAATAATGGAGAGAAAATGCCCATTTTATGGTTAAATTAGTTAAAGGCAAAGTCTTCACAATGACAAAATAAAACTTTACCATTCTCTTTTCGTAGTCTTGTTATGAACTTTTTAGGAGGTATCACTCCAACTTTCTTCTTCTGGGTGGCTATACTGTGGAAGAGATCAGCTAAGCAGGTGAGAAGACTCTCTTTTTTTCTGGGCTGACTCTTGTATGCCAAGACTTTCTCTCGAAATGGTCGACAAAAATAAAGTGCCTGAAGAACTGAATTACAGTAGCATGTATTTCCAAACTAGAAAACAAATTGTCAATTAAGTTAGACTAAGTAAGCAAATGGCATGCAGACAGAAATTTGTTAAAGCATATTATGAATTTTTACTTTCCTTAAGGATTCTCCAATTGACTTAATAGAAATTATACTGTTCTGAAAAGCATTACCTTAGCATATAAATTAGAGTTACAGTTATGGATAATTTGTGACCTGTATCAAGATTAAATACATTAAGCATTGTTCATTACATTGAATTCATTAAAATTAATTTTAAAACATTATAGTCACTTTTATTATTATTTTCTCAAAACTATCAATCTCTAATGTACTGGCAAACCATTTTTCAACAACTTTCTTATTTTACATTATTAATTCCACTTTTTTCTAAGCAAGCAAAACATGAAACTTACATTTACTAAACCAAAATAATGTTCATTGACTGGGAATTGTTCTGGACCAATTTCTTTCTCTAAGGCTGAGGCATTAGCGCCCTAAGAGGAAAAAAATAGTATTTAGGAGCAATTGTTAAATTATTTTCTGGCACAGTTTGATTATATAAGTTAAGTAGTTTATTGAAGAAAGAACTAAATAAATTGTGGGAAGCAATAATAATGGTATAATTTGTAACATTTTGTAAGATATAAAATTTCAAGCAAATTTGATTAATAAATAATAGAGTTCATGGTATACCAAAAAGGAAATTAGACTGGCGTGGCCATTGTTCCCAGCTTAACTTTTCCTATAATACTAATACAAACACATAAATTGTTAATATTAGTTATAGTATAAAGAATATTTATCCATGTAATTAGCTTTTGTGTGTATATAGGTAGATGAATCTTCTACCAGGCATCTATAATTATGGTTAATGTTACTATTGTAAACTGATTATTTTTCCAATCAGCTATATACCTAACATTAATAGACTACATGCTTTTCTAAAATTAAAAAAAAACCAAAATATATTATAGAGCTGAAAGATAAAAATCAGAACCCAAAGGTAACAAACACTAGAAAAAATTTTTGGAACTATATTTAGTACATAATGGAACTGATATGGATAACATAATTTATACCACAAGGTATTTTCACTTATACATGTATAAAGAAAAATGAAAATACAAATTGTCAATTAATATGAATTTTTAGATTAAATAAATAAGAATCCAAAAGGTAATGTTTACATTAATAAAAATATTTCAAATTGTTATGTTTTGAACTCCCCCCCCCTAATAACGTGTGTTTGCACACATGTATCATTCTTGCACTAATGTTTCTGGATAGAACGTATGATATCAGGCTATCTCTAAAAAAGAAATATTTTTCTAAAGTTATTTCTGAAATTTCTTGCCGCAGTTGTTAAGTGAATGACTGCAGTTGTTTCTTTAGTAACATGGTTCTTAAGTGACTCCTGCTTCCCCATTGACTTTGTTTGTCAGAAGGCTACAAAAGGTGATCACACCAGGGCACTGCAATCATCATAAATATGAGTAAATTGCCAAGCGTCTCAATTTTGATGACATGACCATGGGGATGCTCGAGTATGAAACACAATCATAAGTGACTTTTTTTCAGTGCTGTTGTAACTTTCACTAAATTTAAGTCGAGGACTACTTGTATTAGAAGAATAAAGACAAGATTTGTAAAAAGGCAAGTGAGTAGTTTTAGCAAAACACTCAACGAAGTCTCACATGATATTCTACTAGAGAAGGTGACAAATGTGGATTGGGCTTTACTATCATTAAATGGATACAGAACTGGATGTACAATCATATTCAATGAGTGTACAACAATACCCTACTTCAAACTGAAGGGAAACATCATGGGAAATATCAGAACTTGTAGGACCTGAATGAATGAGGAGTCATAAAATATGATAATAAATTCTGCAGATAGGAGGAGGAGAGTAGCTAACATTTTAGAGGACAGCATTAATAAGTTGTAACACTAGACAAAAACCTGAATTTTAACAGCAACAAATGCGAAGTTCTTCATCTGGGTAGGACAAATCAAAGACATAAGTACAGGATGAGAAGGGCACATCTGAAGTGTATATGCAGAAAAAAATCTGGGCACCTTAGTGGATCACAACCTGAACGTGAACCAACAATATGATTCAGATGTAAAATAAGCAAAATCCTCGGCTGCATCAACAGTGGTACCAAATCAAGACCAATAGAAGTCATTCCTTTTCTTCATTTTGCATTAGTCAGACCGCTCCTAGAATATTGGATTCAATACTGGATTCAATTCCAGGCACTATATTTTCAGAAGGACATCAATAACCTAGATTATGTCTAGATGAGACATGGTAAGGGACTAGAAAGAAAAACTGTTAAAGGTATTGGGTGTGTTTAGCCTGAAGAAGAGGAGAGGAAGGAGAAATATGATAAGGGCAGCCCTTGTTCAGTGACCACTTTTCTAGCTACCATTTGGAGTAATGACAGTGCTGAACTTACAATGTTTCTCATAGTTGCAGCTATCACAGCATCCCCATGGTAACGTGACTGCAATTTGGGCACTTGGCAACCAGCTTGCAATTACAACAGCCAGAGAATTCTGCAGTCAAGTGATCACCATTTGCAACCTTCACTGCTGGCTTCTAACAAGCAAAGCCAATGGGGAAGCCAAGAGGAGATGGAAAATGGCAATCATGTGACTACAGGATGCTGTAACAGTGTAGGATTTGCTTAATGGCGGCAACTGGAACCCTAACCCTTACTCCAAGTGACGCACATAATTTGGAAATTATTCTTCTATTAACCCAGGCTAGAAGTACATTTTTTTTTGCAGTCCATCACATTATTAGCATATATTTGGCTCACAATCAACTACTTAATGTTATTACTAAGTCAACTACTCCATCCTATACTTCATTTTGTTTCCTACTTGAAAAAGTTGTAAAGATATGGTAAATTTCATTATGTTACTTCAATCCATTTCTTTAACCTGCTAAGATCATTTTGAGGTTTGTCTTCTAAGTTATTAACTCTCATTCAGTTTTGTACCATTTGCAACTTAGTAAGCATTCCTTTCATCCAATTATTAACACAATTGTTGATGAAGTACACTCAAAATGTATCTTTGTGAAACCCAATTAATATAATTTTATTTTTATTAAACTTATGTAACCATATTGACGTGTTCTATTGTCCTCCATTTTTCCTAATTGGAATTCTTGGCAATTGTGTGCTATTGGTCATAACTGCATATCCATATACATTCATCTTTACCAATTTTTGGGCCACCCCAATAGGAAGGCTTTTATTGTTTCTTATTCCATTTACAGGTTCTTATTTTAACCAAAAATGTCTAACTCTATGTAGAAAGAAATCTTCTTAGGGATTTCCTACCTAAACTTTTTCACCAATCTGCTGTTATTCACTGTTTTCTCATTAAGTGATCTCATTCTCTGGAACCTGTCTATTTAAATCATTATTAGTCTTTGCTTATTAAACAGGAAACAATAATTCCATTCCTATTTGGCAATCAGCAGCTCTCAGGACACTGTACTTTCAATCCACAGCTACTCAAGAAAATCACAGTTCCTCACAGCTCAGCACATAATCTATCAGAGAATATAGTAGCTTTCTGCAGTCCCTATCTTCTCTTTTTCTTGTTACTTCACTTGAAAAGCACCTGTTACGGTAGTTATCCTTGTCTTCCTGGTTACTTACCAAGCATTTTTGGTATTATATTTTATTGAATAACTAGTCAGAATCCCTTCTTGTTGACTGTTATTGTGAAGATTATATATAGCTGCAGAAAACTGATAATTCAATATAATAATTTACAAGCCACTTTGATCTGGGTAGCTGTCTTGAGAATACCGATTTTCATACAATATTGCTAACTAATCTGAGAAAGTTAATACTAACAAAAATGATTGTTTCATTTATGATTTGGAAAAAGTAATCTAAATGAAAGGCACAACCTACAATCTTTATGCAACCCATTTATGCTTCTTGGAATCACTCTAGAGTATGGGATTTGTTTAAAGGGCAGAATGAACAAAAGAAAGTAATTTGTCTGAGAAATAGGGGACTGTGTAAGGTAAATGTATTATGAATCAACTAGACCTAGATAATAATTTACAAACATCTGTAAAATAATAACTATTTTGCTTCCTGAGGAAAAGGAGCTTTTAACTGCTTCACAAAGAACTTTTTGCATTACATTGAAAGAAACAACAGTATAATCGCTCTAAACATCTCCATACTTATTTTAAACTATACTGCCAAAGAGTAAAGGATGAAATAAAAAAACACAATCAGCACACCCAAAGGTGTATATAATACCTATTCCTCTTCTAAATCATATTTCATAAGAAGGTCTGCTACTAAGAGACTTTGACGTGATTAGGAAGATACTTTTAAAAAATTGCAGACTGGTTAAAAATCCAGAAATGCCGTATATATATAAACATAAAAACACTTCACTGTTCTGCTGCACTACTGAACCATTTTCAACAAGTTGGGACAGATCCCATCATCCTTCTTGTTTAAAACTCCATATTGCAACACAACCCCTCTACTACTACATGTGCCAAATTTGTCCTACCTAAACTTCTCCTTTCACCACCACACCCACCTCCAAAATTCTTCTCCTTTCCTCAAGTTTTCCTGTTTTTCTGTCATTCCTGCCTCTTCACCGTCTCCAGAGCTTTGAGCAAAATTGAGCAACATCTCCTGGGAAATGCTCTTGATAATTTGCAAGGCATCAACAAGTTATTTTTTTTCCCCCCACCAAATTTCAATACGAAGTTATTCCTCTTCCCCCTTCCCCCCCACACCTTTAATTTGGCTAAAACTGAATTCCTAGAGACGACTTTGATGAGGAAATCTCACAAGATCCGCTCCATACCAAATTGCAGGGTTGGATTTCTTTAGGTACGAGCCTTTTGCCCCAAGATCAAGGTATTGCATCCCATCAGGTATCATTGCACACCTGTTTCGAGATCGCCTTCTATTAAGTCTAAAGTGCCCTTTTTGACAGGTATGTAAGACTGGTCTGATTCCATGGGCTTTTTACTTGGGAGTAAATTTGTAGGAGGAGGACGCAAGTCTCCAGTTTCTGGTGCCTGGAAGAAACCCTTCTCAGGGAAAAGGGGACCCCCAACGTCCCCCCCCCACATCCCCTTGACACACACACCCCGCCCTTCTCAATGGAGCGTAAGGCAGGCACACCTTCGCCCGAGCTCCGCCCAGATTCCCCCACCCGCCGGCCCGCCTCTCACCCCGCCGCGGCGCCTGGGCCCCAAAGGGCGAGCGAACGGGGGAGGGGGGGGCGCCACCTCCCCTCGCACTCACCATGGTACAGATGGAGGCTATTTTGGAGACTGTCATTAGGATTTCCATCCGCGCAGCGCCATCTTCTCCCACCCAATCACAACGTCGAGGCCGGCCGGGGGAGTCCCGCCTGAGGAGGAAGGAAGAGGGCAGCCCGGCGGCGGCGGCGCCACCCTCAAAAGCAGCTTAGAGCGGAACCCACCAAGGGCTCCGCCCGCCTGAACGAAACGGCCCCGTCACCGATCCGACCGTCGAAAGGCGAGCGGCACGCGCTGCTCGACGACTTCCCCGTCCTGCCCTCGGGACCAACCGTCCCCTCCCCGCTTTCGCTTCTGGCAGGATCCGCGCGCGCACACTCACACGCACACACGCGCCCGCGCGCGCGCCACTGCGCGGACCGGCCCTTCTTCCGCCCACACATGCGCGCGCGCCTGGTCGTCTCTGCGGGCTGCACCCTGGATTTCGCCCCGGCCCTCGAACTCAACCAATCGGGTTTGGCTATACCAGCGCTCTCCCTGTCCGGCCTTGCTATTCTAGGTCTTAGAGATACCCGGTTCCAAGCTGCTGGGTCTTGTTTTAATGGCAACGGGGGTGCCGAAACACCTGGGATCGCGCCTCAAGCCGTGCTCAAATTTGCTTGGGTACTAACGTGGGTTGTATAAGCCATGATTTATGGCTTAATAGGCTATGGGATAATCGTCCAGTTGGCGTGTTATCTGACCATTGGCTTAGCATGATGAAATATCACAGCCAATAAAATCCTCACAAGGATTCACTTCTATCAGCCGAAGGTTTATTTATTTATTTATTTATTTTAATTTGATTTATATGCCGCCCTTCTCCGGAGACTCAGGGCGGCTTACAATGTGTTAAGCAATAGCCTTCATACTTTTGTATATTTATACAAAGTCAATTTATTGCCCCCACAAACTGGGTCCTCAATTTACCTACCTTAGAAAGGATGGAAGGCTGAGTCAACCTTGAGCCTGGGGAGATTCGAACATGCAGTAATTGCAGGCAGCTGGATGTTAACAGGCTATTAGTCTGCTGCGCTACCAGGCTCCTCAAATTTATCCGCTTAGCTTTGACTATAAGGGGATATAATATATAATATGTTATATAATATATGGAGATGTGGTGACTCAGTGGGTAAGATGCTGAGCTTGTCGATCGAAAGGTCGGCAGTTCAGTGGTTTGAATCCCTAGTGCGTAATGGGGTGAGCTCCCGTTACTTATCCCAGCTTCTGCCAACCTAGCAGTTCGAAAGCACGTAAAAAATGCAAGTAGAAAAATAGGGACCACTTTTGGTGGGAAGGTAACAATGTTCATGCCGGCCTCATGACCACCGAAACGTTTTCGGACAGCGCTGGCTCTTCGGCTTTGAAACGGAGATGAGCACCGCCCTCTAGAGTCAGGAACAACTAGCGCATATGTGCGAGGGGAACCTTTACTTTTACCTATAGTCCTCTCCATGTGTGGGATTTCTTGCAATAGGTTTGCACTCTTGAAATATAATTGCAAGTAGTTTAAGTTACAGCTTAATCATGGTTTTATACAAACTGGCACAATATATTCCACCGGTTTCATCAAATCTACTGATTAATTAAACAGGATAACCTGTATCAATATATGCATATTTGTACAGAAGGAAGATTTTGGGGTGACAGGGATGATAGCCTCAGGTACTCCAAAGTCTAGCAATATGAAAGGATTTAAATGACATTTATACCACCTGTGTTTATACCTACTGTAGAAAGTTAGCATCCACCCCTCTCCTAGAAGAATGAAATATTCTAGGAAATATTAAAAAGGCAGAATATTATATTTTCCCTAAAGGAGAAACATGTTTCTAAAGACAAACTCAGAGCCTCAGCTCTCTGCACCCCCCCCCCCCCACAGATATTTTGGTGCCAGCCTATCTACAAGACAAAGGCTGGGCCAGCTTATCTACAAAACAAAAGACATGGTCCTTAGGACATGATAGGATTAGCCCTCACTCAAGATCCAAACCAGGACAAAACCATTAAGCCATAATAGGAATTGCCCAAAGCCTCTTCATTACATCATCACCCAGCAAGATTCAACCAATCCTGGGACTCAAGACAACCTACAAAGTTACCGCTGCATGGCTCCATGGGAGTCTGACAACCAGTCAGGATACCTGCCCTTACACAGGAACAGGAAGCTCTAAGGCCCAAGAGAGGGTATAAATATAAATATCTTCCATGTACTCGATTGCCCAGGACCTCAAATCATGTAAACCATTTAATATGTGGGAATAAAGACAGCCTGGGAGGATTCCACCATAAGAAAATGGCCTATCCAAAGCCCTGTACAGTTCTCAATAAATTGCAGCTAAATTAATAAATAAATCAGCTCAGCTGCCATAGACATTAACATGGGATCAGATGGGTAGGATTTATTTATATTTCATGTTACTTAAGGACCCATCTCCCTCTTAATTCAGGAGCACTATAAACACTGCATGGGGAGATTTGGTTTACTTGGTTTGATTAATGAATTGTGATTAGGCCTCAAATGAGAAAGTGTCAGGTACAGATATCCACTAAACTGTTTAAACTTGCAAAAAAGAAATAAATTTCTTTACCAACAAATATATTTTTGTTGATTTAAAGGACATATTTGTTCCTTATAATGCAGAAAATGCAGGATATCCTAAAGAGAGTATTTCCCCAAATAAAAATGAAGTACTGAATGTATAAATCAAATAATTATTGTAAGTTATTACAATAATTTCTCTTGAATAGAATTTCAGAGGAAGGAAAGTTTTCTTTAAGATCTTGTGAATAAATATAAATGCATATATGGAGAGAGGAATGTGAAGTGAACAGATTTCCAAAGAAGACAGAACTGAAATCTGATAATGAGCAGACCCTGTAACATATATTATAGAATATAATATATTCTATAATACTAATATGAATAGAATAGTGACAATGTTTAAAGACACCTTGAAATATACAGATGGTAGCATTTGTGAGCAAAGAGTAAATATTTTAGATAGCTCACAATGAAAGTGAAAATGTTAATATTAAAGACATGGCAAAAACAGATATTGTCATCCCAAGTGGTTAGTGAATCTATAGAGGATAGCAATAATTTTGGTTTTGAGGCTTAAGAATATAAAGCTGAACAATGTGCTGAAGAAATAAAAATGATTAGAGGAGAAAGTACAGGTAGTCCTCGACTAAACGACCACATTTGAGCCTAAAATTTCTGTTGCTAAGTGAGGCAGTTGTTAAATGAATCTTGCCCCATTTTACCACCTTCCTTGCAACAGTTGTAAGTGAATCACTGCAGATGTTAAATTAGTAACACGATTATTAAGTGAATCTGGTTTCCCCATTGACTGCATCTCAGAAGGTTCCAAAGGTGATCATATGACCCTGGGACTATCATAAATATGAACCAGTTGCTGAGCAGCTGAATTTTAATTACATGACCATGGGGATGCTACAACAATCATAAGTGTGAAAAACGGTCACTTTTTCCAGTGCTGTTGTAAGTTCAAACCATCACTAAATGAACTGTTGTAAGTCGAGGTCTACCTGTAATGATAATTTCAGACAAGATCATGAATAATAGGGGCATTTCGATGACAACTACCATCCAGTTGTTTTTCCAGGGTTAATATATAATTGTGAATATTGCTGACTGAAAACAGCAAGACAAAGGAGATACTTTGGTTGAGTGATAAGATGGACAACAGATTCAAAAGTTTGCTTAAATGTCTTTGGAAAAACTAACAAGGACAGAGGTTATTTGCCCATACAATCATCAGGTGTCAACTCAAATTGATAGCACCTAATTAATTTAAAGCACCAGGGATTATTTAAATTTATTTGGAAGTGTCAGTAATTGAATATAACTATTGGAACTAATATTAATTTAATTTATATTGTTCCTTACATCCTAGATGTCCTCTAAGCAAAATATGTACTGAATTATATGGTCATGTATTTTTCCTTATATGTTATTTTAATTTCTTTGGAATATACATAGGATTATGCTATATATTCAGTAAAATTTCCTACTTGGATACAATGCTGATGTTTGGCGTAATTTTTCCTGTAACACAAAACATGTTAATTAGAAGGAGTTTGTTCTTTGCTGATTGTTCAGCCATTATTATGTTTATGCTATAATAAATGTTTAAGCAATGCTGTCTTCCTTATCAAGAAAAGTGGAAGACTGTAATTTTGATTGATTATACTATACTATTTCCTCTCAAAAAATCTGCTGTACTTTTTTTCCTAATTACTTGCAGATGGTCAGCTAATTTAAACTTCCCATCTGGCTATATTCAAGGATAAAAATCTCTATTGGTTATGAATACACCCTGATGAACAGATTCTATCTGTTTGAGTTTTCTTTACATATCTGTATCAGAAATGCTACTGTTAAACTAAATGAAAGACCATCAAAACACTGATTGGAAGGAGTCAAGTATTGCTTGTGCAAATTCTTATTTATACCAAATAGCTCTCTAAAATATTGGAATGTTGTTAACATGTTTTTTCTAGCATTTTAAGGATTTTTGGAATTGACTGAAAGACATTATGCAAAAAAAAATGCAGTCTTTTTTGGCTTTTAATATACAATGCTTGAATGAAGTAATAAGTTATCCTTCCTAAATAACATGTAATGCAAATATGGATAAATAAATGTATTTTATTTTTCTACAGAATGGAAACCATTGACAAAATTGGGATGTTATTCAATTGTACAAGCAATTCATAAGAGCATTTTAATCAAATTCCACCCCCATTAAAGATATGCTCATGAACTTGCTATAAAATTAATTTGAATTTTCCAAAATCATATGAACATTGAGAGTTTAGTCAGATGAAGCTGTTAAAATTTTTTAAATACCTTAATATTGGACATGGAAAGACTAGGCTATATATTCCCATGTACAATGAACTGGGAGAAAGCTTCATTGGATAATATATCCTTTTGCTTAGCTATATAAAGAGAATAAAGACAGATGTACAATTTTAAAAAGTCAATATTTCAAGGCAGTGAGTGATTTGTAGGCTGCTATAGCATGGTCTGTTTTGTTTCAGCTTCCTATGTGTTGTGAATTCTGTTTGCATTTTTTAACATGGTCTATAATTTGGCATTATATACAGTATGAATGTGCGTAATAGCTTTCACTAATAAGATGAGAAATGGATGCAATGAAATGAATAAAATCTTAATAAGTTACTTAGATTTATAAGTTTGTAAAATGCCATGTTGTTGTTAGAGTTCCTTTTTTTTTTTTTTTAACGTGTGAAACATTTGTGAAACATTGTGTAATTATGACAGGCATTTACAAATACAAATCTGAAATATTGTCCTCTGCTTAATTTTGAAAGGAGAATTCTCCCGACAATATTTTTCAACTAGAAGTCCACTCAGAATATCAAATTATTTGAAATTATTTAGCATCTACCTAAACACTATACCTAATGCTAAATCGTAATTGAATTTCTGCCCAACCTTGCTGTAAAATCTACACGGGATTCAAATCACTCTAACCCATTGTTTTGTCAATGAAGACGTAGACGTCTGATTCAATGTAATCTGAAGCCATGGTTTACAAATTAGTGGTTAGTTTATGCTAAGCCAAAAATAAACCTACATTAAAACCTCGTTTATTGAGGAAACCTCCAACTTTCAATCCCTAAAAGCCCATACTATATTGTATTAAGCTGGATTCACTTATCAAGAGTGAACCATAGCATATTGGCATAGCATATTGCATGAATCTTAACCATTGCGATTTGCATGCCATGACTTAAAACTATTCCAAAGGTGCTTTTCAAAAGGCAACTGGACTGGTTTTTTTCTTGAAGATGTTTTCCTTTCTCATCCAAGAAGCTTCTACAGTTCTGATTGAATGGGTGGGGGTGGAGCGGAAGGCTTTATATTTTTTGCAATCATCTTGTTAGATCTCTTGAGAGTCGTTGAGGCCACTTGGCCTCTATATTTGTATTTATCTGTATTTGCACTCTGATTCAGGTGACCCTGAGAGTACAGATAAACCCAAGTGGTTTCAACGACTCTCAGAGAGCTAACAATGAGATGATTGCAAAAAATATAAAAATCTTTCCATTCCCCCCATTCAGTCAGAACTGTTCTTGGATAAGAAGTGAAACGTCTTCAAAAGAAAAACCAGAAAGTCCAGCTGCCTTTTGAAAAGCATCTTTGAGACAATCATGACCTGGATCGGGGCTCCAACCTTGGTAGCTTTAAGACTTGTGGACTTCAACTCCCAGAGTTGCTGGCTGAGGAACTCTGGGAGTTGAAGTCCACAAGTCTTAAAGCCACCAAGGTTGGAGACCCCTGACCTGGATGGATTGAGAATCTCCATAGGCATTGGTTTTGAGCTAATTTATTCAAGTGCTGGCTTATTTAACCCTGTCTGAGAGATCTTCAACCTTACTCCACTAAGCAAGAAACAGGACCGCAGAACTGCTCCCTATCGCACCCCATCCCACCTTACCCGCCAACAGTACAAACACCCCGCTTTTTCTTTCTTAGCCTCGCAGAAAGCTGTCTAAAACAGTGCCTGCTCCGCTTCAGTATCGTAACTTCTAAGGAAACCCCAGAACATTTATTTTGCGGCGACTTAACTGTTTGACTCCTTCCTATTTTCTTTAACTTGCTGCGCGAATATAGTCAGTTTTCGGGGTTTTTTTCTTTCTTTCTCCCAAACCAGGTACTTCCGCCAACCGCTGACCCGTTTTTCAATCAGGCGCTTTGTAGGACAAGCGCGGATCAAGTCAGGCCTCCCCTTCACGCGCTAAACCGGAAGGAAGGCGCGGAGACCCGGCGAAGCCCCGCCTTCTTTCTTTTTGGCCTGTGGACGCCATCTTGCAGGTACCCGCGGCGGTTCGGCTGCTCCTCTTTTTTGCCGTCGGGCCCGGTATGCGGAGGGTGGCGGGAAGGGAACGGTACCTTTGAGGCCGGCCGGAGAAACGGGTGAAAGAAAACTCGGCTCGCTGGAATCCGGGAAGCCGGCCTGGGCGGTGTTGAGAACGTGGGGTCGGGGCGGCGCGGAGAGATCAAGGCCGGGCAAGGAGCGTGGGGAGAACCTGAGGGAAGCGAGGGAGAGGAGAGGAGAGGAGCGGGTGGGGGAGGCTAGAAAGGCAGAAGAGCGAGAGAAAGGGGTGAGTTCGATCCGAGCCAAAAGCGAAGTACGGGGGCCGAGAGCGGCGGGAGAGGGATGGCATCCAGGCGCACGTGGCCAAGGCAAAAGCCGTGCTGGCGGCAGGGCTGCTGTTCCTCTTCCTCCCCCTCTGGTAGCCCAGCGCTTGGGAAGACTATTCTTCTTCTTCTTGTGCCAAACTGGCGATCATGTTGGCAATCCTCTTTTTGTCAACAGCCGTATGAAAAAGGACTGCTGTGTTTTCTCCAAACCAGTCCCTTAGGGCCTGGGCCTCGTTTTGCCTTCAATTTTTCCCTGGAGGATTAAGTGAAAAGATGCTGTATTTTTCTAGGTGTTGCATCACATGTCCAAAATAAATACACTTTCGCTTTTTTAATGGCTTTGATTATTTCCCTTGGCTTTCCCAGGCGGCTTATTTATTTATTGTTTATTTATTTATTGGTTCGATTTGTATGCCACCCTTCTCCAGAGAGTCAGGGCGGCTTACAATTCGTTAAGCAATAGCTTTCATACTTTTGTATATACCTGCTTAGTAGGGCTTTCGTCCCCCCCCCCCCCAAGCAGTGTTCTTTTTTATACAAAGTCAGTTTATTGCCCCCACAATCCGGATCCTCATTTTACCTACCTCGAAAGGATGGAAGGCTGAGTCAACCTTGAGCCTGGTGAGATTTGAACTTGCAGTAATTGCAGGCAGCTGATGTTACTTAACAGCACTTTAGTCTGTTGCGCCATCAAGGCTCTTATCACCACCTCATTCGTGATTTTGTTAACTTATACTCAGACTTTGTTAGCTTATACTCAGAAGGTAGAAAAATGGCCTATTGTAAAGACAGGCTTGCACTCTGACTTATTCAGCTAAGATGGATACACTATACACATGGGATTTGCGTGTGACAGCCAACACTAGATCAACCTTTCCCTATTCAATACCCTGGACATTTGTTGTCCTACATCACCTACCATACCTAGCAGCCAGGATGGAGTAACCTATCTGTAAATCCACATTTCAAATGCTTCTAGTTTCTTCAAGTGGTTTTCTGTCAGAGACCAGCTCTCTACTCCGTAGAGCAGGATAGAAGGAAGAGTATAGCTTTATATTTACATTTAATAAATGTAACGGCTTTATCTGACTAAAGCTTAGTAGTTTGAAGCAGGTAGTTTGAATGCAGGGGACCCTGTAGCATGGGGGGGAGAAGGGGGAAGGGATGTCCCCTCCAGCCTCGAAAGCTAGAAATCACAAAAATCAGAGCCTTGCACAAACACGATCCGTCCATCATGAGTCAATCTGCTATCTTGGCATGGCAGAGTGCCGTGTATTCCCCCCCCCCCCCCCCAAGAAGTTAAAAGCACTCGATGTAGGTTTCTGTAACCTGGTGCCTGCCATCAGATACCGTGTTTCCCCGAAAATAAGACCCTGTCGTATATATTTTTTTGAACCCCTAAAATAAGCGCTTGGCCTTATTGCCATGCGCTCAAAAGCCCGATTGGGCTTATTATCAGAGGATGTCTTATTTTGGGGAAAAACAGGGTAGGTTGGGATGTGGCTTGTTTGGGAGGCCATCCACTGGGAGAATATTCCTGCTCGAGGTGCAAAGGACATGATCATAGGTCTTGGGAAGTGATCCATCGCATCGGTTGAACTTTAAAAAAAAAAAAGACTTAAAAAATATGGATGTCCTTTATGCTTCAATCCGCGATCTTTTGCTTTGCTTGAAGTTTAGTTAAGTTCTTTTGCTAATAGAAAAAGCCATTTGTTTTCTTCTGGATTGCATTGCAGTAAGTGTGGGGAGAGGTTACAAGAGGAAATTTACATAGGTTGTAGCAAGGGTCTCCAACCTTGCCAACTTTTAAGACTTGTGGACTTCAACTCCCAGAGTTCCTCAGCCAGCAAAGTAATCTGGCTGAGGAACTCTGGGAGTTGAAGTCCACAAGTCTTAAAAGTTGTCAAGGTTGGAGACCCTTGGGTTATAGCATTCAGAAAAGACAAAGCTCCGATCTCTAATGTTTTTTTCCTAGGCGATAAAGGCTCCCTCTCCTTAAGTGAGAGGCTACATTTGCAATCCTTTGCTTGTTAGTCTGATGTGATTGGATCAGAATGGACATTGCTCTTTTTAATTTAAGAAATACTTGTTGCATTCAGTTGAGTCCTAATTATTGCTACAATTCTGGTGTACATCAAAGTAAGTACAATTAGATTACTAAAGCAAAAACTTTGTTTTTCTGTACTTGCATTTTATTAAGCTTTGTCCGCTTTCAAATTATTCAGTTGGATATTTTGGGATGGAGAGAATTAAATTTTGAACAGTGTATCTTGAACAGATTAACATTTGAGACACTTGATTTGTATACTAGGTTACTCCATCCTGGCTACTGGGTATGGTAGGTGATGTAGGACAACAAATGTCCAGGGTATTGAATAGGGAAAGGTTGATCTAGTGTTGGCTGTCACAGGCAAATCCCATGTGTATAGTATATCCATCTTAGCTGAATAAGTCAGAGTGTAAGTCTGTCTTTACAATAGGCCATCTTTCTACCTTCTGAGAAAGCCATAAAAAATTGCCCAATCATACTTGGGGGACCTGATAAGAATTTGACACTTAAAGGATTTTATTTATTGTTTATTTATTTATTTATTGGTTTGATTTTATGCCACCCTTCTCCAGAGAGTCAGGGCAGCTTACAATGCGTTAAGCAACAGCCTTCATACTTTTGTATATACCTGTTTATTAGGGCTTTCGGCTCCCCCTAAGCAGTGTTCTTTTTTATACAAAGTCAGCTTATTGCCCCCACAATCCGGGTCCTCATTTTATCTACCTCGAAAGGATGGAAGGCTGAGTCAACCTTGAGCCTGGTGAGATTTGAAATTGCAGTAATTGCAGGCAGCTGGTGCTACTTAACAGCACTTTAGTCTGCGGCGCCACCAAGGCTCTTTTGTGTGGAAGTTGTATTTGGCAGGGCTTGCTTATTTCATATACCATACTCAATCTAATTTAACAAGATTTTGAGAGCTGAAAATGTTTTTTTCTGACATAAATTCTCTTGATTATAGTCATGTCTTCAATAACAAGGAAGCATCACTATCTTTATATTTCTTTTTTCTTGACTTGTTGTAAATTGTTTACTCTTACAGTGATCTGTCAAGATGACAAACACAAAGGGAAAGAGGAGAGGGACACGTTATATGTTCTCAAGACCCTTTCGCAAACATGGTAAGTAAAATGTATTGAGCCAGTTAAATTTAATAAAATGATGGAAATAATGTTGGTTGAATCCCTACCTGTGTGAATTATATAACCTGCACTATAGTTAAAGGAATACCAATATCACATAATTTAAAGTTCACCGTTAAGCTTGCCTAATGCCTACTGTTGATCATTATTGGGGGAAATAATTTAATTCTATTTTTAATTTTAATCCTTATACGGGAGTGGGATATTAAAGTGCATGAAATTAAAATTATATTAACTAAAATATAAAATAATTGTTGCATTTTTTAAAAAGGTGTTGTCCCTCTTGCTACCTATATGCGAATCTATAAGAAGGGTGACATTGTTGATATTAAGGTATGTTTCTTTAAAAATTATTTTCCTGAAACAAATGTTACTCAGCTCTTATTACCTTATTAAAATAAAAGTGTAGAGCACCATAATATAAAAGGATAAACAGTTGCCTTGAAATTATATTGCTGAGCTTCGTGAGTGCTTGGGTATTTAATATTTAATTTGTTGTATTAATATTTATTTAAAAAATATGAAAAATATACATTTTTGAAAAAGTAAAATTTGTGGTTGTAATAGAGCATCCGTAATCAGATGTGCAGTACTTCACTTGAGATTGGATATAGTTTTGGTTCTTGAAAAACACTAGTGATATTTTTTCTAACGTATACGTTTAATCAAATGATCTGTGTTAAAATTTTGCTGAACTCTTAGTACAAAGTCTAATTTGGCTGTCTGATTTTGTAAGGCTGCATTACATTATTTTAATGCTCTGGTGCTTGATGATGACTCTCTCCTATGATTGCTTTGTAATAACTAAAGCAAACTGAGCAAAACATTTCACCGGCACTGAAAGCAAACCAGAGACATTATCTAGCTCTCCAGGAAACTTAGGCCCTCAGACAAAATAATAAAATTATGATAGGGGGTTATGCTGATTTATAATGTAATAAAGATTTGATGTGATTAGTAAGCCATGTGTGATTCATTGGGCTCATAAATTATGCCCATACCATTCATAATTTGGTGGCTGATTAATAAAATTACTGGAAGACTGGAGTTCAGTTAAAACGGAAAATAGTCTAAGCATTCTTGAGTAGCTGACTTAGAGAGTAAGCTTGTTCTGGTTTGACTGGAAAAGCTTATATTGTGGGCAGAGCAGCAATTATATTCATGAATTTAAGAACACGGGCATTCAGTTGTAAATAATTCATTGATGTCCTTTTCCAAGGTTTTTTTCAATAAACATTCCCAGGCATTTTTATTTATAGCTATTAATGGTGTAACTTTCTGTACTAACAGGGCACAGGAACAGTTCAAAAAGGCATGCCCCACAAATGTTACCATGGCAAGACTGGAAGAGTATATAACATTACTCAGCATGCTGTGGGCATTATTGTGAACAAGAAGGTTAAGTAAGTACATTCCTTATTTTCGACTTTATTCCTTATTACTGAATGTTATGTTAAAATATGTCTGTTTCCCCCTTCACTTTACCAATTAGACATTTCTTGTCTTAATTGGTCATTCAGGGGGGGTTACAGCAACTATCCTTTTAAAACCCAGCCAGATTACATTTAACTGGCTTGGATCCTGTCAGAGGAAACAGATGCTGAGTCTCTTCTGCAACAATATATAGTTATATATAGAATATAGTTATATAGAATGTCAGTCAATAGAACTTTGCTAACTTGATCTCGGTGATGTAGTTCTTAGTTATTAAAAAAAGAAAATGCTAAACCTCTGACTGTGCCCATATCTTTTTTTCCCTAGAGGCAAAATCCTTGCTAAGAGAATCAACGTGCGCATTGAACACATTAAGCATTCAAAGAGCAGAGACAGTTTTTTGCAGCGTGTGAAGGAAAATGAAAGGAAGAAAAAGGAAGCAAAGGAAAAGGGCACTTGGTTTGAGTTAAAACGCCAGGTAACATTGAGAATATATCTCCAGTAGTTGGTACTAAAAGAAATCTAAAGTTACTTTGAGAAACACCTTGTGTGTAACTGGGCAAAAAGGTTGAAAATTGTTTAAATTTGTAGCAAGACAAAAATGTTACATTATCTGATGTCATATATATTATCCCTGTCAGATCTCACGCAAGGGAGAGCTTGTTGACATACAGGTAGTCTTCAATTTGCGATCATAATTGAGCTTGGAAGTGCAGTCATGAGTCAAATAACCAGACCTGATTTTTAAGTAAATTGCATGGTTAAGCAAATATCATAATTGTTAAGCAAATCAGTTTTCCCCAATGGGCATTTTTTGCTGGAAACCAGTGAAAAATGTAGCAGTTTGTGGTTAGGTGACTATGGGATGCTATAAATGGCCATTAACTATGAAACAGTTAACAACTGTCCAAAGTGCAATTGTGAACGGGATGTGTGATCATCATAGTTTCAAAAGCAGGTCATAAGTATCCCTGGGGAGGATTCTGTTGTAGCTTTGAATGATCATTAAGTGCCTGGTTGTAAGTTGGGAACTACCTGTAAATAAAATATTCTGTCTTTAATTTATATAGTGTTTAAATGTTACTGCATGACTTTATTGTCTACTATCATAGCAAGCTAAATCAGAAAACAAAGCTGCATGAAGAGTCAAAAAATAGATTTTAGAGTGGTCAGTCGACTACCTTACTAAAAGAACTAGTTTAATCTATCAAATGTAAAAGACAATATAAGTTTTTTGTTTTTGCTCTTAAGATACGTTCCTAATTTTGAGGAAAGACAAGTGACCTAATTAAGTGTGTAGTGGTAGAAAACACTCCAAAACAGTTTTTTTAAAATATATCTTGCACTGTTATAACTCACACTTCTTTTGTATTCTTGTTTACAGCCTGCACCTCCAAGAGAAGCTCACTTTGTTAGAACCAATGGCAAAGAGCCAGAGTTGCTGGAACCAATTCCTTATGAATTTATGGCATAGTGTGTATGAACAAAATAAAATACCTTTGAAGTATTTGTTTGTGTATTCAAAGTTATTATTTCTGAATTGAAAGTTCTGTATTCCTATTTATTATATATGTTATAATTCAGTGTACAATTAATAATGGGCAGAAACTAGCATCTAAGAGGCAGCTATGTTTCTGTGAACTATGAATTAGTTGTCTGTTAGTAGCCTGCAACTAGTTTTTATATATAAACAGGAATATTCTTACAATTAATCCCCAGTATCTTCTGAATGAAAAATATGTTACAGATAAAATACTGGAATTATAATTCTAAAGAATGAGGTTTGTAAAAAAAAAATGCTTCTATTTCAATTGTTTCTGGCAAAAGTAGCACGTTTCTCAAATTCTTTTCTTGGTTTTCTAATAAGATACTCTCCATTTTTGATGATTTGGCACTATAGCTTTCTGTTATTTCCATGAACTACTAAATATCTCCCCTCTGTGTTCCTCACCCACCAATGTCAGGGAATCCTAGTAGTATGAATTAGTCTGAAATTGACCCTGAAATTCAGATCACAAGTATTTGTAAAAATCTGACTTGAGAACTACTAAATGAATATTGTCCACTTGAATTCTGTACTCAAAAATGTTTTCCCATTTAAAAGCTTCATACCCCACATTGATGAACATGAAAAACTCAAAAATAGCTCTAGGTTTTTTTTCTTTTTTTTTAAGTTTTAATAGGAATGAGTGACAGGTAGAAGCAAACCCTGAGAAGATGCATTAATTTTCTAATTTAAGAAAAAATATGGAAAAGATGTGTTGTTATAAGTTAGCAAGTCTGATAAAGTGTTACTAATCAAAGAATAGATCATGTACATCTATTATGCTTGATATCAAATATGACAGCATTGTTTGATAGTCCATCTGGGGACAAGATTCCTTTCCTTTGTGGTAACATTCAGACAAATTTAAGCCAAGCCAAAAGTGGCAGCACATATTAACTTACCTCAAAGTTAACTCGGGTTAGTACTTTAATGGGAGACTCCCAGGAAATGTTACGGTGGGGACTAGACTAGAAAGCCAAAAAAATATTCCAGATGAAAGCAATGGCAAAGAGAATCCCCAACTCTATTACATCTGACAAGACAAGACATTTTCATAAAGTTGAACTCAACTGGAATCTACCATTAAACTGCATGTTTGGCCTGATTAATGCATATATAATGTGTAAACCTGATTATACTTTAGTGATGTGCATATAAAATAGGTATTCTGACTGGTTACTGTACATAAGGCAATCTTCTTCACACAAATTTCAACTTTTCTACTGTGGGAGACCTAGGAAAGGTTTCTGATCTTGAAACTTTGAAATTAGGCAAGCTTCATAAAACTACAATGTTTGATTCCCAGCAAAATAAATGCAGGTGTTTGTGCTTTGTGCCTTTAAATGGTGGGACTTCAACCGCCTTTACAAACTACTTGACAGAACAAGTTTTGGAACAAGCTTTTTAGACTTCGACAGTTTGCTTAGCTGATTTGGGGGTTTTGAGCAATTAAGAGCATGTCAGAACAGTATAGAAATTATATAATCCCACAATATTTCAAACATTTAATTGCAGAGAAAAATGGAATGGGTTTTTATCCTCATTCCTCAAATATGTATTTAGACAATATATGCATATGCTGACTCTAAACCACTTAGGACTGTAAAGTACTATTGCTATCATAGTTGGGTCAGGAAACAAAAAAAATGAAAGGTTTGGACAGTTGCAAAAAGTAACATATTAGTCAATGGGCAATCAAGTCACAAAAAATGAAATTTTAAGAGTGATAGTAAATGTTCATGATACAGTTGTGCATAATATTTTAACCTTGCAAGTAATGCTTGACTTACAACTGGTTGTTTAGCAACTTTTTTTTCCCAAATATAACTTGAAAAAGATAGTTTATGACCCGGATTTGAAGTTCTGGCATTTGACACGTGAACACACATACACATCACATGACCACTTTGGGGGCACTTGGCAATCCACCCACGTTTACAGCTGTTTGCAGTGCCCCATGCTCACCTGATGGAAACCCATGTTTACTTCTCATTTATAGCAAAAACCACCCTATAGCAAACGACCTGCTTAATGACCATGGCACTTGCTTAATAACTGCCACAAAACCGGTTGTAAAATCTGTGTCTTTTCTATTGTCACTACTTGGAATCAATTGTGGGCTTAATTACAGTCATAAATTGAAGACTTCATGGTTTATGGAGTATGGTACAATTCATTCAATACAAAGGCATAAACTGATTCATAAATCATAATGATTGGATTCAAAAGTTTTAAGCCTAAATCCAGCAAACAATTTCCTATATTGTGTGAATCAGGACACTGCCATTCTTATCCCTAACCAAGATCACAGAGGCCTGCATTTAGTTCATTTCAGATGAATTCTTGTTTCGGTTAGAACTGATTTAAGATTTACCTTTGATGCACACCTTAATTTAGATATATGGCCTCTAAGGAATTTCTGTCCATTGTTGCCAAGTAGTAACAAAATATTACTGCATTGAGTTATGGCTAGAATGGTTGAAGCGTTCATTCTTGAGCCACAGATCTTTCAAGATATTGTTACACCTTTCCCAACAATAGCATTTTTTTTAAAGAAATGCTGATCTGGTTGGAATTGGAATATCAGAGAAGGCTCCAAAAGTTGCTTGATATTTCCTCCCCCCCCCCAGTGATGGTATTCAGCAGTTTCTGACCAGTTCTGGAGAACTGGTAGCGGAAATTTTGAGTAGTTCCGAGAACTGGTAAATATCACCTCTGACTGACCCCGCTCCCATCTATTCTCTGCCTCCGAGTCCCAGCTGATCGGGAGGAAATGGGGATTTTGCAGTAACCTTCCCCTGGAGTGGGGAGGGAATGGAGATTTTACAGTATCCTTTCCCTGTCATGCCCATCAAGCCATGCCCACAGAACCGATAGTAAAAAAATTGAATCCCACTACTGCTTTCCCCCATTACTAAAAGCCATACATATATTAGTCCCAATTGGCATGAATCATTAGTGAAAATTAGGGAGTGGGGAGTGGTGATTGCAAAAAAGCTGTATAGGAAGCTTGCAGGAGAGCTTAATTTGTAATGATTAGTCACTGAACTTCTGATGTCATGTTTTGTAACGTTGAGAGTGTACACTGTCACCTGTAGGCTTTTGTCTCTGTGAATCTATCTTTTGTATTCTTCACTGAACTTCACATTTTCAAGTCTTCTTTAATGTATCTGAATCTTCACAGGCTCCTGCTTATTTGTTCCTATTGTATCTTTCATCTCATTTTGTATCAGTTCTTTCTCTCACTCCCACATCTGTCACTTAACCTTCTTTTCTGAACTTGAGTCATTGTTCTTTCTCACACAACAGATAGCTAATTTTGTTAGTGCGAAACAGCAATAAAAGAAAAGGCAGTTTTTCCTGGCCTATGCATGTTTCAAGAACATCTACCTACAAAGGCAGCTGTTGAGATCGAGTAGGGCAGGCTAAGCCAAAGGCATTTGTAAAGGGGAAGAGCTTTTCTTGGGGAAAAACAAGATTTCAGACTCTAAAGTGTGAAGAATTGGCTTCCTCCTTGGATACATTATTAGGTGACTGTTACAGCAGCATTAACTGGGCGTTTGCAATGCTAGTATGATGCACATCTGGTCCATGCAAAGCCTGTATTCATACAGCACACTAAGTCTGCTTGCTTAACCAGAGTTCACTAAATAAACCATGATTTACTGAGCTTACTAAACATACACTAAGCAATACCTAAACAAACCAAATCAAATCATAGCTTATGTTATGCATGCTCCTATGTTTATGTTTTAAGTCATGTTTATGTTTTAAGTCATGTATTTCCATGTACCTGGAAATTTCCTGTTATAAAATATTCCAAAACAGTCATTTGACTTGAATCTTTGATAACAAGCTATATTGAATCTGCTTGTGGAGAGAAGCAAGTGGATGCTAATTATAAACTAAAAAAAAGATGATAATACCCATTTGTGTGTTCATCTAATTTCACACAGCTAGAGTACTTTGGGAAAAAGAGTGAGGTAATAATTTTTTCAGCTGCGATTGATGGATGAAAACAACAGGATATATTTTCGCTTTTTTGTACAGCTTTTTGAATTGTTTTGCTGTTTTAAATGGTTTGTGAGCCATCCAGAGTTATATATTTGGGCAGCTACATTAATTGATATGATGTAATAAACACTATGAAAACTATATACAAAATCAGTTTGCAGTATATGCCATGGAAACTACCTGACTCTGATTTTTCTGCCATGGTACAGGGTTGGAGACAACGTTCTGTGATTGGACAATTAAAATGCATTTTGGAATTCTGATCAAAATTCTTTTTTCTTTTGCTATAAAAATTATTTGGGGGCGGAAAGGTTGGAGGCTTTACAACATCTTCCCTCTACAATATGGTTATTTCTCTCCTGATTTTGACGTTAGTAGTATTAATACTACTGCTAGGAGCAATAACAAAATAGTAATGTAATTCTGATCAACCATAAAAAGTAGATTACATAGAGAGCAACTAATGGCTTTGTATAAGTCATATTCATGTTATCTGAAGGCTTTCTCCCCTACTGATTATGTTTTAATGTGTTAGTTTTTATATGGTATACAGTACACAGTCCTCTCTCTTGTATTTTTACTTAAATAACTTACTAATTTATATAACCTGGTAAAATTAGTAAATAAGTCGATTTCTAGTTAGTTTCTATGGTCAACACCTAAGTATTTTATTGGCCTTCAATCTGATAAAAGCCTGTCTTATATTTTTTTTTGCCACCAAAAAAGGCACCAGGTCTTATTTTCAGGGGAGGGGGGAATGTCGTCCACTGATTCACCTCACTTGCGTGTGTTGCCCTCAGCCTCCTTTTTGCTTTAGGAACTTCTTCGGCCAGCAAGGCTTTCCTGAAGGTCTCTGCAGCCGATAACAGATCTCTGGATCGATCCGGAGCACTGTTATTGGCTACAGAGGCCTTCAGGAAAGCCAGCTGCAGAAGAAATGGGCTGGCAAGGCAGGTGTCGGGGTATGCGAGGCCTGGCTGCAACTGTCCGAAGGTAAGTAGTAGGGCAAGTCCATCCCCACCCTAGCTTAATTTTTACCTGTGCACCTTGGAGTGGGTGGGGTCTTAATTAGGGCTTATTTTGGGGGTAGGGCTTATATTGGGCGCACATGTAAAAATCAAGCTAAGACTTACTTTCAGAGTAGGTCATATTTTCGGGGAAACACGGTAGATGTCCATAAAATGTTGGGTGTACAGTAATCTTTATCACCAATCACATTTTGCAAAATGTGGCCCTTAGGCTGAAAAAGGTTGATATACTTCTGATTTAGCCCTATTAAAATTGAGAATGCTTAGTGGCCATGAAATACTAATTGCTGGAGAGCAAACCAGAGACAGGAAAATAGCTCTAGAAGTGCCCGGGAAGAGGACTTAGATGACTCATTAGAATCGGGAATGTGAACATTTCATACTGCATTCTGTTGAAGAGTTTCTTCTTTATCTCTAGAGATTTCTCCCCCTCCTCCATTTCTTTGGCAACTGCTAGTACATCCCACATTTGTAGCCTACTATCATGATTTCCATAGCCAAACACTGAGTTCATACTGAAACAATTTAGAATGGGAACTGATCAATTATTAGGCTGCCTCTCAGAATATGAGTCTCTGTGGATTATGATGTTTGATGTGGATTGATATTATGATAGCTCCATCCATTTTAGATCAACATTTCCTGAAAATTTCAGTGAAACTTGCTGCCATGAAGTGTGCTTCTCTGGAGGGCTATAGCCTCATTTATTATGATTGGATGTGTGCTTATTATCTTCATTCATAGGAGAAAATGTGATTCGTAATTTTAATCCTTCAGCAAAATTTTTTAGCTTGGGCAGTGATACTTAGTCATGCGATGTATCTCTTGTGATACAGGTTTATTATAAAATGAAAGCAATAGGATTATGGGTTATCAAGTTGTTCATTTTTAGGAACCACACATTTAAATTTTCTATATAACAAACTGATCCTAGCTGGATCTGGTCCTTCAGATCTTCCAACAATATACCGGTAGTCCTTGACTATTTTTATTCTAATGAACCTCTTTCAGATTTGCCCCTTTCAAGTTTATCCTTTTTTTCCCCTAAGAAAATATGGTCATCATACCTATAAATTAAATAATTTAATTTGTAAAATAATTTATAGATAGTCCCATCCCAATATACATGATTCCTTTTGGAATCCATTTGATAAGGTTTTGCTAGTAGGTGCTAGAAAAATGCTTTTGTGAATGACCTTCAGTTTTTGTCTCTGTAGTAAGATTCTCCTTGCATGAATGCATTACTATGCTTTTAATTCGCATACAAATGGTATTCTGAGTAACCTCTCTTTCCTTCACACATACACACCCCCAGGCCTTTTAAAGCTATGCCTACTATTGTTTCCATGGCAATTACACTATTTGCAATGTTGATGTACAACTGCAAAGCAATGTAAGCTTCCCAAGGACATTGCCTTTATTCAGACTCTCAGGGAAATTAGATAAAAGATGGAAATGAAATGTTTTGAAGATTACCTGTGTGACACATCTCTGCACCTGACAAGACACTCCTCTTATAAAACACAGAAGAGTCGTCCTAAAGTAAGCTATACCTTCTCTCCTTTTTAAAAAAATAAAAATCAGATGAAATCAATGACAGTAATCACATTACCAATGATGTCCCCACAGATAAGCAACAAAACACGTGAACAAAACGGGGCTAATTTCACACCCGAAGCTTCATTCATTCGTTTCATGTGAACTGGGGAGCGAGCGATGCTTACTACACGGGAGAACCTAAATAGAATAGAATTCTTTATTGGCCAAGTATGATTGGACACACAAGGAATTTGTCTTGGGTGTCTATGCTCTCAGTGTACATAAGGAGAATAAAATAAATAAAATAAAATTCACCAAGAATAAAAAGATAGAACATTTAGTGATAGTCAAGGTTACTAATAAGCTATGAAATTGTACTAGGAAACAAATAAAAACAATATAAATGGAAAGATACAAGCAACATGGCTATAGTGATAAGTGGGAAGAGATAGATACTAGTAAGAAAGAGAAGAATAATAGTAATACAGTCTTAGTAAATTATTTGACAGCGTTGTGGGAATCAGTTGTTAAGCAGAGTGATGGCATTCGGAGGGAAAAAAACTGTCCTTGTCTCTAGTTGTTCTGGTGTGCAGTGCCCTATAGCGTCTTTTTGAGGGTAGAAGTTGAAACGATTTATGCCCAGGATGTGAGGGGTCTGTACTGTAGATATCTGTATCTACATTACATACTGCGTATACAGAGCCGGATTTAGATGAAAAGAGGCCCTAGACTATTCCACTTATGAGGCCCTTTCACCTATAGTGAAAGTGTAATTTTAATTTTGCTAACAATTTGAACGTAGGCCCCTCTTGATCTTGAGGCCCTAGGCTGAAGCCTAGTTAGCCTATAGGAAAACCCGGCCCTGTGCGTATACATTATATTATCTGTAGAGAACGGGCCAAGGATGCGTTCCCGCCCATTTCACACGAATGGAGAAGGGGAAATTCATTTGTGGTTTTTTTCCCACCGGAAGCCAGCCCAAATACCGTAAAATAAAACCCGGCTTTTACGATACACGGGTGAAATCCTTGGGCAGGTAGCTGTCCCCATAAGCTCGCCCGCTTGCTATCTCTTGACCATCGCCAGCTATTTCTATTGTCTAGGGCTGCGGGGCGTGCGTACAGCTCACCGCCCTTGTGCGTACTCAGGGCCGGCCCTTCCCAAAAGAGGGGCGGAGGATGGAGGCGGCGCTTTTGTCGCACTTGGGCTTGACTTTAAAAGCGCCGCGCGATCCGCGGGTCCCCGGCAGCTGCTACAGGGCTTCGCTTGGATGCTGTGCTGGTTCTTCGCCTCCGCGCTCTGAATGCATTTGGGGCAAACGCCGCCACCGATCCCGTATTTCTCTTTCTGGGGCTGGAGGGCTGGCTTTTCCCATGCGGTTCTCCTCGATCATGTCCCAAAATTATCTTTTAGCGCCCATCCAAGAATGCCCGTCCGAGTTCCTCGTCAAGGAGGTGAAACTGGCGGTGCTCGGAACAGGGGGCGTGGGGAAGAGCGGTAAGTGCCGAGGAAGCGAGGTTCGGTTCGGCTGCTTGGGGGATCTGGGTGGGCGAAGGGGAAAGGGTGGATCCCGCGCGGGGATCGAGATCGGGGCACGCGGGCAGAGGAGAGAAGATGAAAAATGGGGGTCTGGAAATAATAAAATAAGGATGCTCTGTGTGGAAGCCGGGAAAAGGTGGGAATGTCGAGGGGGAAAAAACCCTGATAGGTGAAGTCCTGTCTACTGTTCCCATCCCAATGCCGTCCAGATATGCAGGAATGCAACGCCCATCAGCCGGTGAATGAAAACCCAGCTGTCTGGAAGGACTTCGGGATGGGCAAGCGGTGAACTGGTTGGGTGGGTTAAACCGTCCCTTTTCAAGCAGAACATGAATTACTCTTGAGTTAAGCAGAAAATTCCTCCATCATGCTTCCACAGGCATCCAAAGCTCTTCATTAGGTTTCCTAAATCCAGATGCCGCAGCCCAAGTCGCCTCTTGGGAAGCCATGCTGCTTGCTACAAATGGTTAAGATTGGTCTTTTCTCCAGCTGTTTTCATTTAACAAACAAAAAATTCTCTCTTTTTTTTTTTCCAGCCATGATTGTCCGGTTCCTCACCAAAAGGTTTATTGGAGACTATGAACCCAACACTGGTGAGTTTTATTCTTTTTTTCTTTTTCTTTTTTTTGGTAATATTTTTTTTACTATTATTATTTTTAATTATACATTTATATTGTGTGTGAAGAGAATTGGTTCTGGGTATCATTCATATTAATCCAATTCACAATAACAATATTAGTAATCTCTATCACATTTCTCAAATTTAAGTAATCCTCATTATATTGTTCAAACATACATATTCAAAAAATGCCTAACTCCTCATCTTGATCTCTACCTTCATCTATATCTTTCTTGTTCTATCTAAATATTTATTTATTTATTTATTTATTTAGTTAGTTATTTAGTTAGTTTAGTTAGTTAGTTAGTTAGTTAGTTAGTTAGTTAGTCCAATTTATATGCCGCCCTTGTCCGTAGACTCAGGGTGGCTTACAATGCATTATAGCAATAGCCTGCATACTTTTTTGTATATACCTGCTTATTAGGGCTTTCGCCCCCCCACTAAGCGGTGTTGTTCTATACAAAGTCGGCTTATTGCCCCCACAATCTGGGTCCTCAATTTACCTACCTCGAAAGGATGGAAGGTTGAGTCAACCTTGAGCCTGGTGAGATTCGAACTTGCACTAATTGCAGGCAGCTGGCAGCTAAGTGCTAGCACTTAACAGCACTTTAGTCCGCTGCACCACCGAGGCTCATAATTTATAATTTATAATATAATTTCTCTATTATATAAACATTTCTCTATTATATATGAACAAATTTAACTAAGTTTCATTTATATTAATCCAATTCATGCTAACATTGTTATGGTGAGTTTTATTCTTAAGGATTCTTCCTTCCCACAAGCCAGCTGTGAGGTCTGAGTGAGGGTAGCATCCATGCCATAAGGAATCTGTTTTGGCCCCCTTCCGTTAGGGACTTCTAGAAAGCTTAGGAGTGCAGATGTTTTCCTACCTAGCCATCCTAGAAAAGAGGAGAAAAAAGAAATCAGACTCTGAAAACTGCTTACTAAAGCGCCAGAATCCCATTCTGAAGCTTAGTCTTAACATTACACCGCATTGATTTTTCTGCATAAATTGGGAAGCAGGTTTATGGTGGCTGGGGGGGGGGCTGTACTTAATGTTTGGGGGGGTGTACAAGAGCTGCAGCAGATAGGATAGTGATCTGAAGTAAGCGAGGGGAGGATTTTCCTTCCCCTCCCCCAAGATTTGGGAGGAATTTAAGAAATCTTGGTCAGATGTTTCGTGTCTAAGGTTTACACCAGTTTTCAGACAACTCAAAATGGGGAGCAATTAAACCAGTATAATTGTTGGCAGTCATATTCTTAGGTGGGCTTAACCCAATCAGTATTGGGTTTCTGGGCTTCCCACTTCTGGGGTGTCGTGGGCCAATATGAAGGAGACCAGTAGTTGTCCTGTTTCTCTAGGTTATTTCTTGCCAAATATAAGTACAAGTTTGTCATTTGCTTATTTCATGTTCATTTTTCCAGGGAATCTATATTCAAGACTTGTTCATATAGAAGGTGACCAAATGTTTCTGCAGATCCAAGATACACCGGGATGCCCTGAGGTACAAAATAATCTTAAAATATGTTGGTTCTGATGGCCAAGTGGGATTTGCTTCTCTCTATGTTGCAGAAACACAGTGGGCTCTTTATGGCATTGTATTTGCATATTTATTCATTTTATTTTTATTTGCTCATTGCTTCAAATTACTTTTTATGAAGGGGAAACAAATATAGGAAAAGCTAATTAGGCTTTTATTATGCAGTCATCCTGCCTCATTTCTTCAATATTTCTTGTTGCTTAAAGCAGTATTCCATTGTTAAAGAGTCTCCAACTGATAGGAACTGAACTATGCAATTATGGTCATAAGTTCTGACACTAGTAAAGCTGGTCATCATGTGACCAGACCCGATTTTATGACTTTTTTTTGCAATGGTCATTAGATGAACACATTGGTTGTTAAATGAATGCTGTGATCATTAAGCAAATCCATATTTGCTATGGGGTGTTTTCTTGTGGAAACAAAACATACCAGTTTCCAGAAAAAACGTGGTAAATTGTGGTCAGATGACCATAGAGCAAATGTGGGCTGGTTGCCGGGTGCCCAAAATTTATGTTACGTGACACTGGGGGGCACTGGACATTGTAACTTTAGAACTGGGATGAAGTAGCTTTTTTTTTGGGGGGGGGAAACTGTTGTAACTTGGACTGGTTGCTAAGTGACTAGTCGTAAGTAGAGGATTACCTATAAAGCTATAATTCTTACTCCATTAACAAAGAGCCAGGAAGTCGAATATTGTCACTGCCAATAGTTTTACCTGTTCTCAGAACTTTCAATCTGAAGTATCCCATAATAATAATTGGGATTTCCAATTAAATTAGGATGTAATTTGCAGATACACATTCTAGATATATTAGAAATAAATCCCACATAATCAAAGTGTCCCAGATCAATTTTCCTAGGACTGCAATTCCTGGAACATCTTACCATCTCTTGGGTTATTTAAAATGTGTGCCTTAATATGTACAAAGCTCCTGGGCTCGATTCAAGAAATACTTGCTTTTCATTACAGCATTAATAGGAATTATAGTTATGTGTCGTTCTGGGTAATGCTGGAAGAAATGCATCTGACCTTTAAATGATCCATTTGGGATTAAATGTGAACACTCCCAAGAGCATTATTTCTTTTGATGCTTCAAGGCTGTGCCATCCAGGCATCCAACTGCATTGTATTATGATGATCAAGGTTGAACACTGAATAGTTCAACTGTGAGATGAGCTTCTTTATTGAAACTATGTCTGCAACTGAAACCTTTTCTCTTCTTTATAAATGTATGAAAATAATCATTCCTTCTTTTCAGATCCAAGAAGATTTACCGCAAGTGCTGGATTCGGTTTCTGGTTGTCTCAAGTGGGCAGATGGTTTTCTCTTGGTCTACTCAATTACCGACCGTCATAGCTACCAGTTCATTCGGCCACTTTTTCTACACATCCAGAAGATTCGCCCTGACTCAAAAATCCCAGTCATCATTGTAGGAAACAAAGGGGATTTGATGCATTCCCGACAGGTTGCAGCCAATGATGGCCTACAGTTGGCCAATGAACTGGGTGTTGTGTTTCTGGAAGTCTCGACGAGTGATAATTATCAAGGTGTATGCGATGTCTTTCAATACCTTTGTAAAGAAGTTAGTAAACAGCACAGTTATGGCAGCCGAGACAAAAGAAGGTCATCCATCATCCCGCGTCCCAAATCTCCAAATGTGCAAGACCTCAAGAGACGTTTTAAACAGGCTCTTTCATCCAAAGTGAAATAGACTTGAAATGACCTTTGCTCAAAACTGTTTTATTGATTACACCTTTATAAGAAGATTTTTATTTTTGTACTGATGCTGTTGTTATCTATCTAGATAAAAATATACAACGTCCTTGGAATTACTTTCATATGAATTTTTCTTCCTCCCCTACCTATTGGAACAAAATAAAATAAAAAAATGATTGAATGATTGAAAGCTGTATTTCTGTTCCATAGAGATTTACTGTTTAAATAAGGGAAGGGAACTATTTATTTACCAGATTTATACCCCAACTTTTCTCCAGGAGCTCAAAGCACTCTCTTTCAATAATAACCAATAGGTCACTCAAAGAGTTTCCATTAAAGGAGAATATTTGTAGCTCAGGTGTGAAATGAGTTGTCGGTGCTCTCTGAGCTTGCTTGTTTTCTTGCAGACTTTATTACCCAAACTAGCACTGATGATGTTACCTAGTTTGGTAATGAAACATCTGGAAGAAAACAAGCAAGCTCAGAGAGTTTCCATGGTTGACAGTGATTAAAATTTGGGTCTTCCTCTTTCTTCAATGCTTTAACTGCTACAATTATACAATTATAACTTGTCAAATTCTGATAATTCCAAAATGTAGGATCTAGTATTTCAGTTTCCTTGGATAGCCAATAGGATTAAATTCTTTCTCTCTCTATAAAATACATTTATGACTTGTTTATTTTGATTGATTATACTTTAAGCTGGTTCCTCCCTATGTAGAAAGAAATGGCAACAGGCTTTGTTTTGCAAAATGCTCTAAAAGGGCCACTGAATTCAACCTCCAGCTGATTTGGGGAGGTTGTGAGAAAGCTAACCAAGATTGTACTTGCATAATAGTTGGACAGAAAATAGGCAAGATAATCCAGGGCTGTGTATGAATCTGGGGAATTAATGGGATACTATAGTAGTATTTCTTATCTTGTTGATTTATCTTATCTTGTTGATTTAGCTGATTTCAAAGTGTTTTCCAGCTTCCAGCATTTGTTCTTAAAAGGGAAAAAGTCTGGAATTGAGTAATGTGCCTGAGTAATGATTTTAGATACTAGATTAAGACTTCAATTCATATGTGCACTTACTTGAGGCAAAGGCCAATGGACTTCCAAGATGAAATAGGGATTAAATTCTTAGTCACTGACCTATGATGTGTATTTTACAGTTTATTCAAACAGCTGTATGGTATCTATCGGTTTCATTTATAGGGCAATTTTGTCATATTTGTACAGTAGCTCAGGCTTCTCTAAACTAAAGGGAAAATTTAAAAGGTTATTTTTTATTTTTTTATGCGCCCCATGACAATGGAACTAACATCCAAACAAAGTCAGTGGACAGATGAGTGTGCAAAATTTCTAGATGTAAATATATTACCCAGGAATAAATTCCATGAATCAGTAGTATTTTTAGTAGATTTGTAGAGTATTCTGAATATTACTCCCATAGTTGCTGATTGATTTCAGTTGAAATCTGCAATGCCTTATCAAACTCAGGAGAAAGCTGTACTATTTTAAACACCCATGTTCATCCATCAGGTTCTCTAGATAGCCTTTGCAAAGACTTTATCCTTAAATCTAATCTTATCAGGAATATAAGAAGCTGTCTGGTGCTAACCCATACTTCTTTTTAACCATGATTTGATGGAGTCATTATTATAACTCAGTATGCACTTACAATAATATTAAAACCATAAACCATAGCACATAAATATCCTGCTTCAAAAAAAATCACTCTGAATATTTTGTTTTGCCTCAATATGTTGGAATATTCATCTTGCCAAACCATTGTTGTTTCTAAACCACAATGTTATAGATTGTCATTATCTGTTATCCAGTCAGTGCTTTCTTCAGGGAATACTGAATCAGTCCCTTATTTTTCTAGCTCAGCACTTTCCAACATCTGCTCTTGCAGCTAGTATCTATAATTTCCAGATATGTTGGAATGCCCATTTTCCCTAGACAACGTGCTGCCTGGGATAATAGGAATTAATCTAATATGGCTGGCTTAGAAGACATCTAGATAGACAAACTGGCTCCATATGCTGCTCAATTATATTCTTAGAATCCTTAGGAGACATGGCCAATTATTGCTGTTTGGAATTATGGAAATTATAGTCTAATATATTTGGATGCTGATGATGGGAACTTTAATTCAGCAACATCTGGAATGCCATAAGTTGCCTACATCGGACTATACTAAAAAGCAGAATCTGTTCAAAGTATCAGATAAGAATGAGTCTGTAGAAGGTGAATAGGCTGAGCCCGAGGGTAGGGGTCAAATGCATCATTAGTTTGGAGTTGCTATGCTTCTACAAGAGACCCAAGTGCAACACCCTATGAATTCCATTAACCCTTATTTAGTGCCAGTTTGGTTTGACCATTACTAGATCAGATTCTTGTGTATAAATTGCATATAATAAACTTTTAGTGCTCTGAACTCAACTTCTGTTCTAGGTTACCTGTTGGGTCATTGTTTCAACAATATTTCCTTATCTAAACAGAAAAGAATGACAACAGGTGGGCAAAAAAAGAAGGGGGAGTGGGAGCGACTTCCAACTTCTTGCTGGCCTGCACATTGAGTTGCCTGGTGAGAAGTTGGCAGGGATCATTAAAAAAATCTTTCCTTCCTTCCTTGGGGCAGTGTGAGTCAAGAAGAATGCATGGGGGTCACAACGGTGTGTATGTGAAAGGTGTGCTGGGGCCTGGTGTGGTTTGAGTACACAAGAGGTGCTATGCAGGTCAGGAAATGCATGGAGGAGGGGTAGTCAAGAAAGGTGTGGGTGCATAAGAAGTAGGCATAGGTTAGTGAAGGTGCGTGGTAGGAGTAAGGATTTGGGAGTGGTGTGCAAGATGTATGGCATGGATCACTTGGGTACTACATGGATCAGGGATAGTGCTCGGGGGATGGCATGGGTCAGGGAAGGTGCATGGAGGTACCCAAAAGGTGCTGCATGGATCAGGGAAGGCATTCAGGTGGGTGGGATAGATCAGGGAAGGAACTTGGGTGATGGCACAAGTCTGGGAGTGCATGTGGAAGTTGGCACGGATTCCCTTCCCTTTCCTTCCCTTCCCTTTCCCACAGACAGGTAAGCAGTTGCTGCCTGGCGGGGGAAGGAAGTGAGGGATTGCAAGATTGGCTGGGAAACTGTCACAGAATGTTGAAAATGAAAATCACATGACTGCCCCAGCAGCCAGCAGCATAGCAACAGCCAGTAGCACTGAAGTTGCCACTACTTCCCCAAATTTCATTCCCTTGGGAGTCATGGATCCCAGATAACTAACATTCTATAAGTTATCCCATTCGTAATAATTTAAAATTTGTTGCCCTGTGATACATCATTTTGCCCAGTTAAAGGTCATGACAATTAGATTTTCAATAGCATATAAATGTCCAAGATTAAATATAAATCTATTTGCATTGTCACAAAGCTGCAAAATCTTAACGAAGTTGATGTATGTAATTAGCAATTTTTATAGGAGTTGATATTTAACAATAGTATATTGTTATGTATATATATATATATATATATATATATATATATATATATATATATATATATATGTAGTCAAATGGCATTATTAAATTCCCAATCTAATCCTTGGTTTTGTTTGTTGTTGTGTGAATCATTCAGCTGAATGATAAACTCAGAGAATTAACAGTCATTCCTGTCATGGTTTCTTAAAGCTAGTCTATTGCAATGTATTTATATAGGGCTGCTTTTAAAAATAATTTGGAAATACCATTGATACCGTCTTCTCTCTTACTGGTAAGGGATTTCATCCGACCAACTTTTCCAGTAAATTTTTAGTTTTCAGATCCAAGTGCTGATTTTAATCTCTAGAACCCTTCATGGTGTGATTCTCAACAATCATCAAGACTGCCTCTTTCAAGTAGAACTAGCCTGCTCCATGTGGTTAACTCAGAAAGCAAAGCTTAAAATCTTACCATACAGGGAGGCTCTGGAAGCAGTCCCCCCCACCCCTGTAGCCCTTTCCCTTTGGCACCCCTATCTTGGAAAGACTGTAAAAACAAGAATGTTTTGGGCAGTGGTGGAATTCAAACTTTTTTACTACCGGTTCTGTGGGCGTGGCTTGGTGGGCATGGTGTGGCTTGGTGGGCATGCAGGGGAAGGATACTGCAAAATCTCCATTCCCACTCCACTCCAGGGGAAGGATACTGCAAAATCCCCATTCCCACCTCACTCTGGGGCCAGCCAGAGGTGGTATTTGCCGGTTCTGTGAACTACTCAAAATTTCCAGTACCAGTTCTCCAGAACCTTCAGAACCTGCTGAATTTCACCCCTTGTTCTGGGGAACATTTGAGAGTTAACTGACAATATTGGGACTGAGCACCATTATTTAATTTGCTGTTTTTAATAGCTCTTACCAATTGGCTATTTGATTGTTTTTAATCATTGGAAATCATATAGGCCCCATGGCAGTAGCCTATGTCAATAATTTATAGTTTTCCTATTTTCTTGATCTGATCTCTCTCTCATAAGGTGATCAAGTAGATCAAGTATGTATTAAAAAAACAAAATCACAGAAATGTATGCCTCTCTATGTTTATAAGTGTATAAAACCATGTGTGTGGAGGTGCGGTCCTATGTCATGCCCACCATGGCCACGCCCACCATGGCCACATCCCCACACCCTGGCCACATGCCTCCCCCCCAGTCCTCCAAGGTCAAACACAACTCTGATGTGGCCCTCAATGAAATCAAGTTTGACACCCCTGTGGTATATAAATGTTGTAAATACAGGTAGTCCTCAACTTATAACAGTTCATTCAGTGGCCATTCAAAGTTACAATGGCACTGAAAAACAGCTGTTTTTCACACTTATTTTTTATTTATTTATTTATTTATTATTAAAATTTTTATACCGCCCCCTCTCCCGAAGGACTCGGGGCGGTGAACAGCCAAAATTAAAAACACCCAATACAAATATTAAAATACATTAATGACTTAATTATTAAGTTAATTAATTAACTTATGACTATTGCAGCATTCCCATAGTCACGTGATCAGAATTCGGATGCTTGACAGCTGGTTCATATTTATGACGGTTGCAGCATCCTCTGATCATGGGAACACCTTCTGATCAGCAAAGTCAATGGGAAAGTCAGATTCACTTAACAACCATGTTACTAACTTAACAATTGCAGTGATTCCCTTAACAATTGTGGCAAGAAAGGTTGTAAAATGGGGCAAAATTCACTTAACAAATGTCTCACTTAGCAGCATAAATTTTGGGTTCAGTTGTGGTTGCAGGTTGAGGATTACCTATATCAAATCAATGCATACCATGAATACATACCTTATATACAATAAGATTTCAGTATTGTGGTTATTTTCTAACCCATTGCATTTTACACAGCATGAACTAAGGAGAATGCATTGTTTGGCCTTCTCATCTTTTCATCAAGCACTGTTCAAGACTTGAATAGCTGATTGCCAATCAAATCTCAAGAGATGAAAACATTTTCTAATTTGGGATATGCTGTAGGGTAAAAAAAGACCTATTCATTTCTGTGTCTTATGTAAAAATAAAGAGCACTGCCTTAACACACCTCTAAAAAGGCAAGTTAGTTATGAAGCAATTAATCTGCTTAAAGAGGGGGCTGACTCAGAGGCTTCATTGTCTGGCTTCAGAAAAGGACAAACTAATACTGAATAGAAGGAAATGATGCCACTGTTTAAAATCCCCCCCCCATCATACCAAATAGTTGCCTGAGTGTCAGGGTTCTAAGTAACACCCCCAACGAAAGAAGACTCCAAGGCTTGAATTTCCTCAAAGTTCCTTTTTATTGAAGATGTCTTATTGGCACATCTGGGAAAACCCGAATCTGGAAGTTTCCAGGTTTTCCTCACCCAAGTGAAAGTTCAAGTCCCTGCCCAGCACCCACATCCATCACACGGTCCAATCATCCACCACCCAAATGGGAGAACCTCCCAGTCATCCGACTCCAGATGCCAGGGCAATACTTCCTTGACTCTCTGAGAAAGGAATGTTGTTTTGACTACATATTACCCATACTCTATGCAATCACCCCTCCCATTTTACCATAGAAGAAAATGTGGCAGGCCTGAAGGCCCAAATGTAAAAGATGGCTTCCAGGTCTGACACTGAGAAGATAAAATGCTCAGATTTCTAGCAGCCATTTGACCTCCATGATTAGGTCTTGCATTAGGATTGGGTCCATAGCATTAAAAGCTTGGTGGTCCATAGAGAAAAACAGTCAGAAATCCAGTATGAATAGATTTACAGAAAATAATTGCAGAGTACAGGAAGCATTTGCATTTCGTCTGAGTTGCAAACAAGACAGACTCATCCCTAACACCCTATGTCTATGTTCAACAGTGAACACAGGGCAGAAAACATCCTGCAGAAAGCACAGCTCCACAACTCAGTCCTTTCAGCAGTTCCAAGAAGGCTCCACACCAGTGGTGGGTTTCTACTGGTTCGCCCCAGTTTGGGCAAACCAGTAGTGGTGGTGGCAGGAGGCTCTGCCCACCCATCCAGATGTCATCAAGGACACTCCATGATTCCAAACCGGTAGTGAAGGTAAAAGGAACCCACTACTGCTCCACACCTATTTGCACCACTGAGGACATCGGCAAACTTCCAAGTGGCCTCAACGACACTCTAAAAAGAATGCAAATGACCAGCTCTCTGCAAAGAATATAAATCAATCCATTCCCCACCACCCAGTCAGAGCTGAAGAAGCTTCTTGGATGAGAAGTGAAATGTCTTCAAAGAAAAACAAGAAAGTCCAATGGCCTCTTGAAAAAGCACCTTTGGGACAAATCCAGAATCCCTTTGTTACCCAAAAGTGTTCAATAAGAGTGTGAAATTCTTCAGAATTTCTCTCCACAATGTCTCAAAAGAAAAATATGAAGAGGCAAAAATGAAGTCTGCAGTGTTATAATCTGTTTCAAGATGGAGACTGTAGAATAAATGTGTTAATCAGCAAGAGACATTGCCACTGTCAGGCTTCCTTCGGAGATAAGAAATACCTGCCAATTTCTTTGCCTTGCTATTACAACAGATCCTTTGTATGTACATAAGCTCTCCGTGCAACAAAAATCCTGCTTGTTGCAATATAGTGAAGGGAACGAACATGGGTGATGAAACCTAGGCTGCCAAGTAACACCTGTTCAAATGCTTTCCCTCTGCAGAAAAATAAAGAGTGAAGGAAGCCTGACCTGGTTTGGTTTAGATTGAGTAAGGAATAGAGAGACAGCAAAGGAGTGCAGATTTTTTTTGCTGGAGGATGGGAGGGGACATGGCCATTCCCCAAGTTCTAGTGCTTTTCCTAAAAGCTGTGGTGGATAGTAGTTAAGAAGGCAAACTAAAAAGGTAAAGGTTTCCCTCACACATATGTGTTAGTCGTTCCCAACTCTAGGGGGCGGTGCTCTCTCTGTTTCAAAGCCGAAGAGCTAGCACTGTCCTAAGACGTCTCCGTGGTCATGTGGCCGGCACGACTAAATGCCAAAGGCACATGGAACGCTGTTACCTTCCCACCAAAGGTGGACCCTATTTTTCTACTTGCATTTTTTACGTGCTTTCGAACTGCTAGGTTGGCAGAAACTGGGACAAGTAACGGGAGCTCACCCCGTTACGCGGCACTAGGGATTCGAATCCCTGAACTGCCAACCTTTCGATCGACAAGTTCAGCGTCTTAGCCACTGAGCCACCACATCCCTTAAGGCAAACTAGGGCAGGAAAATAATATGGGGAAAGGCCACAGGGATAGTGATGGGGGGGGGGGAACCCTTTTATTCAGAAATGTATTAATTTTCATTTTTTAAAAAAAGGGAATCGAAACATCATTATCATTTGTATGCATAGGGTTGATTGTCCTTTCTAACCTTGTTTGAAACTTCTGTGAAGTGTTTAGAGGCAATTCTGAGAAGAATAAACACCAGGAGGAATTGAGTGGGATATAATCATAGCTTTAACAGCAGGTTGTATTGTGTGAAGTCCTTGACAGAAAAAGTGTTCTCCCGCTTTCTTCCTGTCACTGAAATGGAGTTCTTATTATTGAAGAGGGATGAGAGAATGAAACAGGTGTATTCTGTCTTCAATAACAGAAGAGCATGAGGTAACAGCTTTACACTCGTGATACCTTATTGCCATCTTTTACTGTAAATAATTATACTTTTTGCATGTCTTATTTCAACTCAGATGTGGGCATAGTTGCTTTGGCTGTTCCCCAATGGGAAATATAACTTAGCAGGCAGATCAGACTTGGATTTTTTTCTTTGGAAAATAGAAAATGATTTAGGAAAGAGGTATGGCTGATGAGTCTGTGAAGACATGCTTCGTTTATTCCCTTTACTAAACTCTTGCCAAAAATGAAGCTGGGTGGATTTCAACCAGGGGTGAAATTCAGCAGGTTCTGGAGAACCAGTAGCGGAAATTTTGAATAGTTCGGAGAACCGGCAAATACCACCTCTGGCTGGCCCCAGAGTGTGGTGGAAATGGAGATTTTGCAATATCCTTCCCCCAGGAGTGGGGAGGGAATGGAGATTTTGCGATATCCTTCCTCCAGGAGTGGGGAAGGAATGGAGATTTTGCAGTATCTGTCCCCTACCACCTCGAGCAAGCCACGCCCACAGAACCGGTAGTAAAAAAAATTGGATTTCACCACTGACTTCAACTCTGGCTGGGGAATTCTGGGAGTTGAAGTCCACACTGTCAACCCTGAAACTGGCCTGGCTGAAACCATCTTGGAGGAGCTTCTAGTGTTGCCAGGTGTCCACTATTTGAGCGGACAGTCCACTTTTTTCACATTATGTTCACTATTTTTTTTCACAAAATAGTGGACTTTTTTTTATTCAAAAGCTTTATGATGAAATTAAAATGTAATTTAATATTTTACATATTATTATAATATATTTGATGTTTTGAATTTTAAGTAAAGTTTTGAAGTGATTATTTTAATACGTGTTAAAATCTTTGTAAGAAAATATATAATTTAATTGTAAATTTTTTTTTATTTTTTTACTACTTAAACACCCCCCCCCCCCCGCTTGTCCGCTATTTTTTGGAAGCAGACCTGGCAACCCTAGGAGCTTCAGTGCTGCCACACTGGAGCTGAGGGATAGGGAGGCAGGATTAGAGATACCTGGGGTTGTGTAAATAAAATACTTTCTCTTGGGAACCAAGGATAATCGCACACCTGATTGGAAGAAGGAGGAGTGATGTCACCAGACTACTAGACAGCCCGATTGGACCATGTGACTGATTGTTTGGGGTTGAGAGGAAAATGTCTACTTTTAATTAGGTGAAAAACTGTGGGGACCTTTCAGAGTCGGTTTTCACCAGATATGTGCCAATATGTTCTTTCCAATAAAGCTATTCGTTGAGGAATCTACTTGCCTTGGAGTTTTGCTTGATACGGATCTATTACTTGGAACCCTGACACACACATTTTAAAGTTGGCAAGATTGGGAAACACTGTTCTGTTCAAATGATATTGGTCTGATGTTGAAAAATTACCAGGAATGGGTACAATTCTTGTGTTAGCTGGATACCTTGTGTAAGTCACAGTGGAAAATTAAACAGCTTATAGCCCAGGGGTCTGCAACCTTAAACACTCAAAGAGCCATTTCCCACAGAAAAGAAAACACCGGGAGCCACAAAACCCTTCCTGTGCCTGACTATTTCTTGAGTGGCCGCAAAACTAGCAAATGTAGTTGAATTAAACATTCTGTTTTCTTCTGAAACTTTTTTTTTTTATTTATTTATCCATGGTTGGCCTACCGGGAGTTGAAAAGCTCAATAAATCGCGTGTTGGCAGGTGTCGCACATTGGCGGTTGTGACACATATTTTGAGTGACAGGGAGCCACAGCAGAGGGGTGAAAGAGCCACATGCGGCTCCAGAACCGCAGGTTGCTGACCCCTGTTATAGCCCATTGTGACTCTGGAAAGACTAACTTGCTTTTCTCCCTGGTCAACAGAGAGTATAGTCTGATAGCTGATAGGGTTGCTTCTATTGCTTCCAAAAGAGCATGACTGGAAAGCTGGGTCGCAATTCTATAAGTAGATAATTTCTTTCTACTTACATATTTAAAGAAGCACTAAAATGCTATTATTTGAAGTGTAATTCAATACTACTCCAACAGAAATCTGTTACAGGTTACTGATGGTCCAGAAAACTTGGTCAATGACATTCAGCAAAATGTTTAAAGCAGTGTTTTTCAAATTTGGCAACTTTAAGGTGTGTGGCCTTCAACTCCTAGAGTTCCCCAGAATTCAGTTGAAGTTCTGAAGCCAGTAATTCATATTATAAAATGCTGGAGAGTTGGATGAAATTGATATTAATGAAATACTTGACATTTTGATTTCCTGTTCTTATAAATCAGTGAAAGAATGTGAAACTAGTCTCATTAAAAGGAAAACAGCTATGTCCAGTAAAAAGAAAAATGTACTCATTTTAGGAAGAATGAATAAATGTCAGAGGTTTTTTTAGATAGAATGTACGCCAGGGGTGGGTTCTAAATTTTTTTACTACCGGTTCTGTGGGCGTGGCTTATTTTGTGGGTGTGGCTTGGAGGTCATGTGACTAGGTGGGCGTGGCTAGCTGGTCAGAGTCATTTCTGGAAGGTCCTTGCACTTACGACCAGTCCTCGCACTTACGACCCGACTCATTTGTTTGCTTTTAACACTGATCAGCTGTAGGACGGCTCTTTGAAGCCCCGCGGCAAGAGTTTAAACAGTTTTTTTCCCTCTAGTCATCAGCTGGGACTCAGGAGGCAGCAATAGATTGGGGGTGGGACCAAATAAAAGGTAAGAATAACGTGGGGGGGTGGGGGGGGTGGGAGGGGTGGGAGAACCGGTTCGGTGACGTCATATCGTCACTGCTACCGGCTCAGCCGAACCGGACCGAACCGGGAGGAACCCACCTCTGATGTACGTATGCAATCTTGCAAGACATTATAGATTAGAGAATGCAATTTAGATGAGAGAGGGTGTTGCAATTGAGAAGAGAAGCCATTTTTGTTTTAATTCAGAACCCTTGTATTATATTGTGTTGTGTTGCATTGTGTGCATTGCACCAGATTGCATTGCATTGTATTTGTATTGTATTATCTACTGACTTCCCCTCTATCTTTTGAATTGATACGAGTTTTCTCCCCGCCCCCATTTTTATGCCTATATTTAAACACATAACTAACAACTGCCTATGCTTAGAAGGTGATTCCAGTTCTTCAACTTTCCATATTACAAAAAGGAAAGTGAATGAATAATTAATGTTATTAAAAGTGGAAGAAAAGGTATATGCCATGTGTGCCTTAAGTATACATACTCAATAAAATACCGGTAGCCCTCAACTTACAACAGTTTGTTTAGTGACAGTTCCAAGTTACAACGGCACTGAAAAATGTGAGTTATAACCGTTTTTTATAGTTTGCAGCATCCCCATGATCATGTAGCCAAAATTCAGATGCTTGGCAACTGGTTCATATTTATGACTTATGCTGGATCCCAGGATCATGTAATCCCCTTTTGCGACCTTCTGACAAGTGAAGTTAATCAGGAAGCCAGGTTCACTTAACAACCAGGTGTTGTGGCCCATACACGGCCTGTGCAGCTAGTAGCTGATTCAGACAGCGAGGAGGCTGGTGTGGTGCTGCGCCAGCAGCCTGTGCAGCTGGCACTCGAGTCAGACAATGAGGAGGCTGGAGAAGATGTGGTGCCAGAGGCGGGTATTCAGCCAGGACCTCCAGAAGCTCCCTTAAGTGAAAAGGACGAAGAGGAGGAGCCTCTTCTCGATGCACGGACACGCAGAGCTGCCAAAAGGCAGGAGTGGCTCCTCAGGAGGAGGTCTCCTCGAGAGTAAGGCTTGGGGCTAATTGGCCACTCCCTTAGCCTATTTAAGGAGAAACGCCGACTGAAGCAATTTGCAGGGAACAACTTGGTTCACATACCTTCCTGTCTTGTCTTGCTTTATCTTATCAGCTTTCTGCAAATTGCTTCTGGGCATTCTGCCAACCATAGTAAGTTTTCAGTTATTATTCTTTGAATTCTTGACGGCTGTTAATCTGTTGTTGTAAAAGACTGGTTTATTCAGTAAACTAAGGTTTGAATGGACTTTGTGTGTGCTGCATTCTTTGGGGTCCGTAGCTGGGGCAGAACAGTGGGTCACTAACTTATCAACTGCAGTGATTCGCTTAACAATTGTGGCAAGAAAAGTCATAAAAAGGGGCAAATGTCTCACTTAACCACAGAAATTTTGGGCTCAACCGTGGTCGTAAGCTCAACCTACCTGTAGTTTTTTTAGTGCCTCATGTGGGGAAAAAATTAACAGGAGGAAAAAAGAAACAGAAAGAAAAATATTTCCAGATTTTCACTAGTTAAGCTTACTTCAAGCATCCCCCAATATATACTTTAACCACCGGTTTGTTATTTCTATTATTATTGCACAAACCAACTGTGAGAAAAATGATTAGGAGAAAAAGAAAGAATCCTTCCACTCACTGACCTATGAGGACTTGTTGGAGGTAATCAATACACCACATGGACCTACCAGCGTTCCTTTTACAGTCCCGTTAAAATTGGTGTTTCTTAAAGTCAGATACTTGAGAAAAGAAAGGACGAGAGGAGAAGAATACTCTCTCCTACACTTCCTCTAAAATAAAAGGACTTTATCATCTTTCCATTACAGTATACTTGAAATGTCAAGTACATAAAACAACAAAAAAGGTAAATATTTCCTTAAGCTGAGCTTGACTCCTGGCTGATTAGAGGTTGGCTAGAAATATACTGTACATTGCTATATCCTTGACATTAAAGCAAGCAAGTTCTCTATTTATTATATTCTGTTGTGTAGGAAGAAATATCTTTCTGGGTTCTGCTCCAAGTGGGGGGAAAAGACACTGGAAACATGGAGACTGCTTGGAAAGATGGTTTAATGGTGGACAGGATCACATGGTTTGAGTTCCTGAACAGAAAAGGGCGAGTTACAGCGAGTCCCCGGGTTTTATGCTCTCTCTGGCTTTGAACTTCCTGGGACCCAGAAAGAGTATCCTGATTGGTTGTCAGACTCCCAGGGGGTGGGGGTCTTAGCTAACCTTGCTGGCTGATGTAATCTTCCCAGGTGCCATGTGGTGAGTTTCTGTCCTAGATGGGTCCCATTGTGTTAGTTTCTGTTGCTATTGTGTTGCAGATTGTGGCCCATTAACAAAGGTATTGGGGGGGAGGCAGGAAGCTGCTTGTCTTTTAATATGTTTCTCCATTTCTCATCCAGGGAATGTTTCTCCATTTCTCATCCAGGGAAATATAATATTCTGCCTTTTTAATATTTTCTGAAATATTTCTTTCTTCCAGGAAAGGGGTGGGTGCTAACTTCCTACAGTTGTTTGAAGAGTAATTTTCTGACCATTTACTTGGCTTCAAAGGCTGAATGAATCATTTTGGGTTCTATTTGTGAACTATTTGTGAACTATTTTATCTACAATTTTTAGATTTAAACATTTTAAAATAATCCTTCCTGGATACAGACATATTATGTTCTTTCAGTGAATATTTCCTTTGCCACTCTAAAGTTTCAGAACTGTTTTCAAATTACGGTTATTGCTGTCTTTCCTATTTTAGACTATTCTTTTGTGTAATAATCTTTAAAGCACCTTCAAAATAGTGTACAATTGAGGTGGCAGATAATAGTCACTTCAGAGGAAAGTGTAAGCAACTGTGTACTTGTAATAAAACATTTCAGGAAATCTAGCAATACAAAACTCAACTTTGGATATAATAAGAAACAAACTTTCTTGAAATTTAAGATGAAGTATTATATTTAAATAGCTCTCTCCAGTGGTAGAATTCAATTTTTTTTTTACTACCGGTTCTGTGGGTATGGCTTAGGAGGCATGGCAGGGGAAGGATACTGCAAAATTTCCATTCCCACCCCATTCCAGGGGAAGGATACTGCAAAATCCCCATTCCCTCCCCACTTCTGGGGGAGGGATATTGCAAAATCTCCATTCTCATCCCACTTTGAGGCCAGCCAGAGGTGGTATTTGCTGGTTCTCTGAACTACTCAAAATTTCCGCTACCGGTTCTCCAGAACGTGTCAGAACCTGCTGAATAGCACCCCTGGCTCTCCCCCAAAAGCACAATACCATAGTACTGTAAAGTAGCTAGTTCTTTGTCTCTATAGCAGCTGCTTCAAGATATGAACAAGTAAGATTTTTTAATCCATTACATTTGGGTTTAAGACAGGGGTGGGTTCTATGGGGAGAAACAAGCTCAGACTCAACCCCTCCAAGACCGAGTGGCTGTGGCTTCCGGCGTCCCGGTATAGTCAGCTGGTACCATCACTGACAATAGGGGATGAGATCTTGCTCCCCACAGAGAGGGCCCGCAACTTGGGTGTCCTCCTGGATTCACGGTTATCTTTAGAAGATCATTTGACGGCCGTGGCCAGGGGTGCCTTTTATCAGGTTCGCCTGATCCGCCAGTTGCGTCCCTTTCTGGATCGGGACGCCTTGCGCACGGTCACTCATGCCCTAGTTACCTCCCGTATGGACTACTGTAATGCTCTCTACATGGGGCTCCCCTTGAAAAGCACCCGGAGGCTCCAACTGGTCCAGAACGTAGCCGCGCGGGTGATTATGGGCGCAGCTCATTACGCCCATGTAACACCTCTCCTACGCGAGCTGCACTGGCTCCCGGTGGTCTTCCGGGTGCGATTCAAGGTGTTAGTTATCACCTTTAAAGTGCTCCATGGCTTAGGACCTGGGTACCTACGAGACCGTCTTTTGCCACCAATAGCCTCCCACCGACCAGTTCGTTCTCACAGGGAGGGACTACTCAGGGTACCGTCAGTCAAATTATGTCGACTGGCGACTCCCAGGGGGAGGGCCTTCTCTGTGGGGGCTCCAACCCTTTGGAATGAACTGCCCCCGGAGATACGGAATATCCCTGATCTCCGTGCTTTCCGCCGTGCCCTCAAGACCCTGATGTTCCAACAGGCAGGGCTAAACATACAAACATGCAAATGATTTTTTAAATGTTATCTAATTCTGGGTTTTATTTAATTGACCAAACTAAGTAACAATTTTAATTAGCAATTTTATGATGTTTGTGTGTCTATATTTTTCTTGACTGTACACCGCCTTGAGTCCTACGGGAGAAAGGCGGTATAGAAATATAATAAATAAATAAATAAATAAATAAATAAATACTTACCTTTACTACTGGTTTGCAATGGGGCTGCACGCGCTCTCTCTCTCTTCTCTCGCATGCGCACACGCTCTTCTGCGCAGAAGCATTTTGATGACGTTGGGGTCAGTGGGCGGCGCCTCCCACCGGTTTTACTACCGGTTCTATAAAACTGGTGCGACTTGGGGCAACCCATCACTGGTTTAAGACCAGGGTAGAGTGCCAGGAATTTTATCCTGACCTGCTCAAGGTGAATCTAGCCTTTCAGCCTTCTGTCCGTCTGAGATAGCTAAAATGAGGACCCAGATTATTGTGGGCAATATGCTGACTTTGTAAACCACTTAGATAGTGCTGTAAAGCACTATGAGGTGGTATATAAGTCTAAATGGTATTGCTATAGAGACAGCACCAGTTGAGCTTGTAATGATCTTTGGTGGAGCTGGAATGGGGTGGTGCATTCTTTCTTGCGCGCCTCGATTTTTTAATGGCTTTCAATAACTGTCAACCACAATATACTTCTGGGTCAGCAATGAGTGTTACTCATGCGTGTGTGTGTGTGTGTGAGAGAGAGAGAAATGTGATGCAGTGGCTCATTTCCTCAGTGGTCATTTCTAGTCAGTGTTGACAGGAGGGGCGAGATTGTCCTAATGTGTGGGATCCTTTAGTGTTCAATATTGTCCCCCCTCCCATTTAACCTCTACATGCAATTGTTGGGTGAGATCATTCATCAGATTAGGGGTTGGTACTATTGGAAGAAATGTTCATCTGGGTTCAGTTCCAGACAATAGATAAAGATGAAATAATATTAAAAACCAATTTAAAATTCCCAAATCCCCAAGTTAAAATCCACGGCAGATCAGGGAAGTTGCTGAAAGAGCCATGTCTTTAGGTCGGCGCGGAAGGTGCGGAGGTCGGGGACCGTCCGGAGCCCGGTGGGCAACCCATTCCAGAGGGTCAGTGCGACCACAGAGAACGCCCTCATCCTGGGGACCGCCAGCCGCCACTATCTGGCCGTGGGGACCCGGAGGAGGGTAGCCCTATGTGAGCGCACTGGGCGGTGGGAGGCCGGTAGGAGGTGATCCTGCAAATACCCCAGGCCCATGCCATGAAGGGCTTTATAGGTGAGTACCAGCACCTTGAAGCAGATCCAGAGGACCACCATTAACCAGTGCAGCTCGCGCAATAGTGGTGTTATATGGGAGTAGCAGGACGCACCCGTAACTATTCGCGCGGCCGCACTCTGGACCAGTTGGAGCCTCCGGGTGCACCCCAAGGGCAGCCCCTAGACTGGCCCAGGCCTTAATGGCCCATTGACAAAGGTGTGGAGGGGCTGAGTTTCTGCCTCCCTTTTAGGGAAAATATTCTGGCCTTTTAATATTTCCTAAAATATCCCATTTTCCTAGGAGGGGTGGGTGCTAACTTCCTGCAGTACCATTACTGGTAGTATGTGGATTATACCCAACTATACTTCTTAACCCTAGGCTATGCAAATGAATCTGCCAGTGCACTAAGTCAGGGTCTGGAGGCTGTTCAAGATTGAATGGGGAAGAATAGATTTGGGGTCAAATTTTAACAAGATTGTGGCTGTGATTGTTTGACCTTCCGGGTGAGGAGCATTTCATCGGTGGTCTTGGATCGGGTTTCATTTCCCCATTTGAGACTCATTCACAACTTTGGGTCCTCCTGTGCTCCAGGTCTTCTCAATTGAATATTGTCATTTTGTGGGTCTGTTGCAAACCTTGCCTTCCAGAATAGCATCTTCCCAGACACAGATATGATGCCCACGCTTAAGGTTCTAGAAGTCTCTTGCTTCTTAGGCCATTGTCTATCTTTCCTCCCTCCCTCCCTCCCTCCCTCCCTCCCTTTATTATGTTTGTTTTTATCTGAGCTACTATGTTTTGGGTTGTGTTTTTCATTTTTTCTAATTGTAGATTGGATGCTCTCAGCTATCCAGTCTTTTGGAATGGAGCAATATAATAAATTATCTATTTGGAATACTCACATGAAAATTTGAAAAATCCATTTTAATCCAAAAAGTGTTACAAAAAGGAATATGACAGAATAAAGTGTAAACCTCTGGGACTTTGAGAGCTCTTTAAAGAAAAAAAATCTGAAATAAAGCAAAATCAGGGAAGAGAGGAAAATTGATGCTGGCTGATACCATGGAAACTATATTTAGTCACAGTATTGAAATAGAATGTGGGAGAAGATTCCAAGTGTACATAGATTTCATTTTGCAACAGGACTCTTTCAAGAATTTCTGGGAAATAGCAATTTCCCTGCCCCCATTCCTGAAAATATATATAGAAGTTATCTATCTATCTATCTATCTATCTATCTATCTATCTATCTATCTATCTATCTATCTATCTATCTAACTACACACATTCTTAAATAAAATGCACAGGTTTCAAAGTAGGTAAAAAAACCATATCTTTAGCCAGGTTCTTCCTACGTAAACCAAGATTTTTATGCAGCCCTAGTTGAGTGAAATCACAATCCACTAGTTTCTAGGCTTTTTTTTTTCTGGCAGCCAGTAAACACTCTGCTGCCCAGTGGGAGACTACACACACACACACACACACACACACACACACACACACACACTCACTCTTGCATGCACACAACAAACATATGCACACATAAATACACATACACCCACCCACCCGCCCACACACATGTACAACCATCTCAAGAATTGATTGCTTTAAAGTTTATTATGCCATCTTTTTACAAAAACCCAGCAACAGCGAGCAGGAGTTATTTTAAAAACATCATTAAATACTACATTAGCAATGAAATCTGTCAGTCTTCCAGAGAAGAGTGTGGCTACAAAATTAAAGGGCTTTGAGCTTCCATTGATCACTTGATGCTCTTGTGAAGCATTAACCGTTGTATTTGGTCTTCATTGTGGAAAATTCATAAGAACAGTCACAGCACCAAGGAGGAATTGCCAACCATATGTTTCAATGGTCATGGCTTTCCAGTTTGACAAAGAGTAGATCAGATAACAATGTTCGTCTTCCAACAAACCTCTGGTGCATTCCAGAGGTTTGTTGCAAACAGGGCCACAATTGACAACATATAAAATTTGGTATATTCAAGGAGAATTCAAAACACGTGTTCTTTACTTTTTATTCTTTTACAAAGAGAGAAAAAATAAGGGTTCATAGTTCAATGCAAAACTATAGGGGTGGGTCAAGGAAGGACAACTTCTGTGAATTCTGCAGACACACAAAAAAATAAAAATGTCTATTCCAGTAGGATCTTGATCATTTTAAGTAATCAGGGCAAGAAATGCAACTATTCTCGGTTGTATAGTTTTAGCTGAATTACACTGCTGCTGTGTGAGCTGCACTGACTTTTAGAGTTTTTTAGGTGGAATTCAAAGTGCTGGTTATCATTTTCAAAGCCCTAAATGGCATGGGACCAAGTTATTTGCAAGATTGTTTCTCCCTGCCTGATCCACCAGGTCAAATAGGGAGATCATACTCCAGTCCCTTCTGTTAAATTTAATGGGATTATTTAGGAAGCATAGCTGGCCCTACCTTTGGAATACCCTTCCATCCAGAGAACTGTGTTTATACGTTTGGTACCTATATATGTCTTTTAAATAACTATATGAAAGCATTCCTAACCAACCAACCAACCAACCAACCAACCAACCAACCAACCAACCATCCATTGCAAAATAGAAGCCTGAATTTAAAATAATAAGATTGAAGTAGAAATGTCCACCAGTTTTCTTTTTGCATTAATTGCTCAATAGGTTTTCGACCTAAATCTTGTTTTCTGGGTAATTTTCTGGTAATGTAACCTAAAGGGACGCGGTGGCTCAGTGGCTATGATGTAGAGCTTGTCGATCGAAAGGTTGGCAGTTCAGTGGTTCGAATCCCTAGTGCCGCATAACAGGGTGAGCTCCCGTTACATATCCCAGCTTCTGCCAACCTAGAGTTTGAAAGCATGTAAAAAAAAAAATGCAAGTAGAAAAATAGGGGCCAGGTAACAGGAAGAAGGTAACAGAGTTCTGTGTGCCTTTGGCATTTAGTCATGCTGGCCACATGACCACGGAGATGTTTTCGGACAGCGTTGGCTCTTCAGCTTGGAAACAGAAATGAGCACTGCCCCTTAGAGTCGGGAATGACTAGAACATGTGTGCGAGGGAACCTTTACCTTTTTAACCTAAAGATAGAGTGAGTATTCCTAGGTGTGCTTCTCATCCAACTACCACACAAGCCTGGCAAACATAATACTTGCAAGTTTAGAAAAGCCCTTTTTTGAAGTGGAAGGAGACCTAACCACTCTTCTCATTATTCAAAGAGCCAGTTTAGTTTACTATTTAAGACACCAGACTAGAAATTGGGAGAGAGTGAGTTCTAGTCCTGCCTTAGCAGTGGTGGGATTCAAGTAATTTAACAACCGGTTCTCTCCCCTAATGATTTCTTCCAACAACCAATTTGCTAAACTGCTCAGAAAGTTAACATAAAAGGCAAGATACTTTAAGGGCTTTTGAAGCTTGGGTCTAAAGAAATTGTGGTTTCAAACAATGGAGCTGACCCCAATTTGTCACCTTCTCTGATTAACCCTTCCGGGTGGCTGCTTCGCATTTCCTAATGATAAGGCTGGTCCACAGAATGTTAGGACTGCAGAATGGGTGAGTCATTATTCTTCATGCTGCCACCGGTGGTGAAATTTAGTCTGGATTCTCTGGAGGGAGAAGCAGAGAGCAAAATGGCAGTGAAGCTTAGATGGTTTGGTCAGGAGAAAGAGAGTTAAGAAGGATCTTCCCTAGCAATTCTCAGAAGATATCTACAGTGATGCAAATAGTTGCTTTAGTTTGGCAATATTTCTGTCTCGCTTAGAATTCCAGGCCTTTCTTGGTTCTTAGTTCAACACTCAAGTATATGTCTCAAATAACTTGGAATTAACCAACCTATTTTTCTTTCTCCCATAAACACCACTATGTTACAGTCTTCTGGGAATAAAATTTATGAAGCATTTTAGAAGATATACAAAGACACACACACCAGGGGTGGGTTCTAAAAAGTTTTACTACCGGTTCTGTGGGCGTGGCTTATTTTGTGGGTGTGGCTTGATGGTCATGTGACAATTCTTTTGAATTTAGCAGAGGTACTTGTCTACCAGGCTTTTAACTGCTTGCAGAGCTGTACCGGTCTACTCATTTATTTTTGCAGGCACTGGTCTACTCATTTATTTTTGCAGGCACTGGTCTACCCATTTATTTTTGCAGGTACCGGTCTACTCATGTATTTTTGCAGGCACCAGTCTACTCATGTATTTTTGCAGGTACTGGCCTACCCATTTATTTTTGCAGGCACCGGTCTACTCATTTGTTTTTGGAGGCACCGGTCTACCACCAAACTGCCTTTTACCCCTGCTCAGCTGTAGGGCGGCCCTTTGAAACCCCACGGCAAGAGTTTAAACAGTTTTTTTCTTTATAGCCCATCACCTGGGACTCGAGGCAGCAATAGATTGGGGGTGGGGCCAAATAAAAGGTAAGAATAACCTGGGGTGGGGGGGCGGGGGGGCAGAACCGGTTCGGTGATGTCATATCGTCACCGCTACCGGCTCAATGGAACTGGGCCGAACCGGGAGGATCCCACCACTGACGCACACATACATACATAGGGGTGGGCTGCTGGGGGTTCGCAGGGGTTCGGGAAACCTATAGCTAAGATTCTGTGCAGTTCAGAGAACCCGCAAATCCCACTCCTGGCTGGCCCCGCCCATCCTACCCTTCCCCTCTCAGGAGTCCCCACGCAGCCTGTTTTGGATGCAGGTAAGTGCAGGGCACGTGCAGAGGCTCAGGGAGTGTGAAAAACGGGCCTACTGGAAGTTCGGAAGGCCCCTTTCTGGCCTCCAGAGGGTCTCCGGAGCCCAGGGAGGCCATTTTCGCCCTCCCAGAGGCTTGAGGAAAGCCTTTGGAGCCTGGGGAGGGCAAAAACACACACCCCGCCGTGGTGCAGGAGGCCAACTAGGCCACACCCACCATGGCCATGCCCACCCAGCAACTGGGCACAGAACCCCATGCTAAAATTTTTGAAGCCCACCCCTGCACATACACACATTCATGGTTAAAATCTTCTACTGTAGCTAGGCGGTGAAAACAACTTGATGTTTTTTTTTCTTTCTCTCTCTCTGTTCTATAAGCACAGTATGTGCTTGGTGTTCCATCTCTTTATGAAAATAATTGCAGGAACAACAACAAAAAGAAAAGAAAAATAACCTTGTCTGTAGGGCTTGATCATCAATCATTCACCTTACAAAAGAAGGAATTCCAGAAAAAGCTCTCTTCAAAAGCAAAAACTATAAAAGAAAAGATTAAACTACTTTCATGCCTTTTCAGCAAATCCTTGCAGAGTGGTGGGGTTTCCTGTATGGCAATGGAAAGGCCAAACACATTACATAATTTGAGTTTTGAGGAGTGGGTGGGGGAAAATACTATAAATCTGTCATCTTCTGTGCTTCATTTTATAAAGCTATGTTTCTTTATTGATTCTTTTGGAACCAAGGAGAATACAGTTGGCTGAATGCATTGCAGTTCCCAGTCATTTAGTGATTAAGAATACAGTATGTTGCAGCAAATGACTTTTTCTTTCGCTATTATTCTTGATTCATGGATCATAAAAGGAAATCTGTAAGACCCTTCCTTCAATTTGTTGGTTCTAGTTTCCCCTCCCTGACCTTTAAAAATAATAGAACATTGTTAGAGAAGTTTGAAGAGACTGAAGGCTGTCTGCTACTAAAGTAAGATACAAGTCTACCTGAAATTAAAAAAAAACAAAACACTTTTAATAGAAAACAAGTGATTTATTTTATATTTTGAGAATACTTATTTACAGGTAATATTTTGACTGATGGCTATTAATTTACCAACTGATCAAAATTACAACAATTATGGACAAATGGATTTATGTCCCCTGCTGAAAGTTATGGCTGCTGTATTGTGTCTGTGGCCACATGAATAAAATTTGGGCAGCTGGCAACCCGTCTGCCTTTATGTCTGACTGGATGCTGCAGTGCCCACCCCCGCCCATTTATCTTCCCCCCAACCTGTCCAGCTAGGTCCCTGTAGGCCTTAGGCCTGCTTCCCTTCATTAGGTCTCACACCCTCCTCTCAACTTTTCCTGTACTGTAGATCCTCTTCAGTCATCATCATCTTTTAACAACCCGATAATCCCTGGAGTCTGGGCAACTGAATGGAGCTAACAGAGTGTTTTAATGGCCGGATGCCCTTCCTGTCGCCAATGCGGAATTTTTGTTCAGCAGATATATTCTCAGTGTGCCCAGAGAGAGAAATAGCTGCCTCTACATAGGATCGAACTCACAGCCTCCTGACTGTGAGGTGAGAGCTCCGCCTCTAGACCACCGCACCACTCTGTAGATCATCTTCAGTGATGGCCAAATATATTTAAAAATATATTTGTGCCTAGGCTTCTAGGTTTGTGCCTCGGTATGCTGGACCCCAGTTAAGCAATCAAGACAAGGAACACCATTTTAATTTACAACTTATTTGAAATGTTTCAATTAAAAAGGATTCTCTTAGAGAAGGGATGTCAAACTCATGGCCCATGGGCTGGATGCATCACACACTGGCCATACCGACCCCCGGTTTAGCAAAGGGGAAAAAAGTCACGATACATCATGTGACTACAACATGATGCATCGAGTTTGACACTCCTGCCTTAGAGGAAGAAAGACTTACTTTTACTTTTATAGTTTGCACAACACAGAAACTTCAAAATTAAAGTTCATTGGATTAGGAAAAATAATCTAACCAGTTACATCATGAAAGATTAGATATCTAATAATATGTATGTGTTCTGACGTAGGCTTCCTGAGATAGTAAAAAGCACACAATTAGTCCCAAAACCCCTCTTTTTATTTCAACGGCTGTGATTTAGGTTCATTTACAGCCCGTAATGAGTCACAAATAGTTTGTAAAGAGTCCGACAGAAGTCTGCCACAGTCCTTCGGGATAAGGCTGATAAGCACCCGCCCTTATCTCCCTTGACACGCTGCCAAAGACCTAATTGGAAATTAGCTTTGCAAGGCCACACGGAGCACAGAGTCAAAACAGAGCTTCAGAATTTAAACCGACCAGAATGAACAAAGTTGCTTCCTGCAAAGGCTGAAGTGCCTTTGCTCCTCTTTTATGTCTTATGGGAGGGGCCAATCATCTCCAAGCCCTACTCCCAAGTTGTCCCTTTTGTCTTAATTGTTCTTGCCTTCTGGCAGCTCTGTGCATACGCGCACTGGGAACAGGCTTCCCTTGTTCCTCTGCCTCAGTGATGTCCGACTCTGGAGGCTCCGGAGGCAGCACATAACTCCCAGATGGCCCTGGCCCCCTCTCTGCCTCTGACGCAGAGCCCTCTTCCGAGCCTTCCCCAGACTCCAGGACTGGCCCATGTTCCTCCCCAACCTCCTCACTCTCCGACTCTGCTGCCAGCTCCGCAGGCCGCCGGCGGACCACAACAATATGCATAAGGATTGAGAAAAGCATTATATTCTGAATATAAGTAAAAATATAAGTAAAACATTTGCAAGGGAAAAACATTAAGATACATTCACAGTGCTATCCCAGAGCTGGGCTGGATTGCTTGCTTTGTTTGTGGATGCTTTTATCTACATTGTATCAAGCACTTGCTGTAATGGGGCTGGGGAGGAACACATTTAGGACCCAATGGGTGGGAAGCAGGCCCAAGGCGGGGGTGGGAGGATGGGGGGGGCGAAGATAACCTGGAGTACCATAATGGAGTACCATTATGACTGTTGGTCATAAGGGTGGGCGGATTGCCAAGTACCTGAATTTTGTTCACGTGACTGTGAGGGAACTGTAATTGCCGTAACTTCGGGAAGGGGTTGTAAGTCTCTTCATTCAGCATCATTATAATTTCAAATAGTTATTGAATGAATGGTCATAAGTTGAGAATTACTTGTACTAAGAGCCATGGTGGCACAGTGGTTAGAATGCAGTATGCACTTCTGCTGACTGCCGGCTGCCTGCAATTTGGCAGTTTGAATCTCACCAGGCTTAAGGTTGACTCATCCTTCCATCCTTCCGAGGTGGGTAAAATGAGGACCCAGATTGTTGGGGAAAATATGCTGACTCTGTAAACCACTTAGAGACGGCTGTAAAGCACTGTAAAGCGGTATATATATCTAAGTGCTATTGCTATTGCTATTTCTATTACTTTGAAATGAACCATTAGCTAAAATGTCCACCCTTTACTTGAATGTCGCAGATTGTATACCACAAAAAGACAAATTCTCCTTATTCCCATTCTATGCGGAATGAAAAGAAGGAAAAGGCAACAGAAAACCAGTTCAGTCCTATAAAATTGCTTTCTTCATGATCCCAGAAGTCTCAACTGCACTAATAATGAAGATGCAGAAACCTCATGTGGAAGTGCCCAGTGCCCAGATAACAAGAGAACAGGACAGTTATGACATGAGGAAGACATAAGAGGATGAATCCTCAAGTTTTACTCAAATTCATCTTTTCCCAACAAGGGAGACCTATCCAAAGAGGCTGCCTTCCCATGTTTGTAGCTGATGACAAATTGCACATCTACAAAATTATCTGGCTGCAAATAGGGCTGCCTGCTCCTACCAAACAGAGAGAATGGAAAGAGATGGCTTATGACGGCTCCTTCCAATTCCATGCTTCTATTATTAGAATGGGGGGGAAATTGTATTGAAAACATCTCTTCAAATCTGTTTATGTATTTGCATGGAGGTAGCGTTTCCTTTTTCCTCTTGGGAAAAAAAAAATCCTTACAAAGTGCCACAACACAGAGAAATCTTTGAGAAAGAAGTGTTTACCACATCTTCACTGTTTATCAAAGCTTTTACAGATGCATCATTTACGCAAAGCCATGAGTCACCAGCAGTACAGTGTATAAAATCGCTGGCACAGTAAATGATTTTTTTTTTCTGCATGACAAGAAGGTCAGTAGTCTGCCCGTACTACATTAGATCACTGAATGCACTGCTTTTACAAATATAACTATAAAAATATCTACAATTAACTAGGAACAAAAAAGGGAAGGAGAGGAGAGGAGAGCCAAGGAGGATGAGATCAGCAGACAGTAACCTGAATCTATTTATTACAATTTCTATCACTACAATCACTACATTTTCCCCCCCCCTCCCCTTATATGGTTACACATCATCTCTCAGTTCAAAATGGGAAATACTATTCAGCTAACCGATAACCTCCATGCCAATCTGAAGTCAGGTTGCTCTGACCTAGAAGGAATGTCTATGAAATGTGCACACTAAGCCTGAGATGTGCATGTAAAAAAACAAAATAAATCATTATTTCCCAACACTGATGAATCATGAAGCTTGAATTGAAGGAGACATCAGCACCAGTGTGCTGTTACTCTCTTCCAACCCAACCCACCAGTCAGGTTTATAAGTGGGAAAAATAGAAGGAGGAAGGAGGATTACATAAATTTGCTGCCTCAAATTATTTATAAAGCAATAGAGGTGGGATAAAAATCTAATAAGTAATAAATAATAACCAGCTCTTCAAGGGCGGCGGCAGAAATTACTCTTAGTTTCATGTTACCCAGGAGGAGAGCCTTCTCTGTCGGAGCTCCTGCCCTTTGGAATGAATTGCCCCCGGATATTCGTAACATCTCTGACCTCCGGGTCTTTCGCTGTGCTCTCAAGACCCTACTGTTCCGACAGGTGGGGCTGTCTAACTGAATGATTTTAAATTGGGTTTTAATTTTGGGTTTTAAAATTCGGCCAAAACCATTTAATGATTTTAATTAATTTTAATTATGATATTGTATATTTATATTTTAATTCTGGCTGTACACCGCCCCGAGTCCTTCGGGAGAAGGGCGGTATATAAATAAAATGATGATGATGATGATGATGATGATGATGATGATGATGATGATGATGATGTTAGAGACCAAACCTGGCCAGTTTTTAAATAATACAACATCCACATTGGCTATATAATGTAACACAGACTATGGTACGTTGCATTGATTTCAATTTAATCTAGTTGGGCGGTTTCCATGGCCCAGTGCGAAGACACCTGAAAGGGGGCTTTTAGAATTATAGGGAATGGAAGGGAACTTGGAGGTCTTCTAGTCCAACTCCCTGTTCAAGCAGGAGACCCTATATCCATGATGGCGAACCTATGGCACCAGGGGTGGGTTCTAAATTTTTTTACTACCGGTTCTGTGGGCGTGGCTTATTTTGTGGGTGTGGCTTGATGGTCATGTGACAATTATTTAGGATTTAGCAGAGGTACTGGTCTACCAGGTTTTTAACTGCTTGCAGAGCTGTCCCGATCTACCCATTTATTTTTGCAGGCACCGGTCTACTCATGTATTTTTGCAGGCACTGACCTACTCATGTATTTTTGCAGGCAGTGGTCTACTCATTTGTTTTCTTTTAACACTGATCAGCTGTAGGGTGGCCTTTTGAAGCCCCGTGGCAAGAGTTTAAACAGTTTTTTTCCCTCTAGCCATCAGCTGGGACTCAGAAGGCAGCAATAGATTGGGAGTGGGGCCAAATAAAAGGTAAGAATAATGCGGGGGGTGGGAGGGGCAGGGGGTGGGAGGCACGGGGGGTGGGGGCGGGGGGCAGGGGGGCAGAACCAGTTTGGTGACATCATATCGTCACCGCTACTGGCTCGGGAGAACCGGGCCGAACCGGGAGGAACCCACCACTGTATGGCACACGTGCCACAGGTGGCATGCAGAGCCCTCTCTGCGGGCATGCGAGCCATCGCCCCAGCTCATCTCCACCATGCATGTGTGCCCCCTCCTGCTGGCCAGCTGATTTTTGGGTGTCTGCCATGCATGTGCAGGGAACGGGGCACATGCAGGACACATGTGTGCATGTGCGGGGGGCGGGAGGGGTCGCAAGTGCATGTATGGGACAGGGGATCATGAAGGAGTCACATGCGCATGCATTGGGTGGGGGAGTGTGGGAGTGTCCCGCGTGCATGTGCAGGGGTGGGGCGTGTCGGGGGTGTCCCATGTGCATTGCATTATGGGTGAAGGCGCGTGCATGGGCTGTCGTGCACACGCAAGAGCGCTTTCGACACGCGACAACAAAAAGGTTAACCATCACTGCCCTCTATCATTCTAGACAAAGGGCTGTCCAGTCTCTTCTTGAAAACCTACAGTGATGGAGCACCTACAACCTCTTGAGGTAAGCCGTTCCATTGATTAATTGTTCTCACTGTCAAGAAATTTCTCCTTAGTTATAGATTGGATCTCTGTTTATTTCTGTAGAGATTCTCAGTCATCCAGGTCATGGTTGTCCCAAAAGTGCTGTTCTGTCCCCTCCCACGAGTGGCCTTGCAGAGGCTCAAATACTGCCTGCAGAGGCAGTAACAAACGCAGGCTAGAGAGACTAAAGCTGGCCCTTTAATAAATAGTTCTCTTCCAAAGCGTATATCAGTCCAATAGTTACCAGGCAATGTTCCAAAGATCTTGGCAAATGGCCAGCAAGCTAATGCAGGAATGCAGACTCTTGTCAAAAAAACTCCAAACTAACAGTTGTAAATCCACTGCATCCAAAACGCCAACAAATTGTTCACCATGCCTTTCCAGCCCAGTCACATCCCTTTTATACTTTGTAGGGTGTGGCCCTACATCTCCTGACGACACTGTCAGATGTAAATGCCTTATTCTCTAATGTGTAAATAGTATATGAACGGGGTATCAGGGGTTAACTTATTCTTCACTTCTTAATGTATTCATAATTCACCACTCCCATATCTAGCTCCACCCATTGTATATATAAGGAGCTGTATGCACCCACTTCCTTGCTTCTATCTGTGAATATTCAGTGAATATAGAATGCCTAATGTAAATAAAAGAAGATATATTTAAATCTTTAACTCTTGCTAAATTTATTGAGTCTGATCCTGAAAATATTGCAACAAGCTGGTAGCAGAGGATGGTTAATTGACTCAATAAATACTTAAAAATGTCTAAGAAAGATAGGCCCAACACCAGGGCATACAGCAAAGAAATGGAAACAGAACAAGAAATAATCAACGAATCCACAAACGCGATTTCGAGAGAATCCGAAGAATACACCACTGAAGACGAAGAAATAATAGATGAAAATGATGATCAGGAGGAAATCGAAATAGAAAATAACGAACTCAGGTCAGAGATATTAAAACTATTGAAGAGTCAGAAGAATGATGAAAGCCTCATCGCGAAACTCCAAGACATGCTGAAGAACAGCGGAGCAGCGAGAGAGAAGCACATCACTAATGAAAAATCAAAAGACCCAAAAATAGTGAGTGATATGACTGCAGAAAAAATTATTGTGAAGAAGAAAAACGGTGATCCCGCGTGAAATTTTGAATGGCAGCCATCTTGGTTTCAACAGACCTCCAGGGTGAGCGAAGCAGAGCCAATCAGAAGACTCAATTCAAAATTTCTGGCGCGAAAAACATTATCAGACAACGAAAACGAAAAAGAAGATTCAAACACCTCAGAAGAATCAGAATCAGAAAATGAAGGTGATTCTACAAACGATCAAATAAAATCAGCAATGAAAACGCTTTTTGCTGCATTTGGGCCAAAACTAAGAATTACTAAAAAACTAACGAAGAAGCGAACGAGCAAGCCAATGACTCAAGACCTGCCCGCTCCCATTCTGATTACGAGAGCGCCGACGCCCGAACCCAGAGAGCCCTGCCGATACCTTCCCACGCCACAGACCGAAGCAAGCACCAACGCACTCAAAAGAAGAGGAAGAGCAGCCGCCATCGCCAGGACTCCCAAGATCGAGCCAGAGACCGATTCGTCTGAGGAGGAGCAGAGCGAGCGAGCCGCAACGAGGAGAACCTCTCACGACGATTCCAGGGAAGAAATGGACAACGCGCATGCGCAAGACTACGCAGACGCTCCGGGAAGACATGAACTGACGAGAAGACCATGCAGGCTCGTTGCGAGCATCCCCACGCCGTTTTGTGACTTTCTACATTTACGAGACCACGGACTGCCTCAGGTCGTAAGTAATGGACCTAATAATGTCGGAAATTTACCCAGTGACTTCCCAAAGCTAAGGATAGATGGCATTAATTTACAAGAATGGTATCAGCAGCTCCAGGTTGTCTTTATGAAGGAAAACTTACTATTTTTTATCACTAGTCCCCCAAAAAGACCTTGGACTCTAAAAATAGACTGTTTACATCATAGAGCATTTTTCTTATTAATATCTAGTGTATCTCCTGCAATGTATCACAGCATTAAGCAAAATTTGACTGTTTCAGAAATTATTCAATGCATGTTCAATTTGTTTCACAGTGACAGTGTAGCTACCACCACAAGGATGTCTAAAGATTTCTTTTCATCTAGGATAAAACCAGGGGTTTCCATAAGTGAGCACTTAATATCTTTAAACAAAATAAGAGCTGAACTGCATTTAAGAGGGGAGGTGATCTCAGACCAAACAATGAAAAGTGTTATTATCAACTCACTTGATCCATCATGGGACAATTATATGTCACATTTAGACACAATCAATCTAGGATACTTATCCATAGAAAGTCTATCCAATAAATTAATAGCAGAAGACAATTCAAGAAGGGATCGTTCTAACAAACATATAGAACACAAACCATATAGGAAAGTAGCTTTCCAAGAAAAATATAATGAAGCATTTAAATGTCATAACTGTGGATCCAGGGAACACAATAGAAGAGATTGCCCCAAAACTTCAAAAGAAAGACATAGGTCTGAATATAGAAACAAATACAATTATAGACAGTCTTCCATGGATAGACATAGATATAGAAGCCCACCAAATTACAAAGAGAATAGAGGGGGCAGAGATAATTCAAAGGATAGAAAATTTGGTTCACTCAATGGACTAAATAAACAAGACAACATTAACATACAGCAGAACGAGAACAATAATTGGCTTATTGATTCTGGAGCAACTAATCACACCACTAATAACATTGACTCAAATATGGAAGATTGTATTGAAGTAGATGATGGAAACATTAGCAACAGTGACAATGATGAATGTAAAATATCTCATGATCACAAAGATGCACACAATGAAAAAAAACCAAAAATAGGTAAGCCAATTCATGATGAGTGTGCTCACATCTTACATAGGAAGTTAGGACATGCCAGTTTTCCTGTAGTACAAAAAATGACTGAACACGCAGAAGGTGTTAAAATAAAAAATTGTGAAAACTATTTGGAATGCTCAGTATGTAAATCCACAAAACTAAAAACTAGCCCCAGGCCAAGAAAATCTACTAGATCAACCAACAAAATTTTTGATTTGGTACACATGGACTTAGTTGGTCCACTAACTCCATCAATCACTTATAGAAAACGTTACTTCTTGACCATAGTAGATGATTATAGCCGCTATGGATTTGTTTATACATTAAAACACAAAGATGAAACCTTTCAAAAATTTAAAGAATTTTATAAACGCATAGAAACACAACACAATATCAAAATAAAACAAATCATGACAGATAGGGGATGTGAATTCATGTCCAAGGAATTCTCCCAATGGTTAAAGGACAGAGGAATGTTACATTACACGTCTAGCCCTTTTTCTGCGTTCCAGAACGGGATTGCAGAGAGAAAGAACTCAACATTACAAACCATGATTAGATGCACATTGGAAGATGCTGGCTTAAGCAAACAATTCTGGTCAGAAGCCCTACATTATTCCAATTACACACAGAATAGAACCTGGTCCAGCATTGTAAATAAGACACCATATGAAGTGATGTATAATAGGAAACCAAAATTGGCACACATGCACATATTCGGAGTAACTGCAGACGTACATATACCTAAGCAATTAAGAAGAAAGGGAGAGAACGTGTCCAGGAGACTCAGATTTATGGGATATGAGACAGGCACTAAAGGGTACAGATTCATTGATAATAATAACAAATTTATAGTCTCCAGAACAGCTGTATTCCATGAACAGGCCAACTGGTCTAAAATACATCTTAATGAAATATTCCCAAGTAAAGACAAAGATACAAAATCTCCAGAGAAAGGGACTATAGAAAAGCAAGATATCAACAAATATAAAAACAAAACCAAAACATGGATAAATAGTCAACACAAAATAAGGACAGACACACTAACAAAAAAGGAAGCAAGATATTTGCATGATAACAATAGTAAACCTGAAAAAATAATTAGAAACACCAGAAATCAGATGCCTAGCAAATACAAGGATTATATAATGCATATGGATGGTGAGCCAACGACACCTAATACATATGAGGAAGTGTTAAAGCTTCCTCATAAAGAAAAAGAAAAATGGGAATTAGCAATGAAAAAAGAGATGGAAAGCTTACAAGGATTAAATGTATTTACACCTGCAGTTGCACCAAAAGATAAAACAATTATTGGTACCAGGTGGATATATAAAATTAAGAACTTAGAGGGAGGCAATACCCTATACAAAGCTAGACTAGTTGCACAAGGTTATGCACAGAAATATCCGGAGGACTATACTGACACGTATTCCCCCACAGTAAGAACTGAAAGTGTCAAAACAGCTCTAGTGGTAGCATCAGCACTTAATCTAGATGTATTCCAATATGACATACAGACTGCGTATTTACACGCAAAACTAGATAAGGAAATATATGTAAGAGCACCTCACAGTCAATACACAAACAAGAATGAGACTTGGTTGTTAAACAAGAGTTTATACGGGTTAAAACAATCTGGTAAACGATGGTATGATTGTTTAGTAAAAGTACTCAAAACCATGGACTTTAATGCCACCACTGCTGATAACTGTTTCTTTGTTAAAAAGGATGATAATTGCATAGAATTTGTATTGATCTATGTGGATGACATTTTATACATAGGAAAACATAAAGAGAGAAGAGAAGCTTTTGTAACTAAGCTAAGTGAACATTTCTCATTGAAATCTTTAGGCAAAGTAAACAAATATCTTGGTGTTCAAATTAATAAGACTAAAAGAGGATTCAAACTTACTCAGAGAGATAAGATCATAGACCTCTTGAACAAATGCAATCTAAGTGATGCCAAACCTTGTGATACTCCTATGCAAACTGATTTTCTAAGAAATGCTGATGAATCATCCCCTGAATTCAAAGATAATACATTTTATAGATCAGTCATAGGTTCACTTCTTTATATATCTAACTGGACAAGACCAGATATCGCTTTACCTCTCAATTTATTATCCAGACATGTCAGCAAGCCAACAATGTACCACTGGGAAGCTGTTAAAAGAATATTAAGATATCTGAAAAATACATTAGACTTTTGTTTAATGTTGGAACCCAAAGACAGTAAAGAACCAAAGCTCACATATTACGCAGATGCGGACTGGGCTGGAGACACCTCATGTAGAAAGAGTACATCTGGTTATATATTTCTCTTAAATGACTGTCCAGTTTACTGGTACACTGGTAAACAAGAATTAGTGGCCACTTCAACGACTGAAGCGGAATATGTTTGTTTATCTAAAGCTGCAAATAACCTGGTATGGTTTAATGATTTGATTTCAGATGTCTGGAAAAAACCTGCTTTGCCTTTTGTTATGCATGAAGACAATAAGGCAGCTATTGAAATATCTAGATCTGACGCCATTGGACAAAGGTCCAGACACATAGATATAAAATTTAAACATGTGAGACAATTATCTCAGGATGGATTTATAAAAGCAGTACATTGTGAAACTTCAGAACAATTAGCTGACATATTGACAAAACCTTTACCTTCTAAACAGCATAAATATTTAACTTCCAAGTTATATGTTTTGTACTGTCCTGAATCTGAATGTAATTGGTGTTGCATAACGAATCGGCATTTAGAGGGGGATTTGTCAGATGTAAATGCCTTATTCTCTAATGTGTAAATAGTATATGAACGGGGTATCAGGGGTTAACTTATTCTTCACTTCTTAATGTATTCATAATTCACCACTCCCATATCTAGCTCCACCCATTGTATATATAAGGAGCTGTATGCACCCACTTCCTTGCTTCTATCTGTGAATATTCAGTGAATATAGAATGCCTAATGTAAATAAAAGAAGATATATTTAAATCTTTAACTCTTGCTAAATTTATTGAGTCTGATCCTGAAAATATTGCAACAGACACATCTTGGGACGTGGCAACAGCTGTTCTCTACGTCTCCTACGTCTCTCTCTTGCATCCAATAGGGGCTCCGCCTCGTCATTACCGGCCTCTGTTTCCTCCTCAATTTGGCTGGGGTCCAGAGGCACGTCAGCAATTGTCAGTTCTTGCTGACTCACCAGTGAAGATGGCACACAGCTCATGACAGCTTCCTCCTCCTCCATATCATCCTCCGACTCAGCATGCAAAGATAAATCAGCCTCCGGGGCCGGGGTCACAACAGGTGCTTTTTCAGGAGGCAACTGGACTTCCTTGTTTTTTCTTTGAAGATGTTTTGCTTCTCATCCAAAAAGCTTCTTCAGCTCTGACAGATAGTGGGGAATGGAAGGATTTATATTTCTTGCAGACAGCTGGTCATTTGCATCCTTTTAGAGAGTCGTTGAAATGCTTCAATGTTCAGTTGCCAAGTCCAATTGAAAGTCCAGTTGCTTCCAGAAAAAGCACCTTTGGGACAATGTCTCTTTAATGATCTTCCACCCATTATTTTTGTCTTGCTCTCAGGTGATTTGGAGAATAGGTTGACCCTCTCTTCTCCATGACAGCCACTCAAACTGGAAGACTGCTATTATATCACTCCTAGTCCTTCTCTTTGTTAGACTAGACATACCTAGTTCTCTCAATTGTTCATTGTATGGTTTAACCTACAGCCCCCTTATCATCTTCGTTGGTCTTCTCTGCACATACAGTGTGAGATATAATATGACTAAAAATTTGGGCTATGCAAAATTCTTAAACCAGTGCTTCACAATAATGAACAAATCACCTCTTCAAAGGATTACATCATCTGCATTCTTTGCAAAAATGGCTTGAAAGTTATCCATCCATGGCCACTTCTGCATACAAATACCAGCACAGACACTTTGCTTCATCCGTGGTCCCAGTGAAAGTATTGTCTATGTAGGCATACACATACTTAAATGCCCAGCAACAGCTTTCAAAGCTGACTGACTTGGTGGAGCATTTCTTATAGACATTTTGCATAGTTCTAATAAGTGTAGCATTCTGTAATACAGCACTTGAAAAGAGGCATTACAGAAGAAGATTTTTGTGGCCTCATGCAAGAGCTTGTGGTATTTCAGCAGACTCGCAAAATTTTAATGAAGGAGACAGATGCCCAGACAATGAATGACATAACATTGCAAAATCATGTTCAGGGGCAGGAAGAAGTTGCTGACTATTGTCTTAATTCATGTTTTCCTTCACTTATTTCCTAAAAAATGTCTTTTCCTTTAAAAGGGGATTTTATTCAGGGGTGAAATCCAGCAGGTTCAAACAGGTTCTGGAGAACCGGTAGTTGAAATTTTGAGCAGTTCGGAGAAGCGATAATGGAAATTTTGAGTAGTTTGGAGAACCCGGCAAATACCACCTCTGGCTGGCCCCAGAGTGGGGTGGGAATGGAGATTTTGCAGTATCCTTCCCCTGGATTGGGTGGGAATGGAGATTTTGCAGTATCCTTCTCCTGCCATGCCCACCAAACCACACCACGCCTACCAAGCCACGCCGACAGAACCAGCAGTAAAAAAATTTGGATTTCACCACTGATTTTATTGTTGTTGTTTTGTCATTTACTCAGCATAGTTAAAATTTCAGTTTATGAATGCAAGATGGCAGAAAGTAGCGATTTTTGTCTTGCCTCTTATCTTTCTTTCCATCCTTCTAGAGCCTTCCGGATGGAACACATACACACACTCACACATTCATCAGAGACACATGCACACACTCATCTATCACTTCAGATCACATTTTCCTACTGCTTTAAAAATAACAAGGGAAATGGACAGGGAATGTTAAAATTTCTTCCTCTTTGGGAAAAAGAGAAAAGTAAGAATTTCCTATTCAGGGAGGCGAAGTGCCCAGTTCTAAAAGTTGCCAAGGTTGGACATTGCTGATTAGGGCCATATATATATTAAAGCAATAAAAGTATTTGTCAAACTTCTCTTTTTGCTGGTCGAAGTCAACCAGCTGCTTGATAAGACTTGGTGAAGAAATGTTTATTGCATACTGGAGTAAAAGCTATTGATTGTCCTCTGACAAAATGTAGGTGTAGCTCTCTCTCATATCCCCACAGTGCTTTTTTTACCATCTTTTCTATGCTTTAAAGTACAAAATATGCAGAACCCAGAATAATAGAGTTGAAAGGGACTTTGGAGGTCTTCTAGTCCAACCCCTGCTTGAGCAGGAGACCCTATATCAGTGATGGCTAACCTTTTTGCCATTGCGTGCCAAACGCAGGGGGAGCACGGGGGGGGGGTCGCACGTGCGCCTGCCCACACCCATAATTCAATGTGTTCCCGTGCATGCGTGCATGACCCCCCCCTGTGCTCCACCTTCTTTTGGCACGTGATGGCATGGTGGGCCCAGTAGGCCTGTTTTTCAGCCTCCCCAGGCTCCAGAGGCTTTCTAGGAGTCTGGGGAGGACGAAAACGGCCTTCCCCCACCTCCCACACACACACCCCGGAGGCCCTCCAGAGGTCAGAAACAGCCCATTTTCTGACTTCCGATGAAGGCCCGTTTTTCGCCTTCCCCAGGCTCCAGATGCTTTCTAGGAGCCTGGGGAGGGAGAAAACACCCCCTGGAGGCCCTGCAGAGGCTGGAAACAGCCAGTTTCCTGACTATTGGTGGCCTGGAAGGCCCGAAAATCAGATGAGCGCCCCGTGAATGTGCGCTGGGGCTGAGCTAGGGCAACGCTTGTGTGCCCATAGATATGGCTCCGTGTGCCACCTGTGGCACACATGCCATAGATTCACCATCACGGCCTTATACCATTTCAGGTAAATGGTTGTCCAGTCTCTTTTTGACAGTTTCCAGTGATGGAACACCCACAACGTATGAAGGCAAACTGTTCCACTGGTTAATTGTTCTCACTGTTAGGAAAGTTCTCCTTAGTTCTAGGTTGCTTCTCTCCTTGGTTAGTTTCCGTCCATTGTTTCCTGTCTTGCCTTTTGGTGCTTTGGAAAATAGTCTGACCTTCTTGTCTTTGTAGGAGCCCATCAAATATTGGAACACTGCTATCATGTCTCTCCTAGTCCTTCTTTTCATTAGACTAGACATACCCACTTCCTGTAACCATTCTTTCTCCTCCAGCCCCATAATCATTCTTGCTGCACTTCTCTGCACTCTTTCCAGAGTCTCAACATCTTTTTTTATATTGTGGTGACCAGAACTGGATGTGGTATTCCAAGTATGGTCAAACATCTTGTTTGGTCTCTCTGATGGTGTGGAGAGGCTATTGGTATTAACACGTTTGGCATTTCTGCCTTGAGAAACTTTAGCTCCCAACATAACTCCATCAATCCTGTTTCATGATAATGCCATAAGAATGACTGAAAAACTTCAAACCCTAAAATGGATTACAGGAATGCAATGTGTTATTTATAGACATATAGAAAGAAAAACTGATCATTCACTGTTTGTGCACAATAATTATAACATAAACATTCTCTAGCAACTTCCTTTTCTAAAGCACAATATATCACTACATATACATGTTCCCTGAGATCAACTTGAGGACAAGAATGAAAAAGCAGAGCAGAAATTTGTGAATTTATGAACAACTGTAGGAATAGAAGCCAGAAATGGATTTCAGCACAAAATCCCTTTGTGACAATCCCAAACCCCAGCAGGATTTTTTTTTCCTTGTGACAAATGAAGCAATAATATTTTTTTTTTAAAAAAAACATACAATGTGCCCATATTTCTTAAGAAATGTTCTCTTTTGCTTTTTTCACTTGCATAAATAAATAAAAATAGAGGCAATGAGAACAAAAGACACATGAGAACACAAGAGCACATGAGAACACAAGAGCACATTCCAATTTCACACAGAATAGGAACAAGCCTACTTCTGGGAAAACTCCTGGGTTTTATAAAAAAATATTTGATCTATTTGTTAAATTCAAACTGTGGCTAGAGACCAAAAATAATACTTTTCATATCATGTTCATCAGTGGTGGGTTTCAAAAATTTTCACTACCGGTTCTGTGGGTATGGCTTGGTGGGCGTAGCATGGCATGACTTGGTGGGCGTGGCAGGGGAAGGATACTGTAAAATCTCCATTCCCACCCCACTCCAGGGGAAGGATACTGCAAAATCCACATTTCCTCCTGATCAATTGGGACTCGAGAGGCAGAGAATAGATGGGGGCAGAGCCAGTCAGAATTTTTACTACCGGTTCTCCGAACTACTCAAAATTTCCGCTACCGGTTCTCCAGAACTGGTCAGAACCTGCTGAAACCCACCTCTGATGTTCATGCTTGGCATAGATTATTTTTAAAAAAAATAAATATGAGGAAATGGGAGCTCTAGTACGGAAGCAATGGACCATCTCAAGGATGTCCACAGGTATGGTTTAAAAGAAAAATCGGAATAAAGCCATGACACTTTGATTGACATTTTGTTTGTTTTTGTTTATACTGCACATAAAGATGAACAGAGCTTCAGTTCTACAGTCATGGTTACCATCTTGATTTTTTTTGATCATATCCTGCAGATATTTCTGGAGCCCTTTTTGTCTTTTTTTTTCTGGTTATGTTGCTTTCAGATTCTCCTTCTGCTTGCCTGTTTTTCTACTATGGAAGAAAGCTCCCACTTGGTTTCAGTATCAGTATTCCTCCCATTAAAAGTAGCAGGTACAGGATGGCTAATGATTTGTACTGTCAGGCAAAGTCTTCTCATTGCCAGCCAGCATAACCAATGACTTTACTGCTCATGGGCGATGCCAATTATATGATATCCTACCATACTCTGAAGGCGCTTGTGTTAAGGAAGATTGCTACAAAAAATGATTGCAGGAATGCTATTATCTAACAGTAATATCTGTACTCTATAAGGCAGGGCTGTCGAACTCCTGGCCCATGGGGCGGATGCATCACATGCTGGCCACGCTCATGCTCGATTTAGCAAAGGGGGGGAAAGTCCCAATAGTCACATGATGACGTGAGTTTGACACCTCTGCTATAAGGGCTCTGAAACTTCAGTAGGCATCTAAGAAATGATGAGAGATTGCTTTTGGCCTTGCTGTTTTGGCATAGGCCGTAGGCTTTTTAAAGCGGCTGTCTGTGTTCCAAAATCAAATGAAGATATATCGCCTTGAATTTGGTCCCAGTCTACAGGAGTTCTAAGTCCCTGCTATGGTATTTCCGTAGCATTTACTGTGAGAAAAAAAGTCGCTAATAGCCAAATTGAATTACTGGAACTGAAAAACAGAGGCCGATCTTTCAGAAAAAGATACCTAAGTAGAGCTGGCAAGTATCTTGTATTTTGCTTATGTCTCTTTTGGGTAATAAATCTTTTTAATTTTTTTTTATAAAGGTCACGTAAACAAAGAATGTGAGTCTGCACTGTCTCATTTTCCAGAAGGACTTATTCACACAGGTCAACTGAAAGCCATGCAAGTAAACTGAGTTCACTTTTCTTTTATCTCAGAAGAATGACGGTGTATACCTTTTACTGTAAGCATAATAATATTTCTGAGGTTTTGGCTGGGATGCCATTGCTTAATAATTAAAAAAAAAAAACAGACAAAAGGGAAATAGCAAGCATCTTTATGAATCTGAGTTCAATAAGAACATTGAAATGAGGAATGTGCCTAAAAATGACCACAGAAAGTGAACGGATTAATTCAAAATAAAGTGCGAAAAGAAATTGGAAATAATGTGACTGGAACAAATCTGAATTAAAATTTGGCTTCAATGTTATTCTCAAAGTGCTTAAGAATTTGGCTTTGGGGTTTTATTTTTTGAGCTTTCTTATTTATCAAAGATGATAGAGACTGCTGTTTTCTGTTACACATTACTTTGTGCTCTTCCAATTGCAAAAGCCCAACGGGAGAAGATGTCTCGGTGGTGCCTCTCCTTGGGATTTAATTGACGTGTGTGAGAAGCTGGGGAGGCGGCAGGATTATGCAAGGAAAGACATTCACACCCACAGACAGACGCATTTCTCTTGGTCATCTTGCTGTTAAATTAGTGTATGAATCCTACATTTCACCCATAAGTTTCCCTCCCCAAATCATCTTCTTTGAAGAAAATCCTGAAAGCAAATTTGCTTTCATCCCATAGAAACAGAACTGGCAGGAAAATGCAGATGTTCTCCTTTCTAACCTATCTAAAAGCTGAACAAGATGGGAGCAAATCAGGGGTGAAATCCAGCAGGTTCTGACAGGTTCTGGAGAAGCGGTAATGGAAATTTTGAGCAGTTCGGAGAACTGGCAAATACCACCTCTGGCTGGCCCCAGGGTGGGGTGGGAATGGAGATTTTGCAATATCCTTCCCCCAGGAGTGGGGAGGGAATGGGGATTTCCCCATATCCTTCCCCTGCCATGCCCACCAAGCCATGCCCACCAAGCCACACCACGCCCACCAAGCCACGCCCACAGAACTGGTAGTAAAAAAAATTGGATTTCACCACTGGAGCAAATGTTCTTTTTGGGGCAGGGGGCATGAACAGAATGATTTAGTTGGCACCTAGGCCAAATGGGGACTTAAGAGAAAAAAAATATCCCCAATTTCGCTCAGTGGATCCCTATGTACAGACAAATGGATAATGGCTTGGAATGTTGGAGATTCCTCCATTCTAAGCCCATCCCCATTCTTGTCATGTGATCTAATGCAGACCATATGCAGATGGCTTCTTCTTCTTCTACCCAGGGTAGAAGTATTCTCTGTGGTAATTCCCAATCTTTGGAATGTCTCTCCTGGAAGTGCATCTGCCCTAATCCTCTTTGTATTTCACAAGTAAATTAGCCCTACTTCATGGTGCCTTGGGTCAGAGTTTCACAGGAAACTGAGTGTACTACATGCTATCGTACTCTTCTCGGAAGTTTTGTTTCTATGGTTTTTATTTTTCTGTTGTTCACGATCCAGAGCAGGTTATACATGCTGATAATAAACAAGTTATGAAATAAACAAAGAAATTGGGAAGAATTCCAGAAGCCATGCAATCCTTGACTGCACTGCATTAGCTATAACCTGTCGTGACATGTTATTGCATGTTAGAATTCAAGTAGTGTTTCTCAAACTTGGCGACTTTAAGATGAACTTCAACTCCCAGAATTCCCTAGCCAGCATGGCTGGTTGGAGAGACACTGTTGAGGAACATTGTTTTAAAAGATGTTTGAAAATTGTGATTTAAAATATTTCAATGTGTATTTCAGAGAGAGAGAGAAAGAGAGAGAAATGGGAGGAGAGAGTGGGATGGGGATAGAGAGAAGGAAGGAGAGAGAGATGTTTATACTAAACCTGTTGTGGTCCGCCAGCAGCCTGCGGAGCTGGCAGCAGAGTCGGACAGTGAGGAGGCTGGAGAGGACCATGGGGTCTGGGGAAGACAATCCTGGGGTCTGGGGAAGGCTCGGACGAGGGCTCTGTGTCAGAGGCAGAGAAAGGGCCATCTGGGAGGTATGTGCTGCCTCCGGAGCCTCCAGAGTTGGATCTCAGCGAGGCAGAGGAACAGGGGGAGCCTGTTCCCAGTGCGCGCATGCGCAGAGCTGCCACAAGGCAAGAACAGCTAAAACAAAAGGGATGACTCGGGAATAGGGCTGGGAGATGATTGGCCCCTCCCATAAGACTTAAAAGAGGAGCAAAGGCACGTGGGCCTTTGCAGGAAGCAACGTTTGTTCATTCGGTTCAGCTTAAAGCCTGAAGCTCTGTTTGATTCTGGACTCCGTGTGGCTTTGCCAATTAGGTCTTTGACAGCGTGTCAAGGGAGATAAAGGTGGGTGATTATCCCAAAGGGCTTCTCACGAAGGACTCTTCCAATTAGTTATAAATTGGAACTCATCTGTGCATGAATAGAATTCACAGCTGTTTGAATAAAAGAGGTTTCTGGGATTACTCGTGTGTTTTAATGACTCAGGAAGCCTAGGTCAGAACACTGTCAGCCTGGAAAGAGAAAATATATTTTTATAGTTATTTCCCTCTGGCCTGATAGGAATCACTTTCATCCAAGGAATGCTTACTTGCAGAGCATCATGACTAATAATTCTATGGATTTATACTGTTCTCCTTTGATTTAGTCCTTTAAAAATGCTTGTAGTGAATACTGAATAACTGAGAAATGGGTGGTTAGAACTATTTTATATTAGCTCTGGTTCTTCCTGATTATGTAGTACTTGATATAATACTTAATTTACAGAGCTTCATTGGCTTCCACTGAGTTTGTAAGTGCAATGCAAAGTGTTACTTTTAACTCAGGATATCTACTCTGGTGTTTCTCCAGTCTGCTCGAGATGTTCTAGATTAGGGGGTGAATGGGCCAAATCCAATGCTTTTCCCTTGCTGTCCCACCCTCTGGCATAGCTGTTATTTCCCAGATTTGATAGAATATATTCCTTTGAGATCTCACTAGCTCTCCCTTGCCATCTTTGAAAAAGCAATGAAAACATCAAAAAGACTTTGGAGACTAAGCTTAGCGTTATTATAAAATTTATGGTTTTGATTGTTTTGGTTTGTAAACCGAGCAGAGATGTGTCATTATGAAATTGGAAATAAATATATATGTAATAAAACAGCCTACGAGTATTTTGCATGTTGTGTTTCAGAATGTTGGCTGACTACCACTGTGGGCCTTGTAGGGTATGAGATATGTAAACACTTCACAGCAGCTTCTTTGGGACAAAGATTAAAGCAATTTGTTTAAGAAAAATAGCATGTGCTATATTAAGAGAAGATGAGAATGAATTGCACTGAAATTAATTTCACTAAATTAGCCAGCATGTTTGAAGAAGCAAAGATAATTGCCTTTACTGCAATTGGATTGAAAGCAAAAAAACCCGACACTTCTTCCTCCCTCCCTCCCTCTTTCTCTCTCTCTCTCTCATGTTTGGCCAAATATTATGGTCAATTGCTAGTCTCTCAAGCTACATATGAACTGAAAGAACCAAATTTTTGGATGTGTTTTGTTTCAAAATGGAAACTTCTGATCAAAGGATAAATAGGTCAATATTCAAGATGGCTTGTTTACAAAATATTTGATTGTACTGTATTCTCTAAACAGTCCAGACTATTTGGTCATTTTTTATTCATTTCAAAAACTCTGTTAATTCAGTAATCTATAATGAGCCATTCCTTACTCACTGAATGACTTTGGAGTGTCTTTTTGCCTTCCTAAATAATTACTGTAATTCTATTACTTATGCACAGGAACCGAAATTTGTGAGACATGAATATATCATGAATATACAAATATACCCTTTTATATCCAGCTGCTCCAAACATTATTATAGAAGTTAGCCACTGAATTATAAGGCACAAATATCTGATGAGCCTACTCCCATTAGCCTGTGAAGTGTGCTATCTGTTGGGACCGAGATCAGGTCTGCGGCCAAATAAAATCCACTGACAATTATTCCTTTTATGCAGTGGTGGGATTCAAGTAATTTAACAACCGGTTCTCTGCCCTAATGATTTCTTTCAACAACCAATTTGCCAAGCTGCTCAGAAGTTAACAACCGGTTCTCCCGAAGTAGTGCGAACTGGCTGAATCCCACCACTGCTTTTATGGCTTAATTTAAGGTAAAGGTAAAGGTTCCCCTCGCATGTGCTAGTCGTTCCCGACTGTAGGGGGTGGTGCTCATCTATGTTTCAAAGCCGAAGAGCCAGCGCTGTCCAAAGACATCTCCATGGTCATGTGGCTGGCATGACTAAATGCCAAAGGCGCAAGGAACGCTGTTACCTTCCACCAAAGGTGGTCCCTATTTTTCTACTTGCATGTTTTAGGTGCTTTCGAACTGCTAGGTTGGCAGAAGCTGCAACAAGTAACGGGAGCTCACCCCATTACGCGACACTAGAGATTCGAACCCCTGAACTGCCAACCTTTCGATCGACAAGCTCAGCGTCTTAGCCACTGAGCCACTGCATCTCTATGTATGGCTTAATTTACACAGAGACAAATGTTACTGCTTAAAGTATTTATTTAAATATTTAATAAAGTAATATTAAAGTAAAGTTTAAGGACTTAAAGTAACTATAACTGTATCATCATGGCTGAAGATCTAGAAGTGAACTTAAAGACATAGGTAGTATTTTCTTCCATTCTTCTAGTCCACAGGTATCAAACTCATGGCATCACATTGCCGTTGCGTGACATTTTGCGATTTTTTTTCCCCCTTCACAGAGCTGGGGTGAGCATGGCCTGCGTGTGACACATCCGGCCCCTGGGCCACCAGTTTGACACCCCTGTGAATCTAGTCCATAAATGAGGACAAAAACATGAAAGGATTGCACTAGCACTTAAACTTATATATCACTTCATAGTGCTTTGCAGCCCTCTCTTAAGCTGTTTACAGAGTCAGCATATTGCCCCCAACGCTTTGGGTCCTCATTTTACCCACCACGGAAGGATGGAAGGTTGAATTAACTTTGAGCCAGTCAGGATCAAACTCCTGGCAGTGGAAAAGTAGGGTTAAGCTGCAATTCTGCATTCTAACCATTGTGTCACCACAGCTCATAGTGCAAGTGAAAGGCATATTTCAGAAATTATGCTGGGAAAGAGATTTGACCTTTGAAACCATCTGGGTGATGAACTGCTGGGATGAGCTGAGATTCACATCATAAGGACCGGTAAATATATATTTGGCAGAAGCATGATGAGCTCGATCAAGCTTTCATTTGAATACCATGAGAGTTGAAGAAGAAAACTTTGAATTAAGGACTATACTGTACTGTACACTGCAGGTCTGTGCAAACTAACTCTAATCTGATTCAAATGGCAGAATTGTGAAAAATGTTTGGGCATTTATTAAAATAATGCCTATTTTCTTGAGACTTTAGGCACACAAATTTTATACAAAGATTTTGGAGCAATAGTTGCTTCCGGTCACTGAAATCTACCATTCTGTTGACCCTCTGTTTCAGGGATATTACAACAACACATGTCCTCAAATATGCTCAATGTTGATATTGGGTTTCCTATTCCAAATATCCTGCCCCTTTTTCTTTCTGCCTGTCATGTAAATGCAGTAATATATGGGCCTGTGAACAGCCATTTGTGAGGCTTAATAAAATAGTACTAAATACAACTTGATTTCATTGTATAGTAATAGAACACCTTCATCATCATTGTCATCTTCATCATTATTGTTTTATTACAGAGTTGGAAGAGACCTTATAGGTCAGCGATGGCTAACCTTTTTGCCGTCGCGTGCCAAAAGTGGGAGGACCATGGGGGGTTTGTGCGCGTGTGTGCCCACACCCATAATTCAATGCGCTTTGTCCCCCCGCACATGTGTGACCCCCCCCACGCTCCCTATGCTTTTGGCACAGTGGGCCCGGTAGGCCCATTTTTCGCCCTCCCCAGGCTCCAGAGGCTTTGGAGGGTGAAAACTGCCTTCCCCATCCCCCCGAAGGCCCTCTGGAGGCTGGAAACAACCTGTTTCCTGATTTCCAGTGGGCCCGGAAGGGCCGAAAATCAGGTGGCCGGCGTGCGCATGAGTGCTGGAGCTGAGCTAGGGCAACACTTGCGTGCCCACAGATACAGCTCCGCGTGCCACCTGTGGCACCCGTGCCATAGGTTTACCATCACGGTTATAGGTCATCTAGTCCAACCCCCACCCCCACCCCCCACTCAAGCAGGAGACCCTACACTATTTCTGACAAATGGCAGTCCAATCTTTTCTTGAAAGTCTTGTGATGAAGCTCTCACAACTCCCAAACGCAACTTCTGTTCCATTGGTTGATTGTTCTCATTGTTTTAATTTTTATTTAAATCAAATATAAAGTTTTGCCAAGTTTGATCATTTTAAAATGGAGAGAAAATTGGCTGAGGGAGGGAGGGAGGGAGGGAGAGAGGAGGGAAGTTAAAAATTCAGCCCCATCCTCCTGCAATTAATTCTATTCATTTTGTCAACAATTGAAGATATATAGCATAGTCCCTTTGCGCCCTCTTGTGGCTTTTAAATAATTTCATTTACCAAATTTGATCCTGAACAAATGGAATACATTATATGACGCAAAAGTAGATTAGTGATTCTGTTAGCAAACCATATAAATTTGTCCTTGTAGAATCGCCATTTCAGACCATTTTTTCAGCCAGCACTAATTTCCAGTGCTCACATTCTAACTTGGATTATCTTGGATTCTATGTTGTTCTTCATTTTGTGCATTATACTGTGTTTCCCCGAAAATAAGAACCTGTCTTATATTTTTTTGAACCTTGAAATAAGCGCTTGGCCTTATTGCCATGCGCTCAAAAGCCTGATTAGGCTTAGTATCCGGGGCTGTCTTATTTTGGGGGAAACAGGGTAATCCTGTACAGGTAGTCACTGATTTACAACCACAATTGAGCTCAAAATTTATGTTGCTAAGTGAGACATTTTGTTAAGTGAGTTTTGCCCCATTTTACAACCTTTCTTGCCACCGTTGTTCAGTGAATCATTGCAGTTATTAAGTTAGTAAGTCAGCTGTTAAGGGACTCTGGCTTCCCCATTGAGTTTGCTTGTCAGAAGTTTGCAAAAGTTGATCACAAGATTCTGGGACACCACAAATGTCATAAATATGAACCGGTTGACAATCATGTGATTTTTGATCACATGACTATGGAGATGATGCAATGATCGTTAAGTGTGAAAAAGTCACTTTTTTCAGTGCAGTTGTAACTTTGAACAGTCACTATACAAATTGTTATAAATCAAGGACTAGTTGTGCTATATTGCTACTATCACCCTAATCTTAGGAACGGGTTTTCAAGAATGCAGAGAGTTTGCCAAGAGAAGATGGGGACCATCACTTGATAAACACAATCTCTTTCCCATTCACAGAAGAGAGGTTAAGATGCAAGTCATTATCTTTGGGGCCCTATAAACCAGGGTAGAAGTAACCATGGTAACACAATTAGGATCCTGCAGAAAATTCCTTCTATGTATATATATATTTTAAACAGATTTCATTCAATTTGATGTAATACAATTCCTTTTGAAAATGTATTTTGAAAAGGAGGACAATTTTGTGTAATTCTGATGAGTAGAATGGAGTACATTTGCAGTGAGTTGGTTATGAGATAGTCAAGGTGAATGTCCTCTTTTTATTAAATGGTTATTTTTCCAGAAGTCTGCAACTTCCTTCTTTTCTACATTTCAATTATATCGCAAGGGAGTTAATGAGGGAATTTCTTCCTGGTTTTTTTCCCCCCAGATTGAGATTATCATGTTAGCTAGAATTGATGGTAACTGAACCCACAATTGCAGAGACATAATAACGTTAACCAGTAGGTGTCGCTGTTATGCAATATATAAAACAAAATTGTTAACCGGCTACCTTAAATCTAAAACACACTTATTTCAAACATAGATAATTAATTACATCGAGAGTAAAGCCACAGTAGTGTGACTTTTTTTATGAATAACATTGTTTTGATGTCAATGAGCCAACTCTTCTTTTTTTGCCCATCACTGGGGTTCAGATGTGACGTCCAAAAATTTATTATCCACTGCAGACATAATGAATGAATTCTTGTTGCAATTACAGTGTTGGTACATAAATTCTCAGAAGTAACTTTCCACCATTGGTTGATAACTCTAATTTTAACCCATTTTGCAGGGAAAAGATGTAAGACAGCCAAAAATCAGCAGATATAAACTACTGGTGTGTGAAAATCTTTGGCAGCAAAAACTTTTTGGCAGGCAAAAAAGAGATAAGAACCAGGGGTGGGTTGCTGAGGGTTCGCAGGGGTTTGGGAGAACCTCTAACTAAGATTCTGTGCAGTTCGGAGAACCCCCAAAACCCACTCCTGGCTGGCCCCTCCCACCCCACCCCTCCCAGGAGTCCCCACGTAGCCCGTTTTGGATGCAGGTAAGTGCAGGATGCTCGCTTGGAGAGGGCAAAAGACGGCACTACTGGAAGTTCAGGAAGGCCAGAAACAGGCCCATTTCTGGCCTCCAGAGGGCCTCCAGAGCCTGGGAAGGCCGCTTTCACCTTCCCGAAGGCTCAAGGAAAGCCTCTGATGCTTGGGGATGGCAAAAACGCCCCCCCCATGGTGCAGGTGGCCGACTAGGGCACGCCCACTATGGCCATGCCCACCCAGCAACCGGGCAGAGAACTCCTTGCTAAAATTTTTGAAGCCCACCCCTAATAAGAGCCTTCTCTGTGGGGGCACTTGCCCTCTGGAATGAATTGCCCCTGGAGATACGGAGGGTCCCTGACCTACGCGCCTTTTGCCATGCCCTCAAGACGTTATTGTTCCAACAAGCTGGGCTGGCCTAAACATGAATTTTAATGGTTGTTTTAGTTTTTTTTTAATAATACTGGGGGCAAATTATTTAATATATTTTAAATTGTTTTTAAATTTTATGTATATGTGTGTTTTATTGTTGGCTGTGCATTGCCCTGAGTCCCTCGGGAGAAGGGCGGTATAAAAATTTAAATAATAAATAAATAAATAAGAACCAATTAGTTATTCACTATGACTTTCAGCACAGACCCAAAATGTTGCATTTTTATCTCTTTAATTAAAATGTGGCTTAAATCTTTGTGAAGTAAATTTAGGTAAATATTTTCAAAATGATATCAGCTATACGTGGCCAAAAAGGGAGGAAGGGTTATACCCATTCTGGTTTTAAAGGGAATTGCTTTTCCTTTTAGCACTTCAATGATACCAGCCTAAAAGACAAATCCCACGGTCAATGAATATTTCACCTTACATTTCACATATTTCTCTAAGTCTATGTTATAGTAATTATCATCAAAATTATTTTATTTTCTTTGGAAATGCATGAAATTTATGAATGCCCAAAGGTGCTGGATGGCTTTCATTGTTGCTCCATTGAGCCTCACAAAAATGTGTACATATAATAAACTAAATAATGTTTTACTTAATGAATTATAAATGCTTTACTTAATAAATACTAATAAATAGCCTGTAAGAGTTTGTGTATCATTGTGGTAGGAGATAAATATAATAGATAGGTGACATGATAGATAGAGCAATAGAGAGATAGATAAAGATGTGAGAAAAGAGAGAGAGAGAAGATAGATAGATAGATAGATAGATGGATGGATGGATGGATGGATGGATGGATGATAGACAATTGCTGGATTTGGACAGCATACTGAACTACATTACATTACATTGTTATATTTCCTGGGTTTGCACTACCTAGCCAACTTCATTTTAGTTTGTTTTAGATTGTTTAATCTCATTTGTTCTGCAGACGATATTGCCATTTAGAATAACAGAGTTGAAAGGTACCTTAGAGGTCTTCTAGTCCAACTCCCTGCATAGGCAGGAAATCCTATACCATTTCAGACAAATGGTTGTTCAATCTCTTCTTAAAAACTTCCAGTGTTGGAGCATTCACAACTTCTGGAGGCAAGTTGTTCCACTGATTAATTGCTCTAACTGTCAGGAAATAATTTATACAACTATGGATCAGGGGTGAAATCCAGCAGGTTCTGACAGGTTGTGGAGAACCGGTAGAGGAAATTTTGAGCAGTTTGGAGAACTGGGATGGGAATAGAGATTTTGCAATATCCTTCCCCCAGGAGTGGAGAGGGAATGGGGATTTTGCAGTATCCTTCCCCTGGAGTGGGGTGGGAATGGAGATTTTGCAGTATCCTTCCCCTGAAGTGGAGTGGGAATAGAGATTTTGCAATATCCTTCCCCCAGGAGTGGAGAGGGAATGGGGATTTTGCAGTATCCTTCCCCTGGAGTGGGGTGGGAATGGAGATTTTGCAGTATCCTTCCCCTGCCATGCCCACCAAGCCACACCATGCCCACCAAGCTATGCCCACGGAACCGGTAGTAAAAAAATTTGGATTTCACCACTGCTATGGATGCAATTAGGAAGTAGCATCATCCCATCCAAATTCAAATTAATCCATAGGATACTTATTGCAAGAAATTGTAGAAGTTGAAGCCAAATCACGTGCAGGATACTAAATTGGCAAAGGACATTGCCTACAATGGGAAAGAGAAGCATCTGTTCCAATCACTTTCTGTGGTGTGTCCAGAAGCATTTCTATGGTCTTTGCCCTAACATTTGAGTATCCCTGCATTAAAATGACAGCATAAATTCCTACTCTTAGCTATCTCAAAATACAAAAAAGAAAGAGGAAAAGAGATTGTTTGGATAGAAAGGTGGCAGCTATAGACAATAAAAGCAATGCCAACAACAACAGTAGCCACCGCCTTGGCTCAGAAGTGTTCAGTCTGATGTCTCAAGGCTGCATTTGTTCTCTGCAATTTCCAAAATGGTTAGGAAATTGTAATTTTTTGACATGGAAGGAGAAAAGATTTAATACATGCCTGGAAGGGTTAAGGTTTCAAGCTAAATTGCAAGTGAGAATGCGTGAAGAACTGGATGTTGATAGAATTATTAGAGTATAAATTGTGGGTAACATGCAACAGAAAATAAGAGAAACAGTTCTAGACTTAAGAAAGATAGCCGTAACCTAATATTCTCCCCAGGTATTAGACATTACAATTTCCAGATTTCCCCATCAACACGGTAAAAGGCTGGCTCTCATATTTTGCATTAGATGTGGTTGGCCAATATTGATGTAATTCATTCACTTTCTGGTCCTCAAGTCCAAATTCAGGCTAAATTCTGAGACTTAGATAATGGAAATACAGCCTTAGTTTCCAAAACTGCTGCTTTCAGATGTGATAGACCTCAGCTCCCATAATTCTTCAGTTGGTGTAAAGTCCACCATATCTAGCTTGTAGACTGTAAGGCGGCCAAATGTGTATTTTTTTTCTACCATGTCTGTTGCACACGAGCAAGTGCGAGTCTATATTATTCCACATACATCGGAGAGGAGACAGATAAAAGATAGCGATAGCAGATTCCTTCTTACCTCACTAGAAGTGTTACGTGTCTCAGATGTTGCCTGGCCAAAATATATACAGTATCTTGCACACATGAAATATTGCTATTTTCCTTGAAAAGAAAAGAAACTACCTTCAAAATCAATTGAAAGCTATTAAGCTTAATTATTAATGGCTGCAGGGCTGAGTAATCATGTTTGCACAGTCTTTCTGTAAACAGGTTGAACACAAAACACCGTGTAGTCCAGGCCCTGAGTGTCTAACATTGATTCTCCGTATCGACACACCTTTTGGCTCTTATCACTCAATGCAACAAGTTTAGAGAAGATAGCCAAGATTAGGCCGAGCTCCATTTATCAAGACAAAGAACCTTAATTCAGCTAAATGTAAGGACGTCACCATTTGAACACTGTTGACACTGAAAAATCACCATTAGTCAATTGCAAAAGGCAGCTTTGCTTGGAACAGCTTATATCCCGCAACAGTAACTTTATCCTAGGACTTTGGGAAGGATTTGATAGATGGATAAAAATGCCAAGTCCAATTTAAACATCTGGCTGACTATGCAACCAACCATAAAACAATTCTAGATTTCTGGTTGAAAATCCCTTTGACTTTTGCTGTTTTTGAAATGGCATTTTTGCGCTGTAAATGGATTTTTGCCATCCATAAATACAACACTGGGATCACAAAGACAGGTTATATTTCCAAGCCTAAATTACAACAGCATACAATCAATGATAATACTGCCCAAATGCTAGAAGTTAATAATAATAATTTTATTGTCATTGTACATGTATACACAGTATATCCATACAACGAAATTCACTTAACACCCAAAGACCAGGTCCAACACACATAACAATCCCCAAACACATGCCCACCCACCACAATTCCCCACCCCTGAACCACCCAAAGATCCACACAATAGACCAAATAATACTGTCCAACAGCTCACTGATGGTGGCCCTTTAGTTCATTGTTGAGTGCAATTATAGCTCTGGGATAAAAACTATTCAGAAAACGTGTGGTCCGAGTTTTAATAGTTCTGTATCTTCTGCCAGAAGGCAACAGTCCAAAAAAATTGTAAGCAGGATGGGAAGAGTCTCTGAGAATGTTATGCAACTTTCTCAAACAGCGAAATTCGAAGATGTCATCCAGGGCTGGTAGCTGGAGTTCAATGATATTCTGGACAGTTTTAATGATTCTCTGTAGAGCGTTTTTGTCCGCTACAGAGCTGCTCCCATACCATGCAGGAATGCCGTATGTCAGGACACTCTCAATGGTGCTGCGATAGTAGGACAGAAGTAGATGCTGAGATAGATTTATCTTCCTGAGCATTCTCAGGAAGTACAGCCTCTTCTGTGCCTTCTTCACAAGCATGTTAGCATTCATAGTAGATGAGATCTAGGAGCATCTTCACATCTGTAACTCTCAGAATTCAAAATCAATACAACCCAGTCTGGTTTTTGGACTAGATAAAGCATGATTAAAAATGCCCTTTTATTTTGTTGCTATTTAATTGTTTGCAATTTATGTTTTTATTTTGTCACATTTTCAGTTAATTTATAAGTGTCTGCCCATTGGAGCAGTAACTTATAAGATAGCAAATGAATAATGTGGAATTATATGTGAATCAGAAAATGGATATAAAGTACTTGAGAACTGGGATCTAAGAAAATATCTTTTCTTACGATGAGATATGAGTGTCCCTGTCTCATTTCTCATCTTCAAGTCATGCTAACGTCCCATTAATTGTGTTTTCTTTTCTCCGAACTGCAGCACTTGTAACAGTATTTGCTTGAATTAGAGACAAGTTTGCTCTGCAAATGACATTCACCTTTGCCAGATGGGAACAGCTATTCCCTCCACGTTCTCACAGGGCTTCTTGTTTGCATAGACTTTTGTCAGCAAATATCCCACCCTAAACAAGGCGGCTCAGCCCGCCTTGGTTTCCAGAGCTGATAGGAGAGTGGTGAGTGGTGTCAAAGGACACCTTCCACCTTGTCTTTTCCTTTCATTAACAGATGCCCCCTCCAAGACGGCGCCACCACATAGTTTACTTCCTTCATTAATCATTTGGGTAGGAGCCTGCTATAAACATAAGATAGAAAGCAACAGTTTTGACAGATTGCTTTGGAGAAACATCTCAATTTGCGAGCTGACACCTTTTTAGCCTGATTGGTGGCTGGCACTTTCTCACTTACCTGTTCTTAACACATCCACAAGACGAGGACAAGATCAAGATTCAAGGATAATTTCCAAAAAAACCTGACATGCCATATTACAGCTTTCCTTAATCAGATCCATTCAGATACAGTAGGCTTAGGTTTCTGGAAATTGAAGCTCAGCACATTAGGAGACACTAAGATCAGAGGTGGGTTCTAATTTTTTTACTACCGGTTCTGTGGGCGTGGCTTATTTTGTGGGCATGGCTTGATGGTCATGTGACAATTCTTTAGGATTTAGCAGAGGTACTGGTCTACCAGGCTTTTAACTGCTTGCAGAACTGTACCAGTCTACCCATTTATTTTTGCAGGCACTGGTCTACTCATGTATTTTTGCAGGCACTGGTCTACTCATTTGTTTTTGCAGGCACTGGTCTACTCATTTGTTTTTGGAGGCACCAGTCTACCATCAAACTGCCTTTTACCACTGATCAGCTGTAGGGAGACCCTTTGAAGCCCCACGGCAAGAGTTTAAACAGTTTTTTTCTTTATAGCCCATCAGCTGGGACTCAGGAGGCAACAATAGATTGGGGGTGGGACCAAATAAAAGGTAAGAATAACGTGGGGTGGGGTGGGGTGGGGGGCAGAACCGGTTCGGTGACGTCATATCATCACCACTACTGGCTTGACATAACTGGGCCGAACTGGGAGGAACCCACCACTGACTAAGATGATGAAAGCTGGTTATTGGTTACTTGAATTTGAAGCAAGAGTAAATCTGGCCTTTAATCACAATGCCAGTTTGGCCTAATGGTTAAGGCACTAGGCTAGAAAGCAGGAGTTCATCAGTTCAATTCCCCCTTTAGCCATGAAAGCTGGTTGCATGACCTTGGGCCAGTTGATTTCTTTTAGTCCAACCTACCTCACAGGGTTTTGTTGTGGTGGGAAAAAATAGGAGGAGGAAGGTGTGTTACATATGTTCACTGCATTAAGTTATTTGTAAAAAAATAATGATGGGAAATAAATAAATAAAATGTCAAAGTTATTAATTAAAATTTAGTCTGATTGTTCTTATAGGTTGTCCCAAGGTACATCAGAATAGAGTAGTATAACTGTTTCAAAAACACAACAGCGAGGATCAACTATATAAAGTAAAGCAAAAGTGGAGTAATGGGCTTGCAAAAAATAAAATTTATTATGAACACTGAAGGGGAAAACCAGCATAAAATGGGTTGAATTAGATCACTAAAGCTATAGAAAATATAGTTTAGCATCCTTCCTTACTACATATCCTGTGATTCAATTATTTTTTTTTTAATTTGATTTATATGCCGCCCTTCTCCGGAGACTCAGGGCGGCTTACAATGTGTTAAGCAATAGCCTTCATACTTTTGTATATTTTTATACAAAGTCAGCTTATTGCCCCCACAAACTGGGTCCTCATTTCACCTACCTTAGAAAGGATGGAAGGCTGAGTCAACCTTGAGCCTTGGAGAGATTCGAACCAGCAGTAATTGCAGGCAGCTGTGTTAATAACAGGGTGCTTAGACCACTGTACCATCAAGGCTCAATTAATCAACCACTATGTTGTGCTTAAGTATTGGGACTAATTCCAGGTAATCCTGGTCTTTTATGAAATATATGGTACACTCTCAAGCCAATCTTCTTTATTCACTGATTGTTTATCTTTTGTGCTATTGTAGTTTCTATGCACAGCAAAGGGTGCAAGATTTCAAATCTGCGCTGCTATGAAAACTGTGGCACGCACATAAGAAGAGAGTATCAAGTTGGGAATTAAACAGTGTCTGCACCATGAAATTGAGTTATTGGAGAAGACCCTGCTAGAAAAACAACAGACTGGAGAACAGCATTAGTGCATTGGATCTGTGGGAAGGAAAGGTGTATCTGATCTCTGCTTCAGCTAATGAACTGATACAGAAGAAAGAAGGAATGATTATTTAAACCTATGCAAATTCTTGAAGAAAACTGAACCAATGAAGCAAGAATCATATTGACAGCTGAAACAATGACATTTCTAGCAATTTCTGGTACCTCCTGATTCTTCCACAGTTATAAGTTATGGGCTTTATGCTCATGTTTGAAATGCAGATAATATCACATTGCCTAATTTATGACACACCTCTGAACAATTGCTGCATTTCAACAAACCGAAGTATGGGACAAAAAGTGTCTTTTGTTTGATTCTACTTTGGCGTGTTGGGCATGCAAGGGAGAAAAGGAGCTGTCCACTAAAGCAGAAAGCTGGAATAGAGACAAGCCAGGAAATCACTGTAAAATAGCAGCACTGGCCACATGGGAGCTGAACTTTACTTTAAATAGTATCCCTTACTTACTAGAGAATATGCACGAAACCATCAACTTCTTCAAAGGAGTAAAATTCACTAGGGAAGAAGAAAACAACAACAGCATGCTAACTTTCCTAGATATCCTCATCAGCAGAGGCGCCGATTGCAAATTAGAAACACAAGTCTATTGTAAAATTACCCACACAAGCCAAGTGTTCTACTATCCAACTTTCCGCCAGAGAATCTTGATAAGAATACTGTTTAGAGGAGCACAAACAGACTGCAGCAGCCCTAAACATCAGAAAAAGGAAACAAATCATCTATATAACATCTTCCAACAAAATAGGTATCCATGCAACTTCATCAAACAGTGCCTGACCACTGAACCCAATATAGCACAACCAACACAAGCTGTAAAAAGGATAATATTGCAATAGATCAAAAACTTCTTAGAAACCACCCATAGACTATTGCAACCACATGGCATCAGCATAGCACACAAACCAATTAAAGCCCTCCAAAACATCCTAAGTGAACCAAAAGACCGAGCAGTCCCAGAAGAAAAATAGGCAGCTGTAATGTTTGTAATAGCCACAATTTAGGACAAACAGAAGACTAGCAGAGCGCAACACAAACTAGCAGTCAGAAGACATGATGAAAACTTCTTAATATCACAATACATGGACAGATTTAACCATATTTTCAACTGGAAAACTGTGACATCCTAGACCAGGGGTCAGCAACCTGCGGCTCTGGAGCCGCATGTGGCTCTTTCACCCCTCTGCTGTGGCTCCCTATCACTCAAAATATGTGTCACAACCGCCAATGTGGGACACCCGCCGGCATGAGATTTATTTATTTATTTATTGGTTCAATTTATATGCTGCCCTTCTCTGGAGACTCAGGGCGGCTTACAATGTGTTAAGCAATAGCTTCATACTTTTGTATATACCTGCTTAGTAGGGCTTTCGGCCTCCCCTAAGCGGTGTTCTTTTTTATACAAAGTCAGTTTATTGCCCCCACAATCCGGGTCCTCAATTTACCTACCTTAGAAAGGATGGAAGGCTGAGTCAACCTTGAGCCTGATGAGATTTGAACTTGCCGTAATTGCAGGCAGCTGGTGCTACTTTAACAGCACTTAGTCAACTGTGCCACCAAGGCTCTTAATTTATTTATTTATTGAGCTTTTCAACCCCTGGTAGGCCAACCATGGATAAATCCAAGAAAAGAAAGTTTCAGAAGAAAAGAGAACATTTAATTCAACTACATATGCTAGTTTTGTGGCCGCTCAAGAAATAGTCAGGCATGGGAAGGGTTTTGTGGCTCCCGGTGTTTTCTTTTCTGTGGGAAATGGGTCCAAATGGCTCTTTGAGTGTTTAAGGTTGCAGACCCCTGTCCTAGACCAAGGGAAGTCCAAACATGCTAGAAGCCTGGCACTCTGACAAATCGGCACATAAGGTTAAGCAACATCTTCATACCATTCAAAAGAGACAATCAAAAATATCCAAACAGGCAGGGATTAACACCTAGATTAACATTAGACCAACAAACAAGAAGCAATTATTCCAATTAAGGAATAATTTAGACAAATAAGGTAAATAATAAACAACAGCCTAACCAAGGAACCACCAAGACCATGTCACCAACAGTGACAGGGAAAGCCATTAGTACAGTGTTGGTGAACCTTTTCAGCTTCCCGGCGTGGGCATGCATACCAGGGAACTGCTCTTCCAGTTTCCGGCGCTCCTGTGTGTGCATGCGGGGGAATGCTGGAAACTGGAAGAGCAGTTCCCTGGTGCTCATGCCCACACTGGGAAGCTGAGCTTCCGGTTTCTGGAGTGCGCATGTGCGCTGGTCACCTGGTCTTCTGGTTTCTGACATGCATGCATATGCAAAGATCAACTGGCCGGCATGCATGTGTGCACTGGAACCTGGAAGAGCAACGGGTGACGGCTGGTGGGCCCGGAGAGATGGCTCTGTGTGCCACATCCGGCACGCGTGCCATAGGTTCGCCATCACAGCACTAGTATATTAAATGAGATGAATCACCACTCCCTTCTATTACTAATGAAGTGACTTGTTTGATAATGAAAAATTTGTAAGGAAACAACTAAGCTGAGAGAGCCCCAAGCACCCTGTAAAAGATTTTATATATTTAAGTATTATCTGCTTTTGCTTTTAATTTATAATATGCATTTATCATTTTCAATCTATCATAAAATAGTTAAATACTATGGATGCATGTTACCCTAGGACTTGAGAATGTGTTCAAAGGTTTGACCAGCAAATCAAATTTATGGCCTATAGTCGTGATTCCCAGTTACTGATAATCCAATGATAAAATGCAGAATGTATTACTTACTCATCTACAAGGAAGTCCTCAAATGGCTCTCTTTCTGTGCATATTTATAAATGCGAATGTGTGCATGTGTTCCATATATGCTACCCACAGACACACTTATGGAAGCTGTTGTCCCAATAATTTAGAAAACATGGAAAACATGGTTTGCTTTAAAGTTAAACCTTCTTTAAAAAACACAGATTTTCTTTCCATTTTTGCAAGTTTGGGAGAATGGTACAGGTGATGCCAACCCTGGGAAAATTGGACCATTATAAACCACTATGTAATAGTAGCGTCTATCTTTGCTTCCCTTTTAACAAGATTAGTTTTGCTTTTCTCCTTTTCTTTATTGGGCTGTCTAGTGGCCACCTCTTTTTTCTTGTGCTAATGTGATTAGCTGGGCATGGGGACCATATTGGGAGATACTGTCACAAAGATCTCCTCTTACTTGAGTGCACCTCTTTCCTGAATGCAACATCTTGTGTTGGTCATCACAGGGGGCATTGTTAACCTGGGGATTCAAACCGAAAGGAGCATTTACAACTCCCTCCCTCCAATAAAATCTAATTGAGGGAGACATATAAGAAAGGAACTAGACAGAAGACAGATGCGCTTCCTATCCCAAAGGCTGATGGAGTGCTTGCTTGTGCTGTATATGGAAGGGCTCTTTAAGATGCTGGCCAAATGCTGTTATTGACGTTGTTATAAAAAGTGGCAAAGTCAAATACAGATCAATCAATGCTTATCATTAAAACCATCTTCTTTACTATGTTTTTAAGCATAGCTTCATATGAACAAAGCCTACTGATTTAGAGAACCTTACTTACTAGTAAAAGTGTCACAGAAAACATCTTACTTGGTTGTGGCCAATTTACCTGCGTAAACATGGAAACATTTAAGCTCATTTAAAAAAAGAAAAATGCTGGAATTATTTGTGCAAATTAATAGGAAGGATCCTCATTCCAAACTTCCTTAAAATGATTTAAAATCCACCATTTCCTTCCAACATAAAATGATTTGTTTAAAAAAAAAGAGGTCACCTTTAGACATGATAAATTATTAGATGAACTGAGGGGAAAGCTGCAAATAAAATCAAGGCAATATAAAAATAAACATGTTTTCTTTTTTTAAAAAAGGTGAAGTTTTTTCTTTCTCTTGATAGAAGTCCTATTGGCTTTCTTTTCTTAATCTTGAAAAGTTTCATTACAGTTCTATGTCTATGTAATTTAGAGCAAAAAATACCCAATAAAATGAAATCTCACTTCCAGTTACTACTGGATTTCAGAAGAAAAAATATTTTATGCTAGTTTGTTTTCTTATTTTGTCATATACAATCAGTTATGACTAGTTAGGGACTACAGATAATGTAACTTCTATTACATAATGAACTTCAGAAACAGAGCTTTAAAACAGTGGCTCAGAATTGATGACTGACTTTGGTATTTTCTCTGGCTCTACTGCTAATTATTTTGTATTTAATTTAAATAGGGCTGTTGACGGTTTATTAGAGACTCAACAATCATTATTGCTTTGATCACGGGAATTAAACATTTCCCAGTGCATTATTCTAATTGCTAGAATGATGTGTCATTGTTCTTTTTTACAGTGCACTGTGATAGCTATGGGAAAGTTGCCTTGATAAGCCTATTGGTACTAAACAGATATTAAAAACTAAGCATACATCCTACCAAACTGCCTTTAATGTTTTAGACTATAGTACTAGTCAGCTTCCTCAGAGTGCTGACACAGAACCATTTGATCAGGAATTTTATAGTTCTGTCTACTCAGATAGGCTTTTTTAGTTCCCATGAGATGTTGCCAGCCTTGCTCTTAGGTAAAGAATGCGTCATTCATTTTATGTGTAAAGCAGACAAAGCACCTGCTTATTTCATATATTGATTATTTCCTTGGGGAAAGAAAACATCAAGATTGAAGGATGGTGTTTTCTGTTTAGACAGGAAGAGATAGAACTAAAGAACAGGCAGTCCCTTGTGACATGGGAACAAAGCAGTAGCTTTTGCTTCTTCCACTATGTTAAGACAATGCAGAAAGCCTGCAGTTTGCATTATATTTCTATTAAATCTTCCAGAAAGCACTAGCTAACAGTATTTTAAGGCCCTGAAAACCTCATCATACAGCCTGGTATGGTTGAGCCTGTATCATGATTGTGCTAATTAGTTGATTTTTCTTAACTGCTGCCAGGTTTCCCTGAAAATAAGCCCTGTCCAAAAAAATAAGCACTAGCATGTTTTTACGTTTGTGTCTAATAGAAGCCCTACTCCCAAAATAAGCCCTACTTAAGAGCCTGAACAGCTGGGTGGCCACCTATTCCGTCTGGTTGTTTGCGGTGCCGCAGCCACAAGGCGAGGCGGGGTGGTGGTGGAGCTGCCTCATGTGCCCCGCACCGGCTTACTTCAGGGCCCCTGCAGCCAGGCCATCCATGCCCCAACAGCTGCCTCATGGTGGCAGCACCAGCACTCATGTACAGTAGGAGCCCACATGATCGCTGGCTCACTTCTGTTTGCTTGAGGCCTCAACGGAACAGGAGGCCAAGTGGTGTGTTGGTGCCGTGGCCGCAAGATGAGGCAGATGTCGGGGAATGGACGGCCTGGTTGCAAGGCTCTGAGGTAAGCTAGTAAGGGGTGTGTGGGGCAGCTCCACCCACCCCCGCCTCATGGTTGCAAAACTGGCACGTAACTCTGCCTCCTGCTCCATTGTGGCTGTGAGCAAGCAGAAGTGGACCAGTGGCCATGCGGGGTCCCGCCGTACGGGGCTGGTGGAGTTGTTGCTGTGAGGCAAGGCACATGTTGGAGCATGGGTGGCCTGGCTGTGGGGCCCTGAGGTAAGCTGGTGCTCTACCTCCCTGCATCGCGGTGGTGGCACTGGCGTGCCACGTGTCCTCCTGCCCTGCCGTGAGCAAGCAGAAGAGGGCCTCCCTTACATGGGGAAAAAAATAAGATGCCTCCTGAAAATAAGCCCTGGTGCTTATTTTGGGCCCAAAAGAAATATTTTCTTATTTTCGGGGAAACACGGTATGTCATTTGTAATGTTGTGTGGTATTTTTAAATATTGTTAGCAGTGCTGAATAAAGAATTAGCAGCCATACATATTGAACAAATAGAAATACATAAGCATGATAGTTCAAATCCCTATCTAATTAGAGATGGGTCACCAATGTTTCCAGCAAAGATCTGAGATGCTGACTTCTGTTTTCCAGAATATCTGGTACAATGCTATATCAGTGGCATTCTTAGAAATATAAATGACATTCAGGTGTAACTGCTTATGCAAAACAACTTTGTGTTTCAGGGTCCACTATTTATTGGTTAATAAGAGCATGGTTATTAAGTGGCATAACCAGAAATTTAAGACACCATTTTTGTTCTTTATTTTTCCCAAAATAAAATATAAAGCACCTCCCATCACTGTCTGTTGAGAGTTAATAGCCTCTTTGAATACCCTACAAGCAATCCAACTATCCACTCTGGGGTGAAAATAGCTTTCTGTCATCAGATATATATATATATATATATCTATATCTCTCTCTATATATATATATATCTATATATATAATGTTTTCTAAATATTTTGAGAACAAATACAGGTTCTCACTGCTACTACTCCAAAATAATATTAGAGATCTTAAACTGAAGTTATCTCATCAGCTCTCTTCAGTTCCTTAATTTAAACCATTTTAAGATGTGTGGACTTCAACTCCCATAATTGGGCAAAGCAGTTAAGAATGTTGCTTCTTCTATTTTCTGAAAAATCTGGCTCTACAATGCCTATATAGAAATGTTTAAAATGCAGACAGGTTCCCAATCTGATATTAACATTGGAACCTGTCCTTTAGTTAATAAACGAATTTCAAGGGAATTTTTTTTGCATGGAATGGTAGAATTTTAATCTTCAGGAAATTAGACTTTATTATAGTTATTAAGAGGTGAAGTTTCCTAATGTATCAGAATTTTGCTGGAGTCCAAAAATGCAATAAGCCTCAATAAATAAATAATAAATTTTGCATAGTCCTTGAAGGCCAAGATGGGCAAGTTTTATTCCAAGACCCACTGACTAATTCCTACCTTGGCTGCACATTATTTCAATCTGCTTAGTACTATTGCAGGAACAATTTGCCCTCTTTGTTCCTGCGGGTGGACTTGAAACAGAATGGAAGAAATATCCACGTTATATTAACGTATCTCTTAAAACCGTAAATATTTTGTATCGGGGACAACTCCTCTTTCAAAAGCATTTCAAGCGCAGTCTAAGCAGGTTAGAATCCGAGCGGCACTTAAATATTTGAAAGCAAAAAAAGCTTCGTAAGGCTGGTGGTAATTCTTTTACAAGGAACAAGAGTTCCTCAATTGACCGTTAAATTAGAGCAAGGGGTCTCCAATCTTGGCAACTTTAAGACTTGTGGACTCCAATTCCCAGAAGTCCTCAGCCAGCTTTGCTAGCTGAGGAATTCTGGGAGTTGAAGTCCACAAGTCAGTTGCCAAGTTTGGAGACCCCTGAAATAGTTTTAAAAACCCACAGGGAAAAAAAAAAAGAAGCGAAAGCGAACGTTCCACGTAACGGTCCAAAACTTGAGCAAAGCCCCCTTAGAAGGAAAAAACCGCAGCAGCGCGCATGCGCCAGAACTAGTTTCCTTCTCACGCAGCCTCTGTAAGCATTCTGCGCCTGGGGTGGCGGGGGAGGGGGCGCGTTTTCTGAGGGCGGAGGTTCGTAACGGTTAAACTTCACAAAGCCGGGAGGGCGAATAAAGGAGAGGCGGAGTTACGACACTATCACATGATTTATGGTCCAAACATGGCCGGAGAGGACTTTGTTGTCGGGGAGGCGGCCGCCGCCGATGCTACGACCACCACCACGATTCAGTCTCCGAAGCACAAACATTCTCATCCTGGGGAGGGCCGTTACCGTTCTCCGGCTCAGGAGCAGATATTCATCTGCTCGTTCCCATTTTGCGATGCCACCTTCAACCGGGGCTGGAAACTGGACGCGCACCTGTGTCGGCACACGGGAGAGGTATGGGAGGATTGAAGTGGCGGGTCTATAGAGGGTACCTGGCGGACCAGAGCTAGAGCGGTGATTGGGTTAGTGGTCGGAAAACATTTTCCGGCACGACCAACCGTTGTTCTCCAGGGCGGAAATAGAGCTTTGCGGAAGGGAGCGCGGCAATTTCCATTGGAACGTGGGCAGTGGGCGGATGACCAATCAGTAAGAAGTAGGTTGTGATAGGACGGTGTTGAGGAAGGAGCGCATGCGCGGAGGTTACTATGGCAATTGAGGCGCTTGATTGTCCCTTCGGCGTCTGTTTCTCTGGGTTACGTACTGCAAATAGGAATCCGTGGAAAGGAATGAAACTGGGATTTAAACATATATACCATGAATTAAATTGCTCCTGTTTCTTTTATTAAATTCCTTGGGCTCCCTTACAGAAGTGGGGAGCTCCAAATTTCCAAGTACTTAACCTAATGTATTAGTTTTCATGTCACGTATTAGTATTAATTGCGGTCTTAGCTAATAGATAATAAATGTGGGATAAAAATATAATGAAAACTTGTATACAAATTTTACTGTAGAATGGTGACGGAGTACATGCAACTCATTTAGTTTTTTTCACTGACATGACAGTTCTAACTGCTGCTTCTTGGTCCCCAGAATCATTTGAAGAAGCAAATTATCCTACTGTTTACTCCTCTGGTAAACAAAGGTTAGCAGAGAAGATAAAATACTAATACTAGTTGTTCTCTACTGGAGCATTCTGGGTTTAACCTGGACACCAAGGAAAAGTAGTCCCCTCATCAGCATCCAGTACGAAACAAAATAGCCCAACTCAGGATTTTAATCACTGTCAAGTATCCTTAATATATGTTACCTTGTTATACTACTGTTTTAAAAACAGATCGTTTTTTCCACCTAAATTTTGATGGTCAAAAATGAATGATGGGGGTGTTTGAGTAACTGGAAGGTTTTGCTGCTTGTTCATTGTGGATCAGGTCTCTGAATTGTCAGCCTTTAACTTGGTGGCTATAGACAGTAATAGGTTGTTAAGACGGTAGAAGAGTGGATTGGCAAAATGAAAAATATCTAATGTAACTCTGAGAAAATAATAGTTGCTCATCACCAACAAAAAGGAAGTAGAGAAAAATGGGATATGACTGGGAGCTGAGAGATCAAGAAGTAGACATTTAAAAAGAGGATTAAAACAACATTTTAAAAAATATTTTTTTTTAAATTTACCAGCGACCCTTTGTTTGCATTTTTGAAGGCTGTGGAAAAGGCTTCACTAGAGGTTTCCATCTTAAGCGTCATTTTCTTACACACACTGGAGAAAAACAATTTGTGTAAGTATATTATCATTTGGGCAACAAAGTCCTAATTAATTATGACACCAGTTTGTGTAGCTTACAACATAACTAGATTGCAGTGTTTCGTTGCTTGGTTATATTGTAAGTTTTCATTGACTGAAAGTATATCAATATGTTTAGAAGAAAGGAAATTAATCTAGTACTGCTGACAACATAAATTATTTTTTATTTAGGTAGATGTTACTAAATGTAGTTTATGTATTTAGATGTTAAACCTGTATTGTCTGAAACCATTGCATTTGTATTGTATTGTATTGATACTTAAAATCAGGCATTTGTTCTAGTTATATTACAATGTATTCATTTTTATTATACTTTAATATTTCTATAGATGCACAGTAGATGATTGCAATAAAACATTTACAACAAAATCAAACTTGAACAAGCATGTTATACGGAGACATCATCAGAGGAAATATGTAGTAAGTGCCTCTATTTTTTTGCTACTTCATTTCAAACATTAGGAAGTAGTTCTTGAAATTTGTATAATTTAGTGAACTCTTCTCAATTCTGGCATCCTTAACGTGAACATGTTAGACTTTTTGCCATAATCCTCAATCAGATTGGTTAAGGGCCAAGTTGATGGTGTATTGAAGTCTCCAACATCTGTTGGAAGTCTCCAGTATCTGGAAAGCATAATGCTTTAATACTGTAGGCTATTCCATGCATACTAACCATGGTTGAAGTTACACATCATAAGCCTTAATCTTTTGGTTTAGAACATGGGTGTCAAACTTGATCACATCACGGGCTGGGTCTTGATGTATTGCGACGTTTTTTGCCTTTGTGGAGCCAGGGTGGGCGTGGCCTGCATGTGACATATCTGGCCTGCGGGCCGCCAGTTTGACAGGCCTGGTTTAGAATATTTTATGAACTTAGTTTATCTTGCATACCTAGGTTGTAGATCAACAAACCTATCCATGGCTTCCTCTTTTCCTTGCAGTAACAGGAGATGGTGTACATCCCTGTAGGTCACAATTTGTTAGATATGATAAGAGGCAAGGGATATTTTTCTTGTCATAGTGGACAGGTTACATTCTGAAAAAGGTTTGTTTGTGCAGATTAATTGCATTGATGCATTCTCTAAACTACATTGGATTCATTACTGATGATTTGGGGTCTTTTTTGCTAATTTGTACAATTACATACCTTAGTAAGCCTTTTGATAAAAGATAAAAGTATATCATAAATTGTGAGTTTATTGTGGATTTTCTCTGACTCTAACCAAATTGATTTTCCAAATAGTGTGACTTTGAAAATTGTGGGCAATCTTTTAAAAAGCACCAGCAATTAAAAATACATCAGTCTCAACACACTGGTGAACCATTTTTCAAGTAAGCGAAACATTTTGATACTTTACCTATTTAGTTAAAGCCTGAGAATGAATTTTATTAATAACTTTAAGAATACTTGCAAGTAGGAATTAGAAGTTGGAGGAAGATGTTATTAGAGGTCTCCAAATAGGGCTGGCCTAGCTTAAATTCACATGTGACAGGAAATATTAAAAAGTTCAATGCTCATTCCTTTCCCTGATCTGGAGAACATTATTCTTCTAATATTTTAGTGTGAAAATTGGTACCTCATGTAAAAACAATACACATTCATATTCCAAAGTACTAAAATACATGTTCAGTTACAAGGTACCAATTTTCACACTTGTTATTTTCTATCCCCTCTTCTTCAATTGTTTAAATTGACCTGAGTTTTGTACTTTCCAACCATAGTATCTGACTACTGGTATGCACCTCAGAAATTTTCAGTTTTAATGTTGGTTTGTGTTTATTATTTAATAGACAATGACTGCTAAATTTATTTAATGTAGTTATACATCAGAATACATAAAACTAAACATAATCTGTGAATGTAAGGGGATATGTATGTAGCATTCTCTCACTGTCACATTTTTGCCTTCCTGATCTGAATGCAGAGATTTTTCTCTCAATGTTTTCATTGAAAGGTGATTTTACAGAATGAAGAACTGAAGGAAAAAAGTTTATTTTCAGTTGCAAGAGAGTTTATACCTCACATTTCATAAGCAGTGATCTTTATTTTCATTTTGAGTGACTGTGTTTGTTGTCCCACAGATGTGGTCATGAAGAATGTGGAAAGCGCTTTTCTTCACCCAGCCATTTAAAACGTCATGAGAAAATTCACCAAGGTAATTAATTATTCCTTTTGTTTTGATAATGCTAAAAGAGTACAAATTGGGGTCATGTAGTTATTTTAACCATGATTACTTGAATAAACTACACTAAAGGAATTCACACAAGAGTCAGAAACAAATGGAACGTATAGCCATAAAGGCCAGCTGCATCACTTTGGGCTACTCATCCTCTCAGCCCAAACCAGCTCCAGGGTGGTGGTTGTGAGGAAAGTAGGAAGACTTGTTTGATATGTTCACCGCCTTGAATTATTTGTAAAAATAATAAAGGTGGGGTACAAATAAAAATATGCATTTATTTTTTTGAAGCCAGTTAACATCAGTTTTTCTTATAGGTTATGCATGCAAAAAAGAGAGCTGTTTGTTTGTTGGAAAAACCTGGTCAGAGTACCTGAAACACATGAGACTCAGTCATGTGGGTAAGTATTAAAGTTGCTGTAGAGTTACTTTGATAATTGAGGCAGCATACATTAATTGATAAACACATCTTAAAAGTTATGCAGTTATTCTGTTACTTAAAAAGAAGCTAATTCATGTTAGAGCTCCATTGACTAGTTCTTCAGCTACAGGTAAAGCTGGACTTATGACCAAAATTTATGTTGCTAAGCAAGATAGTTAAGTGAGTTTTGCCTCATTTTGCAACCGTTCTTGCCAAAGTTGTGAAATGAATCACTGAAGATGTTTTTTAAAAAATCCTGAAGATGTTAAATTAGTAATATGGTTTTTAAGTGAATCTGGCTTCCCCATTGACTTTACTTGTCAGAAGGTCGCAAAAGGTGATCACATGACCTGGAACACTGCAACCATGATAAATACATGCCAGTTGCCAAGTATCAAAATTTTGATCACACGTGCTGCATGGGTTGTAAGTGTGAAAAATGGTCATAAGTCACCTTTTTCAATGTTGTTGTAATTTCAAATGGTCACTAAATGAATGGCTGTAAGTCAACAACTACCTGTACTCTATTTCCACCTTCATGAATAAAAAAAACATTTTCATAAATAGAATACATCAACTTTTGATTCACAGATAGATTCTTCTCATGCATATTAAATGGGATGAATATGTAGATATAATATAGTACATGTGCAAGTATAAAAAATGTTCATAGGATCACACAGAAAGTTCACTGAGTCCACTATCCTGTTTTCCAGCTGTGACTGACTAGATATGTTTGAAAAGTCCACAAGAAGCATGTAATGTAATCAGACTCATCTGTTTCTATGGATTGGTTTTCAGAAGTGTGCCTGATCCTCAAGTAATATATAAATATCGTAGCTATAGTCTGATTCAGATGCTCTATAAATGTTTTGATTTGCTCTTAAATTTGAAGTGTTGTCTTGTCATTTGTACATGTAATATTTGTTCTTTAGAATTGGGCAACTAATAAATTCAAATAAAATAACCACTTAAACCAGGTATGTCCAACCTTTTGGCTTGGCACTTGGACCGCACATAAAATATATAGTTAATGTAGATAAATGCACATAATATTAAAAGTTTACGATCTTGTGGGGCTGCATTACCAGCTCTCCAGGGCCAATGTAACCTGTTTGGCTGTTGGTTGGACATGCCTGACTTAAATAGAACTGTCTTCTCCTGAAATTGCACTGCAGCTATGCAATCCAGATTTTTTAAAAAATAGTTGCTTAAAGAGCATCTACCATACTTCAAAATATCTTTCCTTTCTGAACCTGAAATGCTGCACAACAATTTTTTAATATGGTGGTCAAGGTAATATAATGATAGTAATATTGTTCTTTGGGAAGATATTTGAAGAATTATGCTTAGGAATTGTTAACAGAAGCTTTGCTCCTGCCTCTTGCTTTTCTTTTTCCACTAGAACCAGTTACCTGTGAAGTGTGTTCCAAAACATTGACTCGCAAAGATTATCTGAAATGCCATATGAAAACTCATGCTGTTGACAGAGAAGTTTTTAAATGTCCAAAGGAGGGCTGCAAAAGAACATACACAACAGTGTTCAACCTTCAAAGTCATATTCACTCATTTCATGAAGCAAAAAAACCTTTTACGTGTGACCACCCTGGCTGTGGGAAGATTTTTGCAATGAAAGTAGGCATTTTAAATACTATTATTTGATAAATATTGTTCATCTTCTATTTCAGGTCGTAAAAAAATAATTTTTGTTCTTTACAGCAAAGCCTCATAAGGCACATGGTACTACATGATCCTGATAAGAAAAAGTCAGTCACAAAAGTAAGTCACATTCTTGAATTTTCCCCTAGTAGGAGCTTAAAAAAATGGAACAAATGTATAATTTTGAACATGAAACACACTGCATTCCAGAAGTTCTCCTGAATTTCTCTGAATAATGGTTTTGGTCAACGCAAAAATCCAGAACATTTTTGTGCTTCTGGGTTCGGCTAAAACAAAATACAGATTTTCTTGTTCTCAGTCAGAACAAAGCTGAAGTTATTTTATGTAGTAAGTAGGGCAAGACTTCAGCCATTGGTCCTCTCTCCCTTTTTCCCAATATGATATGTTCTAATAGCCTAAATACTTCCATGACCTTCCTCTCTTCCTTCGCCAATGTCTTTGGCTTCTTCCCATCATTATTTCACCAAAATATTTCTGCATGGAACAGCTCTGTTTCAATCCATATCTGGAATTATTCAACTTTGGTCCAGACCCAAAGTATTAGTTCTGATTGGACCAATCTATCTGAAATTATCTGCTCTGATGCAAATCTTTTGCAATATGTATAATAACTAATGAGATTCTCTAGGGAATGGATATACAGGCAATCATTATTCATGGTAGTCATGTTCTCTAAAATTGCCCTGACTACTGAATTTAGTGAATGCTAAAACCTCCGCTAGGAGGTGCGTGTTGGGTGATTCCAATGTTTTGACACTCTGCATGTCCAAAAATAAGTGGAAGGGCGCCATGCGTTGGTTTTGTGTTACAAAAGCATTTTTCCAAACAGGTGAATTTATATATGCAGAATTTGCAAATAAAGAGAATTGCCTGTGTGTAAAACTTCAGTAGAGTTCATCCAAAGTGGTTTGGTTTAATCGTGACGATTCAAATCATCCAAAAAAAACAAAAAAAAAAGTCTGGTCTCATTTAAGCTTTTGTGAAGATTTTCTTAAAGCTTATGCAGTCTTGCCCTTTCAATTGTAGATAAGTAGTAGGTTATTATCTGCTATGGACAAGGGGGTTTGTGTAGCGGGGGAGGTTAAGGGGCAAAATGGGAGTTTTAAGCATTGCAGAGGCTTAAAGTATTTGACCTGTTTTCCAGTGGGGAAAATAGGGTTGTGTTTGCAAGGTTTTCAGTGTTTTTAGGAATACATTAAATACCTAAATCCTCTGTAAGATTTAAAGGTCCCATCTTGTTTTCACCTACACCAAGAAAAACACTGAAACCCTCTCCAGGTAGTCAGGAAGCAGTTAATAGTGTCTTGGATGGATGAGATTGGGGGAAGGGGGCGGAGGCTAATTTGATATAGCAATAGCATTTAGACTTATATACTGCTCCACAGTGCTTTATAGCATTCTCTGAGCCGTTTATAGAACCAGCATATTGCCCCAACAGTCTGGGTCCTCATTTTACTGACTTCGGAAGGATAGAAGGCCAAGTTTGTTGTTAAAATACTTACAGGCATCAGCCTTCCCAGATTTTGAGAACAGTGCCATTCTGCTATCAATATAGCCACACTGGGAGTTTTCACCATTGTTATTCCAGGATAGCCTAAGGGCATTAAATGTAGGGTCTTTTGTACCCCACCCTCTCAATCTCTACCTGAGATTAAGTAGAGAAAGATAGAGTCTTATACGCTGCTCAGCTTTGGTGCTTTTCCTGGGCTGCTGCTTCTTGCTTTAGCTAGCCTTTCCTTCTCCCTCCTTCCAAATTGATCTAAGATTCCTTTAACTCTGCTGTGATATTCCAAAACCCAGTTGACCAGACTGCTAATAACAGTTTTATTGTTAACTGTTCTCAGTTTTTAATGACAAAAAAGGGATATTCCATTACAGTTCTTTCTTTTGGATCTTGCTTCCTAAGAAACCCCAGCAAAAGCGGAGCCTGGCGTCTCACCTCAGTGGATATATCCCTCCAAAAGTACAGCGAAGAAAATTATCTTCAATGGAAGAATCTCTGCCTGAATCTGCAGCAAGCAGCATAGAGCAGGTTGCTGATGGCTGAAATGTCAATCCTTGAACAACAGTTTTAGATGTGCCTAACAGTCATCATGAGATATGCTCACAAGAAGTGGCTTTGAGAGGGTGGTCATTGCCAAGTTTATACAATTGGTACAGAAGGCTGAAGGTCGGTGCGCCAAAATCACTTGTATTCTTTTTCCATTCCATTTTTAGGAGAAAAAGCTGTCACTGCTTGGTTACATCCGAGTCCGTAATGTTGCTTCCATTCTCCTTCTGAATATCTTTATTTTTCCCCTCAGGATTTAATTTCTGGATCTCTCTCTTTGATAAATGTCTTAATATACAGGTACTCCTTCTTTCTGCAGCAATAGAGGGCATGGAGTGATACGTGGCTTTCTCACGCATTGTATCCAAAATCTTATCAAAAAATGTTAACTGAAAATAAAATGAATTGGCTTAATGAACAGTTTGAATATTTTTTGCATCAGTTAAGGAATGTTGTTAAATACAACCAGTCATTTTATTTTATAAAAATAAAATAACCTAACAGACACTGAAACTGGCAAACTAAAATTCAACCAGTTTAAAGTTGGCTTGCAGATCTTCATGAGCATGAGTCAAAGTTATATTCCTATCTTTCTGCAAATTTACAGCTGTTACTGTACTCTCTGTGAAGCTCACTGCATCTTCCAATTCCTAAGTCAAGAACCCAGGAGTATTGATTTCAAGCTAATATATACTCTCTCTGGTTTTAATGATGCTTCCTTCAAGTAACAGTATTTCCAATTGCGTAGCAATAAGTGGGACAAGATATTATTTCACTGACGTGTAACAGTAGGCAGTACAAACACAAGAAGTCAGCTTTTACTGTCTTGACCCAGATGAAACCACTTCCTGGCAATCTTTCCCTTCAGATTGAGAACCTAAAGCTCCCTTTGGTGATGCTGAATTACAAGCAGCCCAGCCCCCATTGCAATAGTGAAATATGCTGGGAAGTGGAACACTAAATTGCCCTTTTCCATTCGACATGAAAAAGTGATTTTAGAAACCAACTTACAATACTATGATCTCTGCCAAAAGATCATACCTCAAAATGTTTCAATAAGCTTACCATCTCTTCTGGTCCATCTGAAATAGTTTTTTGATGCAGCATAATTTTCACATGGTATTTCTTGTCAATCCATTCCTGAATTTGTTTTACTTTTGTACTGAAATCGTGTTGCTCTGTAACTGTGGACATTTTAATAATCTTTTGTTGAACAGGCCCTGTTAAAATAAGTTCATGAGTCAAACCAATTCCTTTCAGTTTGTTTAGAGGATATAGTTCCCATCAGTTAAAAAGTAAAAACAAACACACACATCAATCTTGTCCCATTTGATGAGGACATGCCCATGTCCTATGTGGAAATCAAATAAAATGAAATATGGCCCTACTGACAAAACTCTGCCCACCCCTGGCTTAATGTATTATGTGAGCCAGGCTACCATGGCTTAATTAGCCATAGCCTATAACAAACTGGGACTTAGCATAATTGTCAGTATCTTTCACAGAAGCCATGCATACCTGCTTTGGGGCTGGCTTTCTCATCTCTAATTTTGAGACGCTCTTCATAAATTTGTTTTCCTGTCATTAGTCCATACTTGGGTGGATCTGTTTTTTCAGACAGCAGGACAAGAGTCATCCCTCTTTCATCCATGATACGAAGTACGTTTGCCCTATGCATTTCTCCCATGTCTTCACCATTCTCATCAATTAGTTGTATCCTGTTGTATGGGATTCTCCTCCCAACACTTTCAAGTGTTTCTTTGGCATTTTTCTTTTTTCTTTTCTCTTCAGTGACTTTTGTACAGAATGCTCGATTGCTAGAGTCTTTCTTATCATGTACTGTTTTTAGACAAATCTGAGCTATTGCTGTGTTTTTCTCTGGCTGCATCCTGAAGCTGGCAACATACCGAGTTATGGAATTCACTTCTTTCCTTCCAGCCAGATCCAGTAATTTCTTCAGGTATAATGACGTCATTCTAGGATGGGGACAAAAATAAACATACGACCATGCAATCAAAATTTATTATTTTTAGGTTCATTGTCAAGCTATCTGTTTAATTTAAAAATACCATAATGCAAATTCATATTGTTTGAAATTTAATTTAAAAAGTTTCAAACTTTTAAAAACATGTTTTTAAGACACCTTGATAAAGAAAATATTAAACTGTTAAATACTAAAAAACAAACTGTGATTAGTTCATTTTTATTGAATAGACAAAACTGCAGAGATTTTTTTTAAAGTTGTGTGAATGTGTTATTTGTTCAATAAAATGAATCCATACCCAAAATATTATCAATGCAACACAGAGATATAAGAAATAATGTGTATAAAATACTTACAACTCATATGACAATAAGGCTATGTATATATACTGACATTTTAAATCTAAACAGCATGTTAAACTTAATACTGGATTATTGAATAATCTGTTAATCTAAATCTTAAATTTAGAAGCCATGGTTTAATAAATGAGATCAAAAAATGAGGAAATGAAATTTAAGGTTAGTGTGATCTAACTCAGGGTCTCCAAACCCTGGGCTGTAAATGGGCCAATAGTGGCTGTATCCAAAAAATACAGCCTTGTAAGAAATGTACATTATGTAAGTTTTTTTGCATGTATCATCTGTGAGGTCAAAGCAGTCTATTTTTTAATCAGATGTCCTCCAATACGTCAAATTACAACTCCTATAATTTCTTTAAGATACGTTTAAAGGAATACTACTGTAGGAAATTTCTGTTCAACACTTCAGGAACACCTCAGTGAGGTTATTTTCTTTTCAAAATCCATTTTCAGTAATGGTTAGAGCAGGCCATAGAACATGTTAAAAGCAATTCACAGACCTCTGAGGAAGAGGCAAAACTCTAGTGATAGAAAATTGCCTGGATTAGAATAAACATTTAAAAAGCTTTATTTGTTTTATTGTGTCATAGAACTCCTTGCAGAATCCTTGGGATGCTGGATGCATGACCTAGAGTCATTTTTATTCTTAAATTTAAACTAAAAGAGCAGGAATCCCTGTGTTTTATCACCTCATTAGTATTGGGGCAGTGGCTTTCAAATGTACCTTCTCCACAAGTGAAGCAGTGAGAGAAGAATCCCTGAGGATAAAGGTATTCGCACCACCACCTTTATGCAAAAAAAAAAAAAAAAAAAAAAATTCCACTACAGGATTGGAAAGCTTTCAGGTTTTGAAACAGGCAGCCAAACAAAAAGGGACAGGCAACAGAGTTGGTGCAGCAGAAAATGTGGATTTAGTAGACACAAGCTGCCAGCCTGCAAGTGGATAGTTGTTTTTGAGGAACCTGGGATGAGATGCCTCCTCCAACCTCATACTACGGTTTTTAGGTGCGGTCATAGCTCCTGCACCTTGCGCTTCGATCATGAACAATCCTGGTGGCAAAATCCATTCTCTCTCTGCAGAAGATCCCCGGGTTCAAGCCTTAGCTTGCCTGGGAAGGGCTAAAGCAAGCCATTTGTCAAGTCAAGAGGACTGTGAGCTGCTCAGGGAGAGGTTTAGCACACTGTTTTTCCTCAACCATGCCAACTTTACAAGATAGGTGGACTTCAGCTCTTAGACATACGCCCTCTTTAAAAGACTTGAGAAACGGGGTTAGGGTGCAGTGGGCAAAGGCAGGCACGAAGGTCAGCTGCTGAACCATTAAGCCAGACGCCTTCAAACTTGGCCGCTTTAAGACTTGTGGACTTCAACTCCCAGAATTCTCCAGCCAGCTATGCTGGCTGGAGAATTCTGGGAGTTGAAGTCCACAAGTCCACAAGTCTTAAAGCGGCCAAGTTTGAAGACCTCTGCGTAAAGCTAAGACGACCAGGGTGTTTATCCCAAAGCCAGGACGGCCGTTTCCTAACCGTTTTCATAGAAATAACTCCATTTGGGGCTTCTTTAAAAAGGAAAAAAACAAAACAAAACCACATTGCAAATGCAGCTGCCAATCACAGGAACGTCCTTTCAGGGGGGGTCCCTGCCTCGCCCGGGGAACCAGCGCAAGGTAGAGATACTCACTCGCCCTTTCACCTGATCCGGAAGCTCCACTGCAGGAACGTCGGTGGGGGCGGGGGGAGGGAGGAAGGGGCGGAGATACCAGAGAGGAAGAGGAGGAGCTCGCGAGCTAAGGGGGCGGGGTTAAAACCTCCCTAGGCGCTGTCCGAGGAGAGTCTCCATTATTCAAGGTCGCGGTTGTCCCGAAGGTGTTATGTTTTTTTTTTCTTCTTCAAAAGGCAACTGGATCTTCTTTTGTTTGGTTGTTTTTTTGTTTTTTTTTTTTGCTTGAAAACGTTTCGCTTCTCACCCGAGAAGTTTTCCTCAGTTCTGGATGAGAAGCGAAACGTTTTCAAGCAAAAAAAGAAAAACAAAAAAAAGGTCCAGCTGCCTTTTGAAAAAGCACCTGAGGGACTCCGGAGATCCCACACCAATCCAAGGAACCGGCTTCCTTGCGCATGCGCGCCTCTCTTTCGCCGATGCCTTAGGGCTGGGCTGCTTGTTTTCCCTCCAAACGGCCGGTGCGAGCGAGTTTGCGTGTGGCTCCGACTCCTTATCATTGGGGGGGGGGGGAGATGTGGGGGTTTTGGGTGTCCTCGTTTCTTAATCCGGCAGCCAGTAGAGGTGGAAGGTCGTGTTCCACATTTGAGGAGGAAAGGCAGAGTGTTGTGGGAGTAAGCAGCCGCCCTGCTCTGTCGCCAGCCCCCTTGCTTTGGCATGGCGGATGGGTGGGACCCGCACGGAGGAAGGGCAATACCTTTGCTTTGGCAGAGGGGTCCGTTCTCCGAGCTTGCTGAATAGGGTAGGGTAGGGTAGGGTAGGAAAGGAAAGGAAAGGAAAGGAAAGGAAAGGAAAGGAAAGGAAAGGAAAGGAAAGGAAAGGAAAGGAAAGGAAAGGAAAGGAAAGGAAAGGAAAGGAAAGGAAAGGAAAGGAAAGAAGGAAAGGAAAGGATGGAATTAGGATAGGATAGAATAAGGATAGGATAAGATAGAATAAGGAAAGGATAGGATAGGATAGGATAGAATAAGGATAGGATAAGCTAGAATAAAGATAGGGTAGGATAAGATAGAATAAGGATAGGATAGGAAAATATAGAATTAGGATAGGATAGAATAAGGATAGGATAAGGAAAGGATAGGATAGATAGGATAGAATTAGAATACAATAGGATAGGATAGAATAAGGATAGGATAAACTAGAATAAGGATAGGGTAGGATAGAATAAGGATAGGATAAGATAGAATAAGGAAAGGATAGGATAGGATAGGATAGAATAAGGATAGGATAAGCTAGAATAAAGATAGGGTAGGATAAGATAGAATAAGGATAGGATAGGAAAATATAGAATTAGGATAGGATAGAATAAGGATAGGATAAGGAAAGGATAGGATAGATAGGATAGAATTAGAATACAATAGGATAGGATAGAATAAGGATAGGATAAACTAGAATAAGGATAGGGTAGGATAGAATAAGGATAGGATAAGATAGAATAAGGAAAGGATAGGATAGAATAAGGATAGGATAAGCTAGAATAAAGATAGGGTAGGATAAGATAGAATAAGGATAGGATAGGAAAATATAGAATTAGGATAGTATAGAATAAGGATAGGATAAGGAAAGGATAGGATAGATAGGATAGAATTAGAATACAATAGGATAGGATAGAATAAGGATAGGATAAACTAGAATAAGGATAGGGTAGGGTAGGATAGAATTGGGATAGGATAGAATAAGGATAGGATAAGCTAGAATAAAGATAGGGTAGGATAAGATAGAATAAGGATAGGATAAGGAAAGGATAGGATAGATAGGATAGAATTAATACAATAGGATAGGATAGAATAAGGATAGGATAAACTAGAATAAGGATAGGGTAGGATAGACTAAGGATAGGATAAGATAGAATAAGGAAAGGATAGGATAGGATAGAATAAGGATAGGATAAACTAGAATAAGGATAGGGTAGGATAGAATAAGGATAGGATAAGCTAGAATAAAGATAGGGTAGGATAAGATAGAATAAGGATAGGATAGGAAAATATAGAATTAGGATAGTATAGAATAAGGATAGGATAAGGAAAGGATAGGATAGATAGGATAGAATTAGAATACAATAGGATAGGATAGAATAAGGATAGGATAAACTAGAATAAGGATAGGGTAGGGTAGGATAGAATTGGGATAGGATAGAATAAGGATAGGATAAGATAGAATAAGGAAAGGATAGGATAGGATAGAATAAGGGTAGGATAAGCTAGAATAAAGATAGGGTAGGATAAGATAGAATAAGGATAGGATAGGAAAATATAGAATTAGGATAGGATAGAATAAGGATAGGATAAGGAAAGGATAGGATAGATAGGATAGAATTAGAATACAATAGGATAGGATAGAATAGAATAGAATAGAATAGAATAGAATAGAATAGAATAGAATAGAATAGAATAGAATAGAATAGAATAGAATAGAATAGAATAGAATAGAATAGAATAGATCCTTGCCCAAAAATTACAATCCAAATTGTCTCGGAACTACAAATAGTCTAAACACTCTCTTAATACCTTTGTTTTCTCCTGCTGGCAGTTTCATCAGAGCAAGGAAGTAAGAAAAGTAGATGAGGTTGGCTAGATGACCTCCAAGATCCCTTCCAACTCTTACTGCTTGCTACCTTAGCTAGCGAGCAGTTAGGACTGGCGCTTGTTCCTCACAACCATTGCTTGCCTTGCCCCACAAACGAGCCAGTGATCGCTGCCTAGACTTCCTTCAGCTTCGTGGCTTTGTTGCCTACCTGTCTTCTTTGAGAGAAGTTCACCCGATCCCTCTTAGTATTCCAGTGTTTGAGAGGCTACCACAAAGAAGAGGAAGACAAATTATTTTACAAAGCACCGGAGGGCAGGACAAGAAACAAGAGATGGAAACTATTCAAGGAGATAAGCAACCTGGAATTAAGGAGAAACTTCCTAACAGGACAGTTAACCAGTGGAACAGCTTGCCTTCAGATATTGTGGGTGCTCCATCAATGGAAGTTTTTAAGGAGAGTCTGATAGTCACTTGTCTGAAATGGTAAAGGTTCTCCTGCTTGAGCAGAGGGCTGGACTAGAAGACCTCCAAGGTCCCTTCCAGATTATTCTATTCCTATTCTATATTCCTATTCTATTCCTATTCTATTCCTATTCTATTCTACTCTACTCAACTCTATTCTATTTATCCTATCCTATCCTATCCTATCCCATCCCATCCCATCCTTTTCTACTTCAGGAAGCAGGCAATGGCAAAAATCACTTCCAAAGTCTTGCCAAGAAAACCACAGGGACTTTTCCAGGCAATCGCCAAGAATCAGGACTGACTTGACTCTCCTCCCCACCCCAAATAATAAACCATGGATTAAAAGCCACTGGCTCATGAAACCCACTAAAGTAAATTACATTATAGGCTAGAATGATATGCAGGAAATGTGGCTTGCTTGTTTGAGGCTTAGCACATTCTGTGATTCCAGCCTTTCTCCTTTTAAGACCTGTGGACATCAACTTTGCTAAGAATGACATACTAAAAAATACAACCCAAAAAGTGGACAATTAAATTTAATGTTAACTAAAAATACTGTTAATGTGTTACATGTATTTAACATTTCGCTTGTCTATCACATTACAAATTATATGGTGGCAGTTTCATTTAGAAAAAGAATTGAGCCTGCCTGCTGGAGATAAACCTTTTCCAAGTCAGATATGCTAGAATATAACTTCTGTCATCCCCAGCCAACATACAAATATGAAGCTTCATATGGCATTTCTCACGATCTTGAAGACCATCCTACACAACTAGTACAAAACACCTCTTTGTTTTGTGAGTGCTGCAGAGGGCACTGCTACCTTTGTCTTGAGAGGAAACTGCTGTTAGAAGCTTCAGCTAGGACTTTCAGACTGTGTTTATGGGAATATGCCATGTGAATGGAGATGTTGTGAGAGCTGTACTATTTCATAGGATTCTCTCATGGTTCATTTTATCTTCTTAATTATTTGCTGCCTTATATATTGTGCAGAAAGCAGGATGTAGATTGCAAAATCCAGCCCTTTGAATTGGATTGGAAAAGTTATAGTGATAGTGTGTCAGAATTGTATGTTTCAAAGAACTGGCTATACCATATCTGGCTGCAGAAAAATGAACTACCAGTACATGCAATCTTTGCTGGCATTTACTGGTCATTAGGAATGTTGTAGCTTAGTTATTGTTTGCCTATCTTTTAAAATGTTAATGATAGAATCATAGATTTGATTCTTAGAGGTCATCTAGTCCAAGTTCCTATACGCTCCAGGATCTGCTAAAGCGCTTTGGACAGATGGCTGTCCATCTTCTGAAGACGATCTGTGAAAGGGATTGCATCATTTCAAGAAGCAACCTTTGCTGTTGGTTAGCAGGTTTTTACTGTTAGAAAATTCATCCTAATACTGTAGCCAAATTTATTTCCCTGTAGTTTCAACCTATTGGTTCTGACTTCTAGTACAACAGAGAACAAGTTCCCTCTCCCTCTTATTTGACAACCTTTTAAATATCTGAAGACTGCTCTGTCTTCTAAATCTTGTCTTTTTCAGGCTAAACATATTCAGTTCCTTTAGCCATTCCTCATAGCACTTCTAGAACTATTGCTATATTCTGGATCAGTTGTAGCTTCTGAGTGGCTTTCAAGGGCAATCCTATGTAGAATTCATTGCCATCGTCTAAAACAAAAGGTGACTAAGACATAGGTGACTGTGAGATTGGTCTCTCCATCCAGGGAAGGGCACAGTGGGCACACAAATCTGTTTAAAAAACTTGCCATTTTACAGCTCCCATTGTTTTTATTTTTTTGTTTACTTAAAGTTGCAAGTCTAGGATGATACCCAAACTATGTACCTGTCCTGTTTATGCCAGTTCAGGACAGGTACACCTAGAACTACTGATAATGCTAGAAAATTACCCAAAGGGGATACTTGAATAATAGCTGATAGGAGCCAGTGATGCTGGAAAAAATTACTGGCCCCAGATAAATGTTGAAGGTGCCAAGTTTATACATGGCTGCTATATTTGGTCATAATTGTCCAAACAAAAGATGACTGAGGCATAGGTTAAAACTCAGGCACCCCACAATGTAAAAAGGTTGTAGTCAGGAAACTTTTTTTAAAAAAACCTAGAAAATTGATAGGGTCTTTCTGCAGTTCTGGCTCAAGATGGTTTTTATATCTTCCATAATCACAAAATTAACTACAGTAGTTCTAAAGAAGTCTTTTACAGATTAGATGAGGTACTGAAAAAGTGAGCAAGTTTTGGAATGTGGCAGAAAATCGATAGTTTAATACTTTCAGTAATATAGGAAATGTATTTTCAGCATCAAAGTTGAAAGATTTATTTAATGATTCATAATCATAACTGTTTATAGGGAATGGATTGTGACAAACGTGTTGGGAAGTTTGTATTGCAGCTCCAAACTGTCCTCTGATTTGCATATTGGTGATAGAGGAGAGTCCTTCTGTGTTTGTGTGTGTCTGTGTGTCTCTGTATATTCCCTGGCCTTTTCCCAGGTAAATATGTCCATCAAGAGAAGTGAAAGGATATTTTCATTTTTATGTGAAAATATATTGCTCAAAAAAATAAAGGGAACACAAGCAGAAGACATCCGAGATCTGAATGAATGAAATAGCCTTATTAAATACTTTGTTCTTTACATACAGTAGTTTATACACTGCTCAAACAACTAAAGGGAACACAAAACTACTGTATGTAACGAACAAAGTATTTAATAAGGCTATTTCATTCATTCAGATCTCGGATGTCTTCTGCTTGTGTTCCCTTTATTTTTTTGAGCAGTGTATAAATAGTTTATAATTGGCATCATCATGATCAATCAGAATAGAGCTGGAAGGGATCGTGGCGGTCTTATGGTCCAACCCACTGCTCAAGTAATTTGAGACAAGTGGCTGTCCAGTCTCCTCTTAAAAACCTTCAGTGATGAAATACCCACAACTTCTGAAGGCAAGCTGTTCCATTGGTTAATTGTTCTCACTGTTAGGAAGTTTCTCCTTAATTCCACATTGCTTTTCTCCTTGATTAGTTTCCATCCATTATTTTTTGTTTTGCCTTCTGGGTGCTTTGGAAAATAAGTGGACCTTCTCTTCTTTGTGGCAGCCCCTCAAATACTGGAATACTGCTATCATGTCACCCCTAGTTCTTCTTTTCTCTAAATTAGCCATACCCAGTTCCTGCAACCGTTCTTCATATGTTTTAGTCTCCAGACCTTTAATCATCTTAGTTGCTCTTCTCTGCACTTTTTCCAAAGGTGAAGAAGATCATCATCATCTATTTTTCAAAGATGATAAGAAATAAGACCAGAGCCATTATTTATTTCCAGTTGAACCGGAGGCTTATGGCAACATTCAAATGCTGACAAAAACGAAGTTTACAAAAATCCCAGCCACCTTTTATAGACTGGGTTTTGAGGCGGGGAGGCGTACGGGGAATTTAAACCACACTACCATTGTAGAAAAACATGCGGTTCTAACACTGCCCAGATTTTAAAAAGAAGCTAAAACAAGCCCCATGGTTTTCTTTGGCTGGCAAAGCTATAAAGTGACACAAATTACAGATCTTGTAACAAGTGTCCTAAATGTCTATTTAAACATGGCAGCTCGGCGCAGGCTGTTCTGTTGTCCTTTGGATGCATTGTTCAGTAGCTTTTCCAAGTTGGCTGAGTTCAGCTGCAAAAGATTTTTGAAAGCTGCTTTGTTGGCAGGCTAGGGGGACACATCCACAACCTTATTAAAGTAGAAGTGAATGCTCTCCTTATTTTTTTTTCTCTCTCCCCCCCCTCCATTCTTTTGGGGGTTTCCCCCTTGTTTTTCTTCTCTTTCTTTTTTTGCAACAGTAAATCTACTAATTTTACAGTCAGTTGAACAGCAATAGATTAATTTGTTTAAAGTCTGTATTCACAAAGCCAATGTGAAATTCACTGCCTTGAATGCCCTAAGCTACAGTGTGGGTTTTTCTTCTTCTTTTTCTTCTTGGAAGAGTAGATACCATTGCAGATTGCCCAAGAATGATCCAGGCAGTTTGCTGTCACCTGCTTCTCAGCACCCAGGTGCTGACCTCTCTGTTTATTCTCTACCTTCTGACAGTCGAGCAACTCTGTGGAGCTTTTGTGTGCCACAGAGACTTTTTTCCGAGTGACAGGATCAGTTTTCTTGAGCAATCACAGGAAGCTGAATAAAGAGAAGGTTAAGGGCCACTGTGAGGGTCAGAATGGGTTAAATTTAGTTAACATCAGAGGTTATAGCTTTTAACAAGGAGCCTGAGTTTGAAGATGCAATTTGTTTCTTCTTTGTCAATCATTTTTTTTTATCTCTATTGATAGTGACAGCTTAACAAAGTTTTTATACTCTGGCTTTTTTTCTCCTCTCCTTTATCCCAGAGAAAAGCACTGCAATGGTCCAAAAGAGATGCAGGTGGAAAACAACTTTATAAAGCTTCCATGATTTTCAAATTGAGGGCTGAAAATAGGTTCCCTGCTTGGCCAAGTCAAAATTAATTTGTAGATGTTAAAAAGACAGACGTGTTATTGGCAGAAGCAGGAATTGGTGGTGGCAGTCTGTTTTCTTGGCTACATTATAATAGCAAAGTCTTTGTATGCGGAGGTTTTTTCCTAGACCCTTTTTATTTTTTTCTCTCTGCCTACCACCAGGAGGGATCTAAGTGAAATCTTCTGAAAAAGATTTCTGATAGGCTCTTTTCTTTAAAACATACAGAAATGGTGCATTCTATTTGCTGCTGGCTAGTATATAAATTAAACACTGTACTAATTACATTAGGACAGACCGAATATTTCTGTAGAGGTTTCTGAAAATTTTATTTCTCAAAGTTGAAATATAAAATTCTGAATCAAGTGATCTTGAAAATACCTTGCAGCATTAGTTACTTTAAATTAGTTATAAAAAGTTAAGATAAAATGGTTTTATAAAGCGTACATATGCATACACACATACATATGTATATATAATATATATACACATATGCATATATATCTTGATTTTATTAGCATGTAATTTATCTTGCCATTTCCCAAATTTGACTCATAATGGTACAATATTCTTTATATCTTCAAAGATACTGATGGAGATTGTGAGGTTGACTACATGATCAAAATGTAAATCAGAACTATTTTGGAAGCAATCAATAAAATCAATTTTGCAGTTTCAAACAATTGACCATGTCATATTATTTGCTGCCTGACATTCAAAATTTCCAGCTGGTGTGAACATAATAGCCAATCCATAAATCAGGCAATTTCTGACGCTTTCCCTCTGCCATAAAGTCAGCTAGCAACCTTGGCTCAAAGAAGATGATCTTCCTCATCAACAATAGCTTAACATGTAGGCTTATGGTATGAGATTTACAGCCTGTGAAATGAAGGGTTGAACGACCTATACAAATTAATATAACCATCATCCTCAACAGCAACAACAACTGCCACAGGATTAAATAGAGAAGGTAGGTTGAGAGGTAAAGGGCCCCTGCCTTTTTTCCAAGACATTTTAACTTGCTTTTGAAATTATACAATAATCCTTTTATTTCCAAATCAGTTTTCATATTTCTTAAAAATTGTTTTTTATTTTCTAGCCACCACTCTTTCGCTGCTAGCACTGGAAATGGGGAGGTAGCCAAACATCTGCTTCCTCCCCCTTTTGCCGTTCTTCAGCTATAACTTTTTTTTTAAATCAGGGAATATAGTAAAAATAGGAGTCTTGTTTCCAAGACAATAGATTCAATCTCACCCAGATGATCTACCATGCTTTTTTCTTTCTTCTCTTTTTGTGCACAGCCGCCCCAGCTTTGAGACAACTCCCAATGACTGTCTTTTCAGTCGCTGAATCAAAGGCTCTTCCCTGTTCATACCAGCCCATGCCCCCGTTCTTCACCATCCCAACGAGATGGTTATGGTCCTCTGTGGACCCCCAAATTGGCTGGAATGTCAACGCTTCTCTGGAGCTCCGAAGTTCGTCGTATTATTGCAATGCTGGCCACACACCCTCTCCCGAATTATACAATAATCCTAACTAATATCCTGGAGGAGATGATGGTTAGAAATACTAGGAAGCAAAACTTTCCATGAAAGGTGAATATATCTAGAAAAATAGTTGTGGGGAACAAGAACCAAGAAAAGAAGAGCAACTTAAGAGAACATTTAAAATGGGCCTTGGTGGAGTAGTGGTGAAAATGCAGTATTGCAGGCTAACTCTGCCCACAGCCTGGCATTCGATCCTGACAAGCTCAAGGTTGACTCAGTCAACCTTCCGAGGTCAGTAAAATGAGGACCCAGATTGCTGGGGGCAATATGCTGACACTGTAAAACCACCTGAGAGCACTATAAAGCATTATGGAGCAGTATATAAATCTATGTGCTATTGCTAAAAAAATAAATAAATGTAAAACTGTGTTAATCCATGGTTAACCTAAACATGGTTTCTCCATTTTCTTTTAGTATGTATGACACTGAAACCATAAAGGATACAAACTGCACAAAAAGTTAAAGTTAGGATTATCAGATACCTAAACAAAAATTGTAGACACGAACAATTGTGAAAGAAGACAAAGGGGATGGAAAGGACAACACACTGTTGAACACTGACACCTGTAACAAAGAGTACAGTAAAAAAACCTGCAATTTTTTTTAAGCCTACATGTATATGAAATTACTTTTTTCAGCACTAAAAAGACAATTTTTTCAATTGCAATATTTATCTAACATTTTTATTTTCAAGAGCACATGCCAGGGATAATATAGAATAATATAGAATGTGCTTTTCAAATTTCACCCCAGAAACATGAGTCATGCGATCTACCAACTATGAGGGGGATGGATTTGAAGGAGCTGCTCTGAAATTGCTTCCTACAATCAGGAAATATATAACACAAATCCAGGCTGTTGAGACTGTTGACGAATGAGGGATAGAAAGAAGCAGACAATTTACAAGGGCATAATAGAAAACTTGAATGACTAATGTGCTCCAAAATAAGAAAGAAAAAAAAAAACAAGATATTCCAAAAGCCAGACAATGTGAGGTCCTTGGTGCTCTCTGAGCTTGGTAGACAAATCAGCCATCAACAGGCACATAGAGATAAACAACATCTACATACCATTCAAAAGGGAACAAAAAAGCCCAAAAGGAAACCAAACCAAACCAAAACACCTCCTCACCAACAATCAAAATTTATATGAGAGATTAATGCCAAGATTAACATTAGACCAGCAATGAAATAAACAATACCCCAATCAAAGAACTTCCAGTGCAGACAAACAAGCTTAACAGTAAACAGCCTAATCAAGGAACCACCAAGAACACTCTTGCCAACATTGACAGGGCAAGCCACTAGTATATAAAAATAAGTGCAAATCCTACTCCTTTCTAGCACTGATGATGTTACCTAGTTTGGTAATGAAATATCTCCAAGAATACTACCAACTCAGAGAGCACCAAGGACTCCACAGTTCAACACTGACCTACAAATATTCTCTTTTATCAGAGCCAGACAATATTTTTATACTATGTTTGCCAAAAGGGAAGACAAGAGGAACAAAAGGATGATACACCATCCTTTTGCTGGGCATCTGGTAACCAGATAAAAATGTACAGTAGTTGGTTTGTGCCTCAATGTATCATGCAAACTCAGCTTACGGTAAGCATTGTGCCTTTTTAAGATGAAACACCTTTGCTCCATTCTTCTGCAGACATCATTTACAAAGTTTGTAGTGTCTTTTATTTAAAGGTTAGGGGCAGAAAGCTGATCTTCCACATAAGATGTTGTGAGAAAGACCTGCTTCTTCAGCACAAATTTCAGAGAGAGGACATATGGGGCTTGACTGGGAATATGCTGGACTCTACTATGGTTACATTATATAGCATTTCATTTGCATGGCTGCTCTCAGACTTATAATTACTTGATGCCTTCAGAGCAGAATGGCTGTACCACTAGATGTAGGACAGAAATTAGACATTTTGCTTTTGTCTTTCCGACAAACTCTTTGCTGAATTATATAGCTGGTGTGAAAAAGGTCTGTTATTTTGGGGCAGACATGTCGGGATGTGCACTCCAGAGAAAGCTATGGCCATGATCATATTATGTAAATTTTTTTACAGCGTTTATCCCAGTCTTCATTAACATAATATCATACACTGTTTCAGGCAGCTATTAACTGATCCTGGACATTTTTCAGAGCAAGAATAAGTCTAAAGGTGAGATGGAGACTAGAAATGTAGCTGTCATGCCCCCTTTCTTTCTAAATACACAAGTGAATAAAAGTTAGGAGTTTGATACATTCCAGATGAAAACTCACCGAGGCTGTCATCAGAGGTGACAAAGTGAGTGATAAAGATGGCAGCCACATGGTGCAATTTTTCCCATCCATACTGAATGAATAGAATGCTTCCAATAGTTATTTGAATTCACTGGCAATTGGACATTACAGTAACCAAACCAGAGGTGGAAACTGGTTACCTGGAATTTCTTTGATCCTACTGAGTTCAAGGACAATGATGGGATGCTTTACAGTCTGTGGTTGCTTCTGGCACACTTAGTCCCAGCTGGAATGTTTCTTTTTTACTACTACCTAATCCTCTGGAATTAGTTCTACCTTGCAAGTTCTGATTAGTTTTCCTCCATTGTAGTCATCTTCCAAAAAGCTTTAATATATGGCTATTACGACAATGCCCTGGAGCTTAATATCTGTCCTTTGCTGCCCAACTGAATGGCAGTATGCTATTTTAATTCTGTACTGTCTTTTCAATGAATGTTCTGATAAGGTTTTATTATTTTTATTGTCATTTTTTTTAACCTAAGCTGGTGAATCTTCTAAAGAGATGTAATTGGGATGGTATACAAACAATGGAAATAAGAAACAAGTATCTGCATCAGACAATTCATCTGACAGAATAAATATCATTTTTAATTCATAACCAAAATCCCTTTAAATAATAAATTTAATTAAAATGTTATATACCACTTTCATAGAAATACTTCAAATGTTCCTGATACGTCATACTATTCTAATTCTTCCACAATCTTATAATAGGATATACTATATTGTTAGATCAATATTTCATGTTGTGGATCTGTGATTGATATTTATTGCAATTAGCTAGTGAGAGAGAGTGAGTTTCTGGAATCTCAAACATCCAGGCACAAGGAAATTAGATATTTATTATTTATTTAATTTATTTATTTTTTAAAATTTATATACCGCCCTTCTCCCGAAGGACTCAGGGCGGTGAACAGCCAAAGGTAAAAACACAAAATACAAAATTTAAAAGCAATTTAAAATAAATTAAATAATTTGGCCCAACAGTTTAAATACCCCATTAAAATTCAGATTAAAATTAAACAATTTAAAAATTAGGCCAACCCGGCTTGATGAAATAAGAAAATCTTTAGGGCCCAGCAAAAAGTTCGTAAGTCCGGGATCGTCCGTATCTCCGGGGGGAGCTCGTTCCAGAGGACAGGTGCTCCCACAGAGAAAGCTCTCCCCCTGGGGGCTGCCAGTCGACATTGTTTGACTGACGGCACCCCGAGGAGCCCCTCTCTGTGGGAGCATACTGGCCGGTGGGAGGCTCTCGGTGGCAGAAGGCGGTCTTGTAGATATCCAGGTCCTAAGCCACGGAGCGCTCTAAAGGTGGTAACCAACACCTTGAATCGCACCCGAAAGACCACCAGAAGCCAGTGCAGCTCGCGCAGGAGAGGTGTTACATGGGAGCGCCATGACGCTCCCATAATCACCCACGTGGCCGCATTCTGGACCAGCTGGAGCCTCCAGGTGCTCTTCAAGGGGAGCCCCATGTAGAGAGCATACTGAATATTCAACTGAATATTAGAAAATTCCTAAAAAATAATATCAAAACAATTTAACAGTGGAACCTTGTTACTCAGTGTGTCCAGGCAGAAGTTTGATTGCCAGCTGTTGGGTATGCTTTAATTATATGATTGATTTAAAGCTTCCTCTTTGCTTAGGATTTTAGGAAATTAACATTTGTACTCATTTTGATATAATTTCTAAATGCTCACAGATAACTACCAGAGGAATGCATCATCTTAACTGCTTTAACGACTGCAACCAACTCTCTCTTGTCTTCTTTTTTAATTGACATCCAACCTTTATTATTGTGTCAGATATGAATCTACAAAAAAAGAGGTTACACTGAAGATATCGTATTGTTGGACTACCAGATTGAGATGGCAAAATTTGGGCCAACCATCAAAAAGCAATAAGACTTTAGAATTTTCTGTGTGTGTTTGCTAATGAAAACAGGTGGTTAATGCAGAAGTTTGAACTACCGTACTAGTCTATATGGTTGCATTATTTAAAGAACTGTAAACTGTCATTCTTCCCATTTTGATCTCAGATCATCTATATCAGGGGTGTCAAAATGGCAGGCGGTGGGCCAGATGCATCATGCTCAGGCCATGCCCACCTCAGCTCCCCAAAGGCAAAAAATGCCACGTTATGTCTTGATACGTCACATGACACGATGTAGTTATACTATTCAAGCTGTCATGTATGTAACAGGGGTGGGTTCTACTTACCTTTACTACCGGTTTTCATCGCGCACATGGGCGCACAAGTGAAAATATCTACATAACTAAAACTACTTTAACTGAACATCAAAAAATTGCAATGTTGGTTATACATGTTGGAAATGATTTGTAGGTGGAAAGTCATCTTGTTTTAATAAAATTGTGATAGGAGAAACAGAATTGGCAATAAAGGTAGGCTTCAAATTACAATATGTCACTTAATAACTATTCAAAATTACAATGTGTCAGAATGAGTCTTGACCATGCATTGGGCAGGCTGTTCCATTGTTAGCTCTTCACTGGTATTTTCTTAAAACTGCTTAAACATTATTTCCCAATGGGATGTTACTTCTCCATTGACTGCTATTTTCCCCTTCATCGCCAATTTCCCAATGACCTATTCCAATCAAACTCCTCTCTTTGCTGTGTGTGTGAAGGCCATTTTTAAGTTCATATTTGCATTTTGAAATACTTTTAGTTAAAAAGATCTTGCTTGCATAGGGCTTGGCCAATATTTAAAGTTCTGGCTAAGCTTAGCATAATTTTCTACATTCATATGACTCACTAAACAGTAAATTAGTAATACCGTGTTTCCTCAAAAATAAGACTCTGTCTTATATTTTTTTGAACCCTGAAATAAGCGCTTGGCCTTATTGCCATGCGCTCAAAAGCCCGATTGGGCTTATTATCAGGAGATGTCTTATTTTGGGGGAAACAGGGTAGAGACTGTATTTGCAGAACTCCTAGTTAAGTCAAACACGACTGGTAGTTATGGTGTCAGGTATTGAATGAATGCAGCCTAAACCTAAGCCACAACTATTCTGATTTTGTACTTTTAAGTAATTTGAACTGCAAACTTTTCAAAAATGAATTTCATATAGATTTTATCAAGATAAAATAGAGATGTTGGATATGAATGTTTATTCAGTTTTGTCATGATGCTTGGGTTTTTGCTATTCTTGTGTTGAAGATGGGGAAGAAGGAAAAAAGCCTCCTTCTCCTTCTTCTCCTCCTTCTCCTCTTCCTCCTCCCTTGCCCCAGTCTTTTCCAATTCCACACCCTTTTGCTTCTGCTGGTAGTAATTAGATCAATGTGCTAATGAGAACCCTTGGAGGAAAGACTGACAGGACTAATTAATGGGTGAATTTCACTTTAATAAATGTGTAGGCAATTTTCTAAATGCAGATGGCCCAGTCCAGCCTGGTGGGAGTTCTGCCTACAGCCACTTCATATGGTAAGTGTCTGAGAGAAGTGGTTAATTGGTAAAATGCTACATGATACTGATTAGACAAGAGCTAATGGCTGCCTTTGCTTCCAATGTATTATTCATTGTCAAACAATGTGAGATACCTCACTGCCTTTTAGAGGTCCACCACAGCAAGATATTTTCAGAAAATTGGATGGGTTCAAAGAAGCATTACCTATCTGCAAAATAAGCGGCCTACATTATAGATTTCCCACACTGAAAGGTTATTTTGTTTTTCATGGTAGCATGGAAATGAACATATTTATATTGCTGCATCAATGTGGAATATACATATAGTCTATGGACTTGTGCTGGGAAAAAGGGCCATAATTTAATTTTGATTTCCAAAGGCTGCAGGTGTGGTGATGACATCGTCAGAAGGGGTGGAAATAAAAGATGCAACCATCCTTGAGAAATTATGGAAGTCTGTTATGTGTTTTTTTTAAAAAAACAGTCTTTATTCAACCTTTTTTTAATTTTAAAAGCACACTTCCATTTTTATAGCTTTCAACTATCGGTAACACAAGTTTCATAATTCCAATTTATGGCCTATTATTTTATACATTATGTACACCTTTAAATATATAATATTCCTTACTATAATCTATTTTTGTTCTTCATTAACATCAATTTAATATATTCTTCATATATATAGTATATTTAATTATACTTTAACAAGTTGTATCATATTTATATATACACACACACAATTTTAAATTTAGCGTACTTTCTATATCATCTTTATGCATCAATTTTAATTCTTGTTTCAAGCCATTGAGACCTCATATTCCAACTTTTGTAATACTCTGATTCTTCTCTATCTTTAAGCTCCATGGTTAATTTATCAATTTCTGCGCAATCGAGGACTTTTTTTATTGTCATTGCATTTGATGGCATATTTTCCTGTTTCCAATTCTGGACAAATGTAATTCTTGCTGCTGTTGTAATATGAAGTATAATATATTGAGTCCTTTTATCCTTTTGTAATACCCAATAAGAACAACTCTGGCTAATCTCAATTTTTTCTTCTGTAATTTCTTCTAACCATTTTTTAATTTTCATCCAATATTTCTGGGCTTTTGGGAAGGTCCATCAAATGTGACTGAATGTCCCTTTTTGATTTTTACATCTCCAACACTTTGACGATATACTGGGATACATTTTGGCTAACCTTGCCAGTGGTAAATACCAATGATAAAACATTTTATAGATATTTTCTTTATATGATGCCGACATCGTTAATTTATAGTTTTTCTCCCTTATTTTTTCCCAATGTTCCAAATCTATATTATATCCAAAATTTTTGGCCCAGGATATCATCGTTTCTTTCACAGTTTCCTCCCCCATTTTGAATCTTAAAAGACAATTGTAAGTTTTAGAAATATTTTTTTCCTCTGTCGCTAATAATATTTTATCCAATTCTTGTTGTTCTCTTTGAAAGCTGTAATTTTCTAAATCTTTTTTATATCGTGTTTGAATTTGTAAATATGGCCACCAATCTATTTCTAGTCCTTGAGTTTTTAAGTCTTGATTAGATTTTAATACTCCTTGTCCATCCAATAACTTATTATATGTCTGTTGCAATATTTTCAGGATCAGACTCAATAATGATAATAAGAGTTAGAGGTTTAAATATATTTCTCTTTAATTATAACAGGCATTCTATATTCACTGAATATTCACAGATAGAAGCAAGGAAAATGGTGAAGGTGGCTCCTTACATACACAAGGGGTGGAGCCAAAGATGGGAGTGGTGAATTATGAATACATTAGGAACCAAAGAATAAATTAACCCCCGATGTCCCATATATACATTATTTACACAATAGGGAATAAGGCATTTACATCTCACAAATCCCCCTCTAAATGCCGGTTCGCTATACAACACCAATTACATTCAGATTCAGGACAATATAAGACATATAATTTTGATGTTAAATATTTGTGCTGTTTTGAAGGTAAAGGCTTCGTCAATATGTCAGCTAATTGTTCAGAGGTATCACAATGCACTGCTTTGATAAATCCATCTTGAGACAATTGTCTCACATGCTTAAATTTTATATCTATATGCCTGGACCTTTGTCCAATGGCATCGGATCTGGATATTTCAATGGCTGCTTTATTATCTTCATGCATAACAAAAGGCAAAGCAGGTTTTTTCCAAACATCTGAAATCAAATCATTAAACCATACAAGGTTATTTGCAGCTTTGGACAAACAAACATATTCCGCTTCTGTGGTCGAAGTGGCTACCAGTTCTTGTTTACCAGTGTACCAGTAAACTGGACAGTCATTTAATAGAAAAATATAACCAGAAGTGCTCTTTCTGCATGATATATCTCCAGCCCAATCCGCATCTGCGTAACATGTAAGTTTTGGTTCTTTATTATTACTAGGTTCTAATACTAAGCAAAAGTCTAATGTACTTTTCAGATATCTTAGAATTCTTTTGACTGCTTCCCAATGATACAATGTTGGTTTGCTAACATATCTTGACAACAAGTTGAGTGGTAATGCAATATCTGGTCTGGTCCAATTAGATATATAAAGAAGTGAACCTATGACTGATCTATAAAATGTATTATCCTTGAATTCAGGGGAAGATTCATCAGTGTTTCTAAGGAAATCAGTTTGCATAGGAGTGTCACAGGGTTTGGCATTGTTTAAATTGCATTTGTTCAGAAGTTCAATGATTTTATCTTTCTGAGTAAGTTTGAATCCCCTTCTAGTTTTGTTAATTTGTACACCAAGGTATTTGTTTACTTTACCTAGAGATTTCAACGAGAAATGTTCGTTTAGCTTGTTTACAAAGGTTTCTCTTCTCTCCTTGTGTTTTCCTATATATAAAATATCATCTACATAAATTAATACAAATTCAATGTGATCATCACTCTTTTTTACAAAGAAACAGTTATCAGCAGTGGTAGCGTTGAAATCCATGGTCTTAAGCACTTTTACCAAGCAATCGTACCATCTTTTGCCAGATTGCTTTAATCCGTATAGACTCTTGTTCAATAGCCAAATTTCATTCTTATTAGTGTATTGACTGTGTGGTGCTCTTACATATATTTCCTTATCTAGCTTTGCGTGTAAATACGCAGTCTGTATGTCATATTGAAATACATCAAGGTTGAGTGCAGATGCCACTACTAGAGCTGTTTTAACACTCTCTGTTCTTACTGTGGGGGAGTACGTGTCAGTATAGTCCTCCGGATATTTTTGTGCATAACCTTGAGCAACCAATCTAGCTTTGTATAGAGTATTGCCTCCTTCTAGATTCTTAATTTTATAAATCCACCTGGTACCTATAATTGTTTTATCTTTAGGTGCAATCGCAGGTGTAAACACATTTAATCCTTGCAAACTTTCCATCTCTTTTTTCATAGCTAGTTCCCACTTTTCCTTTTCTTCACGAGGGAGTTTTAATACTTCCTCATATGTATTAGGTGTCATTTGTTCACCATCCATATGCATTATGTAATCTCTGTATTTATTTGGTATTTGATTTCTATTGTTTCTAATAGCTCTTTCAGGTTTGCTATGGTAATCATGCAAATATCTTGCTTCTTTTTTGGTTAATGTGTCTGTCTTTATTTTGTGCTGACTATTTGTCCAAGTTTTGGTTTTGTTTTTATTTTTGTTGATATTTTGATTTTCTATTGTCCCTTCCTCACAAGATTTTGTATCTTTGCATTTATTTGGAAATATTTCATTAAGATGTAATTTAGACCAATTGGCCTGTTCATGGAACACAGCTGTTCTGGAAACTATAAATTTGTTATTATTATCAATGAATCTGTACCCTTTGGTGCCAGTTTCATATCCCATAAATCTTAATCTTCTGGATACGTTTTCTCCCTTTCTTCTCAACTGCTTAGGTATGTGTACGTCTGCAGTGACTCCAAATATGTGCATGTGTGCTAATTTGGGTTTCCTATTATACATCACCTCATATGGTGTTTTATTCACAATACTGGACCAGGTTCTGTTTTGAGTGTAATTTGAATAATGTAAGGCTTCTGACCAAAATTGTTTGCCTAAACCAGCATCCTCTAATGTGCACCTAATCATGGTTTGTAGTGTGGAATTCTTTCTCTCTGCAATCCCGTTTTGGAACGCAGAAAATGGACTAGATGTGAAATGTAGCATTCCTCTATCCTTTAACCATTGGGAGAATTCTTTAGACATGAATTCACATCCCCTATCTGTCATAATTTGTTTTATTCTGATATTATGTTGTGTTTCTATGCGTTTGTAGAATTCCTTAAATTTCTGAAAGGTTTCATCCTTGTGTTTTAATGTGTAAACAAAACCATAGCGACTGTAATCGTCTACTATTGTTAGGAAGTAACGTTTTCTATAAGTGATTGATGGAGTTAATGGACCAACTAAGTCCATATGTACTAAGTCAAAAATTTTGTTAGTTGATCTGTTGGATTTTTTTGGTCTGGGACTAGTTTTTAGTTTAGTGGATTTACATACTGAGCATTCCAAATAATTTTCACAATTTTTTATTTTGACACCTTCTGCGTGTTCAGTCATTTTTTGTACTACAGGAAAACTTGCATGTCCTAACTTCCTATGCAAGATGTGAGCACACTCATCATGAATTGGTTTACCTATTCTTGGTTTCTTCTCATTGTGTGTATTTGCGTGATCATGAGATATTTTACATTCATCATTGTCACTGTTACTGACATTTTCATCATCTGCCTCAATACAATCTTCCATATTTGAATCAATGTTATGTAACCATCTTTCTTTTGTTATTAGATAGGGTAGGCCTCCTTTAATCATCACAGTGCCTACATTTGTTTTGTCCTTCTCTAAAGTTGCTTTCCCCTTTGAGAAAACTATATTGATGTCAGAATCTCTGCTTAGTTTTATAGCACTTAGTATGTTATGAGGTATTTCTGGAATTAATAATACCCCCTCTATTTTTCCTAGGCCAGGCAAGGTCACATTTCCTCTGCCTAATACTTGAACCTTTTCTTGATTAGCTACCTTTATTACAAATTTATCTTCTGTAAATGAAGACAATATATTTTTGTTATTAGTGGTGTGGTTGGTTGCCCCAGAATCAATAAGCCAATTATTGTTCTCATTTTGTTGTGTTTTAGTGCTGTCTTGTTTATTTAGTCCATTCAGTGAACCAGTTTTTCTCTCTTTTGAATTTTCTCTACCCCCTCTACTTTCTCTGTAATTTGGTGGGCTTCTATATTTATGTCTATCTGTGGAAGACTGTCTATAATTGTATTTGCTCCTATACTCTGACCTATGTCTCTCCTTTGAGATTTTGGGACAGTCTCTTCTATTGTGTTCCCTGGACCCACAATTATGGCATTTAAAAGCTTCATTGTATTTTTCTTGGAAAGCTACTTTCCTAAAAGATTTGTGTTCTGTGTGATTGCTGGAACGATTTTTTCTTGAATTGTCTTCTGCTATCAATTTGTTAGATAGACTTTCTATGGATAAATATCCTAGATTGATGGTGTCTAAGTGTGACATAAAACTATCCCATGATGAATCAAGTGAATTGATAATAACACTTTTCATTGTTTGATCTGAAATCACTTCCCCCCTCAAATGCAGCTCAGCTCTTATTTTGTTTAGAGATATCAAATGCTCACTTATGGAAACCCCTGGTTTTACTCTGGAAGAAAAGAAATCCTTAGACATTCTTGTAGTGGTAGCTACACTATCGCTGTGAAACAGATTAAACATGCATTGAATTATTTCTGAAACAGTTAGGTTTGGTTTGATGCTATGATACATTGCAGGAGACACGCTAGATATTATTAAGAAAAATGCTCTATGATGTAAACAATCTATTTTTAAAGTCCAAGGTTTTCTTGGAGGACTAGTGATAAAGAATAGTAAATTTTCTTTCATAAAGACAACCTGGAGTTGTTGATACCATTCTTGCAAATTAATGCCATCAACTCTAAGTTTTGGGAAGTCACTGGGTAAGTTTCCCACATTATTTTGTCCATTACTTACAACCTGAGGTAGTCCGTGGTCTCGCAAGTGCAGGAAATTGCAAAACGGCATGGGGATGCTCGCAACGAGTCTGCGCGGTTCTCTGGCCAGTTCAAGTCTTTCCGGACCGTCTACGTAGTTTCGCACATGCGCGTTGCTCATTTCTTCTTTGGCGTCGTCGTGGAAGGTTCTCTCCATTGCAGCTCGCTCGCTCCGCTCCTCTCCAGACGAGTCGGTTTCTGGCTCGGTTTTAGGAGTCTTGATGGCGGCGACTGCTCCTCTCCTTCTTCTGTGTGCGTTGGTACTTGATCCGGTCTGCGGTGTAGGGCGGAATCGACATGGCTCTCTGGGCTCGGGCGTCGTCGCTCTCGAAGTCAGGATGGGAGCGTGCAGGTCTTGAGGTATCGGCTTGTTCTCTAGCTTCTTCGTTGTCGCTTTGGAAATTTTTAATTTTGGCCCAAATGCAGCAAGAAGCGTCTTCATTGCTGACTTTACTTGGGATTTCGTTAAGTCGTCTTCGCTTTCTGATTCTGGTTCTTCTGAAGAGTTTGAATCTTCCTTTTCCCTTTCGTTGTCTGATAACGTTTTTCGCGCCAGAAATTTTGAACTGAGCATTTTGATTGGCTCTGCTTCGCTCACTTTGGAGGCTTGTTGAAACCAAGATGGCTGCCATTCAAAATTTCGCGCGGGATCACATCTTTTCTTTTTCATAACGACTTTCTCTGTAGTCATATCACTCACAGTTTTTTGGTCTTTGGGTTTCTCTTTAGCGATGTTTTTCTCTCTCGCTGCTCCGCTGTTTTTCAGCATTTCTTGGAGATTCGCGATGAGGCTTTCATCATTCTTCTGGCTTTTTAATAGTTTTAATATCTCTGACCTGAGTTCGTTATTTTCTATTTCGATTTCCTCCTGGTCATTATTTTCATTTATTAGTTCTTCTTCTTCAGTGGTGTATTCTTCGGATTCTCTCGAAATCGCGTTTGTGGATTCGTTGATTATTTCTTGTTCAGTTTCTATTTCTTTGCTGTAGGCCCTGGTGTTGGGCCTATCTTTCTTAGACATTTTTAAGTATTTATTGAGTCAATTAACCATCCTCTGCTACCAGCTTGTTGCAATATTTTCAGGATCAGACTCAATAATGATAATAAGAGTTAGAGGTTTAAATATATTTCTCTTTAATTATAACAGGCATTCTATATTCACTGAATATTCACAGATAGAAGCAAGGAAAATGGTGAAGGTGGCTCCTTATATACACAAGGGGTGGAGCCAAAGATGGGAGTGGTGAATTATGAATACATTAGGAACCAAAGAATAAGTTAACCCCCGATGTCCCATATATACATTATTTACACAATAGGGAATAAGGCATTTACATCTCACAATGTCACCACCTTGTTCCAGTCTAAGGTGTTGGGATATATCATGGCTTCCATGGTTGATAACCACGTCGGAATTTTTATATAATGGTTTCTTTTTATTTACTCCCAGAAGTCTAGTAATGCGTCTCTTATCTGGTGTCTTTGAAAGTACGTATGTGATTTATTTTTCCCCTCCCAGATGAACGCATGCCAACCAAGCTGTAAATCATGGCCTTCTATTGTTAATATCCTCTTGTTTTTAAGAATTATCCATTCCTTGAGCCATAATACAGCTGCTGCTTGATGATAAAGTTCCCAATCTGGGAGTCCAAAGCCTCCTTTACTTCTATTATCTTGTAAGAGTTTAAGTTTTATTCAGGCTTTCTTCCCTAACCAAATAAAATTTAAAATTGTTTTACTTAATTCTACAAAAAAAAAAAAAAATTCCCAGGTTTTATTGGTACTGTTTGGAATAAAAATAAGATTTTAGATAAAATATTCATCTTAGCTGCGGTTTCACCCAGTTTTCCAAATCTTTTTGTATTTGTTGTAATAGTTTTGTGTTATCCTCTTTTACCGAAGAACACTTTGGTGTCAACCAAACTCCGAGATATTTATAATATTATATTATATTTATAATATAATAAAGATATTTTCTTTACTATTTGAATTCCCAATTTCTCTTCCAATTTCTTGTTTTGCTTATGGGTAAGATTTTTAGTTAATATCTTTGTTTTCACTTTATTTATTTTTAGTCCTGCTACCTTACCAAAATCCTCTGTTTCCTGCATTAGTTCCTGTTTCTAACAGTTCTTCTATGAAAAAGACCATGTCATCTGCAAATGTCTGCGATTTATATTCTTCTTTTTTAATTCTTAGTCCTTTTATTTCCTGATTCTGTCTGATCTGTGACAACAACACTTCTAGTAACAAGATAAAAAGTAAGGGGGATAATGGATATCCTTCTCTAATTCCTTTTTTTATACTAATTTTCTCTGATAGGTCCCCATTTATTATTACTTTAGCAGTTTGATCAGAATATATCGCCTTAATCATTCCTACAAATTTTTCTCTGAGATTCATATTAATTAATTGGGTAATTAGGAATTGCCAATTAAATTGTCGAAGGCTTTTTGTGCATCCACAAAGATTAATGCTCTCTGTTTTTCAGGATGAGCTTCATAGTATTCTAATATGTTCATAACCATTCTTGTGTTGTTTCTCAATTGTCTTTTTGGGAGAAACCCAAATTATTCAGAGTGAATAATTTCATTCAATATTTTTAAAAATCTTTCCACTGTTATTGTTGCAAATATTTTATAGTCGGCATTTAACAATGAAATTGGTCTATCATTTTTAATCTATTTTGTATCAGTATCTTCTTTGGGTATTACTGTTATAAATGCCTCATTCCACAAATTTGGTAATTTAGCTCGTTCTAATACTTCATTATACAATTCTAGCATTATTCCCTCCAGTAATTCTTGAAATTTTTTGTAGATCTCTACCGGAATCCCGTCTTGTCCTGGTGTTTTATTATTTTTTTGCTTCTTGATCACCTCCTTCATCTCCATTAGAGTTATCTTATTGTTTAGCATTTTCCTAGTTTCTTCTGGTATTTTTGGTAAGTCCCTCGTTTCTAAATATTGTTTAATGCTTTCTTCTGAAATATCATCCTGACTGTATAATTTATTTAAAAAGTTTTGGATAATACTTTTTTTCCCTTCTGATTGGTACTGAAGATTCCCATCCTCGTCCTGTAATTCTTGTGTTAGTTTTTTCATTCTCTCTTTCTTAAGTTTATATGACAACCATCTCCTTGGTTTGTTCGTGTATTTAAAATAGTTTTGTTTTATTGTTTTAATATTGCATATCATTTCTTCTTGTAATGTTAAATTAAGTTTATGCTTCACTAAATCTCTTTCTTCTTTGTTTTTATTATTCTGTGGTTCTTTTTGCAATTGGCATTCCAATTCTTTAACTTTTTCCTGGAGGGTCTTTTGTTTTTTATTCTTTTCCTTATTTCTTCTCGCGGTGTAGGCTATTGTTAAACCTCTAATATGCGCTTTTGTTGTGTCCCATAAGTTTTGTAGTGTTGTTTGTTCTGTCCGGTTGTCTGTAAAGAAAAATCCAAGTTCTTTTTCCATCATTTGCGCAAATAGTTTCTCCTTTAATATCCTCTGATTTAATGTCCATCTCGCTTTTTTTTTTTTTTTTTGGTCCCTTCCATTTTATTGTTAGTGAATTGTGATCTGCCCATGTATGGAAGTCTGTTATGTAAATAGGTTTATTATGCCTAGCAAAGATTACACCAATTTATTTTTTGTTTAATGTTTCATATTTAGAACATGTGCACATCATTCACATCAAAATGTACCACTAAAATCAGTATTTTGCTGTGAAGTATTAGTGACATAATCTTGATGGACACTGAGGCCACAAAACTGGGGAGAAGATTGCATGTAACTCATCGGTTTACCTCCAAACAGTAACAGCTTTGAGACTTGCAAGATTGATATTAGCTTTATAAGGAAGACTGGACAGGAAAAATGAGCAGGTAAGCCAGGGATGGTATTCACTTACCTTCGCTACTGGTTCGCAAATGTGAGCAGGCCAGTGGTGGGTTTCAAATTTTTTTACTACCAGTTCTGTGGGCATGGCTTGGTGGGTGTAGCAGGGGAAGGATACCATAAAATCTCCATTCCCACCCCATTCCAGGGGAAGGTTACTGCAAAATCCCCATTTTTTCCCAATCAGCTGGGACTTGGGAGGCAGAGAATAGATGGGGGCAGGGCCAGTCAGAATTTTTATTACCGGTTCTCCGAACTACTCAAAATATCCGCTACCGGTTCTCCAGAATTGGTCAGAACCTGCTGAAACCCACCTCTGGAGCAGGCCCTTCTGCAGATGCACAGATGGTCAAAAATGGGATGTGATGATATCTGGGCGGGTGGGCGGAGCCTCCTGCAGCCGCCGTTACCAATTCGTGCGAGCCGGATAGAACCAGCTGAATACCACCACTGAGGTAAGCCAATTCTACTTTGCTGTAAAGTTAACGGGACATTTCAGACATCTTGCAAGTCTGAAAGTACTCCTCTCTTCTAGTCTCCTTTATAGCTCCCAAAGTAGAGAAGGTCTCTTCGGAGCCTCTTGCCCCGTCTCATATTACTGTTGTAGGCTCAACTGCTTTTTATTTGACAGCTCCCTTGGCAGCATTCTTGCCTCCAAAGGTTATTCACACATACCATTTACTCTCATATGTGTACTGTCCAGCGAAGTCCTGGAACAGTTTGTAAGATCATGTCAAATTCCCTTGGAAATGCATGCTATTTTCAGAATGTGGCCTAAGGATCCAGAACATGTCCAGATGGGAAGTTATATAACATAGACCAGGGGTATCAAACTCACATTGTCACGTCGTTGTCACATGATGTGTTGCGACTTCCCCCCTTCACTAAACCATTGGTGGGTGTGGCCAGTGCATGGCAACATCTGGGCCGCAGGCCATGGTTTGATACCCCTGACATAGACCAATAGTCATCTTGAGTTGCCAATGGAGAAAAACAATAATTGATTTAATAAACCATGACTTAATAGAGTATGTGAACTCAGTTCATTTAAACTCCAGGCTATGCCCGAGAGTCAGTGAAAAATGTTCAATATTTTTTTCCAAATTAAGAAAAAAATTAAAAGCAATGTCAATGTAAATTTCAGGGCTGGTGCAACGAGGCCTGGTTTTATATTCTCTGACATAGAATTTGCTTTGGCCTCCAAGTGGGTCACAAATTCACAGTCTCTTTATTTTATAATAAATTAACAAATGGATGTCAAATTTAATATTCTCATCTAAAGGTATAATTAAATTTAAAAAATGAAATCTCCTCTCAAATAGAACCTCTGGCTAATAGTATGAATAAAATGTCCTTAAATGTTTGATAGCACTTTATTATACTAATTGCCTTTCATTAACTTTAATACAATACTAACTGAACTCTACTGACTAGACTCTGTGATTCCAGCAGTTGATGACTGTTATGACAAAGAGATGCACTGATCAACCAGAAAGAAACACAATTGTACTGGGAGAAAATAGGATGTTTTAAGACATGATAGCAGTGTTCCAATATTTGAGGGGCTGCCACAGAGAGGAAGGGGTCAAGCTGTGGTGGGATTCAAGTAATTTAACAACCGGTTCTCTGCCCTAATGATTTCTTCTAACAATCAATTTGCCAAACTGCTCAGAAAGTTAACAACCGGTTCTCCCGAAGTGATGCAAACTAGCTGAATCTCACCACTGGGGTCAAGCTATTTTCCCAGGCACCCGAAGGCCAGACAAGGAATAATGGATGGAAACTGATCAAGGAGAGATTCAACCTAGAAATAAGGAGAAATTTTCTGACAGTGAGAACTATCAACCCATGGAACAGCTTGCCTTCAGAAGTTGTGTGAGCTTCATCACTGGAGGCTTTCAAGGGGAGATTGGACTGCCATTCATCAGAAATGATGTAGGGCCACGATAGGTGGCACGTGGAGCCATATCGGTGGGCACCCAAGCGTTGCCCTAGCTCAGCTATTTTTTGGGCCTTCCGGGCCCACCGGAAGTCGGGAAACAGGCTACTTCTGGCCTCCAGAGGGCCTCTGGGGAGATGGGGAAGGTTATTTTTGCCCTCCCCAAGCTCCAAGAAAGTCTCTGGAGTCTGGGGAGGGCGAAAAAACGGGCCTACTGGGTCCACCATGCCATTGTGTGCCAAAAACGGGGGGGGGGGGTCGCAGGCATATGCAGGGGAGGCGGGGCGCACTGAATTATGGGTGTGGGCACGTGTGGGTGCAGCCCCCCCGCGCTCCCCCCCGCTTTTGGCACACGACAGTAAAAAGGTTCGCCATCACTGATGTAGGGTCCCCTGCTTGGGTGGGGGGTTGGACTAGATGACCTATAAGGTCCCTTCCAACTCTCTTAATCTGTTAATCTGTAAACCATGATCTATGGATGCTTTGCTTCTGCTTATAAAGACTAGATGTAGTACACTCCTTGAAGGTGCCCCTGGGAATGTTACTCTGTGTTACTTATACAGTGCCCTTGCTGGTTGAGAATGATGGGAATCTGCCATAACTGGGGAGTGCTCAGTTAAGAAGACTAACCTAAAGCCAACGGTGTGGTTGGAACATTAAGTCAAAACCATTGGCGGATGAAAAGGGGCATTATTACTAATTCAACGGATCAAGTTTTGATTTGGCTTCTAATGTAATGCTTTGGAATGAGAGTTTCTCCTGTCAGGCCTGATCTGGGGTTAGAGCCAAACTCCTTTGATTCCTAGAATGGGGACCCAAATGATATGTGTGCAAATGGTAACATGTTCTTTCACGTTAGGATTACATTTACAGGAACATCAAATACACCTAATGGGTCAAGGCAACAAAGGTTTAGGAGTGTTTCCTTCCTCCCTATTGCTAAATTGTTACTTCAGAATTTAGAAAGAAGGATTAGAAGGATCCCATACCGTTCCTAAAGACTGTGCCACTGATTTCTTGTTGAAGCCGTCGAGAGTGAACAAATGAATTGTGATAAGCATGGACGGTTTTTGTTTTTAGCATATTCTCTTTTTGGTACGGATTTCAAAGCACTAAGGCTGAAAAGCTTCAGGGTTTCCATTCATCAAGTTAGGAAGGCAGCATTAGGATAAAGAAGACTGTTGCAGGGTGAAGAAAAGGGCACCAGGTCCACTAACTGCATCATCTCCTGCGATAGATGATGGTGCAATTAATAGAAAACTATGTGTGGGCTCCTACCTCTGAGGATTGCATAGGCAGCCTGAGATGGTAATTAGTTTCCTATGATTCAAAGACAGACCTGTCAGTCCAGGAATTTTAGAGCTGGGAAAACCATTTAAGCTGAGTCCTTGCTCTGTGCAAGAATCCAATTTAATTTATCCTTGGCTGATGGTTGCTAGCTACCATGAAACACATCCAGGAAAATACATCATCTCTTTCCCGTGCCAAAATGCCGCTGTTTTTAGTTTTCTCTACATGGAATTTAAATCTGCCTTCTTAGAACTGAAATTCATTATTCTGGGTGTACATACACTCTGCATTCTTCTTCTGTGTGATATCCTTTGAGGTATATAGAGCTGTATGGTGCAGTGGTTAGAATGCAGTACTGCAGGTCTAACTCACTGCTCACTCCAGGAGTTCAATTCTCACCAGCTCAAGGTTGACTCAGCCTTCCATCCTTCCGAGATCAGTAAAATGAGAACCCAGAATGTTGGGGGCAATATGCTGACTCTGTAAACCACTTAGCGAAGGCTGTAAAGCACTGTGAAGCAGTATAGAAGTCTAAGTGCTATTGCTATTGCTATTTGGAGAGTGCTCTCCATGTTTTATTAGTTATTAAACTGATCCACTTTCTTTGTGTGAACAATGTAGTAGTACATTAAGTGTGAACAATATAAATTAAGCAAAGAGGCTGGGTAATTAAAAGAAAAATCCTATATGGTTATTAAGTTATTAAATTCAACTGCTGAAGTATATTGTATGCATTTCACTTATTAGTGATCAGACCTGTATGTTGCAATGGCTGAACAATGAGCACAACTTGGAAGAGTTTTGAAGAATCCCTCCTAAAGCCAAGGATATCTTTCTTAGGATCTGACATTAGAATGCTATATCATTTCCTAATAGATTACCTTCACCTATACCCATGATGGCGAACCTATGGCACGTCTGCCCGAGGTGGCATGCAGAGCCATCTTTCTGGACACGCGAGCTATCGCCCAACTCACCTGCAGCTGCTCATGTGTGCGCCCCAGCTGGTGTTCAGGCCTCTGGTGCACATGCACACTATTCAGGTGAGCCAGTTGGACTTTGAAGCTCTCCTGTGCATGAGACTACTTGCACGCAGTTCACGCAGTTGCATGCATGCATTGCACGCATGAAAATCATAGTCGTGGTGCGATTGCAGCGCATGGGGAGCTGGGTAAAAGCCATGCACATGCGCAGATGGTGTGATTGCATGGGCAGCACACAGGGGAGGAGCTGCACGTTACCATGGATAGCACATGCGTGCGCAGAGCACACAAAGCGCATACCTGTTTGACACTCGATGAGTAAAAGGTTCGCCACCATTGACCTATACAAATATTCCAGATAGAAGTCATCAGTATTCGTTTATTTCTCTTTAATGTATGTCTATGTGCATACATATACACAAAGATTCTGTTCTGTCCCCGTCTCATACACGCACACAAACAGTCAGCCAGGAGTTAAAATAAACTTGCAGACAATAATTTCCTTTGATAACCAAATTGGCAGCAACCCAGTAGCTGCTTGCCAAAAACTTTACTCACAGAGGGAGGTGTTCCTCCTCAGTCAGATAAACCAAAATAAATTCACAAAGCCAAAGAATTGTCAAGTCCAGTCCATAATAAATCCAAGGAGGGCAGATAACGAAGTTCCACAGACACAGTATGACTTGCTAGCTGTTCAGTTTTGTCCGTCACAAAGCCTGAATGGCCACCACACCCCCTTTTATCCCCTGTGGGGTGTGGTCCAGTGACTCAGCTTAATCTCTGGCACGCCTCCTTCTCTGCTGCATGTGCTTGTCTTTCCGATGCTGGCAGGGATCCAGCCAAGACTTAGCTCCGTCGCTGTCTAACTGCGGCTGCTCGGAGATGCCTGGCTCCTGGCCTATCTTTTCTCCTTCGGGAGACACCTGAGGCATTGCCAGAGAGGAGGGTCCTGGACAGGGAGGCCTTGCCAACTCCTCTCTTTCACTTTTGGAGTCTTCTCCCTCTGATAAGACGGGCTCGGGGGTCGGAGTCACAACAGATCCATGCATATTTATATTGTCTTTGTTTTATTTTAGATCTGATTGTTTCAATCTTTTTTTTTTTTTTTGGCTAAGATCTTGTCTTCATACTGGTGTAGGAAGTTAGCACTCACCCCTTTCCTAGAAGAATGAAATATTTTAGGAAATATTAAAAAGGCAGAATATTATGTTTCCCTGGATGAGAAATGGAGAAGCATGTTTTAAAGACGAAGCAGCTCCCACCTTCTTGCCCCCCCACCCTTTGTCAATGGGCCAGAGGCAGAAACTCCATTCCCTCCCATCTTTGTCAATGGACCATCATCTGCAACACAATAGGACCCATCTAGCAACAGAAACTAACACAATAGGACCCATCTGGCAACAGAAACTCCCCACATGGCACCTGGGAAGATTGCATCAGCCAGCAAGGCTAGTTAAGACCCCCACCCCCTGGGAGTCTGACAACCAATCAGGATACTCTTTCTGGGCCCCAGGAAGTTCACAGCCAGAGAGGACATAAAACCCGGGGACTCTCAGCATCTCGTCCTTTTCTGTTCAGGAACTCAAACCATGTGATCCTGTCCACCATTAAACCATCTTTCCAAGCAGTCTCCATGTTTCCAGTGTCTTTTTCCCCACTTGGAGTTGAACCCAGAAGGATATTTCTTCCTTCAATGGGTAGCCCATTCTTTCTGTAACCAAATACTGTTTCTCTAGACCAAGATGGTAAGCTTTTTCATTGTGGTCCATTGAGAAATGTTGCCTTGGACAGCAAGTTGGGTTGTATATAAATTTAATAAATAAATAAAATGTACTTACATGCATTCCTAATGATTTGAGGCCCAAAGACTAGATAGGTTTATTTATTTATTTATTTATTTATTTATTTATTTATTTATTTATTTATTTATTTATTTATTTAATGTAATTTATTTGCTGCCCTTCTCCCGTAGGACTCAGGGCGGCTTACAAAACAAGAATTACATAAACAATTTAAAATCAGTTTAAAATTAAATTAAAATCAATTAAAATTATTAAAATTATTCGAAATCCCCCTACGGATTCATCCCATTTGGTGAAAAAGACACATCTTCAATTCGCGGCAGAAGGAGAGGAGGTCCGGGGCTGTCCTGAGGCAGGTGGGCAACCCATTCCAGAAGGTCGGCGCTCCCAGAGAGAACACTCTCCCCCTGGGGGCCTCCAGCCGACATTGTCTGGCTGATGGCACCCTGAGGAGGCCCGCTCTATGTGAGCACACTGGACGGTGGGAGGAAGGCTGGAGATGATCCTGCAGATACCCCGGGCCTAAGCCATGTAATCTGATAGGCCAGATATTCCCTGGCACATGAGTCATGTGATATTCCAATCTTCATTTTAAGACACCTTAAAATTCTTGGAAGTATCTAACAAAACCTTCCAAGTTGTCGCATCCTTTTGCTACTTTGTGGAGGCTACTATGTGGGGTAATTATTAGATCATTGCATTCACCCTCTCTGTTGTTTGAACCTTAGGGAGAAACATTTGATTTGCACTTTCTTTCTTGTCTTACTTGGTGTTCCCTTAAGCTTGGACAACCATTATTGTCAGCACTGGCATTGGGGCTTGGAGAAGAATGTTTACTCCTAGGTCTCTTTAGGACTTAAAAGGATGAGAACTGCCTCCTAATTGCCCAATTAGTCCTAATGTCTCCTAGTGTTGACTGTTTAGTTACCATGTATTGTGTACAGAACTAATTGTGGTGAAAGCAAATGAATGGGAAGGAAACAAACAAGCTACTAGAAAATAATTACATGGAGTGTTTCTCTTTAGTACCTGTAGAGCAGATTTCATTATAGTCAACAGCTTCTAAAGCTGCTCGAGATAGCAGTATTTGTCATTTTCATAGAAACTTGATAATGACATTAATTTATCTTAATGGTCTGTTCTATTGTTATAAATAGTAAAATTAGCTCAAATTGTCTTGCTTTTGCTGGTTTTGGATGGCTCCAAAGGGCCCCACAACAGCAGATGAGTAGGTAATTTGGTGTGCTTGACAGACTTCCAATAATTTGTTATGTGGAACATGAGTAATGTTAGGGCCATTAATGCTCATTTTCCTCTAAATTCATTACTGCCCTTTTCCCTTTTATCTTTTTTCGTGCCTGGGCCATTTTTCTACATTTCAAGTGGCTCCACCAAGCCTATTCATATTCCGCTGTAGTAGCTATTAACATTCTGAACATAGCGAATGGCAGGTAGGAAAACAACTCTTTATGAAATGATGAGACAGCTGGCCATTTGTGACCCAAGAGCAGGTAAAGCAAGGCAGGATGATTATTAGCAAAGGCCATAATTAAGTTCAACCTAATTGTAAAGAAATTTAGATGTTTGCAAAGATTAAGGTGGGAAACACTTGAGGAAATGTCTAGGAAGACCCAAATGCTTTCATAAATCACAGCGGTAATAGCAACAATGGTGCTGATGACAATAATTTAGGGCAGGGGTGAAATGCTCCCGGTTTGGACCGGATCACCCGATCTGGTAGCGATGGCGGCGGATGGTTCGGAGAACCAGTAGCAAAAATCCCTGCCCCCCCACCCCCGCATGCCCAGATGAGTTGCACGATCATCAGAGGCTTTTTTTTTAACTTTTAAAAGCATTTTTTCTTCGGCCGAAAAAATGCTTTTAAAAGTAAAAATAAAAAGCCTCTGATGATTGCACGGCTTAGCTGGGATCATCAATGCCTTTTAAAAGAATTATTTTACAACCTCTTTGGCCGAAGAGGTTGTAGAAAAAATGCTTTTAAAAGTTAAAAAAAAGTTGGCCAAGCCCACCCAGTCACATTACCCGTCCCCCACCAAGCCACACCCACAGAACTGGTAGTAACAAATTTTACATTTCACCACTGATTTAGGACTACTTGTTACTTTTCTTTAGCCTCACAAGACATTTTTATATTTAAAAAAAAAACCATTGATTTTGTCAGCAGCATATTGTATATTTAATTTGTATTTACTGGAGAAATTGTCCTGTTTGAATTAGGTTTGTCAAGATGATTAACCATCAAAACAAACTAGGGAGCATTTGCCAAAGTACTGTCAGCATGCATCAGTGTGTTTGGAATTCTATCAGTTCTTAAATTTTGGTTCTTTCTCCTGCTATCTTATTGTTGGAAGAAATATACATCTGGTTCAGTTCCAAGCCAGGAGAAAGACACTGGAAACATGGAGGCTGATTGGAAAGAGGGTTTAATGATGAAGCAGAACCACATGGATGGTCCTGGGCAGCTGGCTACATGGAGTTGAAAGAGGGGGAAGGGTAATACCTTCTCTTGGGCTTTGCACTTGAGCTTCCTGTTCCTGTGCAAGAACATGTATTCTATTGGCTGTTGTCAGATTCCTATGGGGTCATGTTTGTCTGAGCACCCAGGTTTGGTTGAAGTTCGTTAGATGATGCAGGTTCCTTAGGAGATTGTGCAATGTAGTGAGCTCTGTTGCTAGTGGGTTAATCCTATTATGTCATGTCTTAATCCCATCATCCTCGAGCTGAAGGTTTTTTGTCTTGTAGATAGGCTGGCCACAGTCCCGCTGGGGCTATTAACAAAGGTGGGGGCTGCTTTCCAAGAGCATGTTTCTCCTTTAGGGAAATATAATATTCTGCATTTTTTAATATTCCTCAAAATATTTCATTCTTCTAGGAGAGTGGGTCTTCCCTCATTACTGAACCAAGTTTTCTATTTTAGTTGAGAGGCACAGCAAGGGTTTTGTTTTTTTGTTTTGTTTTGTTCAATGCTGAGAATATCTTTTCCGGATACAGGAAGCAGCATATCCATGGGCGATATCTGTCAATCAGGCAACTCAGCTGGGATCGTCAGAGGCATTTAAAAGAAAAAAAGCCTCTGATGATCAGGCAACTAAGTTTGGATCGTCAGAGGCATAAATGATCCAAGCTGAGTTGCCTGATTGGCAGAGGCATTTAAAAGAAAAAAAAGCCTCTGATGATCAGGCAACTCAGCTGGGATCGTCAGAGCCTTTTGAAAGCACTTTTTTACAACCTCTTCACTAAAAAAATGGTTTTAAAAGGTAAAAAAAAAATGGCCACACCCACCCAGTCACATTACCCCCCCACCAAGCCACACCCACAGAACCAGTAGTAACAAATTTGAGATTTCACCACTGGGCGATATCAATGAAAGAAATAACAAAATAGGGGAAACTTTAATGCAATATTGCCAATACATGAAAGATCCAAATATGTGGGGAGCAAGACTTTTGATGTCACAAGCCTTGTAATCATTAGTACATTCCTAATCCTGAGATGTACTAATGCAATACACTTTTCTTGCATTAGTGTTCTACATATTTGGACTGTACTGTTAAATCATGTAAATATATATAACTTTTTGAAAAACTAATATGAGAAACAGCACTTGGACTCAACAGTGGGGGAAGGGCAGGAAGATGAAGTGAAAACGTATTCTAAGAATTGTTATTTGCATTCAGGGATTGTAATGTCTGAGGAAATAGTTTTTATGTTTCATTAATTTACTACATGTGCAAGTTGTGATGGCAGAGCACAAACTAAAGGACAAAGCATTTGTGAAGTTTATACTGTTTTGTGTATCTCTGGATTATGTTGAGTAGTTATGTCCCAACCTACAAAATTCTCAAATACAGCAACTGACCTGTTCAAAACTCAATAGCCTTTAAGACAGGAGTGAAATCCAGCAGGTTCTAACAGATTCTGGAGAACCGGTAGCGGAAATTTTGAGTAGTTCGGAGAACCGGCAAATACCATCTCTGGCTGGCCCCAGAGTGGGGTGGGAATGGAGATTTTGCAGTATCCTTCCCCTGCCATGCCCACCAAGCCACACCCAGCAAGCCATGCCTATAGAACCGGTAATAAAAAAAAATGAATTTCCCCACTGCTTTAAGATTATATGTCTAAGTCCATAGATCATGGGACATATATTTATGGCTGTTTGGTGATTTCAATACAGATATTTATTGTATATCTTATTTTGCTCTGTGCTGTTTATTAAGAAGCACAGTGTCTCCTTTGGATTCTTCGGTAGCTAAAATGGTACCATGGGTGCAAAAAGGGGGATGGAGACTTTAGCAAGTTGGGAGTTTGCAGAAGTACAAAAATGTATGTGTGCATGTATGCACATATAAAAGGACTCTATGTATGTCAAAACAGAAGAGCATAACCTACCAAATAAGTAGGATACACCATGCTAGATGAAAACAGCAGTAGTGTTGTAGGAAGTTAGCACCCACCCCTTTCCTGGAAGAGTGAAATATTTTAGGAAATATGAAAAAGGCAGAATATTATATTTCCCTGGATGAGAAATATGAGAAGCATATTTTACAGACAAAGCAGCTCCCACCTTCCTGCCCCCCACCCTTTGTCAATGGGCCATTAAGGCCTGGGCCAGTCTATTCTACATAACAAAGATCTGCCTCCTTCAGGCAGAGCCATAGTAGGAATTGCCAAAGATAGGATTAGCCCTCTACACAATAGCAGCAGAAACTCACCACATGTGACCTGGGAAGCACATGTGACCATCAGCCAGCAAGGCCCCCACCCCCTGGGAGTCTGACAACCAATCAGGATACTCTTTCGGGGCCCCAAGAAATGCAGAGCCAGAGAGAGCATAAAAACCCGAGGATTTACTGTATCTGCCCTTTTTCTGTTCAGGAACTCAAGCTATGTGATCCTGTCCACCATTAAACCATCTTTCCAAGCAGTCTCCATGTTTCCAGTGTCTGTTTTCCCCACTTGGAGCAGAACCCAGAAGGATGTTTCTTCCAACAGTGTTTTGCCAAAGGGTAATGGTTCTTTCATAGGCATTTAGAGATAATAGCTATACTAATTACACAATGGTTGTAAATTTTATTGGGCTAAATTATATCAAAGCCTTTTTCACTGATACCAAGATTTATGGCTCACATTTCCCTTCAGTCTCTGGGAATGGAAGAGGGTTCTCTGTCAACTTCAGATACGTATCTTCTGCATCTCATCCTGGGAGAATTTCAGGGAATTTATGTATTCTTATTTCTTTATCATATGTTTTGCCTACTGAGAGTCAATTTGGATTTTATCAGGATGTAAGATAAATTTTAGAAATTTCAAGGCTACGTCAAATGTGGGCTATTCCAGGACAGCAGACCTGTCCATCAGCATACTTATGCTCCTTCAAGCCCCAAGATAAACTCTGGTCAGTGGCTAGTGTCCCATAGAGATAATTGGGTGCTCATCTTTACATTCCCATGCATTTTCATATTCCCACTAATATAAAGAGGTAAGCCTGTCATGTTTTTGGAGTAAGTATGAGATTTGAAGGAAAAAGGTTTAAAAAAGAGATTAGACAGTCACTTATCTGAAATGGTATAGGTTCTCCTGCTCGAGCAGGGGGCTGGATTAGAAGACCTCCAAGGTTCTGTTCTATTCTTATTCTTATTCTTATTCTTATTCTTATTCTTATTCTTATTCTTATTCTTATTCTTATTCTCATTCTTCTATTCTATTCTATTCTATTCTATTCTATTCTATTCTATTCTACTCTACTCTACTCTACTCTACTCTACTCTACTCTACTCTACTCTACTCTACTCTACTCTACTCTACTCTACTCTATTCTTTATTCTCCTGCCAAATAGTGAAACTGACTTCAAATCTTGGCAGAAAGTGATTTACTGGTTCCACATGACCACCATTCTTCTTCTAGCATTTCCAATAAATATGGTATCCGGAGGGAGAGGAGAGGAGATGCTTGGAAAATGAAAGGTGGGTTGACCAGTGGGTTTGCTGCTCTGGAGCTGTGGATGGGAGAGAAGGGGCAGTATACATTACTGCAGTCCTATTTGTTCCACTCATTCCACTTGTTTTGACTCAGTCTCATACCTTAGATCAGGGGTCTTCAAATTTGGCAGCTATGCTGGCTGGAGAATTCTGGGAGTTGAAGTCCACAAGTCTTAAAGCTGCCAAGTTTGAAGACCCCTGCCTTAGATTCACAAGGTATATGGATTTTGGTTCTGCAAAAACTGTTGGCCTGAAACTGTCCAGTAAACCAAATACAATGGTTTGCTCTATTCAAAACCAAACATTTCCTCCATTTCATCCCTATTGCAAGTTTTCTATAAACACACACTAAGTATTTATTTTTGTGACTTTCATTCTTCCAAAATCATGCATTATTTACCAAAATGGATATTGCAAGTCCAGACTCTGTAGACAAAAAGACTTATGGGATCAGTTGTTTTTTTACTTGGTTATTCAGTGCCTGTTAGGTGAGATTTATTTCAGTTCTTGTACCCTGTCAATTGGCAGTTTACAAAAATTTTCAATTTTATTGAAGCTTAATTACAAGATTTAAAAGAAAAAAAAAATCTTATTTGAAAAGTGGGATAGTTCATATTCACTTTCAAAAGTAAGACTGAATTCTCCTCTTGGATATGTGTGACCTACAGCTATTTACTCATATATGTATAATTTTCCAGAGAACTAGATTGGATTCTTCCAAGGATCAGTGTCCTTGTATGAGGAACTCTGGAACTGATCGTTTTTGAGAGAACATCTCACATTGTAAACTACATTGTAAAGTCTGATCCATATATTTGGATGGCTATGTGTATCAGTGCATATGTGAAGAATACTTAATAGCTTCTTAATAGATTCTACAGTATATTTATAAAGTAGTGGGAGTGTACCAGCCAGAGTGAAATGCTCCCGGTTCGTACCGGATTGCCCGATCTGATAGTGATTGTGGCAGGTGGTTCGGAGAACCGGTAGCGATCGCGGTGTGAGGCTCCACCCACCCGCCTGGTTGTCGTTACTTCCTGGTTTTAACCAGGAACTAATGTGTTATGTCCCCTCTGCACATGCGCAGAAGGTTTTGCTTTTAAAAGTAAAAAAAAGGCTCTGACAATCACAGCTGTGCCTCGCGATCATCAGAGCCCTTTTACTTCGGCTGAATAGGTTGTTAAAAAATGCTTTTAAAAGTAAAAAAAAAAAAGGTTGTGCGCCACAGCTGATCAACCCCTCCCCCGCGCGCTGTTCTACTTACCCCATGCCTTCTTTTGGCAAGCACTGCACACGTATGTGTAAACCTCGCATTTGGTGCGTGGTGCGAACAGCTAGCGGACCGGTAGTAAACCGGTTCAGATTTCACCACTGGTACCTACCGGCCCTAATTAGATACACCGGCCCTAATTAGATACACTTCAGCTTTTAAGTTTGTCAATTATTATTACTGTAGGAATCAAAGGGAGTTTGCTTCTGCTGTTGTGAGATGAAATGATTAGAGAAAAGGTATAAAAGAATAATATACCATAAAAGTGTCTTCATCATTATCGCCATGATTGTTATCAACACATCAATATTATTCCTTTAACCATTTCATCTTGTTTTTTAAAAAAAGAAGAAAGGAAAATTGGTGGGTCCTGGAATACTTACATATCCAAGAGCTGACAATGGACTTGTTGACCTTCACCTATCCTTTTTGGATAGTCACAGAGAGGGTGGTTAGTCTTCAGCCCCAAAGCCATCCATAGATTCACCATTGTAAGTGCAAATCTCTTAAATCTATTGAGCTAGTTGGCCAGCACACATGAATAGGAACTGATATATCCCCAGTCCACTTAACGGACTTTAGAAAAGTTCCATTGGGATTTTGGAAGGTGTGTTGGGAGATTACTAGAGAATTAATTTGCTTTTTGCTAGTGTGGCCATTTTGTGAAAGGGCAAGAACTCCAGATCAGCCATTTTGTGAGTGCAGACACCATATACTTTCAAATGGCAAACATTCCCTGGCCTAAAAAGGTAATCTACCTATCCCTGCTTCAGAGTAATAACCTTCTGTCCAAAATGTTCTTGTACTGTTCTATTACTTCTGTATGGCTTTAGAAAACCATCAAAGTTCTGGAAAAGGGACTTATTACCATAAATATCATGATGCATGTTTATGATAGCAAGGATTATAATTTAGTCTCATTTTCCTCTTTAGAGTAATGGAATTGTAAACTTGCTGAAGCCCTGTTTGAATCTATGGGTCTTATTAGTTATTTCTCCCTATTCTCCTGTCCCTCCTTGCTTAGATTTCACCTAATGGTATAATATGCTGATTATATTTGGTTAACTGATTTACTATTGTCATATATGCTTGAAAATTGAAATAGGAGATTATTACTTTAAGATTACCTTTTCCATCTAAAATTATATCAGAAAATGTCAGTTTTCAGCTGTTGTTTAATGCTAACACTTTCTTTGCTTCTGAATAAGCAAAATTAAATACAAAGATTACCCAACATTCATCACTAGGATCCTGCTATATAGCTGTTGTATAGTAAGGAGCACTGCAATCAATACAATAATGAAAATGTACTCAGTGGTAGATTGTTCTTTGTATGTGTTTTTTAAAAAAGAATATGGAAGATAATGCTTTTGTAATGCCGGGTATCAGAGACAGAGTTCATAAATATTTATCGTAATAATGTAAATGCATCCACCTGCTTCATTTATAAAATAATAGCTTTTGAGAAAAGGCACAAACCTTATTCCATTTAACTGACTTTGCCTAGAGTCCATTAGACTCAGTTATGTATTGTGCTATGGGAACCGCTGCATGTCGGCAGCCCATAATGGTTCATGGAAGATAAATGGAATTAGGCAATTGAATAATTACAGGGCCACTCTCTATAGCGCTATAAGTAAAGGTCTGTCAGCATTTCCATTAGAAAAATCAGTCACTCAGCTTCGGCGTACATCTGTAAAAGTTTGCTTGGGGATGGCATTCAATAAACAGGAATTTCCAGGAAAAACAGTTTTCCTGCATTTATTTCAACATTTGGTGCCCAAACTTTAAAAAAATTTTTTTTCATATCCTTTCTTTGATTGAAACATATTAATAAATAGGATGGGTTAAAATTATACCTAATAAAAATGTAGAACTTAGAAAATAATCATCGCTGCAATCCTAAAGACTCATATTGAAATGGATAACCTTACTGAATTTGGTGGGACTTCCATCTAGGTAAAGCATTATTAGGATTTTAAAGAAACTCATCTTCCTAACTTTGACTCAAAATGTCAACTTCATTTAAAGACACAACTGCATGACCCAGTCTCTTCCTCCTCCCTAACTCATAGGTAGGCCCAGATAACATGAGAGTGGTTTAAAAAAAAAAAAAATCAGCTGCAGATATAGAAAGATATGAAAATGGTAATTGAAATCTTAAAATTGGTGAATCACACTTTAAAAAAGCAAAAGATAACTCTCAATTATTTTTTCTAAAAACAAAACTGTACTTCATCTGTATGATGCTATTTTCTCAAAAACCATTCACTTCATTCCTTGATTATTTATAGGTTCTCCAGTCAGCCTTCAAATAAAGATTGTCTGTCTGTCTGTCTGTCTGTCTGTCTGTCTGTCTGTCTGTCTGTCTGTCTACCATCTATCCTCCCTCCTTCCCTCCCTCCCATCATCTGGCTTTGGAAAACATTGTCAGAAACATATTTATATCATAGCCCATTGTCAATGGCATATGATTTCATATCATGAAAAGGACCCATCCTGAGCTATCACTGCTTAGAATCACCATTAAAAGTTTTACATGGCAAATTTCGTAATGCTAGTTCAACTGCAGAGATCTCCATCCTCTAACAAGAACATCTCTTATCTAGAAGCACTATCAACTACCCATCACAGAGCTACTGTGTTTCCCCGAAAATAAGACCCTGTCTTATATTTTTTTTCCACCAAAAAAGGCACCAGGTCTTATTTTCGGGGGATGTCATCCACTGAGTAACCTTACTTGTGCGTGTCACCCCCGGCCTCCTTTTCGCTGTCAGAGGCCTTCAGGAACTTCTTCTGCGGCCGGCAAGGCTTTCCTGAAGGCCTTTGCAACCGATAATAGAGTTCCGGATCGAACTGGAGCTTTCTTATCAGCTACAGAGGCCTTCAGGAAAGCTTTGTCAGCCTTGCTGGCTGCAGAAGAAATGAGTCGCGAGGCAGGTGTCAGGGTGTGCGAGGACTGGCTACAACTGTCCAAAGGTAAGTAGCAGGGCAGCTCCACCCCCTCCACCCCCACCCTAGCTTAATTTTTACCCATGCACTCTGGAGTGGGCGGGATCTTAATTAGGGCTTATTTTGGGGGTAGGGCTTATATTGGATACATGTGTAAAAATCAAGCTAGGACTTACTTTCAGGGTAGGTCGTATTTTTGGGAAAACAGGGTATCAGAGTCTGCTCAGAAATATTTCCCAATGGCTTCCATTGGGTTACTTTCATAGATCTGTGTAACACTGAGTCAACTCAAAGGAAAATCCCATTGCCTTAAGTAAAATTATTTTCCAGGTGTCTACATAAGATTGCATTTTAAGAGATGAATACAAGGGTGGACCCTATTCTTCCAGCAGAATAGATTCTTAGCATGAGTACCCAGATCTGTCTGTTAGTGGGCTATTTCTCCTGGACCATCCACTGGTGATAAAACTGTAAGACAGTGCAGAAGAAGGGATACATTAAGGCTTTGTATCCAGAATTCCTATCTTTTTCATGTTCTGTTTGTAGAAAGGGGCAAGCATGACTCAATATACTTACCGGTATTAACATATACAGATCATAATAACATCAGTCTCATTCACAAGTTTGTCTAACGGCTGCACAAATATGCCCTGCTATATATATATTTTTTCTAGCACATCTTCATGATATTGTCTTCCTTGCATTCTCACCCTGTAATGCAGGTAGCTTAAAGTCACCATCAGTGGCTCCAATTTTAAAGTGGTGTTTTCCCTTTTCTCTTGGGTCACATTTTTATTTGTACAAAAACAAATGAATAAATTCAGTGGTGGATACAATACGGCATCCTTCACTGACACTGTGGCTGACAATGCTGTCTGCACAGCCCTTAATGACCTCTTCTGGTCCCTGAAAATTGCCTCCCAAAGCCATCTTGGAAAATGGCTTCTCTTTGGGGAAGAAGAAATACTGTGACAGGTACCTTGTGTACTTACTTCAGGAGTAAATAAAATTATATGCCAGTACTGAACATTAGATCTGTGCAGATTCTTCATAATAGCAATATCACTTAGACTTATATACTGCTTTATTACAGAGCTTTACAGCCGTCTCTAAGCAGTTTACAGTCAGCATATTTCCCCCAATAATCTGGGTCCCCATTTTACCCACCTTGGAAGTATGGAAGGCTGAGTCAACCTTGAGCCTGGTGAGATTTGAATTGCCAAATTGCAGTCAGCCGGCAGTCAGCAGAAGTAGCCTGCAGTACTGCATTCTAACCACTATGCCACCACAGCTCATTACTTCCTTGGAGGAGTTTTATGGTGCATGAAGGTGTGACCGAAGCACTTTTTTTTTTTTTTTGAATAATGAAAGCAGCTTTATTTTTATCCATGTTTTCATGGGTGCTTTGTAATGTCTTCCACAAGCAGCCACACAAATCAAGAAAAAAGATGCATCACTTTAATTATGTTAAAAGAGTGCTTTACTCCTTTTTTGAGATGCTGGCAATAAATAGTTGTTTTGGATGGGATTGGGAAAGGTTTAGGCTTTATCTACCCTGGATCAGTTGTGCTGATCCAAATGAGATTATTATTTTGTTGTAATTAAACAAAACTGGAAATGAGCTGAGGTGATTTGCAGGTACCCAGCTAAGCATTGTCGTACAACACATGTGGAAAGTATCAGCTAGGAAAAATCTGTTTTCTTTGAGGCTGAAAAATACAATGAAATAGAAAGTTGTTTAACGATAGATTATTCACCACCTCATCATTTATACGTTTATTTATTTCTATTGAATTATTTCTATTTAGACATTATTATCCTCATGAAAAACTCTTTTGAAATATTGAGCAAGGAAGATCAGATTCATACAGTTAATTATCATTGAGCCATTACATCTTAAAATCAGGACACGTTTTGGATTTTGTAACATCTGCCCCAGAGAAGGGGTTGTACTGTGTGAATTATTATCCCATTTGAAACACAGAACCTACCTCAAATGGCTTTAAAACCATATTGTAGTGAAATATGGAGTTTATTCCATTAACTACTGACTGAGTCAATTGGAGAAGTGCTGTTATTAATTTCAATGGAAAGCTAAAATGCAGTTCATTTTCTATAATTGCAGGCCCATGGCCTAAAGAGTTCGTAAAAGCTTTTAATCTGAGGCATTTTTAGAAGGGCATGATCAGAATTTCATCTAGAATAATCAGAAGGGACATAATTATGAAAGCCTCTGTAAAACTCAAATGTAAAGAACTTCACTTACTATGATCTAAGTCTCCAGTGTTTCAAACCAATGTCTTATGTTCATCCACACACAGTGATTAGATCTGCAAACATCTTAATCATGATTCATTTGGAGTAAAGATTAATGTTAACTATATTTGCATATTCTGTTGTTTCTTGGGGCCTCTTAGTCAGAATTCATCAGATCAAGAAGCATCTGCAGGGGGTGATTTTAAAATGTCAATATAGCAGCCATGATGGTGCATTTGTTTTTTATGTGCACCACACATTAAAAAACCCGCAGAGCTTTGATCTCATTATTGCAGATACTATCTTCATTTTTTTACCACCTTCTGCTGAGACCCCTGCATGCAATTACCCCCTTCTGTGCTTTCAAATACTTTACGCAGTGGCCCATCTACAGGCCTTCATGCTCCCTGCCTTGATTGATGAACTTCTTACTTACCGTTGTCTCCTTTTTTCAGTAATCCTTGTTATTGCCTAGTAGTGGGGAGAAAAACAACAGTTTCTGTTCTTTTTTCTCTTGCATCTATTCCTAAACTCACTAAAGGTAGTTTATTTATTTATTTATTTGTCATATTTCTATTCCGCCCACTCTCCGAGGACTCTGGGCGGCTTACACCAAAGACAGTATACTAAATAGCATATTGCCCCCAGCAATCTGGGTCCTCATTTTACCCACCTCGGAAGGATGGAAGGCTGAGTCAACCTTGAGCCGGTGAGATTTGATCTGCTGATCTGATAAACTAGCAGTCAGCTGAAGCAGCTGCAGTACTGCACTCTAACCACTGCGCCACCTCGGCTCAAGTTGAATTGCAGTGCCAAGTAAAAGCAATGCCAGGGGCCTCCTGTTTGGTCTACAAGCCTTGTTAGTTGACCACAAATCTGCTAAACCTTTAACAGTAACAGAGTTGGAAGGGACCTTTGGAGGTCATCTAGTCCAACCCCCTGCTCAGGCAGGAGACCTGTACTAGGGATTCAAACCACCGAACTGTCGACCTTTCTGACTGACCAGCTCAGTGTCTTAGCCACTGAGCCACCTAGTCAGGCTAAATATCACCTTAAATATCACCTTAAATTTAAATATCACCTTAAATTGATATTTTCCCCCTACTTGCAGTAATCATGCGACATACATATCCTTGAAACTTTTTTCTGCCATGTGCCACGTGTACATAATGTTGGCTTCATCTTGTCTACCAGTCCTTGAGTGAGATAGACTTAAGTCATTGTTAGCTGTACTGGGAAGTGATATTTTCCTCCTTATTCCAGTATTCTCCAAGGGCAGCCCACAGTATGTAAACTCTGTTAGGCACTGTCACCCAGGATCTTGGAAGGAACGTGGGGGACTGCAGTGACCTGAAACTGAGACAATAAAAGGAGCCGAGATGGTGCAGTGGTTAGAGTGCAGTACTGCAGCTTCTTCAGCTGACTGCTAGTTTATTTGATCAGTGGATCAAATCTCACAGGCTCAAGGTAGACTCAGCCTTCCATCCTTCCGAGGTGGGTAAAATGAGGACCCAGATTGTTGAGGGCAATATGCTATTTAGTATACTGTCTTTGGTGTAAGCTGCCCAGAGTCCTCGGAGAGTGGGCGGAATAGAAATATGACTAATAACAACAACAACAACAACAACAACAACAACAACAACAATAGAGCAGTGTTTCTCAACCTTGGTAGCTTGAAGATGGGTGGACTTCAACTCCCAGAAACCAAATCCCAGAAAAGGGATTCTGGGAGTTGAATTCCACCCATCTTCAAGCTTCCAAGGTTGAGAAACACTGCAATAGAGGCAGCTAGGAACTGACAGTGGGGATAGCAATGTTCACGCCTGTTTCATTTTCTGTTGATAGGTAGGCAGTGTTTCAATTTAGCAGTGGGGAAATATAAATAAATCTTAAATTGATTCTAAGCATTATCTTTCCAATCTATGAATCACAATCTATGGGGGAATATTTTTCATATGCTGTTTTCAATTTACTAGGTATGCAAAATAAATTTAGTTGATGACAGTATAAGGATGAAAAATATGCCAAACCCATGTGATGTATACTAAAAATCTGCACTCTTGTTTTCTAATGAAATCAAGTGCACAAAGTAATGCACAAAGCATCTGTAAGCTTCACATCCCTTAAATTGTGCCGAACAATCTCTGTTCCAAATCCCACAACGTCTTAACAGGCATGTACTTTTGCAAATGACGGAAGTGATCAAAGCTGTACAACTTTCAGAACTGAATGTCAAAGTTGGTAGATCAAGGAGCTTACTTTTAAATCAGTTCTGGTTTTTTTTTCGGTAAAGACACGTTGTATTTAATTTAGCTCTTAACATAATGTGTATTAATGTAATGCTATCTGGATCCTTCTATAGCTAAATCGGCACCACTGATGCACAAGAGAGGGATTTAGCAAACTGGGAGTAATCCTGAGATTTAGTATGTCCATGTCCGTGTGTGTGTGTGTGTGTGTGTGTGTGTAAAGAGGATGATTAAAACTTAAGAAACCTAACTATTACCCCTTCCCCCTGCCCAAATGCATATAACTCAATACATTTAAATCACATACGCTACTAGGAAAGTGGAAAGCTGGATCTCAAATTGACCGAAGCATTTTGGAAAAAGACGTAATTAGCGTGAAACGCTCCATACAGCAAGTGGATTTGGCTCACCAGTGAGAGAAGAACATTATAAAAGACAACAGTCAAGACCATACACCACTGCAAAAGGAAAACTCATTTTTATTTTTCTCTTATCCTTCAGTTAATACCACAGCACTGGAATTCACTGTATGGTATAGTTTAAGACAGAAGGCACTAAAGAACCAACCCAATGATATACATGAGAATAATAAGGAAATTGAAATAACATGTCAGCAAAAAATAAAAATAAATAAATAAAAAATAGGCAAGGATAAGAGAATCCACCTGGTACCAGCTTCTATTAATAGAGATGGTAATTGATAGTACAAAACCCAGCACAAAGTCTATGGTACTCTTTGCCACTACACGAGATGATAGTTTTGCCTGAGCATTCAGTGCAATGGCCTAATTTCAAATGGCATGTGCTGAATGCAGGGCAACTATGTTCCTCATTAGCCTGTAGGGTAACTTGCAATAAAATGCAATGCTTTGTTTACAAAGTTAAAACCGAAAAATTATATCCCATCATTCACTCAAGGAAGGGGAAATAGTTGCTTATTATTGTAGAGACATTAAGGCTTAACCCTCAATCTTTCCACCTTGAATGTGTCCATAATGATGGTACAACACTAACCTCATCATGCCAGCTTTCTATTTTACAGTGATATCCTCTTATCCACAGCAATATTTCTCTCTTCATAATCCTGACTGCTGTGGCTGCTGGACCCTGAAGTGTACCCCATCTTCAAGGGATTTCACAATGGGATTCTTTACGAAGGAGGGCCGTTTTATTACAGCAAATATGGAAGGCTACATACATAGTAGCAATAACCTACTAGAATGTGAAAAGTTTTGCAATGGTAGTTACCTCCTCCTATGTGTCACATCAATTGCTTTTGAAACAGAGAATTCCAAAAGCAAGGTCCAATATAGCATCAGAGACAGTTAGAAAAAATTCATGAAGATACAACATTCCTTATGCAACCCCAGGAAGTTCTTTGGACTTTGGTCTGTGTACAAATGGGAATTTTCACTGCAGTTCTTGACTGGGCTGAATAAATTCCCATCCTTGATGGATATTATTAAATACAGCGATACCGTATGGATCTACAGTGTGAAAGCATAAGATTTTGCATTGCACAGGACAGAAGTAAAATCATATTTGTTGTGTTGGGTTTTTTTTTTTTAAAAAAAAAATCAAAGTCTTACCGCTTTCTTTAGAGCAAAGAACTCAAAAAGACATGCCATATTATTTCATATTAGAATGTTTCAAACATGGGAGTGAAGGGAGGCAGGAAAAATGCATGCCCATATTAGATAGATGTGAGGATAAAATACATTCTCAGATAAGTAATACTAGCATTATAATACACAGATCATTCTAAATGTACTTAACCATTATGAATTAAGACTACTTTCAAGTAGGTCAAATGACTTTTGCAGAGGAAATCTGGATTCATTTGAAAGCCAACGTTGAGTGCTTTACAAAAGGATGTCCATATTGTCCAACTACCTACGGTAGAGGTTTGTCGTAGAATGGAAGTGTGAATCTGTGTATAAAACAAACTAGCTGTCCTCAGCTCAGAGAAGGTAAATAATTAAGGAAACGACTCCATAAACAACATAGGTTGTTTCAGCATTTTAGGTAAAGGCATCTGGGCTTTTATCAGGAGACAAAACAACAAGAGAAAATACCATTCTTTCTCCCAGTTATGGGTATCGGGTTCCTTCTCCCCCTTTAGACTTCCTGAAATTATAACATAGCACTCCTAGTAATAGTTTTTCCCTTTTCTAAATTATTTCTCAGCTTTTGCATATAAGACACACAAGAAAGCTACAATTAGCTGCAGTATAAAGTGTAAAAATGGTTTTTAGAAAAACATTTTTTTTTTACATAGCAAAACATTCACTTTGGACAGCAATTATCAATGCATGTTAATATTGCAGATCAAACTAATGTCACCCCCAATTAATTTTTGTTACTGTTGCCAGCACTGTTATCATACCCACATTACATTTTATTGAAGGGTACAACCCTCTTTACACATGAAATATTCAAAAAATAATCCAATTATTGCAGTTCATTGATTTTTTTTTTTTTTAAAAAGTAGGCTTTGGTCCTACTCAGTGAACACAGTTGGGATGGAAAGAAGTTCAAATACATTTTGTAGGGATTAGGAATATTGAGACGCACATAAATTTTTGCTCTTTTGAAAGAGACTATGAAGTCTACAAAACATACACCTTAATTAGCTAGGTTTCTGCTATTAAATCTCCTTAGTGAAAGAGAGAACTGGCAAGATCTATTTTCCAAGAACTGTAATAGGCAAATAAAGTTATGTGTGTGTGTGTGTGTGTGTGTGTGTGGCAGATTTTCATTAAAGCATCACTCTTTTGAAGGAATTTATATTGTATCTACTCTAACAATTGTATAAATTTCATGAAGTGTCAATGTACATTCTGTACCTTCACTTTCACTTATCACTACAATCTTTTACTTTAAAAAAAATATGGACCTTATGATTAAAGAAATATATTTGGTTCAATGCTCCCCAGTCTGATAAAGTTGACCATGGCTTTCTTTTACATAACCTAGAACTGTTCTGGAATGGATGGTTCTATTATCAGATGGATTCACTGTTGGTTGAACAATAGTACCCAATTCATGGTCCTTAGTAGATCAAGGGGAACGGGTACTTTAGAATTCTATTCTGGACCTAGCGTTTTTCAGCATTGTTATACATGACTCAGGCAAGCCATAGAACGGATGCTAAGCAGATTTGCAGATGACACAAAGCCGAGAGGAGAGATTGGCAATACATTAGAAGACCAGCTCAAGGTTCAAAGGGTATTGATTTGTATATTGAGCCCTTTCAATGAAATTCGGTTCAATGGTCAGAAATGTAAGGTTCTGCAATTAAGGAGGGAAAAAACCAAATGCGCAAGTACAATACTGATGGTATTTGTTTTGAAAGTAGTATTTGTGAGAAGGATCTGAGTGTCTTAGTAGACCACAGATTAAATAAGAGCCAACAATGTGCTGCAACTGCCCAAAGAGCCAATGCCACCTTAGGCTGCGTCAATAGAGGTATAGTCTTGAGATTGTAGGAAATGACAGTTCTATCATGTGGTGGCCTGATCAGATTACAACTAGAACAATGTATCTGGGATTGGCTGCCACAGTACAGGAATTGGAAAGAAGGCAGCGAAGAACAAGAGATGATGAGGGGTTTGGCAATTAAATCTTATCAAGAACAATTAAAAGGAAAGCGGAATGTTTATCCTAAAGAAGATAAGGCTAAGGGAAGACACAAAAATTTACAATGCCAGAAGGGCTAACATAGGGAAGAGGATGTACATGTACCATGTTTCCCCAAAAATAAGACCCTGTCTTATATTTTTTTGAACCCTGAAATAAGCACTTGGCCTTATTGCCATGCGCTCAAAAGCCCGATTGGGCTTATTATCAGGGGATGTCTTATTTTGGGGGAAACAGGGTATTCCTTGTAGTGCCACAGGATAGGACAAGAACTAAAAGCTGGAAGCTTCACCAAAAGAGATCCAAATTTAAAATTAGGAAGAATTAGGACTATGACCTGATTCCTGGAGTTGTGAGTGCTCCATCTCTAGAGGTTCTCAAACAATGGTTGGTTATTCATTCTAGTTAGCTTAGAACAGGGGTCTCCAACCATGGCAACTTTAAGACTTGTGGACTTCAACTCCCAGAGTTCCTCAGCCAGCTTTGCTGTGTCTTAAAGTTGCCGAGGTTGGAGACCCTGGCCTAGAAGACCTCCAAGATCCCTTCCTGCCCTGTTATTTTATGACTCTTGAAAGTCGGGGAATGGGTGAGCCAAGCTTCCTGTGGCAAAAAGCTCCATTGTACCCCATGCCTTGTCCAATGAGAATGCAAAATACACAATGAAGACTTAATGGAGGAATAAATTATGCAAAACAGAAAATGCAGACATAATGGCAAGTTCTCATAATTTATTCAGATTACAGGATTTGGAATTATCACAAAAGATACCTGCCTATAAGCAAAGCACCGCTCTGCATCTGATGCTGCTTTCATAGGTTGGTCATGCATCGGTGCATGCCTTAGATAATAATACTGATTGCAGTTTCAGCCTTGGGGCAACTATTTATGCTACCCGGGGTTCTTACAAGCTACCGTCATGCTTCACATGAAATATGGCCTTGCTGATTACATGTAGCCAGGGACAAATTGGTACATTATAATTACGATGCCATAAATACTTTTGTTGGGCAATGGCTGACAACCGTTTTCTTTCTTTCCACCACTCCCTGCCGCCCAATGCATTCGATAATAGAAAACCAACTGTAACCTTGGGGCAGTGGGCCTTCTTATGGGTTAAGACTATTATATGGAGCATGTGCTACATGGAATTACTTCCTGCAACTTCTATGTGGCAGTCATAGCACAAAGAATTGCTCAGGCTCTCATATCAACAGAAGAATACTGAAATGTAGGGGAAAAAATATGTAGACGTTAATCTATTAAATCTTAACGCAGCAACACATTTTAACAATTGAAACAGGGGGGTCCAAGTGTCTCTTCCGTGAGCAAAGCTGAAAACCTAAATAGGAAGCACCTCACAGGATAACCACCTCTTATGTAGAAGGCCTTTCATGTCATTTGTTGTTAACCTGCTGTCTTCAGGTTATACATTTGCACCTGTGTTTAACAATGCAGAGATCGGCCTAGTAGGGTGCCAACATGCCAGCATGTTGGCACCCAGACTAGGTGCAATCCTGCCCCCCACTACAATTGTTGGAATAGGCTGACCTCCTTAAACCAGCCAAGAAACTGAAGTATATGCACATGGATACCACAATGACATAATGATGGGAAATCAACAAAATAATAATAAACAAAACTTGATAGAAATGGCTACTTTTAGGATGGGAAGAACAACACAGTACAGTTAAAAATCTTCCTTTCCCACGCACCCCCTGTTTATACACATTTGTCAAATATGAAGGTAGCAATTTTTTGGCCCAGCTTATTACCAGCTGCATTAGTAGAAAAGGGGGGGGGGGGTGAAACACAGCTTTGCCTGAAAAAGTCGAGCCAGCTATTTAAAAAAAAAAAAAGCTGCTTCAACCAATGTATATGTTCTTTGCACGTTATACAAGACTTCCTGGCCAGCAGATAACAGTCAATGTTACTTTATTTCTCTGTTCCTTTAACATAGGAACCAGCGCTGAATGGCTCATACCCATTGTTGAAAGTCCATTGACAGCAACAATCATATCACCACATCTAAGGAGAGAAACAACGAGGATTAGTAAGTTGCACAACCCCACAGACTGCAGAAAATGACCTGAGTTTGCACGACCAATTCTTAGATGCCTCTGTTTAGATGTGATGGAAGACTAAACTTGACATCATTCTAGTCGCAAAGGATGTGTTAACTGACTGATATATATTTGCAAAAAAACATTTGTTTCAAAGAAGAAAGCATTTTGTTCAAGGGTTAAATCCATTTTTTTTTACTATCGGTTCTGTGGGCGTGGCTTGGTGGGCGTGGTGTGGCTTGGTGGGCATGGCAGGGGAAGGATACTGCAAAATCTCCATTCCCACCCCACTCTGGGACCAGCCAGACGTAGTATTTGCCGGTTCTCCGAACTACTCAAACTTTCCGCTACCGGTTCTCCAGAACCGATCAGAACCTGCTGGATTTCATCCCTGATTTTGTTTATGTTAAATACAGCAAGTACTATCTCTCACTAACTGTCTCTACCACAGAAGGGTATGCCTCTTTGAAGATGATGCTGGTAATTCAGATTTTTAAAAAAGTAACAATTGAATTCAAATGATTTTGAATATCTAATTTCTATTGCCGGGGTAATTGAGAACACTTCAGTTAATGGAACTGGTTATAAATTGATTCACTAAATAGCGTAGCTGTGGAAAATATCTGGAAAGGCCGAAAAGTGAAAACATTCCGTTTAGCATTTAAAACTGGGAGGGGGGGGCGGGGGGAGGAATATGAGGTGATTTGGTGGGTAATGGATTCTTGGTTTGTGGTAGACATCTGAAGGATATCAAATTGGGAAAATAACCCAGAGCCTCCTGAGGAAGCTGGAGTCAGAAGTTCACCAGGCAAGGCTGTTGTGAGGAATATACTAAGTATCTGTTAGTTAAACCAGGGGTCTCCAACCTTGGCAACTTTAAGAATTGTGGACTTCAACTCCCAAAGCAAAGCTGGCTGAGGAACTCTGGGAGTTGAAGTCCACAATTCTTAAAGTTGCCAAGGTTGGAAACCCCTGAGTTAAAGTATCTGCTAAAAGTTGGATTCTAGCCTTGAGGCAGGTGCCATGAAGGTAAATGAGCCTCAGTCTGGCTTGGTTATCCAGACGGAATTTGATCCTGTTAGTTCTCAGAAAGTGTATTCTCAGACTATAAGCTTGGATCCCTGTCCCTCCTAGTTACCTAACCTCCCCAGAAGATGACATGCAGTTAGGATCTGGTGATGGGAATGAGGCATGGTCTTGCCAGTTTTGAAGGAGGAACTGGTTCATTCCCTTCTAAAAAAAAAAAAAAAAAAGCTATTGGGGAATTCCACCAGGTCTGTCCTTCCCTTTCTACTGAAAAACAGCAAAAAAACAAAAGTTCCCAAATCATGGTCACATGACCACGGAACCCCACAATTGGTTGTAAATGCAACCGGGTTGCCAGCCACCCAACTATGATCATGTGACTGTAAGAGGGGACAGGAATCATAACTCTGAGGATGGGTCATATGTCACTTTTTAAAAGTCCATCATAACTCTGAATGGCCATTAATGCCAGTTGTAAGTAGAAGACTACCTGTCAGTCAAATTCCCTGCTCAGTGCATCAGGATCTGTACTGTACAAAGCGTTACTTCTAACACACAAAGTACACACATTTCATGTTGTCTTGAGCAATGTTTCTCAAGCCTGGCAACTTTAAGATGTGTGGACTTCAACACCCAGGATTTGGGAAGTTGAAGTCCATACATTTTAACGCTACCAAGATTAAGAAACGCTGGACTTGAGAACGAATCTGAAGTATCAACTGTGAGCTCTGGCGACTTCCTTATCTTGTTAAATTACGGATAAAAAACAAAAAGAAGCCTTACTTGAGTCTTCCATCAAAATATGCTGGTGTTCCTATAACAATTGTTTTAATGAAGAAAGGCTGGTTTGTGTGATTTTCTTCATAGCCACCAACAATGCTAAATCCCCAGCTGGCTAGATTGCTCCTTCTTAACACAACGTCATGGTAACTATGTAGGCAGCTGTGGGGGAAAAAAAGGGCAAGTAGTTGTAAAATTTATTAAGCAAATCTGTTAGACCTCTAACAAATAATAATAAATCTTTCAGGCTTGCCTAATTCATAGAATGAATTAATGATTTTTAATAATTCAAACAGTAATTATTCGGTAAGATGCATTTCTAAACAAAAGCTCTTCTTTCTCTGAAGTGGGGCACACCTTTTAAATATCGAGGCAAAATATTAAGTCAACTGACCTCATACCCAAACATGGATCCATATTCTATGACAAGGGTCTCTAACCGTGTCAACTTTAAGCCTGGCGGACTTCAACTCCCAGAATTCCCCAGCCAGCTTTGCTTTGCTGGCTGGGGAATTCTGGGAGTTGAAGTCCGCCAGGCTTAAAGTTGACAAGGTTGGAGACCCCTGTTCTGTGAGATCAAGAATGTTTTTGGAAAACCTTGGGAAAAGTAACCTGAGGTCTTGAAGGGAGCAGATACACTTTAAACATAAAATAGCAAATAATAAATATATGACAAATCACTTTTATAGCTCCTTTTTAAAATGGACTCCTTTTTACCAAATAGGGCCTGCTTCCTTGTTTTGTTGGTTTGGGTTTTCACAAGAAACTATAGGTTAATTCTGATATTCTGAGAGAAACTCTAAAAAAAAAAAAGTACTGCTCTAAAATCACATAGTATAGAAACCTTATTAAAAATTACAATAATGTCTTGAGCCTTGGTAGTACAGTTGTCTAAAGCACCCTGTTATTAAGACCAACTGCCTGCAATTACTGCAGGTTCGAATCTCGCCAGGCTCAAGGTTGACTCAGCCTTCCATCCTTTCTAAGGTAGGTAAATTGAGGACCCAGTTGTGGGGGCAATAAGCTGACTTTGTATAAATATACAAAAGGATGAAGGCTATTGCTGAGCACATTGTAAGCCGCCCTGAGTCTCCGGAGAAGGGCGGCATATAAATCAAATAAAAAAAATAATAATAATGTCTTCTATTTTGAACACATTATACTGTAAGAGAATGGCATGCACAGGACTTGCAAAGAGCTTCTGAGGTTGAGTATAGAAAATAGCATAATCTTCAACCCTGCTCAGAAAAAAAAAATGCAGATGCTACAAATAAGATGAAATTACTCATACCTTGGAAGTCCTAACCACATGACCCAAGATGGCGACCAGCTAGCATCATATTCATTCTCGCTGATGGTGCTCGGCTGCTCATCATTTGCCTGAGGCTGCTCTTCTGCAATCTGGACCTCTAGAGCCTTCAGAGCAACGACCGAGGAAGCAGCGCTGGCTTTGAGCATAGCCACAGCCTCGCTGTGACTCAGATTGGTCAGATCAATGCCATTAATGTTCATCAACACGTCACCTGGGTAAGAACCAACAAGAGGACCCGTTGAGGCAATATTCAATTGCAAATGAATACCACTAAGTTGCTATTTTCTGTGCTTTACCTAACAACAGGATGTCACGTATGTACAGATGCAGAAGACATCTGGCAGCTTGCATCACACTTGACAGAACTATAATGTCTGTTTTTTCTGTGCTTCAATGTCAGCATTTTCCAATCAGCCTGGTATGCTAAAAGGGCAGTCCTTTCTTTCTTTCTTTCTTTCTTTCTTTCTTTCTTTCTTTCTTTCTTTCTTTCTTTCTTTCTTTCTTTCTCTTTCTTTCTTCCTCCCTCCCTCCCTCCCTCGCTCTCTCTCCCTTCCTTTCCTTTCCTTTCCTTTCCTTTCCTTTCCTTTCCTTTCCTTTCCTTTCCTTTCCTTTCCTTTCCTTTCCTTTCCTTTCCTTTCCTTTCCTTTCCTTTCCTTTCCTTTCCCTTCCCTTCCCTTCCCTTCCCTTCCCTTCCATCCATCCATCTATCCAACAGACTGGTTCAATACTGCCTTTTGCTTTTACCTCTTTTGATCCTGCCATCTCTTGCCAAACAGCCATGAGGTTGTACACTTGTAACAAATATTGGCAATTCCCCACTTTTGCTGCCTCGACCTCCTGCTACTGTCATGCCAAGGGACTCATGGGGCTCCTTCTTCACTGTGATATGCTTCTCTTGGCAAGTCACACATTGTGAGAGATCCTACAAAAAAAAAAGAACAAGAGTTTAGGCACACATTTACCTTAGGCTAAGTCTGAAGGAGGGAAGCCAAATTATCTGCACAAACAGATCCCGATGGGGAACAAATAGTCATGTAGACTTTGCCAGCATCCATTAACTGTAGCTCAACAATTTTAAATATTGAAATAAGCTTACAAAAAACATGCACTATGGGAGACTGCACTTTAAAATATATTTCACAGAAGATTTCATACCTAAAGGAATGCATTAAGGATAATAGTTTTTAAAACTGCATATATTAGAGTTGTTCACAACACAACTGAAAATTAAGTATATCAATGCAAGTGGATTTCCTTAAAAAAACATTTTACAAGTGAATTACTGTCACAGTGATACAGACAGAGCCTTGGTGGCACAGCAGACTAAAGTGCTGTTAAGTAACACCAGTTGCCTGCAATTACTGCAAGTTCAAATCTCACCAGGCTCAAGGTTGACTCAGCCTTCCATCCTTCCATCCTGGTAGATAAAATGAGGACCCGGATTGTGGGAGCAATAAGCTGACTTTGTATAAAAAAGAACACGCTTGGGGGGTGCGAAAGCCCTACTAAGCAGGTATATACAAAAGTATGAAGGCTATTGTTTAACGCATTGTAAACCACCCTGAGTCTCCGGAGAAGGGCGGCATATAAATCGAACCAATAAATAAATAAATAAATATGTTTCATTTAAAAAGCACTATCATTTCCCCCCCCTCCAAAGATTCAGGAACTTAAGTGCCCCTCCACAAACACAAAATATTAATGCTCTCCCTAATCTATGATCTAAAATATAATTCATTCTTTCTTCTTCCTCTTCCTCTTCCTCTTCTTCTTCTTCTTCTCCTCCTCCTCCTCTTGCTGTTTGGATTACATAACAATACAATATATCCAATTTGGGGGGTGGGGAGAAGACATGTGAGTATTTAGAGGTGGTACCTAGGCTCACATCCTTTTGGATCTGAATGTAGGAGGTGGTACATTCCTGTCTATTCTGCTGGGACATTTTAAGTGCCTACTCATATTTAGAGGACAGTATTTTTAATCACAAAGATGCCTGTGGGAATAGCTATGCTATCCAGTAGAGGGTGCATTTTTCCAGCTTCCTAGGCATCTAATCATACAATACATTTAATCTTAACAAAAATGTATGGACAAAGTCATTTTTTCAGCAATCAATATTGTAGAGATAAGGGGTAACTCCTGTGTTTTCATTTTTTTCTTAATTTCCCAATCTTGGCTTCATTCTATTTTAGTTTGCAATTTCTTAAAAAGAGTACAGATAAAAAGTTTTTCATGTCTGAATATGCATTTTCCTTTAGTACACCTATTGTAATATGTTGGTTTGCTTAATAACTGCATTTAAAAAAAACCCCAGTTCCCTAATACATTACTCTTTATATATATGATTTTCATTAATACATTAAATTTTGTGTGGATATTCCCTCCCATATGGATTTCAGTACCTAGTTAACTGGAAAAGCATATTAAAAATTCTGTAAAAATATGAACACTGAAATGCACTGAATGCATTTCAATTCATTTATTTGTTTAGGAAACACAGAGGTAAATTTACATTAGAATATAAATTTAAATAATATCTTGTCCATTCCCAAACTTACCTTATGTGGGCTTGGCCTGTTGCTGTGATATAGCTGATAGGATTGATGATGACTGGTGAGATGGGTTCCTCCGTCTCTAAGAATGCTTACAATTTGGGACTTGGTAGGCCTGGAAATGGTTAGGTTCACCCTCTCGCCACTGGCCTGCAGATTCACATGAGACATGAATGGAGGATTGGAGCATAAACCCTGGCTACCTCTGAGAGCAAAGAATAGTCAAAGTATAGGCAGTCTTCGCTTAACGACAGGTTGCTTTGTGACTGTTTGAAGTTACAACAAACCCACCAAAAGCCATTTAGGACCCAGTTCTGGAATTCCATTGGCTGTGCAGACACACACACACACACACAACACACATACACCAGTGGTGAAATCCAAATTGTTTTACTACTGGTTCTGTGGGCGTGGCTTGGTGGGCGTTGCGCAGCTTAGTGGGTGTGGCAGGGGAAGGGGGAGGGAATCCCCATTCCCTCCCCACTCCTGGAGGAATGTTGTGGCCCGTCAGTGGCCTGTGCAGATTATAGCTGATTCTGACAATGAAGAAGCTGGTGTGGTGCTGTGCCAGCAGCCTGTGAAGCTGGCACTCGAGTCGGACAATGAGGAGGCTGGAGAAGATGTGGTGCCAGAGACAGGGATTAAGCCAGGGCCTTCAGAATCTCCAGAAGCTCCTTTAAGTGAAGAGGATGAAGAGGAGGAACCTCTTCTCGATGCACGGGCGCGCAGAGCTGCCAAAAGGCAGGAGTGGCTCCTCAGGAGCAGATCTCTTCGAGAGTAAAGCTTAGGGCTAATTGGCCACTCCCTTAGTCTATTTAAGGAGGAACGCTGACTGAAGCAATTTGTAGGGAACAACTTTAGTTCACTCTCCTTCGTGTCTGGATTCTCTGCAAAATTGCTTCTGAGCTTTCTGCCAACCATAGTAAGATTGTGATTACTTTATCTTTGGTTTCTTGTAGGCTGTTAAGAAAGTTTATTAACAGCCTTTGTTTGAGAAAGACTGAGTTGTTTTAGTAAATTAAGTTTTGTACAGACTTTGTGTGTGCTGCGTTCTTTGGGATCCGTAGCTGGGGCAGAACAGGGAAGGATATTGCAAAACCTCCATTCCCACCCCACTCTGGGGCCAGCCAGAGGTGGTATTTGCCAGTTCTCTGAACTGCTCAAAATTTCCACTACCGGTTCTCCAGAACCTGCTGGATTTCACCCGACACACACACACACACACTGGTCACATGACTGCGTTTCAATGCTTGGCAACCAGCTCATCTTTACAGCCAGTTCAGCATTCCACAGTCATGTGAACCATGATTCACAATGTTTTTTTTTGCTGGCTTCTGGCGTTTTTATTTTGTTTCCAGCAAAAAAAAAAAAAAAAAAATCCCATAAAAATACATTGATTCGCTAAACGACCATAGCATTCACTTAACAACTGGTCCAGAAAAAATTGTAAAATTGTATCCAGTCATGTGGGGGCCTCAATTTACAACATCATGATTGACAACGGAAATTCTGGGCTCCACTATGGTCATAAATTGAGGACAACCTGATTTTCTATTCAGGAACCAGCCATGAAGACTATATTGTACATATGAAGGAAATTGACACTTTTCCTGAGGACCTAATACTGGTCAGACTCTGTTTTCTCCACATAATAAAACAATCCACATTCTGGCATGACAGAGGACTAGTTCCAGGGGTGAAATCCAGCAGGTTCTGACAGGTTCTGGAGAACTGGTAGCGGAAATTTTGAGCAGTTCGGAGAACTGGTAGCGGAAATTTTGAGTAGTTCAAAGAACTGGCAAATACCACCTCTGGCTAGCCCCAGAGTAGGGTGGGAATGGGGATTTTGCAATATCCTTCCCCTGGAGTGGGGTGGGAATGGGGATTTTGCAGTATCCTTTCCCTGGAGTGGGATGGGAATGGAGATTTTGCAGTATCCTTCCCCTGCTATGCCCACCAAGCCATGCCCACAGAACTGGTATTAAAAAAAATTGGATTTCACCACTGACTAGTTCAGTCAGTTTGCCAGCACCTGGTTTCACTATCATCAGCTCAGCTGTTGCTGATTGCTATCTCAAAAGTTGGATTAGAGAGAAAAGGAAAAAAATCAAGTAAAATTGGCTAGTCCACTGAATCTAAATCCCAATGGCTGTGCAGAAGAAGCCAAGGGTGTACCAGGATACTGTTTCATGACTAGTCTCAAGGGACCTACAGGAAACTTCCCAACTTTACTATGGAAACCAGCTTGTGGGGAAAAAAAGGGGAGAAAGGTTTGAAAAAAAAAAGCTATATAATTAATATAGCAATCAATTAATTATATAATATATAATTAATAGGATCGTGCAGTGCTTTGGTTTCAAAAGAAAAAAAAAGGCAGCTCTTTTCCTGGGCAGAATCCTGGGAAAACACAACTTTAAGGAGTTGCTGGCAGGTGCTACATACCATGTGCCTTCTGACACAGCTTTCCTCCTCTGAATCTGCAATGCTACACAATCCTATTTAAATTATTGTAAAGTAAAGGTAAAGGTTCCCCTTGCACATATGTGCTAGTCGTTCCCAACTCTAGGGGGCGGTGCTCATCTCCAGTTCAAAGCTGAAAAGCCAGAGCTGTCCGAAGACATCTCCATGGTCATGTGGCCAGCATGACTAAACACCAAAGGCGCACAGAAAACTGTTACCTTCCCACCAAAGGTGGTCCCCGTTTTTCTACTTGCATTTTTTACATGCTTTCGAATTGCTAGGTTGGCAGAAGCTGGAACAAGTAACGGGAACTCACCCAGTTATGCAGCACTAGGGATTCAAACCGCTGAATTGCTGACCTTTTGATCGACAAGCTCAGCGTCTTAGCCACTGAGCCACCACATCCCTACTAAATTATTGTAGGTCTCTCTAATAATCATCCAGTATACAGTGTTTATCAATTTATGTGTTTGTTAGTAAGGTTCCGTTTGAATGCAATTTGGGGCATCAACATCCTTGACTTTTAAATGGCTGGCCTTCCTTAATCTAACAACTGGCAGGTGTATTAAGGCAAGAAGCCCCATCATTCCCAGCCACCCCGGTCCAGCTTGGTAAAATCACAGTACGCAAAAGAGAAGTGAATCCCCAGCCACAGGACTTTACCTGGATAATATGAGCTGCCAGTTCAGGTGTGCCATGCTTCAGGTCATGCCCATTGATAGCCAAAACCTTGTCGTTGCTACAGAGTCGGCCATCCTGAGCAGCCAGCCCCCCTTCCAGCAGGTCAAGAATAAATACTCCTGGCTCATCTGTTCTGCGCACCAGCTTAATGCCAAGCTGTTCGCTTGAGTCTCGCTTGTGTAAGGTCAGATGGAAGCTATCCTCTCGCTGGGGAGGGCTATCACTATGATTGTGTGTTCGGCTTACGAATCGTCTCTCTCGGAGGACAGTGAGATGCAGCGATGTACAGGGCTGGGAAAGGATGGCCCTGGCATGGTTGTGAGACACGTTACTGATGTCAAAGTTATTCACCTGAAAGCAAAGAAGCAGAAAAGATACTGCTGTCAGGCCTGTGACAATTTGCCCCCGTTCAATGTTCCAGACGGGCATCTGTTTCCAGGAGATGCCGTTTATTTCTATACCCTTTTTGGCTCCCATTTCCCAATTTCTCTGTCTGTTCCTGCAATAATCATCATGACTACATTTAGGTCAAGGGTTTTTGCATTTCTGGAAGTTTTCCCACCATCTTTTCTGCATGAAAGATGCTCTTCTGGGTGCATAAGGTTAAGCATTCAGAGAATGAGTGAGCTATTAATATACAGAATTCGCACTTTTGTAAGATCAAAGCCAAATGTACTGAACGTTTTTCACAAAGATTCTTGGCAATTTCAAGAATAACCTTTGGGAGAACTTTTTTTTTTCCTTTTGCACCTAGGTAGATCTTTTGAAAACATCTATATATTTACCTATATTAGTCTGCTTTCACCATTACTGATAGCCAGGAATGCTAATGGTATACTGGTACACTCTGTGTAATGAATTTATTCTATTCTTATCAGCCTTCCTCAACTTGGTGCCTTCCAGAGGTACTGCACTACAATTCCCCAGTTACATCGGATTGGGGGGAGCTTGTGCCACCTGATGAGGAAGGAAAATAAAGAAGAACCCTGAAGGAAAAAGCCTGAAACAGCAGAAAGAAAAAAGCTGTAGTATCACTTAATAGGATGAAAAAGACCAATTCAAAATCTAAATTGCTAAATGTGTTGACACCTAATGATTAGAATAATCACTGAGACTCAAACAACTGTTTCCTTTTCACATTCTGTGTGAAATAGCTATTTGCCACATTTTTGAGTATTAGTAAAGGTGTAAAAAATATACTCTACTTCTTTCTCTTTTAATCTCTTTTTCTCTCTTTTAACTTGCAATATGCTTCAGTATTCCCAAGGCTTGTTAATTAAACTTTGTGACAAAGTCTCCATTTCTCACGTTTCCTGCCAGTAGAGAGCATATATTCTCAGAGAACTGAAATTTGGGAAAAATTCTGCAAAATCCTTCTCAATTGCATATTGATGAGCTTTTATTTAAACTTTAAAGGGAAATGAAGGAACAGAGTTTACCAAAGCAAAATAATGATAGTTCATTGATATTGTTAATATTTGTGCAACGTAACATAGAGAAAGGGAATTTAAGAGACACAATAAACATAGAAAGAAGGTCTATTCAGAAAGTCCAAGTGATTTTAGAAAGCAACTTTGGAATTCTTTCTTGCCTTATTTTGGCACTGTAGCTCTTGTCTTCAGGCTCTAATTAGCTACAATAGACTAAACCTATGCACAGTTTTTTTTTTTGTTGTTTTTTTTAAATTTGATTTATATGCCGCCCTTCTCCGGAGACTCAGGGTGGCTTACAATGCGTTAAGCAATAGCCTTCATACTTTTGTATATTTATATAAAGTCAGCTTATTGCCCCCACAAACTGGGTCCTCATTTAACCTACCTTAGAAAGGATGGAAGGCTGAGTCAACCTTGAGCCTGGTAAGATTCGAACCTGCAGAAATTGCAGGCAGCTGTGTTAATAACAGGGTGCATTAAACCACTGTACTACCAAGGCTATTGACTTCAGGGATGGTATTGGAATGATTTTATGCAGGCTAAGGTAAGCTCAGCAAGCAGAAAAGGGAATCCAGTATCTTTTTCAATGTTTTATTTGTATACTACTTCTCACACACAAGCGTTCTCATCAATTCAGAATAAATACCTTGGATACACACTTTAAATTGAATGATACTTTGGTAACATCCTAACTCTTTTCCTATTCTAAGCAGGCATCTTTAGACAACATTCAAAAGACCTAATTACCCTGTTTCCCCGAAAATAAGACATCCCCTGATAATAAGCCCAATCGGGCTTTTGAGCGCATGGGCTAAAATAAGCTCCCCCCCCCCCGAAATAAGTCCTTCCCGAAAATATTTAAATGCAGAGCTGGAAATCAGGTAAAACAGCAAGAAGAGCCTCATCTTGCTCTATGCGCCCCAAAAATAATAAGACCTCCCCAAAAATAAGGCCAAGAGCTTATTTCGGGGTTCAAAAAAATATAAGACAGGGTCTTATTTTTGGGGAAACATGGTAGGAAAACATAAACATCCTATTATTCATCCCTCAAACTATCAATTCTTTTTGAGTATTTGAATTTTTAAAAGGACTGCCAGTCATCTTTGAACAAATTTGTTGAAACCTTCGCTAGGCATAAGAATATAAGGAAAGTCTGGATGGATCAGGCTGTAATCATACCGAGATAAATACTCTGTGTCATGCAATAGCCAACTGACCAACTTCTCTTCTGTTGGTACCAACTATATATATTTGGGAAGCTCACGAGATTAGACTGGAGGGTGATGGCCCTTTCCATTGGTGCTTTCCAACAACCAGTATTTAGGGTGTACAGCCTATAGTTCAGCAGCCAGTGACTGTCTTATCTTCCATGATCCTGTCTAGTCCTCTTTTAAAAAATTCAGTGTGAGGATCATCCTCTAAATTCAAAGGAAGTAAGAGGACAAGAGAAGCAGTAGAGATGCAACCATCTCTGACACAACATCTCTAGAAAGAGTGCAAAGAAAAACAACAAAGATGATTAGGGGACTGGAGGCTAAAACATAATGGTTGCTGGAACTGGGTATGTCTAGTTTAATGAAAAAAAGGACTAGGGAAGACATGATAGCAGGGTTCCAATATCTCAGGCGCTGCCACAAAGAAGAGGGAGTCAAAGTATTCTCCAAAGCACCTGAGGGCAGAACAAGAAGCAATGAATAGAAACTAATCAAGGAGAAAGCAACCTAGAACTAAGAAGAAATTTCCTGACAGTTAGAACAATTAATCAGCGGAATGACTTGCCTCCAGAAGTTGTGAAAGCTCCAACATTGGAAGTATTTAAGAAGAGATTGGACAACCATTTGCCTGAAATGATATAGGGTTTCCTGTCTGAGCAGGGGGTTGGACTAGAAGACCTCCAAGGTCCCTTCCAACTCTGTTATGTTCTATTCTATTATCTCTCAGTTTGGTGGGAGAAAATGTTCTGTACAATGGTGACATTCAGGATGACAATCTCTGTGGCCTTCTTTGCAGCCTATAAAATTGTCTCTGCCTTATTGTGCTCAAGATAAATTCTCTGGGGAAGGAAAAAGAAGGAACAATACAGCAAGACTGGGCTTGAATTGATCCTTCCGATAGATTATCAACCTGAGGAACTGATATCATTGATTTCCTAAAACTCCAATAAGATTTTCCATCCTACATCAGCCATCCTTCCACATATATAATGCAAGACCTAGTTCTAATTTGAGAAGGCACGAACATCCACAAAAGCAGATCAAAACTCAAATCTTAATTTCATCCTAATCTCGTAGCATTTTTATGAAAAAAGGAAGACATGAAAATGGTTTGTAAACAGGGGGCTGGAAGCAGAGAGTTTTAGAAATCAACAACTGTAATTTCTATTGGTCTGCTAAAAACGACATTGCTATATTTTCCAATTTATCATACAGAGGTCTTATAGGCAATGGAAGTATTTCATATCACTCACAAAAGAAGGAATAAACATTCAGCTTGATTTCCCTTTTTTTTTTTTTTTTGGTTGAAAAATAAAAAATAGATATAAAAAAACATGAAACAGGAATATATAGTAGCTACTGAAAAATAAGCTACTTATTTTACTTTGCTTGAATTATGGCACGTTCTGGCCATTAGCTGCTACATTAACTTTTATCCCAAACAGAGAATTCCAAAAACGTGCCAGGAAATCATTAATCTTTCTTGCTTACTCATCATCTAATATATAGCTGCACAATCTAGACACTCCAGAGTTGAGAAGAATATATAATCGGATATGTACCTGCAGTATTTGATCTCCAGCAAGGAGCCTTCCATCTCTGGCAATGATCCCGTCACGATAAACCTCTTGAATAACAATGTTGATCAAAGGTGTTTCATTGCCACCCACTATGCTAATTCCCAATTCAATATAAGGATTGGACCGATGAATTTCAATGGTGGTGATCTCACCTTCCGGTAAACTTGATGGCTGATGGATTGCTGCCCAGTTGGGAAAGAAGTCAATATGTACATATAAATACATTTTTTTCAATGCAATATGTTGCTAGACAAAATAAAATAAATACAACAAAATAAAAAGACACCTGATATGTCAATAAGTAAAACAAATTAAAACCAAGCCTGCAGGACTTTTTGACCAAAGTCAAATTGATAGTAGGTGGCTAATGTGGGGACATTAGGGGATGCGGTGGTTCAGTGGCTAAGATGCTGAGCTTGTCAGTTGAAAGGTCAGCAGTTCAGCGGTTCGAATCCCTGAGTAACAGGGTGAGCTCCCGTTACTTGTCCCAGCTTCTGCCAACCGAGCAGTTCGAAAGCACGTAAAAAAATGCAAGTAGAAAAATAGGGACCACTTTTGGTGGGAAGGTAACAGCGTTCCATGTGCCTTTGGCATTTAGTCATGCCGGCCACATGACCATGGAGACATTGCCAGACAGCGCTGGCTCTTTGGCTTTGAAACGGAGATGAGCACTGCCCCCTAGAGTTGGGAATGACTAGCACATATGTGCAAAGGGAACCTTTATCTTTACCTTTTAATGTGGGGACACCTAAACAGAGATGGGAAGGCCTGGAAAAACCCCTGGAAAAATTGGGGAAAAAACAAGTTTAAACAAAGAAAGAAAAAGAAAGAAAGAAAGAAAGAAAGAAAGAAAGAAAGAAAGAAAGAAAGAAAGAAAGAAAGAAAGAAAGAAAGAAAGAAAGAAAGAAAGAAACAGAAAAACCCTGCCCCCCCCACCCCATTTTTCCAGTTTTTCTCCCCCAGGCCTTCCCATCTCTACACCTGAAATGTGACTTTTACTGCTAAAGCCCAAAGCAGTCCAGCAAGAGCTACGTGGTCAGCCTGTGATTTTCAGGCTGCCATACAGCAGCTTGTGCTGAAGATCATGCATCTCCAATTTTTATTCATTTATTTGTTTGTATATCCAATTTATATGGCTGCCCATCTCACATCTGGGAAGCATGCAACAAACATATAAAAACAACAAACATATAAAAAAAGAGAGAGTCACGATTACAACATTTTAAAAAGCCATTAGGCACAGAAAGATTAAATGTTAACAGCAATAATGGAGCGACTTCAAACAGTCCCCTGGGAATCCCAGGCTTGATGACGTAGCCAAATCTTGAGGGACGTTTAGAAATAAGGGATGGAATTAAACTCACTTCCCAGGGGAAGGGAGAATGTTTCATAAGGTTATGTGGGATAATTATGATGGAGTTTTAGAAAATTGTTTCACATAAAGATGTATGTGAAAGCCAAAGGAAAATTCATATTATTTGGCTTCAGACAAATTTAAATTTGAAATGGCCACCCACTTAAAGTGATACCAGAGCCTATATAAGAATCTATATACATATTCTTATAAGAATCTATAAACAACACAATAGATAAAACTGATGTTGTACATATACAGCACGTCACTGGCCTAAATGCTTTTCATTTTATAAAATATAGGTATAAACGCCAACATAGGCATAGAGCTCTCCAGATCCTGATTCTGAATAAATTGTTACCTCCCAGTTTTGCAGATCAAAAGTTAATGCTTGGCAGTTGTCACAATCATTCAACAGACTGTAACAAGAAAGCTGAAGCTAAATAGGACTTAAAAAAAATAAAAATCCACCTCCTGATTATTTTTAACACAAGCATTTATTCTGTGTAGCTCTAATTAATTCTCAAGGTTTTTGTAAACAAATGTTTAAATAATACTGTTTTAGTTGTTGTAATGTTCTATCTTGTTGTTTATATTGATTGTAAGTTGCCTAGAGTCACCTCTAGGTGAGATGGGCAGCATATAAATTACATACATATATGCATATATACATACATACACATACATACATAATGTAGGAAAAATGGGTTATTTGCTTGCAGGCCAGGATAAAATCTGATTTTGAGATTTCTCAATGTTTACCGTTTAAAGCAGGGGTCTCCAACCTTGGCAACTTTAAGACTTGTGGACTTCAATTCCCAGAGTTTTTCAAGTCTTAAAGTTGCCAAGGTTGGAGACCCCTGCTTTAAAGTGCACCGATCAAACCGAAGACTAAAAGAAGAACAAAACTCACTCTCCGTTCCTATGTTCTCCTCAAAAGCAGGGTTATCAACCCCAGACTCATCTGTCCACACTGAAACTGTCGCGGATGTCATGTTCTGCTCCACTGATGCTATCCCAGTGCCAGCAGGCTCTGCTTCAGGTGACTGGGAGTCCAGATGATCGATCATGGCGTTCTCATTTTCACTTTCAGAGGCTGACTGCAATTTGTTATTCATCCGTCTCTCCAAAGCAGCCCTTCGATTGGAAGCCCCAGCACACCTAGAGAAGAAATGCTTCTATATTATCATAAAAACAGGGGACAGATGCTTGGTGGAAAAAAATAACTATCTTTAGTTGCATCAAGTAATGTAACATAAGCATCCCCATATGGTGCCACTTGATCACTTCTGACTATTGATTATGCTGGGTGGAAATGATGGGAGCTATAATTAAAAGAAAAAAAAACCTGGATATAACAGGAAAGCTCGTTGCTGCAATATTGATCTCATATAGAGAAGTAGCCAATGTCATGAATGTCCTTTGGATTCAAATCTTCCAAATTTCTTCACATGTACATTTTGTTCAGACTCTGGAACTTCTGTTGAGTGCTTGGTGCTCTCTGAGCTTTGTTGTTTGTTTACAGAGATTTCATTGCCCAACTAGGTAGTATCATCAGTGTGGGTGAGTGTAGGGTTTGCTCTCTGTTACTGTTAAAAACAGAAAACAACTATCAAGGAGAAAGCCACACCCAAAACTGGCAGGACAAGCTACTATATATCTCACATTCAGTCACACAGATGATGCTCCTAGTTGGGTAACAAAATCTCTGTAAACAACAAAGCTCAGAGAGAACAAGGACTCCACAGTTCAACCCTGAGCTACAAATATCCTCTTCTTTGGTGATTCCTATATGAAATAATTGCTGGTCGTCCATCAATATTTATTATTAAAAATGATTAGTACTTTCAGCACTCTTTCTTATTGCCATGACTTGTTTTTTAAAAAAAGAAAGGAAAAAAGTCGGTTAAGAAAAATGATCTTGGTCTTAGGTTCAGAAAAGGAAGTAACCCACATAGGAATTCTGGTAGAGCTGAGGTGAGGTGAGGTGAGGTGAGGTAGGGTAGGTAGGGTAGGGTAGGGTAGGGTAGGGTAGGGAAGGGAAGGGAAGGGAAGGGAAGGGAAGGGAAGGGAAGGGAAGGGAAGGGAAGGGAAGGAAAGGAAAGGGAAGGAAAGGAAAGGGAAGGGAAGGGAAGGGAAGGGAAGGGAAGGAAAGGAAAGGAAAGGAAAGGAAAGGAAAGGAAAGGAAAGGAAAGGAAAGGAAAGGAAAGGAAAGGAAAGGAAAGGAAAGGAAAGGAAAGGATCATATCTAATGTTTTTGACTACTCTGGCCAGCTGTAGATTTTGTTTTGTTTTCATGTTCTGTAAGTCAAGGAACTAACACATTACAAAAGAAGAAATCTTCTGCCTCACTCCCAAGAAATGAAGTCTTGAAACAATAAAAACATATTTAGCTGACTTCATAGCTGCCCACAACCAGAGCAAAATGACATTTGTTTTGCATCAGATGTCAGAACAAAAGCCCATAAGGGTGGCATTTGTTCAATGACATCATTATGCACGTCACTATTTTAGCATAATTTCTACCCATCTCATTAGATTGGTCAGGAGAGGACATACTCCAGATTGTACGCATTAAGGAATCAAAGGGATCAAGAACCATGCCTTTCCTCTAGCTCAGTGTTTCTCAACCTTGGAAGCTTGAAGATGGGTGGGGGATTCTGGGAGTTGAAGTCCACCCATCTTTAAGCTTCCAAGGTTGAGAAACACTGCTCTAGCTGCACCTGCTCTCTGAAACACCACCCCACCCAAGGTTCAGCTGTCCCTGACTCGGCTTACCTTTCAGACCTGAGCGTTTTCCCAGGCACAGGGGTCAGGAGAACAATCAAGTTTATGCTATTAGTGAATGGTGTGCTTGGGAATCTTTGGAGCAGTATTTATTTAATATACATTATACTTAGATTGTGTGTTTTTTTTTTTAATTTGATTTATATGCCGCCCTTCTCCGGAGACTCAGGGTGGCTTACAGTGCGTTAAGCAATAGCCTTCATCCTTTTGTATATTTATACAAAGTCAGCTTATTGCCCCCACAACTGGGTCCTCAATTTACCTACCTTATAAAGGATGGAAGGCTGAGTCAACCTTGAGCCTGGCAAGATTCGAACCTGCAGTAATTGCAGGCAGCTGGTCTTAATAACAGGGTGCTTTAGACCACTGTACTGCCAAGGCTCTACAAATATAATTAAGGTTTAAATTCCTTTAGCTGCCCAAAGTTGAACTGATGAGATAGGTGGAGAACAACATGCACATGGATACAATAGGCTGCCTGGACACCCAAAGGTTTCACTTTATTAATATTATCACAGACCATTAAACTCTATCAGTGTTCAGTGGGGACCTCAAATGGGTAGTTGGGGATTGTTCCTTCAACGCTGAAATTGTATAATCAGTGTATCATTTATTAGAGTTCTGCATAACCAGTCCATTTATTTATGAAATTTATTTCTTGTATCCAGTGGTGGAATTCAAATTTTTTTACTACTGGTTCTGTGGATGTGGCTTGGTGGGTGTTGTGTGGGTTGATGGACATGGCAGGGGAAGGATACTGCAAAATCCCCATTCCCTCCCCACTCCTGGGGGAAGGATACTGCAAAATCTCCATTCCCACCCCACTCTGGGGTCAGCCAGAGGTGGTATTTGCCACTTCTCTGAACTACTCAAAATTTCCACTATCGATTCTCCAAAACCTGTCAGAACCTGCTTGTATCCAACAACACTGGGTGGCTTACAACATAAAAACACTGAAAAGCATTAAAAACCATCCAATTTTAAAAACATAGCAGATAAAAACATTAACAGATAAAATCACGGAGACAGGATGGCAAAGAAGGGAGTAATTAACTAATTCAAATCTAATCCGACCTCTCCTCTCCTCCCCAACACCTTTAGTGTGAAGCCCTCCCATTAGCTGCCAAGCCATCTGGCAGAGCCAGTTCTTAAGGCTCTTATGAAAAATCAGGAGAGAGGGAGCCAATCTCACTTTAGGGGGTTCACAGAACATTCCAGAGGTCAGGAGCTGTGACAGAAAAGGCTCTTCTCCTGGATCTCTCCAGCTGAAATTACTTGGCTGACAGGGTCTGCAATGTGCCCCCTCTACTAGCGTGAATGGAGTGGGTCAGTCCCGTCGGGGTGAGATGGTTCCTCAAGTAGATTGGACCCATGCCATGTAGGATTTTAAAGGTGATGCCAAAATCTTAAATTGCAGACCAGCAAGCAGTGCAGCTTGCAAAGCAGTGGTATAACATGGGCCAGTCTAGGAGCTCTATGAACTGCTGGTGCTGCTGCATTCTGTGCCATCTACAGCTTCCAAATGTTCTTCAAAGGTAGCCCCATGTAGAGTGCATTGCAATAGTCCAGATGTGAGATGATTAGGGCTTGAGTGACCTGAGAGGATCAGGAAATCCTGATCCAGGAAAGGCTGCAACTTGTAGTTGTGCAAAGGCTCTCCTAGCCGTGACTGCCAGCTGCTTTTTGAGCAGGGTGTCATGAGCCCAGGAGAAACCCCCCCCCCAGAAGTTGTGGACCAGGTCTGTCTGGGGTACTGCACCTCATCCAGAAGTAAAGATATTAAAGTCACAGCCCATACTCGACTAAGTTGCCAAGCAGAATGTCTACCTGTTTTATTTGTTATATTTATAACTCTGCCTTTCTTTGGAGCAATCAAACTTTCAAGCACAGCAAGTATTGGTTTGCGCAGAAATGGATAGATTGAGGTTAGAGTTAAAAAATAAAGGAGAGACAGAATATCATGATATATGGAATAGATTTTACCAATGGTTGGAACTGAGAGGTGGGAGTTGGAACAGGAAATAATCAGGATGTCAGCCCACGTCGTCAGGGCTGTCATTCCGGTGGGAACGGAGGCAGACAGAGTATGCAGCCCACGTTCCTATCCAGATATCTTGCCTTGCCGTTACTTGCCTCCTCCTGCAGTGGAATCCTCTTCCTTCAGCCGTTCAGCTGAGGGCGGATAGGACTGCACTTGCATGGATGAGGTGCCGGCTGCATTAGCCAGCATTAATGGAGGCTTACCAGACCTATCCCAATCGGAACGGCCCCAACGAACCAGGATTAATTGCACTGAATTACTGGCCGGAGGAAGGTAGCTGGAGCCCTCCAATCAGCACAGGGATTTGGGGTGGAATCTGGGGGAGGAGTAGCGGGGTGGGGCACGCTAGGTTTAAAACAGGAAGGGAAAGCACAATTTAGGATAGAGCTGATAATATTTCACTGTAATTGCCCTGGATGATTGTCGGAGCGTGCTGAATTTAGGAAGATAAAACTTTAGAACAACATTCACCCTGTTGTCTGCGATTTATTTTCTTATCCTGATTCGGAACCTGACACAGGATTTGTAGATCCAAAATGTGATGTAATATATGTAAATATAAATGAGTATATTGGGCAGAATAATTGTATTAATTATGTATGATGAATATATGATAGTTTTATATTTTAGTGTGTATGGCAGAGATAACGCCAGGATGGTCATACTGTGTCCAATATTTTAATATGAAATTAAAAAAAAAACACCTTTCAAGCACAGCATCTGTTCTGTTCCTCCATTTTTTTCCTGCCACAATTATGTACGAAGTTGAACCGGGAGGCAACGAAGAGCCAAAAGTTAGGAAAGAAGGTTTTTTTAAAGGAAGAAGACAATTAATACTGGACAGCAGTTTGATCAGGTTAATGCTACATTCTAGTAGTAGCTCCAAGCAGCTAGTAGCAATTATTCAATTTTTCCTGAACCTCTCAAATGCCTATTCTGTATTTCATGTTGTCTTTCATCATCCCTTGGACCTCATGGGAATTTTTTTTCATGACCTACAAACAGCTTGTAGAGCAGAGATCTCTCTTTGTGTGGGCATCCTCAGGAGCATAGCTTTGATACCACCTTCTATTTGTTACTTTGCAATCCGAAGTATGGTACTGTCACTGATTTTTACTCTAGAAAAATAAGATTCGACTTATTTTTGACAGGAAAGGGTCAAAAGAGAAAGAAAATTGAGATTAATTTAATTAACTGATGTGCTCCATTGGTTGTTTAATAGGAGAACAAATTCAAGTAATCTAGCTCAATTATTCTCCTTGTTGCCCACATTTTGGAGGGACAATTCTACATTAGAGAATATTTTCTAGTTGTGCAATTGTGTCTACATTTCAGACAATCAGAAGGGAGAGAGAAAGATTCTTCCTTATCACATAGCAATAGCACTTAGACTTATATACCGCTTTACAGTGCTTTTACAGCCCTCTCTAAGCGGTTTTACAGAATCAAGCATATTGCCCCCATCAATTTGGTCCTCATTTTACCCACCTTGGAAGGATGGAAGGCTGAGTCAACCTTGAGCCTGGTGAGATTTGAACTGCCAAATTGAAGACAGGCAGCCAGCAGTCATAGCCTGCAATACTGCACTTTAAGCACTGCGCCACCGTAGCTCTTATTTTTCACCCAAACATGATTTTTCACCCAAATATGATTTTTCACCCAAACAATGTTTCACATGATTTTTCACCCAAAGAGAATGCATACATAGGGGTAGAAAGTTGTAAAATATCAACAGTCCCAGAGATAAAAGTTTCTCCCTCCTTTCACCTTGCCTTATTAAGAAGCACAAGGCTGATCTATTGCTATCCATTTATCAACATCTTTTAAATCAGGGGTCTCAAACCTTGGCAACTTTAAGTCTGGCAGACTTCAAAAAAGCTTTGCTGGGTGGGGAATTCTGGGAGTTGAAGTCCGCCAGGCTTAAAGTTGCCAAGGTTGGAGACCCCTGTTTTAAATAACATTCAAAGAGGAGACAAGAATGGGAAGGAAACAAAATATATGAAGGCAGCAGGCAGGCAAGTAACATAGAGGATAATCATCATAATAAAGTTGATTAGGCCCATTGTCTCACTATTTACCTGTTCTTCAGGTGTGCTTCCAGATCACATCTCTGCATTACCTCTTCGCATACTGAAGAAAAAGGACACAGCACCAAGAGCTTGTCAAGCAGTTTGTGAACAAGGATGCTAGATTTTTTGCACAATTTAAAATGGAGCCTTTTGCGGTCTAAGGGACAGAAATCCTTCTCTTGCAAAAAGTTTCGTAGGCACTTATAGCAGAACGTGTGACCACAAGGCGTGTCTAATGGCTGTAGCAAGGGTTGAAGGCAAATATGGCAAACTAAATCATCGTCCACCTCGTTCTGATAATTGTACAAGTGGTTTTCTCTTGTCCAATGCTGCTGGCCACATTCAAAGCAGAGTGGATTCAGGTTCTGTTCCGCTGAGACCATCTCTTCACTCGAGGTGCCCATTCTATGGTCAATTGAGTCAGGTTTTTTTTTTCGGTAGAGATCTCGCTTGTAAAAGTCCTTTAATAAAGAGTCATTACTCTGAAATAAACACAAATGTACAATTACTGATGCAAAAAGTCAGCTGCTGAAGCTAAAAGGAACAAGAATACTGAAAACATAACACAGGAAGCAACTTCATACTTTTGCGATGCACACAACACAGGACTAAAAATTGGCCATATGCAGGAAAAAGGGGCGGGGAGGTGACAGGAAGAGGAAACACATGGATTTCCCTTTGAAGTTTTGTGGCATTTAATTCACTTGCTAACTGCTCATCCCCAACAAGTTTCTTCCTTAAAAGAGGCAGCCATGATTTTATCCTACACAAACGTGTATAAGTTCTAAATCATAGTTCAGTCTTACGGCATTTAGGTAGCACTCAAAAACACTGATGGTCAACTATAACTAGTAGGATATCCTAAGTACTAATCCTGATGTTCTTGGGTTAATTAGTTATCCAGTATCTTATTGTGTGTTCTCTGACTCATTGTGTGTGCATGGAATTCTTCCTGCCAATTGTTTGCAGCTATTTTTCCTTCTGGTGTGTGTATCCAGAATATTATAGAAAAGTATATTATATCTTTATTTTGCTTTCAGAATTACAATCAATTCTATTCTCAACAATTTACATGCTAGAAATTTTGTTTCATTCTCTTACTGTCAAGATTCGGGTTAATGTCAGGGTTCCAAGTAACACCCCCAATGAAATCAAACTCCGAGGCTTGAAATTCCTCAGAGCTAACTTTTATTAGAGATGTCATATTGGCACATCTGGGAAAACCCGAATCTGAGAGCTTCTGGGTTTTCCACACCCAAAAGAAAGTTCAAGAGCTTGCCCCATGTCCACCACACATCCAATCATATACAGTCCGAAGCAGAAGATATCCTCCTCTTCTTCTCAGCACAGCTGCACCTTGGCTTTGACTTTCTATAAAAAAAATTATTTTGGCTACATATCTTCTTCACTCTATACTATCCCCCCTCCCAACTTCCCACGGTAGGCTTGTGGCAGGCCTGAAGCCTGAAGGCACAAAGGTAGAAAGATGGCTTCTAGGTCTGACACTTACATTCATGTTTCTCATTCACACACTCCTTTACTTCTTCATTTGCTTGGACTGTTTTTTTACGCAGTCTACCCATTTCAGAAGCACATTGTAACCTAATTATCTTTACTCTTTTCAAAGTAACTTTGAAATATACCTCTATAGTATATCCAGTTTCCATTTATTATGTTCACTTCCATTTCATTTTGATATTTTTTCATATATGACTCATATTTTCTTTTCTTGCAATCATTCTACTTCCAATTTCTTTTATTGTTTATTTTTCCCCCAAGATATATTTCTGACATCACAAAAAAATTGTTCCAAATTCAGAACCTCTCACTATTCTTCACTCATATTGTCAAACTTTTTTTCATAAAGCAAGTTAATCCACCACACTTTGTTTACATTTATATTCATTCTTTTTCATGCCTATATATGATAAAATGGTGCTTAAAAGTGTATTTGAATTTCCATCCTTTCTTGGGCCACCAAATGGCTCAATCACTTTTTCAGAAGTCTTTTGTTTTACTCCCATCCATGTATTCACCTAGCCACAGAACAACCAATGGGCATCCTAGACCTTTCCCTTTAAATCTATTCCAAATTTATTTATCTGCCTCTTATCCACTTGATTCACAAAAACTAATACCTTGAAGAATGTGTAAACCCATTTAATAGTAAATCTAGATGGTAAACGTGGGATGTTTCACTGCCTAGTTATTTGGCAGGCTTTACCCTAAGCCTTTATTTCCTCCTTGTACAAACAGTTGACACCTAGCTATCTCCCAAGCCTTTCATAACTGAAATAAAGAGAAGAGGAAATGGAAAAGAAAATGGGAATGAACAGAGAAAGCTACAAATATGTAGGCTTCCTAACGAATACATAGGATGAAGTTTGAGACAGGAAGACTGGGAAACATAGAAATAATTATTGATATGCTTTGAAAGAGAAGGAGAAATATGGTGATATTTCCCCTTCCCCAAGTTATTTGGGCATTAGATTATCAACTTTCCCAAGCACTTAGTTTAGTATTCACAGAATTGCAGGGCTGGAAGTTGTCATTTAAGGTGACCATCAAGTTCAACCTCCTATACAATGCAGAAATCCAAATTAAAGCATCCCACACATATTGCTGTCTACCTTGCTGTTGGCTTTTGAAATCTCACCCATCAACAAAAACATAAGCTTTACTCTCCATCTCCAATTATAATTGTGACAACTTGGATTTACCCGCGGTGTTAAACTGTTATTAATATTTAAAATTGTTATTCCCAATGAAAATATGGCAATGATTTTGTTTACTTTCACTTTTAGATGATTCCAGAGGTTAATTATAACTTCACAAAAAGTCTGTTTTGTAATGGAGTCTGCAAATTGTGCAGTACTGAGATCAGTGCTTTTTATTTATTCATAAATGACATAGAGGTAGGAATGGAGCAGTAACATGGCTCCTCATGCATACTTAAAATAAAAGGAATGGCAACAAAATTCTACATAAGAAATTCTGTAATTCAAGGAATGGGCACAACAGAAGAAAATGCAATAGAATGTTAAAAAGTGCATATCACTTTACACAGAGTTTTTTTTTTTAAAAAAAGGTCATGGTTTGAAATGACTAAACAGAAATGGGATATTTGAAAAAACTAAATCCGTCATGATTTGTTTAGACCATTTATATTTTTATAATTTTTTTTCTTTTCACATCCGTCAAATATCTTTTTTGTTTTGTTTTGTAAACAAGTTTTATTAGAATTTTTCTTTCATCATACATATTTTATGAACAGAAGTGTTGATTGGGTCACATGCATCTTATACATATATTAAACTTTATAATCTATTCCAATCTTCCCATTTTTTCCATATACATCTCTTTTATATAATTCTTTATCATAAATTAATCATTTTTCACCATATCTTGTTATTTCAGCTTCTGCCATATTGTTCTTTTTTTTTCCAAGTCCATTTCACATGTTTCCAATTTCAGCCAGAATATTCTTTTTCCATACTTCTTTATCTTATCTTAATTTCTTCTTAGTACTTAATACATATACAGTATCACTATCCACCCTTAATTCCCAATCTCTTCCAATAACATCAATTAATTCTTATTTCTCCATTGCAGAATATATTTCTCAAAATCCCCATCCCACTTTTTAACATTTCAACTTTGTCTCTTAATTTCAATTGTCTTCAAAATTAAACCAAATTGCTATTTCACATTTCATCTGCTATTCTGTTTTACTATAATATACATCATCATATTCAAATCTTACATTAAAACCCTTTAACTTAGTTGATCATCCACAATTAATAATATTAATACAGTTCCCTTAAATCTACTAGCATGTACCTTATTTCCCTTCCTCCTTTCCACTAATCTTCCCTTCTTTAACCATTTTCTCTTGGTTGCTCCAAAATTCCATTTCTTGATAATTTTCTCCTTTTATTCTATTCTCTTAACTTCTTTTTCTTTTTATATTTATTATATATTTTCTTTTGAATCCTTTTTCTCACTTTTAGATATATTATTCGATATATTATTATTCAATATATTAGTATACTTCTCCCCAAGCTTTCTCCTAATCTCTTTCCACTCTTTTCCTCTTTACCCTTTGATTGATTCTTTTTGGGGGGATGTTCCCCCCATCCACACTTTTTTTGCCACCTTCTCCCCTATTTCCTGTTCTGTGTGTTCCAGCAAAATTTCTGACTTTTTATTACCCTTTAGTGATTCACGCATATTTTTAAACATCTCAATTAATTCCTCACACATCCTAGACTCCATATTGCCAATTTAAGAAATTGTTAACACTTTTGAATTATGTCACATTTAATTAAAATTTAAAATCCATATAGTCTCTTTTTGTTTTCAAATAATGTCCAATTCAAGTATTTATCCAGTTCACTCCAAGTTAAAGATTTGTTATCTTCCACAGCCGTTGAGAATCGAAACCAAGCAATGTAGAAAGACAAATGCTCCTTAAAAGTTCCCCCCGTTTCCAAATTATCTTTTAGTAGTCAAGGTCACAGCTGTACTTTCTCTTCTATCTGCCAACAAATATTGCAGTACTCTCTTTCCACCAGCAGATGTCTCTCTCAAATCCACAATACAATTCAATTCAAATCTTTATTGTCAGTGCATATGTACAATGAGATTGGTCGAGCTCCCTCAGGGCACCCCCCCCAACACAATACAACTCACAGTGAAGACAGAAAATCCCTAACCCAATAAATCATATTAACAAAACAATATTCTCAAACCAACTAAATGTCAAAGCTGTCAAAACTATTTTAAATCCACATAGAAAATACTTTTTCTTGGGTTCTTTTCTTTTATTATTTTTAAATTCTCCAAATCCAATTGTAGATACAAAAACTTTCTTGGGCTTTAGTATTTTAGCCTTCTCTTTGTTCTTCTCCCTCTGTAGAATTTCCCAAATGCCAATTAGCTGCTCATTTCAGCTCCGGGACACCTTTTACTGTTCTAATTCAAAATTTTCTTTTACCTTGAGTTGGCCAATCACTCACCCGGTACCAGCACTCTGTTCAAACACTGCTCCTGCACAAAAACTTAATCCGGTTGCCCCAGCTTCAGAGCGGTCATTTTACAATGGCTGCCAGTCCGAAGAGCTGCCTCCAACCTTTCAAGGAACTTGCCTGTTCCCCTTGGTCGTCTGAGACGCCTCTCCGGTCTGAAGACCGCCTGACAATGAGTTGTCCGGCTGGATATTCGCAGAGCTCATCGGAGCCCGCTATTTTTCCAGCCGGTTTGGCCGCAACGCTTCTGGTTTCCCCCATCAAATATCTTTTCATCGAGATGGAGTTGTGGTGACTGAATGGAGCTGAGCGTTTGCTGGCCGGATGCCCTTCCTGATGCCTATGCAGAGTTCGCAGCAGATATTTTCTCTTTGCACCCCGATAGAGAAACATCTGTCACTGTTTAGGATTGAACTCTCAATCTTCTAAGTGGAAGGTGAATGCTTTCACCTCTAAGCCATTGCACCGTTCTATGTATATTTTCATAAGATGCAGAAATTAACTGAACAAGCCATCTACTTAGCCAAACACTTCAATTGTCTTCAAGCAATATTACTATGGAATAAAAGGAGGTGCAAAAAAGGGTAGTGGTAGTGGTCCAATTATTGTCCAATAATTATTTTACAATTTAGAGTATAAGGATATTATCTATAGAATCTAAGAAACAATATGCCTTTGGCACATATCTTGGATGTTAATCTATTTGTACCTTTCTGTTTCATTCATCTTGGACAGACAACATGGCTGTTAGAAACTTTTTCCTAGATGTCTCAATAAGATTGAAAAGGCTTTCTGGGCACGAAAACCAGTATACTCTATGGTGTTTATTACTTTCCTCTGAGCCAACAGAACCCGGAATGGCCATTTCCTCTTCAACTACAGCAGCTTGTCTAAATGGGAAATCATATCATTAAATATTCTGAAAGAGTTGCAGGAAGCTGAAGGAATGTGGCTAACTGCATGTTTCCATAATTGGGGTTATTTTAAGGATATCTACAAACACCTGAACAATTGGTGGAAAAGACAGCACTGAGGGAGGGTCTAATGTGTTTTTTTTCCTTTACAGTTATATTTTAATCTTGTGAATGGATTGTTTATTTCCTCTCTGCTGGGAATGCTCCACTTTAGACTCTCATTATCACACTATGAGGAAAAATACAGACATTTTTTCCAGAACAAAATCTATGTATCACTAAACAATATGCTGCAATTTTATTGCCTAAATACTATGCTTCTTTTAAAAGTCTGTGTTTGCATCATATGCTCAGAAAAATAAAGAATAGAGTATCATCTGCACTTCGATTTATCTTTGACAACTGAAAACTACATCCCAAATTTCAAAGTCCAAAAGTTTTTATGAAGTTCTTATCTGCCCATTAATCCAAGAACTATGAATTTAATTAATTTACATAAAACAAACCATTAAAAAATCCTTTGAAAGTCATGTTATCTTATTGTGACCTATAGCAGAAATAACCACCAGGTTTTTGTCCACTATAAAAGGACTTCTTCAGCCATAAGTGGAATTGATTCCTTCAGTATTGAGTGAAATTTGTGTGATCAGCGGTCTGTCCATCTCTAATTTGGGCCAACTTTATGAACAAGGTAACTTTTCTTTTTCTCCATTCAACTGTGTTCGATTGTTGGAGACTGCCTGGACAAGTTCCTGCAGTCTTCTTGGCAAGGTTTTTCAGAAGTGGTTTGCCATTGTCTCCTTTCTAGGGCTGAAAGAAACTGACTAACTAACCCACCCAAGCTCATCCAGCCTAAGCTGGGACCAGAAGCCACAGCCTCTTGGTTTCTAACCTGATGACTTAAACAAGGTAAATAAGTAATCTTAAACTGTGTAAGATTTATGCAACCTTATAAGTGGTGGCGCAGTAGTTAGAATGCAGTATTGCAGGCTAACTCTACCCACAGCCAGGAGTTTGATCCTGACCGGCTCAAGGTTGACTCAGCCTTAAATCCTTCCAAAGTCGGTAAAATAAGAAACAAGATTGTTGGGGGCAATATGCTGACAGCACTTTGGCAGTTTGAATCTCACTGGTTAAAAGTTGACTCAGCCTTCCATCCTTCTGAGGTGGGCAAAATGAGGACCCAGATTGTTGGGGGCAATATGCCGATTCTGTAAACCGTTTAGAGATGGCTGTAAAGCACTGTAAAGCAGTATATAAGTCTTAGTGCTATTACTATTTGTAAACCAGAGAGGGCTGTAAAGCCCTATAGAATGATACATAAATCTAAGTGTTATTGCTATTAAATTTTTAGTTGTTTTTTTTAATGGGACAAATGCTGATAGCTAGAGCTCCCCAGACCAGAATTTCCATTTATGTTAAGAATCAGCTGCCACCTAACATCAGTTCTAAGTCATACAGAACAAGACGTCTATTGGTTGTGGGAAAGGGAAGAAATTGAGAATTCAATGGGTAAATGCAGTGGGTATAAGGGATGTAGAGTGCTAGTTTAAGCCACAGTGGCGCAGTGGTTAGAGTGCAGTACTGCAGGCTACTTCTGCTGATCACTGGCTGCCAGCAGTTTGGCAGATCGAATCTCACCAGGCTCAAGGTTGACTCAGCCTTCCATCCTTCCGAGGTCGGTAAAATGAGGACCCAGATTGTTGGGGGCAATAGACTGACTCTGTAAACTGCTTAGAGAGGCTGTAGAGCATTATGAAGCGGTATATAAGTTTAAGTACTCTTGCTCTTGCTAATTTGGTGTTGTAGTTAAGGCATAAGTCTAGAAATCAGACCAGAAGGTCTAGTCCTGCCTTAGGTACAAAGTCAGCTGAGTGACCTTGGGCCAGTCAGCCCTAGGAAGAAGGAACTGGCAAGTCACTTCCAAAAATGCTGCCAAAAAACCGGCAGAAGATGTCACCAGGAACCAAAATGTTTAACTTTACTTATAAGAGAGAACTGCATTCTCCTATCAACTGCTTAAGGTGACTTCATTTTAGTCTCCAGTAACTATCACCTTGACAACAATCATTCACAAACTCATCATCTCAAGATTGGACTGCTGCAATGTGCGGCACATGGAGCTACCTTTGAAGACTACTCAGAAAGTGGAGTCAGTGCATAACACAGCAGCCTGTTTGCTGGGCATAAGGGAGGCATTACAGCAACATCTAAGTTGCAAATACGGTATTGGCTGTCAATGTGAGAGACTGTGGGGAGTAAGGAAAAGAGTGAAAGGGAGAGTAAACATGAACACTTAAATGAGAAGGCAAATCCATTTGCATGAAGTCCACCAACATAAATTACAATTCTGGCTTAGTACCAAAAGACCTGGGGGGAAAAACATTTCAAATCATTCAAGGAGACTTACTGTAAATGAGGTTGAGAATTTACTCTTGCAGTCACCAAGGTTCTGTATTTATCCTCAAACTAGTGTTAAACATGTCTTACTGAATTCTTTCTTTTTTAAAAAATTTGCCCAGCTACATGGGGCTTGACTGCTAATTTGTTTCTGAGTACAATCCAAAGTGCTAGTTATAAACCCTGTGAGGCTTGATTCTTGGTTTAATATTGTGAGTCGCCCAGAGTAATATATACAGTATAACATCGTTGGAAGAAATATCCATCCGGTTCAGTTCCAAGCCGGGAGAAAGACACTGCAAACATGGAGGCTGGTTGGAAAGATGATTTAATGATGAAGCAGAACCACCAAGCACATGGTTCTCTGGTGCAGCTGACCACATGGAGTTGAGAGTGAGGGGATTTAAAGGCGTGGTGGCGCAGTGGTTAGAATGCAGTACTGCAGGCTACTTCTGCTGATCACCGGCTGCCTGCAGTTTGGCAGTTCAAATCTCACTAGGCTCAAGGTTGACTTCCATCCTTCCGAGGTTGGTAAAATGAGAACCCAGATTGCTGGGGGCAATATGCTGACTCTGTGAAGCGGTATATAAGTCTAAGTGCTAGTACTATTTATCCCTTCTCTTGGGCTTCGCACTTGAACTTCATGACCATATTATAACCATATAATCAGGGGTGAAATGCTCCCGGTTCGGACCGGATCCCCCAATCCGGTAGTGATGGTGGCGGGTGATTCTGAGAACCGGTAGCAAAAATCCCATGCCCAGCTGAGCCACGCGATCATCAAAGGCTTTTTTTTTTTTACTTTTAAAAGCATTTTTTATACAACCTCTTCGGCCGAAAAAATGCTTTTAAAAGTAAAGAAAAAAGCCTCTGATGATCGCGCAAAGTTGTAGAAAAAAAAATGCCTTTAAAAACCTCTGGCGATCCCAGCTGAGTTGCCTGATTGCCAGAGGCTTCTAAAAGCATTTTTTTCGGCCGAAGAGGTTGTAGAAAAAAAAAAGCCTTTAAAAGCCTCTGGTGATCCCAGCTGAGTTGTCTGATCGTCAGAGGCTTCTAAAAGCATTTTTTTCTGTAACCTCTTCTGCCGAAGAGATTGTAGAAAAAATGCTTTTAAAAGTAAAAAAAAAAAAAAGTTGGCCACGCCCACCCAGTCACATTACCACCCCCCCCCAAACCATGCACACAGTAGTTACAAATAGTAGTATAACAAATTTTAGATTTCACCCCTGCATATAATGGCTATAGAAATCCAATAAATACACTAATAAATCTATGGGGTTATCTTTTCTGAACAGAATCTGCCTATTTGTGCATTCAATCTCAGAGAGAATGCTTTGGAGCCCTCCACCTACCTACAGAAGGCTATGGGACTGGACATTTAAAAATAGGACTTAGTGCCTTTGGGCCACTCACTTTCTGTTAGCCCAACTCACCTCAAAGGGTTGTTGTTGTTGTTGTGGGAATAATAGGAGGAGGAAGGAGAATTATGTTTGTTCGCTGCCTTGAGTTATTTATAAAGTAATAAAGTCGGGATGAAAATCAAATAAATAAACTGGTAGTAGCCCCTTTTTCTGTGCCCTGAGTTTAAATTCATATAATCTGTGCTTTGAGGAAGGCAGAAAATATGGTCTTTGTGTGTGTGTGTGTGTGTATTCATGTCCTGAAATGTTTTCACTGAGCTGTTGGTTAACATAACTGAAGTTATTTTGGATTTATTTATTTATTTATTTATTTATTTATTTATTTATTTATTTATTTATTTATTTATTTATTTATTTATTTATTTATTTATTATTTATTTATTTATTTATTTATTTATTTATTTATTTATTTATTTATTTATTTATTTATTTTATATGCCGCCTTTCTCCAAAGACTCAGGGCAGCTTACAATGCATTAAAAAACAAACCATTATAAAAACATTTAAAAATTAAAACATTAAAACCCATTCACGGCCGGATCTCACAAGATCGCAACAGTGAGATCAATGGCCCCAGGCCTGCCGGAAAAGACAGGTCTTCACTGCTTTTCGGAAGGCCAATAGGGCCCTAATTAAATTCCAGTTTAATTTTTAATAATATATGTTAAACTGATTTGAGTTTGTTGTCATTTTAGTGGAAATTATTTTTACAATGAAAGCTGCCCAGAATCTTTAGATGGGGAAGGTGTGTAATTTTTGTGGGGAAAATAAATTGAGCCAAGAAATATTCTCATCTAACCATCTTGTTTTAAGTCTTTTGCTGAGTTAAGCCAGGAAGCTTTTAGAGCAAAAAACCCCCAACAAACATAAAAGGGAAAAATGAATCTGGAATAGAACATTTCTGACTGTGAGAAAGAACAGGATGATACATAAGGCAGACACATCCCCTGCACATGGAAAGCTATTGAGATAGGCAAAGAATGGATTAAAAGGAATTTGTATGGTACTCAAAGTGATCTACCAAGCTGCCAGTTCCAAAACAAAAATGTATAATAACAAGCAGAGGTCTGAGTTTTATCCAGTTTATGGAAAACGTGCCTTTAAGATCAACCATTCTTAGTTATGTGACATCAAACTTCCAATGTCAATGACCCAATGACCATATTACATTTGTCACTGCCAGGTTGCTAAGGACCCTTGAAGAAATGTAAGCAATTGAAAACAAGCGTCAATAAGAGGAGGAAAAAAGTATACAAGTATAAACCATATAATTCACTTGGAAATAACCCCTTTGGAATGATAACCAAATAGCAGAGGTGATACCCTTGTCTCCCGTTAAAATTATAGACCACAATTGACTAGCCAGATACGTAATCATTAATCTGCAGGCTGTTTTCCTCCTAAACCTGTTGTTTCTTTTTTCATGACGTAATCAGGATTCTGATTTTGCTACTAACTATAATTCTGCATGGATGAGACACGTTATTACCTAACCTTAGAAGGGAGATTCTACATATTAAATTTTGTTTCTTTCTCCCTTTCTGAAAAGAAAGAGCAACACATTGTCTTCAAAGTGAACTGGAAATGGAGATATACAGGAATATAAGAAAAATATCATAGCAGCAACAGTACTAATAGAAATCTTGCAGAAGCAGCCACAAAAAGCCCCCTTAAAATGGGAAGCCTTCACTAAATTTCATAACCCTAAATTCAGTTACTGAAGCTCTTTCCCATAGTCTCAGCCAGACTGATTTCAGAAGACATTACAAATACAATATGTAAGTCCTTGACACATTCATTTAACAACTCTTCAAAGTTACCGTATTTTTCGGAATATAAGACGCACCTTCTCTCCCTAAAAGGGGGTGAAAATTTAGGTGCGTCTTATACACCGAATGTAGCCACGTCCGCCCACTGGCCCCCACCCTTTGGCCTCTGCTTCCCAGCAGTTACCTCCTTGCAGCAAACAGCAAAACAAAAAAACAAAAAAAAAAAACCAACCAACAGTTCTTTTCAGCTTCAGCACATCCTAATTAGCACAAGTTGATTGGATCGGTCTCCCGACTCTCAGCTGTTTTGCGCAGGGCTCTGCTGCTTGCTGCAAAAAGGTAAATTGCTGGAGCAGATTTTTTTTCCCTTGTGGTAATCAAGCTATGCTGAAAACGAAAATGAAAGTAAAGCAGGCTGTTTGCTGTTTGCTGCAAGGAGGCAAAATTGCTCAGAGGCAAAGGCAGAGGGAGATTTCTTTTTCTTCTTTTCCTCACCAAAAAAGGTAGGTGCGTCTTATACTCTGGTGCGTTTTATAATCTGAAAAATACGGTACAATGGTACTGAAAAAAAAATGATGATCCTCACACTTCTCCCTACAATCATGTGATCATAATTTGGGCACTTGGTAACCAGCATGTATCTATGACTATTACAGCATCCCGTGATCACCATTTGTGAACTTTCCAGTTGCTTCTGACAAGTAAAGTCAATGGGGAAAGCCACATTTGTTTAACAGCTGTGTCATTTATATAACAAGTGATTCCCTTAATAATCATGGCAAAAAAAAAAGTTATAAAATTAGGCACAACTTAATTAACAACTCAGAATTCTTACTCAAGGCGTAAATGACAGACTCAAATTATCCTATTTTGGACATATTATGTAAAGACCCAGCTCTCTGGAGAAGACTCAAAGGTTGAGAAAGGTTGGACATGTTCACTGCTTTGAGTTATTTGTAAGAATAATAAAGATGGGATATAAATAAAATAAATAAATAAATAAACATGCCCATTTATTTTGCATTTCCTTTCTCCTCTTGTCGTATCATGAAACATCCAATTATATGAATTAGGTTTAACTCAGGAAAAAATGTGGAGTCCCAAATGTTTAAACTTCTTAAAAGAAATCAGATTGGCCACCGTAGATGTTGGATTAGGTATATCTTTAGCCTGAACCTGCAAGGCTCTATGTATGCTCATGTGTCAAATGGCCTTGAAACATCAATAATACACAAGTTTATTCAAATAACTGCTTTTAACTGCTTTTCAAATCTTTGGGTGGATTTTCTAAGCCACTGACAAATCTAATAAGTTTAATTTATCTGCAAATGAATATATTTTCATTACAATAACTGAATTCAGTTGCATTATTTAATCAACAATGAAAATGCAATTTAAAGATTAATTATAGAAAAGCACAAAAATACATACACCCGCCTGAACTCTATACTAAATGAAAAGTGTAATATATGACTATATATAAAAACCATTTAAAGGCAAACATATAAGCAATCCTTAATCTAAGAAAATATTAATTACTATGTAGTGTCACATTATTCCATTTCAGCCTTTCACAGTTTCTAAAAGTTGGCCGGCATTCACCATCTATCGTTACAGAACAATCTGTAATAGGAAAGCAAATTGGATTTTGGCATCCTGAAATGTTAATGCAGTAGAAATGATTAATTATGTGCTTGCTCCCCAATGATCCTTATTTCGTCTGCACATTTGTAAATAACTGTAAATTTTTGTTTTTATATAGGATGTGATTTTTCTTAACCTGCATCTCTCCAGACATGTTGGATTACAACTTCTATAGTTCCCAAGAACAATTAAAATAATGGCTAGAATTTGTGGGAGCTATTCAATCTACAAGGCATCAAACTGGAAAACACTATACACAACTTCCTTACATTTTCCCAAAAGGAACAATAGATAATACTGCTGTCCAGGGAAACTTATTTTAATCACAAACACATTTGTTAATTTTACTGGAGTTATGTTGTGCCCAGAATTTGCTAATTCTGCCACCCCAATTAGTTACAGTATACTTATAGGTCTGTTTATATCTTACCTTTTTTAAAATTGGATCAGCATACTTCTTTTTTTATCCCCACAATGTCCAAGAATAATAAATTAACAAATTGAAAACATAATAGGTAGTGATGGTTTTGGACCTAGGATCCAATCAGGGTTTTTTTTTTCCAGCTTAATTTCCCCTTTTGTAAGCTAAGTCCAGTACTTTACTAAAGCCAAATGTGATCAACATGGTAGGTCTTGAATCTACAATCTGAGGGATATCAAGAGGTTTTGTCCAATTTATCTGAAATCTGGCAGGCTACTTGCCTTAAGTCTGGCTGGACCTCCCACTGAATTCAGAAACATGTGAATGAACTGATTCCAAAACTATTCTGACAGTGAATGAAAAGCAAATAGAAGAGCGACAGATGGTTGAATAAGATATTGAAGAGAAAGGGGAACAGTTCCTCGTGCATCCATATCTCTGAAGCTGGTGAGGCTGGTTGAAAGATTTACAAGAATCTACACTGACTGCCAACTGCTTCATCTTCAACTCCACGGGAGCCAGCTCTGACAACGATAAATAATCATCTGACCACAACCAAAATCAAACCATCAGCAAAATTCAAATTTAACCTTAATTATGTCCTGGCTCCCAAGAAAATGCTCAGCCCACTTCAGCAGAATTATAGCTGCTAATGTGGGACTTAGCTGACTGTCTTAATGAGGCAGGGATACAACAGCGAATTAAGGATGACGTAAGCTGCTTCATATTTTGGCCTGGTCTTTTTCATGACAAACACCTGGCGTTGTAAGCAAAAGCAATATCCCTGTCAATTTCTGATGACCTCATTCTTCGTCAAACGTGGCCTGCCTCAGTGGGTATCTGAGTTATTATTTAAAAATGTACAAACTGGCAATGGACAAGAGAGAACAGCAAATAAATGATGCAAAACTGTAAACTGTGTTGTTCTAATTTCTCTATGGGCCTGTCTTCTGTTCTTTAACATTTTATAGCAATATAGAAGCCACAAATTTATCTCAGCTTAAGAATCCAAACCTTTTTTCTCTCCCACAAGTTTTCTTGCCCAGCAAAATCAAAGGAGAGACTTGGTCTTTTACCTCATGGTAGATTTCATAATGAATCTCTGTTCTCTCTCTCTCTCTCTCTCTCTCTCTCTCTCTCTCTCTCTCTCTCTTCCTTCCTTCCTTTCTCTTCCTTCCTTCCTTCCCTCCTTCCCCTCTCATTTTTTCTCTTTCTTTCTTTCCTTCTTCTCAAAGGCAAGCTCAAAATGCCAGACATATCCCATCCTTACCGGACTTTCACTTCTCCAAAGTACTCTAATCATTGATGCAATTTAAATTGCTTGCCTGTTTCCCACTCCACATCCATTCCTGGAACTTTTATAAAACTATAGAGACAGAAACCTTTGGTAAGAAAATTTATGGTCTGGCAATATGTCTGCTGGACCAATTTGTAAAAAAAAACTTCCTGATCAGATTGATAAACAAGTTTATCTTAGAGAACCAGCTTGTTTTCTTCAACAAAGAAATTAGGAGTAGAACCTTTGAGGAACACTGCAAAGAGGAATTGGTTTTATTACTTCTTTCAGCATGAGGTAGACAAATTCAGATTGGAGGGATGTTGAAGAGGGAGGATAATTAGAAGCCCGAGAGATTAATAACAGCATCAAGATGATTGACATTTAAAACCTACAAATCTGATATGATGGGCTCTTTTAGCTTGAAGATGGTTTTAGCTGATCTGAGCAAAAAAACAGTGAGTCAAGGTAACGCCTCTGCTGATCTCTCTGGCTTTTATGGAAGCTAGAAAAAGTAGAGGAGGAAGAGAATCATTACGATATTGCGTCAAAAGGTTGGTTGCCACATTGTGGTGAAGAGTTGACACACGTCTGTTAGAGAAATGATTCTAGAAGAGCAGTTTCAAAGACTAGTGGGGCAGCATTAGGATTAGTGATCCCATGGTATGTAAAGCTGCTCTTCTGAGAAGGCTGAGGGGAGAGATGGAGAGACAGAAAGAGTGTGTGTTCTCCTATAAAAATGTTAATAATGTGAATTTATTCAGCTTGCTCATTCCTTGTGTTCAGGCACTGAATTGTGGTTTGACATGGAACTTTAAGTAGCAGCCACAAAGGAATTAGGAGCAATGCACTGAAAAATAAACATATTTTTTTCATCACTTTATTGTATGTTCCAACTTTTAAAAATCTGGTTTTATGGATATCATCTGTTGTGAACTGTCCTTGGCTGAACTCAAGAATGCTGGTAATATTTGGATGGCAAATATTAGGTAGGCAAATAGATAAGACAAAAAATGAGATCCCTCACAAATGATATAGTTCTCCATATCTCTAGACCTAATGGCTCTGCCATGCAAATCAGCTGTTCAGAACAGAACGAAATAACAGAGTTGGAAGGGACCTGGAGGTCTTCTAGTCCAACCCCCTGCTCAGGCAGGAAACTCTATACCATTTCAGATAAATGGTTGTCCAATTTCATCTTAAAAACTCCCAGTTTTGGAACATTCACAACTTCTGGAGGCACGTTGTTCCACTGATTAATTGTTCTGTCAGGAAATTTCTCCATAGTTTTAGGTTGCTTCTCTCCTTGATTAGTCTCCATCCATTGTTTCTTGTCCTGCCTTCTGATTCTTTGAAAAATAAGTTGACCAGCATAGTTCCCTTCATGTAGGTGCAGTTCCATTGAGGACTACACATTGAGTGCGGTTGGCCAGCTAGTTACAAATTCATTTGGTGGTGATGCTGTCTAACCCACATTTTTCTATCTTATCAAGTACTAAGTTGTGGTCTACTTTATCAAATGCCTTACTGAAGTCCAAGTAAATTATATCCACCGCATTTCTCGGATCCACTAATTTTGTCACTTTGTCAAAGAATGCAATAGGATTTGTGTGGCATGATCTGTTTTTAACAAACCCATGTTGGCTTTTGATTATGACTTTGTTTCCCTCTAGGTGTTCGCAGATTCATTGCTTGTTTATCTTTTCCAGGATCTTCCCAGGTATTTAAGTAAGGCTGATAGAACTGTAGTTTCCTGGGTCCATTCTGCCCCCCCCCCTTTTTTTTTTGGAAGATGGGAATTACATTAGCTCTTTTCTAGTCCTCTGGTAGTTCCCCCGTGCTCCAGGATCTTTGAAAGTTATGGTTCAGTACTTCTGAGGTCCCCTCTGCCAGTTCCTTCAGAACCTTGGAGTGTAATCCACCTGGTCCTGGTGATTTGAACTCATCTAAGGTGGATAGATGCTCACTTACCATTTTCTTGCCTATTTTAATTTATATTCCTAATCTGTTTTTTACAGTTCTGTTTTTGAAAGGTTGGACAGGTACAAAAAATAAGTTTAACAGTTCTACTTTCTCCCTGTTGTTCATCACCTTCTTGCTGTTTTCTCCTATTAATGTACCTATCATTTCCTTGATTTTATTCTTGTTTTCAACATTCTCCACAACCTTAGTTCTGATGCCGGCTGGCTCTTGATACTGCATTCATTCTTTTTCTTTTTTTTCTCACAGATGAAAAAAAAAAGTATTTGCAGATGCTTAGTCTTACCACACAAAAATATTTGAACAAGTTTTACACTCAAAAAGCTGAAGAACAATTTTTTAAGACTCATCTTACAAAATGATACTGAGTATCCTTGTTCTCACTGAGCCTAAATGACAAAGGTATTATATTGCTTCACAAAGGATGCTGACAACATAAAGCTGGAGACACTGCTAAACAGGCAGAAGGGAATGCTAAGATTAGATCAGTGTCGAATTTACAATCAGAAGAATTATTTGTGACACTTTTTCTCCCGTACTTCCAAATGCATCTTGTTCTCCCACCTTGCAAAAATTCAGTGAACATTAAGCCCTTGGTATAAAAATAAAATAAAAATTATTACCTCACAAAAGAAATTTTACTTAAAACAACTATGAGGGGTTCTTTGGAGAAATTGTATCAACCCCCAACATGGAGAATAGCATTTTCTTCCCTGATTTCCAATGAGGCTTTTATAATACAAAATAACTTAACATACTTAAGTTATGTTAACTTACTTAACATACTTTTGTTAAGTAAATGTTAACTAAACTTAACTTAACATGGTTAAGCCTTACCACTAAATTTATACTATATTAAGCTTAGACAGACCTATGTGTCAATTCCCATATCTATTAGATATCTGTTGTCATATAACAACTGTTGTGAGTCTCCCAGAGTTACCTAGGTTAATGGCCAACCAAACCACGCCACGCCACGCCACACACACCACATACACCCCAAACCACACCACACCACACCAAACCAAACTCTTATACATAATTCTCCTTTCTCATGCAAGTATGCTAGCTTGAGCTGTAACTAATCCTTTAGCTATTATTTAGCCATCTTAGTTGACTTCTCTTACTGGCTAATTTTTGGTATTATCTGCTTAGGACTGTTGGCCTGTGATTTTGAGTTGCTGAGAAAAGTCTTTCAGTTTGTGTTTTGAAGGGCTGGACAGAGTGTTACCAGCTGTTGTAGGCTGTCAGCATTTCTGCTGGAATGGAGCATTAGATTCCTAATGCCACCAATATATGTATGCAATATATTATTGAGAGGTAATCCCAGTAAAAGTGCCAATATTAAGAAAATAATTCAAGAGCTAGTTAAAGACTTCAATAGAGCAGGGATACCCAAAGAGTTCCTCACAGATAGAGGGCCAAACTTTCAATCTACCATATTAAAACATCAGTGTGCTGCTTTAGGAATAAAAGGGGTATTAACTTCTCTTTATTATCCAGATGAATGGCTTAATGGAGGGAATGAATCAAATTGACTGGTCTTCTTTGCTATTCCTGGCCAGTAAAATTGGTCTACAATTCAATACAGGGTACTGTTATGACCTAAAATGTCCAGCTAATAGGCTTTTGTGAGCCAACCATAAGATTTGTTCTTTGTATCTGTCAGGAACAATTATTTGTTCCAGGCATTCTTTAGTTAAAGGGATTCATGCCCTAACTCTTTATAATATATGACTGCAAGAGGTTGTCCCTACATCAAGTCAAAGTTTCCTTCCCCAATTCTCATTTCTTCCTTTTGCTGATTGCTTCTTAACTGTCTTTTAATGAGGGATTATTTCACTGTCCCCCCTCCCTCCGCCATATTTATGTCCCAGGGAAGGTAGTAAGTGCCCACTGCCTTGAATCAGCATTATGTAAATTATTTTCCATAGAAGAAAGCTTTAGTCTTCCTTGTATCAGATGACAGACAGAAGAGTTTTACTTTGTAATGCTATAAAAAGAATTATTCAGAAAATTGTTTGTTCAATGCTGCCCTTGTTTTTTAACCTTATTCAGTGATGTTACATAGGTTTCATTCTTTTCGATGGCTGACATAATACATGGAAGGAAATATTTTTCCTGTCTTAGCCCCCAATCCTGTAAACAAAATAAGATTCAAGGTGAATATTTTTTTATCTCCCATTATTGCAAACATACATTGAAGGAATGATAATATGCTGCTCAAACTCCTAGTAGAAAAGGTGGGATTAAAAAAAGAAAATGTTCCATTCAAATACATTTTTCTGAACAGTTAGCACAAGATCTGTTTACGTGCAGCATTTGTGCTGTTCTGGAATCTGTACTAAAATGTTCCCAATATCTATGCATTTCTGCAGCTAAGCAGATAAGCCTTCAACTCAGTTGTGACACTGAAGAAAAATGATGCAAGAACAGTCCTGCAACACTTAAATCTTATCTGCACTACTCAGAATCACAATTGTGAGATCGGGGTGAAATCCAGCAGGTTCTGACAGGTTCTGGAGAACCGGTAACGGCAATTTTGAGCAGTGAATATTGGAAATATTGAATATTGGAAACCCATCCCTGCTCATAAGTCAAGAACTACCGGTACTCTTAAAACATAGTGTATCTTTTTCCTTTTTTGCAAAAACAAACGGGACAATTACAGGCTTTCCCCTACTTGCATCCAAACTTTCCATGAACATGGCTGGCAACTTGCCATGTCTCCATAATCTTTCCTTTGTGTTGACCCAAAGGCAAAGCTTAATTCATCCTTAGTTGTATCAGCATTAAAATAATTTTTGCTACTTCTTCTTGCAAGATCTTTTTAAGGTATACCTGTTAGGAAGTGTGATTCATTATCTTGAAGAGGTTGCAAATGACTTGTTACAGAGGCAGTAGAGGCCACAAAGAGATTGGCAAATTTCATGGTGCCAATGGGAATTCAAGGATAAGCAACTCAACAATAGGAAAAAGCTCTATGAGAAGAAAGGACTATGCTTCCTAAAAGCCAATTTTACATTTCCTCATTAGTCGACAGGAGGCATCCTGGCTGACTCGGGCAGAATTCGGATCATTGCAAAGATGACTAAAGGAAGGCCCTGAAGACCTTCCTTTTTCAGCAAGCCAGGCTAGCTTAATGCTTTTTAAATGTTTTAATATGTTTTGTTACTGTTTTTTAACTTTGGGGCCAAATTTAAATATATCTTTTTAAATTGTTTTTAATGTTTGTATCTATGTTTTTTACTTTGGCTGTACACCGCCCTGAGTCCTCTGGGAGAAGGGCGGTCTATAAATTTGATAATAAATAAATAAATAAATAAATAAATAAATAAATAAATAAATAAGTTAAGGAGACTTGTGAACCAGCATGGGCATGTCTTTGAAGGATCGAGGGGTAAAGGCAGTGTCTATGTGGAAGATGTCCCACAATTATACCTGGAGAATCAGATAGGAAAGTAAGTCTCTCCCCTTGCATGGAGATACATCATGCTTGAGTTTATATGTTTCTTTCATCACCTATTGATTGTCTTGAACCCTTGGGACTAAGCAGAACACAAATATAAACTTAGGCTAATTTATACCCCTTATACTGCCTATTATAATTTGAGATGAATACATTAAGAATGAGATTGCTCTGCCACTTAACATAGGAGTCTTCAACCCCTGGTCTGACCCCTGCGGCATGCCAGCAACTGGGCTGTGCAAACAAGTGAAGCCCCATCCACGGGATGCAAGCAGCATGTAAAACCACGTCCACTCTGGTCTACAGAAAAATCTTTCTCTGTGGAACTGTCCCTGGTGCCCAAAAGGTTGGGGACCGCTGCTTAACAGATGATTAACTTATGGTTGACATTTGAACTTCCAAAACATGGTCAGCTCTAGAGAAAGAAACAAGAATGGGGAGAAAAAATTAGGGATTTCCTAGATCCATCTATTGCTGACAAGCAAATTACTCTTAAGGGAATTCTGCCCTTAACATGAAAAGGGAGGAGGGAGAGAGGTTTCTATAGGTCTTCAGTCTTCTATTGTGCACTGAAGTATTTGCAAATATTTTCCACTGCAGTTTATGGGAGATGTGGGCTCCCAGAAGAGTGGATAGGACCGTGATGGCGAACCTATGGCATGTATGCCCAAAGTGCACACGAAGCCATGTCGCCCGGCACGTGCAGCCTTACCTGTTTGTATTCCAGGTTTCTGGTGCACATGCCCACGTGATGATCAGCTGTTGTCCATGCACACGGCAGTGCTGAAAACCGGTGTGCACAGGCACGCCGGCCAGCTGATTGTTGGATGTACATGCGCACCAGAACCTGGACGTTCGGCTTTTCCAGAGCATGATCCCTTTGCACGCGCTGCAGTGCCGAGAACCAGCCTGAGCATGCACGCCGGCCAGCTGATCGTCGGACGCGCATGCACACTAGAACCCAGAAGTTTGGCTTTTCCAGAGCATGAGCCCTTCGATGTTTCCACACAACCTTTTCAGCACTCAGTGACAAAAAGATTCGCCATCACTGGGATAGGATATGGAATAAAACATCTCGTATTTAATGGCTATTTTCAACAAATGGGTTGGCTGTTTGGATTGCACTTCTAAAACTTGCAAATGTCTTCTCTTTCAAAGCCACTTACCCTCTCATCAACAAGGTAAGATTCTCATCCAGTAGAAAACAAGAAGTGCTGTTGCTTCTTCCTCACGAGGAGGAAATATTAGAGCAGACTTAAATACAGTACAGCTCTAAAACTTGCATTTCATTATTTGTGTTTCACTTGAGTTTCCATAGTTACCAGAGGCTTCAGGCTTTAATTAAAGCAGTGACTTTTAAAAACAGGACTAGTTCCTCTCCCTTTCAAGGGCACTTCTCTGTGTTGTCTTATGAAAAGCTAATATTAGGTTCAAGTATAAATTATACACAGTGCCTCTGTGACTTAGCTGGGGAGGAGATACATCAAATGTTGCCTCTTCCTTCATGCTAAATGCTACAAATGATCAAAGTTTCTTCCAAACAATCTGCATTATATTTATTTTTGTTCAGGGCCCTTACATAGAAGGATATCTGTCAGACACTAAACACGGCACCCTGTTTCTGCTGCCCCACATCCTGGAACTGACTCGTCCTTATTTTCTGGGATGTTCCTATCATCAGCTTCCAGGCCCCTTTTAAGCAAATTTGGATGCAAAGAAAAAAATTGAAATTTTGCTTTGTTTTAGAAGAAAACGAATCCTAAATTTTTGAGCAAGCTGAATAATATGAGATCTTTCCTTGCTAGCACTAAATAAAAAGAGCCTTGAACAGTCTTCAAACCCAATCTGGATGATTTCCTGATTTGCAGATTTCAACTCCCAGCATTCTTAACAAAAAAACCATCTCAACATATAACTTACATGACTGGGAGACAACCTGGAGGACAAAGGATACAACTCTTTAAGAGTGATATCACTGACCTATCACCAGTGGTGGGTTGCCCCCGGTTCGTACCGGTTCTATAGAACCGGTAGTAAAACTGGCGGGAGGCTCCGCCCACCGACCCCGACATCATCAAAATGCTTCTGCCCCACTGCGAACCAGTAGTAAAGGTAAGTAGAACCCACCCCTGCCTATCACCAGTAACAATGATAGGCCAACTTTAATTCAAGCCAATATAAACTCTTAAATTAAAAGAATTAGAAAGATTTGGATTTAGATTTCCATCCCTTGTAAGATCTTTTAAAATACGAAAGATTTGTACTTTAAAATATCTTCATTTTTGAAAGATTTTCACAAACTTCATTAAAAAAATGATAAAACTTTAACTCTTTATATTTTATGTATAAATATGTATCTATGAACAATGATTAAAGGAAACAGTGCATTTTATTATGGAACAACACAATAGCAGAACATTTTCTTAAAATCACTTAAATCATTTTTATGATCTGTTTTATGTAAAAAAAAAAGGCAATGTATAACCAAAGATGAAGCAAATGAGAGAAGCCGAACATAGATATTTCCCTCAAAAATACAGCAAGTAGAGTAGGTTTTGGAAAGGAAGAAAACATTCAACTTTGCCGACTAACAGCTTTTTCTAACTGATGCTGATTCTCATGTGCTTGCTTGCTAAAACTAACGGCTGAAGGTGTTACATTTTCTGAAATACAGAGCAGAGTCAGGGGTATGTTGTGCCCTAATTTGAAAAATTCAGTTTCGTAGTAATATGAGCATAAAACCCGGACACAACAACAGCAACTAAAAAAGTGAACTCCAGGATTAATAGGTTGTAATACACTGTATATAAGAAACGCTGATAAGATTCTGCTTCCATTTAAAGGGAGAAGCTATGCAGTTCATCTACAAAGTAGAGGTAGTCCTTGACTTACAACAGTTTGCTTAGTGACCGTTCAAAGTTACAGCGGCATTGAAAAAAGTGACTTATGACTGTTTTTCACAGTTATGATATTTCCAGCATCCCCGTGTTCATTTGATCAACATTCAGATCAGGGGTGGGTTCTACTTACCTTTACTACCAGTTTACAATGGGGCCACGCGCACACACGCTCTTCTGTGCATGTGCAGAACCGTTTTGATGATGTCAGGGTTGGTGGGTGGAGCCTCCCACTGGTTTTACTACTGGTTCTATAGAACTGGCCCGAACTAGGGGCAACCCACCACTGATTTGGATACTTGGCAACTGGTTCATATTTATGACTGCTGCTGTATCCCAAGATCATCTGATCCCCTTTTGCAACCTTCTAACAAGTCAAGGGGGAAGCCAGATTCACTTAACAACCAGGTTACAAACTTATCAATTGCAGTGATTCACTTAACAACTGAGGCAAGAAAGGTCATAAAATGCGGCACAATTCACTTAACAAATGTCTCACTTAACAACAGAAATGTTGGGCCCAATTGTGGTTGTAAGTCAAGGACTACCTGTACTAAAATCAATAACATGCAAGAAATAACAGAACATCTGAATTCTAAAACTTTTAAATTAAGAGAATATATTCAAACCAACATTTCATGTTACCATAAGGATTACATCTCTATAAAGGTAAAGGTTCCCCTCGCACATATGTGCTAGTCGTTCCCGACTCTAGGGGGCAGTGCTCATCTCCGTTTCAAAGCCGAAGAGCCAGCACTGTCTGAAGACATCTCCATGGTCATGTGGCCGGCACGACTAAATGCCAAAGATGCACGGAACGCTGTTATCTTCCCACCAAATGTGGTCCCTATTTTTCTACTTGCATTTTTTACGTGCTTTCGAACTGCTAGGTTGGCAGAAGCTGGAACAAGTAACGGGAGCTCACCCCGTTACACAGCAGTAGGGATTTGAACCGCTGAACTGCCGACCTTTCAATTGACAAACTCAGCATCTTAGCCACTAAGCCACCGTGTCCCTCAACCAATTTGACATATTATGTAAAACATTATGTCAATTTATGTCAAATTATTAAATTAAAATTATTTTAATTATTAAAATATTTTGTCAAATTGACATAAAGCATTATGCCAAACTCAGCTAGTTTGACATAAGACATCTCTATTTGACCTTGCCTTAAGTAGATAGCATTAAGTTAATACTGTTGAAGATTTTGAGAGAGGTATTAATCTATAAAAGGCTGAATTATGCTCTAGTGCAGTGATGGCTAACCTTTTTGCCATCTTGTGCCAAAAGCGGGGAGAACACAGGGGGGTCTCGCGTGTGTGTGCCCACACCCATAATGCAATACCCCCTGTACCCCCTGCCCCCGCGTATGTGCACACAAACCCCTATGCTCCCCTGTACGAGCAACCCCTACGCTCCCCCCATCCCCTGCACATATGTGTGCGACCCTCCCCGCTCCCCACACATGCATGTACAACCCTCCGCACTTCCCCACCGCCCGCACATATGCATGAGATCCCCTCCTGCTCCGCGCATGTACGCACATCTCCCACGTGCCCTGCTCCCGCACCAGAGACCTGAAAATCAGCTGGCCGGTGGGAGGCACGCACACATGCATGGTGGAGCTGAGCTGGGCAATGGCTCACGTGCCTGCAGAGAGGGCTCCATGTGCCACCTGTAGCATGCGTGCCATAGGTACACCATCACGATGCTAGTGGCTTGACTATATATTTGCACATCTTTAATAAATATAAGTTGGTAAATAAAAAACAATTTTACAGTACATGGGATATCAAATAAAAATATAGAAATGCACATAGACAAAAATCATTAAGCAATGGTACAAAATACAACTCCTGGAGTGTACTCCACATCTTTATCAATTAGAATAAAATATATGAAACTATGTATTATTAAGTCAGGTATAGAAGTTAAATAGAAGTTAAGAGCCTTGGTAGTACAGTGGTCTAAGGCACCCTGTTATTAAGCTGGTTATTAAGACCAGCTGCCTGCAATTACTGCAGGTTCGAATCTCGCCAAGGCTCAAGGTTGACTCAGCCTTCCATCCTTTCTAAGGTAGGTAAATTGAGGACCCAGTTGTGGGGGCAATAAGCTGACTTTGTATAAATATACAAAAGAATGAAGGCTTAGCGCATTGTAAGCCGCCCTGAGTCTCCGGAGAAGGGTGGCATATAAATCAAATTAAAAAAAAAAAGTACAATTAATTCATCATATCACATGCCGAACCATCCTCTCTACAATAGAGAAAAACACTTTTAAAACTTACCTTATTGCATCCACGCTGATTATTCCATTGTACTCTTTATAAATCTGAATAGAATATCTAGCTATAAAATGCTTTCTTCTCTGCATTTAAATAATGCTAATCCAGATAGGCAAGATCTGTTCTAAGACAAGACAATGCTAGGAAAAAAATAACTATAAAAGGTTGAAGAGGCAGAATTTTATGCCTGCAGTCATGTAATTAAGAGAAAGGGAATAATTAACCAAGCCAATTCTTTCTCACTGATCCAATGAGCTTTGGAAAGAGGAGGAATAAAAATATGCTTGCACAGGAATTTCATTCCTACAAGACAATCTGTCTAACTATAGTAAAAGAAAAGAAAAAAACCTCAATGCTTTTTTCAGGTTTCAAAGTCTAATGTCATTAATCTGGCCCACTCTTTTCCAGCAAGTACAGCATATGTTCTTTCAGAGATCAAATAGAACATGGAAAAGTTAAGGTTCTTTAATAATTATTGGAATGAAAAAAATCAATCATTCTAGATTCTTAGCAATACTGTTTAGAACAAAAAAAAAATGATAAAAGGTTGCAGAGCTGAATTTCCCCATTTATGTAAGGAAGTTTTTAATGTGCCTTTTGGCAAAAATGCACAATTCTTACTCCATCTTTTACTTCATCTAGCTTGAAAAATTAAATGCAGGCTGTGTGAAGTGCCACCTTTAAATTTGTGCCTATATCTTGCAAAAAATACTGGGGAATCATTTAATCCTGTTCTAAAAGACTAAATCTCAAGTTAGAATACATCATAACTAAAATGCTGAAGAAACTAAAGTTACCCAGTACTTCAGAATATTATTGTTAGATTGTTAGCAATAGAGGGGAATCTTTACTCTTTACCCTCAAAAAGACATGCAACCTGCTAAACGATTAGTGCTTAAAAGAAAAAAGTAATTTTTTACTCCTAGATGTACCAAAGTATGACAGCTCAATTTTTAAAAGAATCTACCTAGTGCCGTGATGGTGAATCGATGGCACGCGTGCCAGAAGTGGCACATAGCGCCCTCTCTGTGGGCACGTGAGCTGTTGCCCCAGTTCCAGTTGGTCTATGTGTCTGTCCTGCATATGCGTGGGGGGGGGGCACACATGCATGTGTGGGCTGCACGTGCATTCATGGGGAGCGTATGGGGGTCCACGTGTGCATTCGCAGGGGGCACGCATGTGTAGGGGTGGGGCGCACGTGTCGGGGGGCAAGGCACATGCATGGGGGGCAGGCCGCAAACACATTGCATTTTGGGGGTTCAGGCGCACTTGCGCTTTGGGCACTCGGTCCGGAAAAGGTTAGCCATCACTGACCTAGTGGATTCCCCATCTGTACATCACCTGCTAAGAATATGTGTGTGTGCATGTGCGTGCACGCAAGACCATATGTAATCTTGTATAATGTTACAATATTGCTTCAGTTTAGGTTCCAGATTTTCCAGTACTTTTGTGCCCTGCCTAGTCTATGAGCAGTGAAAATATAATTGTTTAGTTTCAGAGAATCCTATCTGGCAGATTTTCTGTCATCTCATTTTCTAACTGAAGCACAGTAAAAATGTCATGGTAAAAGATACTGGACTTTTTCCAACATTGTTAACTTTAGCAAAAATGTTTTTGGTTTTTTTGAAGAATTATTTCTACTGATTCTAATTTTTATGAAAAAGATGGATGCTTTCCAATATCACTAGCTTTAGCAAAAAGTTTTTTCTTTTTTTGTTTGTTTGTTTGTTTTTGTTTTAGAATTGTTTTCTACTGATTCTAATTCTTGTGAAAAAGTTACACAAAATTGCCCATTGATACATATTCTGATATTCTAAGCCAGGGGTCGGGAAATTATGGCCAGCCAGCCAAATCTTGGCTCTGATGAATGAGATTTTCTGGCATTATGAATACTGGTTTGCTATGTATCGTATGTATTTAGTATGTTCTGCCATGTTTTTTAACTTCCCAATCTAGCCTGCAATCCTATTCCCTTTTGATGTTCTTCAGTCTTTTGTGCCACCCGTCTTCTTTTTCTTTATGCTCTTTAGCCTATTCAGGACTATGTTTGAAGGGGAGATGCTAAACACATATAATGGACGCCTGAGGATATATACTGTTTCCCATCCATCAACCTACCCTTTATAGACTAATTGAGGATCTCTACTATGTCCATAGGAATGTAAATAAATTCTGTACACAACTTCAGAGCCTCCAGAAAGTTGGTTCTGCTCCTATTCAGTGGCCCTATGCTGTTTACAAAGACCTCTTTATCTTTTTAATCTGTTGGGTTCCCACACAATTCTATAAACAATGATACAATGCTATATCTGATATAGCTTCATGGATACTTCTGAACGAAAACATATTTGTTGCAGCAAATTAGGTGAAAAAGCAGTACAGACACACAAATAGGAGAGCAGCAAAGGTGGAAGAACAGATGGAAAATTGTGACAAGTAGGGAAAAAATGTGGGGACAAAAGAACACCTAAAAGCATTGGGATTTTCCACGCTTATGGGCTGTGACTCAACTTTTTCCACATTCGTCACTTCTACTCCGGCATTTCCAGAGCACACTGTTCCCTGAACTGGATCTACCTCACTGGTTGCCCAATGAACTATGCTAACAGAGACTCTGAGGTGTATTTGTATATTTCAAACATTATTTGTAGCATTCCTTTAGACAGAGAGTTTGTATAAGCAGTCGTCTACAAGCTGAAGTCAGCATCTGGAATTGCTTAAAGTATATATTGGGGCACTTGCTTTTGAAAGTTACAATAGAAAAAATACTTTCCTTCTTGACTGATTTGAAATTATATATTTGCTTTATTGACTTTCTACCCTGTTTCCCTAAAAATAAGACATCCCCTGATAATAAGCCCAATCAGGCTTTTGAGCGCATGTGCTAAAATAAGCCTCCCCCCCCCGAAAATAAGCTCTCCCCGAAAATATTTAAACGCAGAGCTGGGAATCAGGTAAGACAAGAGGAGTCCCATCTTGTTCCATGCCCCCCAAAATAATCAGACCTCCCCAAAAATAAGGCCAAGCGCTTATTTTGGGGTTAAAAAAATATATAAGACAGGGTCTTATTTTTGGAGAAACACAGTACTTCTGCAAATTTTCTGTAAATTTTCCGAAATAAAACATGTGGATGCTTTTTATATCAAAGTATCAACTTCTTTAAATGTAAACATCCTACAGCATTTTATGGGCATAACTGTTATAAAGGCACCATTATGGGAATATCATTCCCACTTTTGGGACCAGCAACTCTGACACCGAACAATATGGTCATAAAGTGAAAATATCCATTTTTAAAAAATCACAAGCACCAACCAAAGCAAGCACATTGCTTCTCCTTCTCTCAAATTTAGCCTATTAAAAATCTCTCTTTTTTGTATCTGAAGTCATTTTCCCATGGCATTACCCAGTTATTCAGCTATTAAAACAGTAATATTGTAAGGATAGTTTTCAGTGACGCTATAAATCCCTCATGGAGAGATGGTTTGACACAGGAAGACTTTCAATTAAAAAAAAAATAGATCCCACAAGCCTGAATTTTGGTTCAGTCCTACTCTAATAAAGGCCTCTTATGACACAGTGGGATTCCTTGACAGACATGGACGTTGAAATGCTGTTTGTCCTGAATGAACAAAGTTTAAAAGAAAACCACCTGAAAGACTTTTCTCTAATTCTGATTTACAGCAGGGTGTTGTTTTTTTAAATGACAAGGGACTCAGCTGATATGTACTTTAATGTTATTTCAATTTCAGGCAAAAATCTTTTCGGTCCCATATGCTTTTCAAATTTGGTTCTATCGACTTTGTATTATGGTTGCATTTTTCCTCTTAAGAAATGTTTTAGATCTATATTATTTACAATTTATTTTATTTTCATTAAAAACTCTTAATAACTGTTTTAATGCTATTTTATAAACTATGTCGGAGCTATGTTTATAATTTTAATATTGTCTTACATTTTGTTAAATCATCCAGAAAATTACATTTGTTTGATCACAAATAAATAAAAAGTAACAATCTGCAAAAATCACTAATCTTTCTCCAACTTGTACCCTCCAAATGTGTCAGATTACAATTTCCCTTTTCTCTAGCTAGATAGCTAATGGTTGAGAAAGAAAAGAAGAAAGCAATTTACCTAATGATCAGATAAAAAGAAATCAGATGGAGGTGAGGGACTTAATAGTTTAAAAAAAAAAACAAAGAAATTTCTTGTTACATTTTTAACCCAATAGGCATCTTACTGTTCACCTCAGATAAAAAGATTGTGCTAATGTTGCATATAGCCAAGGATTACATTGCTATAATTACCTTGGTAATTCAGATCTGAAATGGGTCTACTGGCTCAAAAGGAATAGATAAAAAAGACTGTTTGATATATTTTGTTCTTTCAAACTGGCACCAATGCTTGGTAATATTAAAAGCTTTTAGACAGCTACACTGTCAATTCAAGATGTTAAACATACCTTCAGACACACAGTGACATTAATGGTTATACAAATCATTGCCTATCACTGTAGGACAATCAGAATATACCATTTAAAATAACACTTCATTTACCCAAGTAGAAAATGCATCTTATTTCAATCTCATGAATCCATCCATACATTAGACTTTGCTAAAAAGCATCTGTCTGATCAAACTGATGAGCTCAGGATCTTCTCATTATGCCTTCCCCCCCCCCCCCATTCTTAATACATAGGTCAAAATTCCAGATCATTTTTTTCCTGCTATTTAACTTAGACTTCTTTAAAATTAAAATAAAACAAAATAATTAACACAGAATAGAAGCAAAAACACCCCCAAAGTACTGAACCCAAACTCAAACAGGGTTGAACCTGACTTATCATGGAAGGTTTATCTCATTGTGTAAAAGACAAACATGGCAGAGTTTCTCAACCGTGACAACTTTAATATGCAACTCCAGCCAGGCATGGGAAACTGCGTTAGGAGAAAGTGACCAGGAGATTAAAAAGTCTTTCAGTTTTCTCCAAATTAAGACACTTTTGTTTTCACATCTTATTCTTTGCAACTTATTTAGAATTTATGTACAGTAGCGGCCAAAATTGTGGAAACCTTTTGGGAAAAGTGTATTTTCTAAAACTAGCTAATAACACCACTTTTCTTTTGGAGCAGTACCATAAATTTATATATCAATGGAAAGATAACTTAATCAAGAATGTAATGCAATAATTTTTATGAAGGATTTGCTATTAGAATAACAGGATAAAGAAGAAAAGCGAAACACGTAAAAAGAATGAGATATACAAAAATTATCACCATAGAAAAAATGAGATGTACAAAAATTATCACGTCAGTTAATACTTAATTGGGTAACCTTTAGCATGAATTACGGCCTTACGTTGTCTTCCCATGATGTGAATCAAGTCTTTTAGTTCTGCAGCTGTTATCCAGGGTGGATAAAAATCAATGATTTTTTTTAAAAAATTGGATTTTTTTGATTTAAATCAGATTTTTTTTATTTTTATCGAATTTATTTTAATAAAAAACTTTGGGGGTAAAAATCTATGGTAAGATAGTTTTCTATTTAAGATACATAAATAATTTAGTTTATTCAGCATGAAATGGAGCTTAGTTATGTAGCATGAGGCTGTATATTCTGCAACACTGGGACTATCGGTGAGTCAACAGTGGGTCAAAGGAGTAGCAGAGATGACAGTTGCTCTTTAAAAATTATGATTTAAATCGAGTTGATTTAAATCAAGCCTTTTTACTAGTGATTTAAATCATGATTTAAATAGTGATTTAAATCAACTCAATTTAAATCAAATCCACCCTGTGTGAAACCAAGATTGAATGATTGCTTCTATTAACTGGGTTTTATTGCTGGGTCGCTTCTGACTAACAAGTATCTTTAGTCGGCTCCATAGATTTTCTATGGGCTATTCCCAGGCCATTCCAGCAGTGGAATATGATTATCTTGAAACTCCCCCCCAAAAAGTGGTGTTATTAGCCATCAAACCTCAAAAATACACTTTTCTCAAAATGTTTCCACAATTTTGGCCACTACTGTAAGTGCTTTTTTTTTTAAAGAAATGGCAGAAGATGCTATTCCTAATGTTTCCTGTTTTATCTTTTTGCCTCTCTGTAGCCTCTCTGGATCCCTAAACTGAAAAGGGAACTCCTCAAAGGAGGAATTCCTTCACGGAGCTTTCCTTTTGAACTAAACTGAAGTGTTGGAAGCCAGAGAGGCTGTGGAACATTGGAAGCACAATTAGATATTCAATTAGATATTGGAACGACACATGTAAGGGTACAACAACTATTCAGGTACCTTGTAACAAGAGCAAGTTCCAAGACCCGACTTTCATTCAGATGTTACTTTCATTGGCAGTTCTTTTCTATTAAATCAAATGAAAAACATCACAAAAAACATTTTGGCCCAAGAGATTTATCTACCATCCATGTACAGCCAAACTACTGAACAGCCTTTAAATCATTTTTATTCCTCTTTATTCTTCTTGTTCAATCATTCCACATTTATTTATTTATTTATTTATTTATTTATTTATTTATTTATTTATTTATTTATTTATTTATTTATTGGTTCAATTTATATGCCGCCCTTCTCCTGAGACTCAGGGTGGCTTACAATGCGTTAAGCAATAGCCTTCATACTTTTGTATATACCTGCTTAGTAGGGCTTTCGCCCCCCCCCCCAAAGCGGTGTTCTTTTTTATACAAAGTCAGCTTATTGCCCCCACAAACCGGGTCCTCATTTTACCTACCTCGGAAGGATGGAAGGCTGAGTCAACCTTGAGCCTGGTGAGATTTGAACTTGCAGTAATTGCAGGCAGCTGGTGCTACTTAACAGCACTTTAGTCTGCTGCGCCACCAAGGCTCTTCTTGATGATAATGCATGTTGCTGCAGATTTTACAGATGGCATCAAACTGCCAATGGCTAAACAGCAACAGCAATACCACTGATTTATATACCGCCCCATAGAATTTTACAGCACTCTTTGAGTAGTTTAGAAATGTCAGCATATTGCCCCCAACAATCTGGGTCCTCATTTTACCGACCTCAGAAGGATGTAAGGCTGAGTCAGTCTTGAGCCAGTCAGATGGAAGTCTTCCATCTTCAATTAGTTTCTGTGTGGAATCAAAGAAATGGCCAGCCATACCACTGTGTCATTAACCAATTTATATACCACCGTTATCTTTGCTAATATGTATTAGAATTTGTAAAAAAAAATGGAGTGAGATAATTGAACCATAAAGCTTCAAACTGTTTTTAATTCCTACTACTGTAAAAACAGATCTGAAAGTGTATGGGAAATGTCAGAGAATACATATTGATTATATGCCATCACGTTCCTTTTGACCCCCTATTTTTGACCACATAAATACATTTTTCTGCATTAAGACTATATATTACATGTGGCTTATGCAATAGTATGTTTGTTACATGCCACAATTCTTTGCTTTTAATGACTACTTCTTTAGACACTTAGCAAATCTCAGCAACCAGATATGTGGCTGAATCAGATTCTCTAGAGTGAAACTTAGTACATTTTGTTATATTTTGCTTCCTCTTTGAGAGAACTTAAAGGACAGAAACAAGCAAAATAGAGTCCTCTGAAAGTAACTTAAAACCAACTATTTTCAAATGATGACTGAATATTATCAAAAGCCTCAAAAGCTAGATTCCATCCCTGGGGATTCAAGAAAGTCACCCATCAGCCAAATCCTATTTTAGAAATTCAGTTTTTCTCTTTAAAATCTGACTCAACTGTATTATTTGGATTAAACACTTTTTAAATGAAACACATACCACTATCATATATGTGAAACACAGAACTTTTTGCTGTTAGTAGCCTAATAATAAAACATTGTATAATCATTGCTATGCACTGGTTACAGTAAAGCCCTACAAACAAATAACTGGCATGCTTGACAGATTGAATTCTCATGTCCAAAGAATATAATACTTCTACCTCATTTCTACTATAAAACTACTCTTATTGTTCTGCCCCAGCTCCGGATTTCTGAGGATACTGACACACACCAATGGTCCTTATCAAATTTATTAAGTAGCAAGAATAAACAAGACCGGCAAAGGTTGGCAACCAGCCCAGAAAACAAGATATGATAAACCAAAATACTCTGATAATAATACGAGTTGTTTCCAGCAAGACCGCACTAGCTGCGTGTGACTTAAATAGGCTAAGGGAGTGGCCAATTATCCTCAAGCCCTACTCTTGAGTAGACCTCCTCCTCCTGAGTAGCCACTCCTGCCTTTTGGCAGCCCTGCATGCTCGAGCATTGAGGAGAGGCTCCTCCACTTCGCTCTCTCCACTTGAAGGAGCCTCTGGAGATTCTGAAGGCCCTGGCTGAGTCTCTGCCTCTGGCACCACATCCTCTTCAGCCTCCTCGCTGTCCGACGCGAGCGCGGCTGCCCAGGCTGCTGGCGCGACACCACACCAGCCTCTTCGTCAGGATCAGCCACGATCTGCGCAGGCCGCTGGCGGGCCACAACATCTATGCACTCAACAATAAAAGTATATACCAGTTCCCAGCCTTAGGTTTTCATTGACTCCATGACATCAGATGAAATTGCCTCTTTACAAGTTATCTGGAGGAGTAGGAAAATGATTGTATGCATACTTGCCTCTACATAAATGGTCTTCTCCCCATCTCCCATGTTTTAAAATACTTTTTTTAGTAAATATGCCATCTTTAACTGCATGGTAACCTTTGGAATAAAGTACAAATCATGGAGAGAAACAGTTGAGGAAAACCAAACTTTGTAAACCAAGTTTGTGGAAAAGTAAAATGATAGCATAGAAGCATTCCCAAGAATGCAACAAATCCAAAACCCCATTCAGAACCATTCTTCTTCATTTCCTTGATCTCTCATGTTGTCATGGGACTGAAAGAGAAGAATGGCATATCTTTGCAAACAATACAGGCATAGAATGATAGGCATTGTTCTTATTGGAAGAGATCATATGATAATACTCAACCTGGAAAGGAAAAACTGCCGGCATGCTGGTGTAGTATAACAAAAATACACCAGTTGAATAATTAAAACCGCATGAACCTTTCCCTAAGCACAACCACCTATTGTACCCTTGGCTTTAAAGACAATATATTGGCTTTTGTGCATTATTGCACCTAAAGGCAAACTTAGCTTTGATAACCATATTATAGTTTGCACCGTGGCAATGTCTGTCATTAAAAGGATCCAGAAACTCCAGTCAAATCAATTTTAAAAAACAGTTCTGGGACTAAATTAGATGGACAACTGTCCACTTGCAATAAAATAATTGCATTCTATAATTCAGAATACGAAGATGTGTCCAGAGATTATGCTTATTGCACATGGAAGGAGAAATTACACATTATATGTGAAACATGCTGCCTAGATAACACATGGAAATATTGGTTTGAACTTCATTCAAGGATGAAAAGAAATATTACTTTCATAATATCTGGTATGCACAATGCAATCATGGATGAAGCAAAGGTGATAATCAAGTCAAACTCAAATATTTCTTCCTTAAGCCACTCTCACCTCAAAGTTTGCTAAAACCAATCTTATTAGCCTAGTATGTTTCCCCGAAAATAAGACCCTGTCTTATATTTTTTGAACCCCAAAATAAGCGCTTGGTCTTATTTTCAGGGAGGTCTTATTTTGGGGCGCATGGAGCGAGATGGGGATCCTCTTGCCATCTTACCTGATTTCCAGCTCTGTCTCCCTAACCCTAACCAGAGAAAATGGCAGGGATCGGCTGTACATGCGTTTAAATATTTTCATGGGAGGGCTTATTTTCGTGGGAAGGCTTATTTTTCGGGAAACAAAGTAGAAATTAGTCTGGTATATGTAGAAAATAGTACAGGTGCCTTTCAAAATTGTGGGTTGAAGGGAAGAAAAGTCAAATGCTTGCATTTACAAACAAGTCACTACTGGCAATTTTTACCCAGGAGAAGGATTAGATGAGTAGTACTTTACAGAGCTTTTTCCCCCCAACAATAATTGGAGGTTAGCATTCTCTGAAACAAGGGTGAGAAGAAAGCATTACCTTAAAAATAATCTCTGCAGTTTATCATCAGCTTTCCAAATTTAATTTATTTCATTGACTAAAATATACAATATATCCTACTTAGGACCAGATATTCTGACCCTTCCTCTGATCTTTGTTGTTGAAAGTCTGAGAGTAAATATTTCTCTAAATAATTATATTTTTTCAAGAGAAGGAAGAGGTCCTCCCCCTTCTGCTATTGTTAGGGTGGAAATAAGTACACTCTATTCCAGAATAGTACTTAAACTTCCTCTGGAACTTAATTCTTTTGACTAAGACGGAAAAAAAAAAGAAATGTCTTTTTCTTAGACATTAAATTTGAACCAATTATATTATTATATTTGATGGTCAAGAATGCCACATTGAATTTAATTAATATCAAAATCAAAATCAAAACTAAACTCTGCTTTTTTAATGTCTGAGGTCTCCTTCCATTTATTTCTTCTACTTCCTTTTGTAAGGCTTGTCTATGGGACAATTTGGTGTACTCCATTTTTTAAATGATAGCTGTGGCGCAGAACTTAAAACTAAAAGACTTAAAAAGTCTTAAAACTTAAAAAGACTATATGTAAAATGCTTTTCCCCTCTCCATCTACACTGATAAAACTATAAATTAACCTTCCTTCTAGTCTGTAATGAACATAAACAAAGCTCTGTTTTTAAGCTGCCTATGTCTTCCAGTGATATTTAGGGCAATGTTTCTCAACCTGGGCAACTTTAAAACGGATGGACTTCAACTCACAGAATTCCCCAGAGTCAGAGCTGTCTGGGGAATTCTGGGAGTTAAAGTCCACCCGTCTTAAAATTACCCTGGTTGAGAAATACTGGTTTAGGATGTTAAAGTGCCTGTAGGAACAGGCGTATCATTTGAATTGAAGAAAACATTGGAGTTTTGCTATTCCTGCTGGCAGAGATAAGACTAAATGCTTAGTGCAGATTTTCATGGCACTAACATCATGTGGTTTGTCATTGCAATCATATTCTAGGCCAGGACATCTGTTGCTGCCATGCAAAACAGTTTGCAGATCTCTTACCGACACCTGTCCTCCTCCGTCACAAATCTTGGCTGATACAGAACACTTTAGAAACAATCTGTTGTCAGCTGCAGCAATGTTGAAAAAGATTTTCAACAAAGAAATAACTGCTTTATATAAAGGTACCAATGTCGTCTCGGAAGAAATCTGATACGATTCTGTATGGTCTTTTTCCTCCAGGTAATTCTGTATACACCCTCGTAGTTTTAGTTCACTGCAGTTTTCAACCACAGCACTCTTTTTATGGTTTTGAATCTCTGACTACATTTTAAAACAATATCCCTTACTCTTTCAAGGGACAATACTTGTTCAAGTTCAATTCTTGGGGCATCTTTCACCTTCAGACTTGCAATCTTCTCTGTCTGGTCCTGTTTTTATTCACTCGTGCAGTCCCCTTCTAACATTCTTACCATTTTGCGTAATTCTGACCGTCTGAATTAAGGCCTTATTTTCATAGCTTCCTGTCTACATCTTAATCCTATAAAAGGCATCTTTGGTTTTTCCTTTTCCTTAACTCTTCACTTTTTGGTTGATTAAGAAACCTCCAGTTCCACCAAAAGGACTCTCTCTGTCTTTTTTTCCACCCAGTAATATAAGCTTCTTTTTGGAAACTACATGCTTAACCAAGAAAAAAATCTGACTAACAGCTTGTAAGAGGGAAAACAAATTACCGGTAGATAGCTATAAAACATTGCAAGCTACATTGAGATATAAAACCAAATGCTTAGCTAATGTAAACGTAGCGCAGCAAAGCTTTTACGTATATTTACTCATCCCCAATTTCATATTTTCTCAGCTTCAAACAAGCTTTGGATCTTCAAAGCAAGAATATTTAACATTTTGTCACATAACAGCCTCCCTATCACTCCAGCACTAATACATGAATGAAAGGGTAGAGGAAAATCTGTATTTCTTCCATTAGTCTCCAATGATTCAGAACATTTAATAAGAACTTAACCTTACATATAAGGTTATAGGTAGGCTACACCCAATGGTGTATGTGCCAGGCAAGCAAACTTCCATGATGCTTCAGTTCACATTATATACTCCAATCCTTTCTGGGAAATGTATCTTAATAACATCTGGAATGCCACAAGTTGCTTTTCCTGCTTTCCCAAGAATGTACCCTGTTTTCCCCAAAATAAGACATCCCCTGATAATAAGCCCAATTGGGCTTTTGAGCGCATGGCAATAAGGCCAAGTGCTTATTTCAGGGTTCAAAAAAATATAAGACAAGGTCTTATTTTCAGGGAAACACAGTAGGAGTGATGTTCCTTATTGTGCTTCATTGTACATATGATACCCATATCTAAAGTAGGTACTACATCATGTATAACTGAAGGTCTCAACCTTGTTGAATTTATGGGCATATCTGAAACTTTTAGAATAAATTGTGGCTGTCATATATAGGCCTTCTCCATCTATAAATTGGCTGCCATGAGGAATGTAACCACTGACAAAAAGTGATCAGAATGCTATCCCCTTAAGCCTTCACCCAAGTGGCATTATCCCCATAAGATCAGAGGGGACAATGATCAATATACCTATAGAATGCTCATGCTTATAAACAGTTTTACCACATTTACACAGTATGGCTTCAAGAGGATCACACTTTAGACTTCTTACGTGAAATGATCCTTAGAAAGAAACACAAGATTGAATAGTGGTTGCTTTTAAGCACCGTGTGAGTTATTGCAAGCGATGGATTGCTTTGCTTACATATGTGATACGAGGTTGCTGAGTCAAAGGAAAAACTATGCCCAAGAAGGAAGGCCCATTAATTTTAATGAGAGAAAGCCATCTCCCCAAACATTTTTAGGATCAAAGTGCCAGGAATCAATTGCTTCTATTTCCTCAAATTCAATTAAAGAAGAAATCCTAAGCAGGCATACTGGGTAGGAATTTCTATCCAAGTCAGGAGAATTTAATTCCAACTAGATTTATTTAATATAGGGCAAAAGACAAGGAGACAGATGGCAAGTTTTTAGCCTCATAGGTCCTTCCTATCTAAAGACAATCAAGGAAATGCTGGATGCTGCCGGGGCAGTGAAGGGGTTGGGGGGGGGGGTTTGGGGAGAGAACAGAGAAAGAAGCTTAGGAAACATAGAGATAAAGGGAAAATCTATCATTGAGCAGAGCTGACATTGATTGCAGTGAGTAGGCCTTTTCCCTCTGGGATTACCTTTTAATCTCTAGAACAAGGGTTCTTAACAGGATTCCAGGGACCTTCAAGAGAGATTACAGAGAGTCTGTGAAGTTGGGGGTGGGTGGGGAATGCAACTTTATTTTAACTAAATTTAACTGAAATAGAGAAGCACGGGCATTACTGTGTAACATATTTATATATTATTTAATATTATTTATAACATTATTTTTCAATATGTTAATAACTGTATTGAACTGAATTGTTTTCCTTTGTAATACAACAATGTAATATTTTTTTTAAAAAAATAGTTTTTATTAAACATTTTTCAGCTTTAAAAACAAAAAACGACAAAAGCAGAAAAAACAAGACAAACATAACAATGTTTTACAGCCTTCCGTATCAGCATATATATTCTGTTTTTATAATTCGCTCTTCTACATTGCCTTCCTAATGGTAACAACTATAATGATGTAATAACAATTATAACAATACTACTTACTCATATCTACATTATACTTACATTATAATCAGTAATTTAAATGGAATAATAATTGGTAACTTTGGTTAATATTTAATCAATACTAATTTAAAACTCCTATTTCTTGTTTTGGCTTCTGTTCTCTAGCCACATATACATTCTATTCCAAACTTTATAATAATCCAATTCTTCTCTTTCTTTTAACAACATGGTCATTTTGTCCATTTCTGCACACTCGAGTATCTTTCTGATTACTATTTCATCTGAGGGTGTATTAGTCTGTTTCCAATTTTGCGCGAAGGCGATCCTAGCAGCAGTTAGTATGTGTAGTGCGGAGGTAGGTTTCAGCAGGTTCTGACCAGTTCTGGAGAACCGGTAAATACCACCTCTGACTGGCTCCGCCCCCATCTATTCTCTGCCTCCCGAGTCCCAGCTGATCGGGAGGAAATGAAGATTTTGCAGTAACCTTCCCCTGCCACGCCTACCAAGCCACGCCCACCAAGCCACACCCACAGAACCGGTAGTAAAAAATTTTGAAACCCACTATTGGTGTAGTGTTATATATTGAAAAGTTTTATCCATTTTCGGATCTAACAATGCAATACATTTTACTTAGTTTTATGCATTCATTTTTACATTTTTCTGAGAAGCGACCTTTTGAAGATTTCACCAGGTTTAAGGGGATCCACAGCACAAAAAGGGTTAAGAACCCTAGCTGTGGATAAAGAGGCTACAGCTCTAATCCACAGAAAAGTTTCAAACACCCTGTCAAAATACTTTTAAGGTTAGATTCTCCCCTTTTCATAGAACTTCCATTGCAACTGACAACAATTTTTTTTAAAAAAACCTATAGCCTATTAACATCAACAGTATATTCAGAATAAAGGGATAGGGCAGAGATGGGGAATGATGGCTCCTTTATGACTTGTGGACTTCAATTCCCAGAATTCCTGAGCCAGCATGGAACTTTGGGAGTTGAAGTCCACAAGTCATTAAAGGGCCATCGTTCCCCACCCCTGGGACAGAGAAAGTAAAAGCATTTTTACTTTTTTGCTGAAAGGCATGATAATATTATACCTAGAACACAATGATCATCTTCCTGACTCATCTACAGGCACTTATAAATTGGAAAGAACTGATATAATTGGGTTCTAGGTATGACATGATCATGCCTTCCATCTTTCACCTCTGATGAATAGATCTACTAGGGCAGAGGTCTTCAAACTTAGCAGCTTTAAAACTTGTGGACTTCAACTCCCAGAATTCTCCAGCCAGCATAGCTGGGAGTTGAAGTCCACAAATCTTAAAGCTGCCAAGTTTGGGGACCCCTGTACTAAGGTTTCAAGTACTACTCTAGATAAGAAAGCATTTTTTATGCACTATGAAAAAAAATCTACCCTTATGAAATCTGAGGGAAAGGTACTTTCTCCTGTTATCCTACTGCAAAACCATGTTGCTATCCTTAATGGTTCCCATTATTTTCCCACATTATTTCTTCACTCTTTCACTGGCTTCCTATCATCAGCAAAAGATCCTGTGGCCTCAATCACTTTCAGTAGATGTTGTTGCACCACAGTCAAGCCATAACTATGCTGTAACATTTGCTACTGGTGTTTAAAATTCAGTTTATCACTCAATTACTCTGCTAGCTTGACCTTAATTTACTACATTTTCTGGTACATTTGATTTTGGATATTATGACATCCTGACTCAGGCCATTAGACAGGAAACGAAGTGACAGCAATGCCCAAGGATAAGGGGAGGAGAGAATACCAATCGCCTGGAAAATAAAGGCTATCGTTGCTTGTTTTGCATCCTGTGGAGCTTTTCCTTATTAGTGTTCAAATGTAAATAGCATTTTATACAAGCAGAAAACTGCCTATAATTAACTCTCTGGGGTTCGGCAAGGAGCCGTTACTCATACATTGCTTTAATATGATGTTTTACAATTGCACAAAGACTTGATGTGAGGACTTGTTTACTACAAATGTATTAAGCAAACTCTTTGGATGTTTAAATACTGCCGAAGTCAGTCACATTACACTGGATATTTCTTTCTTGAGTTCTAAGCATCACACTTACATTAAGTAGAAGACAGTTTATGTTCCGATGAACTAAGTGGAACTTAAAGATGGGAATCAACTGTAAGTTCACTCAAGCTATTGCAATGTTTCCTTAAAGACAATAGGCAGTTCCAGTGTTACAGGATTGGTTATGAGTATTATGATATACATAACTCATGTATATCATATTAAAGACTGTTAATAAACAAGGCAATATTCATGATTAAATCTAATAGCTTGTTTGATTAAGTCTTCATATGCCACACCTAAAATAAAGCCTCAAACACAACTGCCAGCCTTCAAACGAAACATGGCCAGAGGAGCTAATTCTATTTTGTGATAAGATTACATTAATAGAATCCTACTAGACTGAAAGTATATCTCTCCCCCGCCCATATCGTCTGTACAGCCCCAGAAACTAGGGAGGGTGTCTTCTGAGCCTCTTGCATCACCCACATTCCTTCTGTGGGTGAAGTTGCCTTTTATTTGAACATCCCCTTGTCCTGTCACCCAAGGTCATTCCCACATACCGTAACAATGCCCCTGTATCTAGGCCCTTTGTAGATCAGGTTTTCCTTAATCGTCCAAGCACTAACTTTTCAAGTTAGAGAAACTGGTCCAAAGTCATACAGTTTGGTCTTATGGTCAAATAGGGCAGTGGTGAAATCCAATTTTTTTTACTACTGGTTCTGTAGGCATGGCTTGGTGGGCGTGGTGTGGCTTGGTGGGCGTGGCAGGGGAAAGATACTGCAAACTCTCCATTCCCACCCCACTCCAGGGGGAAGGATACTGCAAAATCTCCATTCCCACCCCACTCCAGGGGGAAGGATACTGCAAAATCCCCATTCCCACCCCACTCCAGGGGGAAGGATATTGCAAAATCTCCATTCCTACCCCACTCTGGGGCCAGCCAGAGGTGGTATTTGCCAGTTCTCCGAACTGCTCAAAATTTCCGCTACCACTTCTCCAGAACCTGTCAGAACCTGCTGGATTTCACCCTTGAAATAGGGACTTATATATGGGTCTTTACTTACCAGTATGGGTTGCTTCATCTAGGTCCGTGATGGTGAACCTATGGCATCTTTGTGCGTCCTCTCTGTGGACACATGAGCCTTTGCCCTAGTTCAGCACCACCGCACATCTCCTGCGAGCCAGCTGATCATTGGGTCTCTGCCACATATGCGTGGGGTGCGCATATGTGCACCCCGCGCACATTGGGGGGCATGCGGGGGGCATGTGCAGGGGGGTGGGCTGCGTGTGGGGGGCACACTGCATACACAGGGGTGGGGCGCATGCACGGGGGCCACTAAGCATTGCATCTTGGGGGTTCGGGCGCACACGTGCACTTTGGGCACTCGGTTCAGAAAAGATTAGCCATCACTGATCTAGGTATTTTGCAGTATAACGAAACATAAGTTCTTGCTGAGTACACACTGTAGCACAGAATTTGAAGAGAGAAAATCTGTACAATTCTAAGGAAAGAAGCACTAACAATCTGATATACTCATAAATGTGCTAAGGCTAGGCTGTATATATAAAGTGCTACCTTTTGAGCAAAGTATCCTTTCACTATTATTCACATAATCATATAAAGGTTCCCTTTTGTGAGCTCTGAGTTCACATGAGATTAGGCTAGAAGGCCATAAGCTTATGCACGCGATCATCAGGAAAATGATATGATGCAGTTTATTTAATGACATTCATTAATTTAAAACACTCATGAAGGCAGCCAATAGCTATTATAAAAATAAGAATACTAATAGCAGCAACAAAACATAAAAAGAATGGAATAAAAAAATGCAAAATATACGCCGCCATTGAAAATGATTTAATCGGACAGCTTCTAACAGATTAAAACAACTCATGGTCCAAGAATCTTTCTAAGAGGGAAAGTTTTAATAGCCCATTGGAAAGTCATAGAAAAGGTCTTATAATATCCTTGCCAACTTCCATATGTAGAATCCCCCAAAATTCCTCAGTCAGCAAAGTCAAAAGCTATGGAACTTGCTGGCTAAGAAATTCTAAGTTCTTAGCTCTCTGGAAGGCAATAGATTAAAAAAGTTGGCAAGGACTATTATTTCTCAGACATATGTAAATTATAACTGTAATTGACTGAAATGTGTCCACCATACCCTGGTCTCTTAACATTGTTAGATCCAATGTTGTAACAAAGATCTAGGTTTCACTGGGAAAATCTACCTCTGTGGTTGCTAGGAGTCAAAACGCCTTGATGGCATAATCAGTCGGATCAAAAGAACTGGGTTGAAATCCTATCCCAGATTTCAACAGCACTTTTCATTTCGATCTAACATTAATACTTAATACAGACTGTCTTCTGTCGACATCTTTCTCTCAAAGATGATCTGTTGGAGACACAGGCAGATCTCAAACAAATGATGAGACACCTATTTTCTCTCTAACATTCTCTCTGTCCTTCTCTTCATTTAATCTTCTCCTCCATCAAAGAGGATGAAGAGCTTGTAAACCTGATGTGCCTGTTAAAATCTGGACTATTTTTCAACTAACATCTAAAAGCTGCAAATGTTTTATTCATCTAATTCCACAAAGTATAGTTGTGAATTGTATAGCTAAGTATAGCTAATAATTAACTCTTCATATGGAACCCCACAATTTGGTCAAGATACCTCATCGGTTCTAAGGGGGGGGAAGTGCTTTAGCTATTTCGCACTGCATATTTTTACAGTATGAATATGGCACATTATTTTTTAGAGTAATAATCATCATAAGAATGTGTTAGTGTGAACATTTTAGAATATATGCATTGCACAATTGAACCTAGCACCAGTGCAAAAAGAAGAAAAATGGCTTTTTAAACAACCAAGCTTCCAGTTAATGAAAATGTAATTAGTTAATTCTATTCTTTACACATCTTTGTAGCAAAGGCAAAATCTGATCCACAGCTATATTTAAAACTTCTTTTGGCCTCTACTGAGTACAAGACAAAACAACAACAACAAAATAAACAAATTATAACAAAAGAAGAAAAGAAGGAAGAAGAAAAAAAAAACTACATAAAAGGAGCAAAAATACCAAGGGTATATATTCATAAATAAAGTTCTAAATAAGCATTTCAGTGAATAGTAGCATATTTCATTATCATCTTTCATAGCTAAGCTATACCAAGAATGATTCATTGAACAGCTGAATATTTATCTTTCCAACTCTGAAGAATATTTTAAACTATGAATAGGGCAGGGAGAAACCACAATCTTTGTTGAAATATCAACTTCCATAAAATAGGATTCAAAATAATACACACATCTGAAAATATTAAATCTTGTCTCAGCGTTAATTTAATGCAACTTTCCCCATAAATATAGCAATTCTAGTACTCTGTAGAAAAATAAGTTTAGACAAGGCACTGTACCTCCAACAAGTATTTACTCAAGTTACTTTCTACATACATGCAACAGAGTCCAATAAATGAATAATATGTAATCTATTAAAGATTTGGGTATTGATACTAATATCTCATCTCATTGTCTAGTAATGTTTAATTCTTTATTCCATCCAGGTACTAAAGTTGGCCTAATGAATTGATCTACCACCAAAATAATTTTACAAGAAGTATCCATAGGAATTTTTTCTATTATAGGATTTAATACTGTAATCCCTTGTAGAAGATTAAGTATTTCTGAGGCTGAAAGTATGATCACTTTAAATTGAGATGCCAAAAGAAGACGCATAGTCCTTGAGTCCCATTTTATAGGTCTTTGATACCTAACTACATCACACATTCCAAAAAGGGATGGAAGAATTTCTTGCCATTTTGGGATGGATAACAAATATGTGTGTGTGTGTTTGTGTGAAATATGCATGTCATAGTCAGAATATAAATATTTTGCCAGTTCCCATTCTATTACCCACATATGTTACATATCACAGTTATTCCACAAAGTAATTGATCCTTGCAATGAAAAAGACTTGCTGAGTATAAAATCCAACCCATTCTAGCATCAGCCATAATCAATCAATCAATCAATCAATCAATCAATTAGAATAGAATTGGAAGGGGCCTTGGAGCTGCTCAAGCAGGAGATCCTATACCATTTCAGACAAATGACTGTGCGGTTTCTTCTTAAAAACCTCCAGTGATGAAGCATCCACAACTTCTGAAGGCAAGCTGGTTAATTGTCCTCACTGTTAGGAAGTTTCTCCTTAATTTCAGGTTGCTTTTCTCCTTGAATAGTTTCTATCCATTGTTTCTTATCCTGCCCTTTGGTCCTTTGAAAAACAAATTGGCCCTTCCATCTCTTTTATTTTATTTTATTTTTTAAATTTGATTTATATGCCGCTCTTCTCCGGAGACTCAGGGCGGCTTACAATGCGTTAAGCAATAGCCTTCATACTTTTGTATATTTATACAAAGTCAGCTTATTGCCCCTACAAACTGAGTCCTCAATTTACCTACCTTAGAAAGGATGGAAGGCTGAGTCAACCTTGAGCCTGGTGAGATTCGAACTTACAGTAATTGTAAACTGGTGTTAATCACAATGCTATCAGTCTGCTGAGCCACCAGACAAGGATTTTTTTCCCCCCTGAGAATCTCCAATTCTGATTCAAATATGGTATTGGAAACCATGGGAGGCCTGCTACCGACTGCCACATGGAAACCTATTGTGGGCCAGGAGGCCTGGGGCCCCTCCCTGGCCAACCACACACCTTTGCCTTTTTCTATAGATGCTGACAGGCATGAACAGCCAATGCGAAGCGCAGCTAGAAAGCTAGGGACAGGATCTCATTGAAGAAAGATCTTATTCACCAACTTCTGGCCAAAAAGAGATTGCATTGGAGCGACTAGTGGGCTGCAGATTGTCACTTTCAATGCTCCCTGCCAGCTTCTTAGAAGGAAAGTCAATGGGGAAGCCAGCAGGAAGTTGGAAATTGCTTCCATTGCCACTAAATTTTTTTGCGCGTGGTCATTCTATTTCTCTGTTTAGGTAAGGAAATATCTCTGAAATGACGACCCAGTGGGTCACGGGTTGGCTAGTACACATTAAAATGTCAGTGTCAATAACTCAAAAGTTGGAAGAGTAGAATCTTAAAGCAATGTTATTGAGTGTAATATTACTTAGGTCAGGATTATTTCCCCTTCCAAGATACACTGAAATGCCTCAACCTTTGTGGCATTGATCTGCACAACTCTTGGGAGGTAATGTTACATTTTAATCCATTAGCAATTACGGTCAATGGAGGAAAAAAAGGTATTAGGTAGCAGTACTAAGGACCACTATCCGGAAATAGTCTCATTGCAACTGATGGGAATTTACTTCTGAATAAGCACACTTAAGATCAGGATATAATTGTAAAATTCTGAAAATTCCAATCCTAAATATACCTTTTTCCCAACAATATAGAATATCCCTCCCTTTTTATCAATATTTCCTATCTTCTAAATGTTCCATGTCAGCCAACTTCCCAGAGGTTGAGGACCACACTTATGGAACACTAGGAATAGCTGTCCTACACACAATTATTTGGATAGAAAACAACTGGATTTATTCTAGAGCAAGCATATAGAGATAGCAGTAAATATAGCTACTTTTCTCCTCTTCCCATCAGCCCTTGGAGCCAATATTGACGACTTTCCTGAGGGAAAGCTGCAGCTGATTTGCAGTGCAGAAAAGGCTTGTTCTATTTCCTGTCATTTTATTCAACAGTGACAGGAAATTGTAAATCAGATCCATGAAGGCTTTTTCAAATATATGCTGAACGCAGAGCACAAATGACTCTTTAAATGTGGAATGTTTCTGCTGCCTCACTTCCATAATAAATAAATTACATTTATGGCTGGACACAGAAGTAAAAATAATAATACCAGTTTAATCTGTAAAATCTTTTCACAAAAGGGCTAAATCAGAATTCCGAAAAGTCGTCAATATTGGCCTCCAAGGGTTGATGGGAATACCCAAGGGTTCAATGTTGTTGTTGTTACTATATTATTATTGACACCAGTACTATTAGTTAAAGTAATGTTTATTAAATTATTTTCCTATAATGCTGTGATGGCGAACCTATGGCACGCGTGACACAGGTGGCACGTGGAGCCATATCTGTGGGCACGCGAGCTGTTGCCCTAGCTTAGCTCCAGCGTGCATATGTGTGCCAGCCAGCTGATTTTCAGCTGGTCCCGCCCACGCTTCCCCTCCCAGGAGTCTCCACATGGCCTGTTTTGGATGACAGGTAAGTACAGGGCTCGCGCAGAGGCTCTGGGAGGGCATTTTCTGCCTCCAAAGGGAGGGGAGGCTGTTTTCGCCCTCCCCAGGCTCCAGGAAAGTCTTAAGGGTGAAAAACGGGCCTTCCAGGCCCACCAGAAGTCAGGAAAGGGGTCATTTCCAGCCTCTGGAGGGCCTCCGGGGGGAGGGGGGAGGCTGTTTTCGCCTTCCACAGGTTCCAAAGAAAGCATCTGGAGCCTTGGGAGGGTGAAAAACAGGCCTACCGGGCCTACTGTATGTCTGCAAACGGGTCGTTTCCAGCCTCTGTATGCTTCAGCGAGGCCTGCTAGGCTCAAAACGGGGAGTGGGGGGGTCGTGCGCACATGTGCAGGGAGGGTGGGGGGTCGCTTGTGTATGCACGGGGGGGCAGGGTGCGGGGGAGCATTGAATTATGGGTGTGGGCACGTACGCTTCCCCCGCTTTTGGCACGCGACGGCAAAAAGGTTAGCCATCACTGGTATAATGAAAGTTTGGGGGTTGATGAACAATCTGAAACTTTATTTTTATTTTTTAATTAATTAAAAAAAACAGAAGAAAGAGAAAAATATAAAAATAATACTGATACTAATATATGCATTGTTAAAGCAATACATAAAACATGCTATCCCTCCAGAATATCATTCCAAAACTTTATGACCTAAATTGGAAGAACAGAATACTACTGCTAGGCAGGTACTTAGTCCTCGACTTACCACAGTTCATTTAGTGACTGTTCAAAGTTACAACAGCTCTGAAAAAAGTGACTTATGACCATTTTTCACAACCATTGAGCATCCTTGTGGTCACATGATCAAAATCCAGATGCTTGGCAAGTCACTCGTATTTTTCACGGTTGCAGTGTCCTGGGGCCATGTGCTCATCTTTTGCAACCTTCTGACAAGCAAAGTCAATGGGGCAGCTAGATTAATTTAACAACTGCAGTGATTCATTTAACAACTGTGGCAATAAAGGTCATAAAATGGAGCAAAATTCACTTAGCAACAGAAATTTTGGTCATAGGTCAAGAACTACCTGTACTACTCTCAATTCTCCTATACCAGGGGTCAGCAACCTGTGGCTCTGGAGCCGCATGTGGCTCTTTCATCCCTCTGCTGTGGCTCCCTTTCGCTGGTCAGCTCCACAATTGATAGGGCTTTCGGTTAGGAGAGTAGAGGAAAAAGGGTGCCATGCTAGGAGGAGACTCTATGGTGGGGGAACCGGACTTCCAGTTGGCAGAGGAAAAAGGACGCCGCGCTAGGAGGAGATTCTATGGTGGGGGAACTCGACTTCCAGCTGGTTCCAGAATTGAATGCGGGGCTTCCAGTTAGGACCTTTGTGGCTCTTTGAGTGTTTAAGGTTGCTGACCCCTGACCTATACTAATTTAGGGGAGGGCGGGTGTTATAAGACATGTTGAGTGACATATGAGGAAAATACTCGGACCATCAAGGACTTCAGAAGCAAGTATGAAAATGCCTACTAAAATGTTCTACATCAGGAAGGGAAGGATTTTCTGTTATTGGCCAGACAGCCATCTGTCAAGAATGCTACAGCTGCAAATTTCCTGAGATCAGCAGTGGGCTGGCCTCCAAAATCCCTTCTGATTCTAGTATAATACAGTGTCTGGGTTCACATATTACATTAAGCCCTGGTTTTAACTGTTTTTGTTAAATAAATGGCAACAGTTTGGTGCACGCAACATACAAAATCACTAGGAAATCATATTATTGCTTAGCATCATTCACCTCAAGACCAGCATGTATCACATATTGTCCAACAGGTGCTTAAAAGAAGCCCAGCTGCCATAGAAAAAAAAATTGTCAAATGGATTGCGATAGAGGTTTACAGAATTGTTTTTCAGTTGATCAATCCCAAATTTGCCTTTCCACTTTTGCTGAAATCAAAACATGCCAAATTGTTGTTTTTTAAAAAATATTCATGGATCTTATTATTATCTGTCAAAGTTATTTCTGGACTTACTGGGCCTAAAAACCAATTGTGCCACAAGTAAATTAGAAAAGAACAAAAAGAATTTGAATTCCAGAGAGTGACTTCTCAATAATGATTTGATTTTAAGTTACTGTATAAAATCACTGCTTCATTAATAATTCAAACTTGTTAATAATCAAGCAGTATTGACCACAGTAGAAGCAGACACAAATATTTTGCTACCTTCAGCTGATAAGTGTTCCTATACCACATAGAGGAATTTCATCTATGAATACAAATTTAATATTACATTAAAATAGGATTATTTTGCTTGTTATCAAAACAATTATATTTGAAGTTTACATTGCCTGAAATATTAGGTCCAATGCAAAACAACTGGTTGCCCATTTAGAACAGAGTTTTGAATCGCCTTGAAAATTGTTATCTGGTGATAATTTAGGCTTTTGGGTTTTTCCTCACTGACATTGGCTGCTCCCTTCAATTCAACAATTTCCTTATTAGATTGTGATAGCCTTCTCCAATGTGGAATAAAGATATGTTTGACAATAGTTTCTGTAATGCACAGCTGTTTTGGCTGCTGGTCAACTAGCCAGGAATAAGTTTTAAAAGAAACTGTCTTTATTTTTATCTCTTTGAGAAAACATTAGGCAGACTTCAGTAGAACCATTACTCAAAGATCCTTAAAACTAGTTCCACAAGCCTGTGGGGGCTCTAAATCTTGTATCTTTTCCAAACCTTTGTTTTGAAAGCATTTCCTGTTTCAGAGGATCTGAACAAATTGTAAAAAACCAAACAAATTCACAATGGAAAGAAAAGCAAGGAGGAAGCAGGTAAGCACAAAATATATTCCCATTATATACAATCAAGTATTTAGTATGAATACACTTAAGTGTTTTTGATGGAGAGTTGCAGATCTTAAGAGAATCAAATAACTCAAGAAGTTAATTAGCTCAAGAAGTAAATCGTATCAAATTCAGTTACAACTGTGAGATTTACTATTCCAAAATGAATTAAAAATCTGATTTGTAAAGTCCGTAAAAATGAAATTTGATTTTGAGAAAAGTAAGATTCTACATTTAGGCAAGGAAAAACCAAATGAACAGCTACAGAATAGGTGATATCTGTCCCAATAGCAGCAACTGAGAGAGGGATCTTGGAGTCCTAGTGGACAATCAATTAAATATGAGCCAGCAACGTTCTGCAGCTGTCAAAAAACCAACGCAGTCCTAGACTGAATTAACAGAGGGCTAGAATCAAGATCACATGAAATATTAGTATCACTTTATAATGCCTTGGTAAGACCACTCTTGGAATATTGCATCCAGTTTTGGTTGCCACAATATAAAAAAGATGTTGAGACTCTAGAAAGGATACAGAAAAGAACAACAAAGATGATTAGGGGACCGGAGACTAACACATAGGAAGAATGGTTACAGGAATTAGATATGTCTAGTTTAATGAAAAGAAGGATGAGGGGTGACACGCTAGCAGTGTTCTAATATCTAAGGGGCTGCCACAAAGAAGGGGGTCAACCTATTCTCCAAAGCACCTGAGGGCAGGAGAGCAAGAAGCAATGTATGCAAACTAATCAAGGAGAGAATCAACCTAGAACTAAGGAGAAATTTCCTGACAGAACAATTAATCAGTGGAACAACTTGCCTCCAGAAGTTGTGGGTGCTCCAATGCTGCAGGTTTTTAAGAAGTAATTGGACATCCCAAAGGTGTTTTATTTCAAGAGGCAACTGGACTTGCAGGTCACAATATTACCACCTCACAATTACTGTTTCACAATATTACCGTCTTTACCCTGGGAAAGCCACCCCATGCATATATGGACTCCCCAAAATCCACAAAGAGGGAACTCCACTAAGACCAATTGTCAGCAGCAGCAATTTTATCACCTATAACATTGCAACCTGAAAGTCCAGTTGCCTCTTGAAAAAAACACCTGTGCGACTACAGTGACCTGGATGACTGAGAATATCCATAGGCATTAAGAGATTGGACACTCTCTCCTTAAAGATAAACATTTGCAATGTTATTGGGCCATGATGGCGAACCTGTGGCACGCAGAGCCATATTAGTGGGCATGCCAGCTCAGCTCTGGGGCGCATGCGCGTGCCGGCCAGCTGATTTTCGGGCCTTCTGGGCCCACCAGAAGTAGGGAAACAGGCTGTTTCCTGCCTCTGGAGGGCCTGGGGGCAGGGTGGGGAAGGCCCATTTTTCTTTCTTACCTGGCTCCAGATCCTCTCTGTGTATCTGGGAAGGGCGAAAACAACCTTTCCCACTCCCTTGGAGGCCCTACGGAAGCTGAAAGGGCCCATTTCCCGATTCCCAGTGGGACAGGAAGTAACGTTTTTTCCTGTCCCCAGCCTCCAGAGGCTCCTAGAGAGGCTCCTAGAGACTCCTAGAGAGGCTCCTAGAGACTCCTAGAGAGGTTCTGGATGCTGGGGACAGCAAAAAATGTCACTTCCTGTCCCACCGAGAGTTGGGAAATGGGCCCTTTCAGCCTCCGTAGGGCCTCCAAGGGAGTAGGAAAGGCTGTTTTCGCCCTTCCCAGATACACAGGGAGGATCTGGAACCAAGTAAGAAAGAAAAACGGGCCTACCAGGCCATCATGTGCCAGGAGCGGGGGGGGGGAGTGGGGAGGGGGTTGCGCACGCATGTGCATGGGCACGTGCGCATGCAACCCTCCCCCACCCCCTCTCTCCTGGCATGCGATGGCAAAAAGGTTAGCCATCACTGTTATAGGGTCTCCTGCTTGAGCAGGGGGTTAGACTAGATCATCTCCATTGGTCCTTCCATTATTCTGTTAAAGTCATGGATCTTCATTACCAGTTCTAGTTCTAGTTTCTTAACCCTGAAGAGCACAATGGCTAAGAACCATATTGCCAAAGTCTTTGGGAAAAAGATCCTCAACCCTCCTTAGTTTAAAGCAATAATTTTCAAACTTGGCAACTTTAAGATGTGTGAACTTCAACTCCCAGATTATTCAGCTACCAGGCTGGCTGGGGAATTCTGGGAATTGAAGTTCACACATCTTAAAGTTGCCAAGTTTGAAAAACACTGCTTTAAAGAAAACATCCTGAATTAGAAAACATCCAATTCAGTTAGTTTCATAATGTACATTAGTACTTCCAACATTATAAACGTAACATGCTAATATTGTAAAACCTATGAATAGACTATTCACTTTATTTGTATATTTTACTAACGTGTCAAAAATTAAAGATTATTCAGAATTTCAATGATTCCTTCTCTCAAATACTCCCAATTAAAATTAGATCATATATTGTACTTCATTCATGTCAATTTGACAAAAAACCCTCCTACACAAAATATCATTAACTTGATTAATTCCAGATTCTTCTTTCAGTCCTGCTGACTAAATTTCAGAGGATTTCATTTCTGTTTTCCATGTTCACATTTTTATACCCAATCTTATACTTTCTTCAGAGTATAAGATTGGGTATATCATGGTTAGTGGAATTTACTCTAGGTAGGCTAGTCTACATGACTGAATTAAGAGGTGATTACTATTAAAAAAAATATTTTAAAAAAATATACAATTCATTTCTCCTGAATCAAATCTGACATCTGATAAATTTGTAGCTCCATCGATGTCATTTATAGGCAACAATATGGGTTTTGCTACTGCCTCCTACCAGGTTCTCTTTCCCTAATTTACCCAGGCTAAACTCTAGTTCTAATACTGGTGGATGATCTCCATCCAATTATTACAGTAATTACCAGTAGGTTCAACCCAACTTAATTTTCCAGGATCAGCCATGTCATACCTACAGTATAACTACGCTAACAAGGATTCACTCTTGGTATTCTATTTAGCATTCATACTTTCCTTTTCTTTCACTCCCCAAGGTTGTGTTGTCATTAATATATTCTATGTTATGACCTGAGCCATTTCCTCCTGCCCTCTGATCTATCAACAGTAGAAGAGATATCCTTCAAAGTTTCAGGAAAGAAGGTCTGGTGTACCATAGAAAGCCTTGGTCAAACTGTAATTTGGGGTGTGGTAGAAGGGTTATATATGAACCAATCAGGTCAGCAGTTTAATTAATTTTTAATTTGAGTGTAAATGACCATGAATTTACATGGACCTGGACTGGTCCATTTTTGGAACTTGAGATTAGCATGCTTCTTGAAGATGAAGCCAAAGAAATTATTCATCTGGCCTTACAGAAGAATTTCCACATTCTTATGAAATGCTTATTATTGAAAACACACACACACACACACAGTCCTTATTTGTAACCAGGATGCCTATATAACTGAATATGCCTATATAACCCCGTGGCTTTGGGGTGGAGTTCCATCAGTACGCTGATGACACTCAGCTGTACATCTCCAACCCAGGCCATCCCAATGATGCCCTTGAAGTGATGTTCCGGTGCCTGGAGGCCCTGCGGATCTGGATGGGGAGTAACAGGCTTCGTCTCAACCCTTCCAAGACCGAGTGGCTGTGGCTTCCGGCGTCCCGATATAGCCAGCTGGTGCCATCGCTGGCTATTGGGGGCGAGTTATTGGCCCCCACGGATAGGGCTCGCAACTTGGGCATCCTCCTGGATGCACCGCTGTCTTTAGAAGAGCATATGACGGCCATGGCCAGGGGGGCTTTTCATCAGGTTCGCCTGATTCGCCAGTTGCGTCCCTTTCTGGATCGGGACTCCTTACGCACAGTCACTCAGGCACTCGTCACTTCCCGCCTGGACTACTGCAATGCTCTCTACATGGGGCTCCCCTTGAGGAGCACCCGGAGGCTCCAACTGGTGCAGAATGCGGCCGCGCGGGGGATTATGGGAGCCAGGGGGCGCTCCCATGTGACACCTCTCCTGCATGAGCTGCATTGGCTTCCAGTTGTCTTCTGGGTGCGCTTCAAGGTGTTGGTTACCACCTTTAAAGCGCTCCATGGCATAGGACCTGGGTATTTGCAGGACCGCCTTCTGCCGCCGATAGCCTCCCACCGACCAGTACGCGCCCACAGAGAGGGACTCCTCAGGGTGCCGTCAGCCAGGCAATGTCGGCTGGCGACCCCCAGGGGGAGGGCCTTCTCTGTGGCAGCTCCTGCCCTCTGGAATGATTTGCCCCCGGAGATATGAAGGATATCGGATCTCCGGGTCTTTCGCCGTGCCCTGAAAACTTTTCTTTTCCATCAAGCAGGGCTGGCGTGAACCCCCTCGCCCTTTTTTAGTCTTTTTAGTTTTTTAGTTTTAAATTGTCATGGGGTTTTAAATTGAACTGTTTTAAATTGGGCCAGTTATATAATTCTTTTAACAATTTTAAATTTTGTATCTGTATGTGTTTTAGCTCTGGCTGTTCACCGCCCTGAGTCCACTAGGAGAAGGGCAGTATACAAATTGAAATAAATAAATAAATAAATAAATAAATAAATAAATAAATAAATAAATAATTCTTCAGAATATAAGGCATCTTAAAGCAGGTGTAAGGAAACTGTTACCATCCAGATGTTCTAAAGTGCAATTCCCCACATCTCTCACAGTTAGCCAAATTAGCTGGTTTTCACTCAGCAATGGTTCTTTAGTCCTGCCTGCAGTATCACTCTTCATCCTGCAAATGTTTTAATAACAATTTACCATTTTGCTAATATTGAATGGATTTATTTCTACACAAAGAAATTTATTTCCAAAGAACCATATATGAGTCAATCTTCTTTTTACTGGAACAGCAACTCAATGCAAATGATTCTTTAACTTTGTTGATCTTCTTTCTGCCTGATTACGATATACTTAAGAACTATAAAATATTGGCAAGTCAGAAAGAATTGGACAGAAGAATTCACAACGGCTACATAGGTAACAAAATAACAGCACAAGTTAAAAAATCTAGCCAGTTTCCTTCCTAATAAAAATCCAATCGTGTTTATAAATTAGAAATTGTTTTTTTTAAAAAAACTAAATATATTTTCCAGCTACTTTGTATCTGATAGTATTACCACACAGGTAGTCCTCAACCTACAACAGTTCATTTAGTGACCGTTTGAAGTTACAACAGCACTGAAAAAAGTGACATTTTAATGATCATTTTTCACACTTATCATTGTTGCATCATGTCACATAACCAAAATTCAGACACTTAGCAAGTGTCTGACTCATATTTATAACAGTTGCAGTGTCCCAGAGTCATGTAATCACATTTTGCGGCATTCTGACAAGCACAATCAGTGAGGAAGTCAGATTCACTTAACAACCATGGCAAGAAAGATGGTAAAATGGGGCAAAATTCACTTAACAATTATGTCACTTAGCAACAGAAATTTTGGGCTCAATTATGGTCGTACCTGTATATGTAAGAAAAACAAAACAAGGCCTATAATGTAATGTTACATAAAAAAGGAACAAAACAAAGCTCAAAAATACTTAACAGATTTCTACAAAAGCAAACAACCAACTACTACTAAGCAGGCAAAAACTGTACTACCACCAACTACTATCAAGCAGAGAAAAAAACTGTAAAACCAAAACATACAGTATTTGTTCATACTTCATATAAAATAAAATAATTATATAATTATAAAATAGAATCATAAATGTTGAAACCTTTGCTAATATTTGATTGAACACAGATTTGAGTCTGAATGACTACAATAAGATTGACTCAAGGTTGACTCAGCCTTCCAAGGTTGGTAAAATGAGGACCCAGATTGTTGGGGGCAATATCCTGACTCCGTAAACTGCTTAGAGAGGGCTGTAAAAGCACTATGAAGCGGTATATAAGTCTAAATGCTACTGCCATTGCTATAATATTAAATAATTTAAATTATCTCAATTTTATATAACTAATATTCAATCAATACAAACAGTATTTTTCTAACAACATAGAAAAATGCATTTAAAAAGAAAAAAGACTGGAAGACTATAATTTTAAAGGAAAAAAAGTGCCAGAGAAAAAGAGCTTGTAAAATCATGATGTGGATACATACAAATTAAAATTCTCAAAAAACTATGAGTTCAATATGTTTGAGAGAAAGTTACCCAGTGCTAAGGGTTGGTTCTTTTTGGCCAGGACTGTAAAATCATAACCTGAATTCTCTTCTTGTAACAGTGGCTGGCTTGCAGCTGTTCTCTCATCCACCCACACACAGAGTAATTCCATTTTTTTTCACATCTAAGAACTGTTTTACCCAACGTCATCCAGGCAAAAGGTGATATGTTACTCTCCCAAAAAGGAAAGCACATCTGTAACTGTCTGTACACAAACAACTGACACCCACAAGCATACTGCTGACTGACAACAGACAATTTAAAGCTTAATAAAGCTCTCTAGAATCTAAGACAACAGGTGCATTTAAACAAGGAACAATATCCTCTTTCTAAGCCAAGTTCTCCTTCATAAAGTCAATGGTGCAATCACTCTCATAACATGGGTTCCTGTGTCATACTGAGAATTTTTTAAAAACATGATTAACTAAAGAAAGCACATCTGGCTGAGCTCATACAATTCACAAAACTGTAAGCATTGGCCACAAGCAAATTGAATAGCTCAAACTGAACACCTTATGGCTTCAGGTAAAACTTCTCAGCATTACATCAAACCTGCACTAATGCCAAACAAGAGGTAAGTGAGTGATATGAGCAAGGGAGAATGATCTAATTGGAGGAGTGGTTAACTATCATCCAGCCATCAACTCTCCCTCCAAGAGAACCTTCAGCTAGATAGCAATACCAGGAACAAACTCTTCTGAGTAGGAAGAGAAAAGCAAAGGAGTGTGGGAGGAAAACTCAGATCCTCCCATCTGATGATTTTTCTCTGCAGATAAACCTCTTCTCTGCCTTCTCAAATACTGTAATCAGAAAAGAGGCAGGTTAGGAAATGGGTTGAAAGGATAGAAAACATGACTGAGGAAAAAATTACCTGCTTCAGACAGTACGAGAAATCATTAAGACCTCCCTTAATCAGCCAGATAATTGAGGAGACACAGTTAATTTGGAGCGGGTGAGGTAGGCCCCTGCAACCATATCTTAATTGGCTGTTATCTTAAAGCAGGGGTCTCCAACCTTGGCCACTTTAAGACTTGTGGACTTCAACTCCCAGAATTGGCTGGCTGAGGAACTCTGGGAGTTGAAGTCCACAAGTCTTAAAGTGACCAAGGTTGGAGAACTCTGTCTTAGAGTTTTGAGGAGCAATTTGATTTTGCATATATTTGTGTATGATATGAACAGAGTTAAATTTAGTTTATAGAAATTGTATCACACAATCAGTGTTTCTCCATCATATAATGGTAGAATATTATGTCACCAATTTTCACAAACTGTGTCTATGGAATTCATTACTCATAACATGTCAATGCATTACTTGAAAAGAACTGTAGCATATTCAAAAATGCTGCAGTAAATGGCAGGGAATACTAAAATTGAGATGTTATTATATAATCCCAGTTGTGCCTTTCCCAAGGTTTTACAAGGTCTAGTATTGATAGACAGAATGCAAATGAATTCTGTAAATGAATCATTTGTTTGATAGGTATGCTAATCCTTATCGAAAATAAACTTTAGTGGATAAGTGGAGAGGGAAAACTATCTAGTGGAGTTTGACATGGATCCTGTTTTATCTGAGTACCTTGCAGGAACTAAAGAATAAAAGAATAAAGAATAAAATGCTATTGAAAAAAAATTGGATGATACCATGCTGAAAAGTACAGGAGAAAGGTAAAAGGTGCAATTATACAGGAGGAAATAAAATACTTTAGATTATATGCAGTAAAAATCCAAAACTCCATCAAATATTTGTAAACATGGAAAATCAAACAGTATTCATTATATTTATCTCTGTAGAAAGGAGGTGGAAAGTGGGAATCACAAAAAGTAATGAAGTACAAAACAGGCAAACTAAAACGTCAGAATATATCAGACATCACATCTCTAGCAGAAACTAGGAAAGAAATATTACTATAAAAATTACTACTAAAGTGAAATAGGAAGCTACTTTACATCCATCCAGTCTAATTCAGGAATATCAGTCCTACCTATCCCACTAATCATTCCAGATCAGGAGACTACAAATGGCGATTACAAGATAGCCAAAAAGTCCTTGAGCATTGTAAAATTGATAAAACCATGTGAAATGTGAAATTGTTTGCCCACAATCTCAATAATTTGAGACATCCAGGCCATCTTATAAAAGGACCCAAACTTTGCTAACCTCTGTCCAGAAAGAATTATCCAGTTCTGCCTGGAGATGATGATAAATTCTTCAATAAAAACAGATATACTACTATTCATCTGGACTCTCATGGCCAATTCTGGTAATCTAAATTCTACAATTATTTATCCCAAGCAAAATTAAGAATGCAAATACGGAATAATGAAATTCATGAAAGGAGTCACTATTCAATGGTGGGCATTTTCTGACTCATAAAAGAAAGAAAGAGAAAGCCATCTACATATTATTATGTTTCAGTATAGATACATAAACATTCTTCAATGTAGCATCTTCAGATATATTACACTACAATTTTGGTAATTCCTTTTGGCTATGTTAGCTATAAATTTTTGGAATTATAACCCAAAACGTATGGAGGGCAAGTTGGAGAATACATACTGATCTGTATTGGGCAGTTTGATCTCTTAGAACAAATATGGAAGTATTTTTAGATTCTCAAATCCATTATATTATTAATGTGGTTCCTTAACTATGGCTCTTCAAGTATTTTAGGCAATACTGGTAACTGTAATATACTGTCCGTTATTAGATCCATATGCCTTAATACAGTCTAGAGATAAGGACATTAAACATTGAAAGAAAAATATATTGTCAAACTCTACCCTTTTCCCCTACAATTATTAGATTCACAAATATGAGTTTGGTTTGTTTAGCTATGGTTTACTGAATAAATCCCAATGGCTACTTCATATATTGTTCTAAGCTACAAGCTACCCAGCCAGTCCTGATCAGATCAAGACCCATAGTTTCAGCAAAGTTCCTAGGTTCAAATAGTTCTTGAGAAGTGACCATTAATTCATAGAAAAAATAGATTGATTTCAGATGTTTGTCAAGGTTCATGTTCACTGCCAGTTATTTCTACAGTATGTGAGGGACTTGCCTTAAAGCATCAATGTCTAAGTCTTCTAATTTGGAAATTTTGACCTACTATGCTATCCCTGTAACAGTTAATTTGGGACATTTTTGCCAGTCATATTCTTCTCACCAGCTCTGTGCTGTAGACCTCCATGGTGCAGCCTATCCTTGGAATCACCCATTAGTTTCAATTTATCCCACAATCTATAACTTAAAAATTAACCTTTGCCTTCGGTGTGCACATTAAGATGTTTCTTGATTAGATCTTTTAAGTAGCTGTCTTCAGATTATAAACAGTTTCTTAACATTTTCCTGCCAAAAAAAAAGGGGGGGAGGGCCCAGCAAGAAAGTTTTGTGTGTTTGGGTCTCACTTGCACTTATGGCCCCTCCATATTCTGCTAATAGATGGGATGCCAACTGTTTCATGAATCTGTAGATTCAAAGTTCCTCCAACTTTGTTCTCTGAGCTTCTTTAGGTCAAGCGGGAGCATTTACAAACACTCAATTAACTGAGACAAAATCAAGGGAGGCAGTTCAACAAGAGGCTCTCACTTCTAATTCACATCTAAGGAAATGATAGAAAGGTGAGACCACAACTGCACAAGCCCCAGCCAAGTAACAAGATTCATCTTAACTTCTTCTAGAAGCAAGAGGCAGTGGATTAATTGGAATGAGTGGATATCCTGTAGCTTAGAAGACCAATATTACAAGCAGAAGGATCCATTTGCAGCTTCTATCGATCAATATATGCATGACAACTCACCAGAGAAAGGAAGAAGAGCTAGCAATTCTGGCGGTTCCTTGGAGAACCCATCTAACAAACTTTGGAGAGCCCCTACTTCAAGTGTGCGAGGTAGATGAGCTTGTCCCATGAGGTGATGGTTTGAAATAACAGCAGTTTGGAAACCTACAATGAAAGGGGTGGGAGGCAGAGCATATGATGTATATCGTGCAAAATACTTCATTATGAAAAACAAAATGCTTATAAATTGCTTAGTTCCAATCATCTGAAAATAGAACTTGGGGAGGAAGGAAGAAACCCTGCATCCCACCACCAATTTTTGGCAACCAGAAAAAAATTGATTTCCCATTCATTCATTCATTCATCCTTAAGTACATTGGAAAGGGTGGGCCTCTCCCCCATCACCCCTATGATTGTAGGCAATCATCACCAATCCTGGGAAAGGAGGACCAGGAGGCTTCACTGCTTTTAACACATTGTTAAATAACAAACCCAAGTGGGAGGCAAATGCCTGGGGGAGGGGGGGAGAGAGAAATCACAGGTAGAGAGGTTGCCCAAGCCCGTAAAGCCAAAACTGTGACTGGGTTTGTTGGTAAAGGCAAATCCGAAGACGAAGATCGTGGAAAGGCTCTTTAAACCCAGAGGCTTCTTGGGCAGCGGAGCCAGGCACAGGCAGTACCCACTGCAGAAGGCAAAGGGGCTGCCAGATGAAAACCGGCTGAGCGAACGCTCTGGAAAGCGCAGAGCTTTAGGGGATCCCAGAAGGGGGGCAGCAGATCTCTTCTGAAACTAGCTTGCAGACGTCGATGCTAGGCTAAACAATCGCGGGAAGGAAGCTGGGAGATAGGGGTGGGGGGGAAACCTCGGAGATCGGATCGGTGATCCCCAAACTTACCCTGCCGGGTAGGAGCGCAAAGCTCCGGGTTTCACTGCACGATCCCAGGCATCGTGGTGCTCCGAGCGAGGGGCAGTACCGTAGGAGACTGACGCCGAGTAGCTCTTCCCAGCGCCGCAGATGGAGTGGCGTGGGCTGGGGCTCTGGCTCCTCCTCCACGATCGGTTCCTACCTCCTCCGCCGGCGCCGATCTCAGGAAAAGGAGGCGAAGCTCCAAGCAGCGCTTAACGAGCGCCAACCTCTCTCTCTCTCTCTCGGTTGCGCGTACCCGAGCGCGAGCGCGGCCAGGAGTCTCCTTTTCTCCGGCGGCCCGATCGACGGCAGGTTCCACCCAATCAGAACGACTCAGCCTTAAGGCAAAAAAACAAAAAAACAAAACAGAGAGCGAGCGAGCGAGAGCGAGAGACCTTGCAGCCTATCGGAGGCTATTCCGGGCGGGATGCGGCTCTCAGGCCGTGGGAGTCTTGCCGAGGTTGTCTCTGTTACGCGCCTGATTCTTGGGGACTGTAGCTGGTTTTGTGTGTGTGTGGGGGAGAGCTTGTGCGGAGGAAGATCGTGGGGCCCAAGGGACAGAGAACCTTAAAAATATATCATAGTATAATCATTGATGATTGGTTTGGTAATAGATCTTGTAGTAATTGCGATGCGTTTATAGGTGGTTGCCAGTGGTTGGTTCTGTTTAGAGATGCAGAACGGAAGCAAATACCTAAGTAAAAGACGGCAGGAAAGCTATGCAGTCTTCCCCTAAATGGTCTTATTTAACAACAAATATCCCGCCAGGCATCCATCCATTATTAAAGATGGGGATGATGAGAGCTGCATTAAAGTTGCAATGACAGATGTGTGTAAGGAAGATGGTTGTGTGTGTAGACCTCTCTAGGCTAAAATCTTTTTAACAGCCTTATTGGCCTGGCCAAAGTGAAGGATCATGCATCTCTGCAGGGCTACCCATTTGCCACCCTCATCTAAAGCCAGTATTTGGTTTTGCATGTAGTCAATCATTCGCCCACAGCAATGTTTCTCAACCTTGGGAACTTAAAATGTGTGGACTTCCAACTCCCAGAATTCCCCAAAATGCAAGCTGGCTGAGAAATTCTGGGAGTTGAGATCCCTGCATCTTGAAATTCCCAAGGTTGAGATGCTGGCCTGCAGGCAGAATATGAATGGTCCAACAGTCAGTGAAATGCGATTGTCAAGCTTGTCATTCATCTGCAATCTGCAACCACATGCTGCAGAGTTAGTTTATGATTTAATACTGTGCACATTAGGAATCCATACAACTGAGTTAACACAATAAATTAGTTCAATTAACCATGGGTAACCATAGTCATTAAGACATTTACCTTTGTAATATGGTCCGTAAACCCTGCATATAACTGCTGATTGAACTCACAAAACATAGCAAACCTTAATGTGGTTTTCTTTGATTTTCATATTTGGGGTTGTGTAAATAGGCAGGATTTTGAGTGAACACCCAAGTACTGATGCATTGGTTATGATTTCCCATCATGTGAGCTTCGGTAGGGTTGCTGGAATCATTGGATCTAAGTGAATTTTGAGGTGGCTGCAGCTACAGCAACTTTAGGCATTCTATTAAACATCTACTATTAAACATCTCTGCTAACAATCAATTCAGAGTTGGCACCCTTCTAGGCAGGAAAAAGGGAACAATATTGGGCTGTCTTACTCCACATAAGCATGCAGTTTCTGAGGGAATGCACAGTCACAGATACCTCCCCCCCACAAAATATTCTTCAGCCCTGCATTGTGATCCCTAGAAGTTGAAAATGACTTGGTGACATATAATGAATAGAATAGAATAGAATAGAATAGAATAGAATAGAATACAATACAATACAATACAATACAATACAATACAATACAATACAATACAATACAATACAATACAATACAATACAATACGCCTGTAGTACAGTGGACTAAGCACTGTTATTAACATCTGCTGCTTGCAGTTACTGCAAGTTCAAATCTCACCAGGCTCAAGGTTGACTCAGCCTTCCATCCTTTCAAAGGTAGGTGAAATGAGGACCCAGATTGTGGAGGCAATAAGCTGACTTTGTATAAATATACAAAAGTATGAAGGCTATTGCTTAACGCATTGTAAGCCGCCCTGAATCTCCGGAGAAGGGCGGCATATAAATTAAAGCAAAAAAAAAAAAATACAATACAATACAATACAATACAATACAATACAATACAATACAATACAATACAATACAATACAATACAATACATCAGTTTTGATAATGACTGGCCAAAGCTTAAATAACTTTAATAAATGTAGATTAATTAGGAGTGTTTTACCCTTGTAGATTAAAACTAGATGCAGTAAATACATTTGCTGTCACAACCAACAGATCAATAGGAAGGGAAGGGAAGGAAGGAAGGAAGGAAGGAAGGAAGGAAGGAAGGAAGGAAGGAAGGAAGGAAGGATGTTGATATGTATATGTACTATCAATCTGGTTTGTATGTGTGTGTACACATGTCTATGTGTATGTTATGTCTATCCCAAAGGTGCTTTTTTTCCAAGAGACCACTGGACTTTCTGGGTTTTTCTTTTCAAATTACCTCTTGAAAAAAGCACCTTTGGGACAACCATGACCTGGATGACTGAGAATCTCCATAGACATATGTTATGTCTATTTATTTCTCTGTGTGTATATAAATATCTAGGATGTGTTTGTATATGATTTAGCTATTTGCTGGGTGTGTTTAAATCTCCATTCATCCAATATATGGTATGTGTATATGTGCGCCCACACACAAACCTGTGCTGCTACAATTCTATTCAACTATGACAGAGAAACAAGTTGCGTTAAAGCTAAGGAGACTATCTCAGGCCAATGGGTATCAGTCAGATCAAAACTTCCATCAGCAGACAGGACTACCGCACGTTCCAGCGGCGTCTGCAATCCCCTCCGCAGGATTCCACTCAGAGTTAAGCCCCGCCCTGTCAGCACAGCTGCCACGCCCCCTCCCCCCCCTCCCAGAGGAGCCGTTTCGGATCAGCCAGAGAGTGAGCTATGCTGGGGAGGGCGGGGCTGAGGGCTGCCTGCTGCCGAGCCCCGCCCCTTTCGGAGTCCTCGCGAGCGGCTGTTGGTGCTCGTCGCTCGCGCTCTCGTAGAGCTGCCCGCTGCGCTTCCGGCAAGACGAGCAAGATGGAGGCGGTGGGAGCTTGAGAGCGGCTCTCCTCGACCACTGGCCGCCATGGCGGAAGATGCTGAGTTGGAGAGGTGAGACTAGAAGGCGGCGGGAAGACGGAAGGGGCTAATATCCCCCCCCCTTGCCATGCCCGCCGGCTGCGTGCCAAGCAGAGGGCGAGCTGGCACCTTTCTCTAACCTGGTGCGGGCCAGATGACTGGGAGGACAACTTCCATCATCCCCAACCAAGACAAGGGATTATATAGGAATTGTATCCCGGCTTCACGGGCACCAGATTAGCCTGGAGTGGTGGTTAGGCTCTGTTTTATTACTCAGGAACTGATCCTGCCTCACTGACTAAACGTCTAGTGGTGCTGGTCAAAGGCTTCCCAGAATATTGCTGAGCACATTGCAAGCCGCCCTGAGTCTTCGGAGAAGGGCGGCATATAAATCAAATTAAAAAAAAAAAAATTAAGGCTGCAGGTCATCAGGGAATTGCAACCAAGGACAGTTTTTGACCCGGAATATTTGTTGGAGGCCTTGAGAAGTTGCCTAGCTTTAACCCTGGGATCAAATTCCTGGTATCCTTCCTCTCCTGTCCATAAAGAAATATTGGGTCCCAAGTGGGAGTGAAAGATTAAAATGGTGATTTTTTTTTTTTAAAAAAATGCTGTTCCTAAAATAAGAGGGGGGGGATGGGATATGATGACATTTTTTATCTGATTGCAGAGTTCAATCAGAAGGGTTCCTCTCAGTTTGCAATGACTAAATGATAAAACAGTTATTATTTATTATTTATTTATTTTGTCAAGCAATGTTAAGGAATTCGCAGAGTAACCCTTGAATAGCAAGGGTGTACACATGAAAGTGGTTGAGAGTAGATACGAATAAACACAGTCAACACACAGATACACTGAGTTGTGTTTACTTTCAGGAAATAGTAAGGCACAGTCCAATAAACAGTCCAGGTCATACACACATAAAGCAGGAGATAGCAAAACGACAGTCCAGGATAGTCTAATAACAAAGTCTTCTTACCAGTTGTCGTAGTCATTCACAATAAATAGTTCTTCTGGATTTGCAAACAGTAGCATACAGAAATATCAGAGAGCAAGAACAGCAAAAAGAAACAAACCATGTTTCTAGCTCCCTCTTAAGGAGAGAGCTAACCAGTCAGGACACAGTATGATGCAATACAGCAGTCTTAAAGCTATATTGATGGTTTATATATTGCCAACCCAACAAAGTAGGTAATACTCATTTCCTAACAAGCATATATAAGATAACAGACAAAAGTATGAACATGATTTATGAATACATGAAATGGATACAAATAAAAAGGAACATTTGGACAGGGACGGTAGGCACATTGGTGCGCTTATGCACGCTGCTTACAGACCTTTTAGGAATAATTTATTTAGTTTATTTAATTATTGTTTATTTATTTTAATAAATAAATTATTTATTTATTTTAGTTAGTTTAGTTCAGAAAAGCCTAAACTGAATTATCCCAATTCTATTCCTTTAGCTATGCTGCAAATGTAGAGATGTTTATAGGAAATATATGGAAAATCAGGAATTGGGACAGCTATTTAATGTGTTTGCAGTTGATTATAAATGTGATTGGTTGATTAAGAAGGTAAAGTACTAGAGGCTATTTTTTCTACTATTGGTGCTACAAGTCCAACACTGTTCAAGTTGCTGAATTGTAAACAATTAATACATCTAGTGCCAAAGAGGTTTTGGACTCACAAGATATAAGACAATCAGATTTTGCCAAAAGGGGAAAGCAAATCTATTATGTAAAAAGTTTGCAGCTTTAAATAGGAACATGCAAACAATGTTGGAAGAGATAGTTGACAGAGAACTTCAGATTGGGATCAAACAAGAAAAATTAAACAAGAAAATTCCAAAATAATACACAAGACCATAAGATAGCATTTGCCATATAGAGAGACAAGAGTTCCAAATTAATTATTTGGATTAAATTATGATTTTACTGTACTTGTTTCTTAACTTGTGTTCGCCGCCCTGAGTCCTTCGGGAGAATGGCGGCATATAAATACATGTAATAAATAAATAAATAATAAATAAATAAATAAATAAATAAATAAATGTTGCCAATATCAGGCAATTGTAAACAAAATTTGTCATTCACGTAATATACTTTGTGGTGTACTTCAAAGATAACAGTCCCAAATTTTTAACTGGGATAGAAAAGAGAAAAAAAGACTTAATACCGTAGAAAACAATCCAGGACAGATTTTCTGTAGAGTAGTATTTACTTATTGCTATAGAAATAACATTTTAAACGGATCTTTCACTTCCTTTAACCTGATGATCCTTTTTCTTGAGATTCTCTATGTCATGGTTGTCGACAGATGGATTCATAAATACTGACTTCCACTGCTTAGCATGACTTTGACCAAATGGAACTTGCACGTGTTTTAGTAAGAGAAAAGGTGGGGAATAGGGCATTTCGTTTGGTTGTACTTATGTCACATGTAGCATCCCTTGCTAATGTAAGGTACAATATGAGTCAAAGGTGCCACATATTTACTTGTATGCTCCAAGTATAGGTAAAGCTTGGTTTTATTTAAAGCTTACTCTATCCATGCTGGGAACTGGGATCTAAAGAGCCAGCTTGCAAGCCAACATGCTGTTTTCTGTATCCCATCAACAATTAGTTACATGTGTTGGACTGATACACTCAAGATACAGTATTGGCAAGTAGTATAACTCCAGTGTGATCCATTTACAACTATAGAAGAGTTGACTAGGGAGGAAAGAATAAAGGAGCTGAATGTTAACATAGTCTGAAATGCTTCTTTGTTCTCAAAACCCTAATACTGTTTTGCAGACTACTTTAACTCTTAAAAGAGATAAATGGGTACACAAATGGCGGCATACACACTATCATAGTTCCCTTATAAAATATTTCTCTATTAAAACATGCAAGAAGGCATTTTTTCTCTTGAGATCAGAAGTTACGTCTTTTTTTTTTAAGTCTTTTTGTTCCTGTGAAATTCTTGGAAGGCTGAAAAAATAGGTATAGTGGGTAAAGGGCTAACTAGAAGAGTGAGATTAAAGCCTCCACCATCACCTAGAACAATCTGGATTAAAATCAGTTTTCCACAATTAATTAGTATTAAGATCAGGATTAGAAAAAGAAAGCAAAAGATTCAGATGGCTGATAAATTAGGTAACAAATAAAATAAGGTGTATATGATGACTCCACCTTCCATATTACAGGTGAATGTTGTATCAGTGCCTAGAGAGCTGTGAGAAAGATAGATATATTCTTGCAAATAAAACTTAGTGATCAGCATTGCAACTTTCCACTTAAAAATAGACTTTCTAAAAAGTTAGGTACTTTAAGGAGATGTACTTGGGATATCTTATCTTGTGGGTTCCTTATCCCCAGTCTATAAAGTTACATTAAGGATAAGTCATGTAAGTGGAATAAAAGTAGGTGCTATAATTCTAATGGAAAAATTAATCCACACAAAAACCCAATATTGAGCAAATTATTCATGATCACAATATATTACCATTACCAATCTCTCGGCTGGTTTCCTTGTCTCCATATGAGATTTTTACCAATTTCAATATAATTAAAATTAAAACATTTCCTTCCAATTTATAAGTGTATGCCCTTCTGCTGAACAGCTCTACGTATCAAGTGGAGGAAAAATTGAGTAGGGGTTTTTCAAATGTGATAAAAGAAATCTGAACATATCTTTACATCCTTATATTTCCACCGCAAAAACTCTGTGAGGGTGGTTTGGCCTGAGAAAGAATGATTAGTCCAAAGTTACCCAGCTAGTTTCTGTGCCTAAGGGAGGATTAAAGTTATAGGCTGCTTGTAGATTGGCACTTTAATCATATACCTAACTGGCTCTCTAGACCAGTGATGGCTAACCTTTTTGCTGTTGCGTGCCAAAAACGGGGGGAGTACGGGGGGGTTGTGTGCAAGTGTGCCCACACCCATAATTGAATGCCCCCTCCGCGTATGCACACGCTACCCCTCCACACTCCCCCCGCTTTGGCATGTGACGGTAAAAAGGTTACCAGTGGGCCAGGTAGACCCGTTTTTTCGCCCTCCCGAGGTTCCAGAGGCTTTCTTGGAGCCTGGGGAGGGCAAAAACGGCCTCCCCACCCGAGGCCGTTTCCTCACTTCGGGCCCAGAAGCCCCGAAAATCAGCTGGCCGGTGTACATGTGCACGCTGCAGCTGAGCTAAGGCAATGCTTGCGTGCCCACAGATATGGCTCCGCGTGCCACAGGTTCGCCATCACGGCTCTAGACTATCTAGATAAATATCTTAAGTGTTCTGTCCAGTGACTCATGGGATTTAGAACATGAAAGATTATTATTTGCAATCTGAATTTCAACTATTATAGTTTGATTTTGATTCAGGGACTGCAGTTTGAGTGAATTGTAATAACCTGCATTACTGTTGGATGAAAGAAACCTATCCACATTCCAAAGGTATTGGAAGAGATATTAAATTAATATTTGTTCTTAATATTTAGGAAGGCAGTAGAAGAGCTATTGACAGAAGCTAAGCGTGGGAAAACTAGAGCAGAAACAATGGGGCCCATGGGCTGGTAAGTTCTTCAAACTAAATATAGTAATGTTATAAAATTATATATATATATATATTTAAAAAATTCTAAACATTGCAATTTCAAATGTACCTTAATAAATAAGTCTCACTAGGACTAGAGTAAGAATGCATAGTGAGCATTGTCATGTAAATTCTTCACCAGTGGATTAAAATATAATATTTCTTGTTGGTAAGTAGACACATAACTAAGAATAAGAATTAGTTTCTTTTATGTGTAGTCTTTATTATTTGTTTGGAAATGATGTTGCTCATTGCCTATTATATTCAGTATCTAGCTGTACTTGTCTTAAACATTTGAACACATTTTAATAATAATAATAATAATAATAATAATAATAATAATAATAATAATAATAATAATTTTATTTCTATACCGGCCTTCTCCCGAAGGACTCAGGGCGGTGTACAGCCTATTTAAAAACACAAGACAAAACATCGATTAAAAATTTAAAATAATTAAATAAATTTGGCTCAATTTAAAACCCCACAAATTTAAAATACCCCAATTTAAAATTATTATGTTGATAGCCCAAATATTTTCTGGTAAAATATTTCTCTAGAATGTTTCTATATTTCTGAAATGAAAACAGAGGTATATGAATGTCCACCTTGAGTGCTATATAGGAAGAAAAAGAAGGGAATATATCTAAATAATTCCATTCTTCCTGTTTCAAAAGAGGCTTCACTTGGCCACCCATCAGAAGCTCTTACATTTATAATGGAAGTAGATGATATTGGTGTTCTGGGGACTCCAGTAACTCTTTTACTCTTGGATGAGTTTATGGCATGTGATTGCATGTGTAGAAACAATTTTACTAAAACTTTATTGGGATCCTGCTAGCATTTTCCTTCTTCAGTGTAAGTAATAGACTCATATCCAGTGAAAATTCCTTGTAGCTACTATGGGATTGATGAGCTGTAAAAACAGGTTTTACTGGATGCCCTAATTTTATCAGATCAAAATACTCTGGCAATTAATGCTACATTCTTGGAATCCTAAATTGCACCATAATAATCAGCAGGATATGATTGCCATTTTAGTACTTGAAAATAAATCACATGAAATTGTCATATTCCGTCAACTCACTATGGTTGCATAATCAACAAATAAGCAAATAGCTCACAAAGACATTTTTAAGATGGGGTTCCTCTTTCTGAACTCAAATAGCTGGAATACTTGTGATGTCCTTTATCAAGAAAGAAGAGTTTCAGTAAAAGAAGCCAGCAAGTCTATTTTTCCCCATCTATTGCCAGTTAATGTTTTTTGGCACCATGGGAAAATAGAGGATATTCCCTATCTGAAAATAGTAATTTTGTCTGATAATGGCCTGTTTGAGATTTTTAATAGTTGTGACATATTTGTCACTTATTTCTGAAAGAATATTGGTTTGCAATTATTTTAATTTCAATTTTGGTAATTAATTTAGTAATGTCTAAGAATGAAAATAATTATGTACAAAATATTAGAAAAATAAGTGGTTTATAAGAATGTTTTGCTTTCTGTACTTAATTTACGAATCGAATAGCTGAAGTATGTCAGATTTAAATTCCTTATTTGAATATAGCCGAGGAAAAACTGTTAAATCTTTTACACTAAAGCACAAAGGTTTATGTCGTAACAAATTTATTGTTGCAAATGCTTCTATTAGAATTTATTTTGTCTCATGAATGACTATAATTACATTTGTAACAGATGTGCAGATGTCACTAGATATTCTATATCTTTTAATGAAGAAATTTAGTCTTTGATTTGGGGGGGGGCAACCCTGTGATAAAATGCATGTGTCTTGACTGCTTCTTTCTGTACTTCAAGTCTACACTAGGTGGCATACAAGGAAAGCCAAAAAAAAAAATTAGCTGTAGTACTCAGTTTGTATATTTATAATGTTTATTTTTTGTGTATTTTGGATATTATATTACTGCTTTTTGATACTCTCGTAGGATGAAGTGCCCCCTTGCCAGTACAAATAAAAGATTTCTTATTAATACGATTAAGAACACATTGCACTCACCAAAAGAGCAAGATCAAGAACAGAAACATCAAGAAGAAAATAACGAATCTGAGCCAAGTCAGAGCAGGGAAGAAACCAAACCAAAGAGACACAGACTGCATCCTTACAAACCTAGTTTTCGGTCTAGGAGAAGAGTCAGCTACTCTCCTCCCAGGCACAGGCACAAGTACAAGCACAGGAACCAGAACACAAAGGACAAGGATGAAAAGCAATCCAGCAAATAATGAAAAAACATCATGTCGATGAATATAATTAAACTATTAATTGTGGGGAAAATGTTCATTTAACTTTGACTTGAAAGTATTGCTCAGTACAAATATCTGTTGTAACAGTTTGAAGTTGAGTCCTTATGTACCTAAAAAATGATTCTGTGTTTTTTTTCTGTTACTATACCACCTCAAATTAAATTTTGATGATTGTGAAGACTTTTGTGCTCAGATATTTTGGAAATTATCTCTTAGACCACGTGTGGGGCAGCTGTCTATATTTCTTCACTGCCTAGAGAAGGGATTTCTTTGTTTGATGTTGATCAGAATCATAGAGAAGGAACCTCTCCCACTGACTCCAGTGCAGTAAGGAATGATCTTTTCCTGCTATATAGTACAATATGTAAATACACTTTGTAACTCTGTTCAGAAAAGTTAAGACAATTTTAATTTATTTTTTGTTCTTAGATATGAATCTTGATAATTCTCTAGGCCATCACTTTATTCAATTTGAATATATTTGCCGTAGTTTTAATTTGCAAAAAGATTTACATGGTATCTAAATATTATAAATTATTTAGCTTGAGTTAATTAAATAACAGAGCTCCATGTGGGGACATGGAACTCTCTGTGAAAAATATCTCTCTGTTCATTTCATAATAAAATGTATGTATAGATTTACTTTTCCCAACACCAAAGCGAATAAGTTCTCTTTTGACTCAGATGTCTGAATTCATAATTTTTTTCCTGATCGTAACATTAAAAGTTTTAATGTTTTGAATTCATCTACTTAAAATGATGTGCATTTCAATGCTAATAAATGCAGTGAAGCATTTTTTTCTGTATTGAGAGATAATTAAAATTGTATCTCAGTTCTGTTTTTAAAATTCTGAATATGTAAATTGCAGGAGGATATTGAACATTGGCAATTGCAATTTCTACAGTTGAGTCAAACTCTGTGATTTTCTTATTATATAATTGATACTTTATTATATTTCAAGTGTTTTTCCTGAAAATAATGAAATTAGATAGTAACTGGTCAGTGACAATCATTCTTGAAATAAAAGTGAAAATATCCTCAGCTATCTGCAGGTACCATACTGGTTTCAGCATGTATTTGTGTCTGTTCCATTTAAAATTCACATCCATTCAGCATAATAGTATAAATCCACCTTCAGTTTTACTGATAACACAGCTTGAATAGTAAATAACAGATAAACTCAAAATCAAATATTCTTTATTAGAGAAGATTTGAGAGTTGAAAAAAAACCCTGATTGAGATATAAAATACAGGGTTGATGAAGTGAAAAGATAATTACAAACTGCTGACATTTGCCAGGCCTTTTAAGCTGCAATTCAGAATGGCTAAAAACAAGAGGATGGATTCTGTTTCTGGTGGAAACTGATAAAATAAGAATAAGAAAAGTATGTAGGAGAAACTAATCATTATGAAATACAGTAACTGATAGATCAGATGCTGATAGATTACAGAGAGAAGAGTAAGCATAAATCAAGATGCTAAAACCATTACAAATATTAATTTAATTAATCATATTTCTATGCTGCCCAACTCCCAAGGGACTCTGGGCGGCTTACAACAGAAATAATACAAACAGTGAACATAAAATTAAAAAAAAAAACATTATAAAAGCATTTTAAAAACATTAAAAACACATCCACGATCCATGGCCGGATCTCGCAAGATTGAACAGCGAGATCAATGGCCCCAGACCTGCCGGAAAAGCCAGGTCTTCACTGCTTTCCGGAAGGCCAATAGGGTGGGGGTAGTCCGGACCTCAGGAAGTAACTGGTTCCAGAGAGCTGGGGCAGCCACAGAGAAGGCCCTCCCCTGTGGGCCCGCCAGCCGGCATTGTTTAGTTGACGGGACCTGGAGGAGACCAACTCTGTGGGATCTTACCAGTCGCTGGGAGCTATGCGGTAGAAGGTGGTCTCGAAGATAGCCTGGCCCTGAGCCATGTAGGGCTTTAAAGGTAATAACCAACACCTTGAATTGTGCCCAGAGACCAATAGGGAGCCAGTGCAGCTCGCGGAGAATTGGTGTAATGTATCTAGGTGCACCGACGATAGCTCGCACAGCTGCATTCTGGACCAACTGTAGTCTCCGAACACTCTTCAAGGGTAGCCCCGTGTAGAGCACGTTGTAATAATCTAATGAGGTGACAAGGGCATGAGTGACTGTGAGGAGAGCCTCTCGATCCAAGTAGGGTCGCAATTGGTGCACCAGGCGAACCTGTGAAAAGGTCCCCCTAGCCACAGCTGCTAGATGTTGCTCTAATCTTAGCTGTGAGTCTAGGACGACACCCAAATTGCGAACCCGTTCTGAGGGGGACAGTTTCTCTCCCCCCCCACCGAACCAGGGATGGACAATCAACATAGTCATAAACCACAAAGCCTGCTAGTATCAAATGTGTTGCACACTTGGTACTGCTGCCTATTGATAGATGTGCCAAGTAACCATTCTATGAATCAGCCAAGTGCCCAAGAATTGAAAGACCCCTTCCTCAATTGTCTTCTCAACTGAAATAATATTCCACAAGAAGTTTCATTAAAATATTCCGGTCAGAGCCCAATACTTTGAGGTTATAAAATAAAAGATAAAAAGTATTTTTGTGTGTGGTGTGTAAAAGGGGCCTATTCCATATTTTGCTATTTTATTTGCTGCTTTGGCATCTGCTAACATAAACCCTTTTCAAAAAATAGATAAAAATCATATTCTGAAACTATTTCTTAATATCAGGGGATAGGTTTCTTTCAGTTTACATACAATTACCTTCCTTGCCATGTCCCAGACTTGGAGGAGGCCAAGGTTTTCATGAAATGGCAGATTCTATGTTTTAGGAATATATTTCACCATGTTTATGATAATATTAACAAGTCATTTGAAATCAAAGCTATAATATCCAGCCTTTTTAAAAAAAATCAAGTTTCTGATTAATGAATTTAATTGTTAAATTGAGGAAATATGTTTTAGCTTCTTAAACACTGGGCCCAATTATTTTCTAATTTTGTATATTCCATGTTACATAATTTTTATTCAACTTTTTAATTCTTTATAAAATTGGATTATTGATTTCAAATCAAGAGCTGCATTTCTTACATATCCTAATATTGCAGATATTTTCAAGGTTACCAAACTATCCATGCCATACTGTTTCATCACTATATGTTTCAATTGTATATATTGTCAGGTGGAATATTGTAAATATATCATATTCATAGTGCAATCTCTGAAAGTTTTCAAAACAGCCATTTTAAATCAACTGATATAAGGAACCAATACTTCCCTGCATCTCACAGTAAATCAATGATGGAATCAAAACAATGTTACAATTTAGGTAGAATTGCACCAAAAATGGAAAAGGCTATTAAAGATAAACTTAGCTTCATCAACTTGCCATTTATCTGTTCTCGCCACCCCTGTAAACCTATTTCACATTCTCCAAAGATTTGTATTGCAGCAAAGAGCAGGAAAGGAATGCAGAAGAATGGAGAGTCATCGAATATTAGTTCCTTTTTAATTTTCTATCTAGGAAGTCAAACTGCATCGTTGGACAGGTGGTTAAATTCACTGACTCTACAGAAGGGAATACAGCAGGCCTAGTGATATAGTGTTTAAGGAAACAGAGGGGGGTGCAGGGGGCGAGAGAGATGTGAGGAAACCCTGACAACCTCAGCTGCTTGCTAGCAGAAAGGCAAGTTAATCATGGCAACATTTTTTTTTTCTGTGGGAGACATGCAGCTGTCAAAGCAATAAGGTAAATGAGTCTTTGGGGCAGAACTCTATAAATAGGGAACTATAGAAGTTTCGTCCTGTTCCTTGGCAAAGCACCATTTGGGGGGCTGACTGGGTGGTCTTAAGTCCATTGCCACAGTGGCTATGAGGGTTGATACCAATCAAGGCCTCCGCAGCTGAGACCCCTGGTGACCCCCACTAGCGGCTTTTTTTTCCTCTTAGGCCCCCCGATTCACTCATTTGTGTTGTGGGGGCTGCTTTTGCTGCTCCTCTATTTATGGGATTACATAAATGAGCCATTAAAAATGTTAATCTTCAGAACAGTTGAAAAACAGTTGAATAAGGAAGATTTAAACAATCAAGCACGGGGCAGTACAGTACAAGAAACTGCCCCCTAACCAGCCGGGCGACGCCACTGTATTGTGGCTGCGGGGACAATGGAAGGTTAAGGGACAGGGTAAGAGAAGAACTGGGGAAAAACAAACTATCTCACCATTGTTGACTGTCACCAGCACCAAGGGGAAGATTAGGGTTTCGTGGGTTTTCGCCCTTTCTTCTCTTTTTAAAAGCACGTTAGAACAATAATGATGAGCTATTATAAGTGACAAAAGAAGAGCATCTCATCACCCTCCTCCCAGTGCAGGTGTCAATACAATCAAGCTTAAACACAGAGCTGAATTGGGGGGGGGGAAATGAGGATTATTCCATTTGCCCACAAAGGATTTTAACTCTTTAGTATCTCTTGCAAGCTATGAATCCCTATCCCCCAGAGATGCAAAAGAAGCAAAGCTATTTCAAGTCTACTCCTGTCTTCATCAACTCAGGAATTGTTGCTCTGGACTTCAGAAGTTGAGTTTTCCAGCTTTATACCTAGCCACCACACATGTTGCGTCAACGGATTTCAGTGGCATAGGCTTTCAGGAAAGGGAATGTAGACTTAGACCAAATCCATTGGGTTGACGTACTGCAGATGAATCAACCCAATCGATTGCGACTATGTCGTAAATGGTGGTCTGCAAATGATTGTGACTCGGTAAATTCATGTAACATGCCAAGCCAAGCTGAAACAAATCACATTAGAGCTTAATACTAAACGCAATAAATGAGATTTGGACCATGCTGATTGGTAAAGGAGTATGGAGATATATTCCTTTACATTTTATCAATTCTCAAATTCCATGTTATGATGTTTTAGAAATAATTTCTCTAGTTCAGGGGTGTCAAACTCGATTTCATTGAAGGCCGCATCAGGGTTGTGCTTGACCTTGGGGGGGACCAGGGTGGGTGTGGCCCTCTGACAGCAAAAATGGAGCTCAGGGGGGCGCGTGTGTCCACCCCAGGCCCTGTTTTTGGCCAGGACTGCCTCCTGCAACTCTCTGCCAGTGAAAACAGAGCTCAGGAGGACCCCTCCCGAGCTCTGTTTTTGCTGGCAGAAGTACCACAGGCCGGCCCTTCACTGTTTCCAGGGTGGCCCTGGAGCAGTGGTGGATTGCCCCCGGTTCGGACCGGTTTACAAGAACCAGTAGTAAAACCAGCGGGAGGCTCCGCCCACCGACCCCAACGTCATCAGGAAGCTTCTGCGCATGTGAGCGCGCGTGTGTGGCCCCATTGCAAACTGGTAGTAAAGGTAAGTAGAACCCACCCCTGCCCCGAGGCCAGATCTAAGCACCCTGTGGGCCAGATCTGGCCTGTGGGCCTTGAGTTTGACACCAATGCTCTAATTCTATAGCAGTGATAGCTAACCTTTTTACCATTGCGTGCCAAAAGCGGGGGGGAGGCGGAAGGGGTCATGCACGCGTGTGCCCTCATCCATAAGTCTATGCGCCCCACCCCCCGTGCTCCCCCCGCTTTTGGCACATGATGGCACAGTGGGCCCGGTAGACCCGTTTTTCACTCTCCCCAGGCTCCAGAGCCCTTCTAGGAGCCTGGGGAGGGTGAAAACGGCCTTCCCCACCGCACCGGAGGCCCTCCGAAGGCTGGAAATGGCCCGATTGCCGACTGGTGGGCCCAGAAGCTGGAGCTGAGCTCGTGTGCCCACTGATATGGCTCTGTGTGCCACCTGTGGCACACGTGCCATAGGTTCGCCATCATGGTTCTATAGCATCTGAATGGTTTTACTCCATAATATGATTGTGCTAATTGTAGTCTTAATGGCCAGTAGAACATTCTACCTATTGAAACATCATTCACTACTTTCATTATCCTGAACAAAATAGACTCAAGCCAGTTATTATTTTAAATTTAGATGGTTTTATTTTATACAAACAAGCCATATTGTCCTCTTGGTGATATCTGTGCCATATTCTTCAGCAGAAAGCTTGATTGCATAGGAAATCAAATCTAATTGTTTTGATCAAGTAAACCAAAAGAGAGAAATCCAAAGAAAACATTTTTAAAAAGCGCACAAAAACCAAAACAAAAAAAAATCCTTCTACACACACACATACACATATGCACAGGCAATGCTTGAGTTACTATGGCAATCAGAAAATAGCAAGGTCCTTTCTTTTTTCCCTATCTCTGCATGCAGTCACAGACCGCTCCTGAATGGCTCACATCTGCAAAAACTTTTAACACGGTCCTCACATAAAGAAAAGGACCCCCAAAATGGGCATTGACCCGTCTCAAAAAAATGTTGCAAATTTTACATGCAGAGATTGGGGGAGCTGTTGCCATTTTGCACAGGTTATGTCATTAATGTGAACAAAAAAGCCATAAAAGCAGACAAGGGCTTTTGGCTGTCAAATATTGAGAAGGGAGGGAGGGAATAAAAGTAAATGACAGCTTTAATGCAGACATAAGGAGAAAAGTCAGAGATGGGTGACAGAAAGTTGCCATTCTGTGAATGAAGGGTGAATTTTTTTTTTCCCAAGCACACAAAACTAGACAAAAGAGTAAAATACAATAAAAACCTAGCTATAGAAAATTACTGAGGGGAAACCCTTCCAAAACCATGGTGCTCAAGACTACAGAACACATGTGAAATCAACATATGGTTCTTTGGAGCAGTCCATCCAAAATATACATAAAAGATCAATTAGTCTTTGACCTTGCAAAATTGTTTTAAATAACAAGAAAATGCTTTTTTGCTGAGATTGGGTAAGACTTAGTGGTTTGCTGGGTGTGGGAAAGGCAACTTTTTCATCTGGCAGAAAGTTTAACACAGTTGTGGGAATCTTTAATTCTTTCCTCCTCCCCCCCCCCCCGATTCTATCAGATTTATTTTATCTAAACCTATTATATACAAAAGTCCCACGAGATAACTGGAGCAAAAAAAAAAACAAACAAACAGAGAGAGTGAGACAGTGTTGTTATTGTTGTTGTTATCAAATTTGTTTTTCAAAAGAAAACACTGGATATGAATCTACACCCAGCTTTCCTGTGTCAAATTTTGTTTTCTCAACACTTAACTCTACGGTATCTAAGCAACCTGGTTATCGGTGGAATTTTTTTAAAAAATTCATTTTGTGAGAAAGGCAGAGAATCCCTAATTTAAATCTTCATTTCTATTAATCTGTGTCCCAACCCACTATAGTTTTCTTGGCATCATTAAAGGGTTTTCTGTCTGACATGGATGACTCAACAGTCACAGTCATTTGGGAAAGATTTTAATGTGTAGCAAGGCATTTAAATGGAGTGAACAGCCCACAAAAAGTCCAAAGAAATCCAGTAAAAGTGGGACTACATTATACATTCATTGACTCTTGTTCTTTTCTTGGGGGAGATGTTCTGGTATGAAGAGAAAGGAACAATGGAAGACAATGGGCCTACCTTATCGAAGTTCATTCATGCAGCTGTTTCAAATACTTTTAACTGCTTGTCAATGGAAATAGCAAGACTCTGAGATTCTAAGCATTCTGTCACATTTGTGTACTAACCACTTAAAGTTTTGCTAAAGCTTTTTGACCTAGACTGACTCTTCTTTATCTGGGTCAAAATGCAAGGCAAGGCTATTGTGCTCAGTGGCCTTCATTAAATTCATTGATTTGACCTGTTTTTAAAAGACCTAAAGTCAAATGGGATGGGAAGTTAAAGTTCCCATACAAAACCCTTTTTGGAGTACTTTTTTGCCTTTTTGAACTATGTATTGTATAGAAAAAGATGTCTGATAGCCATTGGAACTGTGAGTTATATAGAAAGCCATATAAATTTTCTCCGGTTTCCTATGATCTTAACCATAGAATGAACCATAGAATGAAAGTTTTTTCTTCAGTGTTCTTCAACAAAAGAGTTGTGTTGTTTTTACATCCACTTACAAAGCACAACTAGCTAAACACCACATTCAAGTCAGATGATGGGATTTTCCTGCTTATACCATACAAACAGATAGTATGTCATCACAGTAGTCCTTGACTTACAACAGTTCATTTAGTGACTGTCGGGAGTTAAAACATCATTAAAAAAGTGACTTATGACCGTTTTTCACACTGTTGCAGAATCCCCATGGTCATGTGATCAAAATTCAAACACTTGGCAACTTGACTCATATTTATGACGGTTGCGGTGTCCTGGAGTCATATGATCACATTTTGTGACTGTCTGGCAAGCAAATTCAATGGGGAAGCCAAATTCACTTAACAACTGTGTTACTAATGTAATAACTACAGTGTTTCACTTAACAACCGTGGCAAGAAAGGTTGTAAAATGTGGCAAAATTATCTTAACTGTCCCTCTTAACCACATAAATTTTGGGCTCAATTATGGACGTAAGTTGAGGACTAATTGTACCAATAATTCTCCCTTTGTCCTTGGGCTCCCTTCAGCAATGTAATAGAAGAGGCAACTTAAAGACTACCGCAAAGAAAAGCATCTTACATGCTAAATAGCTGCATTCACACATCATTTTTAAGCCATGTAATGACTTAGCTGGTAAAGAAGACACCCAGAGCTTTAAATTGCATCCCAAATCCAAATAGAGTTCAGTACAGTTCTTAAAGTAGAGATGTTACCTGGGCATACAGATCCTGACACGAAAGGCAGAGGCTATTCATAGCACTGAATGTATCTTTAAAGTACCCTCTGCTTGAAACAATGAAGAACATCTTTGTGGGCCTCTTTACTGTCATCAATAAAGGTTTTTTATTTCTTGTCACAGCCTTTCTCCTTGACAGTGACCATACTTCCATGTGGACAAGCATAGCCTTTATTCACTGCCCATTTCTTCCCACAGCTCAATGAAAAGTCATGCACACTCAAAAGATGCACACATGACAACAGTTTGATCATATCCCTAATGTCACGACTTGTTTCACATCTGGACTGAAAGACAAGAGGCTGAGTTTTTACTGTTGTCGTTGTCTGAATAAAGCAGGATACGTCCAAACATTCAGGAGTAACTTATTTCGCATGTACAGTGTAGAAATCAGGGTCCAGTCATTTGCAAGGTGCGAAGATGTCTGACTGCCTTCGCAGCGTTTATTGCTTTTATACAGTTTTTACAAGCAGAGAAAGCCAAACTAGCAACAGTGTTTTTATTGGTAGATACTACTCGCCCCCCTTAAGATGCCATCATCCTGATGGTGAAGGCAAGGTGAGATAATACAGACCAGAGCCAGAATGAGATAGTACAGGCACGTAAGATACATAGGCATCTGAGGTGCGGCAGTGTGCTGCACACAGCCTGATAGCATAACCTTTAACCTCTACCGTACAGCACATCCTTATTCTGTACGTAATTGATGCTCCATCAGTACTTATCCAAGCACATCTTTTCCGGTCCCTACCACAAAATAATAGCCAACCAAGCCAAAAATCTCTTCTACTGGAACTTGGGTTTTCAGTGATAAATAGAACAGCATTTTCACCTCATTTATGTGTTATCATAAGCCAATTCATGCTCTGCACATCATCCATTGTTCAATTGTAAATCCAAAGTATTTGCTAGTGCACAGACATATGATGGCAATGACTCCTCCATATTGCTTGCCATGGATTTTATATAAGCGTCCACAATATAATTCAACAAGGGAACTTTGTCACTAGGTCATCTTTCCTCCCTCTCTGAGCATTGACATTTACCATCAACCTGGCATTTACCGTAGCTTTATAAGCTTTTTCAGCAGTGGAGTGGCTTTTACCCACTTTTACTTATGAGGACCACATTTTTGAATGATGCCTCTAATGTTCTGGTTTCTTCTTCATCGTTAGCCACAAAACTTCTAGCTTTTTAAGTAGAAAAGCATTGCTGAGCACTTGGTCTGAAAAAAATCTATCATTTCCTAACAAGTTCACTTTACTTGCTGGTATAAAACTTATCAAAAATGCTTTCAAAGGTTTATGTGACATGATTTGAAAAAGTTTAATAAAACACAGAGAGGACTAAGGAAGTGTGGATCTCTAGCCCAATGAAGTATATATTTTAGATATTTACAGTTATATTCCTTACACATATTTCTTCTTGGAGCGCTTGTGTTAGATCAGCTCCTCTGAACATAACATATATAATAAACTCACATTCAATCACTGCACTCAAAACATATTCACTACTATCAGTGAATTGTAGTACTTCTGTTGCCCCTTGTCTTATAAGTTATTTGCTTTAATGATACCAGTTTCCAATTACTCATCTATATTCACAAAGCCAGAGCCACGGTGGCGCATTGGTTAGAATGCAGTACTGCAGGCTATTTCATCTGACTGCTGGCTGCCTGCAATTTGGCAGTTCAGATTTAACCAGGCTCAAGGTTGATTCAGCCTTTCATCCTTCCGAGGTCGGTAAAATGAGGATCCAGATTGTTGGGGGGCAAAATGCTGATCCTGTAAATCGCTTAGAGAGGGCTGTAAAAACTGTGAAGCGGTTTATAAATGCTATTGCTGTTGCTAATGATAAGACCATGAGTTCTGTCCACTTTAGGCATGAAGTGACTTTGGGCCAATACTTTCTCTTACAACTCACAGAATTTTATTATTGAGCAAATCTTGAGTTATTTATAAAAATAATAAGACAGCGGTACACATGTGTAAAGCCAGAACTACTCTTTTGGCCATCTATGTAATCTAACCTGAAGCAGAAGACAGTGGCAAAAATATACTTTGAAAAGGGCACACATACAAACACACACACACACAAATTCTAACCCTGTAAAGCATTCAAGTGTTCGGAATACGTAAGAAAACGTCATTTCACTCTGTTTGCACCTTAGTTTTGACAACACTTTGTTTGGCAAATATGATTGAAAGACTTTGGTCAGGTCTTACAATATTTATTTAAATGTTTTTATTTATTTATTTATATAGCTTGATGTCTATGGAGATTCTCAGTCATCCATATATAGCTTTATATAGATGACTAAGCTTTATATTGCTTAATATGACATTTATGTAGCTTCTTTCTTTCTTTAAATATGTAAATTCAGATTTAAATAAACCATTATTTCAAAACAGTTATATAGCTTACTTAGCCACATAAAATAAACCTTTTTGCTATGAGGCAAGCTCTTTAAGACTTGTGGACTTCAACTCCCAGAGTTCCTCAGCCAACTCTGGGAGTTGAAGTCCACAAGTCTTAAAGTTGCCAAGGTTGGAGACCCTTGACCGAAACCAGTGGTTCCCCCATAATGCACTCGCTAGATATCCATGCTTCACTGCAGCACTGAGCTTTCACAGCTATCAACTGCTGCTGAAGAGACCTGAAAACTACCTCCTCTCAACTTAGTCACAATATCTGCCAGCATACAGAGTTCAGAATTCAATACAATTCTTGAATACAGCTCATCCGCCTGGAATCCACACTGTATATCGGACGTTAACACGAGATATTTCAAGAGAAGAGTACTCTACTCCTCCGCTCACAACAGAATACCTTATGCTACCAGGCTTGAAATTTTGGGTGTGGACAGCCTAGAACTATGTCGCCTACTGTCTAACCTAAGCATAGTACACAAAATTGTCTGCTACAACGTCTTACCTGTCAATGACTTCTTCAGCTTCAACCACAATAATACATGGGCAAACAATCGATACAAACTCAAGGTAAGCCGCTCCAAACTCAATTGCAGAAAATATGACTTCAGCAGCAGAGTCAATGCCTGGAATGCTCTACCTGACTCCATTGTTACATCCTCAAACCCTCACAGCTTCAACCTCAAATTGTCTGCTGTGGACCTCACCCCATTCCTAAGAGGTCTATAAATGGGGTGTGCATAAGCGCACAACCGTGCCTATCGTCCCTGTCTTACTGTCCCTATTTATCTGTATTTACTTCCTTTGTTTATGCTTATGTTTATACCAGGGGTGAAAGCTCCCGGTTCGGACCGGATCACCTGATCTGATAGCAATGGCGGCGGGTGGTTCGGAGAACTGGTAGCAAAAATCCCTGCCCCCTCCCCCCCATGCTCAGCTGAGCCGTGCGATCATCAGAGGCTTTTTTTTTACTTTTTTCTACAATCTCTTCGGCCGAAAAAAATGATTTTAAAGGTAAAAAAAAAGCCTCTGATGATCACACGGCTCAGCTGGGATCGTCAGAGGCTTTTAAAGGCACTTTTTTTCTACAACCTCTTGGTTGTAGAAAAAAGATGCCTTTAAAAGCCTCTGACGATCCCAGCTGAGTTTCCTGATCGCCAGAGGCTTTTAAAAGTGTTTTTTTTCCTGCAACCTCTTAAGGTTGTAGAAAAAATGCTTTTAAAAGTAAAAAAAAAAAGTTGGCCATGCCCACCCAGTCACATTACCCCCCACACACACCAAGCCACGCCCATAGAACTGGTAGTATAAAATTTTACATTTCACCACTGATTTATACCTACACCACTGGTGGGTTGCTCCAAGTTCGGTCTGGTTCTATAGAACCGATAGTAAAACTGGTGGGAGGCTCCGCCCACCCTCCCGGATCTCATCAAGAGTGATCTGCGCATGCGCAGAAGCTTCTGCACATGCGCAGAAGTGCGCACGCTCCCATTGCGAACCGGTAGTAAAGGTACGTAAAACCCACCCCTGACCTATACCTACTATCTTGTATATGTTTGACAAATAAATAAATAAATAAATAAATAAATAAATAAATAAATAAATAAATAGGTGTTCAGGAGGCTCATATCCTCAGCTTCAGCACCCATTTTCCCAAGATCTAGTATGCTGGCAGCAGCTCACCAGCCTACGACATGATTTGTACTGCTTAATCTACAGTTTAGCGAACAAAGGCTGGCAGCTGCCTAATAGTGCTAGGTATAATATACCCAATAGATCAGGCCAGTCACTTCTAAGATGATGTCACGTGCGAATGAAGGCCATACCAAGAGATGCAGGGCAGAGTGAAAATTTCAAGAAATGCTTTGGCATGTGTAGAGTTTGGTCTGGGTGTCCCATTACTCACATGAACGAAAAGGAGCCAGGAGTTTTCTGGTCTTGTCCTGTGGATCTGTGGTGATGTAAAGCACTCGCCAGACTTCTTTCCTAACCTGTAGACCAAGCAGGACAAAACATGACATAGAGCAGTGATCTACTGCCTCCATCTACATCCAGGGAGAATGGTGCTGAAAGCATGGAGCTTCAGAGTGACATTACAATAAAAAAAGAGAAGCATCCATCACTCCAGTTCAATGACAATAATTTAATGGCTGGAGTTAAAAAGGTGAAATGATGTTATATGGAGGAGGAGGAGGGGTGGGGTGGGGTAGGGAGGTGTTTAAAAGCTTCAGCTGCAGCTGATGCTGTGCTCTCCTTTCTTCTTTTTGCTTTTTAGTAGAAGGCTGAAACTGGCCTTTCCAGGATCTGGCAACCCTTTCATGGGTCCATATTTTTAGAAGGCTGCAAGTTGTTAGTCTTAGCAAGGCTAATAAACGTGCAATCAGAACTGGTAACATTTGAAGGGCATTTATAAAATAGGAAATGTTCTATCAGTACTGTAAATTGAATCAGTTGCAGTGGGGATGTTGGTTTTATATTCTGGGAAAATTTAAATAACTATATTCGATATTTCTCTACTGTTGTTTGTACAGATTAAGGAAAATTGCAAATATTACCAAAAGAAGAGGCCACATGGGAGAAAAATGATCTCTTTGTTGTTGTGTTATGTTAATTTTTCAGCTGGTACTGTGTCAGCCGGTACATTTTTCAAACAATCACTTATTTAAATATTATTATTATTTAAATATTAATATTATTTAAATAAAATATTTTTAAAAAATTTATTTATTGGATTTATAAGGCCACCCCACTCAAGGTGATTCTGGATAGCATCCAACAACAAAAACAATGAGTCAGAAAAAAACCCATATAACATTAAAACATACAAAATGGGTAAATATGAAGGTGAAATACAGAATATAAAAAGTGACCAAGATCCATAATGTAAGCAACTAGGAGAGACTTCAATCAACTGGTCCCAATTGCCTGGGGGAAAGCTGGCTCTTAGTGGTTTTTCTGGAGCAGATTTGTTGAGGAATTTGTAGTGTGCTTTCATTTTAAAATTCAGACTCTACGTGCAGAAGTTCTCAAGTTCGATCTCTCTTGCCTTCTGCTTGAATGAGCAAGTGACAGCCTGGGCAATGTTTGCCCAGCTGGTGCATCTTGCAACCATATTTAGTATGACTGGCTCTTATAACAGTAACTCATGCTCTCATTATTAGGAGATTTAGATTGCTGTACTGTACTCTACATTAGAGGGAACTACTCCAACCCAACAGTTGATAAAAAATGCAGAGGCCTACTGATTGACTGGCACTAAACTCATAGCTCATTACGCCAATGCTATGGGTTGCTTCAACAGGAATCTATTTTTCTTGCCTATTGCTATTTATTACTATGTGATGAATGTTGTGCCCTGATACCTTGTCTTATATTTATATCATTCACAGCCCTGGGATTACAGCAGTATAAAAATGGAATATATAGCTAAATATTTATGATTAGATGGGAGTCCCAGAGGTGGGCTTCAAAAATTTTAGCAAGGGGTTCTCTGCCCGGTTGCTGGGTGGGCGTGGCCATGGTGGGTGTGGCCTAGTCGGCTCCTGCACCACGGTGGGAGGGGCGTTTTTGCCCTCCCTGGGCTCCAGAGTCTTTCTTCGAGCCTCCGGGAGGGTGAAAATGGTCTCCCCAGGCTCCAGAGGCTGTCTGGAGGCCGGAATTGGGCCCATTTCCAGCCTTCCCGAACTTCTGGTAGGCCCATTTTTCATCCTCCCCAAGCCTCCATGCGCACCCTGCACTTAACCTGCATCCAAAACGGGCAATTTGGGGACTCCTGGGAGAGATGGGCTGAGGTGGGCGGGGCCAGCAAGGAGTGGGATTCTCCGAACCACACAGACTCTTAGCTAGAGGTTCTCCCGAACCCCTGTGAACCCCCAGCAGCCCACCCCTGGACTGGACATAGAAAACTGCCTCTAACTGATAACCAGAGAAGTTGTCGAAATCTCATTGTACACTTAATCTAAGCAGAATTTTCTAAGGGGTTGTTGCTTCTATAACATGACATTGAAAAGATTATTAATTTCATCTGCATCTCTCTAGGCATCTGTTTCAAGAAGCATGCCCACCACATGCATAAGATTATAGATGTATGGAACTCCATGGCAGTTATGTAAGAATATCAGCGTTGGGTAACAATACCATTGATATTCTTCAGACAAGCGTTTGACTTGGCAATTCATTTCAAGCTTTCATGTACAGTCAGCTGTTTGAAACAATTAATCATCAAAGCTGACCATGGCTGTGGAGACTCTGCAATAAGCGTTCATGGTTGTCTCCATTAACATCATTACGTTTTTGGGCTTTTCCTAATTAAGAAAAGTTCCCACCAGCAACACCAAAAAAAAGTCATGACCACCTCCTTCATTACCCTGGCTTTTCTTCCCTTTAATTACTTATTGAGGTCCTGGCAGATTAAATTAGGGTGGCTTTTTAAAAACCCCAATGTCCTTTTTGAAATCTTGGGGAAATTATCTTTAAGAAAAATCATGAAATCAATTCCCTTACGCTATTTTAATCTTTTATGCCCTGGGCTCTGAAAAGGATGGGCAAACAAGAGGGAGCCCTTCTCAAAGTGTGCAGGGCCGGACTATTTGCCAGCCTTCCCTTGCTTTTGTAGACCATCTGGGTCAATTTCCTTCCAACTAAATGAAATGCAAATAAAAATTCCAGCAGTTTTTCAGCTGCAGGCTGCCCAGTTCATTACCATGACAGAGGCCCAAAGAGGAGGCCTGACCCCCTGCACTTCCCCTCATCTCATTAAGTTGTAACTCTACTGTGGCTGCATTCATGGTGTTTATTGACGCTGAAAGGCGTCTTTATCCAAAACTAGCTAAATTCACATTCAGACTCTCCCTGCCCTTGGAAGACTTTGCCTGCTGCAGCATCCACATGAAAGTCACCCTATTGTTGCTCAGCAATGCACCCCACTGATTCAGTAACAATCTAGAGGTTCCCTGTCCCCTCAGATGGCTGGATCGCCATTAAAAGGTGGGGGGATCCAAAGTGCTGGACAAACCTTAAGAGAAGCTTAATATTGTAAAAATGACTATCTTTGTTGGAATGATGCTTGGTGAAGCTCATTGCGAGCATATGGTGAAATCCTTGTTTATATCTTTCTAAGTGCATGAAACATCAGATGAGATACAGTGAAACAACCATGAAACCAGGGGTGGGCTTCAAAAGTTTTAGCAAGGGGTTCTCTGCCCGGTTGCTGGGTGGGCGTGGCCTAGTCGGCCTCCTGCACTACAATGCCCTCCCCGGGCCCCAGAGACTTTCCCCGAGCCTCCAGGCGGGCACAAACGACCCCCCCAAGCTCCGGAGGCCCTCTAGAGGCCGGAAACTGGCCTGTTTCTGGACTTCCCAAACTTCCAGTAGGCCCGTTTTTCACCCTCCCCAAGCCTCTGCATGGGCCCTGCACTTGCCTGCATCCAAAACGGGCTGCATGGGGACTCCTGGGAGGGGTGGGGTGGGGTGGGCAGGGCCAATCTTGAGTGGGATTTGGGGGTTCTCTGAACTGCACAGAATCTTAGCTAGAGGTTCTCCCTATCCCCTGCAAACCCCCAGCGGCCCACCCTTGCACGTAACAGTCTAGGGATCCAGACAAACTAAATCACTTCGCCTTAGTGAAGCTGTAGAAACACTCTTACAGTAGGTAGGATTGCAAGGTTCATTGCATTAGTGCAAGACTAAACAAAGGTGGCTTATTTCATAATATGAAAGTATCTGCATGTGAAATTTCAGTAAATAGTAGTTGCATATTCCAATTAATGATAGTTGCATATTCCAATTAATGGTAGTCCTGGAAGAACCAGAGATGACGTGTTAGAAAAATTGCATACCATTCTGAATGAATGTGATCTGGGGCAAAATATTCTTATTTAGTGACATTCAATATGGGTAGGAATGAGGCAAGAGAGTGAATGGGAACATTCAGAGAGATTCAAGAATAAATGTTAATGGTGATTGGTGAATGTATTCATGAGTCCCAAACATGAGACTACTCCTATGTACAGATGACACAACAATTGGTATAGAAGCATGATCAATTTGATTGATTATAATGAAACATTAAGATAATTAGTAAAGTACCCATTAGTGACAAGACATTATGAATGTAATCAGTTTCCTAGAAATACTAAGCTTATATTTGGGGTCAAGTAGACATAAGAAGAAAAAGAAATAAGTGAAACAAATGAATGTGAAAGTTGAATGACTGCAGGAAGAGAATAGTCCTATAGGAATAAGTAGAAAATTAATCTTTCCAAAGACTGATTGGAAAGTGGATCTTTGAAAAGTGTATTTAGAAACTGCATGGAACAGAGTGAAAAACATTATATTATGGACCATTATAGAAGGAACAGAATGGCAAAGATAGGAAGAATGAAAAAAGAAAGTCTAGTGCTGAGCTGAAAGAGGCATGGATGATGAAAAAATGTACATCGGAAAATGAATGCTGCTCATTGGAAAATGAGATAAATTTACTGTATAATGTGTATAGAAAAACACCCAAAGTTGTAAAGAGAGTGGCCATAGAAAGAAGAAGTAATGCAAAACAAATAAAAATGGAATAAAATTGTATTTAAAAAGTAAGTGAAAAAGATTAAATGACAAATTTCCAGCACAGTAAATGGAATTAAAAAAAAAAGTGGTAAAATGATTTGGGATGAAGTAAGAAAATGCTGGAAGAAAGGTTTCAGGCAGTGGTGGAATTCAATTTTTTTACTACTGGTTCTGTGGGCGTGGCTTGGTGGGCGTGGTGTGGCTTGGTGGGTGTGGTGTGGCTTGGTGGGTGTGGCAGGGAAAGGATACTGCAAAATCTCCATTCTGACCCCATTCCTGGGGGAAGGATATTACAAAATCTCCATTCCCACCCCACTCTGGGGCCAGCCAGAGGTGGTATTTGCCGGTTCTCTGAACTACTCAAAATGTCCGCTACCAGTTCTCCAGAACCTGTCAGAACCTGCTGAATAGCACCCCTGGTTTCAGGGATTTACATATATCAGAATGTTGGCATACATTGAAGACTCAAGTTAAAATCGTGCTATGATGATTGAATGTGTGTCGAAAAAAATAAAAATGGCTTTCCTGCCCACTTTGCTGTATGGAAGGTAAGTATGGGTTACTTAAAAACTGCATAAATGTAGACTGAATACATAAGTGTGAGATGAATACTAAAGAAGTACATTGAGATGATTGGTAATAGAGAATGAAGAAATAAGCATCTAACCTGAAAGTGAATGAAGGAAGGAAGAAGAAATGTGTCAAGAGGAGGGAAAGCATGAAAAGGGGATCAAGGTACAAATAGAAATGAGGCCAGAAACTTTCCTATTGGGAATAATTTCTGGGGCATATGAAAAAGAAATAAGATACTTAATCATTCACATAATTACAGCAGCACAAATAGTTTTCTCCCAAAACTGGAAAAACAATGACATACCATCAGAAGACAATGTGATTAGAAAAATTATGGAATGTGCGGAAATGGATAAGCTCACGAAGGAGATACAAGAAAAAGATGAAACAGAATATTACTTAGTCTGGGAGAAATGGTATAAATGGTTGGAGGAAAAAGGGGGAAAAAAGAGGGACAAAGGAAGACTAAATAATGGTTAAATTAGGTGGAGAAATATAGAAACAAATGGGAAGATATAAAAATTGTGGAAAGGAAATTAGATACATGTTTATGTCAAATGTAAATAAAATAATTAGAATAATAGAATATATTATAACAATATATATATATATGATATACTAAAAATATAGGTATAAAAGATATATTAAGATAAGAAAGAGAAAATGTATAAATATGGATTATTGATGCAAAGATGTTGAAAAGAAGATGTAAATATCCGTTTTTGTTTGTTTTTTTTTAAAAAACTGTTTAATAAAAAAATTAAAATAAAGAAAATATCTGGAATATATTAGCTGTATAGGACATAATGTTTCCTACTGAGATTTACAGTTTTGCAGTTCGGATTTCCCTTCTTTAGGCTCATGTTTAAAAAAAATGTCTCTAGCATCCTTATGAAAGAATTTCAAACATATATGCTGAATTTTTCAAAATAATAAAAAAGGTTTAATACTAAAAAAAAGAAAAAAGAAAAGGGGATCAAGGTAATGAGATCCTCACGGAGAAGAAAAAATGAGAAGTTTAACACATAAAAGAAACATATGGACATGTTGGAAACAAGAATGGTTTTTAAGGACAGTATAAAGTGGTATTGCCCCATGAATGGTGCTGATATAAATTAGATTTAGCTATATGTCTTTTCTTTATCTCATGCCTTTAATTTCTTTGGCTTGCTGCATCTTACTCCTTTTCTCTGCTCTGTATTTATTTATTTGTATCCTGCTTTTATTATTTTTACAAATAACTCAAAGCGGCAAACATATGCAACACATCTTCCTCCACCTATTTTCCCCACAACTACAACTGTGTGAGATAAATTGGGCTAAGAGAGAGGGACTGGCCTCAGGTCACTCAGCCGGCTTCTACCTCTACACCAAACTGACACTCAAACTGTATAAAGTTGCTTATGTCAAAAATAAATATTGTACTGTATTATATGTGAGGGGATTGTTTTTAACTATGTTGTTTATTTCTTTTTTTGTATGAGTTTGCTGTTTTCTTATTGGTTTATTGTTGGTCACTCCAAGTTATTATGTTTGGAGTGGAATAGAAGTTGAAGCTAATGAGGAATATAAAGAAATATGATTATATATTTGAGCTTCTTGTGAGTCAACATAGTATCGTATTTAAGGTGCTGACAAGGGTAGAGACACCCAGTTTCTCATCCTCCTTACATATGGAAGCCAAAAGAGTAATCTTGGACCAGTTACCCTGTCTGTGCTCTAATCAGCATCAGTCTCTGAGATAAGCTGATGTTGTGATAAGCTGATGATGTGCACGTTACAACACCTTATCGCACCATGGATTAATACATTTTAATAACTGAACAAGGTCAGCAAATAATTGGACTCTTAAGCTAAGCAGGGTGAATGCTAAGAAGAACAATATATTTTGACTTATTGCTTTCCTTTGCCAAAAATTCTCATCAAAAGGAAGAAAACCAGACTTGGGTATTCAGATACAATTTGTATTTGGTAAAAGGCTTCCATTTCTTAATAAATTATAAGCAGGTTAGATTTGTAATGTGTCCTGGCTTATTTTAAATAATTGAAAACACCATTACTATCCTTAATTTTATTTGCATAAAAAGAAATTTGAGTGATGGACACTCAAATTTGGGCTGTATGACCTCAGGGATTCTAGAAGCCAAAAAAAGGGGCTGAGAGTGGATGCACTATATAAGTAGTGGCCAAAATTGTGGAAACCTTTTGGGAAAAGTGTATTTTTGAGATTTGATGGCTAATAACACCACCTTTTTTTTTTTTTTTTTGGAGTTTCAAGATAATAATATTCCACTGCTGGAATGGCCTGGGAATAGCCCAGACCTAAACCCAATTGAAAATCTATGGAACCGACTAAAGATACTTGTTAGTCAGAAGCGACCAAGCAATAAAACCCAGTTAATAGAAGCAATAATTCAAACCTGGTTTCATATTATAACAGCTGCAGAACTAAAAGACTTGGTTCACTCCATGGGAAGATGTTGTAAGGCCGTAATTCATGCTAAAGGTTACCCAACTAAGTATTAACTGACATGATGATAATTTTTTTATATCTCGTTTTTTCTATGGTGATCATTTTTGTATATCTCGTTTTTTCTACATGTTTCACTTTTCTTCTTTATACTGTAACTGCTATTCTAATAGCAAATCCTTCATAAAAGTTATTGCATTACATTCTTGATTAAATTATCTTTCCATTGATATATAATTTTATGGTAGTACTCCAAAAAAAAGTAGTGTTATTAGCTAGTTTTAGAAAATACACTTTTCTCAAAAGGTTTCCACAATTTTGGCCACTACTGTAGGGGACAGGTTGATTAACCTTCTAATCTTAAATAATTGGCAAACAAATAAGTAAGATTTTATGAGATCTAGAAGTTTATTTCATGCTTCACAAATTTGGAATTTACAAGGTTTTGGCAAGAGACAGGCATATGCCATACAATATTGGATACTACTACTCTTGAAAAAGAGCATTTGTAATATGCTCTTATAATAACTTATAAAGACAACATCTTATACAATAACAGTAACTTATAAAACAATAACTGTGGGAGAGACAGCTGAAGAACATCAGCAACAGTTTATTCTGGGTGATCCAAGGCTGCCTCCTCCATATTAAATGATGCATCTGCTAATAGAAAGTTCATAGTAATTAATTCCAATTAAAGCTTCTTGGAGGTTGAAACCAGGGGTGAAATCTACTTACCTTCCCTACCGGTTCGGAAGTGCACATGCCGTGCGCACATCACATGCGCGCGCGGACCCTCTGCACATGCACAAACCCGTCTACGCATGCACAGAGGGTTAAAAACAGGTTACTTCCTGGTTAAAACCAGGAAGTAATGATGACCTGGCAGGTGGGCGGAGCCTCGCGCTGCCATCGCTACCGGTTCTCCGAATCACCCACTGCCATCGCTACCAGTTCAGCCGAACCAGTCTGAACTGGTAGCATTTCACCCCTGGTTGAAACCCACATATCTGCCAGGGATAAGCCCGTTGTGTTCATGCCTAACATGTGAACTTATATTGTTTAACCTATAAGCTCAGAGAAATTCAGAAGCTCTCCTGAAATACAAGACTCAAAGTCCACAGATGAACTGGCTGATCTTTGAATCTTGGTCCATAAAGAGCTAATTTGTTCTTCAGCAAATTAGTTCTTTTGCAACTGCGAAATTCTTGGGGGTGAGAGAGCGGTTCCAAATATTTCCAGCTATAACTGAATAAAAGGGAGGAATAGGAGGAAGCAAACAGAAGTGTAACATATAGCCTGAATAATTTATAACCTGCTTTGTAAAGCAATAGAGCCACGCTGGTGCAGTGGTTAGAGTGCAGTACTGCGGGCTACTTCTACTGCTTGCTGGCTGCCTGCAATTTGGCAGTTCAAATCTCACCAGGCTCAAGGTTGACTCAGCCTTCCATCATTCCAAAGTGGGTAAAATGAGGACCCAGATTGTTGGGGCAATATGCTGACTCTGTAAACCACTTAAAGAGGGCTGTAAAGCGGTATATAAGTCTAAGTGCTATTGCTATTTCCCAGAAAAATTAAAAGAAAACAGGAAGATAATTTCCTTTCTACTTTATCTTTTTCTCCTTTAGAAATTCCTTAAATGGGGTACCAGATGCCAAGGACAGTATACCAAAGTTCTGGAGATGAAATTATTTACCCCATTCTGGGATATTCTTTTTGATGACACCTGGAGAGCCAGAAGATCTTATAAAGGGCCTCAGTGTAGCGCTGCTCCAGGAATGTTGTTTCCTGTGGTATAACAAATTCTAATTTCTGAACACTAGAATTGGGAGGTGATACAATGAAGTGATTTGATAGCACACAAAGGAGGTGTGCCTTCCCTAACCCGAAGGAGGGAAATATTTTTCCCATAGCGAATCCTGGTCTGCAGCCAAAAAGTGTGTTGATGATGGACTCTCAGATAATTTGGGAAAAGGAATAGAGAGAAACCCATAAAGGAAAATAGTTTGTCAGTCAGTTACAGTGACCTTGTGGTGAAAGTCAAGTCAACTCAACTCACTTCATCTCAGGTCTCCTTTGAACTCAAGATCTACATCTGATGACTTCATGAAGATGTCCATGTAGGTCTCTTGGTAAAATAATGAAGTTTGCTATTGCCTTATTTAGGGATGTCTATTTCAACTCCCCAATCTATACCCTGGGATTCCCTGGAGTTGTCTTTTCTTCTTCTTTAGCTTTGTAGGGTGGCATATAGTATATTTCTGAATATACTCAGGAAAAGCCATGTAGGAAATTGTTTTTGGGATAATTTGTTGTCCAATTTCCAAACCAGAGGGCTAGACTAGATTGAAAATGGAATATTCTAGTAATTGGTATTCTAGTATTGAGTCTGTCATCTGCATCTCTATAACTGTCTGGTTTGGTTCTGCAACCCAACAAGACAGACATAGACTGCAGAGGATAATTAGAACTGCAGAAAAAACAATTACTACCAACCAGCCTTCCATTGAGGACCTGTATACTGCACCAGTCAAAAAGAGGGCTGTAAAAATATTTACAGACCCCTCACATCCTGGACATAAACTGTTTCAACTTCTACCCTCAAAACGACGCTATAGAGCACTGCACACCAGAACAATTAGACACAAGAACAGGTTTTTTTCCTGAACGCCATCACTCTGCTAAACAAATAATTCCCTCAACACTGTCAAACTATTCACTAAGTCTGCATTAGTATTAATCTTCTCATTGTTCCTATCACCCATCTCCTCCCACTTATGACTGTATGACTGTAACCCTGTTGCTGGTATCCTTAGGATTTATATTGACTGTTTCCCTATGACTTTCATTAAGTGTTGCACCTTATGATTCTTGACGAATGTATCTTTTCTTTTATGTATACTGAGAGCATATGCACCAAGACAAATTCCTTGTGTGTCCAATCACACTTGGTCAATAAAAATTTCTATTCTATTCTATTCTATTCTATTCTATTCTATTCTATTCTATTCTATTCTATTCTATTCTATTCTATTCTAAAGTAATTTTAGATTTTAGACTTGCTTACATAGCTCCCTCCTGCTCTTTATAAGAAAAACTGGAACAATGTCATGTTTTTGCATCTGGTGGCTCTCTTGTTTATTCTGTTGTAGGCCTGACAGGTCAATTATTTAGCAAGGCAGATATTACCTAAAGAGCTGCCAGCCAGTCTTATCAAATTCTTTATAAAATTATAAAACAACTATGCCAACTTTATATAAGAAAACCCAAATTTCATGCAAAGTTATACAGTACATGGCCTCAACTAGTATCATGAGCAGTCAAAACTTGCATAGCCCACATTATTTCTAGCAGGTTGTGATGGCTGGGTCTGATGTACTAGAAGTACTAATTCAAAGTACTGGAAGAACATCAAATTGGCTGAGAAAAATGCCCTTGATTCAGAATGAATTAGTACTTTATAGGTAAAAGTCTTTTTTTTTTGTTTACTTCAGAAGAATATGCAATGGTTTGTAAGACTTTTTGCATGCTCTTGAAAATCCTCAATGTAGCATTAACTTTTTAAAATAACGTACTGAACTAAATTAGCCTCATCTTTAAAAATGGGGACGATTTCAGCCTTGACCTGCAGAGAGCAGCAAAGACTCCTTCAAGTAACAGGACAAGCAGGGAATTTGCTAAGCATTCGGTTGAAAGAAACTCGTATTTATCCAAAGCTTCAGTGACAAAATTCTAGTTTTTATTGGAATGTGAAGTCCGGTGTGCAATCATATTCTCACTTTGTAATAAAACATTTTAATTCCACTTGTGTATGAAAAAAAATGAAGGAAACTAAAAATCAAAATAAGCACCCTATAAAAGAGAAGATTTTAAAAGGGAAGATTATAAAAGAGAAGATAGGGATGGGGTGGCTCAGTGGCTAAGATGCTGAGCTTGTCGATCGAAAGGTCGGCAGTTCAGCGGTTCGAATCCCTAGTGCCGCATAACAGGGTGAGCTCCCGTTACTTGTCCCAGCTTCTGCCAACCGAGCAGTTCGAAAGCAATGCAAGTAGAAAAATAGGGACCATCTTTGGTGGGAAGGTAACAGCGTTCCGTGCGCCTTTCGCATTTAGTCATGCCGGCCACATGAGCATGAAGATGTCTTCGGACAGTGCTGGCTCTTCGGCTTTGAAATGGAGATGAGCACCGCCCCCTAGAGTCAGGAACGACTAGCACATATGTGTGAGGGGAACCTTTACCTTTACTAAAAGAGAAGCATCTCACTGTGCTAAAATAAACACTTTCACACTTCTATGGATATAAACATCACTGAACTAATTAATTAATTAAGCATGAATGTAATGTTCCTTCAGATGATTCCAGGAACAATAATCAAATCGATTAAGTAATGTAGCAGACAATTTACAAATTCCCCATCTGTAAAAGTAGTAGTATCAACTCGATTCAGAAACAAATATCTGGAATGGAATAGGAAGTATGATCCAGAGTCATTTATGGCATGCGGGGAAAAAAATCAGAAATTTTTCAGTAAAAACAAGTTGGGGGCCATGACCAAGTAATTGAAGTCTGCTTCCCCCCACCTTTTTTTTTTTTAACTAACATCAACCTTGATTTCATAAAGTAGTCTTGTTTTTTTCCATTTGGGGTTTACTAGATTTGAGTGATGAGAGTTCAAATGGGGCTCAAGAAGAAGGGAAGGGAAGAGTGTGGGGACAGTTCTCTAAACTATGAAATGATGGACAATATAACATAGTTTCAAATTTTTTAACAAGGAATTAATGTTTAGGAGAAAAGAACTAATGAAGAATTACTTAGAATAATTGATCAGATCACACCTAGCTTCCAATGTAGGAAGGATGAACTAGAGCAGTGCTTCTTGGTCTTAGCAATTTTAAGATGTAGAGCCTTCCACTCATAGCATCTTTGCTGGAGAAATCTGGGAGTTGAAGACCACATAAGTTAAAGTTGCCAAAGCTGAGAAAACTGGATTAGAGGAGGATCTTCCATTCAGCACTGAACAGGATAAAACTTGTTTAAATTATCCATAATCAGTTTTCAATTATTCCTTGGGATGTTCAGAGCAATAATACAACATTGCTGATAATGTCATCATATCATATTCATATTTTTTTATATATATATACTCTGTGTGTGTGTATAATATTTTTGTGAACATTTCTAGGTGAAGCATATACATTATAAGGATGGGACGGGGTTGTTTATATTAATAAAAATTTATTTTACTACCTCCTTGGAAAAAGAATAGGCAATGAATATGATAAATAGATTAATAGATAGAGATAGATAGGTGATATAGATAAGAAACCACCTGTCTGATCTTGACAAGTTTAAATCACCAGGTCCTGTCAGATTACGTCCCAGAGTTCTGAAGGAGCTGGCAGATGTTATTCCAGAACTTTCAAAGTATCTTTCAAAGATCCTGGAGCACTGGACAACTACCTGAGGACTGGAAAAGAGCAGATGTGATTCCCATCTTCAAAAAACCAGATCCAGGAAACTACAGATCAATCAGCCTGACATCAATATTTGGGGAGATCCTGGAAAAGATAATCAAAAAACAGATCTGCAAACATCTAGAAACAAATAAAATTATAACTAAAAGCCAGCATGGATTTGTTAAAAACAGATCATGCCAAACCAATCTTATTTCATTGTTTAACAAAGTGATTAAATTAGTAGACCAGCATATTTAGATTTCAGTAAGGTATTTGACAAAGTAGATCACAATTTACTTCTTGATAACCTAGAAAAATGTAGGATTGAAGCATCACCACCAGATGGATTTGTAACTGACTGACAAACCAAACTCAACAAATAGTCCTTAATGGTACTACATCTACATGGAGGGAAGTAAACAGTGGGGTACTACAAGGTTCCATCTTAGGCCCAGTACTTTTCACTATCTTTGTAAATGATTTAGACTAGGAAATAGAAGGAGAATTCATCAAATTTACAAATGACACTAAACTGGCAGGAATAGCCAACACCCCAGAAGACAAGCTCAGGATCCAAAAGGATCTTGACAGACTTGAACAATGGGTCCTACCCAACAAAATGGAATTTAGTGTGGAGAAAAGCAAGGTTTTACACTTAGGCAGGTAACCAAAGATACAAGTACAGATTAGATGGAACCTGGCTCAAAAACAATAACTGTGAGTGGGATCATGAAGTCCTAGTGCACGATCACTTAAATATGAGCCAGCAGTTCATATTTTTTGGCAGCAGCCAAAAAAGCTAATGCAATACTTGGTTGTATAAACAGTGGCATAGAATTAAAATCAAGTGAAGTATTAGTATTGCTTTATAAAACCTTAGTAAGACCATGTAGATGTAGTGTGGAATACTACATCCAGTTTTGGTCCTCATATTACAAAAAAGATACTGAGACTTTGGAAAAAGGACAGAGAAGAGCAACTAAGACGATTAAGGGCATAGAGACTAAAACATAGGAAGAACAGTTACAGGAATTGGGTAAGTCTAGTCTAGTGAAAAGAAAAACTAGGGGTTACATGATAGCAGAGTTCCAATACTTGAGGAGATGCCACAAAGAAGTGGGGCCCAACATATTTTCCAAAGCACCAGAAGGCAAGACAAGGAGTAATGGATGGAAACTGAACAAGGAGAGATTTAACCTGGAATTAAGGAGAAACTTCCTAACAATGAGAACAATTAACCAGTGGAAGAGCTTGCCTTTAGAACTTGTGGGTGCTTCAACATTGGAAGTATTCAAGAAGAGACTGGACAGCCACTTGTCTTAAATAGTATAGGGTCTTCTGCTTGAGCAGGGGGTTGGACTAGAAGACCTCCAAGGTCCCTTCCATCTCTATTCTGAATCTGAATCTGAATCTACCAATGATTGATTTAGACTCATCTTGGCCTGGAAATAAGGTTGGGATTTTCCTGGCACTCAAGTGACGGTGGAAACCACACGTGAGAAATATAGCCAGGAATGGCTAGAGTTGTGTAAGTGTGATCTGGGTCCCCAACATACAATTTCTTGAATGCCTGCAAAATTGTAGAGACTCTATATACAACTTGTAGGGTCTGTTGTTCTTGTCTTAGATTAATAAGGAAGATAGCCACATTGAGTTTACCGTCCTTGCATCAATTGGAGAGGCACTTAAATGGTGTTTTCATCTGTGATCCAAACCACAGAGAACAGCATTTGCAAACCTGGTGATCTCTAGCTGTAGCTGGCTGGGATGGTTGCAGATGGAGATCATATAATCCCGGGGTAGTGCAACCATCATAAATACATGCCAGTTGCACGTGCCTGAATTTTGATCATGAGACCATGGAGATGCTGCAATGGGCATAAGTATGAAAAACGGTCGTAAGTCACTTTTTCAGGCCTGTTTTAACTTCAAATGCTCACTCAATGAATAGTCGTAAATGCTACTTTTATTGGAAGGGAATCTTATTAGAAATGATATCATGGATGTTATGGAAATCTTATAAACATTATGTAAATATCATCGTATCTTTTCCTAAGAAAATATCTTGGCCATTAAATCAAATAAACTCCAACCTTCTTTCCTTCTTTGCTGCCTCTCAAAAAGCCAGTACAGTTTTGTTGTTATTGCTACTGTTCCTGCTGTGGTCATTTTAGAGCCGTTTAAAGTGGGTTTTACCTGGAGCTTATGTCTTTTATTTTTATGTCCAATAAGGCAGGTTATCCATTTCTTAGATCAAAAGCTAAGAAAGGGAAATGATTAAAAAGGGGAAATAGAAATATGGTATGGAGACAATCCAGAGAAAGCCAACAAAATGAAGTTGTCTTGCAATCCTTCCATTTGCATAAAAAAGCATAACATTAAAATGTGTTACATCTCTTTCCTTTAGATTCACAAAATATTTTAAGGTACAGAAATGTGTGAGCTGAATGCCATTACTAAATTGAAGCAGAATACCTTTGACTATGGCATTTCAAAAAGAAACAAGTTATTAATGGAGTTTTTCTAAAGATTACAAGATCTATCACTTACTGTACACAGAATGCTTCCTATAGACAGTTTTTCTTATAGCAACGTGAAATATGGTTCAGTTTTCATCTTTTTTAGCCATGGCAGTGAGCTTTTTCCTAAGCCAGTTTTATTGTTACCTGATAAAAGTTGCAGTATTATATTCAGGAAAGCCGTGTTAATGATATTTCTGATGGTTATTTGTTTAGATCCTAATGCTTAAAATGCTTTTCATCCAAACAATGTTGCTTCATATAAACATGGAAGTTCTTTATTTCACCAGCCAGTTCAAAATGAACATAGATAGCATGGCCTTTAATGTGAAAACATAGTTAAGCATATCACTTCCGTGTTTATACTGCTCTTCTTTGAGATGGTTTCAAGTGCATCCATCCCAGAATTAAATTTCATTCAACCCTCTTTCTTAGAGAAAGTTTTTCCCTGCGATTGATGAATCGCTCTCATCAATTGGGGGTTTCCCACATAACCTCCCACTCCCATACAGTACTTTCTTTTCTTATTCAGGCAGCTATTATTCTGCTTTCAGTGCATTTGTTATCAAACTTTTCCAGTCTTTGTAGAAGAGACAGAATGATGTGCACCATGGGCTGTGCATTCTTAAGTCTTTTCCTATAAATTTTGGTGAGTGGTCTTTGTGTGTGCTCTTTAAAAAGCATTAATCTATTGTTAATTTTATACCTAATTTTCTGTTTATATGCAAAGCATATTTTGAAATGGATATTTGGAATGTGAACCCCCCCAAAATTATTTGAGAATTGCATGTACTTTATAGAGGTTGAAAAAAAAAAATTACTTAGCAAATTGCAAAGCTACAAATTCTGAAGCTGATCTGAAGCTGTACTGATGCCCAGAACACAAAAATTAGATCATATACTTCTTTTTCTTTAAAAACTACTTGCTTCTTGCCCTATTAACAGCAGCATCATATAACTTTCTCCTGCACCTACTATCATCTTGCAGTCATTTTTGAATAATCATTTGTAAATTGGCCACATTTTATCATACATTACAAAACAGGCTATAATGATAGAAAGTATTCCTTTCTGTCTGAAATCAAAAATTACAACTTTTTCATGGCTAAAGAAGTCAATCAATCTCAAATCATTTGAGAAAAAAAAATATTTTTTTTATTTTTCGGGTGCCTCTACAACCAGATCTTTCACATGGTGGATTAATTGTTTTAGTAATATAGAGTTACCATCAAAATTAGAGATCCTATTACATTTAACGCATAGGTAGCTCTGCCTTCTGCTTATTTTTTGCAATCCCTGGAAAGTCTGTACTACCCAAATCAGCAAACCATCAAAATTCATCAACAGGGTTTCCAAGATTTAAAAGCTATAATTAAAAGCAAATTGGATAGCTGTAACATGCCTGTTCTACTTAATTTCAAATTCCAAAAAAGAAAAAAAGGGATTCCTCCCCAACACACACACACACACACACACAAAATCTCGAGGTCATTTGGGGATGAAAAGGAAGCTGGAAAGAAAATTTAGCATTTTGCAATAACACAAATATTTAATCCAGAGCATTCTAGTCAGAAAGCTTCTATAATTATGATAACTAAGAAGCTGACTGGAGACCCTCCTTTTCACAACCAAATATCCCCCAAGTGTGAAAAAGAAGAGGCAAGTAAAAGGTTAGCTGAAAAGGCCAGAGGGGCAACAAGAGGTCTGAACCCACTGAGTGGAAAGCTGGGGAGATGCCACAGGCTCTACTTGTTCTTAATGCAACCTTGCTGTGAGAAACAAACAAGCCTGACCTTTTGCTTTGCTGGTGGACTTCTGATCCTTCCATGAGAGGAGTCATCCTTTCCCTCTGACATCCCTAGACCAAGCAAACCTGGTAGTTCACCTTAATGCATCTGTAACTCAGTGCTGATCTATTTCTTTCAGATTCTTATTGGGGGGAAAAACTAATATGTTGGCCTTCTATCTTTTCTTTTATGTACACTGTGAGCATATGCACCAAGACAAATTCCTTGTGTGTCCAATCACACTTGGCCAATAAAGAATTCTATTCTATTCTATTCTATTCTATTCTATTCTATTCTATTCTGTTCTGTTCTGTTCTGTTCTGTTCTGTTCTGTTCTGTTCTGTTCCGTTCCGTTCCGTTCCGTTCCGTTCCGTTCCGTTCCGTTCCGTTCTGTTCTATTCTATTCTATTCTATTCTATTCTGCAATAAAAGCATGCCTTATATTTGTAGGCTTGCATCTCTATTAGGTTCTGAAGATCCTACAATTTGCTGCATGGAGAAATATATTTCAAGAAATTCAGAAGTAATACAAAATGCCAGTTGTGATGAGATATTAGAAAGTTGTTTTTACAGTTCTGGGATACCACCAACTCAGGAACAAAAAGAGCTCATTATATTAGGGGTAATGACGAACTACATATATTCCTTCAATTTAGCCCAGTAGTAAACTGTCAGCCAGTGCAGTGAACAGCTTGTTTTTTTATTTGGTTTTTGTGTGTGTGTGACAGAAGGTTTGCCTTCAGCAATTAAACTGTAACATTAGCTGGAACTTCTTTGCTGATGGAAGGATACTCCTCCTGCAGTATGTTCTAATAGTCCAGTTTGTAAGATACCAAATGCATGAACCACTGAGACCAGGTTAGCAGCTGCTGCTGCTGCTTCTTCTTCTTCTTCTTCTTCTTCTTCTTCTTCTTCTTCTTCTTCTTCTTCTTCTTCTTCTTCTTCTTCTTCTTCTTCTTCTTCTTCTTCTTCTTCTTCTTCTTCTCCTCCTCCTCCTCCTCCTCCTCCTCCTCCTCCTCCTCCTCCTCCTCCTCCTCCTTCTTCTTCTTCTTCTTCTTCTTCTTCTTCTTCTTCTCCTCCTCCTCCTCCTCCTCCTCCTCCTCCTCCTCCTCCTCCTCCTCCTCCTCCTCCTCCTCCTCTCCTCCTCCCTATCTAAAACAGCTGTTACTGTCCCACACCTTCCAATTAAGCTCACTTGTGCCTCCATTGACAACTATGGTTCTAGAGACATCTCCAGATGATGGATTTGCTTTTGGGGGTGAGAGGTGGAGGGAAGTACCACATTACTCAGTAATCTCAGGGCAAGGGAAGCACCATTTCTAAGGTCCCTGCTGTCTGCAGATCAGGTATTCTTATGGTTCCATTTTGATGCCATATCCCAGATCCAGGCACTTTAAAGGATCCTTCCATCTCCATTCCTGTTTTTCAAGGGCTTAGCTAGGCTTCCAAAATCAAGACAAGAGAAGGAGTGCTTGTTTTCCTGTGATCCCTCTTCTCCTCCCTTCTTCAAGGACTTCAAGAATTTGCACAAGAAGCCATTTCCAATATTTCACTGCAAACCAGAGATTTCATTGTCTGGGGACTGCACATTAAAAAGTGCTCTTGGCTTTGAAGTTTTTGTTTAATGGCTCTAAACTGAAAGAAAATGTTTTCCTATTACTTAATTCAATCATAGCAAAGAGGCTTGGTAAAAAGCCCATGGATTTTGGCCAAAGTGTGACAGAGTTCCCTTTGTGTTTGCTTATCCTCTGCTGTCACACAGTTTAATTCGCCTCCCTTTATCTGGCATTCAAAACTTTTTTCAGCGACATTCAATAAAGTCCAGCGGCTGGAGGGAGCGAGCACAAGGGGGGACTGGTTATTCTCCCCTTCATATTCTTCCCAATAGCTTTGGGCTTGGTCTGCATTCAGAAGGGTTAACTCCTTCCCTCCTGAAGCTAATAGATTGTGGTTCCATCCTGAAAGTACAGCAATACTTTAGGATGTCCTTCTAGAAAGGTTGATTGTCTAAAAAGAATAGCTCATTCAACTAAAAAAATAACTCATAGGTTTGATTCAAAAGGGTTTCCCCAACTGAGCACCTTACAGATGTGTTCCTGTTTTGTACCTCCCTTTACCCTCAACTAATATGGAAAAAAACTTGGATGAGATGCATATTGTTGTCTACCAATATATCTGGAAGACAACAGTGGGAGAAAGCTGTATAGAACAAGACCAAACTTTCTCTTCATTCCAACCACTCATCGCCAGGAAGTTTTGGTGCTAAGGCAGCCTTTTCCATTCAATAGTCATGTGGTACTTAGAAAAAAAAATCTCTACATGGCCTTATTTTTCTGGCCCAACTTTGTCTTTACAGAAAAAGGAAAGTGAAAAGTGCAGTTCTTGAATTCAGATGTATTTATTTTAAAAGTTAAGTTCACCATAATTTCTGGAACTTATTTCCAAAAAAAAGTATGTTTCAGTTCTGTATGAAGTTCTGGGAAAATTGCATTTACATTTCTGTAGTGGTCTAGGTCCAAAATAAAAGCAAGCAGGCATCTACACATAAAAAACTCCCAACAACATAAAATTGCAAAGCATGTCTCCTTTCTTGAGGATTCTAAAAAAGGAGAGGCACTAATTAGGAACTATAATTGATCAGATCATTTTTGAATAGATTTTGCATCAGACTGCGTTCAGCTAAAGTTGTGTGATTCTGATTTAACAGTTTGTCTCAGGGATATAGAGTGTGCCTATGGACTAATAATTGTACACTCAACTTTGTTATATGGTGATTTCAGTCTAGGTGCAAAACTCAATCCCACAGCTTTCTAACCCCCTTAATAAATCTCACTGCCCATTGGTATTTCTGTCATCTTTCCCATTTTTTCCTTTAAAGCAGTGGGTCCAGTACAACAATGCTACACCTTAAATCTCATTGATTTCAGTGGGAAATACTCAACTAGATAACTAATTTTCCTCTGGAAAGGGCTGTTATTCAAAATCGCTGAATGATGGCCACTGACACTTTACAACACTCTCTGTTAAAACTGGCACATTGGAGAGTTGGCAATTTTAAACAGCAAAGATAAGAGAAAGCAGATGAAAGAATCGGAAAAAGGCTTTAATTCAATTTCTCTTGGCTTTGAACAGGGATAAGTGCATTTTCTCCATTCATGTTGTGTCTCCTGTTATATGTGGATTTGATTTAATGTCCAAATATACCTAAAAGCTTGCTCCAAAACACATTGCGGTTATTATGTTTGGGGATACTCATATATAATGATCAATTCAGACTTGCCTAGAAAACAGAAATTATTTTTTTTAATGGATTTCCATCCTTCTGCCAGTTAGATTTAGCTTAGGAAGCAATTGCTGTAGGATTCTAACAGTCCCTTCAGTTTCTCAAGACTCAGACATCTGGTGGATGGAATGTTCTCTTTCATATCTCTGAATCAGGGCATACATAAGCATCCTTACATATTCAGGGGGTAGTCTAATATATTGAGGCCCCCATGGTAGCAATGACCAATGGTACACAAATAATACATGCAGTATCCATGTCAGGTTCCCCCCCCCCCAAAACAGATCTGCATCTAAATGCTGTATAATTCCTACATGATGGACAATATCTCCCTGGCCCTTTTTCATTGGTACGATATGCAGAAGAATCAGGTATTATTCTGAGTCTCTAGTAGATCATTTTATAAAATGATCTACCTTTTATTAGTCAGGACCTCCCAAAGTAGAGACCTGGAGAACAGGAGAGACAGACTAAAGCTTACTGATGGTTCATACTGCCAAGGTACTTCAGCCTCACTGCTTGATTCAGCTAAATAGACCAGCATTGTCAATTAGTGCATATAATAGTACGAGAGTCCTATCTCTTAGTCGTGGCTTTCATTTCCATAGTTTTAAAAAATACACACTGGAGATAACAATATTTGCATCTGTCTCTTAAAAATAAAATTGATCACCATACAAATTCGGTTCCTCGCCCCTCTTCTCTGAGATCTTACATTTGAATCTCCATAATTTGTAATAACTGATATAAAAATAAATGGTGGGAAGGGGAGAGGAGTGTCTCTCTCACTTTGCTCATTATTTGAAAATGCTTGCTGGAGTAGCATCTTTTTATTCTTGATTTGCAGAGAAGACATTCATTGCTGTTGAGTTACCGAGAAGTTGGACGATTTTATCTTATGCAAACTAAACCGTTTCGGAGACCTGATTCTGGAAATAGATGGAAAGGAGGGTATAGAGAGGCTGGACCGCATTGGGGAGCATCCTAACATTGCAATCCCTTCAATCAATCAAGGAGATTTTTCCCCCCTCAGGAAATGGAGGATTCCCACCAGAGGAGAAGGTGAGCACAGTTCTGTGGCAAAACTGTGGCTGTGGATTTCAGCGGACTAGCATCCCTTTCCTAAAATTGTTTTGTGTATTCCAGAGTTTTTGTGTTTTGAAGTAATGCTGCAAACCTTGTCCTCCCAAAATGTGACTATCTGGAAAGGAAGCCTTCTGAATTGGCTTCCTCTCTTTAAAAAAATCGAAATAGTGGTCCCTCTAAGGAGAAGCAGCACATTTTTAAAACTGTGGTGAGCCTAGGTAGGACCATCCATATTTACATCAGTATTAACAGTGACAAAAGGATCTGAGAACGCTTGCAGAAGGTTTTATTTTTAAGCTTCATTCCCAGTTAAACTATATTGCTAAAATTGTGCCTTTTATTCTCTTGAACTTGTTCTTCTCCATTCTGTTTTAGATTCTATGGATTGTGAACTCATGAACTTATCTATTAATTAACATGTTGTTTACTATTTTGATAGGTATCTATTTTCCTACTGAATAACTTGCATAAACCTGAGTAGATAGGCAATAATAAAATGAACATTTGCAAAACAATTCCAAACAAATTACTACACGTTAAATGTGACAGTTATTTACATTGAATATGTTAAATATTAAATATGACATCAAAAAGTTAAAAATCAGAACACCGGGCTATGATCAGATCTTAATAACATTTATAGCCCATTCTACCATTTGGATTGAATTATGGCAGCTGGAATTCTACCCTCTCCCCAAGTATAAATGTTAAAGGTAAGATGTTCACGAAAGTAAAATATCTCATTTTCTTTCTGCTTTGATTTTCAATTGTGATCTGTCATGCTGCCCTCACTCAAATTTTTACTGTAAAATGTAGGTTGGAGATTTTGTTGATTATTAAATGGGTGAAACAAAATCAAGGCAGACTAATAATCACAAATTATTTCAGAGGACTAAAATACTAGGATTAGTTCAAAGTAAGTATTTTTCAATACAGATGCAGTTTGAAAAAAGAGATTAATAGGAAATCAAAGAGGATAGGTTTTTTTATTTCCATATTTTAAAAAACCTGTAATTTTAAGCATGGATATTGAAAATTAGCAGGGCTCAACCACAAATAAATAAACGTAGATCTCTCCAACTTTTTATAAATGAATCGTCAACCAAATCTGCTATTTAACATCCACTTACTTGAAAATCAATTGCCAACAAAAGTGTTTTAACATTCGAAATGGATGGATTTTATAACCAAGCAATGATAGTTATGTTCTGAAGACACAGACTTTCATAGAAGCAAATTCCATAGATTTGCCAAGTGCCTGTAGCATTGCTGGGAACGAAGACTCTTTGATTTAGCTGCAAGACCTGTTCACTTCTGCTTTCAACTCAGCATCTGATGAAAACGCTCTTCCTACCAGAGTCTATAAATATTTTTTAACGTTGCAAGGTGTAACTCGGTGCTGGGGGGGGGGGAGAGGAGGGATGGTTTGCACCTGTCCAGTCTTCACAACAGCACTTCCCAAGATTTGAGGCGCTTGGAAAACCCGCACCTCCACCGCAGAGGAAACGGTATGATGAGTCCAAGGAGCAAAGCGCAACAGGAGCTTGGAGACGAAGGAGCCAATGGATTAGCGGTGGGACGAGGGAGGAGGCGGAAAGAGGGGGGGGGGGAGAGAACCAGGGAAGGCAGCCCAGAAACGTGGGTGGGGTTGACAAGAATGAGGGACATTGTGCAGCGCTTTTGGCGAACAAGGGGGCATAATGGGGGAGTGTGCAGCGGCGGTTCCAAGGCAGGGCACAAAAAGCCTATTGACGGGGGCCGGCGCAGCTTTCATCACATGGCCCCCAAAGACGCTATTTAAACCGGGCCGCGCGGCCCTTTCAGCACCACTGGCGCTGGTCAGCGCCCTGCGAACAACTGCGCGGCCGGGAGGCGCTGAGAAGACGAACCCCAGCCAGGAAGGCGAGGCTGAGGCTGAGGCTGGACGGGGCCGAGTCATGCCGCGGTCTTTTCTGGTGGACTCGCTGGTGCTGCGCGAAACCGGCGGCAGCGACAAGAAAGGCGGCGTCTCTCCCGGCAGCCCGCCGCCCCCGCCCCTCTTCCCTTATGCCGTGCACCCCTCGCATCCCCTGCACGGCCTTTCGGCTGCCTCCGGAGGCGCCTGTCCCGCCGCTCCCGTGTCCGCGTCGGCTGCGCGCAAAGCCGGCCTGCTATGCGTCTGCCCCCTCTGCGTGGCCGCCGCTTCTCAGCTGCACCCGCCGCCGCCGCCGCCGCCCGCCCTGCCGCTCCTCAAGGCTTCCTTTCCTCCCTTCGGCTCCCAGTACTGCCCTTCGCCCCTGGCTGCCCGGCAGTCTCCCGGAGGTTCGTCCGCCTCCAGCGGGGGCCACGTACCCGCCCTCTACCAGAGCGCCTACTCGCTGCCCGATCCCCGGCATTTCCACTGCATCTCCGTGGGTGAGTAGTTTGGGGACACGGGGCAGGCTGGGAAGGGACAGATCCTCTTGCTCGTAACTCTCCCGAGGCTTTTTGGCAGGACCGATTCTCGCTCTTCGGTGGCTGGGAAAATCGTTTTCACTTCTCTAAATGCAACAGGCGCTTGGTTTGGCAGCCGGGTACGGTGGGTTCCCGCCATACACTTCCGAATGAAAGCGATTTCAGAATAGATGTATGGAGAATGAAGTTTTTTTAAAAAAAAAATCCGGGGGAGAGGAGCGCGGGAGCAAACTGAGCAGAAGCTCCCTCTTGCCCAACATTTGGAAAACAGAGATCTTAAAGAAAGTGATCTCAGCAGATGGGAGCCCCAGCTGACACGCGATGGGTTCGGGAGTAGAGTGAGACGTGGTTGATATTCGATCAGCAGGAATTCCGGGGCTGTAGGCTAGAACAAAAAGTCTGAAAGCATCTTGGAAAGGCAGCGGCCAATCACTTCTGTACTGTTGCCCCCAAACCATGGACACGTCCATAAATTGCCTAGGGGGTCGAGTTCGATTCGAGGGAGCCTTTGCCCGTCCGTTCCCTAGGGGAAAATTCAGCTGAAGACTGGGGTAATTTGACCTCCCGACCAAAGTCCTTACTTTCGCAGTCCACGAGATTAGAGGGATGGACTGTCGCACTGGGTGGCATATCTAAGTGGCAGTCCAGTCCTTAAAACGAAGTCCGGACTGCGGAAGAGAGAGCTGAATCCAAACAGGGGTGTTGAGAATTCAGGGAATTGGTGGATGCCTGCGCAGAGAACGGTGCCTGGCACTTAAGGGTTAGCTGAGGGTCAGCAGATCTGATCTGCTCAGATCAGAAAGCAGTTCCAGGGACTGCTTTCAAGAGGGGGAGATTCTAGACTTAGCACATTCCAGCCTGCTGTCCCGAGAAGCAGTCTTGCATAACCTCTAAGGAGCGCTGTGGTTTGGTCTGTCAATCCAAGAGTATTTACAAGGAACCCTCACAGGTTGAAAGAAGTCAATCTCTCCTGACCTCTGTCTGGAGACAGACTCTCAGTCATCCAGGTCATGGTGGTCCCAAAGGTGTTTTTTTCACGAAGCAACTGGACTTTCTTGTTTTTGTTTTGAAGACGTTTCGCTTCTCATCCAAGAAGCTTCTTCGGCTATCCACTATCCTGTCAAGCTGAAGAAGTTTCTTGGATGAAAAGCGAAACGCCTTCAAAACAAGGAAACAAAAACAACAAATCCCAGTTGTCCCCTGAAAAAGCACCTTTGGGTATCCTGACCCTCCCCTCTTCCCCCCCCCACCCCATCCCGTAACTCGTAGATACATTTTCTCGAGTAATGACTTTGAGCCCAGTGAGGAGCTCGTCGGGGTGAGGGGGATGCCCGACCACGATCCGCTGTAGAATCCTTTGTCATACCCAGCCTGCAGGTTAGAGGAATAATTCTTGATTACGTCGCTCCCGTAGTCTCAAACCCCGTCAAAACTGCATCTCAAGCGCGCTTGGGTTTATAATTGCCCTCTTGGCTAACTGCAGTAGAGATTTCTAGCATGATCTCTATACAGAAGCCTGGCTCTGGTGATGTAAAAGTCATCCGCACTAAGCTTCCCTGCGCGCCGGTGTCCTTTGGGGAAGGGTTGGCTTGCCCACGGGGCCAAATGGGCTTGGAACCTGCCTTGACTTTCCTCTTTGCCTCCCCGCAGACAGCACGTCGGGCCAGCTGCCGAGCAGCAAGCGGATGCGCACCGCCTTCACCAGCACGCAGCTGCTGGAGCTGGAGCGGGAGTTCGCCTCCAACATGTACCTGTCGCGTCTGAGACGCATCGAGATCGCCACCTACCTCAACCTCTCCGAGAAGCAGGTGAAGATCTGGTTCCAGAACCGGCGCGTCAAGCACAAGAAGGAAGGCAAGGGGGGCTCCCATCGCGCTGGGGGACCGGCCGCCCCCGGCTGTAAGTGCGCCTCCCTCTCAGCTGTGGCCAAGTGCTCCGAAGACGAGGAGGACTCGCCCATGTCCCCGTCTTCCTCGGGCAAGGACGAGAGGGAACTCGCCGTCACTCCCTAAAGTGTGACCCCTCCGCCATCCGGGCGACTTAATTCCCCGGGCCTGTCCGGTCTCCGGCAGATGGAATGGACAAGGGCGCTCTATAGAGCCGGTGTAAATAGCCCCGCGGCCCCCGCTCGCTACGAGCGCGCTCTGTTCCCGAGCTGTCGGTTAAGGGGAGCATCGTATGTTCCCTTTCCGTGGCAGCTTTTCTTCCTTGAGATTAACGACACTGTAATTAGCCAATGGAGGCTGACACAACGCCGATCTCCCTCTTTCTTTGAAGGGTAAAGGAAGGGGCAAGGCCAGCCTGGTTTCTCTCTGTCGGTGTCTGGGGGATCCCCACGGCTTGGTTATCTCCGAGCCTGGCATCTCTCTCTCTCTCTCTCTCTCTCTCTCTCCTCTCCCCTCCTTCCCTTTGGGTTCTTTCTGGGTGTAAAATCAGGTTTTCTTTAGAAGCAGGAAGGCATTTCAATAGGAAGGCTGGGTCAGACTGCAACGGGTTTAACTTGTTGTGGGTTTCTTTTCTGTTTTGTTTTGCTTTTTTTTTTTTCTTCTCCCTTAAGTCAATGTGATGATCCTTCTTGAAATATATAAATGGTACGGCTGTATTGTTTTCTGAAAAAAAAAATAAATCAGGAGATATTTATTTATTTATTTATGTAAAGAAGCTGAAGCAAAAATAAAGTTTTTTTAAAAAAAATAGAAATATATATATATATATATACCGTATATATACATATACACTGAAGGTCTGGTTATGCTTTGCCTTTGCAGAATATACCTGCGCTATCCCCCTTGGATGACTCCCACTAATTTCAGTGGGAAAGCTTGCAACACTTTTGACTTACCAGAATCAGAAAGTTTTATTTCATAACTCGATGTTAAGTAATATGGTACTCAATTCAACTGTCCCTGGATTGGTTTTATTGGGAATGGTAACACTTCTCCACTCAAAACTGTGTGATGTATTATCTGCTTCCTTGGCTTGGCTTGGATCCATTGCGCAGCATTGCTCAAGAGGTGGCCTCATTGGTGTTTACTTCTGAGTAGATATTTAGGGCAATGCTACCTCAGACAAGAACAGAAACATGATCTACCTTGCTGACAAAATTCAGTATACGTTGTATGGGGTGACAAAGCAGGAGGAAAATGGTAGCACCCACAAATGTTATTAAAAGACATTTTATGCCTTTATGGAGCTCACAAAAAGCTTGTCCGTGTGGATAAAATTTGTTAGCCCTGCCACCTGAACCCTTCTGATTTCTTGCTACCATAAACTAACACAGTTCTCCTCCTAAGCTGTATAAGACCAATATCCAAATTACATCTGGATGCTTAACTTCGTCTTGCTGCTTTGTGGCGAATTAAAGGATGATAAATATGGTCCATATCATATACTGAAGTTATCAATCAGAGAATCCATACTCATCTCTGCTAATTTCCCTTCTTTATCTAACACGAAGGTTAGCCAGATTAATAAATTCTACTATACAGAAGACAGCAAATCATCTGACCTGGCCCTTTCTTCTATGCAAACCTCTACACAGTCGGATTCTATTTTTTAAAAAAATCATGTGTACAGAATTAACTTTAAGGAATGAAAAGAGTTACAGTGGTAATACTAAAAAAATGTGCAATGCACCACAAAGTACAATTTCCATTCATACTCGCTGGCCCTGAACAACCTGGTTATTAATCCTTCTGGGGCCACAACCAAGTGGGATTTACTTCTGGGTAAAGGTTTCCATGATTTTCAGTTTGCTTTAAGAGAAGACATATAAAGAACCACCACAAAAGTTCTTCTCCCTTCCCCTCCATGCATTCTGTTTGCAGGCCCCAGGAAAAGCAGTTCCTTTGGAAGAATACGAAGGAGATATAAACATTTGCAGGGTCACTTACAGTCTCTGCCCCCACACCCCCACCCCACCCCCAATGGCAAAACAGAAGCTACAATTATACTGGAGGCTTGCTTGTTAATGGCAGCCTTCATGCAACTGGCATGGAGCAACTGATTATTTGTGGGCCAGGCTCTGCTCAATGTTTTCTCCTGTCAGAAATACATTTGGAAGGTTGAAGTTTGCACTAAAATGATCTGGGGTTTCCTTTCCAGCTTGACTGAGCTTTCCAGCCTGGATCCAGGCACACCCTTAGGAAACTTAAGAGAGTAGACAACAGCATCTGAAATCAGACTTGGTGGCAATCATCCTGCCAGACCAAGCAATGGGGAGAAGGAGCTGAAGGTACACACTCTACATCCCGCTGTGCAAGATATGATCAGAATGGTCACTGAAGATGCCTCAGAGCATTTGATTGGCTGTTTCCTTGGATTGCTCTAGAGCAGTGTTTCTCAACCTTGGAAGCTTGAAGATGGGTGGACTTCAACTCCCAGAATCCCCCAGCCAGCAGCGCTGGCTGGGGGATTCTGGGAGTTGAAGTCCACCCATCTTCAAGCTTCCAAGGTTGAGAAACACTGCTCTAGAGGAATATGGGCTTGAATCCTCAATGTGCACATACATTCTTCCTAGGATACTTTTTGCATGGGTTTGCCTTTGAGTTAGACTCAAAATTGAGTTGACATGGACAAGTGCATGTAGTTTTCTTGGCAAGATTTCTGGAAGTGGCTTGTCCTTGCCTTCTTCCTAAAGGCTGAGAGAAAGTGAATGGTCCAAGATAACCCAACTGGCTTTGTACATAAGGCAGGACTAGAACTCAGTTTCCCATTTTCTAGCTAGGTGCCTTAATGTACTCAGCTAGAAAATGGGAAACAGTGAGTTCTAGTCCTGCCTTAGGTACAAAGACTTATGACTTATGATCACAAAAGGAAGTGGAGTTTCAGTTGCTAAGTGATCATTAAGCAGGTCATGATGTGACTGAACCCAATTTAAAGAGCCTTGGTGGTGCAGCGGACTAAGTGCTGTTATGTAGCACTTAGCTGACAGCTAAGTTGGGTGCATAAGTGCATTGTAAGCCACCCTGAGTCTTCGGAGGAGGGCAGCATATAAATTGAACTAATAAATAATAAATAAATAAATAAATAAATTTTACCAACATTTTTAGCTCTGCCATTAAGTGAACCACACGGTTATGAAATAAATTCAGCTTCCCCAACTGACTTGATATGCACCAAGACGCAAATTCCTTGTATGTCCAATCACACTTGGCCAATAAAAAATTCTATTCTATTCTATTCTATTCTATTCTATTCTATTCTATTCTATTCTATTCTATTCTATTCTATTCTATTCTATATTGATAGAAGAGCTCTGGTGGCTCAGCAGACTAAAGAACTGTTATTAACATCCACTTACATCTGCTGCTTGCAATTACTGCAAGTTCAAATCTCACCAGGCTCAAGGTTGACTCAGCCTTCCATCCTTTCTAAGGTAGGTGAAATGAGGACTCAGATTGTGGGGGCAATAAGATGACTTTGTATAAATATACAAAAGTATGAAGGCTATTGCTTAACGCACTGTAAGCCACCCTGAGTCTCCGGAGAAGGGCGGCATATAAATAAAATTTAAATAAATAAATAAATAAAAACCAGCTGGGAAGCGGGGTGAATACATAGCACCAAAATGCTGCAACTGTTGTAAATGCAAGGCAAGTGTCTGAATTGAAATCAGGGGACTGTGGTGCAATGATCCCTAACTTCAAGGATGGATCATAAGTCATTTTTTTTGAAGGCCATTGTAACTTTGAACCATCATTAAATGAATACTCGTAAGTTGAAGGCACACTATCAGGCTGGATGCACATGAATACCCAAAATTGAATTATGTCAAGGATTATTTGATAAGGAACACAAAAATCTGGATGACCACAAAGGGGTAGCAGAAAGATATAGGTGCCACTGGACTCACTGGAGAAGAGCCTAATGCTGGGAAAGACTGAGGGCAAAAGAAGAATGGGACGACAGAGAACGAGGTGGCTGGATGGAGTCACTGAAGCAGTAGGCGTGAGCTTTAAATGGACTCCAGAGGATGGTAGAGGACAGGAAGGCCTGGAGGAATGTTGTGCATGGGGTCCCAATGGGTCTGACCCGACTTCCCAATTAACAAGAACAACATAGGTGCCACTGGCTTTGCTGCCATCTAGTGGTAGTCCAAAGTTTTGCAGCACTATTGGGTAGCTCCAAATTTTAGACCACAGGATCAAGTTTGGCCCATTATTGATTACTCTGCTCACAGAACATTCTTAGCTGAATCAGTTATAAGCCTAGAAGCTGCATTGACACCCCCGATGGTAAGATTATTATTAAACAAGGATTTTGTTGGTTGGTTTGCTTGACTGTTTTTGCAACTTAGTTGTGCAAGCCCATTTGTTGCTTTATAGCTCAATGTAGAGCCTAAATCCAGAACCCAGGACCTGTGTTGGGTGAATAGACATGGGGTGGGCAACTATGGCCCCTGCAACACCTCTGGACTTCAGAATTCCTGAGCCAGCCATGCAGGAAATTCTGGAAGTTGAAGTCCACAGGTTGCAAAAGAGCCATGGTTGCCAACCCCTGCTTTAGACTTTTATGGCTCTCCGAAGCATCAGAAAGGATTTTTTTTTTGTTAGTTTTCTAGCACTTTATGGAAACATCTGAGATACCTAGAATCCTCTGAGTCCTATTAGAGAGGCAGAGATAGAAAGAGAACAAAATCTATGACATGGAAAAATGTATCAATAGGAGCAACCACATTCTTCATTTCCCCAACCTGGGAGCTGAAACGAAGTTAACTCCATGCCCATTCTGTAACGAGTACTAAGTGTCTGATATAGTTTTTCTTAGTTTATTTCGGTTTTGTTCCCTTCTGCTTCCTTTCAGGAAGATTAGCCCTAAGAAGTCAGGAGGCTTCTTAACGTTTGTCCCTTCTCTGGAAAGAGACCACCCTGTTATTAAGCTGCTTATTAAGACCAGCTGCCTGCAATTACTGCAGGTTCGAATCTCGCCAAGGCTCAAGGTTGACTCAGCCTTCCATCCTTTCTAAGGTAGGTAAATTGAGGACCCAGTTGTGGGGGCAATAAACTGACTTTCTATAAATATACAAAAGGATGAAGGCTATTGCTGAGCACATTGTAAGCCGCCCTGAGTCTCCGGAGAAGGGCGGCATATAAATCAAATTTAAAAAAATATAAAAAAGAAATAGATACATGAGATGAGCCATAGGATTGTATAAATAAATGGTTAATATGATTGTAGAAAGATACTGCTGAACTTCAATGAATGTATTAAGGTATAAGCAAGTAAATTTGTAAATAGTATGATTAAGGAAAATTGGTTAAATGGACATTAATCACCGATGCGAAGGTTTTCTAGAAGTTAGTCGATTGATTCTTTGTTAATGTATAAGTGTTTACATGTATTTGTGTTTTACGTTTGTTTATGTTAATAAAATTTAATTAATATATATATATATATATATATATATATATATATATATATATATATATACATATATATATATATATATATATATATATATACATACATATATATATATATATATATATATATATATATATATATATATATATATATATATATATATATATATATATATATAAAAATAGGATGCGTGATGCCAGCCGACCTATTTGAGAAGTCCTTTTCCCCAATGCTTAGTCCAAACAAATGTGCCGGTGGCATCCCTGGCGCTGTCATTAGAGCGCAGACTTCTTTTAATTCGATTTTCAGCACCTCCTCCCCAGGCTTCGGTTAAAAACAAGCGGATCTGCCGCCGATCTCTCTTTCTCCAATTGAGAAAAGAAGAGCTTCTGCCTCAAAGGAGATCTCGCTCAGGGAAGACTAAAGGACGCGGCTGCTCCCCCTCTGCGCCCTAAGGAGGGGAGGGGGGCTCCGAAGCGGCTCCAAGACCTTCAAGCAAGCCTTCTAAACTTCCTTCAAGCGATCCGATGGAAAGCCGAGAACGTCTAATGATCGATTTCAGCCGATGGCCTCCTGGGAGAAACTTCCTACTCTTTTTCAGATCATATATTGGGAATACGACGCCCCGTAGTTTTCTCATAATTAATTGCCAGAAATACTGAGGGTGGCAACCCGGACACCCGTGGAAAGCAGTCATATTAAGGGTGGCTGCAATGTAGCTCCTTCCCACCTCCAAAGTCTGATGGAAGAGAAGATGCAAAAGTTCCTGATGTAAGAGTTCAAAGCAAGCTGCAAACATGCAATTGTTTTGTTGCATCTTTTCTCCTTTCTCTTCTCTTCTCTTCTCTTCTCTTCTCTTCTCTTCTCTTCTCTTCTCTTCTCTTCTCTTCTCTTCTCTCTACTCTTCTCTTCTCTTTTTCTCTTTTTCTCTTCTCTTCTCTTCTTCTCTTCTCTTTTTTCTTTTCTTCTCTCTTTTTCTCTTCTCTTTTTCTCTTTTTCCTCTTCTCTTTTTCTCTCTTTTTCTCTTCTCTCTTTTCTTCTCTTTTTCTCTTTCCCTTTTCTTTAAAGAACACTTTGATGATTGGGCAATTTTCTTTTTGCTATCAATAGAGATCTGGAGGAAAATAGAATGAATTCCATTTATATTTAAATAGTGCTGCTATTTTATTTTTTATTTTTAAATTGTGGAGTTAGCCAATAAAATGGGTTTGGTCACTTTGGTTTAAAAATGATCTTGGAACTAGAGTTGAATATGTGTCAGCAAGATCACAAGAGGGCTGATTTAAAAAAATGGAAACACACATCAAGGCCACCTCAATAGGATAAGGTGCAAATCACAAGTCATAACTTTACTATATACTTCACTGTTCAGGCTCCACCTCTAGTTCTGAGGGGGGGGGCGGGGGTGTGTGGCCAGAGTGGGCATGACCAGCTCAACATCACTCCTGTTGGGGGCACCAGTGATGGCCTGAGCTCTCTGCCAGCGAAAACAGGCTCCCAAGCTCCATTTTTGGATGCCACAGCCTCCTGCAACCCTCTGCCAGCACGGTCCTCCCAAACTCCATTTTTACTGGCAGAGGGTTGCAGGAGGCTGTGGCAGCCGAAAATGGAGTTCAGGGGCCTGTTTTCGCTGGCAAAAGCACTGAGGCCTGGTCCTTCGTTGTTTCCAGTGCAGCCCCGTGGCCCAGATCTAAGTACCCCGTGGGCAGGATCCGGCCCCCGGGCCTTGAGTTTGACATCCCTGAGCCAGCCATTCTCTGTCAGCCCTAGCAAGAAGGCAAAGCCATTTCTAATATCATACCAAAAAATTTGCAGGGATTTGTCCTGGGAGTCAACATTGACTGAAATCTCCCTCCATACATAAGGTAAAGGTTCCCCTTGCACATATGTGCTAGTTGGTCCCGACTCTAGGAGGCAGTGATCATCTCCATTTCAAAGCCGAAGAGCCAGTGCTTTCCAAAGATGTATCCGTGGTCATGTGGCCTGCATGACTAAATGCCAAAGGCGCACAGAACGCTGTTACCTTCCCACCAAAGGTGGTCCCTATTTTTCTACTTGCATTTTTTACCTGCTTTCGAACTGCTAGGTTGGCAGAAGCTGAGACAAATAACGGGCACTCACTCCATTACGCAGCACTAGGGATTCGAACCGCTGAACTGCCGACCTTTCGATCGACAAGCTCAATGTCTTAGCCACTGAGCCACATACAAACAAAAACGCCAATGTCCATGTTTCTCCATATTCCATTCTAGAGCCAAAGCATGCATGTGATTTCATTTCATTGCTTTGCTTTTCAGTTTTGCACTACATTGGTCAGATCTATAGAGTGAAAATACTTCCTGTATTGCTGGCAGAACAGTCTGTCACTATTGCACAATTCTACAATTCTAATAGATCACAGCCACAGCACTGCTGCATCCATTTACAGAGGAATTTAGAGATAATCTTGAGGAAGGCATGAAACGGTGATTAAGAAGCAACTTGGATAAGCAGTTAACACTTTCCAAGTAGTGTAAGAAAGTAATTCAAATTAGTTTGGTCTTGAATTGGTTAAGAATGTAATGGTGCAGACAGGCTTTCAAGATTTTGGCATTCTACCTTACAACAATAAAGTAACGTATCTGGAATCCCTTTGGTGTCTGTTTTTTGGCCTGGTCTATCATGAGAAGCAGTTTGGTCAAGTGCCGTGATGGCGAACCTATGGCATGCTTGCCACAGGTGGCACGTGGAGCCATATCAGTGGGCACGCAAGCTCAGCTCTGGCACGCATGTGTGTACCAGCTAGCTGACTTTCGGATCTTCTGGGACCACCAGAAGTAGGGAAACAGGCTGTTTCCTGTCTCCGGAGGGCCTGGAGGGATGGGGAAGGCCCGTTTTTCTTTCTCAACAGGCTCCAGAGCCTCTCTAGGAGTCTGGGGAGGGTGGAAATGGCCTCCCCCCCCCCGAAGGTCCTCCAGAGGCCGAAAACGGCCCATTTAACAACTTTCGGTGGGACCGGAAGGCCTGTTTTTTGCTGTCCCCAGCCTCCAGGGCCTCTCTAGGAGTCTGGCAAGGGCAAAAATGGCCTGCCCCCCCCCCGGAGGTTCTCCAGAGGCCAAAAATGACCCATTTGAGAACTTCCGGTCCCCCCTGCCCCCCCCCCCTTCCTGGCACACGATGGCAAAAAGGTTAGCCATCACTGGGTTAGGACATTAGACTAGAAACCAGGAGTCCTAGTCCTGCCTTAGGCATGAAAGCCAACTGGGTGACCTTTTTATGTGTATGGCCAGTAGTAGATTTTTAGGAGGCTAGAAAGTGACAAATGTTATTTTTATTTTATTTTATTTGTCAAATAAAAATTACAAATCCGAACAAATAAAATAAGAAAATCAAAATGTGACAGGGACAGTAAGAAGGCCACTGCACTTATGCACCCACTTACAATTACTTCTGTATTGTTGTCAAAAATCCCAAAATGGATATGTCCATCAGCTGGTAGTCATCATGAGTTAAGTTCAAGTCAAGGGAAGTTTGGTTTTTATCTTTTCTTTGTCTCGATCTGCATTTTGAAGGGAATTTGGGATTTTTCGCAGAATCCTAGAGATGAAGAGACTTGTTCATCAGTGTATTTCTCCATTAAAGCATCTCCCAACAGATGAAAATATTATCTCTGCTTCGGAAACATCCAATAAAGGAGATCTCACCATTTCTTGGATAAATGGTTCCCCTGTTGAATTGCTACTGTAAAAAAGTTTTACTATAAGGCAGTATTTACTAATAGTCACCCTCTTTGTACCTTTGTGCCCTGAATTGCTTAATGGTGAAATGGGCAGCATAAATTTAAAAAAATAAAATTATTTCATATCTTGCAATCTGCTTACAACTTTTTCAGAGGATATATCAAGTGAACACGATACTTGATTTTTAAAAATTTCCCCTTTGTTTTGAAAATGAGCCTGGTGGCGCAGTGGACTAAACTACTGTTAAAGTAGCACTTAGCTGCCAGCTGCCTGCAATTACTGCGAGTTCAATTCTCACAAGGTTCAAGGTTGACTCAGCCTTCCATCCTTCCGAGGTAGGTAAAATGAGGACCCGGTTTGTGGGGGCAATAAGCTGACTTTGTATAAAATAGAACACCGCTTGGGGGGGGGGGCAAAAAGCCCTACTAAGCAGGTATATACAAAAGTATGAAGGCTATTGCTTAAAAGCATTGTTAGCAGTCCTGAGTCTCCGGAGAAGGGCGGCATATAAATCAAACTAATAAATAAATAAATAAATAAAATCGATGGGAAATTGTGTTTCTACTGTTTTGAGTTTGCTATCAAATGTTGATGGTCAGCAGTATCATCAAGGAGGGGAGGGGAGTGAAAACAGGCAAGTTGGTAAGCATAACATCCTCATGCAAATCCCACCCCTCTTGTGTGTGCATCAATGTTGCACACATGTGTGAAAGAGATGAAGCTTGCATTGTGAAGCTGTGCCTGCCAACTAACCAACCAACCCACCCCCACCCCCACTCCTCCATGGATGCCCCTGTAATCCAGGCTGTCCCTGGGATTCTGGCATTTGGCCATTTGTGGAGCTGCCTACTCCAACCAGTACCAGTCTTAGCAATTCAGCCCAACAGAGCGAAATTGCTATCAGCCTATTGTGGTGGTTCGTGGGGTGGGGGTGGGGGTGGGTGGGGGCTGAAGCAAGGAGGTGCTGCTATGGAAAAGCCTCCTGGTTGAGCTCAAACTATTTCCTTTCTTTGTAAACATTTCAGACGTTTTAAGACAGAGTTGCTCTGGACAGCTTTCTGATTTTATTAGCTTTTTGTTTCTACGTTGCAGCAGAATAGGAATGTGGGAAAGAAGGAAGGGAGGGGGGGGGAGAAGATCCAAAATAATAACATTATTTCATGTCAATAATTTCATGTCCTTTCCTTTCCCATTTGATGTGTGACATAAATAGCAAGCATCATACATGTGATTTTTTTTTAATAATGGCAACATATTAAAAAAAAAGAGTGGGAGTATTCTCTCTCTCTCTCTCTCCCCCCCCTCCCTCTCTCCCTCTAAAATATAAAGATAGGGGTTGAAAGGGCAGAATTTGTATGTTATGGTGATGGTTGCCATCTTTAGTCTTTTAACTCGTCCAGTGGACAACACTGGGCATGGAGTCCTGGGTCAGCGTGGACTGCAACCAATTTATTAAATAAATGCTGTAAATAAATAAATAAAAATAAATGAACAAGAAACCAGTGCAGTTTGAGCAACAGAGGTGTTACATGGGCAAACTTAGGGCTCTCCATGAATGTACCCACTGCTGCATTATGGACTAGTTATAGTTTCTGGGTGGTATTCAAGGGCAGCCCCATGGAAGTGTATTACAGTAATCCAGACAGGAGGTGACCAAGGCATGAGTGACTGTGATCAAGGCGTCTTAGTTGAGAAAAGAATGCAATTGGCCCACTAGATGAATTTGGACCAAGTCCCACTCAGCCACGGCTGCCACCTGCTCCTTGAGCAGGAATTGTGAGTCCAGGAGGGCCCCCTAATAATGTATCAGCTCAGTCCAAGGAAGTGCCATCCCATCCAGAGGCAAAGATCTTAGCTACTGTGCCTTCAGTTAAAGACTCTTACAGCCTCCAGCACTTGGCCAGGATTAGCACCACATCACTTGTCTGGCTAGGGGTGGAGATACATAATTGGGTATAATAATCAGCATACTGATGATACTGAACCTGATACCTATGGATGACTTCCCCTAGCACTTTCATGTAAATGTTAAAAAGGAGGGGAGAGAGGCTCGACACCTGAGGCAGTCCACATTTCAGGGTTCACAGGGGTTCGACCTCTCCTTTCCTACCAACGCTGATTGGAACCTGTCATGGAGGAAGGAGAAGACCACTAGTAACACAGTGCCTCTTGTTCAGTGGTGAGTTGCCCCCGGTTCAGACCGGTTTGTAAGAACTGGTAATAAAACTAGTGGGAGGCTCCGCCCACTGACCCAGACACAGTGGTGGGATTCGGCCAGTTTGCACCACTTCGGGAGAACCGGTTGTTAACTTTCTGAGCAGTTTGGGAAACTGGTTGTTGGAAGAAATCATCAGGGCAGAGAACCGGTTGTTAAATTACTTGAATCCCACCACTGCCCGGACATCATCATAGGTAATCTGCGCATGCACAGAAGAGCACACGCAGGCACGATGCGAACTGGTAGTAAAGGTAAGTAGAACCCACCCCTGCTCCCGTTCCCAGCCCAACATGGTCAATGGGATCAAAAGCTGGTGAGAGGTCCAGGAGGGCCAGAAGGGTTGCACACCTCCATCCTGAGCCCTCCAAAGGCCATCAAGAAGTGCAACCAATGCTGTTTCAGTGGTGTGCCCGGGCCTGAACTCAGACTGACTCCAGGTAATCTAGAAAAGGGTTCAGATAAAAATGTGGTCCTACTATTTTTGCACCTCTTTATATTTAATAATTATTATATTTAATAATTTGGTTTGGTCCAATATTTGTTTGCTTATATTTATTTTTTTATATTTTTCTTTTTCTTTCTTTGTTTGTTTATTATACCCTGTTTCCCCCAAAATAAGACATCTCCTGATAATAAGCCCAATCAGGCTTTTGAGTGCATGGCAATAAGGCCAAGCGCTTATTTCAGGGTTCAAAAAAATATAAGACAGGGTTTTATTTTTGGGGAAACACAGTATTTCTAAACTGTCCATCTCCATCAAAGAGAGACTCTGTGTAGTGTACAGTATAATATAATCTATAAATAAAACAACCCATAAAAATTAACATTGATATGAAATCAGGATTATTTTTTTTAAAAAATATAGAAAAATGACATTATATATTTCAAAAAGGTAAAATTCCAAGATGGCACTTAACGTTCATTATTAAAGGAGGGGGGGACGCTCATGGTTGTGTGGTCCTCTATGCCCCCCATGAAAGGTTGCAAAGCCAAGTTTTGATCCCTCTGCAGAAGGCCAAGAGAGTGGGGGGCCTTTCTCCCCTTCCGGGGGACAAGATATTCCACACTGCAGAGGCAGCTACAGAGAAGGCTCTCTTTCTAGACCCCACCAGATGAAATTCCTTGACTGATGGGATCTGTAGCATACCTTCCCTGCCTGAATGAGTGAGATGGGTGGGGCGAAGGGTGGGCAAGTTAGTTCTATAGGTAACCTGCCCCTATGCCATGTAGGGCTTTATAGGTGATGACCAACACCTTGAATTGGACCTGGAAGCAAACTTCCAGTGAAGTTCATGGAGCAAGGATGTTATATGTGCCCTTCTTTGGGCACCAAGAATGGCTCACATATCTGATATGTGATATGTGTACGTAGGGAATATATGTAGCTCAGGGCTGAATTGTGGGGTCTTGGTGCTCTCTCTTGTCTTGCAGGTATTTTATTACATCACTAGGTAATATCATCAGCCACCATCAGCCATTGAATATGTGATTTGGTATTTATCGATGAGGTCTCATCCATTTCTGCCTTTTTCTTGGACTCTTGCTCTTGAGCGTCATCAATTTGTGAAATGAACAATGGAGAAAAATCTTGTAGGTTTCAAAAAGGCTGCATTTTGTTGTTGTTGTTTTGAAAGTCCTTATCTCTTCCTTGCATTTGCCTGCTTGGGGAAATGAATTTTCATTTAAGATCATCTGCTAGAGTTTTGTTTGACTGTACTCATCTTGAAACATTAGGTAAGTACTTTAAATGAATCAAGAGATTTAAGTTATGTGTTTTAGTATCTTTCATTTCTTTCTTTCCTTTCTTTCTTTTGTTTGTTCTCAATCCATCTCTGCTTTGAGTGAAGTGATACTTGGTTGAAAATTCACCAGGAAAAGTTTAGTGCTGCAAATAGTTCTGGATGCTTCTAAGACATGGGTACGTAACCTAAGCGTACAAATTAAGACCTTGGGGCAGTGGTGGGATTCAAATAATTTAACAACCAGTTCTCTGCCGTAATGATTTCTTCCAACAACCAATTCACCAAACTGCTCAGAAAGTTAACAACTTGTTCTCCCAAAGTGGTGCGAACTGGCTGAATCCCACCACTGCCTTGGGGTTATGGCTCTCCAAAGTCTTGAATGTGTCTCCTGGGTCCTGCAGAGGTTACCAAATTATTTGGGACATTCTAAAATACACAGTTGGAGAAAAAGCATAATATCAATAAAACATGCTTAATCCAGTCAATTTCATTAGCCACATCATGCCGGCCATATACCATCCATTCCTGCCAATACAGCAGAAATACACGTGATTCTTGGTTAACGATCACTCATTCAGCAACTGTTCAAACTTATGATGCTGAATGGGTGATGCTTACTACTGGTCTTCATATTTATGTCAGTCACAGCATCCCTGCAATCATCTGATTGCAATCCAGATGTTTGGCTCCCAGTTTGCAATTACAACATCACAATATTCTGTGGTTACATGATTGCCATTTGCAACCTTCGCTGGTAGCTTCAGACAAGCAGAAGATGATGATGATGATGATGATGATGATGATGATGATGATGATGATGATTATTATTATTATTACATAATAATTATAATACATTTTGAAGATACTTGGTTGATACCTAGGATGCTGGAAGCAACCCATATCAATTGTCAGCACCAGTCAATGATATTTGTGATACATTTTAAAATGTTCAGTTGACTGAGTTTCATGTTTAATGAATAAAAGAGATAATAATAATAATAATAATAATAATAATAATAATAATAATAATAATAATAATAATAATAATAATAATAATAATAATAATGGCAGCCATGCAGGGTTCTCACTTAATGACCCATGGTGATTCAATTATAAGAACAGCAACAATAAATCCCAGAATTACCATTGTTAGATGGTCTAATCACACAATGTCACACTTTATAACTGTGCTGCTTAGTAATGGAAATTTTGGTCCTAATTACTGTTGCTAAATGAGGACTGTCTTTAGTTTGTCACTGCCTTCTTTGGGGATTTGGAGAGTTTATAGCTCTAGAATTTCCTGGTGGCCTCTCACTCACGTAATAATCAGATCCTACTCTTCCTCCTCCTCCTCCTCCTCCTCCTCCTCCTCCTCCTCCTCCTCCTCCTTCTCCTCCCTCCTCCTCCTCCTCCTCCTCCCCCCCCTCCTCCTCCTTCTTCTTCTATCAACCACCACCTAAATATGCACACAATCTCACATTCATTTTAATGAGATTTAAATGGAAATTAAACAAAGTTGAATTTTTATCCTGACTTTCACCCATTAATTTTTGGAAGGCGTTACTAACATACCAGCAAAGGCAAATACAACTAACAGCCTAAATATGTTGCTCACCTTTCCTCCAAATCAAGTAACATAAAGAAGACATCTGCCTGCCAAAATATCAAAAGTACAGCCTGCTTCATTTTTTTCTCTCCTGCAGGCATATGCAAGATCCCAATGTATTCATAGAGTTATCATTTACATGACAGGAAATAATCATAATTTCAGGTAAGCAGAGTTTGAGGGCCAAATAACCAATGGTAACACATAATAACTCAAGAGCCTGGACTACATGAAATGATCCAACACTGACCGGAAGCAGGCAGCAAAAGATGATCAAGAAGTGAGGTTGGAGAGTCAGGGAAAAAGATGCTACTGTTCAGACAAGTAGCATCAGTTGCAGTGGTGGGATTCAAGAACTTTTAGTACCGGTTCTGTGGGCGTGGCTTGGTGGGCGTGGCATGGCTTGGTGGGCATGGCTTGGTGGGCGTGGCAGGGGAAGGATACTGTAAAATCTCCATTCCCTCCCCACTCCAGGGGAAGGTTACTGCAAAATCCCCATTTCCTCCCAATCAGCTGGGACTCAGGAGGCAGAGAATAGATGGGGGCGGGGCCAGTCAGAGGTGGTATTTACAGGTTCTCCGAACTACTCAAAATTTCCACTACCAGTTGTCCAGAACTGGTCAGAACCTGCTGAAACCCACCTCTGCATCAGTGCTACCACCAGACCTGCATCTCCACAACAACTAAATGGGATGGACCCAAACGCTGCTAGTTGTGGTCAAATCCACCTGGTTGTTTGCCTAAAAGTCTTCCAAGATGCCTTCAGTATGATCAATAAAACTCAAACCCAACCCACATTGGACAACCCATAGGTACATAAAGGCTCCATATTTTCAAAAGGAGTGCTACTGAGGCTCTCCCATTGACATTAAACTCTGCAGCTCTAGTCCACAAGAAACCAGCTATTCCACTGAAATATCCCTAACCAATAGGGCTTAGATTATTATTATTTTTCCCTGAGTGATTATAATAGAATTTAAACATGGCTCAACTTTCCCATGTAGTGGTCCTGGAATGAAGTTTTACTAGATCTTTTCAACCTAGAGAAATGGACTGATCTTTCAATGAACCAGTCTTCTCCAACCAAATCCAACTGTGTAATAATACACTTCCCACTGAGAGAGTTGAAGATACTTCAACCAACTCCATGGTCCACAAATTGGAGAAGGTTGCGCTGGATGGCTTGATGGCAAACTCTTTCCTTTGTGACTACCCACTGATATTTTATTGCACATGTGCCAAATTCTCTCTTCCTTATGCCCCTTGCTTGACTTCCACTTACTAAAAAATCTATACCTTCCATAAGTTACATTATTATTATTATTATTGGAGAAGGGGCCAAAGTCTTCATTTGGACATTTCCATTGAGGCTGAGTGAGTGGAGCCAAATCAGATTCCTGAAGTAAGTGCATCCCAGAAGAAAACTCAGAATAGAGGTACCTTTATCTTAAAAAGAAGCAGGAAACTCAAGGCAAGTCCCACTCTACTGATACCTTTTGGGAA